>NC_072852.1:167280676-168530676 GCF_028858705.1 Grus americana
ACTTTAATAAATCTTGCATAGGTACATTCATTTTAGTTCGTGTCTCAGAGGAATAAAAGATTATATGCCACTTACATGTGATAACCACAAATGCAAATCAACTAATTTATTTAATTTTTTTTAATCATAGAATCATAGAATTATAGAATGGTTTGGGTTGAAAGGCATGTTAAAGATCATCTATTTCCAATCCCCCTGCTGCGGGCAGGAACACCCTCCACTAGACCCGGTTGCCCAAAGCCTCATCCAACCTGGCCTTGAACACTTCCAGGGAGGGGGCCTCCACAACCTCTCTGGGCAACCTGTTCCAGTGCCTCACCACCCTCACAGGAAAGAATTTTTTTCCTTATATCTAATCTAAATCGACCCTCCTTCAGTTTAAACCCATTAGCCCTTGTCCTGTCACTATACTCCCTGATAAACAGTCCCTCACCAGCTTTCCTGTAGGCCCCCTTTAAGTACTGGAAGACCACAATAAGGTGTCCTCGGAGCCTTCTCTTCTGCAGGCTGAACAACCCCAAATCTCTCAGCCTGTATTCACAGGAGAGGTGTTCCAGCCCTCTGATCAGCTTCCCACTCCTACTTGCCTCCACTCTTAAAGAAATCTATTACAAACTTCTTTTTTCAAAGGAAAATAAGGACTAGGAACTCTCTCATGGTTTCCCACTGTGTTGGGTTTGTGTGGCAAGGTTTTGGTAGCGGGGGGGCTACAGGGGTGGCTTCTGTGAGAAGCTGATAGAAGCTCCCCCTGTGTCTGATAGAGCCCATGCCAGCCAGCTCCAAGACAGGCCTGCCCCTGGCCAAGGCCAAGCCAATCAGCGCCTCTGTGATAACATATTTAAGAAGAAGAAAAATACTTAGAGAGAGAGAGCTTTTGTAGCCAGAGAGAGGAGTGAGAAGATGTAAGAAACTCTGCAGACACCAAGGTCAGTGCAGAAGGAGGGGGAGGAGGAGCTCCAGGCGCCGGAGCAGAGATCCCCCTGCAGCCCATGGTGAAGACCATGGTGAAGCAGGCTGTCCCCCTGCAGCCCATGGAGGAAGGATGAGGGGGTGTAGAGATTCCACCTGCAGCCCGTGGAGAACCCCACGCCGGAGCAGGTGGAGGCACCTGAAGGAGGCTGTGGCCCGTGGGAAGCCCACGCTGGAGCAAGTTCCAGGCCGGACCTGTGGACCCATGAAGAGGGGAGACCACGCCAGGGCAGGTTTGCTGGCAGGACTTGTGACCTCGTGGGGGACCCCACGCTGGAGCAGTTTGCTCCTGAAGGTCTGCACCCCGTGAGAGGGACTCCATGCTGGAGCAGGGGAACGATGAGAGGAGTCCTCCCCCTGAGGATGAAGAAGCGGCAGAAACACCGTGTGATGAACTGACCGTAACCCCCACTCCCCATCCCCCTTGTGCTGCTGAGGGGGGGAAGGTTGAAGCCGGGAGTGAAGTTGAGCCCGGGAAGATGGGAGGGGTGGGGGGAGGTGTTTTAAGAGTTGATTTTATTTTCTCACTCCTCTATTCTGTTTTGCTTGGTAATAAATCAGATGAATTTCCTCTCTAAGTTCAGTCTGTTTTGCTCGTGACAACAATTAGTGAGTGATCTCTCCCTGTCCTTATCTCGACCTAAAAGCATTTCGTTCTACCTTTTCTCCCCTGTTTGGTGAATGAGGGGAGTGAGAGAGCAGCTCTGGTGGGCACCTGGCCTCCAGCCAGGGTCAACCCACCACACCCACATAGTCAAGCTTCAGAGTACAGTAAGTACAGCATTTATGATAGACTTGTCACTTGGATCTCTGATTTTGCCCCTCATGACTCCTTGAATGGTCTTCAAAATACTAAAATCACAAGTTACTATCAAAAGGCATATACTGGAGAAAAAAATTGCCAACAAACAGCTCTGTCTCATAGTCTAATCTGCCAAAATTTCTCCTGCATTCAGTGTTACTTGGACTGAATAAACAGCATTGCAAAGACGCAAAAAGACACAAAACAATCTTTAAAGGAGCATAGATTACTGAAAATGGGTAATCTAAAATTACCGGATGAATGAATAAAAGATATTTCAGTTGTAAATATGCCGTTAAAACGACTTGATTTGCAGCTTCCTTGATAATTTCTAATTAAGCATCTGAAGACTCTCTAACGTATAAGCATATCAATAGCAATATAATTATATGTTCATTCTTTATGTAAACTTGTGTTTGTTACATGGCAACCTAATTTCACATTCATTATTGTAGCTTTAATTTTTAAGTCTTGTATTTTCAAGTTTATTTCTTTACACGGACTCTTTAATGATAAAGCTAGAGAAAGTATTATCAATAAAGCTAATATTATTGCCAATAAATATATAAATATGTAGATACACCAAGTGATAGATAGACAGACAGACAGATTGATCAAAAGACAATGAAGTCCTGCTAGAGTTTCCTGAAATTTAAATTGTCTGTCTAGTTAATGTTTCATGTCAGCACTAAGTTGCAAAGTTAATATTAACGAGGCATTCAAATAGAAGTTATGAGATAGAATTATGCAATGCTTTAGGACAATTTTTTTTAAAAAAAAAGGTCTTTGATTGAAATCCTAAAGAGATTGACAAGAACAATAACAGCATATTTCGGTTAGTATCAGGAAGAAAGAAAATTGTTACTAGAACAAGAACATTGGCAGCAAAGAGAAGATTAAAAACTTGACTGAGATGAAGTCACCATGGAGAAAGATGGTAAGTGAAGTTAAAAAGAATAGTTGGAGTTAAAAGCATTTTAATAATCAGTCTAGACTTCAAATCATATGCTCTTAAAGTCACTGAAATACACATTGGACTTTAGTAACACCCAGATAAAATCTGTAACATACGGATCATAGAATCATAGAATCATAGAATCATAGAATGGGTTGGGTTGGAGGGGACCTTAAAGATCATCTAGTTCCTCCTGCCATGGGCAGGGACGCCCTCCAGTACATCAGGTTTCCCAAAGTCCCATCCAACCTGGCCTTGAACACTTCCAGGGAGGGGGCATCCACAACTTCTCCAGGCAACCTGTTCCAGTGCATCACCACTCTCATAGAGAATTTATTTATTTAAATGTACCCATTATGTAGACCTTCACAGTGCTCCCATTATAAGAGCCGTATAAACAGGCAGTATTTCTCTAATGCTTCTCTGAAGACAAAATTGCTAGCTGCTTCTGTGGTATTTGCCATTATAATAATCTGTATGAAATTTGAGTATTTCTAAAACATTCATTAACTAATTTTCACTGCATTGTATAAGATGAAGTGTCTAATATCCTAATTTCACAGATGGTGGTCAGACAAGAAGAAAGGAATACCATAGAGAATAAATATTTAGCAAAATATAAATGTTCAGCCTGATGTGCTCTGGATCATATTTTAAGATCACTAGTATTTTAGCATCATATTTTGCAGTACTTTTTTTTTTTCTTCTTCTTCTCCACCCCATCCATGCATCTTCCGATAACTTTAGTCACTTCCCACAAGGACAAGCATTTCTGCATAATTTATCCCAGTAATTAAGTCAGTCATACAAAGTAAGGGATGTTTAATAAATTACCACTTGTGAAATGAGAGGATTAAGTGACTCGCCTACTGTGATGCAGAAGCTTTCCTATGGAGGAAGGGATTGAGTTAAGTTTTATATCTATTCAGGAAAGTATAATCTAAATTATTTTCTAATAGCATATTATTCTTTCTACATAATCAATAATTTAATCTTGACATGTTTACATTTGTTTGAGTTCTCATTTTATTTAACAGAAAAAAAAAAATAGCTGGCTAGCAGGTGAAAACCTTCCAGTTTAGCTGCTGAAGAGTAAGTAACTTCTCTTTCTCAGCAACAGGATGGGAACCTTTTGCCCTTCATTCAGACAAGCTAGGGAAGATGCAGTGATCCATACTGGAAGACTGTTGTACTTCAAGGAGTTAATGCTCCACATAACAACTGACCTAAGCAGGCATGTGCTGTTCTGCATTGTACATATGACTTGACCTCCTGGACTGTGCTGTGTTGCACATATTCCTTCACAGAAGATGAACCCAACCCAGCTACCTGATAGCAATGGAAGAGCCGTGGTGTCGTCTGCAAACTTACTGAGGGTGCACTTGATAAAGGTAAAAGATAAAATGTATTCTTATACAAACAAATGTAACTGTGCATGTTATTTACAGAATCTAATCCATGGAGTAGTGACTCTAAGAAGAACATGGGATCCTGCAGATGGTCGTCATGGGGTCTGGCAAAAGCTTAGTGAAGTATGATGCAGTATCAGACTGTGAGCCAAAGGCTAGGGGTCACACATGTATGCACAGGAGAAAACAGAGCAGATGAGGTTACACTTATTTATATTTGGAACTGGTGTGATATCTAGGATTATGTGATATCCACATTTCAGGAGGTGTTTGAATAACTGGAAAGAATTCTGACAATCACTGAAGGACTGAAATGTGTACTATAGAGTAAAAGATTACAAGAACTCTGTCAAATTACTGTGTTGGGTTTGCGTGGCAAGGTTTTGGTAGCGGGGGCGCTACAGGGGTGGCTTCTGTGAGAAGCTGCCAGAAGCTCCCCCTGTGTCTGACAGAGCCAATGCCAGTCGGCTCTAAGACGGGCCCGCCCCTGGCCAAGGCCAAGCCAATCAGCGCCTCTGTGATAACATATTTAAGAAGTAGAAAAACACTTAGAGAGAGAGAGCTTTTGCAGCCAGAGAGAGGAGTGAGAAGATGTAAGAAACTCTGCAGACACCAAGGTCAGTGCAGAAGGAGGGGGAGGAGGAGCTCCAGGCGCCGGAGCAGAGATCCCCCTGCAGCCCGTGGTGAAGGCCATGGTGAAGCAGGCTGTCCCCCTGCAGCCCATGGAGGAAGGATGAGGGGGTGTAGAGATTCCACCTGCAGCCCGTGGAGAACCCCACGCCGGAGCAGGTGGAGGCACCTGAAGGAGGCTGTGGCCCATGGGAAGCCCGTGCTGGAGCAAGTTCCAGGCCGGACCGGTGGACCCATGAAGAGGGGAGCCCACGCCAGGGCAGGTTTGCTGGCAGGACTTGTGACCTCGTGGGGGATCCCACGCTGGAGCAGTTTGCTCCTGAAGGTCTGCACCCCGTGAGAGGGACTCCATGCTGGAGCAGGGGAACGATGAGAGGAGTCCTCCCCCGAGGATGAAGAAGCGGCAGAAACACCGTGAGATGAACTGACCGTAACCCCCACTCCCCGTCCCCCTGTGCCGCTGAGGGGGGGAAGGTTGAAGCCGGGAGTGAAGTTGAGCCCGGGAAGATGGGAGGGGTGGGGGGAGGTGTTTTAAGAGTTGATTTTATTTTCTCATTCCTCTACTCTGTTTTGCTTGGTAATAAATTAGATGAATTCCCTCTCTAAGTTTGGTCTGTTTTGCTCATGACGATAATTAGTGAGTGATCTCTCCCTGTCCTTACCTCGACCTAAAAGCATTTTGTTATGCCTTTTCTCCCCTGTTTGGTGAATGAGGGGAGTGAGAGAGCGGCTCTGGTGGGTACCTGGCCTCCAGCCAGGGTCAACCCACCACAATTACCTAAGGTGATTAAGGCACTGAGTTGATCATTGTCTATTATCTTCACAAGCAACATAAATTTGAAAATAAAGTGGACAAAGAAATAATTGACAAAGTAATGATACGACTTGATGGCTGAAGGATGGATTTATACAACTACCTTTCTACAATTTGTTCTTGTTTTGACTGTCTGCTAAAGTTACACAACTCTAAGTGTAGCAGAGGGCTTTTGCTTTTATTTTAAGCAAAAAGACAATTTACCAGTAATAACAAGATTATCAAGGCTTATTTTAGATTATTCCAAACTACGGCTTTTGACAAATTGTCCAAGATTCTGAGTCAACACTGTAAAAAACCCCAGTGTTTCTTTGTTTGTTAATGTTTTAAGCACAAATCAGCCATTCAAATTTGTCCCATTTTTGTTAGTCAAATGCATAAATAATCAAAGATCGTTGGTAAGATCCAATGAAAAATATTAATCACAGATGATCCTGAAGATGTAGGGAGTCTGTATTGTAAACTGTCTCAGATAAGAAGGCAGAACTGGAAAAAGGTAAGATGCAGCAGGCAGGATTGGAAACAGGAGAAAGAGTCACAGGGAAACATCAGTTCACCTAATGTAAACCAAATCAGAATCAAAGAGGGTTATTTACTTGTTAATAATATGTAATTAAGCCATAAGAATGGAACTATCCATTCCAGAACAACAACAGCAACAGGACAGATAAACCACAGTGCCAGACACTTGCAAAACATTAATACACAACTAAAATTTTCTGATGATCCTTCTATAATCCCAAGATGTTTTGATTATGTGCATGGACTTGCAGTTACATGGACAGACTTGGAAGTGTACAGTCCCCCACCCCATCTCTTCCTCCTAAGGCTGTAGGAGTTACCGTCATCCCCCTTCCTGGCTGTGGTGGTTTTCTCTGGTGCTGCACACCCCTCATATGTAGCTGAAACCCATATATGGATTTACCCATGTACTTGATGGGTCCAGCAAAAACCTTACAAGTTTCATAGTTCAGTTCTAACTCCTATAGAAAATTGTCCAGATGGATCCTGACATTGACCAGCAGCTGAAACTCTGGCTTCTTCAGATGACTGTAGTCCTAAATGCTGTTTGGTCAAAACAGTCATATTTCTTTCATAAGTGTATTCTCTAATGTTAAGGACTCATAATGTATCTTTTTCTTCTTTAAATTCATTGGAAGGGTGTTACCTGCTTGCTTCATTTCTTACAGCATGAAAACCATCCAATAATCTATAAAACTGCCTGCCTTTGTCAGCTATAACTGATGCCAGCCAATAGATTCTGAAGTTACTAGGATGGAAAAGGAGTATTCATAGTCAGAAATACATATAAACATATATACATACAGATGCTAACAGTGGTTACATAAACCTTCTTTCTGTCAGGGTCATGCAGGCACCACCAGGGCTGGCTGGCCATGCCCAGCCCCCCCGGAGCCACCCCCCACCCTGCCTACATCCCGGGACCCTGTGGGGCCATCAGCCCCTGCCCTAGCAACATCACAGCAGGGCCGGTCTCCAGGTCCCCACAACCCTGCCCAGCCCAGCCATGGGCACTGCCAAGTTGGGCCCGCCTCTGGCCCATCCTTGGCTCGTCCCCATCCCCAGGGAGGTGCCCAGTGCTCAGTGTCCCCTGGCTGCCCTACTCGTGGCTGTGGTGGTAATTTCTTCCAGATTTTTTTTTTGTTTGAATTTGACAAGTTTTAGTATAAAATTCAATACTTTCAAGTATTCATATAATTTCGTCCCAAAAATAGCTTTTTTAAAATTGATTCATACTTTTTAAAACTTTCATAGGATATTAATTTAGAAGATAATGTAGACACGTTTTAAATAACGTTCCAGTTTTTTGATGAATATTATGCAGTTGTGTATTAATATATCTCCTTAGCATTAATGCAGCCTTCTCTGATATTCTATTTGACTGATATACTGCATTTATGTAAAAGTGAGGAAAATAAAGGACAAGTACTGATGAAACGGACATTTGCTATATGGCAAGAGCTATTGTATTTATGGAACAAATATAAAAATGAAGTTAAAGTTTGTGCTACAGTTATTACAGTATACATACCAGGTTAGTGTCTGTGTACTTGATCATTAATTCTCAGGCTGGCTGAGAACTTCTCAGCTATCTAGTCATCCTCCGGGATGAGACAACAGACAATCATCTTGTCTTTAGCTTCAACAGTTGGGGAAGGTGATTGACAGAACTCCTAACTGCCTTCACAGCAAAGTATTTGACTAACTTACAAAAGGTCACCAGGTGTCAAATTCAGAGTCCCATATTTTCTTCAAGGTAGCTCCTGATGTGTATACACTAACTGATAAGCACCACCTCTATGCTTAAATATGTTGATCTGATTATAGATTTTTACCCAACACTCTGATCATAAATGTCTGTTCAAAAGATATTTCATATGGGAAATAAGTTGTGTTAATATATTTAATGTTAACTGCATTCACCTAGTTCATTCCATTGGTTCGGTATAAATTCCCGTGGCATTTTCCAACACCTGAAATGCACATCAGGAAGTATGACAGATGATAACTTTGTAAACATGTTAAACTCTATCTGCAGAAAGGAAAGGTCATGCCTTTTCTGGAAGAGCAAGTAGTATGCTTGGTATGGAAGGGGGAAGGAAATTTCAAAAGACTTTTTTGTCAGGCAGAAGAGGAGATTAAGGACTTCTAATTCAGAAGAATAGGAAACAGAAGCACAGACAGGTTTCAGAGGTTCAAGAAGTAACCTCCTAAGGACAAAAGGAGGCTATACATAATTTGTTACCAGTCACTGAGTTGACTGAAACCAAGCCTGAAAGTAAGGACCTACCAAAAATGAAACAGTGGAAAGCAGGAGAGTTGTATAAACTGCCTTTTCTTTCCCCTTTTCTATTTATTGCACTTTATACTGCTAAATATAAGAGGTCCAGGAAGTAATCTCAAGCACTAGGAGCCATTTTTCCATTACTTAAATATTAATGCAATTCTTGCTTCCGTTTTGGATCACCGCAGCTACCTATCTCTCCAAGATAAGTCTCCTCTAGAGAGGAATAGTCCTAAGCAATACTGACATGAACTACTTGGCTTTAGACCTACAAATTGGTCTCTCATCTTCTTTTGTTTAGTGCTGAGACATCTTAGTTTGTAATATAATAAAACTTGCTTTATTGTGGTTTGGAGGTTTTGGTTCTTTTTGGTTTTGGCTTTTGGTGTTTTGTTTTGTTTTGTTTTGTTTTGTTTTGTTTTGTTTTGTTTTGTTTTGTTTTGTTTTGTTTTGTTTTGTTTTGTTTTAAAGGCCTTTGACCTTTTTTCAGGGAGTCTATTGAGAAGATAAGGGGTAGGTATATCCACCTTTGATCTTCAGCCATTTTGGCGTCTAGGGAACTCTAACAGAGAGATTATGAACACGTCTATGAAGAAGGTTGAGAGTCACTGGTTTTCTCTAATGACACGAAAGTCAGTAATAAAGGGGAGGTAAGCACAGTGCAAAAGCTCAAAGGAGCTGCACGTGAGCCAGATCAGACTCGAATGGAAGGTAACTGTAATGGGGTAGCATTGGGCCTTTGTGTTAGGTTTGCGTGGCAAGGTTTTGGTAGCAGGGGGGGCTACTGGGGTGGCTTCTGTGAGAAGATGTAAGAAACTCTGCAGACACCAAGGTCAGTGCAGATGGAGGGGGAGGAGGAGCTCCAGGCGCCGGAGCAGAGATCCCCCTGCAGCCCATGGTGAAGACCATGGTGAAGCAGGCTGTCCCCCTGCAGCCCATGGAGGAAGGATGAGGGGGTGTAGAAATTCCACCTGCAGCCCGTGGAGGACCCCACGCCAGAGCAGGTGGAGGCACCTGAAGGAGGCTGTGGCCCGTGGGAAGCCCACGCTGGAGCAAGTTCCTGGCTGGACCAGTGGACCCGTGAAGAGGGGAGCCCACACCAGGGCAGGTTTGCTGGCAGGACTTGTGACCTCGTGGGGGATCCCACGCTGGAGTAGTTTGCTCCTGAAGGTCTGCACCCTGTGAGAGGGACTCCATGCTGGAGCAGGGGAACGATGAGAGGAGTCCTCCCCCGAGGATGAAGAAGCAGCAGAAACACCGTGAGATGAACTGACCATAACCCCCATTCCCCGTCCCCCTGTGCCGCTGAGGGGGGGAAGGTTGAAGCCGGGAGTGAAGTTGAGCCCGGGAAGATGGGAGGGGTGGGGGGAGGTGTTTTAAGAGTTGATTTTATTTCTCATTCCTCTACTCTGTTTTGCTTGGTAATAAATTAGATGAATTTCCTGTCTAAGTTCAGTCTGTTTTGCTCTTGACGACATTTAGTGAGTGATCTCTCCCTGTCCTTATCTCGACCCACAAGCATTTTGTTATGCCTTTTCTCCCCTGTCTAGTGAATGAGGGGAGTGAGAGAGCGGCTCTGGTGGGCACCTGGCCTCCAGCCAGGGTCAACCCACCACAGCCTTATAGCTTCATCATTTACAAGTTCAGAAGCAAATTTTTAATCCAGCTATAAAGCTGAGTAGTGCCACATGATTCAAGAGTATAGAAACAATAATAAGTAAAAATAGGAAAATATTCTGCTCATTTTAGTAACTTGCAAACATTCAGCACTAGGATTTAAGAAAAAAAATCTAAGGCAGATATCTAATAAATAGAATAGGTTATAAAATTCTATTGAGTTTACCACAGGTAGATCACGCTGGACTAACATGATATGTTTCAGTGATAAGAAAATTTATTTCTAGCTGTAGGAAATGTAGATCATTTCTCTCTCCAAGACAGTGAAATATTTGCTATAGTGTCACATGGGATTGGAAAAGACAAGAATTAATGGACAGCTTGCAGAGTGATTGATGGCTGTCTCATAGGAAGATAGAAACAGGTCATACTGCAAGAGGAAATAAAAGTCTAAAGTGAAATAACTAGTCAAATCATCAGATATTTCCCTGAATTACATTGGCATAAAAATTGGATATGTACTAATGAAATTTGCTTCTGAGACAGACTTGTAATTCATTGTCATTACTTCTCAATACAGAAGATCTAGATATCACATATAAAGAACTTTGTAAACATGAGTGATAGAAATAAAATTAAATGAAACAATGCAATTTGTAAGATTGTTGAGCAAGGCACTAATAACAAAACTATCTGATACAAACTGGGACATTATTATTAGGTAATTACTGGGAAGGAAAATTGTCTAGCTTTAGTAATTTCATAACAATGTGACAAAGAGATCAATTCAGTCATCAGGAAATAATCTAGAATCTGTTTTTGTCTCCAACAAGACAGTTTAAACAGAGAGCTGGGATTGTTACATCTGTTCCAAGTTATACTGGACCTTTTCTATAGAATACAGTATATAATTTAGGTCATCCATGCTTCAAGAAGGATAAACTTAAACTTAGCTAGTATAGAGAAAGATTAATAAGATGAAATGGAGTTTTACAAACAGAAAATAAAATAATTTGGCTTGTTCAGTACAAAAAAAACAAATGCTAAGAGAGAATGTGATTAATGTCTATGATATATAAAAATACTGTTTGAACAATAGAAATTATGTAGAAGAAAACCCCCCAAACTAGACCTTATCAGAAGATTCCTTCCCATTAAAGAAGTTCTGGAGCAGCCTTGTGAAAGGACTTTTGAGACCTAAAAATAAGCTCCTTTTCAAATTCAGATCTGTCATCTGTCACAGCAGATCAGGTACAATGACCCAAAATCCCATTTCAAAGCTAAAATATTTGCTAATAAAAAGTGCCTGACATAGTAGAGGGAGGCTTAAGCAATACTTCAAGCATAGGTCATGAGCTCCACTAGCTTCTTCATTTACACCAATGTTTAATAATTTGAAACAAAGTCATATCCTGAAAAATTTCATATCTGGTTCCTAAGAAAAGCAATGAAAAAATGAGACTCTAAAATACATTTCTGTTTTCTTGACCCTGGACCTGACTTGTCCTTCACTGATTGCCACTGTAATTGACACTGTGAGAAAACTCCTATTAATTTCCACTTGTGAAAAGATAGCCATGGGGCTTTAAAAAAAATCTCATAAATAATTAATTTTGACCTAGATAAAAATCTGATACATGCATTGAGTTTGTTTCAACCACATTAGATCAAAGACAGTTCTCCACAGCTTAGGAAGCAGCTGAGTAGCCAAATCTATGCTTTATGGAAGCACATAGACACAAAATATAATTTTGCCTCAATACATCTTGTTAGTCTGTAGTATTTTTAATCCAAATTCCATAAACATTATACAAATCTTTCATGTCTGCTATTCTATGATAGGAATAATATAGGAAAATGTGAAAGAATTTTGAAATCAACATAAAAATTGAATATCTAAACAGACACATCCAGCGCATGTTAAATGTCTTTGATACCCAGCAAATCTCCTTGAACCTGATAGAAATGACACCAGGCATACAGGAAATGATAGTTATTTCTAGAATGGCAGCTGGAGGACACATAGGATGAAGTAAAGCATCTAATATGTCACAAAACATCTATATGTTCCCAAATCACTTCCCAAATATAATTTTCTTTTAGGTCATTTCATCTTTTAAAAAATGTAATACACCATAGTTTTTGTTTTCTTTTGTAAATTAGAAAAGGAATAACAGAAAAAAAAAAATCAACATTTTCTTGGCAAAAGAACACTTCCCAAAATGATAATCTCTAGAAAGAATATTATGTATGATATATCATGTTTTATACATAACAATACAGTTAAATATTAATATGTATTATTATAAATATGTAATATTGCATTATATGATATAATACATGATTGTATGAGATAGTGATATATGTAGGCATATAATAACAGAAAATAATACATGATATTTAATTGCTGTGATAGGTTCCATCTCCCCTAATTTTAAATGGCTAATCTGGTTGTTTACATCTTATTTTGATACTGTTAGTTGCTTTCTAGTCAGTGAAAGAAAGCAGATATTTTTTGAACTGGACTCACCTGATATCCTGACTTGTGCTGTAAGAGGAATTTCTCTCCATAGAGGTAGTTCAGAGAATTATCTCAGGTCATGGTATTTGCATTGTAGACTTCTATATCTGGTCAAACATATCCCACCTCTAGCAGTCAAATCAACCCCACACTTTGTAATTACATTTCTTCTATTCTGTGCATTTTGCATTTGTGTACAAATTGGTTTTGTCCTCATTGCAGTCAGTAAACATTACTAAGTTCAGTGACACTGGACAGGCATTACTGAAGTTGTCTCTTTGTTTAAATTCCCCTACATGAATTTGCTGTCATGAATTTCCAATCGTGTGCCTCTTTCTAATGGATTAATACTGTGTTATTGCAGGCAATGAAAATCTCTCTTCTGAAAGACACAAATATTAAAACCAACTGTTGCACTTCACTAATATCAGCAGGGTCCTCCAGTTTCAATTTTGTTGAACTAATTCATGCCACTTCAAATTTTATTACAACTTGAACTTTCATTCCATAATTAATTACTTGAGCAGCGTGAGTATGCCCTGGATACTCAAAGATTAGACCCTGCTTTTCTACATCTTATATCAGACATAGAGCTTTATTTCGCGGTACCAAGATGTTCTGAAGCCAGTACTTCTATCTAGATACAGATAATTTAGTTCTGAAATTATAGTTCAAGACATTTCCAGTACAATGTTAAAAATTAATTTGTCTGTCTTTCTAGCTGTTTAAAATTTAAAGAGACAGGAACACAAGACACCTGTATTCTTTTGGGACAGCAGCTAGAGGCTAGGAAAGTTACCAAAGAGTTTTTCAAAATAAAAGGTAAAGGTGTCTAGAGAGCAAGTATTATGAGGAGCGGCTGAGGGAACTGGGGTTGTTCAGCCTGGAGAAAAGGAGGCTGAGGGGAGACCTTATTACAACTATCTGAAAGGAGGTTGCAGGAGGTGGGTGTCAGTCTCTTCTCACAAGTAGCACGGGACAAGAGGAAATGGCCTCAAGTTGCACAAAGGGAGGTTTAGATTGGATGTTAGGAAAAATTTCTTCACCGAAAGGATTGTCAATCATTGGAACAGGCTGCCCAGGGCGGTGGTTGAGTCACCATGCCCGGAGGTATTTAAAAAGTGTGTAGATGTGGTGCTTAGGGACATGGTTAAGTGGTGGATTTGGCAGTGCTACGTTAACGGTTGGACTTGATGATCTTAAAGGTCTTTTCCATCCTAACCAATTCTATGATTCTATGGAATTGCACTAGACACCTGTGTTTAAGTAGATGAATCACACTCAGAATCTAAGGTAGCAGATTGGTTGCTTTTATATCAATGGAGAGACAGACACATCCTGAGAGCAATTAATCCCACCTTACAAGAGTTTTCTAAGAGAGAGGGAATGGCTTCCCACTTGGAGGTACCACTCTCTCCATTGACTATAGTAAAACCACAGTTATTAACTTAGAGTAGGTAACTAATTTTTGGATGGCTAATTTTAGCTGATATGTTTGTTAATCAAAAGAGACAAAAGTATGTCTGTCAGTGACTGACTAGCAAGAAGACCTATCTCTGTAGAGATGTACTACACATGAGAAACATCTGGAGGTCCTCTGCCACAGAAGGCATAGTTTTGGTACTAGGGAGACAGAGGAATTGTGCTTACAAAATAATGTGGAGACTTCTACCTCTGCTTTGCAAAACAGGAGTAATGCAGTTGTCACATTGTAAAGGAAGATAAAATCAGTCTCTGTGTTCTTCAGAACCTGCTTCTGTTTCTATGTCTGCAAAAATATGTATGGGATTCTCTGGTGAATAAACTAATGACAGAGTTCTTTTTATTATGCAAATGCTTCCTATTATAATTTTTTTCCTTAAAATAGATATTCAATTTGCATTAAAATGTTCAAGTGCCTAATGAATACACAAAGAAAGAAATTTTCCACTGTTGAAACAGACTCCAGAAGGAAATCCTGCCTATTAGTATTAGTTCATTTCGGACCATTCTGACTATATAAGACATTCAGCATTCAGGCACGTTCTTTCAGAAACTTTCAGCCATGATCAGTAGCACATGGAAGACTAGATCCTATCCCTCTACCTTGGCTTTAAACACTACTGAGTAGTCTTCATGATTTACTTGGTCTGATGTTGCTCTTTTAGATGTCTAATAGGGAAGAAAGATCTGCCTGACCTGTTCCATCTCCTCCATTTCATATTGTACTGGTTTTGGCTGGGATCAAGTTAATTTTCTTCATAGTAGCTTGTATGGGGCTATGTTTTGGGGTTGTGCTGAAAATATTGTTGATAACACACTGATGTTTTAGTTATTGCTGAGCAGTGCTAAAACTGCATCAAGGCCTTTTCTGCTCCTCACTCTGCCCCACCAGCGAGTAGGCTGGAGGTGCACAAGAATGTGGGAGGGGACACAGCCAGGACAGGTGACCCCAACTGACCAAAGGGATATTCCATACCATATGATGTAGTGCTCAGCAATAAAATGGGGGGTGGGGTGGGTGGAGGTTGGCGGGCGCTGCCATTGCTCGGGGACTTGCTAGGCATTGGTTTGTTGTTGGTGAACAATTATTTTCTTTTGCATAATTTGTTTTTCTTTTGCATAATTTGTTTTTCTTGGGTTTTATTTTCCTCTCTCTTTCTTGTTTTGATTGTTTCCTTATGATTTTTTTTTTCTTTTAAATAATTAAAAGACCATCTTTATCTCAACCAATGAGTTTTGTCACTTTTACTCTTCCAATTCTTCCCCCCATACCACTGTGGGGGAGTGAGCGGTTGTGGGGCTTAGTAGCCAGCTGGGTTAAACCACAACACTTAGTGATGATGTTCCTAAGTAATCATATTTTATATCTGAACTCTTCTTTTTCTTTTCTTTTTTTTTTTTGGGGGGGGGGCTACTTTGATTTCTGTAATTGTTAGCGCTTCTTTTTCTCTTTGTCAAATGAAAGTAGATAAATTTCCCTATTTTTTTATACAATTAAAGTTTTTGCCCTTGATCCTGTGGCTTTCCCTGAAGTAATAATGGTGACATTGTTCTCAGTGTTCCTGAAGTATGACTGATCTTTCAGGTTAGTACAATTTTGTAATACAATCCATAACTCTACCTTATACTTTCCGGAAATAATGAGAGAACATTTCTGACTAACAATCCTCAAATGGCAGCGAAAAGATGTAGGTTGCCTGAAGGTCACTGAAGAGATGTTTCTGGTAGCTCTAACAACTTTCTGCGCATATAAGGGTCACCCATGGAATGGGAAACTAATCATTTTTGCAGTTTACATTTAGCAACATATACAATATGAATTGCACACCATTTATAAAACATTAATATTAGCATTAGCATCATAGGGAACCAAAGCAAGAAAGCAAGTGCACATAAGAAAAACATTTATGTTCTTGAAATATATAGGGGAAAATAATTTTCTTGGATGGAGTTTTCCAAGCCCTGATTGTTCAGTGAAGACCTATATGGCGACCACAAAATCCAATTTGAAAGAGAAACTTTCTCATTTTGTTTGAGACTATAATAAAAGGGCAATTTACTGGTTGGTGTAAAATATCATTCACTTCAACTGAGGCTGAACAGAAGACCTTGAAACAGAGCAATACTCCTTGAGATGGTTTGTTTTCCCTAAATAGTGTATTCTGTTCCACAAAGAGCTGAATAGTGGCCTTACATGTTCATAAGCTTTTGATTAATACACCTGAAATACATACATGAGGATAAAAAAACAGATGAGCCATTTCTTGTATCTCCATACAGTTTCTCTTATGTGGAAGGACAGGAAACAGATTCCTGACACTTTTCATTTAAAAATAACTCTATATTAAAACCTGTTTTGAAAATACCTAGCTTTTGTGAATTACTACTATTTTAACATGAAGGGGATATAGCTGCCCAAAGTTGTTTTATGGAAATCGAGTTAATGGTGCTACCTTACTAAAACAATGTGGAAGCATTACATACATTGATGTTGTAACTTCTGTATTTATTTCAGAACGTGACAGACAATTTTCTACTATGGTGGTGGCAGAAATGATTGAGGGTTTCCACTCAGACATGAATTTTAGGGGGAAAGAGTTCATTTGTCTAACTTCATTCATGCCTACTTAAAAATACCTGAGTGCTTCTGGCAAGATGGTGTTGTTCCTGCGTAGCAAATAATCAAACACCTAAATCTTCTTTGTATAAGGAAAGAATGGAGATGGAAAGCATTTTCTTCCTTCCAGTTTTCAGATTCTGTCTGGTTATGATCACTGACTTTGAATGCATAGATAATCTCTCCTCAAATTGTAGGGTGCAGATTGTTCCACGTTTAGTCAACTTGGTGGACCATGGCACCACTTATGACTTGTGTTAATTAATCCCCATGACATTAATAACCAAGTTCAAATACAAGAGATGACAGCCTTCTGTTACCCTTTAATGAGTATTCCAAATATTAGGAATTGTATTATGTTTATTGGTCGTGCTCAAATGAAGTTATTTCCTCTCTATTTTGTTCAATCACTGTATGATTAAAAAAAAAAAAATTGATGTAGAAGATGCATGCTTCTTACAATTCTTTGAGCACATCACCAAACAAAAATGTAAACATATCTTATGTATAAGAATTCTAAAATATTTTTGGTAAAACAGGAGCACAATTGACTTTAAAATATATTTAAAATGCTAAGCAATTATAACATTTGCATAGTACATGTGATATTAAGTGGATTTTTTTTTTTAAGTTTTTCTATGTCAAGATGTTTATGTTTGTTATCAAATTGGGATCAAAGCAAGTAACATCTTTTTTACAACAAAATTTCCCTCCATTCCTCATTTGTAGGTTCACAACCAGGAGGACCAAAAATAGGAGGTTGTTGAGGGCTCTAGTGCCATTTTAATAGTAATGCTTCCCACTGATGCTGTAAATCATCTTTATGACTTATGATGTGCTACAAAACTGTTGAGAAAACCCCATCTAGAAATTGAAATTGTCTCCTTTGATCTCTTAGGAAGATAACCTGCTCCAAATAGTCAGGTGCTCAGACCAGAGTGGCAGACCTAAAGGTCTTGCTTGTCAGTAAATTGTTAATAATAGAACTAATTAAACTTTGGCTTGATGTTTTGTAGAAGCATTATGAGAATTCTCCAGCAAAGGATTATTAGTTTTATATGGAGGACATTAAAATGAAACTCTAATGTGATACAGTTTTCCATTTTATTCTATCAGGTTGAGCTAAGATTTCTGAGGGCTTTTCTTGGCCTACATACTTATAGAATAGATGGAACTGGAAAATAATCACAGAATCACAGATTGGTAGGGGTTGGAAGGGACCTCTAGAGATCATCTAGTCCAACCACCCTGCTAGAGCAGGATCACCCAGAGCAGGTTGCACAGGATTGCATCCAAGCAAGTTTTGAATATCTCCAGAGATGGAGACTCCACAACCTCTCTGGGCAACCTGTTCCAGTGCTTGGTCACCCTCACAGTAAAGAAGTTTTTCCTCATATTGAGATGGAACTTCCTGTGTTCCAGTTTGTGCCTGTTGCCCCTTGTCCTGTCTCTGGGCACCATAGAGAAGAGTCTGGCCCCTTCCTCTTGACACCTGAACTTTAGATAGTTATAAGCATTAATAAGATCCCTTCTCAGTCTTCTCTTCTCCAGGCTAAAGAGTTCTCTCAGCCTTTCCTCATACAAGAGTTGCTCCAGGCCCCTAATCATCTGTGTAGCCCTCCGCTGGAGTCTCTCCAGTAGTTCCTTGTCTTAAACTGGGGAGCCCAGAACTGGACACAATATTCCAGATGTGGCCTCACTAGGGCAGAGTGGAGGAGGAGAATAACCTCCCTCAAACTGCTGGCCACGTTCTTCTTAATGCACCCCAGGATACCATTGGCCTTCTTGGCCACAAGGGCACACTGCTGGCTCATGGAGAGCTGGTTGTCCACCAGGACTTCCAAGTCCTTCTCTGCAAAGATGCTTCCCAGCAGGTCAACCCCTAACCTGTACTGGTACCTGGGGTTATTCCTCCCTAGGTGCAGGACCCTACACTTGCCTTTGCTGAATTTCAAATGGTTCCTCTCCACCCAACTCTCTAGCCTGTCCAGGTCTCACTGAATGGCAGCACAGCCTTCTGGTGTGTTGGCCACTCCTCCCAGTTTTGTATCATCAGCAAACTTACTGAGGGTACACTCTGTCTTCTTGTCCAGGTCATTGATGAAGTTGTTGAATAAGACCAGACCAAGCACTGACCCCTGGGGCACACCACTACCTACAGGCCTCCAACTAGACTCTGCGCTGCTTATCACAACCCTCTGAGCTCTGCCATTCAGCCAGATCTCAGTTCACCCCACTGACCACTCATCTAACCCACACGTCCTAAGCTTGCCTATGAGAATGTTATGGGAGATGGTGTCAAAAGCCTTGCTGAAGTCAAGTCATACACTATCTACTGCTCTCCCCTCATCCACCCACCGAGTCATGCTATTATAGAAGGCTGTCAGATTGGTCAAGCATGATTTTCCCTTGGGGAATCCATGCTGACCACCTCTGACAACCTTTTCTTCCACATGCTTAGAGGTGACCTCCAGAATGAGCTGTTCCATCACCTTTCCAGGGATGGAGGTGAGGCTGACTGGCCTGTAGTTTCCCGGGTCCTCATTCTTGCCCTTTTTGAAGACCACAGTGACATAGGCTTTCCTCCAGTCCTCAGGCACCTCTCCTGTTCTCCATGACCTTTTGAAGATGATGGAGAGTGGCATAGAAATAACATCTGCCAGCTCCCTCAGCACTCGTGAGTGCATCCCATCAGGGCCCATGAATTTGTGGATGTTGAGTTTGCCTAAATGTTCTCTAACCTGACCCTCCTCAACCAAGGGAAGGTCTTCCTTTCTCCAGACCTCCTCTCCTACCTCCAGGGTCTGGGATTCCTGAGGGCCGGCCTTAGCAGTAAAGACTGAAGCAAAGAAGGCATTCAGTAACTCTGCCTTCTCTGTATCCTCCATCACCAAGGCACCCACGTCATTCAGCAATGGGCCCACATTTTCCCTAGTCTTCCTTTTTCTGCTGATGTACTTAAAAAAGCCCTTCTTGTTGTCCTTGACATTCCTTGCCAGGTTTAATTCCAAGTGGGCCTTAGCCTTCCTGGTTGCATCCCTGCATACTCTGACTACATTCCTATATTCCTCCCAAATGGCCAGTCCCTCTTTCCACACACTGTGAACTTCCTTCTTCCCCTTGAGTTTTTGCAGGAGCTCCTTGCTCATCTATAGAGGTCTCCTGCCTCCTTTGCTTGATTTCCTACTCTTCGAGTAAGAAGATGCCAAAGGTATCTCTCCTGAAGTCCAGAGTTGTAACCCTATTTATTGCCCTGCAAGGATCCTGAACTCCACCATCTCATGGTCACTGCAGTCAAGGCTGCCCCCAACCTTCACATCCCCAACCAACCCTCCTTTCTTTGTTAGTACAAGGTCCAGCAGCATCTCTCTCCTCGTGGGCTCCTCCACCACCTGTGTCAAAAAGTTATCATCAATGCCCTGCAGGAACCTCCTGGACTGTGCGTGCCTGGCTGTGTTGCCTTTACAGCAGCTATCAGGGTGGTCGAAGTCCCTCATGAGGACCAGGTCCTGTGATCTTAAGGCTTCTTCCAGCTGTCTGTAGAAGGCCTCATTGATGTCCTCTTCCTGATCAGGTAGCCTGTAGTAAACACCCACAACAGTGTCACCCATATTAGCCTGCCCCTTAATTCTTACCCATAAGCTCTCGACTCATTCTTCATCCACACCTAGGCAAAGCTTGATACATTCCACTTGCTCTTTCAGATAAAGAGCAACTCCACCCCCTCGCCTTGCTGGTCTATCTTTCCTAAAAAGTACCTAGCCATCCATGACAGCATTCCAGTCATGTGAGCTATCCCGCCATGTCTCTGTAATTGCAATGAGGTCACGGCCCTGCGACCTCACACAGACCTCTAGTTCTTCCTGTTTATTCCCCATACTGCATGTGTTGGTGCTCAGGCATTTCAGAGAGGTAATCAAGCATGGAGGTTTCCCTGGAGGGGTGCAAGAGGGTTCATACACACTCTTGAGGTGTTTGGGTTTCTGTTTGTCATCTTGGGAGGCAGCTAAGGAACATTTGTTGCTACTCTGGTTGGCCTGGCTCATTCCCCAGTCGGATGCGATGGCATGAACATTGCCACTTTGAACCCCACTCATCGAGTCCTTCAGTTTAAATCCTGCTTCACCAAGTTGGCCAGCCTACTGCCAAAGATTTCCTTGCCTCTTCTAGGCAGATGAATCCTGTCCCTCCCTAACAGGCTATAGTCATCAAAGAATGTCCCATTGTTGTAAAAGCCAAAACCCTCGCAATGGCACCAGCCACATAGCCAGGAGTTGATATGCATTATACGTCTGTTTCTGGCTGCCCCCTTTCCCGCAATTGGTAGAATGGAGGAAAAGATCACTTGGGCACCAATGTTTTTCACTTGTACCCCCTGGGCTTTATAGTCCTCCTTGATTCTGCCCAGGTTCTGGCTTGCATTGTCATTCATGCCCACGTGGAAGAGTAACAGTGGATAGTAGTCTGTGCTCTTGAGAAGTTGTGGCACCCTCTTGGCAATGTCTCAATCTTGGCTCCCAGAAGGCAGCATACCTCTCATGACTCCCTGTCAGGTTAGCAGATGAGCGCCTCAGTGCCCCTTAACAGGGAGTCACCCACTACAAGCACTCATTTCTTTTTACAGTATCCAGTTTGTTGCTGATACAGTTTCTCCTTGCAGACCTTGCTTATGGTTGTCTGTAGGTGTTCAAGCCTCATAACTGTTTTTGGAGACTGAAGCAAAGTCCTGCTTTTGTGGGTCACCAGGGTCCAAGGTGCCTCATTTCCAGTGGTGCCCACTACAGGAACTTGGTTATGAAACCACCTATTTATCTCTGTCTCGGCCCCTCTAATACTGCGCAGCCTTTTGACTCTTTCCTGCAACTCTGCCACATGACATAACAGATCATCAACCTGTGCACACCTTGTGCAGGTACTGAGCTGTTCACCAGGAGAAGGGTCTGGGCACTCGCTGCAACCTACCACCTGTACTGAAGCCTCCTTCCTTACCAGTTCCATCTGGGTGGATGTGTCAGACATCTCAGGGGAGACATTCTCTGTAGGAGCACTGGTTTTAGCCCTGAGGCAAGTGCCCACCATTTTGGCAGAGGCCCAGAGCACTTCCCTGGGCTGTGGGCCTACAAGCAGGCTGCAGAGCCCTCCCACTCCACCCTGTTGGCAGTGCTCTGAGTCGCTGTTGGTCCCTCAGGATGTTTAAATCTCCCACAGTTGCTCCTGGCGATGCCCAAGCCATGTCAGCCTCGCTGGCGAGAGCTGCCGGCTCCTGGTGACTCTCTCTGGTCACTTAGACAGCCCTGAGATTTGTACATTTCTGGTCTAATGATCTAATATTTGTGATTGTATGGAAACTTACCAGTATGATAGGCAGAGAGATTGCAGACAAGGCTATTCTTTTTCGTCCATTTACTTACTACCTCTGTGGCACTCAAATAGCTCGGACATAACTAAAGAAACAGAACAGTAGCAAAAGGCACGTGTCACAGGCTGCCTGCACCTTACAGAGCTTTGAGTTGGATTTTATTGCATCTTTTTCTTGAAATAAACAAACCAACATATTTGAAAAAAATGTTTGGATAGCCAAAGCCTTTAATAAAATAGGTAAAGACAAAAAGTACAAGAGAAGAACTTTTGGAAGAAAAAAAAAAAATCCACAAAAAACCAGAAACAAATTCACAAAAAAGTCAACAGTGAGAAACATTAAAAAAAAAGAGTTTTGGAAACAAATTTCCTATTTCTTTTCCAGATGGTCTTCCTTCTTGCCAGATATGGTGGCTTACTTGGTTTAAACAAACTGTACACTGGTTGTGCCTATAATGCTTTCTAGGTGATGTACATATGATATGTACATGTGCACATATGCATGTAAGTGCATTATAACACAGTGGAGGGTTAAGAGAAAAACACTGGACAAGAATATTTAGTTATATGTTGGAAAAGAGAGAGAGAGAGAAAAAATTCTGCTATCCTGTAAAGGGTGTTGTAACTTTCTCCTACTGAACAGTTTTCATTCTTAGATTTGGTTGACATTTGCCTGTCTGTCAGCTTCTGAATAGCCATCAAAATTCCCACTTGAGGCTTCTTTGCACATGCACAAATGCACAATAAACTATTAAAACATGTATTGTACTCATTTTTCAACCCAAAGAATCTACTTCATGCAACCTCTCAGGGAAAAGAAGGATTGAAATACAGTTATACAATGAATCCTCATCACTCCACAACAAAATCAGAGTTTAGATGGGGTGCTGGGAACTTCTGACTTTCTCCTGCACACTGCCTTTCCCACTGAGTCAAAATTACCACATGCCCACCTCTGTAGCTTTGGAGAGAACCAGGAGAATCCCCACTGAGGGCTATGGTTCAGGCACCTTACGTTCCTTGCTCTGCCGCTCCTGTGCCCTGTGAGGCTTGAGTGGGTGTCCTCATTGCTTAGAGCCAGAGGCAAATAAGGCTTAGGAGAATTTCTCTGAGGGGTGTACAGCTCTGATGCAAATGAACCATAATATTCGCACAATATAAGCCATTTCTTCTTCACATTTTCCCTGCTAGTCCTGCAAATACACTAATACTGCTGCTGGTCAGAAGCCGCGGGCTTTGTGCTGAGTTTGCAGGGTGTCAGAACAAAAGCTTGTCAGGCTTTTTCTGATCTTGACATTCTAGGGGGGGGGGGTGGGGGGTGGTTCACTTGGTTTATCTGTAACAGCATTTTTTCTTATGTCCAGGTCTCTATGTCTGATTAATGTTGCTTATATTTGCATGGTATCACCATAATTTTCATAGTAGAAAGAAGCTGCTCTCAGTAGAATGAAATATTTGTAACTCTAACATACTGATGTAGTAGTTTACAGGCATATAGACCTGGTACAATAACAAAAGCCTTGAAAAGTGGGGATACAAGATGCAGCATGCATGTGTAGGGCATGCATGAGATAACAGATGGAACAGAGTCTGGCACTGGAGCTCCCAAAGCTATAAGAACACCTCACTAATGGTCAGTGAAATGCAAACCTGGGAACTGAACATGATTAGTTAACAGAGAAAACAAAGAATGGGTATCTAACACATGTGAAACAGCCAAATATAATGAATTTAGACATAATGTGAAGTTTCACACCAATGAAGAAAAAGCAAAGTGTAAAACATGCTAGCAAACATATAAAAATATCAAGTACTTCTTACAGTGAGGAGAAAGAAATTGTCACCATCAACCTGATATTCTGCCATGACAAAGGACTCAGGATGCTGATGAGTCCTCATACCTCACCATCCCAATATTGAATAGATATTAGGATCCAAGGTGAAATGGAAGCATGGACATAACAGCAGAAATTGGGTAGATACTAGGAGGTATGTTTATACCAAGTTTAACTGTACTGTTACTACTGAGACTTTTTTCTGTTTCAGTATTTTTTGCTTTATTTCCTTTTCTATAATAATTAGATTTGGACTAATAATAATTATTTGAAAACTTGTCAATGAGAGAAATGGGCTTGTTTTCTCTCCATCTTTCCTCTTCATGCCTTATGTTTTTATGCCTCTTAATCAGTATCAAAAGGGGGGCTCATCTGCTTCCACTACTATTTCTTACTGATTTTGCTAGCCGTTATTCCTGTGTGTTCAGCAGGATGCCCTGCCCATTTGCAGTTCCTTGTTCTTATCTCATTCTGTGTTCATCTTGCAAATTCTGTTATTCCTCTCATACTTTTCCATGCTACTGAAGTACAACTACACAAGTCTTTGCTCTTCAGTGGTTACATTGCTCACATACTTAGGTAAAATGCTTATACGTTCTGTGTAGTTATGTCCTCACAGTGTTACAAAATATTTATATACTGTTGTCAGTTGCACTATTTTAGTTTAACTAAATATACTTCTATTTAGGTTCAAGGCATGCCAGTTAATGCACCTGTGTTACAGGCTTCTGCTTTGGCTACAGCTGAAAAAAACTTATTTGTCGGAAAAAACAAACCAATCAAATAATCAAACAGAAAAAGTCAGTATTTCTCATAAGGTGTGTCTCAGCTTTCTTGGAGAGAGTGTAATGGTTACTTGCTTTTTTTTTCTCCCCCCCCTCTTCATTTTCTTCCTGTTACAAAGTTACAACGATTAAAGAAATCCCAGCTGAACTGTTTTACAGTAAGGGGATATATCTGGGATTGTGTATTTTCCCTTATTGTGATATGTAGAATGCATATCGGTGGATTTGAAAATTTCTCTTGATTACTTCAAGCAGTCTTCAATGACAAAAAGTTACTGAAATTTGCAGCACTGCCTATTATGGAGATGTGATTGATGAGAAGCAGATGTAAATAGCTTAATGTAAGTGTATTTGATAAATGGGATCTCATTTCTTTCTCAGCCACTGAAATGTATAGAATTCAAAAATTATATTTTTTCCTCAGTTGTAAGATATCCAAGAGAAATACTACTCAACCTCTCTTTAAATAAGAATATTTTAAATGCTTATTTAGTGATGAACCATAATTTTAAAATTCCTGGTTCATTTTGAACTTACTTACAAAGTAACATATTTTATACGTATACTGATATTCTGAAGGTAATTAAATTCAAATTTTCCACTTAATCGTAGAATCATAAAATGGTTTGGGTTGGAAGGGACCTTAAAGATCATTTAGTTCCAAGTCCCCTGCCATGGGCAGGGACACCCTCCACTAGACCACGTTGCCCAAAGCCCCATCCAGCCTGGTCTTAAACACTTCCAGGGATGGGGCATCCACAACCTCTCTGGGCAAATGTGTTGGTGTACATTTTCTATCTAGAACCATAAATCTGCAAATTGTTGAAGACAGATAAAATTGACTGGACCCATCTATTGCCTAAACTGGGCTTAGATGTACAAGGAGCAGCATATTTGCACAAGATTCTAAATCCAGTCATGGATAATTTCTCTGATTCAGAGCCTGGTTCCTACCCTTTACTTCCATATCCTGTCTCTTCAGCTAGGAAAGTAGTCTGAACCAAATCTATACCTGCTATATATGTATCAACAAAGTTGTGCTGAGTGATGCAGGTGGATGGAAAATGGGTCATAGCCTGATTGTTCATTAACAGAAATGTTAATTTCTGTTAGGAAAAATTTCTTCATCAAACGGGTTGTCAATCGTTGGAACAGGCTGCCCCGGGAAGTGGTTGAGTCACCATCCCTGGAGGTATTTAAAAGACATGTAGATGTGGTGCTTAGGGACATGGTTTAGTGGTTGGACTTGGTAGTGTTAGGTTAATGGTTGGACTTGATCATATTAAAGGTCTTTTCCAACCAAAACAATTCTATGATTCTATGATTAACGTTAATTAATTCATTAATGTTGTAATAATAAAGAAGAGTGTCTTTCTTTATATGAATAAAGACAAACTACTAAAGAGATGAAAAATCAGCCCCCTAAAATTCCAAATCTTAAAGTCTGCTTCTTGGCAAATTCTGTTGCTGAGGAAGGAGAGAGTTGCTTGCTTGCTTGCTTACTTGCTCTTTTATTTTCTTCCACTGACACCTGCTAGTTATTTCATACAAGGGGGATTTGTGTGTGTTTTTTTTGTTGTTGTTGTTTTCCTGTAATACGACAGAGCACATATGCCCCTTGTTCTGTAATAACATACTGATGAATTATTTGAAACATGACTAAAAGCAGAAAAAGAGAAAAAAAGAATAATAATCTTACAAGATCTGTGTTATAACATTATTCTTTAGGGACTGGCAGAGGAGCTGTAGAGGAGACGGAAAATGTAGAAGCCTAGGGGTGGAAGAGGAAAAAACCTACTGGCAATGGGATGAGAGGACAAAGAGGAAGAACAGAAGAAGCCTTGGAGGGAGAAGGAGGAGGAAAATACCCCCACATAGAACACCAGGATGAAGCTCTTGTGGGCCATTCTTGCAAAAGATAGAAAAGAGAAGAGCAGAAACAACTGGTTATTGACTTTAATTTGATTTCTGATCATTTAATTTATTTTATCATCTTAGAACCTTTTCTGGTCTTTTCTTACATCCTGTGAAAATGAGATATTGAACTTTACACATTCAGATGTCATTCATATTACAACATACTCTTCACATGTTGGCTGTAACAGAGTGCTGAGCTACTGTTTTCCAAGCACTATCTATAATTAAAAGATCTATTATATGATTTATGGATGCTTTCATTAAAGGCTATAATTATGCATGTTGTTAGTTATTTTTTAAATGTAAATTGTTTTGGACTTATAAACAATAAATTTCATTTTTATTTCATCATCTGTTCATTCAGAATTTTTGATTTTTCTATCTCCTTGCTACAGCTTTAATTTTTAGTTTGAAGTAATTAATTAATAATGAATCCTTTGAACAATGAAGGGATGCCATCCAGAGGGACCTTGACAGTCTTGAGAAGTGAGACCATGTGAACGTCTTGAAGTTCAACAAGGCCAAGTGCAAGGTCCTGCACATGGGGCGGCACAATCTTCAATACCAATACAGCCTGGGGGATGAATGGATTGAAAGCAGCCCTGAGGAGAAGGAATTGGGATTACTGCTAGACAAAAAGTTTGACATGACCTGGCAATGTGCACTTGCAGCCCAGAAAGCCAACCATATCCTGAGCTGCATCAAAAGAAGCGTGATCAGCAGGTCAAGGGAGGTGATTCTGCCCCTCTACTCTGCCCTGGTGAGACCCCACCTGGAGTACTGCATCCAGCTCTGGGGCCTTCAGTACAAAAAAGACATTGAGCTGTTGGAGTAAGTCCAGAGGAGGGCCACAGAGATGATCAGGGGGATGGAACACCTCTACTCTGAAGAAAAGCTGAGACAGGGTTGTCTAGCTTGGAGATGAGAAGTCTCCAGGGAGACCTTATTGCAGCTTTTAAATACTTAATTTGGGTTTATAAGAAAGACAGAGAAAGACTTTTTACAAGGGCCTGTAGTGATGGGACAAGGGGCAATAGTTTTAAACTGAAAGAGGGTATATTTAGATTGGACATAAGGAAGAATTTTTTTGTTTTATTTTTTTATGAGGGTGGTGAGGAACTGGAACAGGTTGTCCGGAAAAGTTGTGGACGGTCCAAGTGTTCAAGATCAGGTAGGATGGGGCTTTGAATCCTGATCTAATGAAGGATGCCCCTGCCCATGACATGGGGGTTGGAACTGGATGATCTTTAAAGGTCCCTTCCAATAGAAACCATTGAATGGTTCTATGATTCTATAACTATGTGGTGCTATGGGACAATTCACTTAGGCCTTCCATCTTATTGCGGGAATTGTTTATTTAAGCACTTCTGGAAAGAAACTTACAAGAATCATAAAATTTAGTTAAGAGATTTGTGAAGCACGTCTGTTTTTTAAATCAACTCTAACTTCTCTAGTTTTGATAAACATTTCAAAAGTTTTTTTGGGGCTTTTTTTTTGTTGTTTTGGTTTGGGTTTTTTTTAAGCAGTTTTACCATGTTGTATTTAGCCACAATCATTGAATAATGGTATTCTTTATTTACCAATTTTCTTGATATGAGGTTAGGCTTACCAGTTTGCTTCTCCTGAGATATTCTTTATAACCTTGTTTGATGGTTGATAGCTACTATTTTTCTTTCAGTAAAGGAACTGATCCAAGCATCATATCACACACACAAAAGTTAGTAGTTAAGTAGCTTTGTATTTGACAATTCAATGCCTCCTGTTGTTTTCTTGCTATTAAATTTATATGAAACCTCTGATATAAGAAAGTGTCTAAGATGAGTAATAACAAGGAAATCTGTATCTTTTTCTACAGTCAACTTCAATGCAAATTCTCAGTGGGACTTCCTTGCCTGTGTCAGTGTCTCACCAGTGACTACAATTATGCACCAGGGAGTGATCTGTAACCCCCAGACCAAGTGAAGAGAAGTGTCTTACGTCCACAGTGCTCAGACCTACTATTTCTAGAAGAGCAGACTGCACTCACATTGCATGGCACATAGTACGTGCTCACTTGTAGATCTAGTGCCCCTGTAGCACTAAGAAATTCTTGTTCCATGTTCTTTTATCTTCACTTCAAAGTGTCTGAAATAATGTAAGGCTAATTTTGAAATCCACCAATGATATTTTTATAGCATGAAATGGAGAGTATGTAGTTCCCACTATGGGTTGTTGTATCAGAACACCTGCAAATACTTGAAAATGCAAAACCTAATAAAATAGCATTAGCGAACTATATAGGACAAAAGAAAGAAAACTTGCTGTAGTCTTGTTCATACTACATGTTGAGAGGGGTCCAGGAGCAAGTAGTCTGAGAACAACATCTGGATTTTGTTTTGGGGAAACTAATTGGTTCATTTCAAAAGAGAGCTACCAAATTAACTAAGATTTTGCTAGAGTATGCAGGCAGATGATGAGGCACTGGTCTGAGGCTTAGCTAACAGAACAGATCATGAGAAACTGCTGGATGTGACATGAGAAATGGAAAGGGACAAGCCAGAGAGGAGGAAAAGCCAGTGTAGGTAGGGGAAGAACAACCATGAGAAAATGGAGAGAAGGGGGTAATAAAAGGAGATAGTCACCTGTAAACAAGCTGCTTGTCAGCATGCTTGTACGACTGAGCCTTGGGCCTGGTCACCACAGTCTGTCCTATCTCCTTATGAAATTGTATTTCTAAGTATTTTTTTGTGTGACCTTACTCTCTATTTTCTGTGTGCAATTTGCTACTGTATTTCAAGCTGGGATACCAATTAATAGAAGGAGACCTGCATCTGAAAATGCCCAAAATCTGGGACACTGACCAAAGAAAAGGCCTAGGGTCTGGCCTTGGGTATTAGATGAGCTTAGAGACCTTGTTAATGCTTCAGCAGGGTCGGAAGGAGACACTTCTGGGCCCCAGAAGTCCACTGGACTCAGCTTCTACTTTACACATTTATGCAGTGAATATGCTTAGGAATCATGACCCAGTGAACAAGAGAACTGAACAATTTGACAGTGTAGGTGTATCTCTTGTGGCAATAAAGCTGCTAATCAAAACCTGACTCCCAGCTTGCCATCAGGGAGGTCAGAAAGAGCCCTCCACTCTCCCTCCACTACACATCCCCTCCACTACAGCACACGTGTTCCAGAAAATAATGGCACCATATTTTACAGCAATACTTCCACCTGTTTCTCTAGAAAAGGAACTGTTGCAATGTGATATTAGATTCCTAAGGAAAAACTATCCCAGTGAAGAAAGCTTCTCATTCTCTTTGAAATAAAAATATGCCAGATCTCATAGCAATCCTTCTCAAATATTTTACAGTAGTCCTACCCCATTGGAAATCCCTAATAATAAATTAATCACCTTTAACATGCAAATCAGTGATGCATTCAAGGACTGTTTTTAACTGAAGCATGTCTTCAGTAGTCCACCACTAGAATGCTCGGTGGGAACTGATCCCTACCAGAGTGTTCCCAATCCACTTGTGATGGTCTTATTTTTCTTCTTCAGGGCTATGTTCTTTTGCTGGTATTTGCTGGTTTCAAGCCTTTAGCATAAATCCTATTGGATTCAGCTCTATCAGAAGCAGACTGCTTGCTTATGGACCACCACAATACCAGGTTCTTTTCACCTGTCCAGGGACAGAGTTTTATTTTGACTATTCTGTATTTTGAGGGAATCACTATGGAAGTATTAATCTGAGGAAAAAAAGCTTTAATGAGAATCTTACACGCTAAACTTTCATGCACAATAAAAAATTGTATTTCTACCCTGTTCCATCTGTTTTATATTTATGTGATCCAAGATTCAATGAATATTGCAAATGGAGTCTATTAACTTAAATAAACTTTTGGTCTGGCTTTGAGAATCAGGAGATGTCTGTAGTGAAATATGTCGTTTTAATAAAACAGTAAACATGGCCTTAATTTCTATTATAATTTTCATCTCATGTATCATAAAGTTTTAATGCATTTCTTTATTCCAAATTGATATAAAAACAAAAATAAGTTTTCTATTAAAATTATAGTGGAAAGTTTCCTTCTACTCAGTTTGTTCAAAATATGTTTATACTTAGTGTATATAGCATCGTATATAACAAGTAAACCAAAACCAAATCACCTTGAAGTTTCTGAAAGTAAAAAATATTAACTTCTAATCATGTTGGAATTAATGAAAATCACACCTTTCTTTCTTCTATTTTAAATTAAATTTTCCTATATAAGATGTATTGTAGTAACCTTTTCTGGTCATCAGAAGGTGATCATTGATGAATTGTATTGTTAAATGAGATCTATGTTTGTTAACTTAACAGAATCAGTTAGTTAAAAAAAAATAAATTAAAAGGTCTTTACCGTGATATTAAATATAATCTGTTTCTTTTTGCACTAGCTACTAATTTATAGAGGATTAAACACTGTAAAATGTAAGTGCAAAAATAAAAACACATGTTCTAATACATATTTAATTTTAAAACCCCTTGATTTTTGAAAGTAAAAACTTCTTCTGTTTTTATAAAAGCGTCTTTTTTTTAAACAAAAATAGGGCAATATATACTGTACAAGACTGGTTTGTTTCAGTGTTTGCCCTCTAGGTCTTCCCGTGAATTATGTCTCCTGACATCTTCTTAAGGCAAGTCAAATATGTAGCTTAGGTCTTGACAAAGATTAAATCAAAATGACTAACATATTCTTCTTTAACAAAGAACATGACTCAAAGTACAAAAAAAATTTGACTACAGGACAGAAAACAATAGGTTTACAATGGCAATTGACATATTGAATTTAATTTACTTTTGGGACTGATTGCATGTTACTGCTCACATCTTGACGAAATAATATGACATGCTTTATTTCTCTGCTCTTCATTGCTCCATTAAAATGAAGTGCTACAAAGACCTCTACATAGAAAGGTCATTTGCTATAACCCTTTCATTTGCTTAAAGTCTCACTGTAGTGTCCTAGTTCTGATAAGCCTGCTCCTACAATTTTCCTATTTGTCTAGCTCATTATAAATGATAAATCCATAAACTCTTTGTATGAAAATAAGACAATCTCATGCTTGTCTCTCCTGTATTCTCACAATCATGAATATGACAGAAGTATAAATTTACCAAAGTTTTAGGCATGAGACTTCATAGTTTGATTAGTCCACACTCTGGCAGTGTTGTTTGTTGATAAATTTGACCATGGGACTAGGATTTTGCCATTACTAGTAAAAAACGTCAGGTACTATATTGACTGGGTAGCACTGGGTCTCAGGACTTGTCAGGGCTTGTATCAGTCTCAGCTGGTTTTAGTCTGCTTTAACAATTGTAGTGGTCAAGTGACTGTTGCCTGACCTATTGTAGCTTCAGCTCAGTGAATGACACCTATAGTAAGGGTCTGACAAAACTAGGTGGCCATTGTGTAAGAAACAATAGGCCTTTGTGCCAAATGAAGCTGGAAAAGGTTGTTGTGCAACTTCCGGACTTCTGTTGGGAAGCAAGGAGAAGTTCGTAGTAAGAGAGCAAATGCCCTGGTTTGAGCCAAGACTAAGGAGAAAGAAGCCACTGCCACTGTCAACATATTCCTGCCACCAAACACCCTGTATTGCTTGTGTCTTGTCATGATGTCCTACTTCTCGTTCTCTTTAGAAAGACTGAGAAATATCAACTTTAGATACAAGGTGCACTGAAAAGGTGTGCATAACACCTAAGAAAAACTGGACACTGCTTAACAGTTCTGTCTGTAATGTTAATGGTGGTTTTCATTATTAATTAGATAATTTGAAATATTAGTCTTAAAACTGCAGCTGGACTAACAGTAAATTCTTGGCTCCATAAATGCAGTATGTTTCATTTTTCTTGTAGCATGATTTTGAGTGTGACAGTACTTAAAGGTGAGAAGAATAGGAACTTAATTCAGTTTCCCACCTTAACCATAAGTCTCATTTGAGATGCCTAAGGAGACGAGGAATCCATATATGTGTGAGAGTTGTGAGAGAATGGGTGGGATACCCTGATATAGTAGAAAGATCTCTGGACAACCATTTCTGGGTGATCAAACGCTTTTGTGACAGGTGTGGGCCCACTTGGGTATTCCCACAGTTGATCTGACACATAAAAAAAGATAAACTCCTACTGGTTCACTTCCCATCTCAGTCAGGGTCTCTTTCTCTCTGTGTCAGAAAGTTCTGTAAAATGGGGTCATCAGCACTTTCTTTTAAATTTTACAAGCAAAGAGTACTTCACTCTGTTTTGAAGGAATTGAAGATATGCATCAAGTGAAATGAAATGGGCTTGAGTAAAACTCTTAAACTTTACAAAAAATTTACATTATTTTGTCTGAGTCCAAGTAGCTGCACTCTGTGTGCAGGTAGATCCTCACCAAATGTCTTGACATTTGCAGATCGCCCCCTGAATTTCCTAACTTGCCACATGTCCAGGGTAGGAAGACTACATATTGGCACCTTCAAGGTAGGTGATATATTATCAGATACTGAGTAGTATGACTAGTCCAACTCCATTTATTGCAATTAACCATTTACCTCACATTGGTGATGCCCATATTTCGGATAAACACTTGTAAATTTTCTGATTTAAAATTCAAAGGGGCAGTCTTAATACTTTCAGAACACTTGAAGTATAATAATCCTGAAATAATTCTCCATAGCCAGAGGAGTTAATTAAAGGAATATATGTTGTGTAAAATTTTATTTGTCTAAGAATAACAAAATATTACAGACCAGAGGGTCATAGCAAAACACACGCTATCTACCATGACCTAAATATATTTTTCCTTGTTAAAATTAATAAAACATGTAACAAGTCCTAAACAAAATAAAATCATTTTCCAATAAATAAATAAAATAAAAGCTGCAAGCTGCAGTAGGGAAGCATCTGCTTGCCATTTAAGATTTATTGCTAGGAATAAGTCTGTTAGAGGCATTTGAAACATCTTTGTAGCGTAGTGAATATCAGATCTAATGGGATCCATATCAAACATTGGCAACTGAGCACATTTCTGTCAGCTTGGTCAGAGCACATCATATAGAATTAATTCAAGGGATTTCTTGTTTGTGTGTTTGGTTTTGGTAATGTTTAAATTATCTCTACTACATAAATACAGGATCTGGCACACAGTCTGAGTAGAACAGATAATACCTGATCGAAAATAAAACCTGCTCTTTCAAAGTGAACTTGTCAAAATTTGAGCAGACTTGAATCAGCAGAGTGATTTTGTACTAAATCTGAGCATTGCATCATCTGGCCTTGGTTTATATAGTCTCATACCAGTAATACTAAAGTCAGATTTGGTGTGTTAACGAACAATCGACATAGGATGCTTCTGTATAGCCATTTCACCTTTGAAAATGAAGATGATATCTGAGTCTTTTTAATCAACATGAGTAATTAAGTTTCAGAAGGAGTTATGGTTTACAGATATAGATTTGCTAAAGATATTCAGAGTATTGTGGTTTTTCATCCCTTAACTCCCCACCTTGTCCTCCAGCCTTCCCACTGCTGCAGGACTTCCTACTGCATCCCACCCATCCCATCCCATCCCTCCCCATCTTTATAATGATGCATCTGGCCTCGGTTTCCAGATTGATACTAACAATGAATTGTGTATGGAAACACAATGACAGTTGACACCAAAAACTAGTGTAAAGTGCAGTTTATAGGACACATTACCTATTAAGTAGTCTGAGAACAAAAATAATGTGGGATAAATGTCTTCATTGTGAAAGAAATATGAAAGCCTTCTATTCTGTATGGACCTAATAGTTTGCCTTGAATCAGATCAACTATGTCACTTTTAATCAGTTGGCAAACTGGGAGTAAAATTGGGTAGTGGTTTTGTGCTACAGATGACTAACTTGTCAGTTCTACATTACCTATCTAGATCTTTTCTAGAATTCTATCACAAATAAATATTGTGAAAACCACAGAGCTAACTATCACTGACTCAGAAGGAGAAATACAGGTCTCTGCTGGGGTGACATTTTTAAACCAATAGAACAATGCCAGTACAAGAAAGTATACATATTTTAATTAAATGCTGCTCTGTGCCATTTGTTCAGTAAAAGAAAAGTGATTTTTGAAACCCTTTCTCATCATGCTTCTTGCAAGATGAAATGTTAAAATTCAATTAGAAAATGGGAGATATTGATTGGAGAGAGTGATTATGTGAAAGTTGATAAGAGCATACTTCATGTTAACTGCTTCTCTGTAGCTAGAGTTAGATAAATTATTACTTTGAAGCAGTAAAGTTGATACATTTTACTTTTTATTTGTCATGAATTAATTTTGTGAAGAACGTGCACCCACTTCTTACTGTGGTGTCTTGAGAGGTCATTTACTACCATGAACCATGTTTCTTATTACTCAAAATAATGTTGTTAATGCAATTATGTTGATAATGGAAATGAAAATATTTTTAGATCAGTTATGGAATAACTGTATATTCTATATTCTTATTTTATACACTGTATTTCTTCTCTTTTCTCCTGCTGGAGTTTAGTTTTGAAGCTCAGTATTTATGAGAAGCCAAAATGTCTCTATTCAAACAAATGAGCTGACTGCTTAGAAGTGTTACATCTCCCTTAATTATTTTGTATTTACTTTATTAAATATGTATGTGGTCTGTTTCTAATGATTTCAGAAATGTATACGTTTTGAATTTTGGATCTGCTTATAGAGTAACCAAAAATTACAGGTAATCACAGTATTAAATATTTTTATATTATTATTGTGATCAAATGATTTATTTAACAAATTTTAGGGAAGTGAATCCAAGGTTTTGTATTTAGAAAGTTTTAACTGAAGACATCACTTATGTCTTAAAACATTTTTGCAATTTATTGCATTTGGTTTTGGTTTTTTGCTGGTTTTTTTTTTAATATTATAAGAGTTCTGAGATTGAAATATAACATGTTCTAAAGGAAATGTGCAGTTTTGAAGTATTATCATACATTTTTTCAAAGAGGGCTCTTTCCTGTGTGGTGAATCCATCAGCAGGTAAGCATCACTACGCTGCTTCATCACTATGGTTGTACCTGTGCTGCCTTATTATGGGGACACAGGAGGAGTTCTAAGGCTCCTAAGCTGCTTCTCATGTCAGAGAATGCCCTACAAATGATACAGAGTTAGTACAACTGGAGGGCTATAGAGGCTGTCTAGGGGACTGCACCTTGGAAAAAATGAATCACTGTAGAATAAGACAAAAGAAGCAGGAGCAGAAAACCTTCTGGAGTATATACATATAAGGGTTCAGAAATCTCAGAAAAACCTAAGTGAGTGTTCAAGAGTGTTTTGGGTTTCTGTGGCAAGGTTTTTGTAGCAGGAGGGCTGCAGAGGTGGCTTCTGTGAGAAGCTGCTAGAAGCTTCCCCCATGTCTGATAGATCCAATGCCAGCCGGCTCCAAGACGGGCCTGCCGCTGGCCAAGGCCAAGCCAATCAGTGACAGTGGTAGTACCTCTGGGATAACATTTAAGAAGGAAAAAAAGAAAACCTCACCTCAAGGCAGTTTTTGCAGCCAGAGAAAGGAGTGAGAAGATGTAAGAAACTCTGCAGACACCAAGATCAGTGCAGAAGGAGGGGCAGGAGGTGCTTTCAGGCACCAGAGCACGAATTACCCTGCAGCCCGTGGTGAAGACCATGGTGAAGCAGGCTGTCCCCCTGCAGCCCATGGAGGAAGGATGAGGGGGTGTAGAGATTCCACCTGCAGCCCGTGGAGAACCCCACGCCGGAGCAGGTGGAGGCACCTCAAGGAGGCTGTGACCCCATGGAAAGCCCACACTGGAGCAGGCTCCGGGTAGGACCTGTGGACCTGTGGAGAGAGGATCCCACGCCAGAGCAGGTTTGCTGGCAGGACTTGTGACCCCGTGGGGGACCCACGCTGGAGCAGTCTGTTCCTGAAGATCTGCACCCTGTGGAAGAGACCCACGCTGGAGCAGTTCGTGAAGGACTGTAGCCCGTGGGAAGGACTCATGCTGGAGAAGTTAGTGGAGGACTGTCTCCTGTGGGAGCAACCCCACACTGGAGCAGAGGCAGAGTGTGAGGAGTCCATCCCCCTGAGGAGGAAGCAGTGGCAGAGACAACGTGTGATCAACTGACCACAACCCACATTCTCCATCCCCCTGCACTGCGCGGGGGGAGGAGGTAGGGAAATCAGGAGTAAAGTTGAGCCTGGGAAGAACAGAGGGGTGGGGAGAGGTGTTTTAAGATTTGATTTTATTTCTCATTGCTCTGCTCTGTTTTACTTGGTAATAAATTAGATGGATTTTTTTTTCTAAGTTGAGTCTGTTTTGCCTGTGACGATAACTGGTGAATGATCTCTCCCTGTCTTTATCTCGACCCACAAGCCTTTTGTTATATTTTCTCTCCCCTCTAGTTGAGAAGGGGGAGTGATAGAGCAGTTTTGGTGGGCACCTGGCCTCCAGCCAGGGTCAACCCAACACAGAGTCAGTTAAGTTGTAGCCTAGGTCATAGAATCATAGAATCATAGAGTCAGAATCATAGAACCATAGAAACACAGAACCGTAGAAACAGAAACATAGAATCATAGAATGGTTTGGGTTGGAAGGGACCTCAAAGATCATCTAGTTCCAATCACTGTGCCATGGGCAAGGACACCTTCCAATAGACCAGGTTACCCAAAGCCCCATCCAACCTGGCCTTGAACACTTCCAGGGATGGGGCATCCACAGCTTCTCTGGGCAACCTGTTCCAGTGCCTCAACACTCTAACAGGGAAGAGTTTCTTCCTTATATGTAATGTAAATCTACCCTCCTTCAGCTTAACACCATTACCCCTCATCCTATCACTACATGTCCTCGTAAGAAGTCCCTCTCTGGCTTTCTTGTAGGCCTCTCCAGGTACCAGAAGGCTGCTGTAAGATCTCCCCAGAGCCTTCTCTTCTCCAAGTTGAACAACCCCAACTCTCTCAGCCTGTCTTCATAGGAGAGGTGCTCCATCCCTCTCATCATCTAGCTGAAGCTAGCTGACATTAATTTTATTCTCTTTTATCATTATGGTTGCTTATATTTTATATTCTGACAGGAGAATCCCCTCCCTCAACCTGCTGGCCAGGACAGATGTTGAGCTTCTTGCCCACCAACACCCCCAGTCCTTCTCAGGGCTGCTCTCAATGCATTCTCTGCCCAGCCTGTAGTTGTGCTTGGGATTGCCCTGGCCCATGTGCAGGGCCTTGCACTTGACCTTGTTGAATGAAAGGCTGCAATGAGGTCTTCCTGGAGCCTTGTCTTCTCCAGGCTGAACAATCCCAACTCTCTCAGCCTGTCTTCATAGGAGAGGTGCTCCAGCCCTCTGATCATCTTTGTGGCCCTCCCCTGGACTTCCTCCAACAGCTCCATGTCCTTCTTGTACTGGGGTCCCCAGAGCTGGACACAGTACTCCAGGTGGGGTCTCACAAAAGCAGAGCACGGGGCAGAATCACCTCCCTCAGTGTGCTGGCCACACTTCTTTTGATGCAGCCCAGGATATGATTGACTTTCTGGGCTGCAAGCTCACACTTCCTTCTCATGTTCAGTTTTTCATCCACCAATGTCCCCAAGTCCTTCTGGCAGGGTTACTCTCAAACCATCCATCCCCTAGTCTATTTTGATATTGGGAGTTGCCCTGACCCATGTGCAGGACCTTGCACTTGACCTTGTTGAACTTCATGAGATTCGTATGGGCCTACGACTCAATGCTGTCAAGGTCTGCCTGGATGGCATCCCTTCCCTCCAGCATGTTGATCGCACCACACAGCTTGGTGTCATTGGCAAACTTGCTGACGGTGCACTCGATCCCACTGTCTGTGACATTGATAAAGATATGGAACAGTACCAGGCCTAATACAGATCCCTCGAGGGCACCATTTGTTATGTGTTTCCAGTTGGATATTGAGCCATTGACTGCAAGTCTTTGGATGTGGCCATCTACATTTCAAATCTATGCCTAGAATTTTACTACATTTCTCTCATTAAAATTAATGAAAGATACGTGTTCTTCAGGCACTATTAAAATACTATCAATGATCAAAACTAGAATTTTTATTCTATGGAAATTTCTATATAATATAATGTAACTATCAACCTGCAAATTCTAAATTTTTTTTGCTACACTTTTTTTCATCATCATATGTGAATTACACTCATTTCAAGCAGTCATTACATGCCTGACACTGCAAAATCACACTGTCTTTACCAGCTGCTTCTTACACTTATGATGAATTCACAACTTTAGTATATCTTATTCATTCAACAAATATTTGCTCTTAGGATTTTTGATAGTTGCAGTTGCTTGTAAATGGAAGGATTTTTTAACTCATGAAGTGTATAGTTATTCTAAGAATTGAGAACTGCCAATGCAACAGAACAGCTTTGATTCCAGCTCTCTGAACTAACAACCTAAACCAGTTTTTCTATTGAAATATCAATGATTTAGCCAAGGATATGCATGAAATGATGAGTGGGTAATGAAACTTTTGGAAGTTACTATTCTAAAGTATTTTTTATTGAAATTTCAGCATGTAAAAATTCTAGCATAGGACAAACAGGTAAACCCCAAAGAGCATGCTGAGAAGCAAATCAGATGGATGACAGGGGACTCCAGGTGGGATCCATTTTATCTAAGACAATCTTTTTTAAAGTTACTTCTTTATTTTAAGAATTCATCTAAACATCCTTCATAGCCAAAGCAAAGTACTTTGAATGATGATATATCATACCCAAAAACATTTCTCTAAGACAAATGACCTGATCTAGGAGTTGTATAGGAGGTAAGGAGGTGGATTTACAACATTTTTTTCCCCATGCTCCTACACTTCCCCTCCTCTTATTACTTCTTTCCTTGTCTATTATTTCCAGTGACAGAGTCCTATTTCTTTTCTTTATAGAGAAAAGGAGCTCTCATCAGACACTCCTAATTTGATCCAAGTCATAATTGTGCAAACATCTCTTTGTTTATTCTTTGTGTGTTTATTTGCTTGTTTTTGCCCTTTAGCTTGCATTCTACTACACTGGCAATTTTTTAAACTGAAGCCTGACAAATACAAAGATAAACAATGAAAATGTACAGCATATATTGGGGGAGTGGAAGGGAGGTGAAGGAACTATCTCATTTCAGCTATTTGGAATACATTTTTAGATAGCTGAAGCTGTCTGTCATTAATGTTATTATTTTATCATTATGGTTCCTTATATTTTATATTCTGACACTTACAGAAGTATCATAATAAAAAAGTTACAGTGAGAAGAAAGTAAAAGTTATGTATTTAAGCTAACTAAATTTAAGTTAAACCTATATTTCATCTCACTGTGTGTACAGAGCAAGCTTACATGACTAAATGTCCAGAGCTCATGATCTTGAGGTTCTGGTAAGTATGCTCAATGCAGTCCTGAGAAAAAATACCCATATCTGATGATAGACATTTGTGGCTTACCTGTAAAAACATATGAAATAGCACTTAACACTTGTATAAAATAGGATGTAACCTGGCTTGAATGTGTACATGCACAGTCTTTAAAGTTATTCTTTAAAAAGCCTTCACAAACTCTTACCACTATTTTACCCCTTGGTAATTGTTCCCAAGGGAAAAAACAAACAAACAAAAAAACCCCAACCAAACCAAACAAACAAAAAAAACCACAACAAAACAAAAAACAACAGAAGAAGACAAACCGAACAAAACCAAAAGAACATGCATCCTAAGAAGATCATAAAGCGCACTGGAAAGCTGAGTTAAGACTCGTGCTTGCTATGACATCTATATCTTCCTCCCTTCATGGGGAGGGGCATTTTCATCTGCCAATAATGTCAGTGGTGACTGGACTAGACATTTAGACCCACACAGCCAGATCAGTACACAGAATTAAGCATTCTCACTTTTTTACTGCATTATAGTTACTGCTTAATAGCATTTTATATGAAGTCAAACCTTTGTGTTTCTTAAATTAATGTGCTTGTCAAAACATTTTATGTTGGAGAGGTTTTCAATGCAGGATTCAATGGACTTGAAATAGCTAATAAGAGCTGATAGCATAGCAAGGTTCAACTTACTCTTTTTCTTTCATTAATTTTGCCCGTGTACAGTTCACTCTGATTTTATTAACAATACGGCCATTCTTTGGTACAGGCACAGCATTACAAATATATTAAATATGTACAAGCTAAAATCAAGCAAGCTGTGAAGTAATGAGCTTTTAGATAGCAATTAACCAGGCACCATGTGTCATGAAATGTCTTACCTAAAACATACCCTTCCCTTGGCAGCTAAATGTAAGGAAAGGCTTCTTAGGATGATAAATTCTATAACAAATTTTGAGAGCAAGAGCTGTCTCTTCATATTGCACCATCACGATATTTATAGAGGATCCTCTATAGAGGATTATAAAATAAACTAAAGAAAACAAAACAAAACAAAAAACAATCCCCCTACACCTTTCCTAAACTATGCAGAGCTGAATTACTTCCTGAGTGATACAGAGAATAAACACATTATTCTAATGAATTCCCATAGCATCAGTTATATTTTTTTCTCCAAGAAAAGTCTGTCTTGATTTTGAAATCAACACATAATTTTGCAGAAGACAAAGACATTGAAATTTGTATGAGAGTTTACAGGCATTACAGCAGTAAACTATTTATTTACATGCGCTTGCAGAAGGACTTCCAAATAATTAATTCTGCTGTGGATATAATATGAAACTAGGATTAAAATAAAGGCTTATTTCTCTTTCCGAAACTCAGAACTTTCTTTTTTTTTTTTTAAGTATATACAAATATATTTACTTTTGATAACAGAGCTTGCAAAATGTCTTATCATGTAAGCAAGTCAATTCATAATGCTGGTGGGAGAAGATAACAATACTCACATGTATTTAGAAGCATTGCCTGAATTAGACTAGCTTTAATCTAATTTAATCTCCAAAAATAATTCTATACTTGGTAGTATGTACAGATCAGTCAGTTGAGAAAAATATAGTGGAGATTTTGTTTATGACTAAATCATACATAGTCATATACTTTTGCTCTTTTTATTAATGACATGGTATTAAGTTTACCAAATTATGAGACCTGAGTTCAAATGGCTAGTGAAAGAATATAAATACCATCCTGAAAATGAAGGTATAGTATACTATTCATTAAAAAGCATAAAAGGTTTGCACATCTTACCGTTTTTCATAAACAGATCTCAGTTGAAAAAAAAAAGAACCAAAAATCTGTCCACATCTCAGCCAACTTTTAATCAAAAAGACTGGGAAGAGACAGGTTTACTATGAGTCTGCATAACTCAACAGTCAATGTCAGATCCCTCTAATTTCTCTAGTTTTCTAAAAGCTTGCTAACTAATCTGAGCTGATCATGTACACTCCACCCTTTGCAACGGATTGCTCCAGAGACAATTATCCCACATATTTTGCAAACTGACTTCAGAATGCGATAAATCAATCTTCTGAATATTCTGTGTATCGCTACCACGTACAGAGAGAATCTGTATGATAAGCTTAGACTAGAGAACTAGCTTTCAAATAGCTAAAAAAATACAAAGTGAAATCCTTTTCAACTGTCTAGGTACCACAGCAATAGACAGTGTGTCTATTGTCACAGCAACACATGAAGATTGAGATCTGGGCATTCATATAATCTCCTTGAATTTGGTGGGCAGCAGTGCAACAGATAAACTTAACTATGGTTAGAAATGCTTGAAAATATGGAAAATTAAAAATCAGTAAAAAATTCTGGGAAGTTGTATTGGGTTTGCATGGCAAGGGTTTGGGGGAGAGGGGGTGGTGGTGGTGGCACTGGGGTGGCTTCTGTGAGAAGCTGCTAGAAGCTTCCCCCATGTCCAATAGAGCCAATTCCAGCCGGCTCCAAGATGGACCCGCTGCTGGCCAAGGCCAAGCCCATCAGCGACGGTGGTAGCATCTCTGGGGTAACAGAGTTAAGAAGGGGGAAAAAACACCAGGAGCAATTGTAGCCAGAGAAAGGAGTGAGAAAGTGTGAGAGAAACAACTCTGCAGACACCAAGGTCAGTGAAGAAGGATGGGGAGGAGGTGCTCCAGGCGCTGGAGCAGAGATTCCTCTGCAGCCCATGGAGGTAGATGGTGGAGCAGATATCCACCTGCAGCCCATGGAGGATCCCACGCTGGAGCACGTGGAGACACCTGAAGGAGGCTGTGGCCCCGTGGAGAGAGGAGCCCAGGCTGGAGCAGGTTTGCTGGCAGGACTTGTGACCCTGTGGGGGACCCATGCTGGAGCAGTCTGTTCCTACCATTCTGTGATTCTGTATGATTCTATGATTCCGTGATACATACACACACACAGAGAAATTTATCTCTTATAGCATAAGAGATCTGTTGGCTGTTGCATCATATCATGTTCCATCATTGTTATTCTAGATAATTGTCATGGTTCAGCCCCAGCCGGCAGCTGAGCACCACGCGGCCGCTCGCTCACCCCTCCCCTGGTGGGATGGGGAGGAGAATGGGAAGGAAAAGGCAAAACCTCGTGGGTTGGGGTAAGGACAGTTTACTGGGACAGCAAAGGGAGAGGGAAATAACAACAACAGCACTTAACAGGATACACAAAACTGGTGATACACAACGCAGTTTCTCACCCAATGACTGTACAAGCCAGACTGCACGCTCAGACCCATCCCGAAGGTGGACTGTCCCTGAGTCATGCGTCCTGGAGCTGTGATGCCCCACCCCAACTAGCCCCCCCCTTTTTATACTGAGCATGATGTCACATGGTATGCAATACCCCCTTTGGCTAGTTTGGGTCACCTGTGCTGGCTGTGTCCCATCCCAGCTTCTGGTGAAAATTAATTCTATCTTAGCCGAACCCAGGACAACAATTTTCACATGAGATAAGGGAAAAAAAAAAAAAAAGTCATTGCCCCTAAATAATGAGCTCTAATTTTGTGCTGTGGTACGCTAATGTGATCACTTTACATTTAGGTCACTTTCTCAGCTGTTCATTATTCTTTAATTCACTGGCTACCATACAAGTATACAAACTGCTTCTGAACTCCTAATGTTAAATGAGTGGTTTTTGCTAAAGTAAAACCACTGACTTTATAATATGTGCCTTTGATTAGCTCTTTTTCCTCAGCACTTCTTTTACAAGTGAGAGGATATTCAGCATATTTCTGTAAATAATTATACAGAAAGATAATTCAAGGCTCACACTGTACTTCAGTTCTATAGTTCTAGATAATTGCTTTCAATCTAAGAATGCCGAAGGCCAATTAAAATGGATAATTACTGGGATTTTATTAGTTCAGTTACAGCTATGTAAGCTTTGAAATTTCCAGACTCTTGAAGAACTCAATATGCCTGAAGGTATGTTTTGAAACTTCTGTGTACCTTTATTTATATCTTTGGCAAACCAAACAATTTTAATTATATAATTAAGAGAACAATGTCAATGTTGAGAACTGCTGAGAGGATCAACAAGTGGAGATTATCTAGTAGCTAATAATTTTTCAGCACATTAAGGCAGGTTTTCAAAAATATCTGTACATTGGAGGAATAAAAAGGAAGCCATGTGCTTGAGTCAAGTGGTATGCTAGAACACAAAGTGAAATTTAGGTACCTGTACTTTAGAAAAATTTGTCAGTTTTCATAAACACATTCCTCCAGGCAAGTACATATCTGTTTCCACATATGAAGTGACTGAGTATCGATAAGCTATGTAGCTCAGCATTTACTTTATTTCTAAATCCTAAGAGAGTTCCTAAATTAGGAACTTTACTGTCCATCTCCTTGAGTGGTCAGTCCAGCAGGATTTTGGAGATCTTATATAATCCTCAAGATGAGGATTATAATTATTAATACATTCAGCTCACCTGCTGGTTTACTGTATTTGCAGCTGGTAGACTTTTAAACTTTTTTTTAATTGAAAAGAGAGATGAATGACACAATCACCACTGGTTTCTCCCGCACCTTCATCTAGAAATGCCATTCTTCTTTCTCACTCTCTTCTCCAGCTTCCCTACATGAATACCTTCAATCTTTCACTAAATGTGCTAGGATGGATTTGTAAATGTTTTGCATTACACCAACTGTTCACCTAGAACTCAATCTGGAATGAAGGGAAGTAGCAATCTGCATAAAGCAGGAAATCTCTGTAGATAGAGTGGCAGTTCCTTGAACAGTAAAATGTTTGAGGTGGATCTACCTGCCCCTTTTCCTCACAATGAGTATTCCAGTAACGTCAAAATTGAATTTCTACTGACTTTTATCAGTGTTTGAATTAGAACCAGGTAACTTTTGATACAGAGAAAATTCAGATCACCCAGTTGATATATAGTTTAAAAATGTAATTTGTAAACAAATCTTCCCCTTTCCTGCAGTCTGTATGCAAGGACAGGCTTGATCCCTGGGTCCGCAGGGGATGTCATTGTGTCTCCATCACATCTATGAGTTAACATTGAGTCTCTGGGTCTGTGCTGAGGTGCTGTACTTGCACTTCTTACACTCCTGTGTGAACCACTTGCACCCATCTGAACATCCAGCTGAACAAGCTTGTACCCCTCTATCTTTTGCAGATGAGGAAAAAAAAAAAAACACCATGAACATTACAGCACATAAAAAAAGTTTCCCATTCCTTCTGACTTTTGAAAATGCAGTTTTGAGAAGTCTTGCTTATACAAAATGTGTTACAACAAATAAAGTAATGAGATTTTAGGGTTCTACCTTTCCATAGAGAGAAGTTTTTCCTGTGCTTTACTGTTCCCTCTGTTATATAAATCAAACTCAGATATGATCCACAAATATTCTTTGTTTCTCCCTAATGAAACAACTTGATCAGCATATTGATAACTCAGACATCTGTTATAATAAAATGTTCTAGACATAATTATTTTTCAGCCATATTATTTTTTAATAGACTGTTAAGGGATTATGCTTGATTTTAAACAACAGTTGTAATAATCAAGAATAGAAGTAGTTAGCTGACATGATCTGCTGAGATGTATGTCTTGGAATTTTCCCTTACTTTTAGTAACAGCTGTCTTTTAAATAGAAACTTTTTTTCTGAAATTTTCTTTGTATAAGATTACATTGTATTATCTTATATTTTTCCACAGAAGGATTTTGCAAGTTGTAAAATTATGAGGAAAAAAGGATAAGCTGTTTTGTTAGCTGATTCTGATTCTGTAGGGTTTCTTTGGTTTTAGTTCGGGTTTGGGATTTTTTTTTTTTTATGACAAGAACTAGTATAATGACTTCTGATAAAGACAGTGGGAGTGCTTAGATATGTATTTTGAATGTCACAAAAATGAATTACCTTATTCATTTTTTTTTATCTAAAGTTGGAAAAAACCTATATGAAACAGCTATCCTTTCTGCTGAAAAATTACTATTGACAAGAATGTCATTGTCATTTTTCTTATGTTTTCTCAGAATTCTGATGCTACAAAATGGGACCAATTCTGAGGTAATTTCCTACTCAGCAACTTAGAACATACAAAGCAAAAGGAAATTTTTAATTATTTTATTAAATACCTTTATCCTTATTACTGACATTTAAACACTTTTATCTCAAACTACTTTAAACACTTTAAACATCTCTCTCTCATTGTCTGTGTCATGTGAAGATGAGTGCATGGTGAACGACCATCAAAGACCTGTCAAAATGAACCAAGTTAGAACATACTGGTAGGATTCTTATTACTAATAGTCTCATAGTAAATGCAAAGAGAAACCAAAATTAAATCACATGCCTTAATCAGGTTCAGTCAATCTGAAAAAGTGATTCACTTTCTTCTAATATTCTGCATATTTTTCTTCACAACATCAGCTAAGGTCCATTATCTCTTAAGAAATTTTGGCTTGGAGGGCAGGAAAAGTCTAAGTGATAAAGTCTGCCCATCAAACCAGAGCCCAAGTCTAGCTCTTGGGTCTTTGCAAAGATAGAGTTACTTCAAGGTGGAGAGGGAAACCAGAATCCTGAATGTTTGATTTCTGGTCAAATCTGCATAGAATCATAGAATCATAGAATGGTTTGGGTTGGAAGGGACCTTAAAGATCACCTAGTTCCAACCCCCCTGCTGCAGGCAGGGACACCCTCCACTAGACCACGTTGCCCAAAGCCTCATCCAACCTGGCCTTGAACACTTCCAGGGATGGGGCCTCCACAGCCTCTCTGGGCAACCTGTTCCAGTGCCTCACCACCCTCACAGTAAAGAATTTCTTTCTAACATCTTATCTAAATCGACCCTCCTTCAGCTTAAACCCATTACCCCTTGTCCTGTCCTGTAATATATCTTAAAATATATTACCCAGTCCCTGGAAAATGGAAATGGGAGAGCAGAAAATCAGCACTGTGTTAGGCCTGATAAACATCGTTGTCATGGTATTTCAAGCAAAGGGATTTTTGGCCAAGCAAATTACTTAGTACTGTGAGACCACAGGGCTCATCAGGGCTCTATCAGAGGGGGGGAAAAAAACAACAAAAAAAAAGAGTTAATAAAAAAATGGATCCAGGAAAGCAGGCTGCCAAAGTTACCATTTTTTTGTCTTCACTGGGTCAACAGTTCTTCATTTCTTGAGATTTAAAAGTCAGGGTTGTTCATTTTACTTTCTTCCTGGCTCCCAAAAATGAGTATCTCCTTGACATGTTTGACTTCTGCTTCAGGAGTTTCTGCCTCAAAATTTTCAGAACTCTCTTCCAGCAGCTTTATTTATAGCTCCTGATCAATAGAGAAGTAGTTTCAGAAGTTTGACTAAGACAGAGACCCTAGCAGTTTGTGCTGATGCTTTGTTCAGGCACAGTAATAAAATTTCTTAGGCCATTAACAGAGCTATACAGTCTGCCTAACATTCAAGGCATACTGTCTGCCAGTGTAAGAAGGCTAGAGAGTGCATTTCCTGCTCTGATGTTTACTCTTCAAGTCACAGAATGTTTTCCGTCAGTTAAAATAATGTACAGCTTTGCATGTATAAGCACCTCTGTGAAATGAACCATTCTATGAGTCAGGGAGATGTAAAGCCAATTTTCTGTGGCATGTAAAAGTTAAAGCTTATGTCTTCATGAAAAACAATTTTAATACATTTGAAATGAGCTAAGTCAACCATTTTATCTCAAATTACATGTACAACCAAAAAAATATAAGTAAAGTAGAAAATATATTTGTTAAAAGCACTGCCAAATTCAAGATGGGAAGATAGCTATAATCAGATCAACTTCAGGATTTGAAGAAGAGATAGTCTTTTGCCATTTCCCAGTCCAAATGAACACTTATGAAAGTCAGAGTTAGGTTAATAAAGTGATAGAGAGATTATATCACAGCATATTTCTGAAGTCTGCTGATCACATATTTTACAGGATGTGATTTTGACATTGGCTTTATCTGGTTTACTTTATTAACACCCTTGAAAAGAGAAGTGTTGCTTCTTTTATAATGATAATTAAATTAAACCAAATTTCTAGGTGGGGGGTTTGTTTTGTTTTGTTTTGTTTTTTGTTTTTTTCTTTTAATACTACTAATATCCATAGTGTAAAAAAAATAGCTCAGGAATTATGTCACCATCTTACAAGTTGCAAGAGTTGACACAAAAACTGAGTTTGTTGCTGAATTTCTTTGTGATTTTGGTCAGATGGTTTAATTCTGACCAACATCTTGGTATAATGATACTTCCATCTTCACTTAGGAGAAGGTAAATAAATTAGAGAATAGAAAACCTGTGACAAGAAGGGTATTGATAGCTTTGAGAAAACCGATGCTGCTTTTATCTAGAGATGACAAAAAATATTATTCCAGGTTCATGCATTTTGGACTCTGTAATAATTTATCACATGAAAAACTGTCACTGTTAAAGATGAGTATTATGTGAGAAATTCAGGAGAAGATCAGTGTTTGGTTTTGTTTGATGTATCTGCTAACTGAATCCGCAAATCATGTTACTCATTTTGGACTAAATTTATGCATTTATATTTATAAACAGGTCACCTTCCCATTAAGGGGGGAAACAAAAGCTACATGAATTCTAAAGCTTGCTTAGCAAATTCACAGGGAAGAGGAAATAAAAGTACTGGATGAAAGGAGGAAAACAGTTACAAATATGACAGTTCTCCAGGTTGCATTGTTCCTCCTGTGTCATCTCCAACATTCCATGTGTATCCTCTAGTTATTTATATTACTTCTTCCATCAGGAAGATGAATTTTATCAGGCATACTACAGCATTATTTAAAAAAAAATCTATGAGGACAGTGATTCAGCCTACAGCTTCTACATAACTAAATCAATTTTTTGTAACACACAAAGGACCTCATTCATTTGATCAATACTGCCAATATGAATCAATGAAGTCAATAATTTTAGCCATTTTGGTTATTTATTGAATAGTATACTTTCTGTTGCTGCTGGTTCTTAGGATACAGGACTTTAGCATGTCTCTTTGGATGACTAATATACATATTTTCTCTGCCCAAGGGAGAAACAGAAGTTATTTGAAACTATTGAAGGTGACAGTAGTTAAGTGCTTTGTTCACTCTCTCAGGTAAGAAATCTGGACAGCTAACTCCATTCAAGACATCCTCTGTCACAACAATAACTTTCCTTTCACATGAACCATAGTAATTTTAACAGACTTCAGCAATAAATAACTGGAAACAGTAAAGCATTTGCTTTCCTGTGGTGAACAAAGCACGAAATGTAACAGCTGTTCCACACCAAAGAAATATTATTCCCTCTATTCAGCACCTTTTAACTACATATGTCCATATTTCTGAAATGCCATGATGTTGAGGGGAAGAAAAAGATGTTCCTGGTGCAAGTGGATGAATATCACTGCTTTCATCACATTTGTTTTTTCTTTGCTTTTGTGTGTGTGTGTGTGTGTGTTAAAAGTCACTCTTTCCATTCCTTAAATGCCCCATCCAACAGAAAGAGCTCTCAATATAGCTGCATGAGGACTACTACTATGCATGTTTATACAAAGACAGAAATATGTGCTTTACAGCTCTCCCTTTTTAATGGCATTTCTCAAGGCTTTTGTTTGTGTTAAAAAGAACAGTCAAAATCATCATAATGAGATGGTATTCATGCAATTCACAAAGAAACTAAAATAAGAAATTGTTGAGTTGTCACACTTGATTTATTATTTGAATTAGCCTCCGTCTCAAAAGGGTGAGAGACAGCACTGGTTTTTATTTTTGTGTTTCGTGTAATCAGAAAACTACAAGCCGATTAACTGATCTGTTTACTGCAAAAACTTGTTTAAATTATACTAACATAAAATTAGTAGACCCAATGATAGATATGCTGTGGAGGGATGACCTGCTGTTTTTGTTTTCTTTTTTAGAGAACATTCAGAGTAAGAAATACTTGAGTCTTTTTAAGGAGTCAATAACTATGCTAATCATGGTGATTCAGTCAAGGTGGTATGAAAGTTTCCAAACAAGTTCTCACAAAAGAAAAGGTAAGGTTCTGGGAAACAAATTACACAAATAAAGGCTCAGGTTTCTCAATGAAAACAGGAATTCATAGAATGCTACAAAGATATACATTAATTTCTGGGCCATCTAGAGCAATTAAACATAAAAAGGACAAAATTTGCATTTGATATAAAATTATTCAGGGTAGTCAAAAGTAAAACCAAATGCAATGGAATGTTAAAGAATGTAATGATTTTGAATGCCTAGGTAACAAAATAAAGATGAAATTCAACGCTGATAAGCAAAAATTATTTAACAATGAAAAACATAACCCTAACTTACAATAAAGATTTCAAATTTAGCTGTTATCACTTCATTTCCATATTGAGGAGTAAGAAATATTGAATAAACAAGATTCTCAGCTTGAAAAAGAGTTAAATAAGGTGAGTTATGGCATAGGTCTATAAAATTATGAATACAGAAAAAATGAATAGGGAAATATTATTTACTATTTCTCCTAATGTAAAAACTTCTGATGCAATTATCAGATATCTTGCTTGCAATAAATAAAAGGAAGCAGTTTTTACATATTATACTGAAATTGTGGAGCTCATTTCCACCAGATAATATGGCACCTAAAAGCATAAATGTGTTAAAAAAAGAACAGAATAAATTAATGAAGAGTAGATCCATCAATAGTTAATAAGTACAATGGTGTGAGTGAAACCACCAGTTCCAAAAGTCCCTAAACTGCAAATTGCTGGAAAATCTGATGATACACTAATTTAATTATTTTTAACTTGTTGTTGTTGTTGTTGTTGTTGTTTATTTCTGGGAATATTCCCTTAGCCAACCTTTTTTGCAACTATCAGATGGGGGACTGGTTGACTGGCCACACCTTTGAACTGACCCAGATTACATCTTTTTACATTCTTATGTAAAATTCAATACACAATGTTCTTAGCAAATATGTTTTCTTAGTCTTCCTATGGCATTTTTACAATATTTACCATATGTTTTTTACATTACTTTTTATAAACTTGCATATATATCACAAGTCTGAATAAATGCGAACATTGTGTTTTACCTTGTTTGTACAGTTTAAAAGTACCTAATGTAAATAATGTCTCTTTTCCAGCTATTCAATCATTCTTGAAACAAAAATGAATTTATTTCTCTTTCACAAGGATGGTTCAAACAGATCTCTCAGTAAATGGATTCTTCATAAAAACATCCCTAATTATTTCATTACCTGCTATTCTGCTATTCCTAGGTCACCTCAGTTACCTACAAGATTGGGTTTGTTCTCTTGAGGGATTTCACAGAGGCCTTCTGCATTTCCAGGTGGCAGCAACCACAATCTTTACTGCAGTGCTAACTCTTTTCCACAGCATATGCCGTGCCCTGAAGGACTACAAGAAACACCGGAGAGGCCACATCAGAGGTGGGGTAGCCAGCCACCCCATGGCTCTGCTATACATTGTCTTCTAAGCTCCATGTACTGGAGGAAGAGAGGAGACAGAAGTACAGCTGACAATTTAATAAATGCAACTACATTTTGCAGCTTAACCTGCGGTATTTCAGCCAGCTTTGCAATCCATTGCCCCCTGCAACATATGCCATTTCATCGAATCATAGAATCTTTAAGGCTGGAAAAGACCTCTAGGATCATCAAGTCCAACCATCAACGCAACACCACTGTGTCTACTAGACCATGTCCTGAAATGCCAAGTCTACACACTTTTTGAACACCTCCAGGGATGAGTCTCTGCTAGGTCCCTGAACACGTCCACAACCCTCAAGAGTCTGGCTGCTGGTGCCCAAGGCTGGCTGTGACACGGGGCAGCTGGGTGTCCTGGGATCAGTCTGCAGGGTGACGGAGAGATGAGAGAAGCTTTATTTTAGCCTTCCACCTCCTTGCTCAGAAGCTACTTTCAGGCTCAGGCCCTGGCCCTCGGTCCTTGCCTGTCCTGTATTTCCCTTCAATACTTATGAAAGCCAAACAACTCAGCATTTTCCTACAATTAAAAATTAATACCTTCCACAAAAATATTTCTATAAGAATCCACAAACACAGTGGTATTTTTCCCTCAGGTATTTTTTGTGCTTTCTGTATTGTGTGGGATTTCTCCCACTTGCCTTAATGTGGGGAGGCAGAAGCAGCAATAAAAACACAGTAAAATCAAGACTAGAGAGATCTGCAAGCCTTAAAGAGTGCACTTCCCTCATATTCTGCACACACTGGCAAATATTAATTTCAGTTTCATATTCCTATCACCTTTAGTATGCATGCTAATTTTATTGACTGTGCACTAGCACATGATTTCTTTCTTTCATATATGAATCATGCCCTCCCAAAGTCATCTGTTGCCTATAGCAGAGGTTACTTGAGCCATAATTTGCAGCACTGTACTGTGACAATAATTTTTCATCAATTCAAACACAGTAATTCTACTGTCTGAGAACTCTGATATACCCATGACCTTTCCATCTTCTGCTCTTTATTCCCCATTCACTGGTGATTTCCATGCAATTTGGTATAGTTTAGACTTCATTATTCTACTTGATAGCTCTACTTCATTACACATATTTTTTACCCATATCGAATGGAAATTTTATGTCGCTCAGGTTTTGACTGCAGTATGCAATTGTTTGCTACAAGCTGACAACAGTGTCTATGTATTTGAGAAGGTGATTAGAAAAAACTAACTTCTCTTTCCTCATATCTTCCCCTCAAAAGAAAACACACGATGACTAATGAAGGAGGGAAGACTCTGGTAATACTTCCAAATGTATTTATTGTTCACATGCAGAGCAAAGCTGAAGGTCCAGGCAAAATCATCTACCTGCTCCTGTACACATGAAACAGGCTCGTGTTTCTTTCAAAAGGACTATTGCATAAGCGAGTGAACAACAATGCAAATAAGGCTCAAATTTCTATTGAAAAATTTAAATTAAAGATCAGCAAACACTATATGGAGTGTAATAGATAAATATGGAGGGTAGAGTAAGGTAAAAAAAAATTGCAATTTAAATAAAATTATTCCAAGCATTAGGCATAATTATACTACTAATGTTTCATTCCCTTTGAAAAAGGGCAAACTATTTGAAAAATCGTTGAAATTAGTGTTCTTAACTCACAAAAGCACTTTCAGGATATCTGCAGTAAGATGCACAGTATGTTACCTTGAAAACTGAAAGGAAAGTCTGAACTAGTAAATATATATTTGTAATACAGTCTTGATGGTCTTGAATTGGGAATGTTTATTTCATTCCCAACTTTTAAGTGTTTAGCAACTGTAATTGTAATTTTGAAATGAGATATATTTGGGTACACAATACTTTCCCCTGTGTATCCTCTTCTGCTCCTTCCCCCAAAGAAAAAAGAAGATGATGCCATCCACTGCTTCCTGAGATTATATTGTTTTGGAAAGAGAAAGGAATGATGAGAACTTGAGCCCTTGCTGTCTATCAGGATGGGCTTAAATCCTAGAAGTAGCCAGGTCTGGGCTTCACAGGTGAATCATTCAATCAGTAGCTTTATAGAGTGCAGCATGGTAATTACCTCTTACGTGAACGATCTGTTCTTGGAAGAATTTCACTCTAATACCCTCTATACAGATCCCAACATTTGAGGTGCCTTGTGTTTTTTTGTTGTTTGGGTTTTGGGTTTTGGTGGGTTTATGTTGGTTTGCTGGTTTGTTTTTTTTTTTCATTTGTTTTGTTTTTTGACTCTTCAGCTTTTTAATTTCCCGTTGCCTTTAGTTGGTATTAAAGAAAGGTGTTTGTACAGGGGGTAATTGCTCAGTGCTACAGGCATAGTAGATTATATAGCAACAAAAGTTTACCTCTTAAGATAATTTAATACAGAAAATATTGTAAAGAGCCTTTATGCCTAGAAATATTTCAGCATTCAGAAGTTTTGGTAATTTTTACATTGAATCTTTACATACTGTTGTCCTTGAAAAGATGGTAGTGCACTACATAGACTGCTGTACATAAAGATTTCAATGAATCTTTCTGCATTCAGTAGCTACTTTGTTGATGGCAGTTATATCATGAGACATTTGTTTCACTCAGGCTTAAATTAGAAGTCAGCCAGTTAGAATTGATAGAGTTACTCTAGCATAAAATAAAGAAAAAGATGAGTTCCAGAGATAGCGAGCAGAAGGATCACCTACCAATGCAGGTAAAAATAAGGAACAGAGTGAAGTTTTTGGAGGGAATTTCCAAAATAGCATAAAGCTTTGCTTGGCACTTCATTATACCTAATCTAGAAAGGCCCTGAGACTCAGTCAGCAGACTCGATCGTTGTGATCCTGAAGGACAGTAAGCAAAATACAGTGAGACGTAGCTCAAAACCTGCACATGCTTTATTTGGTTTTGTGTTACTCACTGAACAGAGGTAGGGAGTGGCACTGATGCCAGATCTGGGCATCCATATATTTCTCCTAGGTCACTGATGGGAACCAGAATCATGTAGACAATGGAAGTATTTTTTTACCATTAATTTTCTGTCATTCAGACATTAGACTTAAATTCTATTCCTATTTTTATTTATACATTTTCAAAATAAGCATGAGAACTCCTTAATGAATTCAAGAAATTTCTTCTGAGGAACAGCCTATTTATTGCAGTTGATTTTTCTATGTTAATAAGAGAATGGATAACCAGATGTTTTGAACGTCCATATGTTATTACACATATGGGCCAGTGAGCAGATGTTTCCAAAACTTTCAAAATCACCTAGAACTGCTTGTAAGCAGGGATCAGAAATTGATATTTTAGCAACAGAACACCACACAGCCACTCGCTCACTCCCTTCTGGTGGTATGGGGGAGAGAATCAGAAGAGTAAAAGTGAGAAAACTCGTGGGCTGAGATAAAGACAGTTTAGTAGCAAAAGCAAAAGCTGCGCATGCAAGCAAAGCAAAGCAAGGAATTCATTCACCACTTCCCATGGGCAGGCAGGTGTTCAGCCATCTCCAGGAAAGCAGGGCTCCATCATGTGTAATGGTTACTTGGGAAGACAAATGCCATCATCCCAAATGTCGTTCCCCCCACCCCCACTTGTCATAGATGACAAGTGACATTTGCTTTTTGAAATTGAAGATTAAGTGTAACCTAAGTTTTAAATATCACAAAAAGATGAACCAGTTGCTCAATGTAATCTTTCATTTGCTTAATATAAACACTGAAAGTGACATAAATGACTTATAAAGTTAACTTGTTTTACTTTGATTGGAAACTGACTAGGAACACACACAAACTCCCTTGCAATGGCTTAGCCGTGGAGTTGTAATTTCCCACTGAGAGTCAGTAACAAATAGTTGTCTTTTTTTTCCATACTACTCCAAGCATATTTTTGTGGGTAAGATGACTATGCTCTAGGAGTTAGAATGATTAAAAAAAAAAAGAAAAAAGAAAAATTTCAACAAAGCTTTGACATTATTTAACAGAATAAAAAGCATGTCAGGCACAATTGTCCCTTAGTGAAGCCATGTTGCCTGTCACCTATCACCTCCTTATATTCCATATGCCTGAGCAGAGATTCCAGGAGGACCTGCTCCATGATCTTGCCAGGCACAGAGGTGAGACTGACCAGCCTGTAGTTCCGTAGGTCTTCCTTTTTTCCCTTTTTAAAAATGGGGGTTATTTTTCTCCTTTTCCAGTCAGTGCAACTTCACCAAACTGCCATGCCTTCTTAAATATGATGGGGAGTGGCTTGACCACTTCATCCATCAGTTCCCTTGGGGGGAGGGGGCCCCGCACCACCACACTTCCTCTTTGCTGGGGTGCATCGCTCCTGAGCTTGGAAGAGGTGATCCTTGAATACTAACCAGCTGTCTTGGGCCCCTCTTCCCTCCAGGGCTTTGTCCCATTGTACTCTACTAAGCAGGTCCCTGAACAGGCCAAAGTCTGCTCTCCTGAAGTCCAGGGTAGCAAGCTTGCTGTGTGCCCTCCTCACTGCCCTGAGGATCTTGAATTCCTGCCCTTGAGCTTCACATTCCCACCAGCCCCTCCTTGTTGGTGAGCGCAAGGTCCAGCATGGTACCTCTCCTTGTTAGCTCCTCCGCCACTTTGAGAAGAAAGTTATCATCAATGCATTCCAGGAACCTCCTGGATTGCTTATGCCCTGTTGTGTTGTCCCTCCAACAGATATCAGGGTGATTGAAGTCCCCCTTGAGGACCAGGGCTTGTGAAGGTGAGGCTGCTCTTATCTGTCTATAGAGGGCCCCATCCAGTCGGTCTCCCTGGTTGGGTGGCCTGTAGCACACCCCAACTTTAATGTCCCCTGTCCCTGCCCTCCATTTAATCCTGACCCAGAAGCTCCCAGTTGGCTCCTCATCCATCCCCAGGTGGAGCTCCATGCACTCCAGCTGGTCATTGACATAGAGGGTGACACACCCTCCTTGTCTCCCCTGCCTGTCCTTCCTAAAGAGCCTGCATCCTTCCATTCCAACACTCCAGTGTCCTGATATTGGCTGGGATAGATTTAATTTTCTTACTAGCAGCTGAAATAGTGCTGTGTCTTGGATTGAGGTTGAGAACAATGTTGATAACACACTGATATTTTAGTTGTTGCCAAGCAATCAAGGACTTTTCAGCTTCTCATACTGGCCTGCCAACGAGAAGGCAAGGGGCTCCCAAGAAGCTGGGAGAGGACACAGCCAGGACAGCTGACTCAAACTAGAGAAAGGGATATTCCATACCATATGATGTCATGCTCAGTACATAACTGGGGGAGTTGGTCAGGAGGTGGGCAGTTCAGGAACTAGCTGAGCATCAGCTCCAGGTGGTGAGAAATGGTGCTGTGCATCACTTCTTTTGCATATAATATTATGATGATTATGATTATTATATATCATCATCATCATCCTCTCCCTTTTCTGTCCTATTAAACTGTACTTAACGCACAATTTTTACCTTTTTGATTCTCTCCCCATCCCACTGGGGGCGGGGGGAGTGAATGATCGGCTTTGTGGTTTTAGCTGCCTGCCGAGTTAAACCATGACATACAGTCATAGAAGCCATCTCACCACGTCTCCGGGATGCCAATAAGATCATAGTCCTACAGGTGTGAATATGTCTCCAACTCCTCTAGTTTATTCCCCATGCTACCTGCATTTGCATAGAGGCATTTAAGTTGGGCCCCTGATGAAGCTGACTGACTGGCTGGAGTGGCTGGAACTCCCTTCTGTTGCTCTTCAGGTGCTCTGCCTCTGACCTGTGATCCTTCTCCCTGTTCTGGGCATCTATTGCTGGCACTGGCATCAAACTGGTAGGACTGGGATGGATTGAGATTCCTCTCTCCCAGAAATTTTAGTTTAAAGCTGTCTTTGGCAGCTTGACAAGCCAATAACTGAAGATGCTCTTCCCCTAAATAGACATAATCTGTAGGAAAAAAATTCTCAGTAACGTACTATGTGTATTTAGACATTTGTTTACATCAAAGCAGTTATCTCTTCCCTTAGGAGGGAAGAGGTTCTGAGAAAAAAATGTCCTTGCCTGTTTTATAAATAGACAGAAGAGGATAGTGTGTTATTCCAGAACAATGAAATAATTAAATATGCCTACATTGAAAATTAATATTAGACATGATATTTCATTGACTCCAGCAAAACAAATGGTGAAGTTCTTCTGTACAAAGATAAGTACTCACTTATAAAGAAAGCAGAGAAACAAAGAGAGGAGCCCACAGAGTATATCTGATCCCCTGACACCAGCTGCTATGGAATCACCCTGGGAACTTACACAATGGAGAAGTGTATCACAGAAACTCAGCTCCAATTACATCTCATTGACAATTCTCTACAATACTTAAGTTTTCAGTGAAGGAGCTCAGAGGAGGCCCTTGACATTATTTTCATTGTCCATTGACACTTTCTGAATTCCTCAATATAGCTTTTTATGTGTGACCTAAGTGTCTAAGCTTTATCACAGGTATGATCTATTACCAATGGCAGGCAGGGCTGTAATTTACTTTCCTAAAACCAGTTGTCTATTCCATTTGAAACTTTTTATGTTATCCCTCCCAGTCTCAATACTCCTCTAGAAAGACATTTACATCCCATAGATCTTTTCCCTTATTTGCTTGCCCCCTACAGATATGTCAGATTCTCTAGAACCTCTCAGATCGTGCAAGACAACTTCATGGAGCATATGATATTCATTACCTTTAATGGAAGCTTACACATCTAGGCAAGTACACACCTGAACTCATGAGTTTTTCATCTGAAGCTGAATCTCACCCTAAGATTTGTCTGAAACTTCTCTCCACTGTTCCTTGAATGTCTTTTGAGTGACATCAACTGCTTTTGTCTAATATAATAATGTGGAACGGTTCTAGGAATAGTTCACTTAATAGATTACTCCCAAAAAGTTGTATACACAAGCACCACACTTTGCTTTCTCTGCCAGCCCAGTTATCTTGCATCTTATCATTGTACTTTGAAATGGCAGCATCCTCACACAGACTCATAACACAGTTCAAAACATATAACCCATGCCCTCCATTTCACGCAGTAGAACACTACTCTGAAAGCTATCACTCATATTATTTCAGATACTTTTAACTTGGGGGGGGGGGGAATTAAATGAACATTAACACGAAAAATGTTAGTTAAACCTTGATTCCCCCACCAGATGAGAAACAAGCCCAAGAACCATGTAATATGAACAGCTAGTTTGTAGCAGGGGGAGATAACCCTCTGTATTATGGATGTAAACCACCCAGCTTAAGAATCTGTCCATTATTTAGTGGTATAGACAAAGTCAGATGGCTTATTGTGTCTTATTGGTTATTAAACAATAACCAATATCAAGTTTCTAAAACTTTAATTCCCTTCACTTGTTTTTAAATGTAGAAGTTCATTGTTAAGTGATACTAGAAAAAATGTTTTTATTCTCCAGATCTACAGGCAAAGTATGAGGATATTTAATGTTTCTACTGTAACCCAAAACACTGGTTGATGTTCCTCAGAAAAGGTTTTCATTTTGTAACCGATGTGTTTAACCTTTTTTTAACTATGGTGATGGGATAGGTTGTGTATAGTCTCTGTAAACAAGGTGATGACATTATTAGCAATAGTAAGGTAATGGTTGAATGATTGTGCTGTTAGTAACCAGTCTTGCTGCTATGGTTCCTGTACAGCCCCAACCTAACAGGTAACTAATAAAAACATTTTAAGAATGAGAACCTGAGAGCTTGGTGGTACCATGGAGCTGATAAATTGTGTAGTTGGTGCATGAGCCAAGTAATATTTCATTTTCTGTCAAAATCATGTCCTATGAGTGAACTTTGTTCATTATAATCTAATTATAATACCAAAACACACCCCCATTCTAAAAGCTACCCACCTCCAAGGTACGACCACCCCCCACTGGGCATGCTCTCTGAATTTCTTTAAGTCTATAGCTTTAAAAGCAAAGCGAGAAAGTTTTACACCAAGCATAACGAAGTAAGTATGTAACTATGTGATGTAATTGTAACTATGTGTGTTTTGAGAATATAAATGTGTGTATGTTTGTAGGCTAGGTGGGCACGTTAGGAGGAGAGATCCCCCATGTACCCCAGTGCTGAATAAACCAATGTTGGCTTTCTAAACTGCATTTCTTTTTGGAAAGTTTTTATTGCCATTTGAGCGGTAACAATTTCATTCTTAACAGATTGGAGTGAGTGTGATTAGTATGATTAATCCTTCATTCTATTACTTGTTGCTTCTTTTACATCTAGTCAATTAAATCATGGACAACTTTTTCACAGGGAAAGAGAACCACAATGCCCATTCTACTCCAAACCCATAAAAATCCACTTACAACACTATAGTATACTTCTCTACAGAGAAAAGTTCATTGACAGTCTTTAATGACTTCTGATGGGAAATGTCAGTGATCCTGGGGGAGGGAGAGGCAAGGCGAGGCAAGGCAGGACAAGGAAAAAGGAAAGGAGAGATTCTGTTGCTCACACTGAGAAACAGAAAACAGAGATTAGTAATATTTTGCTAACTGGAAAATCTGAATCAAAAATAATGACTAAAAAAAAAAATATTTTTGGTGTGCCATAGGTTTCCTTTAGGATTTAGATAATTTATTTGGTATCATAATATTTCTAGTATTTATACTGTGTGGCCAGCCTTTAACAAAAAGGAGATTTAAAAGTTATATTCAACACTCTTTCAAGTAGATGTCATTGGCAAAGGATTGCATACTTCATGCATTTTGACTTTTTTTTTTTCCTCAGAAATAAGATTTGATTGTGACCTGATTTAGCTTTTCATACATCTGATTTATTTCCCACTGATAGGTAGTGATCATTATCAAAAGCATAAATAAATATGTAAATATATATATGAGAGTGTGTGTTTTCAGGAAAGTTACTCATTTCTGTCCAACTGAGTTGGAGCTAGTGATTGATTTGATAAAAGCTATTTGACACAGGGATTCTGTGTTGTTGCCTTCATGTCATTTCAGTACTCACAGAACTATTTTTCACAATAACTAACTGCATTTAGCTATCAAAAACCTTCACAACTTTTGGATAAGAGTGGAAGGTACATTTATTTGTTAGTCTATAAATAAGCACAACCTGAAAGATACTGTGACCTATTAAACCTAGAAGTATAAAAAGAAGTGAAACAATACATTTTTTATTCAAAAGAAACTATTTTCTTTATGAGGTTTAATTGAAGAACATCATTATTTTATAAATCCTTGCTTAGAAGGAAAATGACTACTTAAAACTCTTTCTTCAAGTCTAACAAGGAAGACAAGAACTAACCAACACAGACTTCCAAGTTTTCTTTGTCCCATTAATTACTGGAGTGAGAATAGATTACTTCTCTTTGGTAAGAAGTTGACCAATACAATTTTAGGTAAAAACATGCAGACAAATAGAAAACAGACAAAGCAGCCTGAAACTAGGGCAAATTGAGCATTTTAAAAGCAAAGCTAAGCTTTTTCTGAGCTCCATATCTGAACAAATATTTCTTATAATCTTATACTGGCAGCATTTTACAAGAAATTCAGGACAAATCTTGTACTCAGACAAGCTCATATTAATCACTGCCTAAGCAAAATAGCAAATGCTAGTATTTCATTTCAGAAAATTTTTATGAATTATTCACTGATACACTTTTGTCCTTCTTAAGGGCTATCAGTTTAACTTTCTTCTTTCATACTCATGCTTATAACTGTATAGAATGCAGCTTCTGTTATGAGAAAAATACAAAGTATTTCCATAATATGGCAGAGGAAAACTATTCTTTCAGTTCACAACAAAAGTTGTACAACCACTAGCAAGACCAATAGATATTGCTCATCTGTTCTGTTACGGGAAAGCAGCAAAATAATTCACTCTCTAAGACTTATTTTGAAGTTTTAGAAAGCAGGCATTCTTCATTGCAGCGCTGGGTGCACGGGGGATAACTCCACCTAACGTGCACACCCGAAAGACAAAACTAGCAAGTATTTATACTGTGTTAATATACATATTCAGTATATTTCCGAGTAGTGCTTATCACATTCGTGGATTTTCTGGGAACTCGTTAGCATATGCTAATGTATTTTGCGCATGTTTGTTGGCACCTCCGGGTGGTCGTAGGGGGTCTTCAGACTCAGTCCTGGTATCACGTATACCTTATCCCTCAAGGCTGGTTTTGTGATTACCTTGTAACTTTCTTTGTGCATCTGTTCTTCCAAGGCCAAGCTGTTTAAAATGAGATTGTTCCAGACCTTCTTATCTTACAACTAATTATTTTCAAGTTACAATGGTTTCCCTTTTGTTTGGTTACATCTATTGAGCAATGGTTCTAATTGCTTGAATTGATCTTAATATTTCAATATTCACAGGTATCAGTTCCATAAGTGTTGCACAAATGTAACTCTTTGCACTAATTCAGGTAAGAAAAAAAAATTGCTATATTCTTGTAAATCAGTATACATTTAAGAAAGGCAACATCTTTTCTGAAAGAAGAATCTTCACATGCCAGTAGTCAAGCTTGGAACTACCAAGACAATTGTTGTGCAAGTTTTTCCAGTTTGCAGACTACAATACCTTGCAGGTGTTATTTCTACATCCTACATAAACAGAAGCCATCTCAAGCTTTTAAGAATTTAAATCTAATCTTTGGCTCTTTTTTTTTTTTTTTTTTTAAATGAATACCAGTATTCACAACCAATGCATCCCAACATACACAGAGTTAAATCTGAAATTAGTTGTATTATATATGTACACACATACACACATGCACACACACAAATACAGTCATAAACATAAATATAGATATATCTCTGCACTACCGTAATCTGTTTTAACTAGAGCCAGCTCCAATAAAGAGATTTACTAAGTTGTTAGGTTTTAGTTCCAAAATGGAATGAAGAACCTGAAGGTGCTCTTAGCAGTGCTTTTGACTCTCTCCTGTTTGACTAGACACAGATCTTTGGGTTACCTGTTTTCTAATGATGGTAAGCTTCAGCTTAATTGAGATACAACTCATGTTTAAGCCAAAATCAAAGAACCAAGTGGAGATATTTTCAAAGTCTGATGAGGATTTTTCTCAGCTTCCTCCTTTAAACTCTCCAGCAAGAAAGGCAGAAAGAAGAACCAGTACAGTGTAATAAGAGGATCACTAAATGCAGTCAGAATTGTTTGCTTTTCAAAATTTACGAGATGCTTATGTCCATGTTTTATAACTAATTCAGTCCCTAGTTCAGCAGTTGGAACTTTTGTTCTGAATAGAGTCTTCCGTATTCTGGAGGACTGAAGTCATCATCTCCAGACAGAGAGGGAGATAGAGCACTGCTGCAAAGAGGAGCATGACTATTTAAAGCAGTCTTAAGGGCATTTAAGAAAAGATTTAAATAAACAAACAAACAACTAAAATCCAATTCTACTGTTATCTTGATTGCTTTTTAGCTGTTTTGTGTATGAAGCTGTCAGTGATTTCAAGTGAGAGCAAGGCATGGAGATAGAATTGAATCATTAGGGGCCTTTGTCCATGCCTGGAGAAGCAGATGATAGCCTTCCGCTCTCTAGTTACCTACTTTGTGTGTTGCTAATGCTGCTGTCATTTCTATTCGCCTACGACGTGTTACATACACCTACAGGATTGCATAAATAATGATTAGGATATTGTCGGATACCAAGTTTCATGTACTGCTTTCGTCAGAGTGACAGTCATTTTCTGCTTCACTACTTTTATTGTCATTAGCATCTAATGTCTTTTCAAGCTTATTCGTAGTTAGTGAGATTAATTTAAGAGGAGTCTTTGAAACAATTTGCACATCTCACACAAGAAGATAGGGAGGTCATATTTAGAAAACTACTTTGTAGCAGGGCTATGTATTGAAAATGTAGAAGTCAGGCAAATGTAATGCATGAAATCTTAAAATAACAAGCTCTGTAGGTATATGGTAACTTCATTCTTAATACCCTAGAGAGACTTAAGTAATGTTCCAGCTCTAACATTTATTTCCTTTTCTTAAATTCTCCTCTCTTTGTGACATGGTGGAAAGATAAATACATAAATATAAAAAGAAGTCAAATGCCTCTAAGGTAAACTGTTCTGAAAGCTTACTGTCAAGAAAGTAACACAATGTGGAAGCTAGAAAAGATATCCTTTTTTTGTTTTGCTGAAGTGCATTTTTCCATTCCATCTCTTGGAACAGTATCTTCATCTTTCACACTTAGAATTAAAATATAATTGCTGTAGGACAAGGAAATATTTGTTTGTTTGTTTGTTTGTTTTGGATATTACCTGGTATCCAGTGATAGGATGTGTAGGAATCAATCATAGAATTACAGAATACCAGGTTGGAAGGGACCTGGGATCATCTGGTCCAAATTTTCTTGCAAAAGCTCCGTCTAGACAAAAGCATCTTCTAGACAAGATGGCCCAGCACCCTGTCCACCCAGCTGAATCTTAAAAGTGTCCAGTGTTGGGAATCCACCACTTCCCTGGGGAGATTATTCCAGTGGCTGATTGTTCTCATTGTGAAAAATTTTCCTCTTGTGTCCAATTGGAATCTCCCCAAGAGTAACTTGCACTCATTAGCCCTCATCTTTTCCATGTGACTTCTTGTAAAAACGGGAGTCTCCATCTGCTTTGTGGCCACCCTTTAACTACTGGAACATGGTGATGAGATCTCCCCTAAGCCTTCTTTTCTCAAGGCTGAACAAACCCAATTCTCTCAGCCTTTCTTCATATGTCAGGCTTCCCAGTCCTTTGATCATCCTGGTGGCCCTTCTCTGGACTCTTTCCAGACTATCCATATCTTTTTTGTATAGTAAAGACCAAAACCGGACACAGTATTCCAGGTGTGGCCTGACAAGCTCTGAGTGGAATGGGAGAATGGTTCAGAGCTGTGTCAGGGGAGGTTTAAATTGATATTAGGAAGTATTTCTTTACAGAGAGGGTGGTCAAATACTGAAACAGGTTTCCTAGAGAGGTTGATGCCCCAAGCCTGTCAGTGGTTTTGGAGGCGTTTGGACAATGCCCTTAATAATATGCTTTTGCTTTCGGTCATCCCTGAAGTGGTCAGGCAGTTGGGCTAGATGATCATTGTAGGTCCCTTTCTATTCTATTCTATTCTATTCTATTCTATTCTATTCTATTTATTTATTTATTTATTTATTTATTTATTTATTTATATCACTCTTAGTGTTATTGCTATTTGCTTAATTGTCAGTATCTCCTGGGGTGGGTAGTCATGGTATTTAATTGAGTCTGGTAGTTTGAATTTATGCATAAAAAAGTACATTGAATTATGATTAAGTGCTCTGTTCCAATATATTGAAAGCTATTTGTTTCTGTGCAAGTACCTCTTCCCACACATCTAAGCCACAAACTGTTCTGCTGTAATTTTATAACCCCATTATAATTGCAGAGTGGGAGAAAAATATACTGTATAAGGTAATTTGATGCTAAAGGTTAAGGTAGGTTAATGTACCTTTATTAAAGCAATGAAACATATTAACAGAAGAATAAGGGAGGATCATCCTCTTGAAATCATATGTCACAAGATTTGCAAACCATTTATTCTGATTTGCCACATTAGAAGAACTAGCTTATATTTATGAACATCTTATTGTGGTCTTCATACTGTTCTTTTTGTATGAAATAGTATTTTAAACAGTGAATGCATTTGTGTGACACACACACATATGTTCAGATTAGCATACATACAGAAATGGAAATCCATTCCGCAGAATAAGAACACAGAGCAAAATCTCCTTTCCTATACCCTGGAATAACATGGTCCAAGTAGAAACGCAATTACTGAAGTCTATTGTAAAATCTCCATTCATTGTGGCAAAAATTTAATTCCGCTGTATATATTCTTTATTTTACAATTCCTCTTGATGTATCTTTCCATAAAATTTCTAGATTTAATTTTGTCCTCACCTATTTTATCCTATTTTAGTTACTTTTCCCTTCCTCCCTTCTGCTTCCCTCTGATAATCATTTTTACATGAATCTAGCCACTAAACGAGGTTATTGAGGATAGCTTGAAATCTAGTAATAACATGTCCAATCATTTATTAAGACATCAGCAGGGACACCAAGAAGAGCTTAGTAAAACCTTGTACTCCAGTGTTGTGTGACACCCTTGTGCCTGTTAAGATGTCCTCCTCTCCACACAAATCACCCTGTCATGCACAGTCAAGTCTCAGTGCAACTGTGGCAGATACTGATAAGGTTCAGGATGTGGATACAGCACTGTCTCTTTCCCACTCTGCACCTCCAGGAGAAAACTATCTGAGAATGCTGCAGCCTCAGTGTTTGGAAAGACTGGTGGGCTGCATTGACCTGAAGGAGACAGCATGGAGGAATGTGATAACACTAAAGGCTAAATTTATACTAGTCAAATGAACATCCTTGGGACTGTTCTCTGGCACTGATACCAACTGGCATGGGATTGCACCCATCTGAAACAGTGTGACCAGTGTAAATTACCTACAGGAATGGTCTTTAGCTCATGGTATCTCCTGAGACATACCTGGGAATTGTTTGGAAGAACACCAGTTTGTTCAGGACAAAATAATGTTAGGAACCATGCTAACAATAAAACAGTACAAATGTGTTCTATGTACATTAGCTGCCAGTGTTTATCATATAGCCAGCTTAAATTAAGTTAAATGAATAAAGGTGGTCACTACAGTAGTGAATCTAAGTAGGAGATGCCAGTTCTTGGGGGGTTTGATGGGTATTTCAAATGGAATAGGAAAACAGCTTTCAGAATCAGTTATGTACTTATATTATTTTGAAATTCACTAAAATCTCTGAAGCAGAAGTTACTGGATATGATTTCTTCACCCTGTAGCCTTTAAATTTTGAGGTTTGTTTTGTTGTCTCCGATACACTGAGGACAAATGCATTTCTGGTTCTTGTCCCTGTTTTTGTAATGGTAACAGTACAAATCAAATGTTGAGTAAAAAAAATAAATGGCATGTATCTCTGAAAACAACTCCATCATAGGTAGTCTGGTAGAATATTATAAAAACACAGGATGCATTTCAGTCTGCAGGTGAGAATAATCAGACATAGAAAGATTTATGTTTGATCAATAAGCATTTTTTGCAGTGGACTCACACAGCAGTCGCACATGCCATTACTCCCAACAGTCTCTTTCTAAAGGCAATGTTTCTATCAACACGGAGATCATGTTTCTATATGGCAAGCATTAGCCAATGTATACTTATGCTAAGAAGAAACATTTTCATTTTTCAAAGCAACATGTTTATTTTTAAGAAAAAAGACTAGATTTAACTCACAGATACCCACCAGAAATGTGTTAGAGGCTCACCAAATTTGGTGGGCAAGAGGGCATTCCTCCTTTCCCAGCCCAGTAGATGTGAGGCTGCGATGGTTCCCTGTTCCCAGCTCCAGCCAGTGAGCCAGCCAGAGACTGAGCATCCTGATAGATGTGCACACACACCACGCACAAAGGATTGGAAACGTTGCCTTTACCAGCACATACATAAATGCGTAACACTCACATGAAGTCACCAGCCCATTCAACTCGACCCTCTTCTTCCACTCCAGCTGATGAACACTGAAGGTAGTTAGTCTTCACTGGAATAGTTTAGACATTTAAGCTGTGCAGGTGTTGGTCCCAGACCTTGCCACCCTCCAGTTGTTGACTTCTGGACCTACAAGCCCCTCAGATTCGCAGTCCCACTCCCGTTGCTGGTATTCAGACCTCTAATCCTCTTTGCTGACTAGTCTGGCTTGAAATTCACTCATTTCCCCCACTCAGAGTGCCCCCACAGAGAAGATAGTTTGAAACAGGATTTAATAAGAATATAGCACAGACTGCAGTGGTCAAGCACAGGGCTCAGCGAGACAAGCTTACGGACCAGCAATCCATTTATACCTAGCTGTCAATTTTATACCCTTCTCCCTAATTTTTCCCAGTCATTCCTCCCTGATCCACCCCAATCCCTCCCTTTCCCTGCCTTTGCCCTTCCCATAAACAATCCAGAATAAGCCTTGCATATTTCCACATTTCCCTTAAAACATCCTATAAGAAGACTTACAGTGCCTAAGTGCTTTTCCCTGGCACCCCAGGGAAGTGGGATGTCGCGTACCCCTCTGGGCAGTAACCCTTCAGTCTGTGAGGTGATCGGTGTAGAGACCCTCTCCTGTCAACTCCTCTCAGGGTGACACCAGGGTCTGAGCATCCTCCGGCATTTATTGTGAAGGCATTTCAATGCTTGTGAACCCAGGTCAGACTGATTTTTAAATCCTGGATTGGAATTCATCTCACCTAGTTTTTGCACTTTACGGACCCTCATAAATTACAAGCATGGATGATTTTAAAGTCAGCCAAGTTGGGGTGCTCTGTTTGCCCTGAAGATTTTGCTGGGGTTCCTCCGCCCAGCATTGTTTCTCTGATTTTCATAGATCTTTGTGTTTAGTGTGATTAGTCTTTAGTTGTGTAGCCTAAAAAACTGCAGTTCTTCTCATAACTTCACATGTCTCTCTCGTAGATGCATTTTCTTGTGTCTGACAGGTAAGTCCTGAAGATTTTTACTTAAAATGAAATACAAAATATCTCTTCATAAAACAACAAATGTAGCAGATTATCCCTCAGTATTATGTAGTTGATTTCTGCACATTTAATCATTAATTATTAAAAAATGTTATCTTTGAAGACAAGAATAGAAAAAATGACTTTGACATAATATGCTTGATTTTTTTATTAAACATTCAATATACAATTAATTAGATAATTATATTTCACTTACATGGCTGTGCATTATTCATCCATCTCAATATTGTAACTGAAACTTTTCTACTTCCATGTAGACTTTACAGTACCAACTTTTACAAGAGTTTTCTCTTATACAGGCTTTATATCATCCAGATTTGTATAACAATTCCATTTATCTTAATTCACTTCACTGAAAGTCAGTGCCTGTTGTAGTATTTCTTCAGAAGATGAAAAATTTGTAATATAGTAGGAAAAATATATTAAAAATATACATGTAATGGTACATATTTAAATATAATCCAAGCATAAAATGTTACTATAATGAAATTAAGATTGAAAGTATATGTAAGCTCTCATGGTTGTAAAAAATAAAATAAAAAATTATAAGGATATTATATTTTTCTTGAACCAATATATTACAATACAGGAAATTCAGCATTAAGTTTACCTACAAAGGAAGTACAAACAGGTGAGCTAAGCAAAGCAATCAACCTACCTCATTCTACTTCGGTACTGTAAGACTGTATTTATTGATAAGGCACTTCAATGCTTGTGAACCCAGGTCAGATTGAATTGTGTTTTTAAAATCCTGGACCTGAGTTCATATCAGCTAATTTTTGCATTTCAATGACTCTCTTTAGTTAGGAAACAGTTTGTCCATGACTATCTCCAGGCGGAGAATTCACTAAGACAAATTTGTCCCTTTTCCTTCCATTTGTGGACACTGCTGGTGTGTCTTGTCATCCTGTGCCGTCTGATACAGATAAAAATCTAATGATCTCATAGCTCTCTCCTCCACTTAATGCTGGGGTAGCATCTACAGTCCTTTATAGTAAGTGGACACATACTCCCAGATTTTAAGGGGGCTGAGTAACTCCCTGAAAAAAACTCTTTTGATAAAAGGAGCATATAGTGCTCTTTGTATCCTGTCTCAAACACCTAAACTGAGTGCATAAAATTAGATGGGATTATCCAAGTGGCATGATATATAACATCCAACAAGGAATAAGGTCATTGATCCTTTTAAAACCAGTGACATTTGAGCCAGATAATTAAATTCTGAGTGGTTTTGACCTTTATCTAATCTCTCTTATATCTTAACCATTATAATAAAGAAAACTGTTGCCTGCAGGTAAGCTGTAAAGGAATGATGAGTTTCATGGATTGGTATAGCAGTGGTTTTCTTTTTATTGTTGGAAGCCTAGCATTAGCCTCTGTAATTATAAACATTAGATGTCATTTTCAATACCTACAGCAACGATAATCTTTTCTTCCCCAACTGTGCTTTTTATACAGCATACCAGCTAATTTTAACTGTATAGTGCTTTCAATATTCAGTGTTCTTCCATTTAGATTGACAAAGAATATATTAAAAATAGTGCTAAAATAAATTATATAAATTCATTGTATATTTAAAACATTCATATTACAGGCAATACTTAACTTTCTAGAACTGTAAAAAAAAAGTAATGCAAATGCTTCTTATGGTTATCTTCTCCCTCTTCATTTCTTCTCTTAATTGTTCCTTCATCATGTTTCTCCTTTCTCCATTGCCTTTCCCCTGCAGATAATGATCTATGGAAATTTCATGTCACAGAACCTATCAATATTTGATTCTGATAGCGCGTCTGCACTATTAAATAAAGAGGAGTGGGGGTGTGCACAACTAAGAATGTTGAAGAGCTCAGATTATTTGAAATATTTTATTCTTTAATCACTTCCCAATTAACTCACCTCCTTTTTGGCCTGCTGAACAATAACAAAATAAATTTGTAGGGACAGGACTAGTCTTTCCAGACACAGAAGTGAGACAATTGGTTTTGCTTATCTTAGACACAAACAATTGATCTTTTTTTCACTTTAACATGTGGACACAGCCAGATATGGAATAAATCACACAACTGGAGTGCTATACTTGCCTATAAACTATTCAGAAGAGACAGGGAAGGAAGGAGGGGTGGGATGTTGCCCTGTATGTAAAAGACCAGATTGACTGCAGAGAGCTGTCTTTGAAAAACAGTGGTGAACAGGTTGAGAACTTAAGAGTAAAAATTAGGCGCCAAGCCAACAAAGGATACCTCTTGGTTGGTGTTTTCTACAGGCTGCCTGACCAAGGGGAGCCTGTAGACAAGGCATTCTTACTTCAACTACATGAAGCATCATGCTCACAGACTCCAATCCTGCTGGGGTACTTCAATCATCCTGAAATCATCTGGAAAAGCAGCAGAGCAAGATGTAAGTGGTCCAGGAGAATTTTGGAGACCACGAATAAAAATACAAAGGGCTTCTACAGGTGTGTTAGCCAGAAAAGGAAGAGAAAAGAAATTGTGTCCTTGCCCCCCCAACAAATGAGGCAGGGGATCTGGTGACAACCAATACAGAGAAAGCTGAAGTCCTCAACAACATTTTTGCCTCAGTTTTCACTGGCAATTGCTCTTCCGACATCTCTCCAGTCCCTGAATCTTAAGGCAGCTATTAGGGGAGAGAAGTCCCACCCACTGTAAGAGAAGATCAAGTTCAAGACCATCTGAGGAACCTGAAGATACATGCAACCTAATTGACATGCATCCCAGGGTCCTGAGGGAACTGGCCACTCTCCATCATATGTGACAGTCAGTCAAAGTCCCTGTTGACTGGAAAAAGGGAAACATCGTGCCCATTTTTTAAAAATGGGTAAAAATGAGAACTCTGGGAACTACTGACCAGTTAGCCTCACCTCTGTGTCCAGTATGATTATGGAGCAGTTCATCCTGGAATACATTGTCGAAACATATGGAAGACAGGAAGGTGATTAGAGACAGCCAGCATGGCTTCATCATGGGCAAATCCTGCCTGACTAATCTGACAGCCTTCTACAATAGAATAACTGTATCAATGAAGAAGGGAAGAGCTACGGGCCCACACAATAACCTCGTCTCTAAGCTGTAGAGATTTGGATTTGATGGATGGATAGTTAGATAGATAAAAAAACTGACTGGATGGCTCCATTTGTAGAGTTACAGTCAATGTCTCAATGTCCAAATGGAGATCAGCAGCAAGTAGTGTCCTTCAGGGGTCCGTATTAGGACTGGTACTGTTCAGTACCTTTATTAATGACACAGACAGTGGGATGGGGTGAACCCTCAGCAAGTCTGCAGATGAAACCAAGCTGAGTGGTGCAGTTGATATGCTAGAGGGAAGGGATGCCATCCAGAGGAATATCGGCAGGCTTGAGGAGTTGGCCCGTACAAGCCTCATGAAATTCAACAAGGCCAAGTACAAGGTCCTGCACATGGGTTGGGGCAATCCCTAGTATCAATACAGACTGGGGGATGAAAGGATTGAGAGCAGCCCTGCAGAGAAAGACTTGGGGACGTTGGTGGATGAAGAATTGGACATGAGCTGGCAATGTGTGCTTGCAGCTCAGAAAGCAAATTGTATCCTGAGCTGCATCAAAAGAAGTGTGACCAGCAGGTCGAGGTAGGTGATTCTGCCCCTCTACTCTGCTCTCGTGAGACCCCTTCTGGAGTACTGCTTCCGGTTCTGGAGTCCCCAGTGCAAGAAATACGTTGACCTGTTAAAGCAGGTCCAGAGGATGGCCATGAAAATGGTCAAAGGGATGGAACACATTTCCTGTGAAGAAAGGATGAGAGCATTGGTAGTGTTTGTCCTGGAGAAGAGAAAGCTCCAAGGAGACCTCATTGCAGCCTTTCAGTGTATAAAAGGAGCTTGTAAGATAAAGACTTTTTACCAGGGCCTATAGTGACATGACAAGGGGCAAGAGTTTTAAACTTTAGGGTAGTTTTACATTGGACATAAGGAAGAAGGTTTTTTATGATAAGGATGATGAGATGCTGGAACAGGTTGCCCAGAAAAATTGTGGCTGCCTCATCCCTGGAAGTGTTCAAGGTCAGGTAGGATGAGGCTTTGAGCAACCTGGTCTAGTGAAAGACATCCCTGTCCATGGCAAAGGGTTTGGACTGGATGATCTTGAAAGGTTCCTCACAGCCCAAACCATTCTATGATTCTATCATTCTATTATACCATAATAACTGCTCTTTTTTCCCCGTTTCATGCTTCCTTCTTTGTCGTTTTCATTTTTGCATATTTCTGCTAACTTTTATGGCTTTTATTTCATGTTCATCCTCTTCCTTCCTAATTTACCAGGTTCCTACCCTTGTGCAAGCATTTATTTACTTATGCTTCCCTGTCTTCCTCCCCAGCCATTCTTCTTTTACTAAGCACTTTACTGCAATGGATGTAAAAAGACTGAACAGTGAAGACTATTGTTCCAAAACAGATCCTTCACTTTTATGAGAGTGTGCAATTCTTACTTTGTCAGAAACCTGGGGAAAAACAAAATTGCTTTCAAACAGCTTTTTCTCAAATATGCCTCAGTAGGCATGTTCAATTTTGTAGTTCATTCGTCTCTTGGTCAGAGATTACACACTGCTAGGATTTCCCTACATTTCTATTTTGTGATTTTTCTCACATAGAATAACTTCAGCCTGGGCATATTCAAAATGTATTCTCTCTCTAATTTAACCATTTTTAAATCTTTCTGATGTATAACTCTCACTTTAATATTCTTTAAAAAAAAATGACAGATTTTATGTCTTACATACAGCTTCCAAAATGCATTGGTTTCTCTCCAACCCATACAAAAGAAAAGATAAATATATTTAAAAACCCCACAACAACAATAAAACAAAACAAAAACCCCACCCAACAACAAAAAAACAACACAAAATATCCCCTGAGAAAGTCCCAAATAGTATACAAAATATTTGTAGTCTAAAAATAACTTTGTATTTCAGGTTGCCTAGCTGTCATTCTGAGTGCTTTTAAAATAAACATCTAGTCAAAGTCTAATTGCATTGTAATGCTGGAGAGAATTAAGAACAAAATTGCTATTCCAGACGTAACTATTTGCAAAACTGAGAGAAAAAAAAAATCTCTTCTGACAAAGAATAGATACGCACTCTCCATTGTGTTGTGTTTCCAGTTCATAGTTTGTAGTTTGATGCTCAGTCAAATTCAACTAGACAGTTTCAGTTGAAATTGTTTGGTATGCTTCTGCATCTTGAAGTCTATTAAAAAAGAACGTTGTCATCTATGTTTTTTATGTTGCTGAGTTCTAAATATTATTCAGTCAGAGAATGCTGAAAGAATGGGCTACTGCTCCTCTCAGTGCAGTGGGAAAAACATCAAATAAATGAAGGAGACAGATCAGTTCCTTAGCTGGTGTAGGTCAGTACAATTTTGCAGAGTTCATGGAGGACATCTCTTACTGTAGAAATTCTAGTCTTTAAAAGCTAGATGTGAGATTGGTATAATCTGTAGCAATTGATTACACAATGACTATCTTGAAACGTGGAAGAGAAAAACCAAGCTGTAACAATAAAGATTTACTTAAGGTTATAGAATGCTGAGAGTCTCCATCAAGGGATGGAAACAAACTGAAGAACTGGGGGATGATTAGACAGTAAGAGGTTATTCTTCATAAAATGAGATGAAATGTTCTTTTCTGAATGTTAAGATAAAAGGCTACGTGACAGTTGAAGAACAATGGCCAAAAATGCTGCATATTGGTTTCTCTTTTCCTTGACTAGGACATTATTTTAGTACAAAAGACTTTGGTTAGAATTTTACTCCACTGAACACTAATTTTTTTTCTATCTAAAAATTAAGCTAGGTACATCCTTTTCAATGTGAAACAAACATCATAATTCCCAGTGGTTTTGTTGGGGTTTTAACTCTAAGACTATATAAACTTATGAAGTAATCTAAATGCTTGGAATTCTGAGTACAAGACACGGACCTGTTGAAGCCTGATCAGAGGGCTGGAACACCTCTCCTATGAGGAAAAGCTGAGACAGTTGGAGTTATCTAGCCTGGAGAAGCAAAGTCTCTGAAGACACCTAATTGCAACCTTTCAATACTTAAAGGCGGCTTATAAGAAAGATGGGGACAAACTTTTTAGTAGAGCTTGTTGCAATAGGGCAAGATACCTTTTATGAGAAAACACAGATGTTTTCTTGAGGCTTTATAAATCATCAAAACTAGATGATTTTTAGACCACATGTAACAGCTATTGATGTTGTAGCAGCAGTACTCAGAAGACTAAATACACATTATGATAGTGGGTTTTTTTCCTTACACCTTATAATTTTTAATTTTTTTTTCTTCCATTTTAGGGTTGCCACAACCAGTGTCTAAATTATAACATCAGTACCAAGTGGCAGCTTAGCAATATGAAGGAAAACAAAAATATGTCAATAAGTGTTTTTGTCTGAGCTCTTGCAATACAATTTATTTAGGAAGAAAACTAAGAAAATTGTTATGAAAATACTGCATTGTACTTCTTCCTCTAGTAGAGTATTCTTTAATGCAGCCATTATTAGAGGAAGAGGGGAGGGAACAAACAAAAAAAGTCTGAATTCTTGGTTTGAGAAAATGAGAACTAACCAGTAAATCCTAGATGATCCAAAACATTTTGGTTTGGTTTGGTGTGATTCAACTTTCTGCATTGTTCTGTTTTATCCATGTTTGCAGATATTTGAGTGAACATATCCCACAGCAAAAGAAGGGAGATAATGATATTAGCAAGGTAATTTAGAAAATAATAATATGGAGAAGGAAGGAAAAAAGGTTTTATCTACAGTAGCAAATTATAAGGAGAAATAATAGCAAATCTGTACAAATAGACAGCTTATGCAGAAGACCCAAAAACCATGCAATGTTTAAGGGGGTTTCCTCAGATAACCTCTGGTTTAATACTGTGAATTGAACATAAATTATTGGCTAGAGAATGTTAAATGTGCTCCAGGAGTGTATCTTTCTGTTTATTTTCACTTAATTAAAAAAAAAAACCCAAAGAAAACACCTTTGTGTGTTCAGTCATTCCACAATGTGAGTTAAAATATAGCAAATGGGGACAATTAAGAGTACACAAGAAGCTGGGAGAGCACAGCCAGGACAGCTGACCCAGACTGGCCAAAGGGATATTCCTTACCACAGAGGGTCATGCTCCGGTGACGTGGTTTAGCCCCAGCCGGTAGCTGGGTGCCACGCACCACTCACTCACCCCTCCCCCGGCGGGATGGGGAGGAGAACGGAAAAACAACGGCAAAGCCTCGAGGGTTGGGATAAGGGCAGTTTACTGGGACAGCAAGGGAGAGGGAAACAATCAACAACAGTACTGATAACAGATATTCACAATGGGTGATAACAAAGAACAATTTACCGATCCGACGACCGACCGGACGCTCAGCCTGTCCCGGAGCAACACCGAACCCGCCCCTGCCCGACTGGCCCCCTTTTATGGTGAGCATGATGTCACATGGTATGGAATAGCCCCCGGCCAGCTTGGCTCACCTGTCCTGGCTCTTTGTGAAATTAACTCTGTCCTTGCCAGAACCAGGACATCCGGATATAGCTGGGGAAGCCAGTTGGGAGGTGGGATCGCTGCTCGGAAACAGAAAAGGCTTTGGGTGGTTGTTTCTTTTTTTCCTTCTGCATGTGGTGAGCAATTGCATTTGTGCATCACTTGGTGGTGGTTGTTGTTGTTGTTGTATTATCATTATTATTATTATTATTCCCTTTGTTTGTTATCCTATTAAACTGTCTATCTCAACAACGGGGGGGGGGGGGGTGATACTCCTCCCCATCCCCTTGGGCTGCATGGTGCTTAGTGGCTGGCTGGGGCTAAACCATGACACAGTTATTCACCACTGCTAATCTGAAGAAAGAAAAGAAAAGAAAAAGAAAAAGAAAAAGGAAGAAAAGAAAAGGGAAGAAAAAGAAAAGTCATTGCTTTAGCAAAAGAGTAGTCATACCTATGCTCATAGCTTGAGACATGACTTTATAACTAAATATGGTTTTTTTTAATGTCAGAACTGTTGCTTAAAGAAAAAAAAAATGTGCTCTTATATATAAGTTATTAAGCATTGTTCCTATCTCTCCTTTTCCTCTGAACTGACCTCATAATAAACGGAATCACCATTCAAACACCATCACTTACAGTGACCAAAGCAAAGGACTGATCTTGGTTGTTGCTTTTTTTCTAACTCTGGAATGAGCAGTGCGGGGGGTTGGAACTAGATGATCTTTAAGGTCCCTTCCAACCCAAACCTTTCTATGACTCTATGACTGTGAGAGGCATGCAGTCTTTAAATACAGAGTAGCATTACTTCTTGATATTTTCACTGTACAAAAATGGGATAACTGTCAATAATAATATTTATACAGAATTAGATAATTTTGAAAATGTTATTTAAAAGAAACTAAAACAAAAAGAGTCAATGAAAGACAAAGTATAAGGTAAAATTATTTCTGTATTAGAGGAAAATCTTCGTTAACTTTGAACAGATCTAGGCTTATGCAGAAAAAGAAGATGCTGAAGTTTCAGACAAATGGCAGATTTTTCTTTAAACTTTAATAAATTTAACACATAATAATTTTTTTAGATGTTACTGCCAAAAGTATTGTGTAAAATTCTGAAGGACAGCTCTAAATCTTTACAAAGATATGGGGCAGAAAAATCATGGAAGATGCCACGGTAATTTTCTGATCCTCTTATCTGCATAGCTGACATTAATGTAACTAGAGATCTTTTTGCTGTCCAGGTAGAGTTCATGCCATTTCATTTTTGTTACTGAAACAACGCAGAACTATAGGGATTCTGAGGAGGCAAACAGTCTATCTCTAGGCAAAAAACAACTTTTCTAACATCTACAATTTGGAAAGATTAGTCAGTTTGAGAGAAAAAAAATTGTTGACCTTGAGTGGCTGCCAGATCTCCATGCAGCCACTCTCCCACTCTTCTTCCTGAATAGGACAAGGAGAGAAAATAAGATAAAAAAAAAGGCTCATGGGTTGAGACAGAAACAGGGTGATCACTTATCATTTACTATCCTGGATAGAATAGACTTGACTTGGGGAGAATTAATTTAATTTATTGCTAATTAAAAATAGAGTGGGGTTGTGAGGAACAAAGACAAAAACTAGAACATCCTCCACTTGATCCCAGGCTCAACTTCACTCCTTCAGTCCTGACTCTTCTACCCCCTCGTCATCCAAAGTGATGTAGAGGGTTGGGGAATGGGAATTGTGGTCAGTCCATAATAGTTTGTCTTTGCCACTCCTTCCTCCTCACACTTTTATCCTGCTCCAGCATGGGTCATTTAAAGGACTGCAGTCTTTTAGGGAATGTCCACCTTCACCAGCATGGGCTTCAGAGTGGTTATCTGCTCTGATGTTGTCCTTTCCACAGGCTGCAGTGTGGAAACCTGCTCCACCATCATCATCTTTCTTTGTCATCTTCCATGGGCTACAGGGGAATCTCTACTCTGGCACCTGGAGCGTCCCCTTCTCTTTCTTCTGTGACCCTAGTGTTTGCAGGGCTGTTTCTCACACATTTTTTCCTCACTTGTTGCTGTGCAGCAACTGACCCTTTATTAAAAAATGTTTTCCTTGAGGTTCCACCAGCTTGGCTGATGGGCTCAGCTGTGCCCTGTGGTGGGTCCATTGGAGCCATCTGTGTCCAGCACAGGGCAGCTCCAGCCTCTTCTCTCAGAAGCCACCCCTTGATCCCCCACCTCATTACCAAAACCTTACCACATAGATCCAACCCATAAGGCTTTCAGGATTATTGTAGTAGGCAAGAGTATATTGGTTGGTTAAATTTTATTCAATGCGTAAACAGTCCATCACTTGCACCCACATTTCTTCAGCTCTTCTTGCTATACAGGATAGCTTAAAAGAGCCATTTTCATGAAGGATTTAAGCAGCAAACTGTTTTAATTGGGGACTTAATCAGAATTAGGTGTATTTGATTAGGTTCTTCTGAGAAGAATCCATCTCTTGAGGGGAAAACTGTGGTTTGACTATTTAGAGGATTGAATAGTAAGAAATGATAAATACATACTTCATCCTTTGGAGTGTTTGCAGAATGAGAGAACAGATGGAAATGAGATCTAATTTGCCTAACCTAGCAACCTAATTTACTAATACATTTTATGTGCTTAGATTATGCATATATATTCTAGGTAACAGAGGCCAGGGATTTATCCTGAGTCTGAAGCCAGGTATCAGAGTGGCTCAAACTCACGTTTCATATGCCTAAGTCATTCATTACAAATTTTCCTGGAGACAGCTTGCTGGAGTGGTTAAAAACAGAGTCAGGTAGTGAGCTAACAAACAATGAGATGAATAGGAGTCTGCTACTGTGCTCACACCCTGTTCATAATTAATTTATCACCATGGATATAGCCAGATGTGACTTCTATATTGAAAGTAAAAAACAACCCTGCACATGATCTCAAGTACTGATTTACAGTTGTCTATATTGTTTAATTGTTATACCTTTTCTTGTAATGGTTTTGACTCCTTCAAACTAATATTCTCCTGAAAAATATTTGGTCACAGTTCAAAGGTACAGCATTGGCAATGAGGAAAGGAGAAAGTTTAACCATAGAAAAAATGTCATTAAATGCCAGTTGATTTCTGAGCCAGAGAACATCCTCCAAGGAACTTAGTTTCACAGTACAAACTAGTTCATAATGGCAAAACCTGCCTAACTTTTCTGTGCCAAATACCTTAATGAACTCATGTCATATCACATGGCTAAAGTTCATAGAAGCCATGTATTGTTTAGGAAAACTGTCCTTAGACAGTAATCATATTTGGATTCATCAAACTCTCTTTCCTGCTCATCTTTGACAAATAGGGCAAATAACTGCTTCATTTTAGAATGAGGGATGTTCAAGTTCAGAGTTTCTTTGAAGAAGGATATGAACACATACCGATTTCTGAAGCTCAGTGTACTTCCTAGAGTATGTCAATTATGTTATAAAGCCATTGATAAAGTCTAAGTTCTATCTTAAATTCTGCAAGAATGAGAATTTCCTGAAAAATCCCAATTTTAAGATGATCTTGAGTGACATGTATATGCTACAGTGGCAAGGTCTAGCAAACACATTAAAACATCTGAAGTTTGCCCTCTATCTTTCCCAGCTCATTAGTAGGTGAATTTAGAAATTTTACAACATTCTCACAAATAAAAAAAGCATTCACAAACGTCTACAACTGTTAGAATTACTCTTGCACAGGAACAACATGAGCATATTGAAGAACTTTTGCTGGTGTAGAAAACAGAAGGCTGTTCCTCTCAGATAAAAATATGAAATCTACCAAGAAAGGAAAGCATAACCACAGAGAAGCTTGACTTTTCTTTTTTTTTATTATTCCACCTCAGTTAATGTCTTGCTAAGAGTCAATGAAACAATACAATGATTAATGGTTTAAATTAATTAGTAGATTATATTAAAGATCTAAGTGACCACATTGTAAATAGAGTTATTACCTATAGAAAACTACTTTACTACTTCTCTTAGTAGAGTTATTCCACAGTTGATAGTTCTTATGTATTCCATACCATTTAAATTTTTTAAATTTGTTTATGCACTTTCATTTTTTATACTTCTGTTAAAAATTAATTCTCCTCACTCAGAACTTGCATTTTTCCACTATTTAAAGCCTGTCATATCCTACGAGATATATACATAAGATTTTATCTATGAAATGCTGGCACCAATGGAAAAATCTCAGTTCATTAAAAAGATTAAACCCTAAGGTAAGTTTTTTTTCATTATTTATTTATAGAGCAGCTTGCCAGATTTCTAGTCATTAGGGTTTCTCTTTTCTGAATTCCTTCCAGTTATCAATATATTTTGTAGTGGGGCACCTATGCATAAGCATATCTTGGCAAGTGGGCTTAAAGATGAGATGGGAAGGAAGAGCAGGTTTATTACTGGCAACTTGTTTGTCTTTTGTCTATGTAGCTCAATTAGGCTGGTTATTTTTGTGTATCTAGCTACATAACTTGGGAACTGCTGCCTAAATTGGTATTTATACAACTCTGCCTCCTCTGGAATCACTAAAATCAAGCAAAGTACTTGTTCATGTGTTTTCAATTAAGAATGAGTGTAATCCTATTACACAAGCACAGTTAAGTACTTACCTAAATTTTGTAAGGTTCAAGCCTAAGTGAGTTGTAATGTAACTTTGCAATCTTCTTTTTCATTTTTTTCTAATTTCTAAATGTAATTCCAGAAACTCCCAGTTGTGTTTCACATGTAAATTACATCAACATGCTGTTTATCTGCTGTTCCAGGCTATTAATGAGACACAATTCAACTGACAAAGTCATAGCCAACTCAGTGCAAACAGCAGAAAGAAGTTTACATTCAGATATGCAGATATCACATAACATCAACATACATTTGCAACTGCCTTCTTTAATACTTGGAGCTCAAGTTATCATTATATTTCAGTTTTTAGCTTCTTCATCCTGTTGATTTATTCTCTTATGTATCTCATATATCTCTATTACTTTGGCCTATGAATTCTAAATTATACAAGAGCTTTGACTTTTTTCCCATAAATATTAAAAATAAATAAATTGATAAATATAATGATGAATTTATTGCAAAATATTAGAAGAATCATATATACATCAGGGTGACAGATTTGTTTTTCTAAAATAATTTTCTCCTGCTATGTGGAATGCTTTTTTAAAATACATTGAAGTCTTCAATGGACACAAAGCATGTCCTGTGTTCCTCAAAAGAGTCTGGGAAATAAAATGTAAAATTCATTTAATTGAAGTGATTCTTGAAGTACTCTTAAGAAGGATTAGGACTAAGTAAAAGATTAATTGTAGAGAATTAATCTCCAATTCAGAGATGTGGGTTTATTACTGTGTTAGATATCATGTTGCAACTTCATCTCAGTGCTAATTTAACAGAATTCACTGTTTTCAATGTCATCTTCCAATTGTCTTGCAAGTGTCATTTTACCAACAGAACTATGCTGTACAGAGGTGGTTATCATTCCATTTGGTGGCACAGAAAACACATTTTTCTGTATACTAGATACAGCTTTAATGAACAAGATCTATTCCAGTTTAAACTAACATAAATTTTACTTCATGGTCCCAATACTGAATCAAATTTTTGTTTGGTTGTTTGTTTTTTTTCTGAAAAGTCTATTCAGTATTAATATATGATTGATTAATAATCATGATTCTAGATGATTTCCCAACCATTTTTAATACATATCAGTTAGAAAAGATTGCCCAGGTTCCTGTCCAGTTGGATTTTGAAATTTACTACCTCCCTGGGCATCTGGTTTCAGTGTTTGACACCCTCACAATAACCAAGTATTTTTTTGTGCTTAAGTTGAATTTTGTGTATTTCAGAGTATAACCATTGCCTCTTGTCCTCATTGGGTAACACTGAGAAGAATTTGGCTCTGCCTTGCTTACATCTCCTTCCCCTTTGGTAAGATCTCTCTGAGCCTTCTCTTCTCCAAGCTGAACAGTATCAGGTCTCTCAGCCTTTCCTCGTATGACAGATGCTCCACCACCTTTACACCTAAGTCTTTGGGATAGACCAAAAAAAAAAAAAAAATGAACAAGACAAAAAAGAAGAATGTCCATAGTTCCCATCATCTAAGCCTCCATTTTCCATGACCCTATAGTTCACTGTGGGCTGTGTATCTCCTATGACCCTTTCTTACATCTGGCAATCCTTGGTCTGCTGTAAAGAGCTGAGAATTTTCCTTAAACAGCCTTCTTTGTAGTCTGTGCTCCCACTGGACTCACCAGTAATACTTCCTCCTGGTCCTGCTCCTGCTTGTGGACCACTCACGTGACAAGGACAAAGGTACATTCACAGTTTGGGATGGATCTACCTGCCCCTCTATTTCTTGTTTTCATTTGAAGTGTTATCCTACAGTCCTCAAAGGAACAAAACTGCTCCTGAAGTCAGTGACTGTGCCTGAAGCAAGGCATATGCACACATTCTCCCACAGACATGTGTTGTTTCAGGAGAGGAAATATTTTAGCACTGGCAGCTGCATTAGGTATTCCTTACATACCTGACAACCTTTCTCCTCAAGCTGAACTAATCCCCCCTGCTGTCTCTCCTTGGGACAGGTTCTTCTGGGACCTGCCAGGTGACCTTATAGAGTGCTTTCTAAGCTGGAAAAAGTTTGGAACTCTTTGTAAGCCTAATCACCACACAATGAATTTGGTTTCTTAGAACAGAAAAGCTTCCTCCATTTCTTTCCTAAGCTTGAAACACTGGGCTTCTGTTGGATCATTTGAATCTGCAAGGCACATCTGTGTTAAATTTGATGCCATGCTCAAAACAAAGAGTCATGGTAATTATTAAAGCCTGTCAGTAGCGGCTGCTTTTTGAAATATATTGTTACTGGATGTTTAATGTGAAACAAATTTGCATTTTTCAGAATAGCCATACCCACATTTTAATGCAAATAGTGTGAAAACAAACAAATTATATTCTTTCCCCCCCTGGGTGGGACCCAGTTTTCTAAAACAGCCCTGGTGTTCACAATATAATTTTCAGCAGACTGACACTGTGAGTGGGAGATTCAATTCACTCAGGAACAGTAGAACTGTCCAAGTAAAACTATTTCTTTTCATTGATTACAGAGAGTGACTGTATTTTAACACAGATGCCTCAGTTGATTAAAGCACATTCAAATCTGAGGAAAAAAAAATTGTCCAGTTTTTACATTCTACTTTGCTCTATAAATTACATCAGTAGACTAAGTGAAAATCATTTTACTCCTTTCAGAGACTGACTTGCAGTCACTGAGGAAAATCAATGGATAATCTGACTCAAGTTACATGGTAGTGCCTGTAAAGATACAGGGAAAACTTGAGCAGCACATGTTCAGTAAAGGTTTGTTTAAATAAATTAATATCTGTTCAAATCTGTGGCACAGTTTTAGGTAAATGCTTTAAAAATAAATTCTTGAAGGTATCTCAAACTTAAGTAATAACAGAGGAGTGTACTCTTCAAAAGGAAAATGTACAGTTTTAGTCCTGCAACTGAGCAATATTCTTATGTGATAATAGAAAAGTCTGTGCTTTTGTAAGTATTCTTTTTGTTTATATTTTTGAAAATGTGTCTTTATGCAGCAGTGTTTTGTGAACTTTCTGCCTATTTTTGCATTTACCAATGGTTCCTCTCCTCAGAGAACATTAATAACAGGAAGGAGTTGGGGTGTTTTTTTTCTAATAACTCAAAGACTTTTAAAGTTTTTCTGTTTTGTTATGAGGATTATTATTTTACAGGGTGGTTTTGTTTTGGTTTTTTTTTTTCCAATTTTAGTAAATACAGTGCTTAAGATAAAAATATTGAACACACAAGCAATTTATGTTAAAATTTAGAGGTCATTAATCAGCATTTTTTCCAACCATTAATCAGCATTTTCAGTAAAATTCGTATGTTGCTCAGAGTTAGGGGTTGCCCAAAGGAAAAAGGCCAAAAGGAACCATTTAGTTACTATGCTTATATGTCGTTTAGAATATAGAAACCATAAGAGGTGTCACATTCCATTTCCAACACAAGGAAACGATCCAAATCATCAAACCATTTTGCAACATTGCTGAGTTCAGACTGCTGGATTTGTTCATTTTTGTTTGAACTGCTGAAAATTAACAGCTAAATATTCAACTTCGAATTAAATCACTGGTCTTCATTTGCAGACTGCATTACATGACATATTGGTAAACACATACAGAAAACCCATGTAATATATGCTTATGAAAATGTCCTTTTTAGACTGTAGACTAATTGTCGACAGGAGTGTCCCCTGTGAAAAAAATCAGTTGGTACAAAATCCTTCAGGGTTATATAGTACTTCATTTATGAGTTAGACTTATCAAAAATAATTATAATTTGAATCAATACATTGTGATATGTCAATATACATAGTGAGAAAGAGATCAAAAAAAATAATACAAATGTACAAATATAATATGTCATGGTAATATTAAGGTACTTATATGCACCAACATCTATAATTTCTTAAACTATATATAATTTATACATACTTTTCAAGCATGCATGCATTAATGGAAAGAGAAGAAGGAGACAGGGGGGAGAAAAAAAAAAGAGAAAAATACTGTAAAAAATATAAAATGTCATTGTCGTGATGAAAAACAGCTTGACAAGACATCCTTACTATTCTTCACAGGTTTCCATGACTGTTTATCAATCAAAAAACAGTGTGTCAAAACATTTTGAGAACCTCAAACCTCCGCAGAGTTTTTCTGACAAGAAGAGAAAGAAAAGGCAAGCAAACATCCATTTCATTGTTATCCAATAATTATCTGTCTCTCTGTGATATATCCTATTGGCTGGAATACAATTTAAGTTCAAATGTGAGTTGCTTAAATGTGAATAAAACTGTTATTTGGCTTAATAGATGCATCCAGAACATAAAAATAAGCTTGCCAAAGTTGACAAATTTAATAACATTTTCCCAGTATCTGAATACTCTGTGAACATCAGCCAGCAGAAGATTTTGTGTATTAAGATCCAAGAGGAGATATCATAATGACCATTCCTCCTAAGCAAATTATGTGTTCATTTTTTTATTTTTCATTTTTTAATTAAGATAAATTTAATAAATGTTTTCTGATTTTATTTCAATTTTCCTTTGTATACAAAAGAGGGATTTCTTTTATTAGTTTATTTTTATAGTACAGTGTGTGACTAAGTACAGAGTGCATTTATGGTCAGGGAGAGCTATTAATCACTGGCAACTCTAGCCAAAAATCAGATTTTGAAAAAGAGAAGAAGAGAGGAGGGAAAAATAAAAAAGATCAGCCTAAACTTGATTTCCATTTCCTAAGTAAGTGGTGACTTTTGCACAACTGCAAAGCCCATAGACATGAAGATCACATAAAAATAATGAATTTATCCACTAACTTAAAATCTTTGTTCTGTTATTCTTAAAGTTTCTAATCAGTAACAGAAAAGCATGAAGACATACACTTCAAGTGAGTGAAAAAGTCTTGAAATTTCTTGTTAAATACTGAGATATTACAAGTACTCATTTGTTTCTTTGTAATGTTTTTTGGTTTGGGTTATTTTTTTTCAAGAAATTTAGAAATCCGTTTAAGTAAAATTATTGGGTTTTGTTTTTGAATAATTGCTTGAGCCTCTTGTCCAGTGACTTCTAATTTACTGTATATCCATGGTATTTTAAGGTTAGAAAAAGAATTTTATCTTTTTTTATTTAAAAAGTTATTTACCTTATATGTATCAAATACAATATATATAAGTAGATTTTAAAATTGCAATTTAAAATTCTGTCTTTGCTACTTTGTGTTCAAGTCTACATCTTAAACAAGTTAATATTTTCCATACTTCATGAAAATCAAAAAGTCAGAAAAGTTGACTTTTAAAATTTACTTTCTATAGTCTGCAAGCAAACCTGGAATTTTCTAGGAAGTTTCACATACTTAGCTGTTTTTACTTTGAATGTCTTTGAATTTCATCTCTTTAAAAACTTTTCAGAGTTTTCTGGTTTTTGGAGACCTTTTTGCAATAGCTGGTTGCTATCCATATGCCCTTCTGTACATTTCACATACACTTGAAAATGACTGCTAATAATTTTTAATTATATTTGAAATAGACTTAATTTTATTTTTTTAAAAAATCCAACACAGCTACTATTAATTGTTTTTCTGATTTGTGATGGTTAACAATTACATCTCTAAATATGTATACTTCAGTGAAACTTTAAGGATTATAAGATCCTATACTTACCATTAACAATATTCTAGAATCAGTCCCTGCACAAACAAAAAAAGATGACAGCACTTGCATGTATGTTCATGAATGAACAGTCACGTGTCAAGAACCGAGCTCACTTTGCCCTAGGAGGACAAAGACCACTATCATCCTAAAACTGGTGATTTTAAAATGTTCCTTGTTTATAATACTTTGCCAAATTTCTGTGCTCTTGCTTTGACTATCACTGTTCTGTTCACAGCAGGTGAAGAGAAACCAATACGGTCTGAGCTTAGGAGAAAGGATATGTAAAAAAATTGAGATGGAGAGATACCTTCCCTAGACACCCTCCAAAACACCTAAGGTCATGCAGAGTTGCTCTAAAGATTCCCTTTATAAAAAGAAGGGAAACTAAAAGGTAGGTAGAATTCATTGCTTATGCAATGATTACTGAAGCATATATGTCCAAATCCTTTCCTACTTTAGGTATCCTTCCAAGTGTGGATAACCTTTATAGATAGATCATTGTGGAGCTTTGAAACTGACGTGAGTAGAAAGGTAGGCATTTGTTTACATAACCAATAATGTATATCAGACTGAATATTCCCTGGCTCTGATTTTATTATTTTCCTCAGGTAATACCAATGTATGATGTAAACCCTTGCAACAAGGAAAGAAAAGTTGCAGGTAGATGGAAACAGTTATAAACTACATATCTATATAAAGGTTTTGGAAAAGTGAACAGTCACAGGCAGCAAAGCAGAGCTTGGACCGCAGGGAAAGCCCTGGCTCTTGGGGCAGGCAGGGACAATAGGCAGCTTTCTGTCTCAAATCTGATGATTCCACAAAGAGTCTGGAGCCATTCCCACACTAACAGTCCCTTCTTCTCTCTCTGTGAGATCTTTGAATTTTCAAGCAGACCTTGACCTTTGGCCTCTACTTCCTAGACTATGTACCGCACAATGCTGGAGGGTGTTTACTTTCCAGGTTGCAGCAGGTGCCTTATCTCTTGCTCAAGTGCTTTTTTACCCTTGTTTAATTGCTTCTTCTTTTCCTTATTATATTTAAATCAGTCTTCCTCAGACTTCAAGGCAGTGATGAATACATTGTCATGGATAGTTCTGGAGCCTCTGCTTTCAACCTTTCCCTACTTTCAAAACCTTTACTGTTACCCCACACTCAATCTGCATATGATTTCAAGAGACGTGTGGTTTACAACTCATGTTCACCCAGTGAGTTCTCATAACAAGGTGATTACAAGTCTAATAGGCAAGGAGTGGGGCTTTGTAAAGCAAATGGCTTTGCACTTGCAAAAAAATAAAGCAAATGGCCGCTATTTAGCAATGTCAATACTGTTTCTGCTAGGCCACTGTGCAACAATGGAACAAGGAGAAAAGATGTGTGGAAAGAAAAGGAAAGAATAGCAACTGCAACAAACATTGTGCATTCTTTATGTAGCACAGGAATAACTTCAGACATTTTGGGGGCTCTGAGCAGTTTCAGAAACCTGTAGGCACCAGCATGGTAGTAACATGCTGAAGTATTTCATAGTGGTGCAGTCCACAAATTGGTTAGAAGCGTAATGACTCCACCGAGTTTTGGAGTCCTGAAAGAGAGTTGCTGTTTCAACTTGCTTCAAAAGGAATTGTTTTATCAAAGCTGCTCAAGAACTAAACAAACGCAAGCAAATGCAGGCAGTAAGGGAATTTGCTTCAGACCTGTAGTGCTACTCCAAAGCAACAGACTACTGTACAGAAAGCCCATGCTGAATGCACTCTGACTCCCATATAACAGGAGATCGGACACCTGGCTAACCGTGTGGACTCCATGTGGACTCTTACACTTTGATGTCAACAGGCTGAAGCTGAATACCAGACAAGGTGATGTGAACATAATAATGTGAATGCAGGCATCAAGTGTCACTTGAGATGCCTAGACTATCACAACTTACCTCCAACTGCTACACCAGAAGGTCATGAATCTCCAATGAGTTGTTTGTTATGTCTGTCACATTTAGGATTTTTGCATATCCATGTTTCTCAAGTGGCATCACTTCATCACTTAAGGAGATGGATCATAATCAACATTGATTTCGTTCTGAAAATTCCATCTTCCAAACAGATATTAATGCTTTTTCTAAGTAGCTGAAAATAATAAGCTTCTTACTGATATTTAATGACCTACTGATTAAAGGAGAAAACTTTTATGAAACACATAGGAAACCATATTGCAAAGTGACATAAAGGTCAAAGAAGCACCAGAGAGGAATAAGAGAGTAATTAGGGAAAAACATTTTTTATATAAAACTATAATTATAATTTTTTTTACAAATCTGTATATATATTTATGAATATTAAATGTTACTTGTCTTCCGTTACATACTTAACCAGATAGAGATAGAAAATTTTCAACTGCATAGTGCTTTAACTTAAACACTTTTTACTCAACTAAGAGGATGAAAATGAGTAAATCAGCCGCATTTGCCTTTCTAAACAATATCTGGGTTTCCCATCTTCTTTATTTCAAAGTAGTTTCATTGTATGATTGCAACGGTTGACACAGAAGTATGTTGGTAAGTAGCTTGTGTGTCTCTAGGTTTTCTTATCAGAAACAGTGCTTGGAATTTAATGCAACCTCTGTTTTGAATGACATTTTTCCTAGCATTCTGTTTTAAGCCAGTAAGCTGTTTACTCTTCCAACTAGTTCATCGAACAGGCCAATAGCTAAATTTATCCACTATTAAACACCTTGAAACTATGTTCCCATCTTATATACAGTTTAGGGGAAAACAATCACTTTTTTTTTTTCTTGTGTGATGTAAAAGGTTGTTGATTCTCTATGTTAACATGTCTTTTCTCCTACCTTAGGCAAAAGAAGAAAACAAAACTTTTTTATCACCTTTGTTTCAGAGGATGGTGAGGATGGATATAGAATTAAGAAGCAACAGGCAGAAGAGAAAGCACAATCATGTGTTTAAAGGAATGAAATGGTATTCTGGCAACTGCATTCTAACTCTGTCTCTGCCACATAATTCTAAGGTTTTCAAATGAGCTGTGAAAACCATTTTTTTCAAGCTTGCTAGTCCTCATTTATTTATATCTGGGTTGGGATTCTAAGATTCTTAGGACCTAGACACTAAAAGTGCAGAAGCGCTGAGAACATGCACTTGACTAAAGCCCACAAAGTTTAGTTTCTGAATATTATTGAAATTGTATGAAATTCTGAACTATCTGAAATACATGCCATAGCACATTTGAATTAGTGAACACTTTACGTTTTGATGCATAGGATTCATCTGCCAAATTTAAATGCCTGTGTTATTCACAATGTTTATGTCTACAGGATCTGTAGTCAGTACCTTAGGTTTTCTTTCTTTATAAGCACTTTAGGGGTATAGTTTGTCTTATACCAATACAAATGTTTAAATTGGGTCAGCTGAATCACATCCTGAAAATATCTTCTCTGTCTATAAAGCAAGCCTGATGTGACTAGCTCATATGTAGACACCTGGTCAGAATATATCTATATCTAGGTAAGAAATTTTCTCTGATGGACAGCTTTAAAGTCTGTATAATATCACTCCAAATTTCGTAATGAAGTTCAATTAGGCACGCTATCGTTAGTGCAATAAGAAAAGTCAATGACTTAATAAATAAATTGTTGAGCAACAATATATGAAGCTTCTATAAATACCATGAAATCAGATTGTACTACCCAGAATCCCACAGTCCTAGACTGAGGAATTATTTTTTGGTTTTATGCCCTATATTTTCCTATTATCTTTAATCCACAGTCATATTTAAGTGAAAATTTAAGTAGTTGCTCATAAAGTACGTGTCATCGATGCTGTTCACTGTATGACACTGCATGACTGGATGAATTCATGTAATTCCACACTGCATACTGATAGGCTTGAAATGTGACCTAAGGTCTTTTGCAGTCTTCCTTCTTCTTGTCTGTACTCTTAAGTTCTTGACTTTGTTACATTAATTCTCTCTTTACACACACTTTTATAGATAATATAATATTAGGATCACACTGATTTGAGCTGTGAAATCGACAGCCCATTTTTCAAGGATTACCTCAGAAGACAGCAAGATGTACAATGTTCTGTTTCAGCGAACAACAGAAAAAGTAGGAAATATTGTTCAGTCCTATTTTAACACTAGTGGATAGGTAGTTTTCATTAATAAAACTACTACAGTGAATGTAGATCTTCAACATTATTATTGCTGATGAGCAACTCAGAAACTCAGAACTCAAACTGATATTTTCATTCTTTATGTATTGATACATTTATTATTTTTTGTTTTGTTCTATCTTACATATTCAGTGGAACAATGAGCTTTTATAGTGAAACACAAAAGAAGTATGTGACCTAACAACAGTACATTCTGTTAGTTTCAACAAAATGTATATCAAAAGATATACACTGTACTACTTCCCTGCACAGTCCTGAATTACCATAAAATGTAGGGATTTTTTACAATTATCTCACTTATAGGTTTAAGAATTGCTCCAAAATATATAAGGCATGAGTGGACAAACTTTTTCATCTGCATATTAAAATCTTCTAATGGTTGAGAGAAACAACTTATTCCAAATTCCTTCATAAAACTCTACACTTCCCAGTTAGTATTTATCATAACTTACTCTTGGGTAAAACTGTAGTTCTCAAAGACTATGTCTTCTTCTCAGAATAAGTTTCTTCAACCTTTAAAGAGCAAACCCAAAGTATGTACCATCAGAAAACATATCAGATGAATGGCTTGTGAAATTCCTGTAGATCATAGTCTTAGGTTTGAACCTAATTTAAAATGATGTAAAAAATTTAGGCAGTAGATGTACGATGCTTGTATATCACATATATGTATATATAAATCCTTTCTAAATATTGTTAAGATTGATAATGCAAAAGACCCTGGGGGAAGGGAGGCAAAAACAAAACGAAAGATGTTAAAACTTTGTTAATAAAATTTTAACAGTGGAAAGAAACATTTATAGCTTTTTATTTTAAAGATATACAGAGTTTAAAACTTGTACAATACTGTAAAATTACTCATGTTGTCTCTTGAGCAAGATGATGTCCAGCAGAGTTGCATTTATTAGGCTCTTTAATCACTCTGTTTAACTCATGGATAGTTTGTCACATTGCCTTTAGGTCTTGATTAACATCTCTGCTGTCAACAAGAAACTTGAGTAGAAGGCTTGTTGTATCTGTTACCTAGTAATCAAGGGGATGAATAATCACAAGGAAGGAATAAAATTGCAGATGTAAGAAAGAAAATGGAAGGACAAATGCTAAAATGTACTAAAGCAACAAACTTGCCAAGGTATCTGTCTGCTGAATAATGCATATCTGGCATTTCTATTTTCATCTGAAGAAACATAATATAGAACAAAATACATTCCCTTGTCAGCCAGAAATAAAATCTAAGGGAAAGTGAAAGAAAGGTCTGAATACTTGGTTGAACATGTTTTCTGTATTATTTCTGATTTGAGTGAGATAAAATATGAAGTTTCCAATTTAGTACAATTTTAATATTTTGAGAATTCTATTTCTAATTCTTAATCACTAACATAGAACTAATATTCCATAGTTAGACAATTGAAAACAAAAACAAACACTCCAAAAATTTGGTTTAGAAAACTAGAAAGAATGAGACTAAAACATAAAAAAAAAAAGACATTTGAAGACCAGAGGTCTAATCTTTTACAAGGCCAGTTTTTACCAGGATAGTGCTTCCACTGCATTCATTCTAGATGATTCTAAGATACTTTAGGGTTTTTTATATATCATTCAGTGTTTTCTCTATCAGCAATTGCAAATAAGCCTTCTGGGATCCTGCATCCAGAATTTGTTGTTTCTACTTTGTTATACTTTACATGCTTTATGTTACATTCAGTTAGGAAATAAATTTGGTTTGCAAAGATTATAATGAATTAAATTTCAGACCAACCTGCACATGTAGTGCCTGTTCTAACAACGGAACATAAAATACAGAGGTATGCAAATATTAGTCAACTTTTTAACAATAAAGCTAATATTAGACGCTCTTTTGACCCATACAATTTTAGACCACTGGCTGTCTTGGCACATGTCATTTTAATTTTTTTTTATATATATATACACATAAAGTAAAATGAAAGAATTTTACTAAGAATATTTCAGTAATTTGGAGTGATAACTAACACCCTGTAGGTGTACAAGATGTGTGGAAGGAAAATTCATTCTTCTGTTGCTTTTTGGTGATGTATTTTTCATTATGCTAATACAAAACAGTGTGATGAATGCACTAAAATTTGTTATATACTTCTAGTTAGCAATGCTATCTTAAAGTGGGGAAGGGGGGGAAGGAAGACTCTTGCAATTATAACAATGCATAAATGTTGATGTTCTTTAAGGTTATTTCCCAGAACTGTTTTCTTTGTAAATATATTTTACCTACAATATTATCTTTTCAGCATTGTATACATTTATACTTTGGCAATTCTGTGACATTAATAAACCATGAGTGCATAAACACTATGGTAGACACGTCTTTGAACAACTATAGTATTTTAAAAGTAAATACAGTCAGGTGGAATCTTTCCAATGTACACTCAATTGACTTCATTCTTTGAAACATCTCAGCTTGTCAGTAAAGTGCGATTTGAAAGAAGAATGGCAAAAATACAGAGTAGGAGTGGAAAGAAAGGCAATATTATCAAAGATTAATGTAAACGGAGGGGTCCTTTTACTGCATAAAGTACATAGTGTGGTTAAGCTGTGTTGCCTGTCCATACAATATGCAGTTGTATATCATTTAGTAATTGTTAATCACTATTGGTAACATGGCAGCATTTTACAGATAGAACTTTTATAGCTATACATTCCATTGTGCCTTCTGTATAGATATTTTCTTTAGTAACTACTCTAAGTTGTCTTGCAACATTTTGTTTTAAAGGTGGGGGAACAACCACAGGAGGAGACAGCCTACCTTAGACAGGTTAATTACCCAAATGGCATCCTACTTAGTGGACTCACTGTGACTGTGTACAAAAGAAATGCTGATAGTAGGAAGGGTGTAACTGAAGAAAGCAGTATGTGGCCTCTCTGAGTTATTGCATTTCCCGGATATTTTCTATCCACATTTGTAAGAGTCATCGGACAGCTCAGATGTCTTTAGAATACTGTACAGCATATAATTACACTGGGTGAACATCTCCAGTTTGAGATGTTTGAATGTGACCACCTAAGGATGTAGACTTATTCTAAGCCCTATGAATACAGCGTATGAGAAATGAGGAATCACTGCCACTCGATCTAGGCCTAGTGCAGCACACACCCAAACTCTCCAGCTTCACCAGCACGTAAACATTCATGGATCCGAGCTCCAGCAGAGACTGTCTGCCCACCCAGCATCCCTTCCCAGATCCCTGCCCCTCTTACCCACTCCACAGGTCCCTGACTCACTGGCTGGTCCAGCTCAGTGCTCACTGCAAACACACAGCACTCACACATCCCACAAGCACTCTGCATTTTAAAGTCCCCCTGGGCATACCAGCATGGCCCCTCTGACCACCTGATAGATTGGCCCATACACAAGGCCCCCTTATTGCCAGCTGGTCCAGCTTGAAGTTTGCCCGTGAATACACATGCACACTCTATGCACACACAGTTTGGGGAAGGTACAGACACTTGCCTTTCCCAGCAGTTGGCACTGAGCACACAGGTTGTGACCCATGGTCCTATTCCAGCCACTGACACAGAGCTCCTCACTCATCCCAGTCCCCTTAGTAGCAGTTTTTTGGGATGCACAGCATTCCCACCCCAGTGGCTGGAGGTTAAAGACCCATTGCTCCAATGCTGACAACACAGGCCATGAGTTGGTCTGACTCCAGCCGGTTCGCAGCAGCTGGCACTTAGTCCTTGCAGCACTCACACACATATGGAATAGAGCATGAGATTACGCAGAAATAGTTAAAAAAGGATTAAATAAGAAGACAGGACAGACTGTACTGATCAGGCACAAGGCTCAGCCAGACAAGCATGCTGACTGTCTCTGTTTTATATGAGCATAGCCCCCTTTATACCACTTTCTGTCTCTTCCCCCTTCGCTCCTCCTCAGTTTCCTTCCCCTGCACTTTCCTTTATTATTTTGCATAGACTTACCAATCTCCTTGCAATATCACAACTCCTTATGTTCCTTTAGTTCCCACTTCTTATCAGCTATAAATTCCAGGCGATCTTCTCCAGACCTATGCCTGGAGTTTTTTAATAGCTCGTCAATTAGTGTGACTGACAAGGTTTGTTTTTTGTCATTGTCTCCATTATTGTTTGCCTGTAAGGTCTGCGTCTCTGTATGTTTTTATTTATTGCCTCCTTTTCTTTATCATCCCATTTGACAAGGTCCTTTATCAGATAATGTTAAGGGAGCAGACATGCTCTCCTTCCACATATCCTTACAAAGACCTGAAAGGATAAAGTGCGACATAGTCTGGACTCCTAGGTGATCTTGCATTGAACAAGAGGCTGGTGTAGTGACCTTCTCAAGTCCCTTCCAAGCTGAATTACCCTATGGTTCTATGACTGCGCATAGGACATGATGCTAATTTATGGACTGTGTCCAGGCTGGTAATATTTTCTGAGATTAGAGGGAAGAAGACCTTCTTCATTAAACTCTGTAACATTAAATGTTATGGAATTGACATTTTCCAAGACTGCACTTAGAAGTATATTTGGATAAGTATTCAGATTATGTTATTTTCTCCATCTTGAGAGTAATATTTCCATTTCCAGCTATCTACACTAGCTAATGTTTCAATATAATCAAAAAGGAAGAAACATTGACATACTGAAGTTGACACATGTAAAAATCACTCCCATAGTTCAGGACAGTTGCAATCCCCTGAAGCTCTGCCTTTATATAACTCTACTGCAGACATGTTATTACCACACATAGATATGTTTCAGACATTTTTAATGCCTTTATCAACAATATATGGAATGTAATTTTTTATTATAGCCATGAGTTTTTCTTCTTGGGGGAAGGCAAATGTGTGTTCAAGATGAATACCTTGTATTGGGTTTATGTGGCAACTTTTGCTAGTGCAGGGGGTGGGGGTGGGGTGGTGTGTGAGCTGTAGAGATGACTTCTGTGAGAAGCTGCCAGAAGCTGTCCCCGTGTTGGACAGAACCAATTTCAGCTGGCTGCAAGATGGACCCACTGCTGGACAAAGCTGAGTCAATCAGCGACATTCGTAATGCCTCTTAGATAATATATTTAACAAAAGGTAAAAAATGCTGGGCAGCAGCTGGGAGACACATGTGAGAAAATGTGAAAGAAACAGCCCTGCACTCATCAAGGTCAATGAAGAAGGAGGGGAAAATGTTCTGCAGGAACCAGAGCAGAAAATCCCCTGTAACCTGTGGTGAAGACCATGGTGACACAGGTTGTTCCTCTGTAGCCCATAGAGGTCCATGTTGGAGAAGATACCCATTCTGCAGCCCATGGAGGACCCAACACTGGAGCAGGTGGATATATCCTGAAGGAAGATACAGCCCATGGAGAGCCCATGCCAGAGTAGCTTCCTGGTAGGAACTATGGCCCCATGGAGAAGAGCCCATGTAGGAGCAGGCCCCTGCCAGAACCAGTGATACATGGGGGACCCATGCTGGAGCAGCCCATTCCTGAAGGACTGTACCTCATGGGACACCCTCGCTGGAGTTGTCTATTCATGATAGACTGCACCCTGTGGAAAGGATGCATGCTGGAACAGTTCATGAAGAACTCATGGAAAGGACTCACGTTGGAAAAGTTAGTGGAGGACTGTATCCTGTGGGAGGAACTCTATGCTAGAGCAGGGGAAGAGCATGAGGAAGAAGGAGAACAAGAAATGAAGTGTTATGAACTGACCGCAACCCCCGTTCCCCATTCCCTTACAGTGCCTGGGGTAGGGAGGAAGTAGAAGATTTAGGAGCGAAGTTGAGCTTGGGAAGAAGGGAGGCATGAGGGGAAAGTGGGTTTATGGCAATAAATTAATTTTCCCAAGTCGAGTCTGTTTCACTATGATGGTAGTTGGTAAGTCATCTCCCTGTCCTTAGCTCAGCCCATGAGCTTTTTGTCCTGTTTTCTCCTCTGTCCTGTTGATGGAGTGGAAATGAGAGAGTGGCTTGGTAGGCACATGGCAGCCAGCCAAGGTCAAATCACCACCCTTCTTTACACTAATATATAAATATAAATATAAATTTCCATAGACTAGAGTAAGATTTATCATGTAATTCCAGCAGCTTCAGTGTCATGTGAAGAAAAGACATACTGCCCAATGGTGTGGCTGTTTATCATTCAGCTTTGAAAAAAATTTCTTTTCTGAATTAAAAATTTTCTTTCAGATTAACAGATTTACATTCACATCTGTATGCACATGTTTCATGTATCTCCTCAGCTGAGATCTTCAGTCTGACCATACAGGGAAATAGTCCAGACTGGCCAAAGGGGATATTCCCTACCATAGAATGTCATGCTCCAGATATAACTTGGGAAGCCAGCCGGGAGGCAGGATTGCTGCTCAGAAACAGACTGGGCATCATGTGGGGTTTTTTTCCTTCTGCATGTGGTGAGCAATTGTACTCCGCTCTCGTGAGACCCCACCTGGAGTACTGCATCCAGCTCTGGGGGCCCCAGTACAGGAGAGACATGGAGCTGTTGGAGTGAGTCCAGAGGAGGGCCACGAAGCTGATCAGAGGGCTGGAGCACCCCTCCTGTGAGGACAGACTGAAAGAGTTGGGGTTGTTCAGCCTGGAGAAGAGAAGGCTCCAGGGAGATTTGATTGTGGCCTTCCAGTACCTGAAGGGGCCTACAGGAAAGCTGGTGAGGGACTGTTTATGAGGGAGTGTAGTGACAGGACAAGGGGTAATGGGTTTAAACTGAAGGAGGGTCGATTTAGATTAGATGTTAGAAAGAAATTATTTCCTGTGAGGGTGGTGAGGTACTGGAACAGGTTGCCCAGAGAGGTTGTGGAGGCCCCATCCCTGGAAGTGTTCAAGGCCAGGTTGGATGGGGCTTTGGGCAACCTGGTCTAGTGGAGGGTGTCCCTGCCTGCAGCAGGGGGGTTGGAACTAGATGACCTTTGAGGTCCCTTCCAACTCAAACCATTCTATGATTTATACATCACTTGTTTTATTATAGTTATTGTTATTGCTATTATTATTGTCATTACTATAATTATTATTAATCTCTTTCTTTGATATCCTATTAAACTTCTTTATCTCAATCCACGAGTTTTTTTCCATACTCCTCCCCACCCCCTTGAGGGGGGATGTGAGTGAGTGAGTGAGTAGCTGTGTGGTACTTAGTTAACAGCTGGGGTTAAACCATGACAATAACGCAGAGTTCTAAAGTAACACTTTTTAAGCACTTGTGTGATTTTGGACTAGTGGGAAGAATGTTCAAACCCAAATTATTTTACTTATGCCTTAGCTTTCTAGGGGACTCATTTCTCAAAACCTTCTAAAACAGTCTGGAGAATCATCACATGAATTACCAACATTTGCTCAGCCCTTGCACAACCCAACTGCAATGCAGAAAATAATGCATGTCACAGCCATTTTCACTGAATGCTAATGCAAACTCAGGAGAAGTATCTCATTTAAATGCGCTTATAAATTTTGCTAAGAAGAACTAGACATGAAGTGTAGTCAAATACAGATCAATACAGGCAAACATATTTCTTTTAAATGCATTACATTTTTATCTACACTGACCACAAACAGACACAGTAGAAGTGACTTTTGTTTTAGATCACAGACATCAACAGAAGAAAAAAAAAAAGTGTTTCATGGGAGTTCATGCAGTCTTTCTCCCTGATGAATAATTATTTGTCTCCATGGACAGCTAAAACTTAGAGATTTAATGTGAAGTACAGAGAAAACAGGGTTGGAAAAAAAAACACACAAGGATTTTTCCAAGTTAAAGTGTTTTCTGTTACCAACAGCTCAGCATTTTGTGACTTATCCTTGATCTTTCTGTCCTGCCAGTGCCATTCAATACCCATCCTTAGTTTACCTCACCTGACAGTAACGTAGTCCTGTAAGCGTAGACCTCACCTCTTAAAATCCTCCTCTAAAGTGCAATCTCCAGCTCCTAACAAGCATAAAGGAGAATTGGATTCTCAGATACTCTAGTAGAATAAAAAATAGCTGTATTTTGGAAGACAGTGATAAGCAGATGGAAAATGCAGTTCAAGGGCTTTGTTAGTCTGCAACATTTCACTGCATGTCCCCAACAGCTGTTAATATGGAAGAATTAGTTAGCAGAAATAATCAGCATGTATTCTATTTAGTAATGCAGATCAATGGGTTTCAGGTATAATACGCTCCCATTATGACGGACCCATTAAAAATGTACCTTGTCTTCCAAGAGTGAGAATTTCAAAAGTGTTCATCACTGGACTACATTTATTCTAACTGAATTCACGTGGACTCTACACTTTAGTTCAAAGACAGCAAATGAGCCAATATGTATTTTTTGAGACTATAAATTCACATGGATTCTTTGCCCATTGTTGAATTTATTTCAATAATCTTATATAAAGGTGACAGACAAGGTTTATACTTAAAAGAAAACCTGTATTCATCAGGAACAATTTGAGTAGTTTCTTGGCTACATGGGAACTAAAAACAAATCCAAAAACATTTTCACAAATGTGGACATATTTCATGTTACTCTGGGCATTCTGGCAACATCTCACCTGTCTCCTAAACAGGAAACCTGTGTTTGGAGAATTTGCTCATTTTCATAGTTTGGGATGTAAATAATTTTCGTGGTTCCTTTTGCAGGGACTTGTGCCTAGCCCCTTTTTAGAAAGGCAGCATATGCAATTGACTCAAGTGGTTGTCCAAACAGCCCTACGTTTCATTATATCTCTTTGTATTGCAACATCATTCACTCAATTCTCAACTGTCCTCTATTTGTTGTACACTATTTGCTTAGGTATAGATATATCTGGTTGGCATTCAATGTTTTATTCCACCTTCGTCTATTTTCTGCATGTCAGCCAAACAATGCTGGAGCATGTCTTCTCATCCTATGCTTCTGGAATGCAAGAGGATTCTGCCTGATGCTTGTGTGGGTACAATTGCAAACACTGAGAGGAGAAAACGAACACAGCAGTACTTGTGTCTTAACATTTATAGAGGGCTGAGAAAATGGAAAATTAAGACCAAATCACCCACTCCGTAGTCTGTCTCAATTCTGGTCACTGCTTGAAGCTCTACTCCTCCATGATGCCGGAGGAAGAAAGACTGGGATGAAAAGATAACTCTTAGGAACAGATCTGTATAAGAGACATGGCAAGGATCAAGCCATTCTGCACTAAAGTAAGTGCTGGGATAGTAGTCTGAGATCAGGTCTGTTGATAGTAAACTACTGCCTTGCAATTCAGCATTCCATTAATATTTACTCCAAATTTAACAGTCCCTCCTAGATCACACTGGGAATTTTTAATGATAGAGAAATTTAAAATAGTCAGTGAGTTTCTTGTGCAAATTGCCAATGACTTCTCAATAACTTGTCACTTGTGTCTGATGCTTATTTTGCTGTTCAGGCAGCATGAGATAAAAGATTTTCATGAAAAAGAGAAAAATCTGATTACCTGAGCTACAGTTCATAGCATCATAGAATCATAGAATGGTTTGGGTTGGAAGGGACCTCAATGATCATCTAGTTCCAACCCCCCTGCTGCGGGCAGGGACACCCTCCGCAAGAATGGGTTGCTCAAAACCTCATCCAACCTGGCCTTGAACCCTTCCAGGGATGGGGCATCCACATCTTCTCTGGGCAACCTGTTCCAGTGCCTCGCCACCCTCACAGGAAAGAATTTCCTTCTAATATCTGAATCTACCCTTTTTCAGTTGAAAACCATTACCCCTTGTCCTATCACTACATGCCCTTGTAAACACTCCCTCTCGAGCTTTCTTGCAGGCCCACTTCAGGTACTGAAAGGCTACTATAAGGTCTCAGCCTGTCCTCACAAGAGAGGTTTTCCAGCACTCTGATCATCTTCATGGCCCTCCTCTGGACTCGCAGGTCCATGTCTTTCTTGTACTGGGGCCCCCAGAGCTGGACGCAGTACTCCAGGTGGGGTCTCACCAGAGTGGAGCAGAGGGGCAGGATCACCTCCCTCGACCTGCTGGTCACACCTCTTTTGATGCAGCCCAGGACATGGTTGGCTTTCTGGGCTGCAAGTGCACATTACTGGCTCATTTTCAGGTTTTCATCTACCAATACCCCCAAGTCCTTCTCCTCAGGGTGTTCTCAATCCATTCTCCACCCAGCCTGTAGTTGTGCTTGGGATTGCGCCGACCCACGTGCAGGACCTTGCACTTGGCCTTGTTGAACTTCATGAGTGTGGTGGGTTGACCCTGGCTGGGGGCCAGGTGCCCACCAGAGCCGCTCTCTCACTCCCCTCATTCACTAAACAGGGGAGAAAAGGCATAACGAAATGCTTGTAGGTTGAGATAAGGACAGGGAGAGATCACTCACTAATTATCGTCACGAGCAAAACAGACCGAACTTAGAGAGGGAATTCATCTAATTTATTACTAGGCAAAACAGAGTAGAGGAATGAGAAAATAAAATCAACTCTTAAAACACTTCCCCCCACCCCTCCCATCTTCCCGGGCTCAACTTCACTCCCGGCTTCAACCTTCCCCCCCTCAGCGGCACAAGGGGGACAGGGAGTGGGGGTTACGGTCAGTTCATCACACGGTGTTTCTGCCGCTTCTTCATCCTCAGGGGGAGGACTCCTCTCATCGTTTCCCTGCTCCAGCATGGAGTCCCTCTCACGGGGTGCAGACCTTCAGGAGCAAACTGCTCCAGCGTGGGGTCCCCCACGGGGCCACAAGTCCTGCCAGCAAACCTGCCCTGGTGTGGGCTCCCCTCTTCACGGGTCCACCGGTCCGGCCTGGAACTTGCTCCAGCGTGGGCTTCCCACGGGCCGCAGCCTCCTTCAGGTGCCTCCACCTGCTCCGGCGTGGGGTCCTCCATGGGCTGCAGGTGGAATCGCTACACCCCCTCATCCTTCCTCCATGGGCTGCAGGGGGACAGCCTGCTTCACCATGGCCTTCACCACGGGCTGCAGGGGGATCTCTGCTCCGGCGCCTGGAGCTCCTCCTGCCCCTCCTTCTGCACTGACCTTGGTGTCTGCAGAGTTTCTTACATCTTCTCACTCCTCTCTCCGGCTGCAAAAACTCTCTCTCTCTAAGTGTTTTTCTACTTCTTAAATATGTTATCACAGAGGTGCTGATTGGCTTGGCCTTGGCCAGCGGCAGGCCTGTCTTAGAGCCGGCTGGCATTGGCTCTATCAGACACAGGGGAAGCTTCTGGCAGCTTCTCACAGAAGCCACCCCTGTAGCCCCCCCGCCACCAAAACCCTGCCACGCAAACCCAACACAATGAGGTTTGCACAGGTCCATGTCTCAAGTCAGTCAAGGTCCCTCTGGATGGTATCCCTTCTCTCAAGTGTGTTGATTGCACCACACAGCTTGGTGTCACTGGCAAACTTGCTGAGGGTGCACTTGATCCTTGTCCATGTTTCCAACAAACATCTCAGCACAAAAGAGATACGGATACGAAGCTACTGCAGTGAGTCCAGCAAAGGGTCACAGAGATGATTAAGAAACTGGAGCACCTTTCATATGAGGGAAAACAGAGAGCTGGGATTGTTCAGGCTGGAGAACAGAAATCTCAGGAGTCAATCTTATTAGTGTGTATAAATACTTGAAGGGAGGGTGAAAAAAGATGGGTCTAGGCTCTTAGAAATATCCAGTTGCAGGACCGCATAAGAAAAATACTTTTTTATTTTGAGGAGTGGCCAAATTAACTGCTTCTGGAACAAGTGGCCCAGAAAAGTTTGGGGTCATCATACTTGGAGGTCTCCAAACCCTGACTGGACGTGGCCCTGGGCAATCTGCTCTAGGTGACCCTACTTGAGCATTGTGCTTTGACTAGGTCATCTCCAAAAGTTTCTCCCAACCTAATCCATTCTGTGATTCTGTGATTTGTGATTATTCCACAAATACAGGTAACTTAATTATAAAATGGGGGGAAAAAAAAAAGGAAAAAATAAAAAAAGAAAAAAGAAAAAAAAAGAAAAAAAAAAAAAGGATGTGTCCTGGTTCTGGCTAGGACTGACTTAATTTTCACAAGGAGCCAGGACAGGTGAGCCAAGCTGGCCAGGGGGTTATTCCATACCATGTGACATCATGCTCACCATAAAAGGGGGCTAGTCGGGCAGGGGCAGGTTCGGCGTGGCTCCGGGACGGTCTGAGCATCTGGTCGGTTGATTGGTCATCAGATCGGTAAATTCTTTTCTGTTATCACCCATTGTGAATATCTGTTATCAGTACTGTTGTTGATTGTTTCCCTCTCCCTTGCTGTCCCAGTAAACTGTCCTTACCCCAACCCACAAGGCTTTGCCTTTGTTTTTCCCATTCTCCTCCCCATCCTGCCGGGGGAGGGGTGAGCGAGCAGCTGCGTGGTGCTCAGCTGCCGGCTGGGGATAAACCACGTCAGGATGACAGATCATTTTCTTATACTTCTCAGAACTTAAATTATGCTGTGGAAAAATTCATCATAATAGTTTTCGATTTATTGAAGAAATGCACAAGATTCAGTTGCCTAAACATCAATATCATCTTAGGCAATGCGAGATATTCTTCTTGAGTGCAATTGTTGCTCCAAAATCTGTGAAATTCTGTGTCATACCTGCCAACCCAATGCAGATGTCTATGATACCTTAGCATATCTCAAAATGGCATCAGGCACCTATGTTTAGACACCTTAGCTCCTTTCAAAAATATTTATGCTTGGAAAGTGAAGTTTTCTATAAATTATGATGAGACAACACGTACCCATGAAAGAAAAGGAAAGCCTGATTCAAGTAAAAGGCTAGAGTTAGCAATGCCCTTGACCACTATGTTTGTGTACAGAAGTGTAGGTGGGATGAACTGTACTCCTTTCAAAAACTGTTGGCAATGAAAAGAGCCTGAAGGCTTTGGAATACTACTACCAAAGATTAAGAATTAAACATTTCACTAAAAAAGCAAGATTTTATGTAATCTGTATTTGTTTTGTGGTTCTTGAAGGGCAGGGAATTATGCTTGTTAACTCTTCCAAGACAAGAACTGGGCTCTCAAAATGCCAGTTGTGTCTATCCTTTAAACGAAATACTAATTACTCAAGTGAGAATACCTTTGATTTAGCTGTGGTTGTCTTTCAAAATCCATCTCAGAAATAGGTATTACTAAATATAATTACTATGAATGCTGGGAATAAAGGAACACCCACCTCCATAGTTTACTTTTATCTCAGTAAACTCAAAACGTCTTGAAGGATTATAACAGATCTTATAGGAATTGTGAAGTTCTTCTGCATAATTTATAAAGCCTGTAGCAAAGCTAACCTTTTGCCTGCTTACATCATTCAGATGCCTAACTCCTCCATGAACTATGAGAGAATTGAAAAACTGAATTCGTTCCAAAAGTGGTTTTATATTTTATATATAACAGATAAAGTGAAGCCTAAGATTTTAAAAAAGACTTGTAAATATCACTGTTAAAGTGGTGACAAAAGCAGACTGATGAGATGAAAATTACTTTGACAAACATAGAATATTGACTAAAGAATAGATGAGGGAAAGAATAACTAAATGTCAGAAATCTGTGGTGCCTAAGAACAACTATTGCACTAATAAGCATTAGAAAAAGCAATGCCATTAAAAGTGGCTTTTAGTACTGAGCTAAGCTCTGAGGCTTGACCAAGGTTTGATAAACTAGAAAAAGCATTAACACAAAAGGGATTATTACCAGCTTTGCAATTTTTTTTTTAAATATATATATATATAGATATAAAGTAAAAACCACCCTTTTAACCTGCAATTATTAACTGTATTAATATTCTGAATTATGCTTGGATTTGAAGGGCCATCTTCAGTGTAGCGGGTTCTTGATTTAGGAAACTACCATAATAGGATCACCCATTGTGACTCTCCTTCAGACACACATAGTAACTTTTGGAGTACAGAAGGAAGGAAAAAGCTTCAAGATTCCTCCTGAGAGATATTAGTGTCTCAAGTGGTTCTTTGCAGAATGATGGGTAAGCTATAATGTTTCTGACACCTTCCTCATGACGTTTTCTAAACACCATTGAGCATGTTCAAGTGAAATGGATTAAGTATCAGTAACTACCTGGTACTAAAGCTGGGATTCATTATCCTTTAGACATTTATGATCTTAATAAAAGTTAGAATACTTTTCTAGCATTCCTGTATAATTAATGGAGAGAGAAAAGTGTCACTAAAGAGCATCTTGCCCTAACTGACCTAAAAACCTCTGTTAGTATACAATATATTACATTGTGGAATTCATTAAAAGGAGACAGAAAATCCACTGTAAGGAATCGATTGAAAAGGAGCCATATTCCACTACTTAGTTTAACCTAAATGCCTCGGGTTTAGACCTAGTGGTGCATAATAGCACTAGGCTAACATAGAGATGTAAATAATCTACCTTTGGAACCAGAAAGTTCAAAAATGTGGCTGTCTGAAGTGACACGGTAACTGAATAAATATGCAAAATTGTATTATACACTGTCAATATGCCCGAGGAAATGAACAAACAAACACATTATAAAAGAGCTGCAAGAAAACTGAGCAACTCAATAAAAATACTTGTGAAGTTAAATGATAACAAATACAACACAAAGTTTTAGGAGAACTGGTCCTAATTCCTGGCAGAATGAAAAACATGATGGGTTGCCCAGGGCCATGCTAGACTAGTTATTAATGCTCAGGAAAGAGGTCTTGGAACCACAGTGAAAAATTCTTTGAAATCCTTAGGTCAGTGCTCACTGCCAGTAAAAAAGACAGAAAATATGCTAGCATAGATTAGCAAAGGAAGTTAGCCTAAATCAGAAAATGTTACTGTCTTTGTCTTACACTGTTGTGTGTTCACATCTTGTGCATTTGCTCACTCCATTTAAAAAAGGATCAGAGGTAAGGAATTGCTTCCATCTGAAGTAATATTAAGTAGCTTTTATATTGGAAGAAGATAATTGATGAGGTTTACCAGAAGTCTATAGAAGCAAAAAAATTGAAGAGAAAATGAATAATTATTATTTCTTATCTCTTTAATACAAACATGGATGTAAACAAAGAAATTATCAAGATAAATGGAAGACATGGAAGTAAATACTAGCTGAATTTTCTCAGCATGGCTCAGGAGGGATGACATAGATTTTTTTTGTGTGTGTGTGTAAAGGAGCTTGTTATACTTACCCTCTCCGATTCACATCCAGAACTTTTCATCAAAATAGATCACAGAGACATCAATGTTGAATAAAGCTTGGAGACATAAGTAGCTATTATTTCCTCTCCTTTGAAATAATATTTTTATTGAGTGCTGAGAAAATCCATAGTTAAGAATCCTACATAACTCTTAGTTATTCCTGTGTTTATATAAAATAGTTCCTATGCCTTCTGTGAAATTGTCTGTAATTTACATGAGTGCAGTATGAGATGTTTAGTCCTCTAACTAGTTTTTGTTCCAAATTCAGATTTTGCAGTATCTTTCAAATATTTTGAACAATTAAGACAGACAAAATATTACTATGTTAGTCTTAATTTTCTTCTTTTCTTGTCTCTTTTTTTGCAAGTAACCACTTCATGGTACTATATCTGAAATACATAAAGTAAGAAAATATCTGTGAAATAATAATAAAACAATGTAATTTTGTACTTTTTGAAAACAAATAAGGTTGATGAGCCACATGGCTTGATCATGCTTATATTAAAATCCAAGCACAACCAAATTATATCCCTTAGTAAGTAATGTCTTGAAACAGAAACCTAATCTATTCTTACACAAAGTAGATTTCAAGTAACAGAAATTTGTTGGAAATGCAGGACTAACTCCTGTATCACAATGAACTTGCTTTAAAATGCTAGTTTAATTTTTGTGTTTCTTTCATTTTTTTCCCCAATGGTGTAGGTAAATAAAACATTTTCTAGAACTTACCTGTTTTTCATATTTATTTTCGTATGTGGGTTCTGATACAATGTGAATATTTTTAATTGGCATAATTAAGTATTGTGAAAAATATTATGCTAGTTCCAAATGAACAAGCTTCAGGTTTTGGGGATAATTTAACCATATTAGAGCATTACTGCATACTCCAACCACTAGACACTGCTCCTTTAACTGTGCTACTTGTATTATTCATTATATGAATTAGCTCATCTGGAGCTACTCTCGGTCTTTTGTATGACACTTCATTTTGCCACAGAGATATGCTGGGTGGTATTCTGATCAAATGTAGACAACTACTGTATAGATTAATCATCAAAGGTTCTTTCCCATCAATGGAGAAAAACAGCTACTTGTAGAAGACAATTCATCTTTCCCTAAAATAGATGCCTAAAATAGGTCAGATGAATAGCACTCTAAAAGAGACTATTTCTCTCAACTGACAGACTGACAGTCACTAATGAAGTCTAGGGAGAACAATGTAAATGTAATGTCCATGCTGTGTGCTGCTAAGTTGGTTGAGGTGCATCCCATGTACCTTGTGAGGTACCTGTCCTGGGTGGGATCTTTCATAGTGCTGAGAACTTGCTTTGTACAAGGAAACACTTAAAACAGATGCTTAATTTAGTTATATAAATGGTCCTGTTCATTGCTGAAGGGCTGCTAATTTGCTTAAAACTAAATGCTGACATGAATAAGCAATCCATGGCACTTTTATAATTACATCCATTTTAATATTTTCAGCAGTGAATCAAACTACTCATACAATGGTGGATGTCATTTTACAACAAAAGGTACTGTTAAAGTGAAAAAAGAGGCATATCTCATGTCACTGATGTCAAAGATAAATTATTTCTTAGTTATCTATCTACTTCATAGAAGCTCCATCCTGATATAAAAAATCTGATTTAACCTTCAGAATTTCTGAACACACACCTTATCTTGTTGTCAAACATTTACAGAGAAATGACCAACAAAGAAAGCAGATAACAGTATTTAAACATCATAACTGAAAAGATTACTAATTAAATATGAAAGACCAGCCTCCAATTACTTTGGGGAAAATATTTAAATTCCATATTTGAAGACATATTACACATGAACTGATCCAGAAATTAAATGTGTGAAGTCACAGACTGTTTGAAAAAAAATAAATAGGAAACTGAAAATGATTCAAAGAAAAAAAAAAAAACAAACAACCAAACAAAACATAACCAAACAAAGAGTGACTAGACATTCAGTGATGACAAAGGATACCATCATAGCCTAAAATACTTTATTTTCTGAAATATGTGTGATACAATAACAGCCTGCATTTTTTTTACATTATTTTCACATTTAAAATTCCAAAGAGAAGTATGACATTAACAAAGTACTATGATTATAATCTTCTACTTAAAGAACAAGTACAGCATAGAAAGAGATGAGTCAAATGGCTGGCGTTCTGTAGATGAAGCGTTGCGCTCTTGCTCTAGAGCCCACAGGGACATTTAATGAACATGATTACTTCCTCCACTGTGCTGCAGCTGCTTCTACCTGGGGCAAATCTTTTTGTGCCTCACACTCTTTTTATATAAATAAGTGTCCATTTTAAAATACAGATATATGACCTAGAGACAAGCAGAATTGTTTAACCCTAATTCTACAAGATGAGGTGCACTCATATGTCCCACATAGGTCTGTGGGAATTATAATTAATACTCAGTGATTTGTGAAGCAAGGTGCTATAACCTCTGAATATTGAAACAAATGATAAAACAATAGCTTAATTTGTAATTTATTTTTTCATTCTTAGCAATATTTACATGCAGCACAAGTACTTTATTTCATCTTTCTTGTTTGAAAATATTATTAAACCTAGAGGCAAATGGACGGAAATACGTTCTTACCCTATGTCACTGCCTGGAGCCTGCACTATCTTGATTACAATTAAGGTCAACTGTGTGTGAAGGCTAGTTAATGTAAAAACTTTAATTTGCATATAACTGTGTTAAAATCTCTTTACATTGCAAGGCAAAGACTGATAAAATATTCTGAGACACCATTAAATTTATGCAGAAAGTTTTAACTTGACACCAACTTTCTTGCATATATGAATTAATGATGATTTAATTATCCCTACTTAATGCATGGAGTTTGTTAATTGTTTGATGCACATTCACAGATAAACATCACCTGAAACACACATAACTGTTCAGGCTGTCATACCAGCTCCTATTCTATTAATACTCACCAGTATTTTGGCAGCAATGTTAATATTGAACTGTAGAAGGAAGGCTAGCTTACCGTTAACTGTTTGGGGTTTTTATTATTTGGACCAAAATAATGGAACAACAACATAAAATGAATTTCTCAGCTTCATCTAAAGTTTCTAAAATCATTTATGTAGCTTTTTTCCCTTTAAATCCAACATGCTCAGTATAACAAGTTCAGTATTATTTTCAGGTCTGTGTTCAAGCAGTTAGTTTGTGATGATGATATTTGATGAACCAATGGCCTAAGAGAATCAGGAAAAGCTCCAAATCCAATGCTAACATTATAAATATCACAGTTTGTGGATTTCATGTTTTCACTGCCAACTATTTAATATAACCATCCTGTTTTTAATGAGCGTCGGACCTAAATCCTTGTATCAATATGCACCATATTTCTCAAGTGTGACATATTACAGTCACAGTTGCATTAATGAGATTGGGAAACTTTGCAATTCCATAAAATAACTTTAACTAAGTTTGGTTTAGAGCTTGATACAAAGCCTGAGGCTTGAAGTCTGTGGAATAATTTCACTCAGTCAATGTTTCTGCCTCCAAAACAGTCTAGTATTTAAGCAGAAATAAGTTCAATCTCACAAATTTTGTATGTAAGTATTAGTTATAGTAGCTTAATGTCTTAGGTTGCAATGGATGTTATTCCTGTTTTGCTGTATTGGAATAAATTTTATTTGGACAACTGTAATTTTCAGAGTTGGTAAATACATTCAACAGATTTCAATTAGCAATTCTCAAATATCCTTCCACCCTATAGAAACATATCCTCTAAGAAGCATTTAAAAACTTGATAACAACATAAGCAAAAAAAAAAAAAAAAGTTCTAAGAAACATTTCCTAATTTCTAATAGAAATTATTCTGAATTGATAGAATCATCACAGAATCATAGAATGGTTTGGGTTGGAAGGGACCTCAAAGATCGTCTAGTTCCAACTCCCCTGCCATGGGCAGGGACACCTTCCACTAGACCACGTTACCCAAAGCCCCATCCAACCTGGCCTTGAACACTTCTAGGGATGGGGCATCCACAACCTCTCTGGGCAATCTGTTCCAGTGCCTCACCACCCTCACAGGAAAGAATTTCTTCCTAATATCTAATCTAAATCAACCCTGCTTCAGCTTAAACCCATTACCCCTTGTCCTGTCACTACACTCCCTCATAAACAGTCCCTCACCATCTTTCCTGTAGGCCCCCTTCAGGTACTGGAAGGCCGCAATTAGATCTCCCCGGAGCCTTCTCTTCTCCAGGCTGAACAACCCCAACTCTCTCAGCCTGTCCTCATAGGAGAGGTGCTCCAGCCCTCTGATCAGCTTCGTGGCCCTCCTCTGGACTCGCAGGTCCATGTCTTTCTTGTACTGGGGCCCCCAGAGCTGGACGCAGTACTCCAGGTGGGGTCTCACCAGAGTGGAGCAGAGGGGCAGGATCACCTCCCTCGACCTGCTGGTCACACCTCTTTTGATGCAGCCCAGGACATGGTTGGCTTTCTGGGCTGCAAGCACACACTGCCGGCTCATGTTGAGCTTTTCATCAACCAATACCCCCAAGTCCTTCTCCTCAGGACTGCTCTCAATCCATTCTCTGCCCAGCCTACTTGGGATTGCGCCGACCCACGTGCAGGGCCTTGCACTTGGCCTTGTTGAACTTCATGCGGTTTGCACGGGCCCACCCCTCCAGCCTGTAAAGGTCCCTCTGGATGGCATCCCTTCCCTCCAGCATGTCGACCACACCACACAGCTTGGTGTCATCGGCAAACTTGCTGATGGTGCACTCTGTCTCACTCAGTTCTTTCTTTATCTTCAGTTAGTACTGTTCCTTATTCTTTCATTACTTCAAATAGTAGCATTACTGAATATGTTTAAATAATAGTAGTTGACAATATCTCTGCAAGAACTATTTTAAAAGCGTTTGTAATTCAATTACTATTGGATGTTTGTTAAAATAGTTTTTAAAAGTTCTGTTTGTAAATCAGTAATGCACTGCTGAATGTAATCTCCATAAAAAACCAAACCCCTTCTACCCTAATGAAATTTTCAGGAAATTCACTTGTGGGCTCAATTTTCCTTCTTGGGAGTTTAGATATTTTTGATTACTTATATACTGGTATAAATGGACTAAGATAATGAAAGAGACTATTTTATTACCTCTTCTCCCTCCCGTTATCTATTTCTCAGTTTGTGTAGGAATAAAATGAAGCAGACAGAAATGTGATTTTTCATTGATATTCCATCAAAATACTAAATTTACACTTTCTTCTCATTTAAATCAGACTATTTCGAACTGGTATCCAAATGACACTTATTTATTAATTTTTCAGTCCAAATTAAGTATGAATAATGATGCTCAGTGGAAAACAACATTCAGAGTGGCACATCAATCATATTTTTTGCAAGGTAAATGTATTCCTCATTGTGCTTTAAGTTTTTATAACCTCATCTATAAGGCAGCTATAACCATTTCAGTTGTGATGTGATAGCCTAAAAATAACGCTTATGTCATCTCATGAGAAGACTTCTTTGACATGGTTTTACCAACTTTTTAGAACAACTTACAAACATTAGCTTCTTTGGGTTGTGCCTCTTCATAACTAACAGGTTTTAATCAAATTATGTTGATGTAAGCATCGCTGATTGCACCTACTCCCACTTATATATCCTGTCTTGTTTTCACTATAAGTGACATTCTGTTCCTTTTAACTTAATATTGACATTTCCCTTCTCTGCATTGACAGGAATGTTTCCGTTAGACATTGTCACAGCTTTTATATTTAGTAGCTGAAAGGCAGAACAGTAGATGAGCTTCAGCTGTGGAATTAAGTTTTTCCATATGGAGCATTCACTGCTCTATTTGCTAAAAGCAAAAACTACTACAGAATTAAGGCACCCGCAAGTTCAGGGCTTTGATACATAAGTTTTAGGTTCCAAGGTTGAGATTAGAACTGGAAATTCTGAATAAGGTATTGTTGGTTCTTACACTTGATAACAAAGTCTCCTAAAAATAACTAACAAGAAAATCTATGTGGCTGAAACATTATGTGTTTCTTGAGTTTAGAATTACTAGTATTCTTGAGTACTTGAAGTTGAGGTGAAAGAGGCTTCAGTAGTTGGACAGTACAGCCAACATTGATCATATCTAGTTTAAAATATTTAAATCTTAAAGTAAAAAAAGATCTTTCTTGTCACCCACATCTCTTGATATTTTGAACTACGGAATAATTGTTTTCCTTCCTCAAAAAGTTTGGTATGTGAATGAAAAAACTTTTAGTTCTTCCATCTCAAACCTCTCTGAACTTTACTTACTATTCGAAAATAAACCCACAACAATTATCTCAAACAAACAGATTTCTCCCCAGAGTCTTCATACTACTAGATGTTCTATACTGTTCATAAAATAGTCTCTTACTCTCTAATTCCAAGAAGTTTATAAGTTGATTGCATAACTTTTGTTGGTAATAACTAATCATGGTGCTAATACAGTTGTATTCTGTATCCTACTTGAACAAACCTTGAGAATCTTTGCTCCCTGACAACAGAATGCTTTTCAGCTCGTCTGAGAGAGTCAAATCATCAGTAAAATATCTGGCTAAATGGCTTTCAGAGATTTCTTCCCAGATGCTAAAATGAGTTTTCAGCTCCTATGGGCACTGAGAGGAAACAAGTGTAGCTTAACTGATTTAGCAACCCTTGTTTGTGCCATTGTGTTCAGTGGCCTCAGTGCAACAGAAGTACTGAGAATACAAAAAGAATTACCCTTTTTCTTTCAATTAGAGTGTAACTCATACTGTCAAAAATGCATTAAAAATATGACTTTGTGTTGTTTCTATAGGTCATCTGTTATAAGCAACATTAATTTAAAAATAGCTATTATTAACAAAAGTATGACAAAAAAAATTATTTTAAGTTGGTAATATTTCAAGTAGATAGGTATGGATAAGTAACAGGTCTGCATTCATCTGGTAGATAGACTGTACAAAAATATCAACATTGATAATAATCATCTATTGTGAGAGCTACTGATGCATAATAATTCCTCAAGTCCATTCAACAAAAGAGGTGAAGTGTACTCCAGCTTGATCCTACCCCGATTTCTAGCTAGGGCTCCCTTATGAAAAGCTGAGGTTTTACCCCTCTGCCAAAGAGAAACCTACTACACCAGGTCACAGAGCTCTACCCAAACTTCTGATAGATGTGCTTTAAAAGTAAACATTGATTAGTTCTTTGACTGCCTCTGGGAGCTGTATTCTGGGTCTGACACGTATATAGGCCTATCCCAAGCACCGGCTTGAGGGTTTTTGACCCTCCCTAATCAGGGGAAGCTGCAACGAAGGCTCCTGGTACGTTGGATCAAGGGTAGCTGCTCATACCTGCTAGAAGCTGCTAGAGCTTGGCTCCCCTTAACTTGTCCTTACTTAGCAGCAGCAGGAGCCCTCAAGTTTCTTAGAAGGTTTTCAGGTGTTCCCTGATGATCCTAGACCTTGTCCATGGAAGATCCAGAAACTCCCAAAGAAGAATGCAGAGACTGCTGCACAAACTGCTACTTCTGTTGGAATATATTATAGATTTTTTTTAATTATTATTATTTCCTGAATTTCTTAAAAAATATTTCTGATTTATCAGCACCAGAAATGAAAATTAGACCAAACCCCAGTTTTAAGTCAGTTTTATTTCCTTTGGACAAAAAATAAGTGAAAAAAATAAGAAAAGAGAAAGGTGAATATTCTTAAGAAAAAAAATTCTGTCGTAATTTTCCTTTTTAAAAATGCCAAGGGAAAACAGTTGTTTCCAAAGTGTAGTTCTGCCTGAAGCATAATAATTTGGGACTACAGTATTACCTTTCGTGGGAAGAAATCCTTTAATTAATTAAAAAGAAAGAATCACAGGGTAACCACGAAAAGTAAAAAATAGAACATATCTGAAGAATATAGCTACTCTTACCTCAGTGATTTGAAGTATTATGGGTTTTTAATGAAAGATTTATATTCAAGGATTTATTTCAGGTAGGATGGAAAGAGTTCAGGATTCCTTTCACTGAATTGGAGTACACTTAGGTTTTTGTTCCCTAATGTCTTGGTACCTGAAATAAAAACCCTGTCTTTCTGACAACACAACTACCGGGGGGGGGGGGGGGGGGGGGGGGGGGAGGGGAAGAAAAAAAGAAAAAAAAAGTGAAAGAGAAATTACAGAAAGTAAAAATAATAATAAAAAAATATTCTGCCCTCAAGGAATACAGTGAGTATTTTATTTATTTCAGAGTGAGACTTTCTTTTCCTTCTTGGATTAAATGCATGCATATTTTTGCTTATTTGTTATTACTCTGCAGTAGCAGCTGAAAGGAACCAGCAAGACTTCTAGCTCCAGGCAGCATCTAGTACCTCTCTGAACACTCTCACTTCTCCACATTAAGACTAACTGCCCTCCAGGGAAAATAACCTGTTGAATGAAATTGCTGTGAAGTGCTCTCCTGTCCTCCACTTCTGCCACACTCCTTCATAAACTATGTCAACTATTATGACTTTACAGTAGCTGTGGTGATTCTTGAAGAGATGAGTGAGTGTATAATTGAATGCCATCTTATTTTGTTTGAGTCAGTTAATTTAGAGCTCTTGGCAGTGATGGTCATTGTATTTCTTAACCTGAAGGTCTGTAAGAGAAGAGTGAAATACAAAGACAGAGCTACACAGAGAAGTTCACAGACATCCACCTCTAGTGTAAAGGCAGATGCACGCTCTTTTCCACAGCTTGATCTTCATGTGTTCTTCATTTAAATAAATGTAATTAATTCAAATAGCTATATTTCAGAATCATATATAACCTTCAAAATAAGGAAAATAAATGTAAATAATAAGCTATTATAATATGAGGAGGAAATGTAAGTCTCCTATTTTGTGGCTCGGAAAGGTTATATGTACAAAAATTATATAAGCTACCACTATTTATCCAGCTGACTCAGTACTTGTACAGTTTGGTGGTGCTCTACAGGCAAATAAAAAGCATCTGAGTTGCTTTCAATGTAAATTAAATTTAACTGATTAGGAGCATAAAAGCAGAGGAGCTCTGGGAGGGGGTAAAAATCTCTATAGTGATGCTTAACTATATCCATTAATTTCCCCCCTAATGAGCTGTTTATATCTTAGCTCTCTTTCTGATTCTGTGGTTATTACCTTATATGTATCTAGAGTTTTGTGTACACATTTAAAAAACAAAGGAGATATAGTTAAAGGACAAGAAAATTCTCATATAAAAGAGGTACACAGTGACTATATTTTCTCTATTAGTTTTGATTTCTATGTAACATAAATATTAATTTGTGGAAGTCTAAGTAGATCTTTAAACAGCAACCATTGAGATAAAATGATGGAGTCGTCCTTTTTTTCTTTCTTTCTTTTTTTTTTTTTACTTGTTATTTGATTGGGGCCATTGGAAAATAAAATGGATATCCTGAATATCACAAACATCACTCTTCCCATGGTAAGTCAGGATTCCTTTACTTATGAGAAAACATCTTGCCCTTTTTTAATCTAATCTGAATCATAGCAGAATGAAAGGATTTTAATGGCAACAATGAAGTTTTTGGTACAAGGGTACGCTGCATGAAAGAGCAATGCTAACATTCAGGAGATCATATTAAACAGAAACAGGATCAGTTGTATTACACAAATACATGAAAGGAAGTGGCTCTTTTCTCCTTATTATTTAAGGTACACACAGAAACATAAAAGTAAAGAAAATATTCATCATTAATGGATATGCTGGGAAAGAATTCAGGGCTGGCCACTGCAGCTGAAAAAATGCTTTTTGTCTCTTCTTTTTCCTAATTGAGGACATTTGCCTACAGAAATTACTTTTTTAAATGGAAAACAATTTTGTCACATGTTTGATACTTCTTTTCAGGGAGGAAAAACAGCTTTTAATATATGAAATAAATTTCACAAACTTTTTATTGTAAAGTATTGAACTATTTGGAAGTAGTTAAAAAATTAAATTGGTTTTAATAAAGAATATATTCTAGCTTTAGATCACCATATAATTGAGAAAATGCAATCAAATTTTCTATCACTCAACCATTTTATACGCACACTCCCAAAGGTTTCAGAGTGGTGTATGCAATCTTGAAAGAGAGTACACTGAAAGTTTTAAAAAAAAGAGTTCTTAAAGATGGTCAAAGATAGTTGGCTATTTTTTTGTATATTCTTGGTAAATTAGAATATGTCACAATGTCACACTAATGATGATGTGCCTTATTTGCAATTGTTTCCACAGTTCTATGAAATGGTCTAGCAGCCACATACAAAATCTATTTAAGAATCTTTTTCTAAATAATTTTATTTATGACCTGTGCAGCAGAATTCTTTAAGATGTCATTTGCTTTATAAAATAAAAAAATCATACACACTGATATGAAAATTATAAATGTAGCATTAGTATTCTTAGCTTGAATTGCCACTTGTTGATTAATATTTATTTTTTGTTACTTTAAATTTTAAAGAAGGTGCTTGTGTACCATATGACAAAAGAAACCATTTCAGTCTGCATTTGGTACAATAGGAACAATATACTACACACATTTTTTCAGAGAGTTTTCTACTAGTACCTAGCAACGCTGTAGGTAAAAAAAGCTCCTTCTAAAACTGAGCAGGAGAACCACTAAAGCCATTACCCATCCTGATGTTCTTAGAAGTCAATATGTATTTCAGATTTCCCATTCATTTTACCAAGTTGTAAATGAAAATAGCTAAATAAATAGAACTAATATAATACAATGCAATATCATATCAATAGGAAATTCTAAATGCATTTAATTTATCCTATGCGAAATCTATTTATGGAAATGCATTTTTAATCTAGTCAAAGAAATATTTAATCCACATTCAAGATTATTATTTTTTTTACATAGAAAACAGTACTTCTACAAGTGTTCAAATTAGCAGATTCCAATCAGTTAATTCATTCCCTATCTTAGAGTCTTTTAACCCTATAAATTAGCACTAATGTTCCTCGCTCTTCTGATTAAGTCTAGCTCCCTGACCTAATTGAGAATAAAGGCTTTAAAGGTGTGCCAAAAGTCCCGGCAGGCATTATATCTCCAGTTTTTTATGCAAAAGGTAAGATGCTTCAAAAGTAGGCTTAGTGTACTTCACAACTTCATGTTCAATACATATCATGGTTTAGAAACTGTTATTCTGATGTTATCTGATTGTATGGAATTTGTATGTGAAATACTACCAATTTTCTGCAATTAAAAGGTTTGAGCTTCTGAGATTGTTGGGCTTTTTTGCTGTTGGTTTTTTTTACTGTTTAGTTGGTTTTTTTGTACAAAAGATGCTAATTATTTGATCTGTTATTTCAATATTTTCAAGAAATTTTCTTTCCTAATAGGAAGCAGAAATTACCTATATAATAATAAAAGATGATACAAATAAATATAGCTTGAAGTGATAATGTGAGATCTCGTAGATTAACTGGAAATGATATATCTTCTAGGCCTAATGTGTTTGAGCCATCGCACAGTAAAAAGGAGAGAAACTCAGTTTTGCACATATCATTAGTTTGCTCAGCTGAAATCTGACAATTATAATCCCTTTAGCAAACTAATAATTTAAATAGTAAACAAGTTATAGCTACATGCCATTACAATTAGCTTTTTTCTTGATTTTTTGTATAAATCATTTTGAGAGCTACAATACCTAATTTGCAGTCCAAGAAATAAGACATCACAATTAAAATGCATCTGAAATTTCAGTGGCAATCTGTAGTTTTTGATATTTCATTTCTTCACCTGTTTTCCACACTAGGATAGTTAACAAGCTGTAGAAAAATCATTGTATTTTACACCTCTGTATCAAATGATGCACACAGTTTTCATGCCACAGTTTCCAGTTTGTGACATGCAATTTTATAAAAGGTAAAATGGCTCATAGCCGAAGACTGAACAGTGATCTCAGTTTGTCACAGGCTTTCTGTGTGACCTTCATTAAATTCCTTCTGCCAGATTGAGGAAGGAATATAACCACATGATGAATTTTAAACCAAAGTTTGGAGTTTATTTACTATTCATTATTCTTTGTTTCTTCTATTTGATTTGTTCCATTAATCCAAAAGAGGGTTCAGAAACTGTTGTGACCTAGGTGATCAATCACTTACAATGAATAGTAAAGAGTTACTATGAGGAACTCAAGGACAACTGTCAACAGTCAAAGTGTTTGACATATCTTTGTTTCTTTTTTGACTAAACTTACCTCAAGTGTTCCAGCTTTTTGCCTGAATGTGATTACAGCTTGAACCCCTCAATTACTCCGATCTAGTATCATGATTTAACATACCTCGCTGGTCCTTGTCCTTTCAGTAATGAAGTTTGGGTACTAGTATTTCTTCCTGTTGAGAACTGTTAGTTAATAACACGGGGCCATACCAGCTTGTGCATTAAACAGGGAACTCTCTTATTTCTGTGCAGTGCCACAAACTTCTTCATATCTGAATTCAGCATGGAATTAAGTTCTCAATTACTCTACTTAAATTTTCTAAAGAAATAAAATGGAGAGATAGTTGCTTAAGAATTAGATTTATGGAGGTCATGTTTATCCAAAAATGCTTGGGTTGGTTAACAGAGAATGCCAGAAATGCACTGAAATTTTTTATTTCATCTAGACACACATGACCTGGGAGGCCAGGACTCAGACCAAGGTCTCTTCTCAATCAAGTATAGCTCAGCTTCTTTTCATGTCAAAGTTATTCTTTAAAAATGAACTACTTATGACATCATTAAGCCTTTTTCTGCTTCATGATTTGAACTTATCTAATTTGGAAGGAGAGTGTTCTAGTTAAAGCTAACTGTTGAGACTAAGTGCTTAGAAAATAACAGAAGAAGGTGAAAAAAATTGAAAAGTATATATAGATCTGTTGTCCAAGGAAGCTATCAAGGGACTTACGAGTTCTTGCTTGTGTTCCAGTCACTGCTTTGGACTAAAGAATCAATGACTCTATACTTCAAGCAGGTTTACGACAAAAAAACAGAATCTACAAGAAATTATATATTTTTTTTTTATTACCTGATGTTATATCATTATGTCTATCAATTTAGAATGTCTTAGACAATAACATTTCTAAAAGCTCTTCTATTTGTCAGTAGAAGCCATCTCATCCTCTTTGCTTAACTCATTTCCAAAAGTCCCCTATTTATTTCATCAGAGATGTTTCTGTTTCACAATCTAGCTAACCCATTGGCACACTCCTTAAAAACAGCACCTCCATATGTCATAACAAATTGGTGATTTTTCATTGGTAAATAATGACTGTGTTTTTTGAAACTAGCACCGATATTTTCAGCTTTTCAACAAATGGTTTAAAGCTAGTTTCCTGCACGTTACTTTCAGTAAATAGTCAGGCTGGCTCTAAGAGTGCCCCCTGCATAAGGAGAATGAACTGCAGTAAAACTAAAAGATGTCAAAATTGTCTGTGTGACCACATTTAAATTTTGGGTCATCTTTATGTAAACTTCCAAAATCCTTTTGCAAAATATATCAACTTAGTCAACTTCTAAAATAAATAAAAAAAAGAAAATATATTAGAAGTAAACTTGTCCATTTCCTTGTTGGCAAGCTGTCTGTTATAGAATTGTAGGAAATTATTTAGCTTCTATACCTTTTAACCACTTTTAAATTTGTTTTAAATCCAGTTCAGAAGTTGCTTTTTTTCTTTTCCAGGGTGATGAGAAAGAATATATATTGTAAATGTACACATACACCCTCATCCACTCTTGATTCTGTAAGCCTTGTTTCCTTAACTAGACTAAGTCAAAATTATATGTACATTTTAATCCAGAATTATTATACTTTTATGCAGTCTTGTAATTCTTTGCTTTTTTTGTATGCACAACCTAATGAGGTCTTCTACTACAAAAAGGTTTGCTTTTGAGTAGAAGATGTACCTCTGGTACTATAAAGAATTTGGTTCAGCATATTTTTTTCCACAGTGATGAAATAAAGAACAGAAATGGTTCTAATTTCACAAGAGAAAATTACATTTTTCAAAACAGACGCTATTATCCAGAATTCTTCACAAAACTAACTCAAGAGTCTTAGAATCGGGTCTTAGTGCTGGACACTAAAATGGCGCTCCATTTGTAGGTTTCAAGTAATTGTTATTTCCAGTCTGAGAGGTTTAGTGTTCTTCAAAACTAAAAAAAAAAAAAAAAAAGCAAAGCAGCATTTTCACAGAACATTTTTCTGTTTTTCAGTCAATTCTACAGTGAATACACTGATTCTTCATCACAGTTCTGTAGCAGAGTACTGTAATCACTGTCTGAACAGCTGCTGTTATACACGTGCAGTGCAAATAAGCAAGAAAACAGCTGATGCTTCAGTAACGGCAGAAAATTAACCAGGGAGACAGAATCAAGAAAAAATAAAAAAGACTTTGATTCAGGGAAGGAAATTCTTATGGTTGCTAAAGATTCTTTATAGCCCTTGTTATGATATTGTTTTTCTCAACCACTGTGATTACACTTTTTTTTTTTTAATGGAGATTACATTTTAAAAATCAAAAATAATTTCTAAGATATTTAAACTAATATTGTGAAAAAGAAGGAGAAGAGGAAAGGGGGAAAAAGATCTACACTAAAAACATGGTGCAAAGTTTTTGGCAAATCAAGTAGAAAAATAAGAAAAGTTTTATTAGTTGTGACTAAATAAATGGTCAATAATATTAACAAGTTCACTTTCTGATGAACAGGTAGTTTAGTCTGATTACTAAATACTGTTCTGTAAGAAAAAAATACAGAAAATAGTAACAAAAAAGAATTGCTACAGAATACCTAGATGGTTGTATTAGGATGGCTTTACTTTGCTTTTATTTTTCTCTCACTTTTTTGACAAAAGAATGGAAACAATGCGAACTCTGAGAACTGATCAGCAGGAATCAAGATACCTCTCCAGGTCAGCTGCAACTGATTACCACAGTTGATAACACATGAACACGACTATTTGCCCAAGTCATATTCTTCTGCTGTCATTTAATTTGGTGCTGTCTTTCAGAAGTAGCTAGATATTACACAGGTTTTCTGAAGACATAATGGAACATTGTGAACTACTTAAATTATTTTACTTTTAATCATTAATTAAATGATTTAATAATTATTTACATTCTCATATGTATTGGGTTTGCATGGCAAGGTTTTGGTAGCGAGGGGGGCTACAGGGGTGGCTTCGGTGAGAAGCTGCTAGAAGCTTCCCCTGTGTCTGATAGAGCCAATGCCAGCCGGCTCCAAGATGGACCCGCCCCTGGCCAAGGCCAAGCCAATCAGTGCCTCTGTGATAACATATTTAAGAAGTAGAAAAACACTTGGAGAGAGAGAGCTTTTGGAGCCAGAGAGAGGAGTGAGAAGATGTAAGAAACTCTGCAGACACCCAGGTCAGTGCAGATGGAGGGGCAGGAGGTGCTCCAGGCGCCGGAGCAGAGATCCCCCTGCAGCTCGTGGTGAAGACCATGGTGAAGCAGGCTGTCCCCCTGCAGCCCATGGAGGAGGGATGAGGGGGTGTAGAGATTCCACCTGCAGCCCGTGGAGGACCCCACGCCGGAGCAGGTGGAGACACCTGAAGGAGGCTGCGGCCCGTGGGAAGCCCATGCTGGAGCAAGTTCCTGGCAGGACCTGTGGCCCCGTGGAGAGAGGAGCCCATGCCAGGGCAGGTTTGCTGGCAGGACTTGTGACCCTGTGGGGGACCCCACGCTGGAGCAGTCTGCTCCTGAAGGTCTGCACCCCGTGAGAGGGACTCATGTTGGAGAAGTTCGTGAAGGTCTGCACCCCGTGAGAGGGATTCCATGCTGGAGCAGGGGAACGATGAGAGGAGTCCTCCCCCTGGGGATGAAGGAGCGGCAGAAACAACATGAGATGAACTGACCGTAACCCCCATTCCCCGTCCCCCTTGTGCCGCTGAGGGGGAAGGAGGTTGAAGCCGGGAGTGAAGTTGAGCCCGGGAAGATGGGAGGGGTGGGGGGAGGTGTTTTAAGAGTTGATTTTATTTCTCATTCCTCTACTCTGTTTTGCTTAGTAATAAATTAGATGAATTCCCTCTCTAAGTTTGGTCTGTCTTGCTCGTGACAACAATTAGTGAGTGATCTCTCCCCGTCCTTATCTCGACCTACAAGCATTTCATTATGCCTTTTCTCCCCTGTTTGGTGAATGAGGGGAGTGAGAGAGCGGCTCTGGTGGGCATCTGGCCCTCAGCCAGGGTCAACCCACCACACATTAACATTTTTAATACTACTGCCTTTGCTTACTACCTTCATGGGGTTTTAATTGTCATTTGAACTAAACCATAGTTTGGTGAACATTTGCTACAAGCAAAAACCCAAGAGCATTTAACATTTTAACATTTCATCTTTTTCTGTAATTTGCTGAAAACAAAGCTATCTTCAGTGTGAATATCCAAGAAAAAAAGGAAGATTCCTCAAACAGGTATTGCATTTTACAATTACTTTGATTCTTAAAGGGAGTCTCCAATGACTCCGGTGATGCTTGTGATTTCAGCTGATTACTGATGTTTCCCATGACAACAGTTCTGATACTTATTGCATGTCTGGCCCTCTGTGACCTCTTCAAGGATACACTGTATATGATCCAGACCTTGACCTTTTATTTTCTTGAGAGGAGAAACACAATCCTTCTCCTTCAGAACAAACTGCTTTGGGGGCTGAAGTCCTCAGAGAATTTCTTATGAATTTTACAGAAGAAAACATATCATAAAGCAATCAACAGATTACAGGCATGTAAAACATACCAGGAATTACCTGTCTGGGATGCCGGCAAGTTTAATATACAAACATATCATTATTTTATTTTTTAATGGGAATTTCAGAAGAGAATCTTGTAAGCCTCAGGAGACTGACTGGAGATTCACATTTGAGATTTGGCTGGGCACTTCTTCAACCGCAGCCAGTGTACTATTCATCATCCCAGGGTTATGCATGTCAGAAACCTTCAAGAAAGAATACATGGCAGATTTGAAAGAGTGATTCTTCATTCAGTGTAATCATACACTGAATGAGCACAGCTCCACTCTAACCCCTGCAGATGCCCAAGGTATTATGTACTGGCTTCAACAGGAGCATTTTCACCTTGCAAAGTAATGCCTAATATGGGCAAATATGTTGCATTACCTTTGCTACAGCTCTGAACAAAGTCACTCCTCTCCCATTTCTGTTTTTTGTATCTGGACTGAAAGATAGACCAGCAACCCCTTATAGCTTTTAATAACATGACATATTTTCTCTTTTTTTTCATATTACACTCATTGCATCCATGTTCTACATGATAGCATGTAAGTGTATATCATAGAATCATAGAATGGTTTGGGTTGGAAGGGACCTCAAAGATCATCTAGTTCCAACCCCCCTGCCATGGGCAGGGACACCCTCCACTAGACCATGTTGCCCAAAGCCCCATCCAACCTGGCCTTGAACACTTCCAGGGATGGGGCATCCACAGCTTCTCTGGGCAACCTGTCCCAGTGCCTCACCACTCACAGTAAAGAATTTCTTCCTAACATCTAATCTAAATCGACCCTCCTTCAGCTTGAACCCATTACCCCTTGTCCTGTCACTACACTCCCTCATAAACAGTCCCTCTCCATCTTTCCTGTAGGCCCCTTCAGGTACTGGAAGGCCGTAATTAGATCTTCCCGGAATATATATGCGCACATATATAAACATAAAGCATACTCCATAATGTATTATATATGTGTGTGTATATATATATCAATATATGCGTACAGAATCCTCTTTAATGGACACCATATGCAAAATAATCTGCATGTTCCTGATCTATTTTGAAAGACCAGCCTGAGTCATTAATTGTTTACTACTGAGACAAAAAGAAGACTGGCAATTAATTGCTTATATGAGAAATTATTTGTCTGTCCATTAGTCTAAAATGGAATAAAAACTATGTTTTGGATAAAAATTTTTCATTTTTGACACGTCAAGAAATGCTGGAAACTGCACTGTCTGAAAAGGCACAGCAACATAGAGATATGCTCTTCATTTGTTTGTTAAAACCACATTTCATAACATTTTGAAATAAATAGCTCTATGTCCTTTCCATGGTTTTTTTTTAGCTTTAGACTGGAAGAGGAAAATAAACTTTCCTCTTTTAAACTCTTAATCATGTCTCTTCTTTCCACTGATAATGTAGGGGAACTTCAATAGTGAAGTCAACTGAAAAAGAAAAAAAAAATATTTACTCAAGTGGCTTACTACCGCAAGCTAATTTAGCATTTGGTCAAATACATATATATAGCTGGTGACCTCAGCTGGTTAAGCAATCTTCTTTCTTTTAAAACTTCAGCTACAGACATGATTTTTTTCTTACTTTTATTGAATTTCTAGATTTCTTGATTTGTGATCTCAATTGATAATATGAACGTGAATTCTGACAAGGTCATAACAAATATTCTGTACATTTTCATATCTGAAAACATCCAGAAAAGCTCTTGCTGATTCATAGTAAGGTCAAGTTGTTCCTTTTTCATAACAATAAATGTCATACTTCTAAGGAAATGTGTTGTTTCATTTTTAATGCAACTTGACACTTTTGACAGGAAAAGATAATGACAGTGTAAAATAGCTTTCAAAAAAGTTCAAAGAGTAAAAAAGACAGATGCAAGCTACATAGCTTTGAACTGTTCAAGAAATTGAAAGAAAATTATTTATTTATAGTGCTATATGAATGCAAATAATACGTATCTGGTATCAAAAGGGGAAGACTCTCAAATGCTAGTTACACCTAGAATAATGTGTTTTCAACACCCAAACACAACTTTCTTATTGCTCAAAATTTTTTGAGTGGAGCATTTCAACATAAGCTCTTCTATGTTACTTTCCCTTCCCCTATTCTAATGCAGGCACCAATCCTTAAAACTAAATGTTGTGGATCTGTAGAGTAATTAATGATGTCCTCACGTTGCACATCCAGTATTGGTGTGGTTTAACCCTGGCTAGGAACTGAACACCACACAGCTGCTTGGTCCCTCCCACCCACAGTGGGACTGGGAGAGAATCAGAAAGGTAAAAGTAAGAAAACTCATGGGTTGAGATAAAGACAGCTCAATAATTAAAAAAAGAAAATAAGTTGGAACAATGACAGCCCCCAACAACCTCCACCCCCCAGTTTTATTGTTGAGCATGATGTCATATGGTATGGGATATGCCTTTGGTCAGTTGGGATCAACTGTCCCTTCTGTGTCCCCTCCCAACTTCTTGTGAACCCCCGTCCTACTTGCTGGTGGGGCAGTGTGAGAAACAGAAAATCTTTGACTCTGTGTAAGCACTACTCAGCAATAACTAAAATATCACTGTGTTAGCAACACTGTTTGCAGCAGAAAACCAAAACATAGCCCCATACAAGCTACTATGAAGAAATTTAATTCTGTACAAGCCAAAACCAGTACAATCATATAATGACATAAGCTCCTTTCATAATCTATGGCAAGAGATTGACAGCTCCAGAGAGAAAAATCTTAAAATCTATCCTTAGAGTAAGACAAATTACCATCTAGAAGTATCTATTTCATACCATAGATGATAGACGTAGCCAAAGTTTACTACCACCTTTCTAAATATTAGAAGTCTGCACTTAAATGATATCACAGGAAGTCAGAGTGATTAGCTTACACTTAGGTGTCTAACGTTAAGACAGATGAATCTCTTTCCCAGTAGAAAATGCCTATGTAGTTTACAAAACTGACTGAAAAATTTATATAGGGACACTTGTTTAGTATTAGAAGTTTTAATCCACCATCTGAGTAGCTGGGATAGAGTCACTGAAAAATTCTAGGGTGTGATTGCTCTTACAAGGCAGTCACTTTTACTCATAAGACTGAAAGTCTCTATGCCAGTTCTAGAATTATGCAACCTGTTTTACAATGCAAAGCTTTATAGAATTATAGCCGCCCTGAATATTGCCTTGTGCTATTAAACTGACTGATGAAATTTTGTATAGACACATCCAGTATATAGCTATGCATTAACTTGAATATCAAGATTTCATTCTGATTTTACTTATTGATTTAGGTGTCTCTGCCACCTGTTTTAAAATTTCACAGCTATCAATATAAAATGTTATTCATACAGTCAAACAAAATGAAATGCTAAAGCTTGATGTTCTGATTTTTCTCAAATGTATACAGCCATACACAAACACTCATGAACAAATGCACACACAAGATTTTTCTGTATCCTTGGATGACAAAGCAAACCTGATGGATTTGAGGGAATCATTCTGGAATTCAGACTATCTTACAGAAAGTGATGCTGACAGAACTGACGTTTCACTTGAGGTGAAGTGTGGAATTGCTACTTTATCACAACAAATTCAGTAAGCCAAGTTTAACCAACTGCCGATTTAAATGAAGTAATTACTATATTGATGAAAATAGAGAATGGAGGTAAAAATACTTTCACTTTTTAAAAATTCATAAGACTTAATCTTTCTTATTAATCTTTCTTACATATTTAAGTTTCTATTTAAAGATTAAAACATTTTAAAATATATTTGTTTATGAAAAAATAAGTATCAGGTACAGAATTTGCATTTGGATTTTAAGCAAAAAAAAGTGAAGTTCACTGTTTTATCTCTTTAGAGATAAAAAATAAGATCAGAGATGAGCCTTCTTTTCAAATATGGATAAATTTTTGTGTCTGGGATTTGAACTCTATCATAACCAAACAGGCCTTGGATTTGCTTTGTTTGGATAAAGCAAAAAAGTTGGGGAAAAAAGGGGGGGAAGTTTAATTTCTTCAAATATTACATTGAAAACTTAGTATTAAGAAAGTTAATTTGTAGTTCTGTTATAATGATATGATTTTAATCAGATTTATAAGAAGTTAGACTCATAAAATCACAGAATAGTAGAATAGAATAATACAGTTAATTTGGTCTGGAATAGATGTCCTGAAGTCATCTGGTCCAACCTCCTGATCACAGCTGGACTAATTTCAAAGTTTAACCAGGCTGCTCGATTCTGTGCCCAGTTGAGGTTTGAAAATCTCCAGTAGCAGTGAATCTACAAAATGTCTGGGCAACCTGTTCTGGTATAATTGTAACCAGTGTTGACTAATTGGCATCAAAAAAAAGAAAAAGAATTATTTGTCAGAATACCTTCACAATAAGTTGCCTTTCTCAGAAACCATTATCATAGAATCATAGAATCATAGAATCATTTATGTTGGAAAAGACCTTTAAGAGCATCAAGTCCAACTGTTAACATTGCCAAGTCCACCACTAAACCATGTCCTTTAGTACCACATCTGCACGTCTTTTAAATACCTCCAGGGATGGTGACTCAACCGCTTCCCTGTGCAGCCTGTTCCAATGACTGACAACCTTTTCAGTGAAGAATTTTTTCCTAATATCCAATCTAAACCTCCCCTGGCACAACTTGGGGCCATTTCCTCTTGTCCTATTGCTTGTTGCTTGGGAGAAGAGACCAACACCCACCTGACTACAGCCTCCTTTCAGGTACTTGCAGAGAGTGATAAGGTCTCCCCTCAGCCTTCTTTTCTCCAGGCTAAACAACCCCAGTTCCCTCAACCGCTCCTCATAAGTCTTGTGCTCTAGACCCTTCACCAGCTTCATTGCTCCTCTTTGGACATGATTATTACACAAACACTTGTAATTTTATAAGATATAGACTGATTATGCTATTGTAAATGTGAAATCATAGTCTGTTCTGTAGAGGAATCATTAACTCTGGACCCAGAAGAAAATAGTGGTTACAGACTGTTAAAAACATAAAGAAAAAACACTTCTGTCAAAAGAAACTGAACACTTTTTCGTGTCATTTTGAAGAATACACTGTAGAATAAACTTTGACATATCTTTACTGCTTTGTGACTGAAAAAGCAAGAGAACTTTATTGAAAGTGACACAGTCTTGATTAATTATTGATTTGGGCAAGTATAACAGAGGCCTACTGGACATATGGGTGAATTACAAGTGTGTTAGAATGATACGTAATTGGTAATGTCAATACCATCAGATGCTGCAGGAACACTGGGTTTGGCAGAAGAAAACTATGTTCTGTTTACTGCAGAAACTAATTAGTTGTGGAATAACAGCTCCGAAAACTTTGAATTGCCCAGCTAAAAGTATTTGGCAACTCAGCTGCAAACATTTAGACTTTTATTTCAAAAATTATGTACACTGGGTCAAGTTCTATAGCTTTCCCTGGTTAATGTTATGTAACTTATTTTGCCACTAGATATGACTATTGCTATCTAAATCTCTTAATTGGCAATGTGTTGGATGAATAAAAAAACACAGACAGTCAGCATATGAGGGGAACCAGAAAAATAAGTCCCTCATTTAATTAGATTTATTTTTTTTAAAAAAAGAATTATTGATTGGGAAAGGAATAAATCCTTTAAATATTTGTCATCTCTTTATTTAAAGTTACAGCTGCTTATTCTGATCCCAAAGAATCCAGATCCTGGACAACACAGTTTCAGAATTCTGTTTATCATCCAGACAGTTGTTAAACTATTTTCTTAACTTACTTTTTGTTTCCATCTTCACCTTTACCTGAACCCTGAACCACTAGAGTAAATTAAATCTGCTTCAAATAGAAAAATAAAATCATAAAAACAGGAAATCTACCTGCTTAATGTTTTCTGCATTTTAGTATAGATGAGCCTAAACGAAACCACACTTGAGGATTCTGAAGTGGCAACGTATTGCTAGAAGCAATTTTCTCCTTGTATTTCTGTCTCAGCTTGAAAAAAGTTATACACTGTACCACAAGGAGAAAATGTTTTTATAAGACTTCCAGCCCAAGAGGGACTAAAATCTCTGTAACAAATTAGAAAATACAGACACATAAAGACAGTGGGAATAAAAAAAGCCCACGGACACCTGGTGCCTGGTCTACCTGGCCCACAGTCTCCAGAGCCTTTGCCAGGTGGGATGCAGTTCAGCCAGCCCATAGTAAGCGGTGTTCATGCGATGTTGGAAATCCAACCTAGTGCAGCAGCAAGATGCAAGCCCTTTTCTTCTGCTCCAAAACATAGACCTCTGAAAGCCTAGTCATTTGAAAGAACTGAGCAGCGTCCAGTTCATTGTTTTAAGGTATGACTTGTACTGGTGATTAAAAAGCATTTAAAGTAGTCGGACATAATGAGACAAAATGAACTCTCAGGGAGTCCAATTTACATGTCTTGTCTTGCAGAAGAGAGTCCTAAATGCCAGGCAGTAGAATGTGAGGCTACTACAGGTGAATGACTTTGTTCCATCACTTGAGTCTGGGCCAAAAGATATCTCTAAGAAGGTACTGATACAAATTCTCACAAGTAGATATTGTAATACCTACCTTTTAAGTATCACGTGAATTTGCAGTTAAGAATGCAGGCTGCCTACAGGATGCATGATAAACCAGAATTTTCTGAAAGGCAGGCTTTTGTGCTGAGGCTACCTACCAAAATTAATCAAGACGAGAACACAAGGGAACTAGAATTACTAGAGTGGAGAAGGCTGTTTTACCTGGGATCTTGAGCTCTTTGCAAGTACAAAGATGGGGTGATTAAAGAAAGTATAGGCCTATCTCCAAAAATGACCCATAGCCTAGTGGTTAAATATTGTCATTTCTTATGAAAATCTCCACTTACAGCCATGCGCTAATTAAAGGTATACACCTGCCCAAACTAACTAGAACATGAGTTGGCAGGCTTCAGTAACATGCACTACCTTACTTCCAATTCTTTAAGTTACCACACATATCTGCACAGAGCCAGTAGCTATCACAGGACTTACAGAAGTCCCATGCCTTTCTGAAGCAGAAAGAAACTCAGCGATCCTCCAGGGCATCTCAAATGGCATAAAATATTGTGATTAAGCAACTGAATCCTACTCCAGATTTCTATTATTATTATTATAAACCAGTTCCATCAATCAGCTCAAATGTAGACATTTACGGCTAAGGTGGACACCTCAGGTTATAAAAAATTGAGTTTCACATCACGACTCTCAGTGGAGTGGGTGGAGGCCTCACACTGGGCTGGTCAGGGCAATTAAAGCCTCTTGGAACACTGAGGGTGCAAACAGTCTACTCCAATAAGGCACTGTTTTTAACTGAACATGCTTTTGTACATGTTTATATATTTCATTGCACTATGCCTGGAGCACGCTTAGAGCGTGCTTGCAGAGTCTAGATAAGTGACATAGCGGGTAGAGGAGCCTGATAATTATGCTTTGATTTAGCTTATTCAGAGGTTCTAAAAAATGTGCTAGACTCAACATTTTAGAGGTATCACGCATACCCAGAATTACAGTTATAGGCACGTATTGGGCAAATGTACCTACTCATGTTGGTCTGCTTGACAAAAGAATCAGATATGTATCTGAGAAGTTTTAAAGGACTTAGGTCTTACTTCACTAAGATCCTATATGAAAATTTTTGTATATGTGCACATGTGGCTGCTGAAATTTGTTGATGTCCTAGAATTTTTGGAACTACTTATTTTAGAGTTTTATTCATGAAGGCTCAAAAGTTTTAATGGCAAGTTATGAGCACAAGATAAATTGCAACAAAATGTTGTCTATTTTAAAACTAAATGCCCCTAATTAATTTTATGCATAAACCCCTATATTTCATTATAAGAAAATCGGACTGATCTTGGTAACCTGAAATTTAATTGAGAGGCAGAGAATCCTGAGACTGGCTTAAGCAAGGAACATTAATCATGAGATAAAACCAAGCAAGTAAAAAAGTAGTACAACTACAGAAGTAAAAAAGTAAGCCGAGTTAAAAATTGACTGCTGCTTCCTTGTCGACTAGAGGGATTTATCATTGCTGATGATAAATAGTTTAGGATGTGTCTGTGCTGTAGGGTAAACATGCAGCGTGGTGTGTTTTACAGACTAGATCACCTGGTTGTCTAGATTGGAAGTCTTCTTGGCAGGTACTGCTGTTCCTGCTTGTGTCAGGATTTCACTTGCATGGGAACCATGGGCTACTACCATGACCAGTGCAGTATCTCAAAAAAACCCCCACCACTTTAAGAATAAAATTCCTGATTCTTTATCCATCAGTCAGTTTTTGCCTCTGGCTAAGTACTTATTCTCTGCCTATTTAGTTTTATGACATGTCAGACTGTTTTGAAAAACTTTGTTAAAGTTGGCATGTCAGTAAGTTTATTAAACATTTTCTTAATTTTTTTTTTTTATACATTTAATAATTATAGCCCAAGGCAGTCAAAGTGAGATTCTGAGTGGAAAAAGAACAAAATGTTTCCTTTATCACAGATTCTTACAGCAGCTCTTGAGATGACATTTTTCTTAGTCTTAATATAAATTATTTAAAAACACTTTGCCTTTTCACCGAGAAGCAGTTCCAATATACAGAGATTTAAATGGAAGTACTAAGATTATGTTTTAATTCTTTATTATTCTGCTAACAATAAATAAATAATACCACCAAGAATAAATAAACTTAAAAAATATATAATTGTGGCTTATCTTTGCCCATTTTAGGGCAAAACACTTGTTGCTCGTGGGATGACAAATCAACTTACAATGCGATGAAAACATCTAACAACAGCTGATTACCTAAAAAATGGATCAGAAGAGGATTTCTGGAGTATATAACACTAGTACAAAATTTTTTAAAAAAGGACATTATTGTCATGAATCATATTTATTTTTATTATTAAATCAGAAGTCCTCAGAAGAAGAGAAATTTTATCATGGAAAGTATGCTACAAACAGATGTAAATATCCAGTTCATGCTCATAAAAGTGGCAAATCAATGAAAATTCAATTTCATTAGGTATATTAGGTCAAAATAATTTTTGAAATTTTTTTGCAGATAATTCTATCCTTCTTTTGAAAATGATGAAGGTTTTTTTCCTTCTGATATGTTAAAAGTTACTTTGGGTTAGGTTTTTTTTTTTTTTACTACAGTGTAAGTGGGTTTGTTATATCTTGAGCAGTTGTGACTGTTCTCTGAAAACTTATGACTATGCATCACACTATGGAATAAAATACATTCTACTAAGCATTACTAGGGATAAGAATAATAATAACAGATAGATATTTCTTTTTCTTTAGACAGATTCCAGAGCAAGTAAATCAAAAAAGTCAGGCCCGTGAGACTCAGTTCATAGAATCATAGAATCATAGAATGGTTTGGGTTGGAAGGGACCTCAAAGATCATCTAGTTCCAACCCCCCTGCCATGGGCAGGAACACCCTCCACTAGACCACGTTGCCCAAAGCCTCATCCAACCTGGTCTTAAACACTTCCAGGGAGGGGGCCTCCACAACCTCTCTGGGCAACCTGTTCCAGTGCCTCACCACTCTAACAGGAAAGAATTTATTTCTAACATCTCATCTAAATCGACCCTCCTTCAGCTTAAACCCATTACCCCTTGTCCTGTCACTACATGCCCTTGTAAACAGTCCCTCACCATCCTTCCTGTAGGCCCCTTCAGGTACTGGAAGGCCGCAATTAGATCTCCCCAGAGCCTTCTCTTCTCCAGGCTGAACAACCCCAACTCTCTCAGCCTGTCTTCATAGGAGAGGTGCTCCAGCCCTCTGATCAGCTTCGTGGCCCTCCTCTGGACTCGCTCCAACAGCTCCATGTCTCTCCTGTACTGGGGCCCCCAGAGCTGGATGCAGTACTCCAGGTGGGGTCTCACCAGTGTGGAGTAGAGGGGCAGGATCACCTCCCTCGACCTGCTGGTCACACCTCTTTTGATGCAGCCCAGGAAACGGTTGGCTTTCTGGGCTGCAAGCACGCATTGCCAGATCATGTTCAGCTTCTCATCAATCAATACCCCCAAGTCCTCCTCCTCAGGGCTGCTTTCAATCCATTCCTCGCCCAGCCGATAGTCATGCTTGGGATTGCGCCGACCCACATGCAGGACCGTGCACTTGGCCTTGTTGAACTTCATGTGGTTTGCACGGGCCCACCTCTCCAGCCTGTAAAGGTCCCTCTGGATGGCACCCCTTCCCTCCAGCCTGTCGACCACACCACACAGCTTGGTGTTGGCAAACTTGCTGAGGGTGCACTCAATCCCACTGTCCATGTTGCCGCCAAAGTTGTTGAACAATGCCAATCCCAGTACCAACCCCAGAGGAACACCCCTCATCATTCTCCACTTGGACACTGAGCCGTTGACCACAACTCTTTGAGTGCGACCATCCAGCCAATTTCTTATCCACCAAGTGGTCCATCCATCAAATCCATGTCTCTCCAATTTAGAGACAAGGATGTCATGCGGGACAGTGTCTAATGCCTTGCACAAATCCAGGTAGATGATGTCAGTTGCCCTTCCCCTATCCACGGACGCTGTAACCCCATCATAGAAGGTCACCAAGTTTGTCGGGCATGATTTGCCCCTAGTGAAGCTGTGTTGGCTGTCACCAATCACCTCCTTATCTTCCATGTGCCTGAGCATAGTCTCCAGGAGGGTCTGCTCCATAATCTTGCCAGGCACAGAGGTGAGACTGACCGGCCTGTAGTTCCCTGGGTCTTCCTTTTTACCCTTCTTAAAAATGGGGGTACTTCGCCAGACTGCCAAGACTTCTTAAATATGATGGCAAGTGGCCTGGCCACTTCATCCGCCAGTTCCCTCAAGACCTGCAGATGCAACTCATCAGGTCCCATGGACTTGTGCACCTTCAGGTTCCTTAGATAGTCCTGAACCTGATCTTCTCCTACAGTGGGCGGTCCTGCATTCTCCCAGTCCCTGCCTTCTGTGACCTGGGCAGTGTGGCCCAAGCGTTTGCCAGTGAAGACTGAGGCAAAGAAGTCATTGAGTACCTCAGCCTTCTCCATATCCTGGGTAACCAGTTCACCCGTTTCATTCCAGAGGGGACCCACATTTTCCCTCATCCTCCTTTTATCACTAACATACCTATAGAAGCTTTTCTTGTTGTCCTTGACATCCCTGGCCAGACTAATTTCTATCAGGGCTTTGGCTTTCCTAACCTGCTCCCTGGCTGCTCGGACAGTTTCTCTGTATTCTTGCCAGGCTACCTGCCCTTGCTTCCACCCTCTGTAGGCTTCCTTGTTTTGTTTGACTTTGCCCAGGAGCTCCTTGTTCATCCAAAGGGGCCTCTTGGTGGATTTGCTTGACTTCCTCTTTGTTGGGATGCATCGCTCCTGAGCTTGGAGGAGGTGACCCTTGATCAGCTCATTCCTGATTCTCCTTACTGTTGAAATGTTTTGCTACAAAGCTGGTAACAATTAACAACAACTACCACACTACTTAAGAGATTCTAGGCTGGTATATTCAAGGTAGAATAAATATTTTTAAATCCATATGTTCAAATGGAAGAAGTGTCAGCAAGGGTTCTTATTCTCTATCACTATGCTATGGGTGCCTACAGTCCATGTAACAGACTTTCTAAGCTGGCCATGTACATTAATATCTGATTTGAAAAAAGGGTTTTGAAATTTAATTGCAGTATTTTTTTAAATATAATTGCAATAAATTTTATTCCATACCAAACATTTCTGCAGCCCCTATAAAACACTTTAATCCTGACAATATATTACCTATAATGAGAGTAATGAGTTCTACCAAAAATAATTATGAATTTTACTTTCTGTTATCAGCTTTCCTTTTGGTTACTGTGGATGATCCTTTCTTCTTGTACTGTTATGGAAAGAAATTGAAAATTTCTGACTAGCTTTCTCAATAACATTATTTAGCATGTATTTTTCACATACCATTTGATTAGTGGCTTGTTTAAATGAAACAAGACCAGTTCATTGTTTTGTTGAGATCTTTTCCTTACCCATGATTATTTAGTCAGTATATTCTATTTCTTATTAACAAGCAAAAAAACCCCCACGTTTGTTAGAAAGACACATTCTTCTAGAGAACACACATTAAGCAAGTATTTTGCCCAAGAGAAACCCATACCCAAAAGTGGAAAAGCTGCTTATACTTTACTTTTCTATGTCTGTTTATCATTGGCTAGTATGGTCTTGAGGGTAAAACTAGCTGTATTTTAATAACAGTGAAAATGTTAATAAGGACAGTTAATAATTAATGTAATATACAACTGGTAATATTTTTAAAATATTAAAATAAATATTTAATATTAAAATGTTGTATTTTTATTATAAGAAAATATAAGAAAAAACATACAGTCCTAAGTTTCCAGGGTGCTATGCAGAGATCTAAAAATGCTGATGAAACCATGATGTGAAATTAGGGCCATGTACATATATAACAGCAATGTAGGTTGCACAAGGATTTTACTGGTTTATATCACAGTAAAGAAGTAGAGCGATAAGACAGGGGATTCAGGGAAGGATTCAGCAGCCAGCATCTAGGTGTCTTGTGTCATTCGAGGTCTCTTAAGATATGAAGGAAGTTCATGTAAGTTTGACAAATATGATGCTGATTTTCTGGCACACTCATGAACTTTCATTTAATCCTAGTATGGTCAGGTGAAACACTGGAGAGCATGAGAAGAAAATCTAGTATACTGGCAACTGAATCCTACCCTTCGGAAGCATTCTTGTGAGTTCTTACAAGGGAGAAATGTTGAAGGACAGGAGGATACAGAAACTCTTCTTTAAAAGGTTGTCTATACTAACGTCTGAAGGTATTTGAAATAGACTTATGTGTAGATATCTTCAGTGGTTACATGTTGTCCAAATTTAAGACTCTGTAGGTGAACTCAGTGTCCAAGCACCCACCAGGATCAGTAGAGTGGCAATAAAGTGCATAGAACCTAGAGCGTTGAGCCTACCCCAAAATGATACATTGAGAGTGGGATTCTGTTCTCCACATGAAGGCATCTAGTCATTTCTAGGCACTATAAGGTATGTTTCCAGCTTCCACCTTGCTGTAGAAGGAGGCAGATCTTTTATAATTTGTATGTACATTGGGTTTGTGTGGCAAGGTTATAGTGGGTTGGGAGGTAGGGGGGTAGGGGTGGCTTCTGAGCCAGGTGAGAAGATACCAGAAGCTTCCCCCATGTCTGACAGAGCCAACGACAGCCAAAGATAAGCCAATCAGTGACGGTGGTAGCATCTCTGTGATAACATATTTAAGAAGGGAAAAAACCTGCTGTGCAACAGCAGCCAGAAGAGAGGAGTGAGAATATGAGAAAGAAACAAGCCTGCAGACACCAAGGTCAGTGAAGAAGGAGGGGGAGGAGGTGCTCCAGACACCAGAGCAGAGATTCCCCTGCAGCCCATGCAGAAGACCATGATGAAGCAGGTTGTACCCCTGCAGCCCATGGCCCTCCATGGTGGAATAGATATCCGCCTTGCAGCCCCTGGAGGACCCTGTGCCAGAGCAGATGAATGTGCTGGAAGGAAGCTATGACTCCGTGGGAAGCCTGCACTGGAGCAGGCTCCTGGCAGGACCTATGCACCCATGGAGAGAGGAACCCAGGGTGGAGCAGGTTTGCTGGCAGGACTTGTGACCCCGTGGGGGATCCACACTGGAGCAGTCTGTTCCTGAAGGACTGCACTCCATGGAAGGGACCCACACTGGAGCAGTTTGTGTAGAACTGCAGTACATGGGAAGGATTCATGTTGGAGAAGCTTATGGAGGACTGTTTCCCATGAGTTGGACCCCACACTGGAGCAGAGGAAGAGTGTGAGGAAGAAGGAGCGGCAGAGACAACGTGTGATGAACTGACCACAACCCCTGTTCCCCATCCCCCTGCGCCCCTCGAATGGAGGAAGTAGGGAAATCAGGAGTGAAATGGAGCCTGGGAAGAAGAAAAAAAGGGGGGCGGGGTAGGTGTTTTAAAATTTGTTTTTATTTCTTGTTATCCTACTCCGACTTTTGATTTGCAATAAATTAACTTCCCCAAGTTGAATCTGATTTGCCCATGACAGTAACTGGTGAGTGATCTCCTCATCCTTATCTTGACCTACAAGGTTTTCATCTTATTTTCTCTCCCCTGTCCTACTGAGACAGGGAGTGATAGAGCGGCTTGATGGGCACCTGGTGGCCAGCCAAGGTCAACCCACCACACTGTGCTGTACTTACCAGCCCTGTGCAGATATCCTCAACACTTTTGTGAGTCTCATATGCAATTGTCCACTTAAACTTAGGCAATCAAATCCCACCCTGGTGTTAGGTCATATAAACTGCTCTTTAGAATCTACTGGCTGTATTGAGGAAATCTAAATGATAACAATGATAAGTGGTAACTTAAAGTAGCTGCATGAATGCATAAACATCTATCATCTATTATGGGATAGCAACTTTGATTTCGAGTCTGTGACTCAAAAGCTGTCTATAAATTGTAGCTGCTGGTCCAGAAAAGAACTGATCACCCAGAACAATTGGGCATGGGCCCAACCTCCCTCTACAATCCAAGGCAGCCCTCTGTGAGCACTCAGAGGCACTTGGCAAGGATGGTGTCTTCTGCCTGCCAGGTCATCTGATCTGTTCTCAGATCTCTTACTGTATGGTGGGTTGACCTCAGTCAGCAATTAAATATCCACCCAGCCTCTCGCTCTCTCCTCTCTCCCATGGGATGGGAAGAAAATACAAAGAAGGCAAAAAGACTCATGGATCTTCTTAGTAACAGTTGAATAGGCAAAGCAACAGCTGCATGCTTAAGCCTAGCAAAACATGGAATTCATAAATTACTTCCCATCAGAAGGCAGATGTCCAGCCACTTCCTGGCAAGCAGGGCCTCTGTATGCATAACGCTTGTGAAGAGAGACACCATCACCATGAATGTCCCCCCTTCCTCCTCCTTGCCCTGAGCCATTCTTGCTGAAGCAACATGGTATGGAATATGCCTTTCATCAGTTTGGGTTTGCCATCCAGGCGATGTCCCCTGCCAGTCTCTTGTCACCCCGAGCCTGTGAGCCTCTGGGCGGAGGAGGTGAAGAGGAAGACTTGATGCTGTACAAGCACTGTTAGGAATAGCCAAAACACTACTAAGTAACAGCCAATGCCATTTTAGCCCCAAATGCAAAGCACAGCAGCATATGTGTTGCTATGAAGAAAGGTAACTCCATCCCAGCCAGACCCAATGCATAGTGACATTAATGTGTCTACAGAAACACCACTGATTGCATTAGATTGTAGTGTAGATATAATCCCTACATATTGCAATCATATAAGAGCTAGCAGAAATGAGTAGAAACAGAAATGCCTTTTATAAAAAGGAAGTTCGTGCCTCCCTCTGCCATTCCACTATGAATTAGTCAGGGAGAAAGTTACAAAATACTAAAGGAAAGAAACATGTTTGTGACCAAGCTGGAACTGGGAAAATTTTTGGAACTTGGTAAATTTATGTCCTGGCTGTGATACAGATTTCCAGCAATGCCTTGGACAAATCAGTCAGTGCCAGATCCAAACAGGAAGCGAAAAACACAGACTCAAATGCAGATTTTAATAAAATGTGCTTGGATGCTGTTGAGTCTTAGAAATGCCTTGTGGCCTTACTGTTGCTATTATGGTGTTAAATAAAAGGGAAGCACTGGAAATATGCATCTTTTGGAACCAGAAAAATTCCTTGTATATCTGAGGCCTATTTGCAAAATATATTACTGAAATATTGCTAGTATTAGAATACTAATATGTGGCTTCTGTATTGAAAGCATTTCTATTTATAATATTTTGTAAACATTTAGCAAGCGCTAAACCTGGTTAGCTAACTCTAGGGGGTCTACCAATCGAGCTGGCCCTACCCAATCAAAACTTCCACGTACTGTAGAAGGTGATAAAGTCCCCGTAGTGCACATGAAGCATGTATTAGGGAAGACAGTCTGGGTTACTCCTTCTTTAGGCAAAGGCAAACCCATCCATAGGATTGATTTTCCACAAGAACCTGAGTGTACTTGTTGGGTGATGCAGAAGGCTGGGGAAGTCCGATGTGTACCTCAAGGGGATTTGATTTTAGGTGAGAAAAGCCAATGATTTAAACTGTATGATGTTAATTGCTAAATAACCCTACCATTGTATGTCATCGGTACTACAATTGCTATATGCTGTATCGCTGGTATTATGGTAAGAATCACCCAAATTAACGAAGGATGAACTTTGATGAAGCTAAGCAAAGTGTAGAGATGATGGAACTAGAACTGGCTTCAACAACTGGCACCCAGCAAATTCCTTGAAATTGACATGTCCAACCCACAGATCGTGGGCATGGGCCACACAAGATACATCAGCCATCGGCTCTGGATGCGGCGTGCAACAATCCAAAAGCACGCGCCATTGCTCCTGTCCTGAGAGACTGTTATGACAGATGAAGCCCAAAAAGTCATGGACTAAAAGAACTCAACGGACCTTTGAGAGGGATGGCCTATAGACTAAAGGAACGGTATGTGTGTATGAAAGTGTGTATATATATGTATATATCTCTCTCTCTCTCAAAGACAGGAAAAGTGGCGGTGATTAATTGGAAAGTATAGGATCTGGGCATGATGTAGATTGTACAGAATAAGGAATAACAGGTGGATATGTCCTAGTTTTCAGCTAGGATAGAGTTAATTTTCACAAGAAGCTGAGAGGGGAAACAGCCAGGACAGGTGACTCAAACTAGCCAAAAGGGCATTCCATACCATATGATGTCATGCTCAGCATATAAAGGGGGCTGGCTGGGGAGGAGCAGTGGCTTGCAGACAGGCTGGTTGTCCAATCAAGTGAGCATATTGCACTGTGTATCACCCACTTCGTATATTTTGAGTGCTGCTGTTGTTATTTTTCTCTTCCTTTGCTGTCCTAATAAAGTGTCCTTATCCCAACCCACCAGTTTTACCTTTTTCTTCTGATTCTCCTCCCCATCCCACCTGGGGGGTGAGGAGTGAGCGAGTGGCCGCATGGTGCTCAGCTGCTGGCTGGGGCTAAACCATGACATGAATGCATTTGCGTACATTAACAAAAGAGGCATCTCTGTATGATAGATGAAAGGTACCAGTTTAGCCTTGCAGATGGAATATTGGACGAGGTTGTAAATCTACGATATGGATCGATTATAGTATGTGGAACTCAAAGAATTTTAATTTAACAATTAACTTTCTGAGCAATGTTCATATATCAGCTATGCCAGAAGACAGCTTGTTAATAAGTGAACATCCTTTCCATCCCTTCCATTTGACCTTGCAGAGCACTTTCCTCTCCAGGAGAGTAAGCCTTATCCTGCTACATGTAAAGCAGGACTGGACATATCTGAGAAACAGAATAGAGGAAAAATACCATAATGAATATAAGCTTTGAGATTATAAATAACACCAAGAAAGATAAGAAAGAAAATAATCTCAAAGACTGTAAATTATCTTACCTGTATAAAGCTATCATTTCCAAGATGTTTCCCCAATATCTCTTGTCACTCTAGCTTGCAAACTATCCTGCTGGTATCTACAGAAGATCCTTTTGCTATTTAAACTTTAAATGCTTCCCCCCCCCGCAAAAAAAAAAAAAAAAAAGTATCACAGGTAGTTTTTTAAGTGATATTTTATTTTTTTGTTTCTGGCTTTTTGTCTGTTTCATAGAAGGAGACTTGTTAGAATTTAAAAAGTGAATAAAAATGAGTTAAAGAAATAAAACTGAGAGTATGTGAACAGAATGCAAACCCACAGCTTATTTATATGTTTTATGTTCCAACAACTGGCACAACCAGTATGATATTAACTCAGAAGTGGGGAGTGGGAAACCATCACAGACTGTTAGATTCTAGTTGAAAGGAATGTTCTTTTAGTTAGGATCAACTTCTTAGCCAGACCTCCCAAATCTTAAATATTAATAAATTTACCAAGTACCTCACTTCACTAGCCACAAACTAGAATTGGACCTAATAAATGTCCCTGAAGTTTTCAAGGTTTGGGCCATTGAAAATAATAATGAAAACAGTAGTGGAACCCCAAAGCAAAATTTAAAAAAATATTACATGTTTGTACAGTGTTTAGCCTCCAAGTTTCACCACCATTAATCAAGATAATAAAATACAGTGAACATCCATTAAACCATTACAGTTTGAAAATGTAGATTTTTTTTTTCTGATCAGATTAGCAGTGATCAGAAGTGGTTTATTTCTAATCAAAATACTCTATATGAAGTTGAGAGGGCCGCTAGCAATTCTTTTTGATACGCCTTTATCTCCAGAATTGTGATGCCCAAAATGGTATGATTTTGATATTAATGTCAGTTGTCTGCTGTAAGAACAGTGAGCTTATAACAACAAAAGACAACAACAAAGAGATTTTTAAATGCGTGGATGAAGAGAAAAGCAACAAAGGGGAAACCAGTTGTAATAAAGACAAGAAAGGAAAACAGCTTTGACAAAGTATGCAGTCTAAGCTAACTAACAGCACTAGAACGTGACCCTACTTTCCCTCCCCGCCCCCGCCTCCATTTATTTCCATTTCTACAGTTCCTGCAGCATCAATTCCAATCATTTTGAGTAGTGCTGTTTTAAGATTTTAAACAGAAAATAAAGCTGGCAAATTTAGCCTTTACACTGTATTTGCAAAGACATAATATAAAGCCAGCAAAAAGTAGTATCCTTCCCTTCATTTTGCCGTAACTGCAAATCATTTTTCAGTGGTATGATTAGCCTTATGTTCCATTAAACAAAATAAAAAATGAGCATCTTATCAAGACAAAAGAGTTAAAAAGTATTTTCCACACGCACATATCTGCAGACTCTCAGACAAGATACAAAGGGCTGAATGAAAGACATTAGGCTTGTGGGGTTAATTCATAACATCAATGCCATTGTCTTCCTGGCTTCCTGGGGCACGCATTGTGTAGATGAGTATCACTGCTGTCCTCATCTGCGTTTTCAGGCTTCCAGGAAACACACCAGCTGCTGCTAGTCACTGGCTCTATCCCAAGGCACCTCATCTCTGAAGGTGAATTCTGCCAGAATAACCCATAGAGAAATAGACAGTCTGTCCTTTCAACCTGTTGGTGGAGGAATTAGGGTCCACATGGCCATGCTAGTAAATGAAATGGGTCTGGGCATGGGCTTGAGCATTGGGATTCCGTTGTCCATGATGGTTTATCATCTTGGTCCTTGGTATACTTTCAGATGGTGTGAACAAGCTTTCTTTCAGACAGCACACTCAAGCACTCCACTTTTTGAGGTAGTATGGATCAGTGTCTTTTTCTGTTAGACAGAAGGGATGAGGCAACCTGTCCTGGTAAAAAGATAGTTTTATTCTACAAATGTGACTTCTGCTATGTCGCTTGACCAGAGAACAGATCTAAGCCATGTGGCTCCATAAATTTCCACAAAACTTCAGATTTTAGGGCCTAAAAGCAGCCTCTTTTTCTAGAGGGACAGAGATATCAGATGCTTCCCTGAAATCTACAAGGTGCATCAATGGTTATCAACACAGACACTCAATATGTTCAACAGATTATTAATCTCAGCATAACTAAATGTAATTTTTCAGAAGTCTTCTCCAGGTCACAGTCTACTAGCAAAGAGAAGGAAGAGTCTACATAACTTATTTGGTCTGTCCACACATTGGATGGCCTTTTAGCATATCTCTAAAGCTTGGTAAGGAAATACCACTAAACTGACCCGAATTTTGTCCTCCTCTTTTTCATATATAAAATACAAGAATTTGTCATAGGAGCTGTATGACAGAGAATTTTAAGAGTGAGCATATATTCCACCTTTGATAGTGCATGCTTTAAAATTCATACTTTTATTCTACTGTATTTTTAAATGACTAATATTGAAAACCCACAATTGGTCACTCATCACTCTAACATGGTGATGTTTCTGTTTCCATAAACAGAAAAAAAGTAAAAATCAAGCAACCAAAAAAAGCTCCTTGGTTCCCAGTTTTCAGTCACGAGACTGGAAAAGGCAGGGGGATAGAAGACTTTTTAATCTTTTCAAAAGTACCCTAATGTTATTTTGATAATGCATACACCACAAATAGTTTAATAACACAAATATGATTCATTTGGCCTGTATGAGAATCACTGAATTAAGAGTATGTTCAAACTAATTAATAAACTTGGAGTTATTTCCTATCACTTTTGAATTAAAAAAAAAAAAAATCCTTATGAAGGTGTAATAAAGAGTACAACTCCTGAACATAAAACCAAAAATGGCCAAAAATAATTTAAAATTTGCCAGATTAAAAGTTACAGCAGAAGATGTGTCTTGGGTGGGTGGGGGGGGGAATAAAGGAATTCTAGGAAGCAGGAGACCAATGTATGCTAACTTACATAGCTTTTATCTAGTATGTATCTTAATTTACAAATATTTTGGAGAATAAGTATTTCCATATGGCAAAGATAGCATAAGATTCACAACTTGAAAGGAAACATTTGTACTGCAGATACATTTGTTATTATAGATCAATTACAGGAACAAAAGCAACAAAGTACAAAATAATCTACCATAACTGAGATCACCAAACATTGATTCATATAAAATAAAAATAAAATAATAGAAATACAGTCAAGGTTATCTTGAACATTCTACATCTTGTACCAATAGATTCTAAATGGTTTCCTATCTATGTATTTTGAAATTTACTTTGTTATGCATATTATCATACCACTGTTTCCAAAAGGTCCAAGGATTATATTTTGGAAACCACAGTGTATTTTTTTTTCCAGGTAATCAATAAAATCACAGAACATGACACACAAAATCAGTTTTAGACATGCATGCTCCTGAATATGCTGTTCTTCATCATTACATTAATATTTTCATATAAATGGCATAATTATGTTATTTTTTGAAACAAAGCATGCATAAAATTTTTTTTTAAACAATTTGTGGTCTGTAAGTCTTCTGGGACAGACCATTTACTCTTACAGGGAGTCACACTGTACTGTATATTATGGACCACAACAAATCTTTACCATTATAAATAAGGGCTTTCAAATTTGGCCTAATAAAATGGAGGATTCTGTTACTACTTACTGTTTTCTGATGTACAGTCCTCTTGTTGCAGCTTTGTTCCAGGTCTTAATATGGGGCTGAGCTACAGCTGAACAAGAACCTAGACAGAGGGAACATTTGTGAAATATAATTTTTTAATCTTCTGGTTTGGATCATTCTGGTTCTGTTCCAATTTGAACACCTGAGACTGCTCGGCTGCCATGCCTCTAATAAGCTTTCTACAATTAATGGACCTCAAAATACCTGTTCACCTTTTTATACAAATACCTCATCCATTCTTACTAAACTGAAACTTGCAAACTCTATGAAACCTAATAATGTCTCCATGCCTGTAGGATTCTCTTGAGCCTAGTTAAACCAGCTTTATGACAATGTTATGTTAGCAACAAGTTAATGTAAGAATCTAGACTAATTGTCTTAAACAAAATGTCTGAGAACTACTGTGCTGTAGATATTTATAGTGGATTTTCCACACAATATATATGTACTTGAATGACACTTCTAAGGATATATTATGCATATGTTTTACTTGCTTTTATTTTTCTCCTTCCCTAAGAATAACCTGAAAGTTAATTTCAGAGTAAATAGCCTATTTTGTTCTTTGTATGATAGCCAAAACAACAAAAAAGAGAGAAAAAAGAACAAATTAAAAAAAAAAATCAGAAATTTTCTTTTGCAAATCTATTTTACATACCCACATAGACACTTTAAGCTACAATAATGAGTTTCAAATAGATTTATTATAACAAATTGAAGAGATTAGTGAAAACAGTGATGTGCATTAAAGAGATATTCATTAGGGGAAATGAGCATTCATTCATGCTAATGTTGGTGTTAACTTACTTTGTAAATTCCCAAATACATTCTTAAAACACTGCTGGTATGATCAACGATTTAATAGACCACAGACTTTTTGGATATAAGTTATTATTATGTTTTAATTGGTTTTCCAAAGTATTCATTGAATTGAAGTGGAAAACAGAAGTTCTTTTCAGAATAAAAGTTTTTGTCTTACAGAATGCAGAAAGCTGTCTGGGACTTGGAGCTTTTCACTGAAAGAAGCTTTTGAGTACTGCTTCTGATGGAAAAAAATTGTCGTGGCTCATGGGAAAGATGAAAAGTGAAGAACACAAAAAACACAGGAGGACAAATAAGCTTAATAAATACAGCAATTTGTTAAATATTAAACAAAAATGAATCCCATTAAGTAAAACTTTAGTAAAAAAAAAAAATAGTTATCTTTTAACATTTAATTTAGAATGAGTGGCTAAAATATTTAAATTTCTATGTGGTGATTCCTTTAAGGGAAAAAGGACTGCTAAGGCAATATGCAAGATTTGCAAAAAAGAGGACAGCTGCTAGGAAACAAGGGCAAACATTATTAATGTCATACAGTATGTCACAGAAAGAAGTACATAACACAGAGCAGTATACTTCTGAATGGAGTATACTTGTCACAGGTATCTGAAATTTGGGATGTAGTTCTCTGCACTCTAATCCACCAATAGACTGTATCAAAACAGGTAGCCATGTCTCCTGTTTATGACCATGTTCCTTTGTCCTTCTTTGTCCTTGATCTTGGAAGTCAAGAGGGTAAGATTTCAAAATTAATCATTTGGCTTTTGTGTGTTTTATTGTCGTGGAACAAAACCACCAACCACCAGAGATGAAACCAAACTAACTACAATTTATTGCGAGAAACAAATGTCTGTACAGTTCTCAAATAAGGTTGGATGCCACCATAGCTGGCTCACAATTATAGAACAACAGCAAAACGAAGTATGGGCAGCACTACTACAAGGGTGACCTAAAAGCTTTTAGGATTTAAGGCGGGGCGGGGGGGGGGATCCATAGTACCCATTCATAGGTGTCCCCTGCCACAGAGAGAACCTCATGTCACAGACCTGCTTCCCCAAGGAGGACTCAAAATGGCCTGCAGCAGCACTGTTTGTGCCCAAGTCGGATCGAGGCTCATGGTCATGCATGGTAACTCACTAGAAACTTCTTCAGACTGAGGCGTCTCATTGGCTGAGAGCCTTGTCCATCAATTGAAGGGGTCTCGCCTGTGGCCTTAGGTGTACACATGATGGAGGTCACTAGGGAGTGCTGTGGCTCGGTTGTCAGTAAGTTTCTAGCGGTGTCGGGGCAGGTGTACCTGCCACATTTCTTTCTGTTAATTTTTCACTCATCTGATTCATCCTGCGGTCTCACAATAATCACTGCTGATGCAAGGAAGAGAGCAGAAACAAGTAGCTACAAGAAGGGTAAAAGAGTGAAAAAGGCCTCCACTTTCTGTTGCAACCCACAGTCAGATCTACATCAATGCAATACACTACTCCTTGAACAATTTGTAGACATGTATGGGGTTTGTGTGGCAATGTTTTGGTAGCAGGAGGGTGTTGTAGTTTAGCCCCAGCTGTGAGCTGAGCACCACATGGCCACTCGCTCACCCCTCCCCTCCCTGCCCCGGTGGGATGGGGAGGAGAATCGGAAGACAAAGGTAAAACTTGTGGGTTGGGATAAGAACAGTTTACTGGGACAGTGAAGGGAGAGGAAAACAACAACAGTATTTAGAATATACAAAACTGGTGATACACAATACAGATTCTCACCTGACAACCGTACATGACTGACCACCACTCAGGCCATCCCGGAGCTGCCTGGAGCCGTGCCACCCCTCCCTGACTAGCCTCCTTTTATACTGAGCATGATGTCATATGGTATGGAATACCCCTTTGGCTAGTTTGGGTCACCTCTGTGATAACATACTTAAGAAGGGGAAAAAACTGCTGCGCAACAGCAGCCAGAAGAGAGGAGTGAGTATATGAGAAAGAAACATCCCTGCAGACGCCAAGGTCAGTGAAGAAGGTGGGGGAAGAGGTGCTACAGGTGCTGGAGCAGAGAATCCCCTGAAGACCATGGTGAAGACCATGGTGAGGCAGGCTGTCACCCTGCAGCCAATGACCCTCCACAGTGGAGCAGATATCCACCTTGCAGTCCCTGGAGGACCCCATGCCGGAGCAGGTGGATGTGCTGGAAGCAGGCTGTAACCCTGTGGGAAGCCCTGGCTACTTGGACAATTTCTCTGTATTCCTCCCAGGCTACCTGCCCTTGCTTCCAGCCTCTGTAGGCTTCCCTTTTGTGTTGGACTTTGCCCAGGAGCTCCTTTGTTCATCCATGCAAGCCTCCAGACATTTTTGCCTGACTTCCTCTTTGCTGGGATGCATCACTCCTGAGCTTGGAGGAGGTGATCCTTGAATACTAACCAGCTGTCTTGGGCCCCTCTTCCCTCCAGGGCTTTGTCCCATGGTACTCTACCAAGCAGATCCCTGAACAGGCCAAAGTCTGCTCTGCTGAAGTCCAGGGTAGTGAGCTTGCTGTGCACCCTCCTTGCTGCCCTAAGGATCTTGAACTCCACCATTTCATGGTCATTGCAGCCAAGGCTGCCCTTGAGCAGCCCCTCCTTGTTGGTGAGAACAAGGTCCAGCATGGCACTTCTTGTCATTGGCTCTTCTGTCACTTGGAGGAGGAAGTTGTCATTGACACATTCCAGGAACCTTCTGGATTGCTTATGCCCTTCTGTGTTGTCCCTCCAACAGATATTGGGGTGGTTGAAGTTCCCCATAAGGACCAGGACTTGTGAATGAGAGGCTGCTCCTATCTGTCTATAGAGGGCTTTATCTATTCAGTCTCCCTGGTTGGGTGGCCTGAAGCAGACCCCCACTATAATGTCCCCGGTCCCTGCCCTCCATTTAAATCCTGACCCAGAAGCTCTTGGTCAGTTCCTCATCCATCCCCCAGTGGAGCTCCATGCACTCCAGCTGGTCATTGACATAGAGGGCCACACCCCCTCCTCATCTGCCCTGCCTGTCCTTCCTAAAGAGCTTGTATCCTTCCATCCCAATGCTCCAGTCGTAAGAGCCATCCCACCATGTCTCCAAGATGCCAATAAGATCATAGCCCTGCAGGCGTGTGCATGTCTCCAGCTCCTCTTGTTTATTCCCCATGCTACATGCATTTGCATAGAGACATTTAATTTGGGTCCCTGGTGAAGCTGACTGAATGGCTGGAATTCTTTGTCCTGCACTTCAAGTGCTCTCCTGCTGACCTGTGATCCTCGTCCAGGCTCTGGACTTCTATTTCTGCACTGGCATCAAACTGTTGGGAGTGGAATGGATTGAAGTTCCCCTCCCCTGGCAACTTTAGTGCTTGACACTGCAACATTGCAGTGATTGAGCAGAGACTAGCTGAAGAAGGCACGCAACAGAAGTGCTTTTGTGCTTGGACTAATATGCTGAGCCTATATAGGTCAAATGATTGAACAGTCTTACTACTCTTCTACAGTCATGGGAGCAATTGTCTTCTAGCAGGACTTGATATGAAACCTCTCAGCAGCCATATCAGGATTGTGAAGTATGACATCTAGGATTTTGGATGCAAGTGAAACAGTCACATGGGTCTATGAGAAAAGTGAGCATGAGAAAAAACTAAAAATGCAAGCCATTAACCTGAATCTTAACAGATTTGATTTGGACTTGTGTTCAGACTTATATGTAAATGATTGTCCATGCTGGACAGTTATCAGTGAAGGAAAATATTACCTCAATTCAAAAGATGAATCTAGACTGTTTAACTTAAGAAATCATATTGTTAGTACATGGGAAAAACAAAAAAAGTTAATTGTCTTGCAAATCAGATTGAGAATTAAAAAAAAAAAAAAAAAAAAAAAAAACCAAGCAACCCCCAAACCTTGCATAATATTTGTTAATTAATGGGTTGCCAGGAAAAGTTGCAGAAAAAGTAGAAAGTACAGAAAGGTTTTAGCAAGAATGTCATAACATTTAAAATGGGCTCAAGCTCCAGACTCCAAATGTCTAACTGTAAGTGTCTATATATAAATATTTAAGCTTCCATAACAGTAGTAGGGCTTAGATTAATTGTCAAAATTTCCTAATTTGCTTTAGTTTCCAGTGCAATTTGAGATAGTGCACTGTCCTGCCTGAGCTCCAGTTGCCAACCTGGGAGGGCAGAGGTCAGCTGCAGGTCCAGCCTCATGAAGATATCTCAAATACCATAAGGAGTTTGCAATGACATTTGATACTTAAGTTTGCCCATGAGAAACTACTGTCTAGTTTACAATGTTTGATATCTCACTTTAAGGTAGATATCTACAGTTAGTCAGATGAATAGCTCTCTGAATTAATGAGCCACGAGCACTAGCAAACTGAATCCCCTGACTAAATTTAGAAGCCTGCAGTCTCAAGCTGAATTCAATCCCTAACATTTAGATACTTAAGTTAGTGCAGATGAATCCAATTCTAAATCTTCCATAATGAAGGGAAAGAGAATTGTATAATGTTGTCTCTTTTCTAGTCAATTGCATTATAGCTGTTTATTTAATAATTTTAAATTTCATCCCATTAATCATTGCCCTACGCTTCAATCTATCTAGATCCCCCTGCAAGGCCTCTTGTCCCTCAAGAGAGTTAACAGCACCTCCCAGTTTGGTACCATCAGCAAACTTGCTAATGGTGCATTCAACTCCTGCATCCAGATCAATGACAAATATATTGAACAAAACTGGGCCTAGAATTGAACCCTGAGGAACACCACTGGTGACTGGTCACCAACCAGATGTAGCCCCATTCACTACAACCCTTTGAGCTCTGCCTTTCAGCCAGTTCTTCACCCAGCACACCATGAACCCACTTATCCCACAGTTGGACAACTTGCCCGGAAGGATGCTGTGAAAGACAGTATCAAAAGCCTTACTAGAATCCAGAAAAACTACATCCACTGCCTCCCCTTCATCCACTAGGCAGGTGACCTTATCATAGAAGGATATCAAATTAGTTAAACAGGACTTTTCCTTTGTGAAACCATGTTGACTGTGCCTGATGACTTAATTATTCTTTAAAGGCCTTTCAAAAGTACACAGGATAATCTTCTCCATATTTTTACCAGCAACCATGTTAGACAAAGAGGTCTGTAGTTCCCTGGGTCTTCTCTCATGCCCTTCTTGTACATTGGAGTAATATTGGTTAGCTTCCAGTCAGCAGGGATCTCTTCAGACTCCCAAGACCTTTGGTAGATGATCAAGAGGGGTCCTGCCATAACATCTGCTAGCTCCTTCAGTACTCAAGATAGGAACAGGCTTATGGGTTTTCAAGAAAATTTGTCTTCTCATGGATTCTTTATTTGCCGTCTTTCCAAAATATGCTGTAACCAAAATTTACCTCAACAGAGGCCATCCTCAAGGCCTCTGCAATGTAAGCAGACTCAAAATGGTGTTTAAGTGACGCAAAAATGTTGGGCTAAGTTCCTGGATAGTTGAGGAGAAGAGTAAGCGTGATTCAGTACAGCTAGTGAAGATTATTCTTTTCTCATGCAACTTACCCCTTATACCAGTGTTACAGGAAAGAATCCCAGTGCAGATCATTTGTGGATACAGGTGCAAATGAAAAGATACCCTTTCTTTTATTTTTTTTCTCTCTCTTACTTTTACACTTACTCATGTATGAAGCGGTCATTCTGCTGATGGATCTGACATGCTGGTGTCCTCTCAGGCTCTGGGCACTCCCAAGTGTGCAGCACTCAAGACTTGGAGTCAAGCTCCAGCATTTCATATATTTAGGCTCTTATCCTAGGGGAGAAGGAGGACAGAGGAAATGGCACAGAATGAAAAGAAGTAATTTCACTCAATGATCTACACCTAAAGCCAATCCTTTCCTTCTGCTTTGCACTGCCAGAATGGCATAAAATGGGATCTGACGCTAAACATGTAACTTTGCTCACTTCCTCAGGAGGTCTTTTATCACAAAACACATTGCTGAAATTGTGTATCATTTTGTCTGTGCGTGTGGCCAGATACTCATAAAGATAGCTTCCACATTTTTCCTGATCAGCACCTTCTGATCTACAAAAAAAAGAGATTGTTGCTTTGGGTCAAAAAAACACTAGACAGATACACTTTTAAACATAAATGCAGGATTATTTCTTCTTCCTGGCCTTGCTTACATGTTTCATGGCACATAATCTCTATCTCCTTCATGTTAAAAGGACCTGTGTCTCAGCTGCCCATGGCTCCCTGGATCACTGTGGACATCTGAAATCCCTTCCGGACAATGCTACTTTCAAAACTATATTCAGTCTAAAGTCAAACTCTTTCAAGATTTGAACTAAGCATAAAATACATCATTCATCATAAAAATAAACAATAAATTATATAATAATAGAGTATATTCCTACACAATTTCTGTCTATAGCATTTTGAGCATATTTGGGCTTAGATCACAGTCCTCTGAAGCATCTGTTCAATAATCTTTAGCAAATAGATTTTCTTTGGATCATTTTTCTCTGCTCTTAACAGGTCTTACATGCAAAAAAAGAATTTTTAAAAAACCAAAATAACCCCTTCTCCTAGGTGTGTTCTCTTCTAAGATGTACTTAGGAGACCAATTGACTCAGCATCTGTTTTTAATTTCATTTTAGTTTTAACTTTCAACTTGTTTCACCTGTGTTTCTCTTTTTTCTAATTTATGTGTGAACTGATTGCAGATGCTGCTTGATTTAGGAGTATCCTATCTGCCAATAGGCTAGGAACTTATTTCTCCTTAAACACTTTATTTAGAAATTGCTTGCCTAGTCTTTCTACAAGACAGACTAATTTGGAGATACTTTAATCATCTAACACTGTCAATGCAAAATGCTTATCATTTATTTTGAAAGTGTGTATGTAAACCTCACAGCCAGATCAGAAAGGAAAATGGAAACTCACAAAATCCATCTCTGCTCTCCAGTCTATTTGATGATGAAACTAGAAAAGTATTGGTACAGAGAGCTTTATTGGCAGCCTGACCAAACCCAATTCCCCTAATGATACCCGTTACTTAAAGTTGTTGTATATGAGCTTAGGTTTTTAGCAGTAGGTCTTCCAAAGAGGTTCCCAGAGGAAAATGAATTTCTATCTTGTCAATGAGATTATTTTCAAGGAACCAAGATTCTCGATGGATACCAGGTGTTCCTGGCTCACCTTGTACAGGAATGTTAAGAGACAGCATGCTGATAAATCTGCCAAAATCTTTCATGTGAGAGAGAGTTCAGAACTGCAGCAACACTAATGGGCAAACTGAAATAATGGATCTAGGCATCTAATATTTGGTACTTGAGTCAATAAATTAGGACAAGTTTTAACACATCTTAGCATGACCAGGAAAAACTGCAATGACAAACTGCTATTCAGTTGTGTCTTTCTAGAGCTCCATGAGGTCTATAATAAAATCCATCTTTAATGTTATGTACTATGGATCATTTAGGACTCCAGCACTTAGTGGAACTCAGCTTCTAGGCAATTTTGTGCAGCATGATTGTCCAGAAAAAATGAACATCAGTGAAACTGGCAGATACTACCAAATATTTTGTCTTCTGTTTTATTAATAATAAAAAATGTTGTCACAGAAGTAATTTTACCTTATTTGCTTGAAACGTCCTTTCCTGTGATATGTTTAACTAATGACCATGTTATTTTATCAGATTAAGTTTTCTCTGTGTACATGCAATTTTCAAGTACTTGAAGTGAGTGTAGTGTTGTCTTGTAAGGAACTGATGAGGGAGCTTTTTGGTTTTCCAGTGCTTTGTTTGGGATCTCAAACTCTGGATATATTAAACTCATATTACATTTCACAAGCCTAGATTAAAGTTTCATCCCACCTTTTGAAATAATCCAACATTAAATCCATTCACAGATTGCAGTAATCAGGCTAGATTTTTTCCAAGATAATAATTATCTGCTTGAGTGTCTCCCCTGTATAGCTGGATAAAATGGAGACTTACTCCTATTCAAACTTTTTAAAATGTCCTTACTACTGAGAATTATCTGACATTGTATTACAAAAATACCAGGAGAAATCAAACAGTTTTCATACTCAGAGGGGATTTTTTTATTTTCTACTTATGAATAAAAAACTATTTTATAATTGCCTTTTATCAGTATGGGATTCAAATTGAGTTAATGATTCATTCTTATTTGGTGAACTGAAAGAAATCTTGTCAAAAGTAATGGTAGAGTGTTGTTTTCTTTGGCCAGATGCTTTCTGTTGTTAGAAGCATCAGCAGGATATTTGCCTGACAGTTGTGGCAGAATCAATATCTTTAACAGAGAAAATACCTGCTGAGGAATAAATTGGACAAAATATTACACTACAATGAATGGGGGCTGATATGTCTACTGCTAAATCCTAACCAGTGTGTGCTTCTGCATCCTATCAGAGAGCTTGCCCACATGAATGCAAAAGCATTTTGTTAGAAAAGCACAGAAGTTCAGCACATGTAGCAACTACTTTTCAGTAAACGTGTAACGATAGGCCTAGTGTCTCTCTTGGTCACTGAAGACAAGTCTGTGAAGTGCACTTTCCGCAGTGTCAATGCCAATGTAGTTGGGAGCCACACTGTAAAAGGAGCTAGCTCTTAACACAGCCAAACAGTGGGAAACCTTGAGAAGGGCAGAAGCTTGGGAAAGTTCAAGATTAGGTAAAATGTTGCCAGCCCCTATATTTGTTTGTTTGTTTTTTTTTTTTTCCTGGGAAAAATAAGGAAAGGGAAAGCTTACCTTTATGCTTTTCCTGGTTTCACACTGTCCTGGTTTTGGTTGAGATAGAGTTAATTTTCTTTCTAGTAGCTGATTGTGGTGGGTTGACCTTGGCTGGAATCCAGGTGTCCACCAAGCCACTCTATCACTGCCCTCCTCAGCAGGACAGGGAAGATAAAAGTAAAATGGAAAAAACCTCTTGGGTCAAGATAGAGGCAGTTTAATATAGCAAAAGAAGAAGGACATGCATGGAAGCAAAGTAAAAAAAACCACAAGATTTATTCTCTACTTCCCATTAGAAGGCGATGTCTAGCCACTTCCTAGGAAGCAGGGCTTCAGTATGTGTAGCCATTGCTCCGGAAGACAAACATCGTAAATAACGAATGCCCCCCACTTCCTCCTCCTTTCTCTCAGCTTCTATTGCTGAGAGAGTTAGTAAAACCATTGTTATGGCATATAACAATCATAGTAGTAATGACATGAAATATTATGTAGTGATTAACATTATACAATTGAAAAAAATGCCTATTCTCACCCAAAATCAAATCCCTTTGAGGTACACGTTGGACTGCCCCATCCTTCAACATAACCCACCAAATGCACTCAGCTCCTTGAGTAAAAGCAATCCCATGAACGGATTTTCCTTTGCCCGAGGCAGGAGTAACCCAGGCTGTCTTCCTTAACATATTCTTCATGTGTGCTACGGGGACTTGTGATTCTCACAGCTCACTCGGGGACAGGGATCAGGTGGCTACCTCTGGTTCTGTCTCTTCCTCCTGTTCTTGTGATGGCCCTGTTTCATCATCCTTTACTAAACAAGCTGACTTTCGTGTCCATTTCTTCTTATGTATAGGGGCAACTGATACCAGTATGGGTTGGTTATCTGGTTCAGCTGCAGCGCTTGTTGCCAGAGTTTGAGTAGCCACAGTGCATGTCGCAGGGATTGGAGTAGCCACAGTGCCTGTTGCAGGGGTTGGAATAGATGTAGTGCTTCCTTAATTCAAGAACTTTTCAGCTTCTTACACCCTGCCAGGTGCACAAGAAGCTGGGAGAGCACAGCCAGGACAGCTGACCCAGACCGGCCAAAGGGATATTCCCTACCACAGAGCGTCATGCTCCGGATATAGCTGGGGGAGCCAGCCAGGAGGCAGATTTGCTGCTTGGAAACAAAACTGGGTATCAGGTTGGTTTTTTTCACCCTTCTGCATGTGGTGAGTAATTGCATTTGAGCAACACTATTTTTTATATTAATATTACATTATTATTAAACATTAATGTTATTATCTTCCTTTGTTATCCTTTAAACTCTCTTTATATCAACCCACGAGAGTTTTTTTTTCCCATTATCCTCCCCATTGCTTTGTGGGGGGAGGGGTGAGCAAGCGGCTGTATGGTGCTTAGTTACTGGCTGGGGTGAAGCCATGACACACAGAAATTATGATCCCTAAATATATAGATCCAGAAGATGTATTAAAGGTAGTATGGTTCCTCACTCCAGTAGTGTAATGTTTGTTCTTTCAATGATTTATGTAGCATTACCAAAGGCAAATCCCGCTTGTTTGAAATACCACTAAGGAGTAGAGCGAGCTCTGATATGTGGGGGATTTGTGTACTCAGCACACAGGGATCAAAGTACTAAGAATTAATGTATGTGAAAGGCAGAGTTCATGAGAGTTCTGTGAAGAGACAAGCGGTCTGTGATTCTCTGTGCTGAGTTGTTGAGGGACTAACTGTTGAGAGACTTTTTTTTTAGGGTCCAACAGTAGTCACAAAGACTTGTGTGTGAAGGGACTCCAAGGTCTGTTTTCTTTTCATGAGGGCTTTGAAAACCTGACTTCAAAAAGATTGTCCTCTCAGGAGAGATATGTGACTTGCTGAGCTTCTGTCAGACCTATGAATGTCACATATATTTGATGGAGAATAAGACAAGCCAAACTATTCTAGCTGAGGGAAACAGTGAATGCCTATGTATGATATGAGAAATGCTGGCAACCTAATGAATTTTCCCTTTGGGATTCTGTTGTGGTTTTACCCCAGCTGACAGCTGAGCAAGACGCAGCCACTCGCTCACTGCCCCCCGTCAGGATGGGGAAGAGAATTGGAATGGTGAAAGTGGGAAAACTCATGGGTTGAGATAAAGACAGTTTAATAGGTAAAGCAAAAGCCATGCATGCAAGCAAAGCAAAGCAAGGAATTCATTCACCACTTCCCATGGGCAGGCAGGTGTTCAGCCATCTCCAGGGAAGCAGAGCTCTGTCACTCGTAACAGTTCATTGAGAAAACAAACTCCATAATTCCAAATGCTGACACCCCCCCTTCCCCGCGCCCTGTCCTTCCTCTTCCCCAAACCCCTTATAAACTGAGCATGACGTCATATGGTATGGAATATCCCTTTGGTCAGTTGGGGTCACCTGTCCTGTCTGTGTCCCCTCTCAACTCCTTGTGCACCCCCAGCCATTGGCAGGGTGGTGTGAGAAACAGAGAAGGCCTTGGCTCTGTGTAAGCACTGCTCAACAGCAACAAAAACATCTCTATATAACAAAAACATCTCTATATTATCAACACTGTTTCCAGCACAAATCCAAAACATATCTCCATGCTAGCTGCTATGAAGAAAATTAACTCTCTCTCAGCTGAAACCAGCACAGATGCACATACTGGACACAGAAGAGACACACAGCTACACATAAGAGTTTGTGCTTATATTCATTTTTCTTTAACTTCCACTATTTTCTTAAAGACATTTTGCCACTAATGTGTTTTACAGTAGTTATATGGGATTTTTTTTTCTTTATTTTAAGTTGGTACAAATATATGTTATATGTGCTGAAAATATCAGCTTTTGTTGAGTAATAAAATGGTAGCTTTGATGACTTTTCTTCTAAGTCTTGTTGGGTCAGAACCTTTCTGAAATTTCACTGTCTCTCATATTTACTTTTACCCATAGGGAATTTCGTTGCTACGCTTGCTTGTATGGTTTCCTTTATTTTGTACTTAATCTAATTTTGTAGTCATTTGAATGCTGGTACTCCTAGCTACCTATATGCATTTCCCTGAATATTTAATAATCGTGTCATGGATGACATGCTTTATGGATGTAATGCATCCTGTTGAATGCATTTGCAGTGAATCTTATACTTTGTGAGCATTGTTTGGTGTGCAATGCTTTTCAACCACGTAATCTCACTTTCAAAACTTTTCTCTAGTGCTTTCATTATCCAATATGTTTTTCTCCTTTTTTTGATAATTCATCTTTATGCTACAAGCATTGCATGACTAATAAATGGACCCAGGCTAACTGTTCTAAGAATTGCTTTCTGTAGTACCAACCCTTTTCGCATTTCTAGTACTCCCTTCTGCAAGTAAGGCCACACGGATCCAGTTGGCAACACCTTTTTACTCTATCACACCATGGATGAGATAGTATATCAGTGTAGGGGATAGGATTTTCTTCACAGAATGAAGAAAAAGAAACTTTAATCTAGGATACACAGGCAAATAAGAGGCAGAAGATAACAACTTTATAACAAAGAGGCCTGGGCTCACAATTTCAAGGAGAAAGAACTTTTATACTAATAAGTCACATAATACTTCTCTCACTGGACTCTCTTCCAAACTGTGACCCTCTACTTTTCTTTCCTGATGTGATATTTCTCCATAATTTCCTCTATACACAGGGTTCCAACTACTTTTATGTAAATGACTCAGAATTCTCACTTTTCACTTCTGACCTCTCTCCTCTGTTTAATCCATCATCTATCATCACCATTTTAAGATGGTTCATAATGATGTTCCTATTTTCTTGTAATAATCCTCAGGAGAACTGCTGAAAATAGGATTATTCATATGAATAAGGCAATTGAATTTTAACTTTGAGCTCTTCTATCTGTGTTTTGAATCTGAGGAGGACAAAGTGCAAGACTGTTCCAATCAATGAGTTCAAAAATTGTTCTGTAGTTCATGCAGCTCTGTACATTTTCTTTCTTGTTAAATATTTAAAGAAAATACACAAGCACTATTGTACATAAGTTGCAAAGGATCTTATACTCAGTACAGACTTTTGCTACTGCACAAAACCAGGGCATATAATCTTTTAAAGAAATTCATTGAACTTTCCTTCATTTTTTTTTTTTTAGCCCCTATTTCTCACAGAAAAAGGTATATTTTCAGAATCTCATTTTTCTGACTAACCTTAATTCTATGTGATCTAAAATTATTCATAGCCATTTTATATCTAGTTATTTTGTGTCTGTATTGTCCCATAGCCTAATCTAATTCCCAGGGCTAACATTTGAGTCAACAACCTGCTACAAGCTGCCCAAGGATCTTTAGAAGCACAGTCTTAGCAGCGGGACATGCATTACCTGAGTTAAATCCACAGAAGTGTAGCACTCATCCACATCTCAGCACCAAATCATAAAAGCAGCTCCAGGTAGTGACAGGACCACACACACATATTCCTCAGCAGTAAATGGATGGTAACCAGCAGTTAAATCTACACTTCTACGTGTGGGTAATGATTCTGGTCCCCCAGCGCAAATAGTGCAGAGAGATTTGTAGCTGCTACCTTGACAGCAGGCTGCCATACCCACATTATCTAGTACTTATTAAGTACTCCTGTGAATTAAATGTAGTGGCCCTGTTGGCTTTGCATGATGGCTTAGCTATTATTTTTTGGAGTGCTTTTTTTTTTTTTTTTTTTTTTTCAGTTGAAGCTGTCTGGAATATTGTGAAGGCTGTGTTGCAATTCATTAGTGTTGTTATTTTTAAACCATAAAATGGCCACTTACCAGACAGTGTAGCATAAGGGCATGTGATGGTGTTCAAAGACTGCTGGGATAATGTTAAAAGACTGCACAGAACATAATGTATTTGAGGTACGCAGTCATTGCACCTAATTGCCACCAGAACTACACCTGAGTTTTATTCTAAAACAATCTAAAAATGTTATCCAAAAGTCCTGGGAGTGAATTAGCACTTCTCCAGTGTGATTCATTGAGTGACCAGAACTGAGGAGTAATCTGCACTAGTTAAAAGTGCAGAATCACTGAGAGAGTCTACTATAGTCTCTCAAAGTGTCCTGTCAATAAGCAAAATTATTTGTTATTAACAAAGGGGACAAACTACAATTTGCAGATTAGCAGAAATCAGTTCACAAAATAAGGTCCTAAATCATAGTGAACAGTCCACAGCAACAAGTTTCAGTGCCTGCTGTTTGCATGTTGAGAACCCAAATGAACAATAATCCACTGAAATTTTGAAAGACAGCCATCCTCTACATAACTGCAAAAAATTGCTAACCATGATTCAATTTCTGAGGCATCAATGGTAATTCATACAATATTTTACTGTAATTTTCTGAACTCTTGATTTTTAGACATTGATGACCATAGTCCTTTGAGAGGTTTAGTTTTTCTCATTATTATATTCTTTGGTTTACCTGATGAGCTTGTCCTTGCATTTTTAACTAGTTCAAAAAAATTGCCAAGTTTCTACCAGTTTCCTTTTGGAACTATTTTAGGAATGCCTCTTCTGGGGATCTTTAAATAATTGAAAAGTTTAGAACCTGTATCGCTTAGGTTGCCTTCTACAATTAATTCCTTATTTCAAGGAAATATTAGAATAAGACAATCAAACACCACAAAAAAACCCCATTCAATAAATGAATAACTTGAAGAATAATTTCCTTTAAAATTATGATCTCTATGAAAAATATTAAACCAGATAGATACTTTCTAGTTCAAGGAAAACAGGCAAGTGAAATGTATTAATTGACTGGGTTGAAAGAACACCTCTGCTTTGATTTAATGATGGAAAAGCTAATGATTTTTGTTTGTTACTAGATCTATTTTGAAAACTCAGAATTAATTCAATCATAAATGAACAATGTGTTTCACATCATAGTAAAGAAATAAATGTCAAAAAATTGAATTTATCAGGACAGTTACTTTCAAGGAATACACTTCAGCATAGTTTTATTTAAAAGCTTTTTTTTAACATTTAAAGGGTATCTTTTATCTTTTGTTTGTTTGTTTGTTTTATTTGGGGTTTTTTGTTGTTTGTTTTTACCTTTTAGCTTCCTCATTTTCTTCTCTTTCCATCTTCACCTCATATCATATTTAGGGAACTGATGAGGTAAGTGATAGTTCGTTATAATATTTAAAATTCACAGTTTAATTTTGTAATTTAAAATCACAAAATTTCAGTTCTAGTGCAGATGAATTACATAGCCATACAATCATAGCATAATTTAGGTTGGAAGAGACCTTTAGGGGTCATCTAGTCCAAACTCCTGCTCAAATCAGATGAGAAAAAAGTCCTTAATTAATATAATTATAAATATCTCCAGGAATGCATGTTCAACAGTTTCTCTGGGTAGCCTTTTCCAGCATTTGATTGCCCTCAAGATAGGAATTATTTTCTTATAACTGATCAGAATTTCCCTTGTCTCAACTCATAAGCATTCCTCCTTCCCCTTTCCCTGTGCAAAGCCAAGAAGAGTTTAGGTCTTTCTTCTGTACAACCAGTCACTAGGTAGTTGAAGATGGCAAACATGTCCACATACCCCACCACCCCTGACCCAGCCTTCTCTGGGTTCAATACAGTTCCTTCAGCATCTCCTCCAATATATTATGCCCCAAATATCTAACCATCTTAGTGGCCTTCTGCTGACTTGCTCCAGTTTTTCAGTCTGCCTCTTATACTGGGAGACCCAAGACTGGACACAGCACATCAGGATCAATCTTATAAATTTCTAATACAGAGTAATCATTGCTTCCTTCAGCCTGCTGTCTCTGTTTTTGCCAATGTAGCCCAGTAAGAAGTCAGCTTTTATCACTGCAAGGGCACATTACTGACTGACATGTCACTTGTCCACCAGGATCACCTGGTCCTTTCCAGCACAGCTGCTTCATCACCAATATTCTCTGAAAGTAAGGCAGTCAAATTGATGGATCCTTTGGTTGCACCTCAGCTGACTGACCAGAGCCTGCCCTGAGGCCTTGATGTTTCTGTCATTCATACCAAGTTTTTGGAGTATACTGCTACTTCCTACTGGCTGCACATTCACGTTTCCATAGTTCGGAAACAAGTCACTAGGGAGCTATGTGGGAGTGCTCCTGGGTAGCTAGCTGTGACATGACGTATATCAAGAAACTTGAAAGTGGTTATAACTTCACTCGTTAAGATGAGGCCTTTGACTTAAGCATATAAATGATCTATTATATATTGTAACACAGTAAAATGAGAAGAATTACGAACAATTAAAAGCTTGCCAGAGCTCCCTAATAACCCAAAATTCTGGAAAAAAAAAAAAATTAGAAATGGGAGCAATTTGCATGTTGTGTTGGGTTTGCGTGGCAGGGTTTTGGTAGCGAGGGGGGCTACAGGGGTGGCTTCTGTGAGAAGCTGCTAGAAGCTCCCCCTGTGTCTGATAGAGCCAATGCCAGCCGGCTCCAAGATGGACTCGCCCCTGGCCAAGGCCAAGCCAATCAGCGCCTCTGTAATAACATATTTAAGAAGGAAAAATACACTTAGAGAGAGAGCTTTTGCAGCTGGAGAGAGGAGTGAGAAGATGTAAGAAACTCTGCAGACACCAAGGTCAGTGCAGATGGAGGGGGAGGAGGAGCTCCAGGCGCCGGAGCAGAGATCCCCCTGCAGCCCGTGGTGAAGACCATGGTGAAGCAGGCTGTCCCCCTGCAGCCCATGGAGGAAGGATGAGGGGGTGTAGAGATTCCACCTGCAGCCCGTGGAGGACCCCACGCCGGAGCAGGTGGAGGCACCTGAAGGAGGCTGTGGCCCGTGGGAAGCCCACGCTGGAGCAAGTTCCAGGCCGGACCGGTGGACCCGTGAAGAGGGGAGCCCACGCCAGGGCAGGTTTGCTGGCAGGACTTGTGACCCCATGGGGGACCCCACGCTGGAGCAGCTTGCTCCCGAAGGTCTGCACCCCGTGAGAGGGACTCCATGCTGGAGCAGGGGAACGATGAGAGGAGTCCTCCCCCTGAGGATGAAGAAGCGGCAGAAACACCGTGTGATGAACTGACTGTTAACCCCCACTCCCCGTCCCCCTGTGCCGCTGAGGGGGGAGGAGGTTGAAGCCGGGAGTGAAGTTGAGCCCGGGAAGATGGGAGGGGTGGGGGGAAGTGTTTTAAGAGTTGATTTTATTTTCTCATTCCTCTACTCTGTTTTGCCTAGTAATAAATTAGATGAATTCCCTCTCTAAGTTTGGTCTGTTTTGCTCGTGACGATAATTAGTGAGTGATCTCTCCCTGTCCTTATCTCGACCTACAAGCATTTCGTTGTACCTTTTCTCCCGTTTGGTGAATGAGGGGTGTGATAGAGCGGCTCTGGTGGGCACCTGGCCCCCAGCCAGGGTCAACCCACCACACATGTGAATTTATTTTATTTATTTTATTTTCAGCTAAAACAAAAATGACAATTCATTTTTGTTTTCAGAATGATTTTATGCATATTTTGACCCATTTTTCTGACGAAATTTAGAATACAGTTGATTCAGCAACACTACATACTGAAAAACAGACTGCTTATGGATTTAGGTGTAGGCATGTGTCACAATAAGTATTTGTCTAAATTCTATTCTGTACCTACCCCTGTAGCTGGGGCACAAAAGACAAACTTCTTGTCTGAGAAGAAGTAGTGGGAGATCTTGTTTGGCTTGTTGGTTTTTCTTTGGTTTGGTTTGTGGGTTTTTTGTTTGGTTTTTGTTTTGTTTTGTTTTTTCCTTTATCTTGCTGCTTTATAGATTGCCTAGGAGTAGCTGGGAAAGGTCATTTCTAGATCTGCATGAAACCAAAATGTTAGAACCCACACGTCCTGGTTTCAGCTGAGATAGAGTTAATTTTCTTTCTAGTAGCCAGCATAGTGCTGTGTTTTGTATTTAGCATGAGAATAATGTTGATAACACACTGATGGTTTTAGTTGTTGCTAGGTAGTTGTAGTGTCTACACTACGCCAAGGACTTCTCAGCTTCTCACTGTGCCCTGCCAGGTGCACAAGAAGCTGGGAGAGCACAGCCAGGACAGCTGACCCAGGCTGGCCAAAGGGATATTCCCTACCACAGAGCATCATGCTTTGGATAGAACTGGGGAAGCCATCCGGGAGGCGGGATTGCTGCTCGGAAACAGACTGGGCGTCAGGTTGACTTTTTTTCCTTCTGCATGTGGTTAGCAATTGTATTTGTTCACAACTTTTTACATATGTTATTGTTATTAATATTATTATTCTCTTTATTTGTTATCCTATTAAATTGTCTTTATCTCAACTCACTTGGGTTTTTCTTGGGGTTTGGCTTTGTGGTTTGTTTTCGTTTGGTTGGTTGGTTTGGTTTTTTCATTGTCCACCCCATTCCACTGGCTGGGGAGAGGTGAGTGAGCAGCTGTGTGGTGGTTAGTTACTGGCTGAAGTTAAATCATGACACCACTACTTTTAGGTTTTCACAAATGTCCTGATTTTCTGCCTCCATGCAACTGCTCTGCATGGATATACTTCCTGTGCTCTCAGTGCTTAGCATAAACACAACATAACTAACTTATTAATCTATGCCTACCTTCTGTAGAACGTTTGTGACACGTTTTGGTGTTGTACATGCTTTTTAACAACTCTTTAGTGCTGTACATGCTAGATTCTCATTTAAGGGAATCCTCCTACTCCTCAAGGATTCTTTTGCATTTGCATGTAAAAGTTACTGAATACAATTCATAAGGAAAATTGGAAGAACATACCAGGCACAAGCACATCTCACTCCCAAGACAGTCTCTCTGGCATTAGACTACAAAATCAAGCTTCCCCTTGCTTAATTTCTCTCCTGCTCAATAAATGTTATATTCTTTTCTGCATAATAGTATAGCTACAGGAGAGAGTACTTCCTAATGTCTATCTAAATTGGCTTCCAAAATTTTTAAAAAAGCCTGTGAATTCCCTCATATCATTATATGCTGATTACACAGCAGTGTTAAAGCCCCTACCAAAGATAAACTGGATTATATTTTTTTTCAGACATGTACGTTTGAATAAGAATTAAAGCTTTTCACTTCACATTGCTTTCTGCTAAGATGTAACTTTCCACTATCAGGTGAAAATGCATTCAAAAATCTATGGAGAGAAGATCAATGAAAAAGGTGTAGTTGAAATTGAACTGGCATATTTGTTGGAGGAATACAGTAATTTAGTATGTTTCTTCATCAGCAACCTTTATGATTCACTGCTGTTTCTTCAGCTTTTAATAACACTAGAAGTGAAACACATGCTATTAAATATGGGATTCATCTTCACAGTAGAAACAATGTTTCAACCACTGGGTTTTATTTGCAGAAAGAGAGCTACTTACCTATGGCATAGATGTCTGTGGGAATTGCATATAAGAGGTTAAACCCACCAGTGTCTGCTCATCTCTCATAGAAACATTGTGGATGGAGATCCGCAAGGCTGGTATGAGAAGCAGCCAAAGGAGGGAGTCTTACGGCAGCAGGACAGCCCTGTTTTGGCTAGACAATGCGGAATAAGCAGATAAATGGTTTCTACACAGAATTTTGAAGGCCTCAGTGCCCAGAGTGAGACCTTTTTTCTTCATTATCCATGAAATGAATATTAAAGTTAACACCCCTAAATATGCTAATGAGCTAAAAGGAGTACATGCTAAACATACATGACTACAGTACTCGACTCTCCACCCAAATCATGTTAAACATCACCCCTGGGAGGGGACAGCTAAGGTTGGGGGATAAAGGTTGTGGAGGAGGTTACCCCCCGTGGGGGAAGAGATTGAAGACCCCAAAGACGCAGTCAATGGGCTGTGCTCCTTCTCCTCCACCCAAGACAGGGATGCCTTCTTGGTAAGCACTGCAATTTCACCTTTTTGGTGAGAATACCCAGGACAGTATTGTCATATATTAGCGCTATTGCAGTGAGTGCATTTACCAACAGCAATTCCGAACTCTTTATATCTGTCACTGTAATAAACTTTCTATTAATTTCAACTTCACAAAATTGTCTCAGTGAAAGTCCTTTGGGGGCTCTGACAGGCAAACGTTGACTCTGATATATGGCTATATATATATACACCTTAAGACATAAACCATTGACCAAGACTGGACCTAGCTGCCCTTAGGCTCCTCTCTGGGAAGGAGTTTAGAAAGCAAGGGGGTCCTTTCTGAACCTTATGACTCAACAGGAGTGCCTCCCTCTGCCACACATCAGACTCACCTTTATGTGACAGAGGTACATATACAAATACAAATATGTACAGACACACATATATCTATATGTGTGTGTACATATACATACATACAAGTAATGGGGAATTACTCTCCCTATTTCAATGCACTAAATTTGAGAGCCTAATCATTCTAGTTAGTAGAGAAAGAAGATTAACTAATTAACATTTCAGTTGTGTTTCAGAGGTGTTTACGTCTATCCAATTATTATACAGAGATCCCTGAATTCTTAATTTAATCCAGCTCTCTAAATCCAGGGATGTTAAATAACCATCTACAGTGGATTAATCCAGTAATTTGTCTTTCTAGTTCCCCTGTTTATGGTAAACAGATCTATAAAGGTATGATTCAATTCACCTAATTTTAAATATTTAAAATTAGCAGTATAAATCTGAGCCACACATTCCAAGGAAAGGAAGAGAAAAAGAAAAAAAAATCTCTAAAGACCAATTAATCTGAATTTGCAAAATTCTTTAGGATGAAAGCCACTTCTATTGAATATAAAGGAAAGTGAGACTAGGAGATCCAGTTGTAGACATCTACAGTAGGGCAAAATTTCACTCTTGGTTTACTTTTTTATCAAGTGTGAATCTCAGATTTCAGTATAGTTTAAATAATCTTACAGTTCAATACTATTCACACAGATAGAGCCATTATTGTTTTTCTTACTTTTGATTTTAGCTGATGCTAAGTTTTATGTTATTCACCACAGAATATGTACACCTAAATGTGCTATGTATACTAACAGGCTATATGCTAACATCCTTTGATCATCTACTTGACAGTAGACAGTATCTCTGCAGCTAAGTTAAAGCTAACATAGCAACTTTTTTATTTACATAGGTCAAAAATGTAAAGCAGCCCTGTAGCTCAGTCCCTCAGATCACATTTAAATATAACCATCACACCATCTGTCAAAATATGGTATTTTGTAGCTTGACAAGATTCAGCTTCCAGCTAGCTTCTACAGTTAAACCATTAATATTAAAAATACATCAGGCAAATGAGACAGTACTTATAAATAGATACATACAATCCAGACAACCTATGGAAGTATTATTTCTAATAACTATTTTTACATGATTACTCCAAACCACCCAAATAACAGGTAGTCAGTACTATAGTTCGCATTATATTATTACTTAAGGAAACAATGAAACAATGCTGGCCTAGATATAACCAAGCATTTTAATAGGAATTAATTACTATGCATAGGCACTTGTTTCAAATCAATGTTTATGGTGTTCACTGCCCACTGAAATAAAAAGATATGATTTTTTTCTTTCTTTTTTTTTTTTTTCCATTGAAAATGGCTCAGAATAGTCCTTACTGTTCCTATGTCCACATCAACAGAACTTGAAATTATGGTCTCTTTAAATATAACAGTAACTACCTTGTTGACTTGATATTTCTATATTAGCTTTTAGGGTACTGAGGGAGCTGGCAGAAGTGCTCACCAAGCCACTTGTCATCATTTATCAGAAGTCCTGGCTAATCAGGGAGGTCCCAGTTGACTGGAGGTTAGCCAATATGATGGCCATTCACAAGAAGGGATGGAAGGAGGATCCAGGGAACTACAGGCCTGTCAATCTGACCTCAGTGATGGGGAAGGTTGTGGACCAGATCATCATACAGCACATACAGGACAACCAGGTGATCAGGCCCAGTCAGCATGGGTTTATGAAAGGCAGGTCCTGCTTGACTAATCTGATCTCCTTCTATGACAAGGTGATCTGCTTAGTGGATGAGGGAAAGGCTGTGAATGTTGTCTACCTGGACTTTAGTAAAGCCTTTGACGCCATTTCCCACAACATTCTCCTGGAGAAACTGGCTGCTCACAGCTTGGAAGAGTGTACTGTTCTCTGGGTAAAAAACTGGCTGGATGGCTGGGCCCAAGGAGTTGTGGTGAATGGAGTTAAATCCAGTTGGTGGCCAGTCACAAGTGGTGTTCTCCAGGGCTCAGTACTGGGGCCAGTCCTGTTTAATATCTTTATCAATGATCTGGATGAGGGGATTGAGTGCACCCTCAATAAGTTTGCAGACAACACCAAGTTGTGCAGGAGTGTTGATCTGCTGGAGGGTAGGAAGGCTGTACAGAGAGATCTGGACAAGCTGGATCGATGGGGTGAGGCCAATTGTATGAGCTTCAACAAGGCTCAGTGCCAGGTCCCACACTTGGGTCATAACCCCATGCGGTGCTACAGGCTTGGGGAAAAGTGGCACATCCAAAGGAGAGCAGTGAAGCTGGTGAAGTTTATTGAGAGCAAGTCTTATGAGGAGTGGCTGAGGGAAATGGGGTTGTTTAGCCTGGACAAAAGGAGGTTCAGGGCAGACCTTATCGCTTTCTACAACTACCTGAAAGGAAGCTGTAGCAAGGTGGGTGTTGGTCTCTTCTCCCAAGTAAGGAGTGATAGGATTGGATATTAGGAAAAAATTCTTCACTAAAAGGGTTATCAAGCATTTGAACAGGCTGTCCAGGGAAGTCACCATCTTTGGAGGTACTTAAAAGATGCATAGATGTGGCACTTAGGGACATGATTTAGTGGTGGACTTGGCAGTGCTAGGTTAATGGTTGGACTCGATGGTGTTAAGGGTCTTTTTCAAGATTCTATGATTCTATACTGCCCATTGACTCGCATCTAAGAGCTCTTATGGAAGTGTCTATGATACTATACAATTGTTTGGCAAGGTGAAGGAACGTACTTTACTGCAATGCAGTTTCATTGTTAGATAATTTCAGATGGAAGTTCAAAAAACTTCCAGGGAAAAATACATATATATATCTAGCTAAAGGGTGGGTGTCAAGAGGATGGAGCCAGACTCTTTTCAGTGGTGCCCAGTGACAGAACAAGGGGCAATGGGCACAAACTGGAACACAGGAAGTTCCATTTGAATATGAGGAAAAGCTTCTTTATTGTGAGGGTGACAGAGCACTGGAACAGGCTGCCCAGAGAGGTGGTGGAGTCTCCTTCTCTGGAGATATTCAAAACCTGCCTGGATGCGATCCTGTGCAACCTGCTGTAGGTGATCCTGCTCTAGCAGGGGGGGTTGGACTAGATGATCTCCAGAGGTCCCTTCCAACCCCTACCAATCTGTGATTCCCTGAGGAAAACAAACAAAACCAACAAATGTATAATCCACTGTTTTTGGTGTTCTACTAATGTGTTTTGAGTGTATTTTTCAGCAATGCAGATTTTTTCACACCTTTTTGTGTGTTGCCTAATCAACAAAACAGTCAGATTAAATCAGTTTCCCAAGTTCATGTAAGAATGAGAATCAAAGTAGAAGTAATCTGTGAGCCATTTATGCCAGCAGTGCTCAATAAGGCTATTAAAATCAGGTTTAAACAGCATCAGCTTCCTCCTTTGAATAGTTTGACTAACACAGGTTTTTTCATACCCCTGGGAAATGAGGTAGAAACACTATTAAAAGGAGCAGTCCATTAAAGGAAGAAAATTAGGTGCTAGTATTCCAGTTTATTTGCAAGCATTTTTCTTTTCCTGTTGTTATTTAATTGAATAACATTTAGTAATTAACTCAGAATAAGAGGTGGAGTAATAATAAAACAATAAAAGCAGTACTGCAGAGGAGCAGAAAAGGAACCCTTTGGCACATACACCATAACAGAACTATAGCATAACCTACATGGTGTGTACAACTGACGTGGTTTAGCCCCAGCCAGCAGCTGGGTGCCACGCACCACTCACTCACCCCTTCCCTGGCAGGATGGGGAGGAGAACAGAAAAACAACGGCAAAGCCTCGAGGGTTGGGATAAGGGCAGTTTACTGGGACAGCAAGGGAGAGAGAAACAATCAACAACAGTACTGATAACAGATATTCACAATGGGTGATAACAGAGAACAATTTACCGATCCAACCACCGACCAGACACTCAGCCCATCCCAGAGCCACATCAAACCCACCCCTGCCCGACTGGCCCCCTTTTATGGTGAGCATGACATCACATGGTATGGAATAGCCCCAGGCCAGCTTGGGTCACCTGTCCTGGCTCCTTGTGAAATTAACTCTATCCTTGCCAGAACCAGGAGAAGAACTAAGAGAAAGGATTACAGTGATGCTCAGCAGCAGTTGAGTGTGTCTCCTACACCTAGTGAGAAGGCCAGATAACACTGGTTAAGAAGGTGATTGGGGTCAAAAGTAAAAGAAACCTGTTGGGTTTTATCCTATTAAAGCAAAGCTGCTGTACAGAAAGTTATGTAGGCCAAGAAACGTGAAAAAAAAAAAAGTGTGAAGAGGGCATTTTTCTATATTTTTTGAAATCTCTTAAAGCTCCCTATGGTATTCATATTATTAATTTAACTATGCTTAAGATCCTGAATGACCAATAAAGTAGATATCTCACTGTAAGTAAAGAACATCCTCTTTCCTCTGTCCGAGTTTTATAATATGAGAAGACTGAGCTGTTTGAGAGTAATGAAATTATTTCTTTTTAATGAATTCTGTTATGGAGCTCACTGTAAAATTTATAACCATCAGTTATTCCAGATTGGCTATCTAGAACAGTTCACTTAATAGTGGTGTCATTTTGAAGGGTAATTAGAAATATACTATTCCTGAGACATAACCCATATAAATAGTTTCTTAAAGTGAAACTCAATAAACCATGTGTGCATAGGTGGTAAATACATGCATGAATGTGGAAGGTAGCTAAAGCAAGCTGTTTTCCCACAGTCTGAACTTTGATGAAAAAGTCCCTAAAGCCTCTTATAAAATATGGAGATTTATCTCTCAGCTCACCTTTTATAATTAAAGGTGATTTTTTACCTAACTTTCTCTTAAAACAGTATTGAAATGCTGCCTCTAGATGATCAAAATATCTCAGTGTACCAGAAGTGTTCTATTGTTTTGTACAAGAAAAATCAAACTGACTCCATCTATATCACCAACCTGCTAAGAATTTGCTAAGTGAGACTCCTTAGCTTTCTAAAAGAAAAATCTAACTCCTAAAATAAGCCAGAACACTTCCTATATTGCCAGCAATGGCTGGAATTGCAAGAAACAATGACATAGAGAACTATTGATCCTCAGACTTTGAATCAAGTGTGTATTTATGACTGGGATCCAAAAAAACTTAATTTCTTAAAAACTGAAAGCCAACCATACAAGATGTACATACTATGTGTTAATTTAAAAAAAATAAAATTAAGTTATTGTATATTTTCCTCCATGTATTGCTCTATTTTCTCTTTGATTATTCCCTGAAAGTAGGACTGATATTTTATTTCCCCTTCCAAGACATGTAAAAATAACAAATTTTACTGGTAATTAGCATTCTAGATTACAGATATGCCATTAAAATCTATGTTGTTAAAGACAAATGTAAATTCTTAATTTACATTTGGCTGTTTACTGATGTCATGCATGTATTTTAATGCTTACAGTATTTTAGGGGTGGGAAGTTGTGTTTGCAGCAAGTCTAAATATCTAATGCTAATCTTGTCTACGATAAATCAAAATGTTAGTAATGTAACAAGAGTGTGGACAGATATTTATGTGTTGATTTCCTCAAATTTCTGATTTATGTAACTATCGCCTATAAATTGTCCCAGCTACTACTGTTTCATAGCCAGAGGGAAGTGAGGCATTAGCTCCTATTCCATTTGCTTCTGCACTTTCTCCAAGGAGAATTGGCTCCAGCAGGAATTAGGAAATAGCATTTATCTTTCTATTTTTTCCTCTCTTTCTTTTTTTTTTTTCCGCTCTGTCTCTGGGAAGCCTGCAGACACATATAACCCTCTCTTTGCTCATGTTTTTCACAACTCTCTGTGAGATATATATGTGAAGATAAATGCAAAAGAAGACAGTTCTTTCTCCTCTTTCTCCCATACTTAGTAGAGACAAACTAAAGGAATTAATCTCCAGTGAGGTAAAAGGTGTACAAAAGGCAATTCCTTCTCTTTCAATAACTTGCAATACGCACTTTTCTTCAACAGACTTCAATTCCTATTAGAGTAGTAAAATTAGATAACTCTACTTTGAAGACTGCCACGACAGCTTCCCACACAGCGCTTCCATGAAGAGAGAAACTACAATTATTAAGCCCTGAGGTCTACACATTAGCAGTGGGGTGCACCCACATAAAGAGTCTACCACCATCTTTTTTAACAGGTTGTGTGTAGCACCAGAATGTTTCCAAGAAAAAAAAAAAAAAAAGATATTAGAGAAAAATCCTAGGAAGCATCCTCAGTATTGAAAGACTGTATATGCCCATGGGCAGGAAGTCAGAACTCATGTCATGGCCATTACCATAATCAAAGACCATACAGGTAGACCAGCAGGTTTACAGACCTGTGCCCTGCTCAGCTTTTTTCTAGTAAAAACCAAAGGCAATTGTCTTACTGTCCCTAGCTGTGCTCTAAAAGCAGGTCGTTCTGCAGCTAAAATCTCATTTCATATTGTTGTGGTTCAGCCCCAGCCGGCATCAGAGCACCATGCGGCCGCTTGCTCACTCCTCCCCTCTCTCAGTGGGATGGGGAGGAGCATTGGAAGGAAAAGGTAAAAATCATGGGTTGGGATAAGTACAGTTTGTTAGGACAGCAAAGGGAAAGGAAAATAACAACAATAATACTTATAAAAGAATATACAAAGTGGGTGATACACAATGCAATTTGCTCACCCTTGGAGCCTGATGCCTAGCCCATCCCCTAGCAGTGGCTCTTCCTCCCTGGACACAGCTCCCCTTATAAACTGAGCATGATGTCATGGTATCGAGTAACCCTTTGGCTAGTTTGGGTCAGCTGTCCTGTCTGTGTCCCCTCCCAGCTTCTTGTGAAAATTAACTCCATCCTAGCCAAAAAACAGGACACATATTTATGGAGTCACAGTATGTGTCTCTACCTAGCAAGGACTATATGTATCTGCTAGCACTTGTGTATAGATAATGTCTTCTTGACCTTGTCTCCCTTCTTTCTACAAACACGGAACAGACGATGGCTGACAGGTTTTACAGGAGTTCCAGCCCTCTCTCAACCAGTTTGTTACAACATACAGGCCCAATGTCCCAGAAAGCCCTTGAGAGTTGTGTTTATTGAGATGCAAGATAAAATATTCTGTATATGTGGCAGATTGCACCACTTTTCCCTTAAGTTTCTGTCCCAGAAACTCCATTGATATCCATTGTAGACTCGCTAGCATCATATGCTGGTTTCTCTTGTCTTGAAAAAATCTTTCTCAGACTTTGCAAATTTAATATTAGGCTTACAGAGTTGTATGAAATCGGGGTTGGAAGAGACTTCTGGAGGTCAGCTATTCCAGCCCCCTGCTCAAAGCAGGCCTACCTTCACAGTTGGATCAGATTGTTTAGGGAATTACCCAGTTAAATTTTAAAAATCTCCACAGCCTCCTTGGGCAACCAGTTCCAGGGCTATACCAGTCTTACCGTATTTTTTCTTTCTTTTGCCTAAAAAGAATTTCTTTTTCTGCAGTTCATGACTATTGTCTTTTTTCTAGAAAAGACTGGCATATAGAGAGCATTCTACAAGAACTAAGCTTCTCAGAAAGTATGGTATGAATTCATGGGTGTTCTGTAATGAGCCAGCTAAGGTGAACGGGAAACACTTGACGCTATTCTTATGTTGAAAACAGAAATTAATTTGGCTTTGGCTAACAGGAGAATATCCATGATTCAGTTTGTTTAGTGGTGACTGATATGCTTCTCCCTTCTGTTTTCCACAGGTTACATCAGTGAGAGTATAACTGATTTTGCCTCTTTATTCCTCCTTCTTTTCTATCTGCAGTAGAACAGGCCAGAGAGAAAACTTTGCTGTGCAAGCAGTAAAAGCACCTTCTAGGTAGAAAAATAGTCAAGAGAGTCTGGGTACAGGATAAAAAGTTTACTTGTAATAAAGAGTTGGGGGTGTGTAGTTTCCAGCGGACTGATTGTCCCAAGCTGCTGCATGCAGATGGGGTAGCTAAATGCCAATATATATGGGACTTGAGGAAGGAATTGGAAGCCTTGAAAGTGAGTTACACCTTTCTTTCTGGGAAAGACAGAGTGTGTTTTGTAGACAGGAAGAAAACTGAGAAAAACTTTGTAAATGTGGGGACTCCTATTAAGAGCTGCAGCCAGAGAATCTTTTCTTGCTGTTGTTTGCCTCTCCCAGGTCTATAAACTCATGGCTTAATGTCTTCTCTTTCATAAATAATGTGCAAAGGTGCAAAAAAATCCAGAATTTTCTGTGCAAAAAGCTATAAAAAGATTCAACAGCATGAGGGATCAGCAGAGCCATTTGTGGGCTAGCCATGAAGCTCACTTCTTACCCAAGATCTCTATAACTCTTTCTATTCTGCTAAATAAAAGTCAATCAGGGACTGAGCCCTTGCCCTGAGGCCATTTGGCAGCCTTTAGCTTATAGCCACACTGCATAAGGCTGGTTCCCTCCACAGCAGAGCTGTCTCTGTGGGCCCACTTGTATTCATCAAAACAGAAATAGAACGTAAATTAACAGTTAACCTTTGTGAACAATCAGAGATCTTGTGTTTGAGCTCATTCCCCTTGGAAATGTAAGTGTGCTCAATGTCACAGCAGATCAGAAATGTTTTGAGTGTGTTATGGACTTATGCTCTGCCAAGGCATTCGTATGTCTTACAACTCATTTATATAAGCACATAGTACAGGGCAATAGGAGTGATTCTGTGGGGTGAAAAGTTGCTTTTTTATATCCATGTTATTGCAGAATCCACAGCTTCAAACCAGCCTCTGATCTGCTGCTGTAGAATGAATGTCCACTGCAGTGTGGAACACATTTGGTGTGCTTCTAGAGCATCTCACCCAAAGGGAATCCTGTTCATGTAGTCAAAGATTGTGACATGATGAGAACAGACAATTAGCTGATTCACTCCAAATATGTTTTCTTGATCTAAAGTGAATCACTAGCAAAAAGAAAAAAACCCACAACCTATCACTCCTACCTCCCAACCCCACATATTCCAGTCACATTCTCATCTTCTCTGTTTCGACACTAAAATAATGGGAAAGTCCATTAAAAGTTAGCTGAGCTCTTCTAACTGTGATCATTTCTTTTAAGAACCCTGAAGTGAAAAGGTAGCTGGGTTCAAGAATGAACCTGAGGAAATTATGAAAGAGTTGGAGAAAGGGATCCCTGAATGTGCCAGAACTAAGGTACAGTCTAACTAAGGACCTACAGACTATATAGAAATGGTATCGTCTAACTTGACTTCAGCACTAGGCTGGAAAGCTGGGTAGATGAAAGACACTGTTTTCAGAGGGCAGGACTCAGTTTCAATCTTCTGGCACTTAGCACTTGCTCAGCAACTTTTGTATTTTTCTTTAGTCACATTCAGGAGAGATTTAGTCAGATTTAGTCAGATTTCTAAACAAGGTAAGTGGCAGTTTTCTTGAGACTCCATCTCTTACTCTGTAAATTAAATTGATTGAATGAAGCTGCCAGTTTGCTCTTCTCTTGGTGCCATTCTCAGGACTTTGTAGATTCTTCTGAGAATCTAGCTTGCCTTGAATTTATGTGGAAGGAGCTACTGCTCCAGTCACCAATATCACACAGAATATTATTTAGAATAGGAATGCTTCCTTACAATCCAGGAATCAGTGAAGTGGCCATTGATGGGAGGTGGGAGTCAAAGAAAACCCTGAAAATCTACTGATTGTTGGAGTCATTCAACTGTTACGTACACGTTCTTTTAATTTTCCTCTTATATTTGAATTATTGGTATTTGAATGTCACGCTGTTCTCAGATGGCTAATGGACATTCAGTGAATAAATTTACGTAGACTCAGTATGTGAACATTTTTTTCCTGTCTAAAATGAAGGGCTTCTGGTTTTGTTTTCATTTTCATTCATCTAGTTACAAACTAGCACTTGATCTATTTCTCTTATTCACTCTGTCTTCTCAATAGGCATGTCTACAGTATTGTTTCCCCACTCCCCATGAGCAGTACAGAAGCAAGCATAGATTTGGTAGAAATGTGCGATACTGTTTAATAAGAAAAAAAAAGAAAAAAAAATATTTATTTTCTGATTTAAAGGTGTTTTATCTCATTTGACAGCATTTTTTTACATTTTTAAAAGTTAACAGTGTTTTGCTTCTCAAATGGCATGTACAAGTAAACTGTGATGAATATTACTGACCTCTAGAAAATTACTTTATTTCAATATTCAATATAAAATATCCAATACTTCTCAACTATACAATGTTGAAGTATTAACAAATTATCATATTATCTATTCAAGGTGCTAAATAGGATCTTCTGTTTCACAAATTGAGAAACAAAAGTTCCTAATGCAATAATACTTTCTCATAGTTTAATTAATAGTATTTACTTTGTGGGATTTGTTGATAATGTACTGATAATTTCTCAGCTATGTCAAACTGCCTAAATAGGGACTATGAGGCAATTTGAAATGGATGACAGTTCAAAGTTTGCCTTAAGGCTGGAGATAATATAGCCTATATTCCACAGCTCATAAAATGTGAATGAAAGGGCTCTGGCTGAAGGGTTCTATGGAATAAAGTATAAACTGAAACTGCTTGGTCTCATATAAGAGCATATGTATCTTATCCTTAGTTTATTACTAGAACAAGTGGGTTTAGGTTGCTTTAAAATATAATTCTAAATAAGCCATAGCACTGATGTTTAAGGCCAGTTCCAAAACTTTCAGGCACTCACAGGAAGAGGAAAATTTAGAATATCCTGAGCTGGAAGGGACCCATAAGGATCATCGAGTCCAACTCCTGGCTCCACACAGGACCAGCTGAATCAGAGCATATGACTGAGAGCATTGTCCAGACGCTTCTTGAACTCAGTCAAGCTCAGTGCTGTGACCACTTCCCTGGGGAGCCTGTTCCAGTGCCCAAGCACCCTCTCAGTGAAGAACCTTTTCCTGATATCCAACCCAAACCTCCCCCGTCACAGCTTCATTCCGTCCCCTCAGGTTCTATCACTGGTCACCAGAGGTAGGAGATCAGCGCCTGCCCCTTCACTCCCCCTCGTGAGGAAGCTGTAGGCCGCGATGAGGTCTCCCCTCAGTCTCCTCTTCTCTAGGCTGAACAAACCAAGGGACTTCAGCCTCTCCTCATATGTCTTCCCCTCTAGACCCTTCACCATCTTCGTTGCCCTCCTTTGGACACTCTCCAATAGTTTGTGTCCTTTTTGTACTGTGGTGCCCAAAACTGCACGCAGTACTTGAGGTGAGGCCGCACCAGCGCAGTGTAGAGTGGGACAATCACTTCCCTAGACCAATGCCATGCTTGATGCACCCCAGGATACAGTTGGCCTTCCTGGCAGCCTGGGCACACTGTTGACTCATGTTCAACTTGCTGTCGACCAAGACCCCCAAGTCCCTTTCAGCATGGCTGGTCTCCAGCACCTCATCGCCCAGTCTGTATGTATAGCCAGGGTTGCCCCTTCCCAGGTGCAGAATCCAGCACCTGCCCTTGTTAAACCTCATGTGGTTGGTGATTGCCCAGTTCTCCAATCTGTCCAGATCTCTCTGCAAGGCCTCTCCACCCTCGACGGAATCAACAGCTCCTCCCAATTTGGTGTCATCTGCAAACTTGCTCACGACACCTTCTAGTCCTACCTCCAAGTTGTTTATGAAAACATTAAAAAGCACTGGCCTTAAAATGGAGCCCTGGGGAACCCCACTAGTGACTGGCCACCAGCCTGATGTAATCCCATTTACCATAACTCTTTGGGCCCGACCCGTCAGCCGGTTGCTCACCCATCACGCTGTGTTTTTGTCAAACTGTATGCTGTTTTTGGAGTTGTGTGGCAAGTGGAGTGGTGGCAAGTAGTAAACAGGAAGGAAAGCAAACTGATGACCCAGTTAGGACATGAACGACTGGAAATGTAAGTACTCTATATAATTGCTAGTCTAGTAGTAGTGAGTAATCTACACTACATTTAACAAAAGATGACCCTTTAAATCCAATTAAGGTGGATAGGTATCATCAAAGAAGAGGTTAAAAATATTCAAAATCAATCACTGTGTTGTCATCAATTCAATCAATTACATTGGCAATCCCTAAAGCTGGTAAGAGACAGACCTTCAGTAAACAATCTTAGAAGCTCTTTTGTTATAGTCTATCCTGCAAGAGCTGTTTCAAGCAGCTTTGTAGGGATATACTTGAAATAATTGTGTACGTTCTAATTGCAGATAAGTCTTAATGAAGAAATTTTTGCTAAGTTTTTGCATATTGTCTACTGAATTTTTTGGATGATTCAGGTCAATGCATCAGGCAGACTTTTGCACAGTATACAGTATCAGAAGTTTAGACTTGCAATATATGATTATGTCAATACACACTAAAATTGGTTTAATATACAACAGGTTGCAATTAATCTCCAGCCAATTACTTTTTCTGACAATATTTACACTTGGGGTTTGTTGGTGTGAACAATTTAGGAAGGCATTTTTTAAGTAGTTTTAACCTTGAAGAATGTTGGGAAGTCTTTTAAAATGCTGTACATGGATAATGGTTTTAGGGTAAATCATTTAGAATGATAAGTAATCAAATTATTCATACCAGTTTTAAATATATCATCAAATGTACATATGCACAAGTGAACACACACATTTAGCTTTTCTTCCTCACAAAAGAAAACACCTCTCTCCATTGTTAGTTTAGTCTATACTCAGCAAGATGATTTAAGGTATCTCTAAAGATTTTTATGTTCGCTGCATTTTTTTTTTTTATCTTTTTTTTGGTATTAAATAATCTGCTGTATTTTCTTTATCTAGTTAATTCTTTATTCTGTGTATCTTTTCTGTTTCTCTTTTATATCTCTACCAGCCTCATACTCCTAGCAGTTTTGTTTATTGTGTTTGACTGGGGTTTTTTTTGTTTGGTTGTTTTTTTCCCTTTCTAGAATAGCATACTTATCAATTGAATGATTTTTTTCTGTAACATTTAGATAACTCAAACAGTCTCCAGTTTAGTACTATGTGAACTGTGGTGTTTATAACGTTTAGCTCAGTCGTTTTTTCCTCTTCAGTCCCCTGGCTGATTAATATGACCGACCACACCTTTTTACAAATTAAAAGATACTACTTTCTGTTAACTATTTTTTTGAAAAAACTCTTCATTTCATATGCATGGACTTTTTCCTGTAAATATTCATCTAGAATTTGAAATGAAAGATGGGTTTTACTTAGGTCTGAAATACCACATTTGGTCTACTGAAGGATACAAAACCCCACAAACAGCTTCACAAGGGCTACATAATCTGCCATAACTTCCCATGGAACTTACAAGTCTAATTTCAAGAAAAAATATTCTTATTTTGTTTTCTTTTCCTTTAAAAAAAATAAAATTGAAAAACTGTATCTGAAAACCATGTTAGTTTTAATCACCTGTGTATTTTTAATAGAAATTTTACATTGAAAGTGAAACTTTCAGGCTTCACTAGCTCTTAATCTCTTGTCATTATGACCTTTTGTCATTACTGTAACTCTTTATTTTTGTTTTCTAGTATCAAAACTGTCTTCTGATTCTTATCTTTTTGATTGTATATGGGTCTTTTTATTTGTTTTGATATGTGTGCTACATCATCAAAGATGTTTATGTGTGGCATGCTACAGTGTTTTATTTAAAAATCTTTGCCCCTCTGGTAAATGCTTTCAGTGATTTTTAACAGATATATTTGTGAATATTTGCAGTTCTTTGCTTTAATGGGAAAATACATATGGTTCTGAAGCTATTTGCATAGAACTCCTACTCAAATGTTTCCCTTTAGATTAGCTACAGATTTTTTTTTTATTTTTTTCTTACAGTTCAGAATTTTTTGTGCAATTCAGAGTCCTTGTCTAAATGTTTCAGTCTATCTATCAGTTTTTATCCTAATTAATCCTACATTATATTATTTTGTCCTGCAAAAAGAACTCAGCAATGCAATTTACTGTTGTCTCTGTGACTGAACAATGGAAATTCCACTAAGGACCCTTGTGGGAAAATCAGCTTTTACAGCAGTTGACGTTACATGGAATTAATTTCATCCTTTGTGACAAAAGCATTTCTTTTCTTATCTTTGTCTTTGTTATTTCCTATATTTCAGTTTGTTGAATGCCCTCCTTTTCATTACGTGAGAAAAAGAAAAGCCTTGTGAGAGAAGGACTTTAAAAGTCACATTCTAAAAAATCTATGTTCATTAATTCAGTCTTTATATCTATTTTATCTTATCCTTTCTAATTTCTCCATTTCATTAGGTAAATAATCTCTAGGCAAAGTCATATCAGGCATATTTAGAGAAATCAGTGAGGCATTTTGTTTTTTTCTTGTCAATAGTGAAATGCCTTTGCAAGATCTTTCCATTTTGATGTACACCTGAAAATGTCTTAGATTTCCATCCTAAGTGACTACCAGGTGGGTTTCCCCTCAGATAAATGCAAGCCTGGTGTACTTCAGCACTGGAAGTTAGGAATTAAGGATTTTCTGAGCTTTTGAGTCATCATGTGAATGGATCTCCCTGGAATTATAGTTCCCTTCCCTTCTCCCAGATTATTTGGGTTTTATTAAGTTTGGGATTAAGTTTTCCTTCTTATTATTTATTGCAATGGAAATGAAACTCCTATCCTCCTCTCAGGGATTCAGCTGTTTGTGAATCACGACCTAGTTTTGATAGAGCACAGCAGTATAACTTTGCCTCAAACATCTGGGAAAAATGCTAATCTATGAGAAAGTATCTAGAATAGAGCCGTGCAAGATAAGAAAATGTAAAATTGCAAGCTGTGATGATATTCTTGAAGTGTGGGTAGTTAAGCAGCTGAAGAGGAAAAAGACTAACGAGAAAAAGTCAAAAATCTCAAGGGAAAAACAGAAAATCAGAAGACAAAAACTCAGTAACACTGAGGATTACCTTCTTTCAAAGAGTAATAGGGCCTGACCTTTCCCAGCAAAAACTCATTGGATGTGTTATTGGGGTGATGAACACATTAATGGTCAGCCCAATAGCTTGCTCATCTTAGCTATTTGCTGTGTATATTAACCAATAGTTACTCTTATTCTTTCAAGTGCATATATCTTTCTTGCTGAATCTCTGAGCATGGTGAGACGTTCCTGAACAAAGAGGTCCAGAGACAGAGATGTAAAAGTTAGCTTTCAAATACAAAAGTTGTCAACAAAATGTAGATTTTACTCACCAATTTTTAGCAATGTCATTTCTGTACAGAATGGCAGCATAATGTTTTCTACATCATTCTCCATTCCAACATATTGTTGATTTGAGTACAGTTGCCTAATATTATAGTTACCTGACCAGGTCTTCTGTTTCATTAAAATGAGCTTTAAGCCTATTATGTAAAATTTTCAAAGTAGCCCAGAATACTGTTTTTAAAGGGTTTTGAGGTACACAAAGGCAGAAGTAAGCATTGAGTGGGATATATGGATTATGTGTCACTTTTGAAAATAACAAGTGACTTTCTTGCACACTTCCAGGGAAATCTGCATGCTCGATTACCTCTTTTAAATGTACACCAATGAACGCAGCATGGGGAATAAACAAGAACTAGAGGGCTGCGTGCGGTTGCAGGGCCATGATCTCATTGCAATTACAGAGACGTGGTGGGATAGCTCACATGACTGGAATGCTGTCATGGATGGCTATGTACTTTTTAGGAAAGACAGGCCAGCAAGGCGAGGTGGTAGAGTTGTTTTTTATCTGGAATGTATCAAGAGGATGGGGCCAGATTCTTTTCAGTGGTGCCCAGTGACAGGAGAAGGGGCAATGGGCACAAACTGGAACACAGGAAGTTCCATCTCAATATGAGGAAAAACTTCTTCACTGTGAGGGTGACCGAGAGTAGAAGTTGTGGAGTCTCATTCTCTGGAGATATTTAATACCTGCCTGGATGCAATCCTGTGCAACCTGCTCTGGGTGATCCTGCTTTAGCAGGGGGGTTGGACTAGATGATCTCCAGAGGTCCCTTCCAACACCTACCATTCTGTGATTCTGTGATTCTGAGTGTTTCAGAAAATGGCATATCCATTTGTTTTGGGTCTGCGTGGCAAGGTTTTGGTAGCGGGGGGACTACAGGGGTGGCTTTCTGTGAGAAGCTGCTAGAAGCTTCCCCTGTGTCCAATAGAGCCAGCTGGCTCCAAGACAGTCTAACCACTGGCCAAGGCTGAGCCAATCTGCGACAGTGGTAGCATGTTTGTGATAACATATTTAACAAGGGAAAAAAAAAAAAAGGATCAGCAGCTTTTTCAGTCAGAGAGAGGAGTGAGATGATGTGAGAAACTGTGTACACCAAGGTCATTTGAAAGAGGAGGGGAAGGAGGTGCTCCAGGCACCAGAGCAGAGATTCACCTGCAGCCCCTGGAGAAGACCATGGTGAAGCAGCTCATGGAGGGTGATGGGGGTTTAGAGATTCCTCTGCAGCCCATGAAGGACCCCACACCAGAGCAGATGGAGGCACCTGAAGGAGGCTGTGACCCTGTGGAAGCCCACACTGGAGCAAGCTCCTGGCAGGACCTGTGGACCTATCAAGAGATGAGCCCACATCAGAGCAGGTTTGCTGGCAGGACTTGTGACCCCATGGGGGACCCATGCTGGAGCAGTTCATGAAGAACTTCAGCCTGTAGGAAGGACTCATGTTGGAGAAGTTAGTGGAGGACTGTCTCCCGTGCGAGGGACCCCACACTGGAGCAGGGGAAGAGTGTGAGGAGTCCTCCCCCTGAGGAGGAAGGAATGGCAGAGACAACGTGTGATAAACTGACCCCAACCCCCATTCCTGTCTCCCTGTGCCACTCTGGAGGAGGAGGTAAAGGACTCAGGAGTAAAGTTAAGCCCGGGAAGAAGGGATGGGTGGGGGGAAGTGTTTTAAGATTTGGTTTTATTTCTCATTACAGAACTCTGATTTGATTGGAAACAAATTAGATGAATTTTTTCTAAGATGAGTCTGTTTTGCCCGTGATGGTAACTGGTGAGTGATCTCTCCCTGTCCTTCTCTTGACCCACGAGCCTTTCATTATACCTTTTCTCCCCTGTCAAGTGAATGAGGGGAGTGATAGAGCAGCTTTGGTGGACACCTGGCATCCAGCCAGGGTCAACCCACCACACCATTATTCTTATAAAACTGAAATTCTATGGAAAGCACAGTTATAGCCATCTTTACCCACTCTCTGCTATTTTTATTACTTTAAAGATAGTTTACATATTCTGAATATCAATTAATTGATAAGAGATAGGATGTATTGAAGGATGTTTTTGCCACATAAGATTTACATGGTGTTTTTTCCTTTGAAACTTAAAATATAACTTCATGCACACCTGTGTCACCTTCTAGGAAAAAGGCAATAAAAAGAATGCAGTGGAGAGGAGGAAGCAACCTTTCCTTTAGTTGCTAGTGTTAGTTTATACTGATTAAAAGAATACAGAATGGTAATAAAGAAACCTCCTTTAACAGGTTAATTTACAAGAATATTTTTGAATGAATCATTGAATTGCCCTCACTGTGCTTTGTTTCACATCACGGAGTGTTCTCTAAATGGTCGGAATGTAGGAAGAAATTTATTTTTCAGGAAAAAAATCATGAAGATGCATTTCAGCTGCTAGTGAGCATTCAGTTCATTGGGTAAGGCTAAAGTTAATTCAAGGTCCCCTCTTTATATCCACTTAAACTGTGGATATCAGAACTTTGGCACTAACTGGTTCATTTAATAGAATTGATCCTGGGCTAATGGTTAATGTAAAAACAGTCTTCATTATGAAACAGAGTAGAATTTCTCTCATGTAGCTTTACATGTTTACAATAAGAATGTTTACATCTAAACTCATTACCCTTGATGGCCTTCTATGATGGGGTTAGAGCATTCATGGATAAGGGAAGGGCAACTGACGCCATCTACCTGGAATTGTGCAAGGCATTTGACACTGTCCCGCACGACATCCTTGTCTCTAAATTGGAGAGACACGGATTCGATGGATGGACCACTCGGTCGATAAGGAATTGGCTTGATGGTCACATTTAAAGAATTGTGGTCAACAGCTCAATGTCCAAGTGGAGAACGGTGACGAGTGGCGTTCCTCAGGGGTCGGTATTGGGACCTGCACTGTTCAACATCTTTGTTGGCGACATGGACAGTGGGATCGAGTGCACCATCAGCAAGTTTGCCGATGACACCAAGCTGTGTGGTGTGGTTGACACAATGGACGGAAGTGATGCCATCTGGAGGGACCTTGACAGGCTGGGCCCATGCGAACCACATGAAGTTCAACAAGGCCAAGTGCAAGGTCCTGCACGTGGGTCGGCGCAATCCCAAGCACGACTGTAGGCTGGGCAGAGAATGGATTGAAAGCAGCCCTGAGGAGAAGGACTTGGTGGTATTGATTGATGAGAAGCTCAACATGAGCCAGCAGTGTGCGCTTGCAGCCCAGAAAGCCAACCATGTCCTGGGCTGCATCAAAAACAGCATGGCCAGCAGGTCGAGGGAGGTGATCCTGCCCCTCTACTCCACTCTTGTGAGACCCCACCTGGAGTACTGCATCCAGCTCTGGGGGCCTCAGTACAGGAGAGACATGGAGCTGTCGGAGAGAGTCCAGAGGAGGGCCACGAAGCTGATCGGAGGGCTGGAGCACCTCTCCTGTGAAGACAGGCTGAGAGAGTTGGCATTGTTCAGCCTGGAGAAGAGAAGGCTCCAGGGAGATCTAATTGCGGCCTTCCAGTACCTGAAGGGGCCTACAGGAAAGATGGTGAGGGACTGTTTATGAGGGAGTGTAGTGACAGGACAAGGGGTAATGGGTTTAAGCTGAAGGAGGGTCAATTTAGATTAGATGTTAGAAAGAAATTCTTTCCTGTGAGGGTGGTGAGGCACTGGAACAGGTTGCCCAGAGAGGTTGTGGAGGCCCCCTCCCTGGAAGTGTTCAAGGCCAGGTTGGATGAGGCTTTGGGCAACGTGGTCTAGTGGAGGGTGTCCCTGCCCGTATCAGGGGGGTTGGAACTAGATGATCTTTGAGGTCCCTTCCAACCCAAACCATTCTATGATCCTATGATCCTATGATGCCATTATTTAAACAGTTAAGACAAAAAGACACTTTGAGATAATAACCTAGGTGGAGTTTCCGATAAGAAAAATCATACCCTAGGTGTATTTTTTTTCGCCATTAACTCTTATGTAGTTCAAGTTCACTAACTCAAATGTCTGAATTAACGTGATATAAATCTTAGCTATGGAACTTGTTAGACTTTTATTTTTTTTTTATTTTTACAGGGCAAATTTATTTGAAAGGAGGTGTAAGTTTTTGTCCTGCTTTCTGCTGAGATGGAGTTAATTTTCTCTCTAGTAGCTGGTATAGTGCTGCCTTTTGGATTTAGGATGAGAATAATGCTGATAACACACTGATGGTTTTAGTCGTTGCTGGGTAGGTGTAGCGTCTACACTAAGTCAAGGACTTTTCAGCTTCTCACGCCCTGCCAGGTGCACAAGAAGCTGGGAGATCACAGCCAGGATAGCTGACCCAGACTGGCCAAAGGGATATTCCCTACCATAGAGCGTCATGCTCTGGATATAAAAGGGGAAGCCAGCCGGGAGGTGAGATCACTGCTCGGAAACGGACTGGGCGTCAGGTTGTTTTTTCTTCCTTCTGCATGTGGTGAGCAATTGCATTTGTACATCACTTGTATTACTGTTATTATTGATATAATTGTTATTGTTATTACTATTATTGTTATTTTCTTCCTTTGTTATCCTGTTAAAGTGTCTTTATCTCAACCACAAGGTTTTTTTCCCGTTTTCCTCCCCATCCCCATGGAGGGGCAAGTGGGAAGCAAGTGACTGCATCATACATAGTTACTGGTTAGAGTTAAACCATGACAGTTTACTACTGCAATTCTTCCTTTCAAAGTACGTCTGAAGGCGTTTCTGCATGCAAATGCATATTTGCTGCAGTATTTGGGATACTTACCCCTTTACATACTGTCTTGAGAGCAAATCTTTGTAAATCTCAGCAAACAACTGTTTATGAAAGGTCTTATAAAAAGTATCAAAATTACTTCACAGTATTTAGTAAAAATTTATGAGTATATTTTTGCATTGTTTACCCTTTTCTAAACTAGAAACAAACAAACAAAAAATTATTGATTTTAAAAAGACTTTATTTTAAGTAAGAATCTTTTATTAGAGTATTAGGTCTTAAGATTCTAACAAAATGTTGCCTTAATTCTCTGTGACAATGAACATGAAATATGAAATCCTGAAAAGTAAGAAATGTATGTTTTGTGTACTACTATTTCTTGTTTGAGGTTTTTAAAATGTGTATTCTTTTCCATCAGAAGTTTGTTTGTTGATTTACCAAAGAGAATTTACTCTTTGTTTTTAGATATTGAAGGTGTTTGGATAAAAAAGTGCCCTTGAAATGCTTCTAATAACAACTACTAACTAATGATTGAACCTAAGAAGAAGAAGAAGGTTGGCTAAGAAGCCCAACCTCCTCAGTATTAAGGTACGTCTCAAGTATTTGGAATAATTTCCATGCCCACTAAAGAGACTAAATACTTTAAGAGATCTTTGTGCATCCTGCAGGTACACTTTGCAGTGCATCAAAGAAGTTTATTTACCCTTATTTCAAAACTGGTTTCCATTTGAAATTTTTGTAGAGGGGGTGTGGAGATCAGGCTGGTCCTTTTTGATTGAACCTGAGAGGAGTACTCTATCCTCTAATTTGGTTGACTATGTGGGCGACATACCTATATTAAATAAAAAGAGAGCCATAGGCTGCAGTGCTAAAGTCTGGACTTAATTTAACCTTTTAATTTAGTAGTTTATTGCCAATTTTACTTTATTACACTGTCCATAATTTCATAAGCAGATTGGTTTACCATTAACAAAATTGAAAAGTTTTATCTGATGTGAAAGATGGGAAAAAGAGAGTGAGAAAAGTTAAAGGTTAAAATTCCACCTTCACTCTGTTAAATTACAAAGTTAATTTTCCAAAGACTGGGGGAATTTATAAGAATTCTGTATTTTCTGCTTCTATTAGTCTTTCATGTATACATGAACAACTCAGCTCCTTAGTGAAACAGCACTGTGTTACAAAATAACTCATGTTTTGTCTTACTGGCTTGAGTTACTCTGCACCATTTCTCTAGTTCATAAGCATCTCAATTATTTGCTAGGTTCTATGTTTTTCAATGGATGAGATAAAAACTATTCAGGTGAATGTTGTGGAATGTTAATGGAATTCTGCACTCTGTCACTGAAGAAAGAATTGGTTGAATAGACAGCATTTTTCTTCATATGAGTGAGTGACTAGAATTTTATCATTTAAAAGGAAATGACTATCCTGAGACATACCTTTGTGTTATCCAGGAAGAAAAAAAAACATTTCCAGGCATTGAATGATTGTGACTTTATTAAATAAACATTAAAACGCCATAATTTTATATAGCTGAAGAAAAAACTCTTGCCTGTCTTAGAATTTGTTTATGGATGTTGCAGGGCATCACAAACATGATTGCTCAATGCTGATGTTAGACATTTATTTTCTGTAAAAATAGAAAAAAGAGGTAGCTCTTGCACTGAGGATGTTGACATAAAATGCTATTTTTGAAACTGGGAAACTAAATGGAAATAAATGAAGGAAGAGATTACAAAAATCTGGCAATTATAAAAGGCATTCAGTGATAGGACAGGTTTGGGTTTTTTTAAGTTCTAATATTTTTAGAATGTAATGAGGCAAAATTAATTTAAATTTCTTGTCTGTCTTAAGGGAATGTTATTATTTAACATGGAGTTCTTTTTTTAAAAAAAGAAAGATATTTTAAAAGAAATTTTCTAAAAGCTACTTAAAGATGAAGTAACATCTACTCATTAGCCATATTCTCAGCTAGAGTAATTTCACATTTTCAGCAAGGTACAATTTTCATTTTGTTGAGCTTCTGAAATTAAGTATAAATAGTTTTTCTGATCACTAAAGTAAGTGTGTTTGACTGGAAAAGAGAAAGAAAATAAAGAAGACTTATCTATGGTCTTCTGTGTGTTAAAGTTAAAAATAAATCCTCAAAAAATCATGGAGATTTCACTACCTTCACTTGAAAGTATGCTGCTTAATGTTTACAGAAACATGTAATTCAGTCTTTACTATCAAATTATATAAAAAAAAATTATTTACTAGGGACTAGTTAATTGTGAAAATTAGTTCAATAGTAAGTTCTCTAACATTAGGTAGAAGCAAAGGTAGCCTTCTAAAAATACTGATGAATTTTCTTTTTTGCAAATCCAGTTAAGATACTGTTAAGTTCTCCTGATTTTTTATTTTGTACATCCTTTTGAGACAACATATTATTTTTGTTAAGAAAATGCATGACATCAATTGCTACTACTTCAATAAAAACCCCTGCCCTGCAGATCATTAAAAAAGATAAAAAGCATGAGAAAACCTTTCTGTGGAGTATACTCTATGCTGACTGTGATATCCAGAGCTCAGTTAATCATAAGAGAATCACTTCTTATTATCTTAATTGTAGATTGGTTCAATTAGAATACATTAACTCAAGAAGGATTGTAAAGAAGCTACATTAGTAAAAACGTATGTGCAGGCATAGCCAGGGGCAGCGTTAAATGAAGAATAATCCATATCTTTTGAAACTCTATGTGCTCACAAATGCCTTGTGATTTCTCTTTGGGATTACAGGGTCTAGGTTTCACTGACACAAAGCCAGGTACATCAGTCCAAGTCAGTGGTCCCTAGATCAGCATGGTTTCGGCTATTTCCTTACTGTTAAATCACGCTTTTGGAGATGAAGTGATTCTTATGATTTATTCTGAATTGATTAACACAAAACTGTTCAGTCGTAATTTGTCACATTAATGTCCCGCAGTTTAGTTCTCCTGGTAATTAACAGTGTGTTCTGTAGGGGGTGTGTGTGGAAATAACCAAACTGATTTCAGTACAAAATAAATTTCATTGTTTTGAGAAACCATTAGAAAAATTAAATCAAAGCATTATTGAGAAACATTGAAAAAACATTATTAAATCATCTTCCTTCTGCTATAGCTAAAGGGAACAAAAGAATACAGCTAATAGTTTTTGGCCGTACAGCTGACAGAGAAGTTAGCAATTGGGATCCTGAAACAATAATGCTTAAGAATTCAGTGGTTCCTGAATGAACGAGACCCGTGAAACTGTGGATATCTGAAATATATTTTGATCTGGAAATGGATCCCTAAGTACGATATTTAGGAATATTCTAGATACATACCTAATTGGGTACACCACCTCTCCAAGGGAAAACTTAAAGAAGTATGAAGTGTCAGTTCCATCTTTCTCAAGCAGGGCTAGAAACAAAACTCAGAGCTATAGATGTTTCTACTGAGACCGAGGCATTTTGATCACCTACTCTTCAGTCATAAACCAGAGAAAGATTTCATGTGTAATCTAAAGGTCAGAGCACTCAGCTGTGGTTGTGGCATAACCAGACTAAGTTCTTGCTTCTCCTTTAGTTGATTGGGACTTGCATCTTGCATTCAAACCGTCCTATCAAATCTGTGTTAAGAATTATTGCATTTACCAGAGAGAGAATACATACACATAGCTTAGGAACTGGAATATCCAGCTTGATGGAAAAGATTCACTCCGCTGAATATTTAATGAAACTCATTTTAAAATGTTTTTGAGCTTTATATAGAATCTGAGAGCATATTTATGTTATTAAGTAAGAGAGGGTTAGGGAGTGAGCTTGAGCGCCTTGATTGCCAACACTGGAGTTGTTAGCTTGCTTCCTGACCTTCTTTGGGCCATGGAGGCACACCGGACCATCCCAAAAGCCATGTGAACACGAGATAGTCTGTGCTACTTATCCTGAAGCCAGGGATCAGTCCTTATCTCTCTATTATTTAGCAACATAAAGATATATTGCTCAGTGTCCTTTGTCTACATAAGAGAGAACATATTTTAGCTCCTGGGATATATGAGCATAGTCTTGTTCTCTGGCCCATGAGAAGTGAAACAATTTTAACAAGGCAGCATAAGAGAGAACAATCTTCTGGCTCTCCGGCTATAATCAATTTTATAAGCTTCTGGCTACAGCATCTACGTAAAAGATGTTGGGTCAGACTTTCTTTTTCAGATTAAGTGATTGAGCTGGGTCATCCTGCAGCCCGGCTGAGTGGAGTACTTCCTGAGTTACTGAACAAAAGGGGTACACGACGCTCCGCGCCACTGTGTTTTCTACAGTATTTAATCCTGTAGTGATTTCAGAAAAATAATTATCACACTGAATTTTCTGATTAACCAAAGCAGAAGGTGGCCTAGGTTGTACATCCTAGAATGGACTAAGGAGAAACTGAATGTCTTTCTGACAAACTGTGCTAATGTATAGGAAGCTGTAATATGTCCTGTAGATAATATAGGGTATTTTGGTGGTGTTACTGTATATTCCAAGGGCTTTGATACCACAGCAGTTAGGCAGCACCTGGTACAGATTCTGAGAATCTACTTTTTTTTTTTTTACAAAATAATTTCAGTAATTCTGCAGATTAAAAAAATAAAATTAAAAAATCATTATTTTAGTATATAGTACAGAGCAGGAAGCAAGTAAAATTTAAAACAGTATATCTGTTACAACCACAGCTGTTTGGTAGCCGGAATGTGTGAACTCACATTTACATGTTCAGCGTTTGTTTTTGTGTAAGTGGATGTTTCCATTAAATAGCAAAGCTTCCAAGCTTATTATGAGAACGCTCTGTATTAAAAAAAGAACATGTCATGAATAAATATAGCAATTACAAATCTACTGCCACATGTGAGACCAAAGTTTAAGTCCTTTTCATAATACTGATTTCTCCATTTCTACTAGTTCCCAATCACAAGGTCACTCAAGAATGACATCTTTCTTGATTGTTTCAGATTTCTCAATTTAATGGTTATAGTAATACCATTCTCATTTGATGTCCTAAATATTGTTGAATAAGTACAGATTTCATTGAATTTTGATGCTTTTTAATCTAATATTTTGACCAACCCCCTACTCCAAATTTGACAACAGTTTGCACGTGAGGACAAAACATTTCTAATAAAAAAAAAATCATGAAGCAGAGAGAAAAATTTTCATTCTTGTGGCAATTTTAAGATGGAACTTTTAGAGCACATCGCATTGTAGATTTCAGTTTCATACAACAACAACAACAACAACAAAAATCCATTCAAAAAGGAGTTCTTTTTTATAATAGCATATCCTTCCCACTCGGGGGGGGAAGACAAAAAAATCCCCAGAAAACAAACAAAAACCCCAAGGTTAAAAAGAAAACAAGTGTTTATAATCAGGGTGGTTTGCCTTTGTTTAGGTTTTCATTTGTTTCTTTCTTTTGTGAATTATATAAAATGTATCAATTCTCTCTGGTGAAATCCTCACAAGGTTTCTATTTGTTTCACATAAATTTTATGTTCCCTTGCATAAAACCCCTTGACATTTGGAAGCGTTCACTCTTTTAACACCAAGAGAACATTGTGCATTGGTATTGAGCATTATGAAAGCTAAATTCCTCAGAAAGGTCAGATTTTGGAAAAAAGACTAAATGGACTCCTACATTTTAAGAATATTATAACATAGTGTTTACATATTTTAAAATGTTATTATATGCCAACATGACAAAGGGAATTTGATGTTATTTATATTTTGACAATATTTCTTTAATTAACAAACTTGGATCACACAATGATGCTATGACAGTGGGGCAGACCATTGTTTATAATTTAGGGCTATAATCTGTGAAGTCTAAATTTGCTCTCTGTGCAGGGGAAGGATGAGTTATTTACAAGATGCTGCTAGGGCCAACTGTAATCTCATCAGGGACACATCAGAAAAATCAGCTCCTCAAGCAGAGAAAAACATGGTTAAATTGTTAGCGGCTGCAATCTTAAATTATGCATGATTGTTGACAGCTCATAGTGTGAACAAATGCTATAATGTTCCTTTACAGATTTTCATATTTTCCTAAACCTCCAGTTTATCTATGCTGCTCAGGGTGATACAGAGATCAAGTTGTGAAATGCTCAGTATTAGGTTGTTTCGGTTCATTTAGCTTTTTAAAAGCTGTGTATCTATTTTGCCATATTTTATAATCTTCCTTATGCTGCTGTTCAGGTACAAACACTACTCATGTGCGCATAGCACAGCAGGAGATACAGTTTTACATAATTTCACTGGCACCAGGCATCTTGCTGTTCCACCTTGTCCCCAGAATAGCACGGCCAACTGACAAAGCACTGCGTTTTGAAACTACCATGCTAGCAAGAGCTGAAAAGCAATATGGATTGCTGCAACCAGATTCAGAGGCTAAAACATGGTGAGCCGAACCACTGTCAGTTTGGTGCATGCAGCGTGCTCCCAAAGTAGCAAGGAAACTGTCTTTTCCATCATTCACCTGTAATCATCTCATTCTCCTACCTGGCCTGGACCTGCTATGGCTTTCTACCCAAGCTGCTGTCAGAGTCCAGGCAACGATGGTCTATAGAGCTAGTGCAAATACTGGATCACCGAAACTTGCCTCCCAGGCTCTCTACTGATCACTGTTCCCTTTCCCAGAATGGGTCTGGTTTGCTGGTACAGCCGTAGTCAAAACGTCTCACCATCATGTTTAACATGCTGAAATGTTCCAGGTCAGGCTGTCTTCCTATTTTGAAGGTGTGTGACTGGTTAGGCTGGAAGTCACAGGACTTTCTGAGAATGTAAGTTTCTACAAGCAGGCAGATGGTGCAATCAGCCTTCCTAAGAAAAGAGAAAGACATTTGCTACAGGCATAGTCAGGCACCTGTGGGAGACAACTATCTGAACCTCATATCCTTCTAATCACCTTTTTTTCTGAGACAGCCCTTTTGTTTTACCCTGGCATCTCATTGCAATGGTATTACTCAGGTCTGCACTTATGAATTGTCCACTGGAGAAAATATTCTCCCTCCATGTGGAATTAAGGAAACTTCAAGAATGACAGTTCCATCTGCAACACTGTGGGCAGGGTGGTAAACAGGATGCTGCATGGCTTTACAGCATCTGGATTAAACACTTTGCTATCTCTGTTTCCAGTGAGAAACAGCTGTCTTGAAAGATAGACTCACATTTTCCATAAGGTTTCACACACGATCTTTTGATCCTGGGAGCTTTACGCCTGGACAGGGTGTTACAACAATGAGACCTAAAATAAAGTTTCCTTAAAAAATGTGGTAGCTAGAGCCTACCATCAGAGAGCCTGTTCCAGAGGGGAGGCTGTAGGACTGCAGAAATTAATTACAATCCTCCTGAAGGCAAAGTGAAAGAATAAATTTTCTGGAAGCACAAGGTCTGTGAGAGGAAACTATCCAGGTCCGCAGTAGGTTCTTTGCTGCTGCTAAAGCTGATAAAGAGCAAGCAGCACAGGGCGGGCACACAGGCCTTAGTCTTTCCACCAGCACTGCTCAGGAAAACTCTGCTATTGAGGACACCATTTTTCCCATCACTGCTGCCTCTCCAGCTCTGCTTCTACCTTTTCCTTAAGTTACTCCATGCAGCAAAAAAAGAGCTTGGAGATGAAAATTTTTCTCAAGATCAAGTGAATGAAGAAGCCTGCAAGATTAAGAGGACTTTAACTCTTTGAAAGGAAGACTGTATGTAAGTTGATATCCAATGCACTGTCCCTCAGCTTCTCTATAGGACCACATACTGTTACTGCATCTTGGCACGTTATTTACGTCAGTAATAGATGATGCTTAATTCCAGCTTGTTGCATGTTGTATTTATTTTGATGGCTCAATACACTTTATGCAAGCACAAAGAAGTCTGTGGCCTGTGACATATGATGAACTTTGCTTATTTTACAGAGAGGCCTGGTGCTCAAGCACATAGGAGATATCAATATTTTGAGTACAGCATATTTAAAAGTTTTATGTAGGAGATTTTTTAAGTTAATTTGATGGCTCTCTCTTTTTGCCTTCTAAATTTATCTAAAGGTATCTAAAGTTCCTCTATAGATGCTCAGAACTTACCAATATGGGAAGCTTTACATCTAACAGAAGTCTGTTTAAAAAATTGAAATATAGAAACCCAACATTCTTTTGCTTATCTTTAGACACATGAGTTTGGGTACAACATAGGTATCTACCATCATTGACACAAGTTTCTGCTGTCATTTTTTAGTGATCAAGGAAATCCAAGACACCTGCATGCAGCTGACAGAGATGATATAAATCCTGTGGAGATTTTCTGTACAGAGAAGGGTATATCTACATGCACTCCTGTAAAGAGCTTACACCTTTCTGGAGTGGCATTGGGACTAGGTGGAATACCCTTCAGTGCTTACAATTGCACAGGATACTTATGCTTAGACAACTGAGTCACACGTACAGAGATATCTAAATTTTCATCAATTTTGAGTGAGTGAACAGAGGAGAAATCCAAACCCTATGGACTTTTTTTACATCAATCAGCAGAAAACATGGCATTTGATAGGATGGAATTGAGAACCTGAAGTGGTTAACAGAGTTTCATCCTAGCTCTGTAAATATGTCCATAAACAGTATAAATGAAGAATTTATTGTGCTGTCTACTGGTTTTATATGGTACAGCCATTCTAGAAGAGTTACCTCCTCTTTCACTATGAACAGATTGGAAAGGCCTTTTTTTGATTAACTGCTTTCAGTATCTTAGGCGCTGTGAGGTTGAAGACCTTGGTTTCTGTCACTCTGACAATGTTTAAGGAAAATTTACATAGGAGAGCTGCACATAAACTGTCAGAATCAGAATGTCACCCTTTTCAAATATGCCAAATAGATTCTATGCGGCTCTCCTATTTAAATTTTCCTTTACTGTTTGATAAAGTAGGAAACAAGGTCTCTAACCCTGCAGTCTGCAACATAGTAAAATACAGTAATTGAAAAGGTTTTTCCATCTGTTCCAAGTGAATGAAGATGCAGCTATTATAAATACAACTCTGGTGCATGAAAGTCATATAGGCTTCAGCTGGATAGAGAGGCTACAGTGATTTTTAACAATTCAGATGAAAATTACACCAGGCACAGTCTTCCAATTTATGCAAAATAAATAATAAATATATTTAAAATAAAGTTTAGTGCATGATAGATGGAAATAATAAATGCTGGTAACTGATGTCTGTAAGATTCTATCATACTCCTCTCTGCATGGGTGGAAGAACTTATATGAATATATTTCATTAATGGCAATACTAATTATGTGTATAAACCCTACATATTATTTTGAAATATACTTCTAATTCTACTAACCATTAGGGTTAACTGCTCAGAAAAGCTTTTTTAGTTTTTTTTAACTTACGTTATCAGAAAATCATCACAAAATCAACATGGTTAACACAGGTTGCACAATGAATGGAATGAAGTATATATTTTTGCGTTGGGGTAAAAGCATTTCTAATCCATCTGCAAGGATCTTATTTACAATGTCAAGTGTGACTCTGACCAGTTTGTTGGTTCTTCTCTGTGAACAGGTGTTAACAAGCCATGTCCAAAATGCATAATGACTTGGGGAACTAAGTTTTTTTGGATTCACACTTCAAACATTCAGTGCACAAATTGAGGCAGCATAAATGTCTAGTAATACTTAAAAAACCTTTTAAAAACCCTCATATTTTTATATAAAGAATTAACCCAGTCCCACTTTATATTTTTTTCATTATTACTATAAAAATGTATGTGATGAAATACACTTTTTTTTCTTTTTTTTTTTTTCTTCATTTATAATTCTTTTTTAGTATTTGGAACCTTAGTTTACTCTCACTTACAGAGACCTGTAATAAGAGACAACAAATTACTTAAACATCATTGCAAAATATTATGCAGAAAAAATATTTCTGAAAACATAGGGCAACAACTAGACTGGCTATATAAAAAGAAGAAATAGATGAAATTAAATAATTATCAGCTCTTAACATAAGAAACTTATTACTAGTGGAATTCTGAAATAAACTTTGCAGAATAAAAACTAACTTCAGAATTTTTCCTTTTCATGTCCAACACACTGATTATTCTTTTTTGTCATCTTTGGCCTCCAACAAAGAAAGAAAAATGCATATGCATTAATTTCATTACTCTGCATTGAAACCAACCCATAATTATATATGTTTGATGAGTTTTGTGTTTGAAGAGCTTTACAACTTCTAGAAGAAAAAACAAATAAACAAAACAATAACAATAAAACCAAACCCTCATCATTTAATTTTGATGTATCCCCAAGGCTTGCAGTGGAAGGCAAACCCATGAGATATATTTAACATCAGAGTAAGATCTGAATTTATCATGCAAATGTCAGGAAAATGATTTTTTAATAACTGGTATCCTAAAATCACCAATGGGGAAGGCTGTTTACTTCAGCTGCAGTGCAGCCCTTGTTCTATGCCAGTGCCTGGAATCATTATTTGCAAATCATCTCCATAATAGATGAGAATCCTCACCTGAGACACTCCCTTAAATCATCCTATTTATTTAGACTACAAGAGCTGCTAGATGCTACATCTGGGTCTTCTAATTTCGTGAATGACTACTGCTTAAAACAGCTATGGAATCCTTACGTGAACCAAGAGTCCTAGTTAATTAAAGAGCATAGTAGAATTATACAGATATTTTTGTGTATATTCCGTATTGTGTGTTGCCAGCACAGCAAAGCTTTATTTCTTACGTTTTAAATAACTACCTCATACAGAATATATTCAGCAATAAGAGAGAATGTCAGATTAGCTGAACTCAGTGCTTTTATGCAGCCGGGCTAAGAGATAATGATTACCAGACACACTGAAATTTGAGAATGGGTTTTGTCCAGCCTGGCAGTACATGGTCACCCGTTAAAAAAGTTTGTCCTGTGAAGTGAAACACAGCACAGCAGAAAATGATAGCTATTTGTGGTCCTATTGCAATCAGTGGGAAAAGCAGCCTACACTAAAGGTTTCCAAGGCACTAAATATTTTATAGGGATCAAGTTGAGTTCAAAAGGTAAGGAGTACTGCTGGAAAATCCTCTAAAATGCTTTCATGAAGTTCTCAGTTCACTCAGGCTGTACTGCTAATGGAAGAGTACTAATACTGTGCCATGATTCAAAAAAGCAAGTGAGATCATGTAATTCTAAACTCGTTAATCTGACACTGGTCCTAGAGAACGTAACACAAAAACTGATTCAGAATCTTTTGGCTAAGAATTGAAGGAGAGTAATATGCTTAATGCCAGTCAAAACTGTGTAATAGAAAAATAAGTCTTGTCAAAAAGTTTGATTTTCTTTTCATGAGATTATAAATTCAGCTCACAAATGTAAGGCTTTTGTTGAGTATTCAAATTCTTCCTGCAAAACCTCTGATTAAAAACACCTGTACACACACAAAAAATTGACATAGCACAATATGAACAAAATGTGTTCTAGATGAATAATTAACATCTCAAATACTATTGGTGGGATGTTGATTGAAGGGGGTGTTTTTGGCAGGGCTGAATAGAAATCACTGCTAAGTCCTATGATATACAGCCTTTCCTACAGGAATAATCTAGAAATAAATTTTAAGTTGCTATTGATAAAACACAAGTATCATACAAAGATAGGTGAAATAATCTTTAACAAGAATGTTAAACGTATAGGGTGATCTAATGAGTTCATCTCCTGTAATCTTTTTAACAAGCTGCTTGGTAGCATAGTGGAATGCAATTACAGGACTTAGAATAAAGCAAGCAGGAAATAGTCATAGAAAATCAGGCCATATCCTTGAGAAATATTTAGTGTTTATAGCATATAATTAATTTATTCTGAGCTCCCACTGTGATTTCCAGTTACAAAGGGTTAATAAAATGCTTGACCATAAAAACTGAGCAGACTTAATAGACATAGTATGTGCTTTTTGGGGAAAAATACTAACTTCTACTAGGATCTTTGATCTACAGAAGAGGCTACATCACAAACTATTGACAGAAGGCTAAACTTAGATATACTTAGAGGTGAAGTATGGCAGAGATATTTTACAGTGGAATGAAATAATATCTAAAATAGTTACCACTGTATTCGTTGAATCTTCTTTTTCTGAGATCCTGGAATTTCCCCTCTTAGGGACTTAGGCACAGTGTGGGAATAATCACATGAAATATAACGGTTTATCTCATATATCAGATTTTAGATGTTCTAATGGTTTTTAATGGCTCGTTTCTTCAGTCTAAATACTGTCATTCTAAATAGGTCAATATCACAGTAAACTAAATGGTGTGTCCCTCGAAATACATTGTTTTCATTCAAAACAAGGTTGCCAAAATCTGTGTGTCTTTTTTAAAAATACAGAAATTTTCCAAAAAGGGAGTATGCTAATAATATTGGTTCTGTCATTTTTTATATGATATTGCATTATAAAAACCATAGATCAATCCAAAAGATAAAGTCATCCCCATGTCACATACCGGATTGGTTATAACTGTGCCATTCCTTAGGAAAACTCATTAAGTTGTTCTTCAAAGAATTCCTATGAAGGAGATTCTATTTCACTGCTTCTTCATCTCTCTTGCAGTGGCATTCCTAAAAAAAAATTTTTGCTGTAATATAATCTCATTACTTCTTGTTCTCAAGTGGCATGTATGCATAGAGTGAAACACTTTTTTTATTTATTTGAAATCTTTCTCTCCACATGCAGTCAGACCTTTTTTACATAGGATAAATTATTCAGTTCTTTCAAATGTTTGGTACTGGTCACAGTGTAACAGAGATCTCACTATTCCACTTGCTCTTTTCTGGATTCTGTTCATTGCATCTCGGATTCTCAAGGCTCATAACCAAAAATAGATCAATGTCCCAGCTCAGGCCACCTACCCTGAAATGAGCCAGGAGTATAAAGTTCCTCCTGTTATCCTTCTATTACATACAATGAGAAGTATTCCTTTTTAGTTTCTTGGGTGTAGTTCTTTTGTTTTGTTTTGTTGTTTGGGTGTGGGTTTGGTTTTTTTTTTGATGGTGTTTTGTTTTGTTTTGTTTTGTTTTTTCCAACAGCTTGCACATTGCTCCATCATGTCCAGCTTGTCACTCATTATAATCCACATATCCTTTTCTGAAAAACTGCTTCCTAATATTTTTTTTTCCATACTATACACAGTTGATTTTACTTGCCCTTTGTACCTTCCACTTGTCCCTACTGAATTTCTTCCCATTTTTTAGCAGGGTAATGGTCTTTCATGGTCATTTGGAATTTAAATCCTTTCCTTCATACATAGTTGAAATCTCAACTACATGCCGCCAGCAGATTTAACAAATGTATTCTCTATTCTATCAGTAATATAATTAATGAACATGGACTATGGATCTACTGCTGTTTTCCAATCTTTCAGGTGTGAAAGTTGTACTTGACAATAATATTTATTTCTATCAGTAAATCCATCCTGAATTGAAGAGACATTGTTGTGTGAGGAAAAAAATGCCTGATTATCCAAGAAATGTAAGTAACAATTAGAAATTTATCAAGAGGTTACAGTTTCTGATCATAACAATTAAGAGCAATAATTTCAATATAAAGTCAATATAAATTGCCTGGAATAGCTTTTGAAGAACAAAGAACTCTCAAAACAGAATGCGCTGGTTGTTGGAGTCAAGGCACTGGCAGTGGGGGCTGCAGGGGCATCTTCTATGAGGAGTGGCCGGGGCCACACCACAATAGACACAGCTGATTCCAGCTGACTCCAATGCACCCACCACAGGGAACAGCTGAGTCCTTCAGCCGTGGGTTTAAGAAAGGGCAAAATGCTTCATGGACAGGGTAAAAAGAGTGGTGGGGGGAAGAGGGAGAGAGTGAGAAACAACCTTACAAGATCCAAGGTGAGAGAAGGACGAGGAGGTGCTCCAGGTGCTGGAGCAGGGACTCCTCTGCAGCCTGTGGAGAGACCACGTGGGAGCAGACTACCTGACAGGAACCGTGGCCTGTGGAGAAATTGCACTGGTGAGGACCGTTTTTTCCTGAAGGACAGAAGCCTGTGGGAGAGCCCATGCCCAAGCAGAGGAAAAATGTGAGAAGGAAGGAGCAGCATAGCACTATGCACCGACTGTAACCCTCACACTCCTCCACACTGCTCAGCAGGAGTAATGGAGTAAAGGAGACAGGAGTGAAGGAATGAAACTGGGCGTGGGCAAGGAAAGGTGTTGGTTTAATTTCTGTCTTACAAGTCTATTTTATCTGGCAATAAATTAAATTAATTTTCGCCAAGTTGAGTCTGTTTTGTCCAAAACATGAATTGATGGACAATCTCCCAGTCTTTTTCTCAACCAACAAGCTTTTTCATCATATTTTCTCCCCCTGTCCCACTGAGGAGCAGCTGAATGAGCGAGCAGCTGAGTGAAAGTTTGGTTGTTGGCCATGTCTTACCCAGCACGTAGAAAGACTCTTTCAATCCACTGATGCTATTCCTTGTGCCTGTTTACCCTACACCTTATTCAGCAATGAGGAAACAGCCTATGTTTGTGCTGACAGGATCATAAGACTTATAAAGCATGCTGCTTGGCTATTATGCTGGTTGAAAACTCTTTGAAAACTGTACTTCCCCATATCTTCTTTTGACAGTGCTTTGAAAGTAAATCCTCCTTGTGGAAAATTCAGACTGGTGCATGTTGTGATTCTTCAACAATAAAAATAAAAAAAAAAATATAAAAAACTCTGTCTCCTGAATAACAAAATTAAAAAATGCAATTGTAAATTTTCATATATATTTGTATAGATAGATAGAGAAGTCCCCAGAAGAATCCAATACAAAAATGGAATATGTTGTGGAAAAAATCTGTTCTCTACTTTCCTAATATTAAAAATCAACTGAAGAGCATCAAAGTCATATTTTCTTATGACTATGGTGAGTGGCTCTTCAGAAATCAAGTGAATGATTGTGGTTTGAAATCATACAAAATCCCCCAAACATACATGGCCTAATAAAATTATACTAACTATTAAGTATAAAAGCTTTCTGAATATATGTTAGCCTTTAAATGAAATTGAAAGTGAGTTCTCAAGGTCAAAACTAAAAGAAAAATGGTCACAAAGGACTTTTTTTCACCAATGTGGATTACTCACTAGCAAGGCAATTCTGATTCTTAGGTCAGACTATGAGAGGCTGGCAATTTCACCTGTGCTCATTGTTTTTATACTCTCTAAAGTGCAATAAATTACAGAAGTACAGGCACTGAAGTACAGCTATTTTGTATTTATCACTGGATGTCTTTGCAATCCTTATAATAAGGAAAAACTTCTATGCATGATTCTTTTTGCTGAGGTAGCATTAAACATTTTTTCTGCAAAGCAACTATCACAACAAGAAAAGAAAAGAACATTACCAACTGAAAACTCTGATGAAGTGGAAGGAATAACATGAAGGCAGAGTAGAGACATGGACTTTACCTAACATTGCAGTATGGGGGGTGTGTGTGTGTGTATATACATATATACATACTTATTTTCAGACTACTCTTATGCTGTATTTCTGTGCCAGTTGATTTTAATATGGTAAGAGTGGATGTAGACAGAGAGATTATGGTAAGATTTTTTTTTTTTTTTTATGTATAGAGATTACTAGTTCAGTACTCTCTTAGATCTGAGGAATTTAAGAGAGATCTCCTTCACTTAGGGACCAACTTGTCAAACTGCATGACATATTAGTATCAAAGTCTATTTATGAGCTGCTGAGGTGACTGTTATTGTCTGTGAAGACCTTCTTGTTTCAGCAAATGTGATCTGTTGAGCTCTCTGGGCTTGATTCGGTTGCCTGCACAAAGGCAACTATTTACGTCTGACATTTCATTCAATATGTAAGACATCTTCATGGAGCTGGTTAATATAGGATATCTTCATATTTCTGGAATGGGGAAATCTTGGCTGGGGTACTAAATGAATCACATGACATGTTTAAATTTGGACACTGAACTGTTCACTAAAGTTCATTGGCTCTCTCTCCATTGACTATAATGTATAACTTGTGGGATGTTTCAGTTCTAACTAACCAGTGATGCTAAGTGACTGTTCTTCACAGCCCATCCAGTTGATTTATGTCACAGAACTACAGTTCAATATCAACCTATTCAGACACTGGAGAGTATTTTAATGCAGTTGGTGGCCAGACAATATTTTTTTCCCTATATTTGTAAAGCATCAAATTTAATGAGAGGCATTTTGAGAGCTTCTGAATGGACATAGCTTAATGAGTAAAAAATTTTCCTATTAGACTACCTGTTTCTTTGAATTGTAAGGGTATAAAAGGAAGAAAATTTTTAAAAACTAAAAGAATGGTTCCAAGAATAGTTTAAATGAGACTGATGCTGGTGAGTAAAGGCTATATCCACATGCAGTACCTTGGAGGATTATAGCTTCTAGGCTGACAGAACATACTAACCTTTTCTCCTTCTAGCAAGGGGATTCATTCCAGTGGTGATTATGGAAGATTATCACATTAGGTTGCATGATAGATCACAAAAATAATCTGAGAAGCCCCATGCAAAACGTTCCTCTAATCATCTATTCTTTGTAATGTATGTTTAAGGTGTATTCTTAAATCTTAAATTAGATTGTGAGTATCCTGACGCAGCTGCACTGCAAAATTATATGTTTGTGCAGCATATAGCATAATAGGCTCTGTTTCTAGTACAGATTAATGAGCATTATTATAATACAAAAAGTAAATACAAAAATATACAAAAATATCATTAGATGATAATCAAGAGAAAAAATCCAAGTTGGAATATTTTGTTGGTATTATCTATAGCATTGTTACAAGAGCTATTTGGATGTTAAAAGATGTATATTATGGTTGATAATTGGATAGATAGATAGATAGATAGATGGATGGATGGATATGTCAATAACTATATTATAAACCCAGCAACAGCATACTCCAGTTTCTAACGAAGTAAGGAAAGGTATTTTCCTCATTGGTGATATGGTTTGTCCTCCTTCTAATGAAACTGCTATATTTTATTTGTTAAAACCTCCAAAGGCTATTTATTACCTTTTGTTATTATCAGTCCAAATTATACATGTATGAAGATCCTATTTAGAGCAGGACTTTTTAATGTGAATTTTCCTCCATCTGTATTGCCTGGAAATACTGTTCTATTGACTTACTGTGTATATTATATACATCTCCTCATTTCATTAAAACTGCTGTTGCAGTGTAAATTGCCTATTTTATGTAAGTAGAATATCACTGGCAGTGAGTTATCGTCCAAAAAAAATCTCATTTCCTCATGAGATTTCTTATGAGTGATTCAGACTTAAATTACCTGACAAAACAACAATATATAGTCAGAAAACAGAACAAAACATGATAAGCACATGATGTTACAAAGCCTCAATATGAAAATAATTCACTTGAGAATATAGCACCCACTAAAAGCACATGATTTTATATAAATGTAGCTCAGTCATCTGTCAATTCATGTATTTTATTACTGCAGCTCTGCTGTCCCTGAGAATCCTCAATCCCCTGCTTAATCCCAATGGCTGTGCAATGTAAGCTTGAAAAAATGAAATAAAGAAAACAATTAAAATTGTAATGCATAATTACTATAATGTATAGTTGAAAAACTTAGAAACAGATCTACAAGCTTAGAGAACTTGTTTATAAATAAAATTATATGCAAGCTTAACTTTTCTCACTTAAGTAAACTTAGGCACTACAGCTCTTGAGAGATACAGAGTATATTTTTAGTGCAGAAGAGTCTGCTTCCAAACTAAAAGAAAACTCTTTTTTTATTGTTTTTCTATTTAAAAAGGGTTTTTTTAGTCCTTAGCATAATTATTGACAAACTTCTTTCTAACTCTAAAAAAAAAAAATCTCTGTAGCATTCCTGTGCAATAACTTTGCTCTTCATTTATCTGAAAAATATTCTAAGAATAATATTAGCTTCAAAACTTGCAGTTAAGGTCACTGAATTTTTATCTCTGGAGATATAAACATAGTTCAGTGGGCTTCTTCCTGCCTGAAAGCTTGTTTTTTAAGTATAAGATTTTACTTCTAAACTGTCTGTTGCCAAAGTAGAAAGTGCCTTGGATAATCTCTCATAGCAAGTGAGATGATAGAACTTTTCTATTTGAGGATTTAATTTTTTCTGTACCAATTTTGCTGCTTTACATATAAAATGAATCAATTTTGGCTCATATGACAGTTTTTGAGTCTCCAAAAATTAGTGATGTGTTGTTGCTACCTAAATTTGCACAACTTCATTGTCTGCGGTTGCACTTGTAAATAAAGTTGTGCTACAGAGCATCCTAGGGCTCTCAAACTCCCTTGCCTATGCTGCTGAGCTCTTAAAACTCTGTCTGGCACCAATTTGGCCCATACCAGCTAGCACTCTGCTGAACCAAGCCTGGTCGTAATACCAAAGAGCAAGCATCACTCCTGATAAACAGCTTGATGTGCACTCTTGTTATAAAGGGTAAGACGTGTAATAACATGGCATAGGCTATTCAGCAGGAGCATAGTATCAGGTAAGTTAGATTTATTAGTATATTTGCTAAGCTGCTGCACCTCAGAAAACCAACTTTTAGCAGAAATTGCAGGCTTTTGCACTAAATCTCAGAAAGAACAGTGTGCACGAAGACAAATCAATATGGACTATTTCCATTTGACTGTTTTATCCCTATGACAAATGTAAACTTGAGTCCAGTTCAGCTGACAACTTCAGGTACACAGAAAGGAGAAATACAAGATTAGTTATGTAAAAGAAACTGTAGGTGAAACAAGGTTGCTAAAATTAATGATAGAAACAAAAATCTGCTGGAAGTTATACGTCAGTGTATGGTGCCCAAATATTTAAGTATTTGTCTTACGGGTTTTTGTTGTTGGTGGGTTTTTTTGTTATTGTTGTTGGTTTTGTTTGTTTGTTTCTTTTTGTTTTGTTTTGTTTTTTAATATCTCATTTATTTGTAGATCTGGATCAAATCTATTTATTTCACTGCTTATTGGTTTGGGTGAATTATCAAAGAAGTTTCCAAGTTTAACCTACAATGAATTGTTCCTGTTGTCTTTCCTCAAGTTATCTTTTTGAAAGTCCATGGAACATGGATGAGAGCTAAGAAAGCTGATTTGAATATGTGAACTTAGTAAACATATTTAACAATGTTTTATTTGTTCTGAATGATAATGAAAGCTGGCCTGTCATCACTTAGCAAGACTGGAGTGAAAGCAGAGGTTTTCCAAGCCTTGTATATCTTTAATCACTAAGTAGTTGCACTGTTTTCTGCCCTTTCTGAAATTTTTGTTATGCTTATACGGTTTTGCAAGACATAAAAGGGACCAAAACAGGAAAGATTCATCAGATGATAGCTCATACCATTTAATGTAAAAACCAACAGGACAGATTTTTTTTTTTTTTTTGTTACTGATTATACAAAGAATCAAGATGGCTAGGCTAGATGTCTAACTTACAGACATCTAAACTAGCATGGAAAATATCCAGTCTAATATTTATCATTAGTAGTGGATTTAACCACTAGAAGCTGCACGTTGCAATGCATAAAGGCAGTAATGGAATGAATTGACAGAATTAATCTTGGAGTAGCAGTCAGAACCCCCTTTGCTCCTGTGTTGCTGAGTATCCTGAGTACCACGCTTGAAGAGCCACCATCCCACTGGATCACATCCTGAGATGCCCAGCACCAGGAGAGTCTGGGAAGTATGGATAATACACTTACAAGAAACTAGGGAATGTAAAAGCAAAAAAGGATATCTTTGTAAAGTTAGTAATTTCCATCATTAGACAGGTGCCAAGGAGGTAAGTTTTAATCTTATTTGTGGAGAGATAAGCCAAGAGCACCTATGTTCTTTTCTGAATCCAAGTCCTTAATTACTTAACTTTTAGTGCTACTTCATCCATTTTTATTTCTTTTTCTTAACTGGATAAATGGTTGTTGAGGCCTTGTTTTATGTAAGAAACTGTTAGATGTGAAGAGCCCAGGAAAAAGGTTTCCTGGGGCCACCTGTGATTTTAGATGCATCAATCTTTGTACACTATAACATTCAGTTTCGGGCAGTTAGCTACAGAATTTCTGAAACCTGAGTTAGCAGACATTGAAATTGTCCCAAAATTTGATACACACAAAATTGTACATCATTTTCACACATCCTGAGGAAAATCAATTAATTATGAAAATAAATTATTTAAAATACCTTCTTATTTTATGATGTATTTCTTTCAATTCTTCTGTTTCTGTATATAAAACAAAACACATTCTTCTCAGGGTCATGAAAGATTTCTAATAGTGGAATTAGGTGGAAACTTTTTTTCTCCTCTATGTCATGGTCCAGTAGACATGACTGTAATTTATTTGATGTTCAGTTTTAATTACTTATGAAACATTTACAAGAAAGTGGGTCATTATGTTCTTTTTCTATTATTTTGTCATAATCTTTTAGAGTTTATTTTACCTGTCTTCTTTCTGAAAACAGTGTTCACATGAATTGCTCCCACCCCTGCCTCGTCCCCCTTCTGTTTCTAGAATTTTGCAGATCTGTGAGAAAATTTCTTTTCCATTTCCACTACCTTTAGTGTGTAATTAGCTTACCTCTAATAAAACTGTACTACACTTATAAATGTCTTATATATGTACAACACAGAAGATGGAAATTCATTTTTTAAAGATCTCAAGGCTGATATTGTTCTTAAAAAAAAAATCAGAAGCTTTAAAATCAATCAGTGTAAAATATTTGTTCTAGATGATTGATGAAAGCTATCTTTTATTACGACTGACATGTTTAAGCGGACCATAGTTTATAATAACACAGAAAAAAAATTCAAATAATTTAAATGAAAATATAAACATGTTTGATCCCAAAAATGTGAATCTGATGCCTTAAGCTGGACAAAACTTCCTCTTTTCATCAATATGAAATATTGCTGGACAAAAATATTCTGAAGCATTTCAATTTTTGATTGAACAGAATTCTCCAATGAATATTCTTCTCTCTTACCCAAAGCAGTGTGCAAGCTGTCAGATTAATGTGCAATTATGAATTCACTGCTGAGAGAGATCCTCAACTGGTGTAAATTATTTTTATTTTATTTTACTTCAGACAAATCAGATCTTGGGAGAATCTCCTCAAAAAAACAGAACTTGAATCCAATTAGGATGCTGGAAAATACCAATGGATATACTCTTACCATCTTTTCCCAAAATTGCTGGATTTTGAGAAGAACTACCAAACATAGGGTTAAAAGGTTCATAGATATCCAGATGGAATAAAATATTAATATACAACTTTAGCAGCAAGTTCATCAAGGAAAAAGACAATTTTTATAACGACTTTGTGTTCTATTAAAACATTTTTCATGTGAGTTGTCCAGCTGAGTAAATTTAAATGAAAAGTTGCATAACTTTGCATGGTAATATTTTTCTCATTTTGTATTGTAATCTTTCTTTTCTTGATTACTTAGAATTTTGAAAGCAATTGTTGTAAGAACCACTGTTAAATATCCAGCAAAACTAGATATGATTATATATCCTGCAACTTACCTTAACATGCTGTGTCAATGAACCATTTTTTTCTGTTTGGACATTCATACCAAACCAAGTTTTTCTTTATCCCTCCATCCCTCCAGAAGAAGGAAACAGCTACTGAAATTATTCAGTTCTACCTTACCCCAGGAAAACTGGAAAGAAGTGACAAGAGGACAGGACATAAATACAGCAAATCCTAGACCAGCAATCCATGAAAAAAGCAAGTGTTCTTCTTCTTCATTGAGTACACAGACTAAGACTCAGAGGCTTAATTTCCTCCTGAGACTCAAAAGTCACTTCCTGGCTGTTATCTCCAGGCTTGTTCCAGCTGCCTTCCAACAGCACATTACGATAAAAGCTGTCTCCTGCCAGTGTGACATTCAGATGCTTACCTTAGACTGTAAATTTCATTTAAATTAAAATGAATGTATATAAATTACGTAAGTAGTTTGATTATTTTATTGATTTGTTACACACATTGTCACCACAACATCATACAGCTACTTAGTGGTTCCCTACACTACTTAAGAAAAGCAGTACTGCAAGAGTTTTACATAATAAAATTCAGTATGAGATCTTATTGGGAAGGAAAATTATATTTATTTATGAAATCCCTGAGTTGATTGTACCCATTTGCATTCATTGTCTCATAGACTTCATTCAGTCATACTTTCATAAACTCATACTCACAGGATCTGAGATGTATACGCCCAAGTGATCCAGAGAGGACCATGTGTGTGCGCCACCAAGGACAAGGGATGCCAGTTATTAGGACTTCATCACAACTCTGGGCTCTTCTTGAACTGCAATGACAAACTAGGTTTTGGACAGTTATTTTATATGTCTCAGGAGTTATCAGTTGTTACTGGCTGGTCCTTTCATTCAGTGTCTTGCCTATTTCCATCTCCATAAACCTTGAGCAAGGTTGCATTACCTGTTTTTCCATGATGTGAATACAACTGTTTTCCTGATGGGCTAACATGAAAGCAAGGGGCATAACTGATATGCTACCACCTTGTTGACTTCCTCTTTTTAGAATGGAATGTCATTTGCTGTCAGGTAGGAGTGCAGGCAGAATGAGTAATTAAAATTACATAAGCAAAACACTAAGAGGCCTGTTTTTCACAGGTTTTGGTTATTTTTACACAGACAATGTCAACTCTGATGCTAAAAAATACTTTAGCACAGTAAATTGAAAGAAGGGTAAATAGAAGTTAGCAAATTTCAAATTTGAAATCAGATTTTTTGCTTTATTTAGTATATTCTCTATATTGGCTTAGTAAACGCCAGTGAGTATTCATCAATTGTCGATCAAATGTTGTCTTTAAATAGGTGGTTTGCAGTTTTCAGTAGATTGATGTAAATAATCAGACTGGTACCTTCTTGTCTTAAAAAGGTAGCATCAATCTGGAAATGATTGACATTAACTGCTATACAGTTTCCTACCACCTTTTAATGAAAGTGTCTTCTTTTAAGACATTGGAGAAAACCAGGCTTTTATACTCACTCAGTTCACTCTCACACAACTACCAGTGCTCAGCAAGTTTAACTACTTGTGTTGCGTTCGCATGGCAAGGTTTTGGTAGCGGGAGGGCTACAGGGGTGGCTTCTGTGAGAAGCTGCTAGAAGCTTCCCCTGTGTCTGACAGAGCCAATGCCAGCCGGCTCCAAGACGGACCCGCCGCTGGCCAAGGCCAAGCCAATCAGTGCCTCTGTGATAACATATTTAAGAAGGAAAAACAACAGTTAGAGAGAGCTTTTGCAGCCGGAGAGAGGAGTGAGAAGATGTAAGAAACTCTGCAGACACCAAGGTCAGTGCAGAAGGAGGGGCAGGAGGTGCTCCAGGCGCCGGAGCAGAGATCCCCCTGCAGCCCGTGGTGAAGGCCATGGTGAAGCAGGCTGTCCCCCTGCAGCCCATGGAGGAGGGATGAGGGGGTGTAGAGATTCCACCTGCAGCCCGTGGAGGACCCCACGCTGGAGCAGGTGGAGGCACCTGAAGGAGGCTGTGGCCCGTGGGAAGCCCACGCTGGAGCAAGTTCCTGGCCGGACCAGTGGACCCGTGGAGAGAGGAGCCCACGCCAGGGCAGGTTTGCTGGCAGGACTTGTGACCCCGTGGGGGACCCCATGCTGGAGCAGTCTGTTCCTGAAGGTCTGCACCCTAAGTCCAGTCTGTTTTGCTCGTGACGATAATTAGTGAGTGATCTCTCCCTGTCCTTATCTTGACCCACAAGCTCTTCGTTGTACTTTTTCTCCCCTGTCTAGTGAATGAGGGGAGTGAGAGAGCAGCTCTGGTGGGCACCTGGCCCCCAGCCAGGGTCAACACACCACGCTACTGTGCTTAGCTCAGATTCAATAACTACACTTTCTTTTAATTCTGGTATCATTTACATTTCTTATGAAAGACTTGTTCAGGTTAAAACTTTATTATAACTTCGAAGAAAAACTGTCAGCAGTGCACAATATGTATAGTTTTCATCAGCCACAAATAGTGTTGCACTTAGAACAGCTAATATTCTGTGCCTTCATCTCCGTTTTAGGAACCTTTCAACAGATCTCAGCTTTGTAGATCTTTTCATTTTCTGAAGCAGCATCAGCTTTTTTTCCAAGAAGGTTTTAAAAGTATCTAAAGTTTATGCAAATGAAACATTTTTGGCATCAGTTTCAAAGGACTTGTTTGGCTTTTCACTGGATTAATTCCATTTATATTAACAGGCTGTTCATATCCTCAAAGTTCTTGAAGTTCTTGAACAACTTTCTTTATGAAGAAGCATTCATTTTATTGACCTTGTTTCATCTTAAACTTTTCAGCATGATGACTTTTCATTATACATCTGTTAGGAACTACTTACAATTAATTAGAATTCATATACACACACATACACATATAAACACACACGCGCGTGTGCACACACATAGACACACACACGCTCCTCTGTAATCAAACGCAAGCTTCATTTGGGCAATTTATTCCAAATAGGTTTTTTTAGCAATTAATGCCTGTAGGGTGTTTTTAAGTCCTGTGCAATACCAAAAGAATCAGAAGTACTTATGCATACTGTGTCTCATGTAGCTATCAGCAAAAGCAGCTAGATAAATAATAGAGTGAAATAAAAGCTTCCAGTCTATTAAAATGCTATCAGATTTGCCAAAGATGCTTAGATGGCTCATAACTACTTATTTTTTAAAAAGCTGTCCAAATGCTGATATTATTGGTACTATTTTATTAATAGAATTGAGAGAGAGAGAGATAGAGATAGATAGATGGATCGACCAATCAATCAATTGATCAATTGATCACTTGAACTGTTTTTTGTGAAAGTCCTATCACAATTTCAGGGTCATTTGGAAGCTTTACGTTAAAGAATAAAAAATCTAGGACTTATTCCCAGTAGTCTTCAGAATATTGGATTGCCACAATTCACATCATCATCTTCATCATCATTATTATCATCTAAAGGCCGGTGTTCCAGAAATCTGCTATTTCCTCCTTGGCAGAAAAATTAAGTGACTCAGATGTAGACTATTTTATGCTACTCTGTTGCAACCCTATATGCATGCTAAAGTTACACTTCTGAATTAATATTTAGTGACAAAGCTAGGTAGAAGATTTTTTGTTTTCTTTTTTTTTTTTACTGTGTTTCTTATCAGTTAAATCCTTATTTTGGAAGAATGAATAACTAATTACATTTTTAATATGATTTTATTTTGAAACAACAGAAAAATTTAACAGAAAAAGTTAACACAACTGTGTATATAACTCTTTTACAAATCTACTAGCAAAAGTTAGAGGTAAGTATGTATTACAAATATACATATGCAGGACCTTGACTATCTCCATTTAAAATGAACAGAAAAATGCATACCTATTACTGATTTCTAAACAAGTTGGATAAGGTCCAAGTAAGATTACTAAGGTTGTATAAGTGTTGAAATTCTTTGTTACTCTGAAACTGGCATTCCTTGTCTCTTGAGGAATAAGTAGCATCCATGAAAAGAAAAGTTGCACTGATATTAAAGAATAAACCAGGCTATACCAGAAACAGTTTAATTTTTTTTGTTTGTTAGCTTTTTCACTTTAAGAATTAATGACTAAAATGCATAATGGCACTGGGATCCAGGATTAAAATCTGGGACTTCCTTTTTTGAACAGAAGTTCTTTATCCCTAGGCTATAGAATTGCTTTAGCCAAGCAGAGACAAGTTCAGTCAATTAATTATTTTTTTCCTCCTTTGTACAATACATATTTTCTATTACTCCTCTCTCACTTCCTCTGCCTCTCTCCATTTTCAGTGACTGTAAATTAGCAAAATGCTTGTAGTTATCCATGACAAGGATAAAGACCACAATAATACTAATTAAAAGAAATGCCTTTGACCAACAACACGTAAAGGGAACATGGATTTCTGCAGCAAAGGTCTTTGCACTTTTAGAATCCTTATAAGAGACAGTTTGGTGGAAGTAGCTAGTGTCTTTTTAAACACTCTATTTAATTTATTTTCCCCTTGAGACAAAATCCAGTTAAGAATCCAATTTGTGTTCTTGACAGCTATCAGTCAAGCTACTTCTGTAGTCTTTATTTTCGCTTATGGGGCAAAAAGAGTGCTTGAGGCCAATTCGTTCAAAAGTCCTATAGCATCAGAAATGTAGTTTGATTCTGGACACTCTGGATAAGATAAGAGGCTCAGCATTCCTCAGACACTGAGAAAGCTGTAACATGGTGTTTATTGCTCACAGTAAAAGTGATTGATGGCTTCTGAATCCCAAGACCATGGTGCAAATCTTGATTATTGTCAAAAGAATTTCAAACTACTAACTGCAGGTTTGTGAAAACAAATTTTACTAAGTGTAATTTCAAAACAAAGTCTTAACATATAAAAACTATATTTTAATGCTCTTTTTTTTTAATAAGCACTTTTATATGTGTAAAATACACTTTCTATTTATTCTTTTAACAAATTTTAAGTTTGGTGGGGAAATTTGTCTGACATTACTTCCAAAGAGCAAACCATCAAGCAGCTATTATCAAGGTACAAGAGTGCTTGATAACACAATCAAGAATCTCCATAATTCATGTTCTTCTCTTTATCCAGGAAGATATAATGATAATATGCAGTAGGTAGTTAAATTACAGAAAATTGTGTGTTTAAATCTTCATACATATTTAAAAGATACAGATTATTTTGCTCATAAACCAAGCACTGCATCACTAAGTCTTTCTTGCATGTCATTATTATTATCCTGCTGTTTCTGGTCATGTTGTTAACCTCGTTCTTCTCAATTACCTTAATAACAAACAAGGCTATGAATGCTTTTATTTCTTCTGCAGTTCCTACCATATACAAGAGGGCACCTGTAATTAGCCTGGGAAGATCAGATTATAAACTACTCACTTGACTTTGGTAGATGTTGAGAGAGCCTTCAGCAGCACTTCGTAGCTGAAGCTTGTCATCTGCTGGAAAAGTAGCACAGCAAGCTGTAGGCAATCTAGGAGACTCCTGGAGTGCATTGAGGATAACTTCTTAAGCCAGGTAATAGACAGCCCTACCAGAGGGAATGAGATACTGGGCCTGATGGTCACCAATGCAAGTGAGCTAATCAATAACGTCAACATTGGAGGTAGCCTGGGCTGCAGAGATCATGTACTGGTGGAGTTTGCAGTCCTGAGGAATATGGGTCAGGTGAAGAGTAAGCTAGGATCCTGAATTTTAAGAAAGCAAAATTCCAGCAGTTCAAGGAGTTAGTCAATAGGACCCCCTGGGAAACTGCCCTCAGGAACAAGGGAGCAGAACAGAGCTGGCAGATCTTTAAAGACACTTTCCATAGAGTGTAAGAGCTCTTTATGCCCAGGTGTAAGAAATCAGGAAAGGAAGGCAAGAGACCAGCATGGATGAGTTGAGACCTGCAGGTCAAACTAAAGGGCAAGAAGGGAATGTACAGGTAGTGGAAGTGGGGACAGGTATCCTGGGAAGAGTATAGGGATGCTGCCCAGTTGTGTAGGGATGAGGTCAGGAAGGCCAAGGCATGGCTGGAGCTGAACTTGGCAAGGGACACAAAGAATAATAATAAGGGCTTCTATAGGTATGCCAGCCAGAAAAGGAAGGTCAAAGAAAGTGTACTCACCTGATGAACACAACTGGCAAACTGGTAACAACGGATGAGGAGAAGGCTCAGGTACTCAACAACGTTTTTGCCTCAGTCTTCACTGGCCACCTCTCTTTCCACACCTCTCAAGTGGATGGACCACAAGATGGGGCCTAGGGGAGCAAAATCCTTCCCACTGTAAGAGAACATCAGGGTCGTGATCACCTGAGAAACTTGAACATTTATAAGTCTATGGAACCTGATGAGATGCATCCCAGAGTCCTGAGGAAATTGGCTGATGTAGTTGCCAAGCCACTCTCCATCATATCTGCAAAGTCATGGCAGTCAAGTGAAGCCCCTGGTGATTGGAAAAAGGGAAACATTGCACCCATTTTTAAAAAGGGAAGAATGGAGGTCCTGGGAACTACAAATCTGTCAGCCTCACCTCTGTGCCTGGTAAGATCATGGAACAGTTCCTCCTAGAAGCTATGCTAAGGCACCTGGAGGACAGGGAGGTGATTCGAGACAGACAGCATGGATTCACCACGGGTAAGTCTTGCCTGACCAACCTAGTGGCCTTCTGTGATGGAGTGACTACATCAGTGAACAACTGCTACAGATGTTGTCTATCTGGACTTTCTGTGAGGCCTTGACATGGTCCTCCACAATAACCTTCTTTCTAAATTGGAGAGATATGGATTTGATGGATGGGCTGTTTGGTGGATGAGGAGTTGGTTGGATGGTCACATACAGAGGGTAGTATTCAATGGCTCAATATCCAGATGGAGGTCAGTGATGAGTGGTGTCCCTCAGGAGTCCGTATTTTGAACAGTGCTGTTTAATATCTTCATCAATGACATGGACAATGGGATTGAGTGCAACCGCAGCAAGTTTGCAGATGACACAAAACTCAGTGGTGTGATTGACATGCCTGAGGGATGGGATGCAATTCAGAGGAACCTGGACAAGCTCGAGAAGTGGGCCTATGTGAACCTCCTGAGGTTCAACAAGGCCAGCTGCAAATTCCTGCACTGGATCAGGGCAACCCCCAGTATCAATACAGGCTGGCGGATGAAGAGACTGAGAGCAGCCCTGAAAAGGAGGATGTGGGGGATGAAAACCTGCACATGAGTCAGCAATGTGCGCTTGCAGCCCAGAAAGCCAACCGTATCCTGGGCTGCATCAAAAGAGGTGTGACCAGCAGGTCAAGGGATGGGATTCTCTCCCTCTACTCTGCTCTGGTGAGACCCCACCTGGAGTACTGCATCCAGCTCTAGGGGCCCCAACATAAGAGGGACATGGAGCTGTTGGAGCAAGTCCAGAGGAGGGCCACGAAGATGATCAAAGGAACGAAATACCTCTCTTATGAGGAAAGGCTGAGAGAGTTGGGATTGTTCAGCCTGGAGAAGAGAAGGCTTTGGGGAGACCTGATTGCAACCTTTCAATACATAAAGAGCATTTATAAGAAAGATGGGGGCAAACTTTTTAGCAGGGTCTGTTGTGATAAGACAAGGGGTAATAGTTTTAACCTAAAAGAGGGCAGATTTAGACTAGATATAAGGAAGAATTTTTTTATGATGAGGGTGCTGAAACACCGGAAGAGGTTGCCCAGAGAGGTGGCAGATATCCCATCCCTGGAAACATTCAAGATCAGGCTGGATGGAGCTCTGACCAACCTGATCTAGTTGAAGATGTTCCTGCTTATTGCAGGGGTGTTGGACTAGTTGACCTTTAAAGGTCTGTGGTGGGTTGACCTTGGCTGAAGGCCAGGTGCCCACCAGAACCGCTCTCTCACTCCCCTCATTCAATAAACAGGGGAGAAAAGGTATAATGAAACGATTGTGGGTCGAGATAAGGACAGGGACAGATCACTCACCAATTACCGTCACAGGCAAAAAAGACTAAACATAGAAAATTCATCTAATTTATTTCCAATCAAATCAGAGTTGAGTAATGAGGAATAAAACCAAATCTTAAAACACCTCCCCCCACCCCTCCCATCTTCCTGGGCTCAACTTCACTCCTGGCTTCAACCTCCCCCCCCCTCAGCAGCACAGGAGGATGGGGAATGGGGGTTACGGTCAGTTCATCACATGTTGTTTCTGCCGCTTCTTCATCCTCAGGGGGAGGACTCCTCTCATCGTTCCCCTGCTCCAGCATGGAATCCCTCTCACGGGAGACAGTCCTCCACTAACTTCTCCAACATGAGTCCTTCCCACAGGCCACAGCCCTTCACGAATTGCTCCAGCGTGGTCTCTCCCACGGGGCGCAGACCTTCAGGAACAGACTGCTCCAGCATGGGGTCCCCCACAGGGTCACAAGTCCTGCCAGCAAACCTGCTCTGGCGTGGGCTCCTCTCTCCACAGGTCCTGCCAGGAGCCTGCTCCAGCGTGGGCTTCCCACAGGCCACAGCCTCCTTCAGGTGCCTCCACCTGCTCCGGCATGGGGTCCTCCACGGGCTGCAGGTGGAATCTCTACACCCCCTCATCCTTCCTCCATGGGCTGCAGGGGGACAGCCTGCTTCACCATGGTCTTCACCACAGTCTTCACCACGGGCTGCAGGGGGATCTCTGCTCCGGCGCCTGGAGCACCTCCTGCCCCTCCATCTGCACTGACCTGGGTGTCTGCAGAGTTTCTTACATCTTCTCACTCCTCTCTCCGGCTGCAAAAGCTCTAACTGTTTGTTTTCCCTTCTTAAATATGTTATCACAGAGGTGCTGATTGGCTTGGCCTTGGCCAGGGGCAGGTCCATCTTGCAGCCGGCTGGCATTGGCTCTATCAGACACAGGGGAAGCTTCTAGCAGCTTCTTACAGAAGCCACCCCTGTAGCCCTCCCTCCTGCTACCACAACCTTGCTACGCAAACCCAATACAAGGTCCCATCCAACCCGAACTGTTCTATGATTTGATGACCTTGCAGGATGTAGTTTCAAAAAGCCTCCATTACTAGAGGTATTAATGTACTAAGAGCTCTTTTCTGACCCTTTCAGTGTTTTCAAAGGAAAATAATTTAATGCTTACTACATCCTGATTCTTTGTATTTATTCTAAAATAATCTGGTTTTATGAATGTTCCAGTGTATTAGGCTTTTTGAGTATGTAAAAACATAACAAAATGATATCACTTCTGCTGCATAAATATATGCCAGTGTTATCCTTTTTATTCTCCAAGGTATTTCAGACTGCTTTCATGGACAGCAGCTGACTATTGTTTTTAAAATGCCTAAATTCTAGTATGGCACATGATCATAAAACTATGACCATACTTTGCAGATATCAAATGTCAATTGTTTTTAGTTCTATCCATTGCAAAATGCAGCTGTTTTCCCACATCATTTCCCCAGAGAGGAGTTTTTTCATGTATAGATTGTGAACTACCTGATACAAATGCATGTCTTCCTGAAGGTCCAAAGAAGAAGCAGTATTTTGTTTTTTCTGGGAGTGGTGGACATAGATTAAACAATATTCATTTGCATGATCTTGTCTGGGGAGTATTTTATCATATCTGTGTATGTTGCATATAGATAGGCACTTGGTGGAGAAAAAAAAAAAAAAAGGAACAACAAACACTAAACAAAAAATCCAACCAAACAACAGCTAAGAAAAAAACCTAGAGCAAACAAAATAAACAACTCACAGAAGTGCAAATTTTGTATAGCATGAAGAACTGTGTTCTTATTAGTTGGTGCTACACATCTTTTTTCAAAATGCCTAAGGGTCAGTTTTGTACAGTTATAATATTCTTAACACTAATTCTTTCTGGATCTAAGTAGATAGAAGATGCTTTTTTAAATGTCTTTGTTTCATTAACTGGTATTGGTTTCATAACATCATTGATCTTAATGAGGTCACAAAATACTTGCAGTGGGGCAAATCTCTGCCAATGCTGAGGCAAGCAGCTCTGGTGCCATCACAATCCTCAGCGGAGTGCTGTAGCGTGGTGCATAGGGGAGTTTCCCAAACCAGGGGAACCCTCTCAGAGGGAGCCGAGAGAGACACCAGGAGCCCACAGCTTACATGACAGCAGCTGACGAGACTTGGATGGGGCCAGGTGTAACAGTAGCCAAGTTTCCCCTTCCCACGTAGAAAAAAGCCCTTAGGGAGCACTGATGACCAGGGTGTGGTGTGGCAGTTTGTGCAGAAGGACGTGCAGGAAAGGAAATGAAGCTCTGCCAGCTCGACCAGAGCACAACAGTATCCACTCAGCAGAAAGCCATGGCCTCTCTAACCTCTGCACCCACCACGACTGATGCAGCTTCCCAGACAGAGCTCCGGTGGGAACACGCTGCCACCCAGGTGCCAGGCTGCAGGCTGTGCCCTGCTCTTACACCAGCACAGGACGGCAGCAGTGAGCACACCTATGGGAGGTGTGCCCAGGTAGAGGAACTCCTCCACTTAGTGACAGAGCTCTGGGAGGAGGTGAGTGGGTTGAGGAGCATCAGGGAGTGTGAGAGAGAGAGACAGACTGCTGGAATCACACCCTGCCTTCCCTGGGACAGGCCCCACAGGCAGGCAGGGCGCATAACATGGAAGATGACCTATCCTCTCTCCTATATTATCTTTTAGGGTACTGAGGGAGCTGGCAGAAGTGCTCACCAGGCCACTTGCCATCATTTATCAGCAGTCCTGGCTAACCAAGGAGGTCCCAGTTGATTGGAGGTTAGCCAATATGATGGCCATTCACAAGAAGGGCCAGAAGGAAGATCCAGGGAACTACAGACCTGTCAGTTTGACCTCAGTGATGGGGAAGGTTATGGAGAAGATCATCTTGAGTGCCATCATGTGGCACATACAGGACAACCAGGTGATCAGGCCCAGTCAGCATGGGTTTATGAAAGGCAGGTCCTGCTTGACTAACCTGATCTCCTTCTATGACAAGGTGATCAACTTAGTGGAGGAGGGAAAGGCTGTGGATGTTGTGTACCTGGATTTTAGTAAAGCTTTTGACACTGTTTCCCCCAGCATTCTCCTGGAGAAATTGGTTGCTCATGGCTTAGATGGGTGTACGCTTCTCTGGGTAAAAATGATGGTTGGACTTGATGATCTTAGATGTCTTTTCCAACTTTAAAGATTCTATGATTCTATGAAAAACTGGCTGGATGGCTGGATGGCCAGGGCCAAAGAGTTGTGGTGAATGGAGTTAAATCTAGCTGGTGGCCAGTCACAAGTGGTGTTCCCCAGGGCTCAGTACTGGGGCCAGTTATTTGAATATCTTTATCAATGATCTGGAAGAGGGGATCGAGTGCACCCGCAGTAAGTTTGCAGATGACACCAAGTTCGGTTGGAGTGTTGATCTGCTGGAGGGCAGGAAGGCCCTACAGAGGGACCTGGACAGGCTGGATTGATGGGCCAAGGCCAACTGTATGAGGTTCAAGAAGGCTCAGTGCCAGGTCCTGCACTTGGGTCACAACAACCCCAGGCAATGCTGCTACAGGCTTGGGGAAGAGTGGCTGGAAAGCTGCCTGGCAGAAAAGGACCTGGGGGTGTTGGTCGACAGCTGTCTGAATATGAGCCAGCAGTGTGCCCAGGTGGCCAAGAAGGTCAACAGCATCCTGGCTTGTATCAGCAATAGTGTGGCCAGCAGGACTAGGGAAGTGATTGTGCCCCTGTACTTGGCACTGGTGAAGCCGCACCTCAAGTCCTGTGTTTAGTTTTGGGCCCCTCACTACAAGAAAGAGATTGAGATGCTGGAGCGTGTCCAAAGAAGGGCAACAAAGCTGGTGAAGGGTTTAGAGCACAAGTCTGATGAGGAGTGGCTGAGGGAAGTGGGGTTTTTTAGCCTGGAGAAAAGGAGGCTGAGGGGAGACCTTATTGCTCTCTCCAACTACCTGAAAGGAGGTTGTAGTCAGGTGGGTGTTGGTCTCTTCTCCCAAGTAACAAGCAATAGGACAAGAGGATATGTCCTCAAGTTGTGCCAGGGGAGGTTTAGATTGAATATTAGGAAATATTTCTTCACTGAAAGGGTTATCAGTCATTGGAACAGGCTGCCCAGGGAAGTGGTTGAGTCACCATCCCTGGAGGTATTTCAAACACGTGGCACTTAGGGACATGGTTAAGTGGTGGATTTGGCAGTGCTACGTTAACGGTTGGACTTGATGATCTTAAAGGTCTTTTCCAAACAAAACAATTTATGATTCTATGATTCTATGATTCTGTTCTGGGACTGTGCAAAATGAATATATTTTCTGAATGACCACAGAAAATAACGTACACTCTATGTAAGACATTTACTGGAAGCCTTAGAGGGGAAAAAATAGCATGGAAAATATATTTTTTTTTCCCCTAGCAAATGTATTCATTCCTGAATTTATGCTACCAGATGTTTACTCTAAAAAAAAATGAAACTAGGAAAAAAAAAAAAAGTTGTATATTTTCAGGCAGGTGCTGAATAGATTTAGGAGAAACTAAACAATGACCTCATTCTTTATAAAGTTGTGCAATTAGTTTGTCACTGAATCGCTGCAATTATTAAAATTCCATTGGAATATGTATGTATTCTAACAGCTTTGTAAGACTGTTCTTTTTACGTGTAAATTCTTCTAATGCATGAAAACATTTAAAGTATCTGAATCACCAATCAAACACCTAATCAGTATTCTAATCAACAATCAAGTATCTGACATGACAAATTGGATTAATTGTCAGCTGCACATCAGGAAAATTAAATGATTAATGAAAAAATATATAAAGCCCTCTCCAGCAATCTTGTTAAAGTTAAACCACAGTGACAGACTGGAACTTCAAAAGTAAGTGAACATCTGAGTTGTTGGTGATCATCACATATAAGTATCTAACAGCAAACTATTATGAAATTGTAGAAATTGTCTCAAGAAATGATTTGATTTTGTCACAGCTAGAGAGTTCATGAACAAATTTAATTTTTATCAGATTTCAGTAGCAAAATATATTTTGTGATAAAAATTATTAATATCTTTAGATTACTAAATATTCATACTTCTTAATAGTTTAGCCATCAGACGACACTGTTAATCTAAACTTCATTAATCTAAATTTCATTAAATCAATAAATACCGATGTTGCTGGTGAATTCAGTTAAAGAAAATGCTGTTATAACCACATTTATTATGGCTACATCATTAACATACATTTATTTATTCAGACTAAGTAATTACTATTACCTATGCTAGGCATAAGTATACGGTTCTAAAACTCTGCTGATCATTTTTAGTGATGGCTATGAGGCACAATCTGAATTCTTAATATGTGTTTGGTGAATTACTGTAGTTTTTTAGTTAAAAGTTTATAGTTAAAAGACCAATTGTTCTTCTTCCACAACTTTGCAATTTGTGTGCTTTTTTATAAATCTGAAAATTGAGTGGTATGCTATCAAGGAAGGTGAATATCTAAACCCCAAACTGAGATTGTAAGTGCACATGTAGACCCCACCTCAGCTCTGTATTTCTGCACCAGACCTTCTGCTCTAAGATTCTTTTAGTGTTGTCTGAAGTAGTAATGTAGTCTTCACACTGCTGAGCATTTGGCATGCAGATTTCATCAGGATTCATAAATTTGTTATTTTTCTGACTATACCAATAGCACAACTTGACCTAACAAGCTAGGAATGCCTAACAGTTCGCACTTTCTATAGTGAACTACTCTTGTTGTTACCTTTTTACATATTTTAAGGCTTTGAGTGAAATCATCCTTCTTAAGAGTGAATTTAGCCTTAAATATCATCATGTATATTATTCTGGGCAGTACTTTTTTTTCTTGGGGAGAGAGATTTTATATACTTCCTGTTGAGATCATACAGATAACCCTGAAAGGTCCATTATGTATATTTATCATCCTCATAAATCTTGAAGTAACTGTAAAGTAAGTTGTGTAAGGTCCATCTGAACCCTAAAGAGACATTATGTCAGGTAGAAATACTTTTGATTCAGCACATGGTGTGTCTTGACATAATTAGACTGGTATTGCCTTTCAAAACATCCCTGGATATGTACTTCTGATCAAATGAACCACGTCTTCAGTTATAGTAAGAAAAAGATGACATTTCAAACCAATCTCCTTGGACTAGGTGTACGTTGGACTGTTGCCAACTATGAATCAAATATGATCCAGGGAGTAGGGATCAAGTTCACAAATTAGGACTTTGAGTGTCATTACTGTCTAATTCCAGGAATGCTATTCACATGAAAAACAAAACAACAATAACAACAAAAAAAAACACCAAAAGAAAAAAAAAAAAGCTTGAAAGCCTGAGACTTCTGCAGAAGGACATCAGGAATGTTTTGGGGACTGACCAGCGGGGTGGACTTCTATCCATCTAGCCCAGTATTCTGTTCCTGACATTGCAACCAGTGAGATGGATTTGGGCGAGTATGTGAGTTCAGCCATTTTCTGCAATCCTTCTTCTTGTTACTTACCTCTACAAAACCTGTACAACTTGTGTCTACCTCATCCATCCAGCTGTTTTGAATTTATCATACTTATATCTTAGTCCTGTGCAGACCAGCACAAATGTTCAGTGTATCATTACCACATACTGACAGCATTTGGTTCAGCCTAGAACACAGCTGCTACAGTCATTTACTTTAATATATCTTTTATAAAAGATCTGTTATTCTCAAAAAAACTATGGGCAAAAAGGGAGCAAGGGAACTCATATCTGAAAATACAACTTTATTATTAGTCTTACTCATGTCTTGACAATCTATTCACAATACAATAATGATATTAATTCAGTTACAATGATCCTAATATATGTAATCCCATTATCTACTTACTGCTAATTTCCATGAATGATGCAGTTAAAGTTGTTATACATAGACTGTATAGTACCTAAACTTTACCTCTATGTTATGTTTATCCTTTCCACATCCCTCTGTAAAGGTAAATGGCATCAGTCTTCACCTAGTAGGGAAGATTTGCATTCAGTCATTAGCATCCAGGACTTACCACTGGGATGAGTTTGATGGTGAAGGCAGTGGTTTCTTCCTCCTCATCTGAAGGACATAGCCCCCTTTAGCAATTTTTGCAGTCACAGCTCTTGACCTTTAGCATTTTTTGCAGTCGCAGCTTAAAAAGCTCCACAATAGGTCAAGACAATCCCCGACAAGCCCTGAGGCCTGAATTACTAAGTTATTCAGAAGGTGGTGGCTTCTTGTGATCAGTAGAAACATCGTATTTTCTTGGCTGCACAGTCTGGTGGTTAATCTCCTTTTCTGACAGGTGGGAAAACCTGCTCAATGTTGTCCACAGTTCAAAGGATTTCAGCTGATTTGCAGGCAACAAACCATGGTCTGTTTAAAACGTGCTGGTGTGTAACAGCCAAAGAACAGGCTTCCTTTCCACTAGTGCTCTAGTGAGGCTATTAATCAAGAAAATGAAGCATTTTCTTTTTTTTGTCTTCTTTTTTCTTTTTTTTTCCCCTCTTTCATAATTAAAAATCATTAAACAAAATTTTAGAACATTTTTCAGCACGGAAGTGCAGGTTCGTTTCCTCTGATGAGAGTAGTGCTCCTTGAGTGAACTGTAGAGTCAAAAATTCCCATTTTTGTTCTTTCCCAGTGTAAAAAGCAAAATCTGTGAATTTTCTGCCTGGATCTGGATTCAGTAGCAGTATGACCAAAAACAGGAGGAAAGAGGAAGCAGGGTCTGTGATACCATCATAGACTAGATAACTATGGACCAGGAATAAACATACAGATTGAAGGCAGATTGTATTAAAGACTTGGAGGAACTAGATACAGCATAGCGACATAGCTAAGGAAAGCACGGGCAACTTAAGGGCACATAAGTGGGGGGTCTGAGAGCACTTAATTCTAGGCTAATAAGTGGAGTTAGCTATTGGGTGGAAGGTGGTGTAGTCTGAGGGACATTAGAGGCACATTATTAAGGAATGTGTGTAAGAATATCAAAACACAAACCCACCGGCCTGTTGGGACTGCAACACAGCTTTTACAGTATTTTACAGTATCCTGAACCTAAAAAAAAGTTTTAAAATACTGGAATCTTAAGAGCACCCCAGCAGCACTGAAGATACAGTTGCAAACATTGACTGTAGATAAAGCATGCTGGTTTAGGGTTGGAGACGATGCACAGATATATTCAGGCTGCCCCGTATACACCTTTTGCTACTACTGGTACCCTCAGCATCCTGGTCAAGCCTATTATCCTTTTTTTTTTTTTTCTTTTTTTTTTTTCCCCCAGAGTGAGTGATGTTAGTTGATACCCCTGCATCATCTTCCCATAGCTACCCTTTTTATAATATTTTCCCCTCCCGGAAGCTCGGTCCAATCAGGATGTTGTGCATCTCTCTCATTTCCCGACAGAAAAAGTGTTGTCTCTGCATTAGGACTCACTCCTGCTACTTGCTTCCTTCCCCAGCATTATACCCTGTAATTTTGACCTGGAGCTGTGAAAAAGGATACATAAACATGCTGCTTGCTTAAATACATTTTTCTCTCTCTGATACTCTGAGTGCAGTGAGCTATCTCCTAGTCAATCTATCCACAGCTGCTGCTTTCATTCCACAAAGATATCTTACTATTAAGTTATTAGATGCTAGTGTCTTACCAGACTAATGAACCCATGATATATATCTGTGCCATGCAGCCACATCATGTCCAATATCTATAACACTGCTTGTGATGGGGAGAGGACCTTTGAGAAAGAAACGTCCAGCCAACCAATACAGGAAACCTTTATGTTACCAAGTGGGGAAGACTGGGTGCAGTTCAGGGAGTGTGGAAGTATGGGATGTTTTATGATTGTGTTTTCTGCTCAGGACTGACTGCTTTATCTGATGCTTATTGTACTGGAGACAAGAGCAGTGAGCTGGGCCTATCGTTGGTGTGACGACCTGGTTCAGGAACGGCACGACGACCAACCCCAGGTCGTTCGGTCCATCAGCTCACAGACACCAATGTGGTGGACGGCAAATGGCGTTTATTGGTGGGCGACATAGCATTATATAGCTTGGGTTTACAACATCACATCCGTCTGCTTACGTCGTAAATTAAACACTATTGGCTATTAGGAGAGGGGTCTTATCTTTCCGTACAGCGCGACATCTTCCGGCCGCCAGGCCCTAGCTATCTACACTGGGCTTGCTGTCTTAGAGGATATTTTTTGAGATAGAAATGCAAGCTTGTATTTCAGCAGTGACCAGTAAGGACTGCTGTCTTTTTTCATGCAGAGTGCCCTTATGTGTCTTAGGTGTCAGTCTTGTTTTTTAGCAAAAACTAGTTGCTTCCAGGGTCTTTTTGAAGACAGGATAGTTACATTTACAATGAAAGGATAAACTCTGTGAAGAAACAAGGAAGACATGCATATAAGTATTTTTAATTTTTTGACCTACTTATGCCATGAGACTACCATGAAGCTGAAACATTCTGACTGGGTGCCTAGACATTTGTAATCTTTTCCATTATGTGAATGAAGGAACGAAATGTCCTTGACCAAATAAATCACTGTTAAAAATAGCCACCTGCAATGGGAGATGAGTGTCATTTGGACACCTGCTTTAAATGAATGAGCTTCAATTTCAAGTGCCCTAATCACTAGACTAGATCAAGGTCCCTTATTCAGTGATTTAATGCAAAGACTCCTACTTGTATGTTCACATGGCTCAGCTTCAAAAGAAAAGGTGAAGGGCAATGACAATCAGAATACATCACTTCTTGGTGATTAAGTCACCCTCTTCAAATGAGAGAGAAGCAAATGCGGTCTTTTGCAAGCAGCAGGACTAGAATGCAGGTCTAGGTAGGACAGCTTCATGAATATCAGTGTTTACAGAATTATGCTGTGCTAGAAAGCAGGAGGACTGGGACGTAGGTAGAATGGCCCATATCAAAACAAGTATGTTAAGAATGCATACATAGTTTGAAGTATTTCTTGAGCTGAATGCTTAAAATAACTTAATCTTGTTCTTTTAATATAAAGGTGATATCAGTATAGCTAACCATACTTATAAGAGCTTTTTTGAGCTTCGAAGTGCTTATTATATTGTCAGTGCTGCCTGAAGAATATTTATTTTTTTTAGGGAAAAAAAAGGTTACCAAGAAGATTATCGCTATGAAAACTTTGTCAGATACAGCTGGAAAGTCATTCAGTATGTTTTAGATTAAAATTAGATTAAAATATTTTGAATCTTCTAATGTTTGGAAAGGAATCTGGTTCTAATTCATACAAAATAGCTTTTTTAATGTTGTTATAATTGCAGAAGAAATCACAGTACATGAAAAATTCAAAGGAACTGTTTAGAAAGTCAAGACAATAGGGATTCAAAGCTCTCCATGTAGTGCTTTTCTTTCTACAATGAATCAATTGTACTAGTTCTGTGAAGTAGTAAACATCTTTAATAGAAAAAAAAATGCAATAAAACAAAAATCCCCATAACTCCTCCAACAGAAACTTATTTCAAAACATGCTTAACCCCGCCCTATTCATCTGCATCTTCACTTTGGTGTATTATGTTTAGGTGCCTAACTCAGAATTCTAGTCTTAACAAGTCTCCTATAAAGTTAATGGGAAAATAGAAACACTTCAGAGTATTATTCAGGAAAGAAAACTAAATGCGTCGTCTGCTATAATATGACAGATAAGAAAATTTCTTTTAATATAGAATGTTCATGCATGTGTGTTTATCTACATGAGAATGTGTCATCAATAATGTTTTAAATTTGGATATGTTCATGATGCAAAGTTGTAGCTGAGTTTTTCAGAGACAGCTGTAAAACAAGTTAACTCCATAATAATGCATGTAGATATATTTAAAACAAAGCTAAACTTTTAAGACTGTGGAGGTCAATGCATAAGGACTAGATGCTCATCTGGTATAAATTAATGAAGCACCATTGATTTTCTACATCACACACATTTCTAGAATGGGTTAGAAACACTTATTCAGATTGAATTATTGACTGTAGTCTCGTTCAAATTCACAGCCCCAATCAGATAAGTACCCCCACTGAGAGAGAAAAACCAAACACAGATGCCTTTAGATCTAAAGGGTTTAAACTATTTCAAATCAATCTCACCTTCAAGCATTTTTCTTGGCTAGGAATGCACAGGACTATGTGTCTAAATGGTTTTGGGGGTGGTTTTTTGTTTTGTTTTGGTTTGTTTGTTTGTTTTTAAGCAGGATATGTATTCAGAACATGGGGTATTCAAGAAAGCATTTCTGATTGTACAAAAAATACAAATTGTACATTAAGATACTTTTTTTCAAAGTAAAAACTTGGCAAAAGTTTTATTTCAAAACATGCTTAAAACCCCCTATTGTTCTGAATCTTCACTCTGGTGTATCTATTTTTAACTGCCTAACTCAGAATTCTAGTAAAACTTTGCAAAAAAAAATTGCAAAAAAAAAGTTTGTGAAATAATTAACTGTGTAGGGAAATTTGAGAAATTAATTTGTAAAAAAAATATTATGATTTACTTGTAAAGATGAACTTTATAGGAATAAATATAGAGATATCTGGAGTCTGCTGTTTCTAAACTCCACAGCTTTCAGGATAGGAAGAGCAAACTAGCTCTTTCTAAGTGAGATAAAAATTAGCAAAATGCTAAGTGAAAGCTCTTTCTACCAGAAAGAAAGAAAATGTCTGGGAACAAAGAAATCCAGTCTCCTGCTCAAAGACAGTCTAATTAGATAAGGCTGCTCATGGCTTCATCCTTCTGAGTTTTGAATATCTCCAAGAACAGAGATTCACAACCTCTCTGGGCAACCTGTTCTAGTGTTTGACACCCTCATGGTAAAACCAGAATTTCCCATGTTCCACCTCTTGTTTGTCACCTCCTCTGCTCCCATTGGGTAGTTGTAGCAATCAGGTCTGCCCTTCACCATCATTTTTTGAGGGTGAACAACCCCAGTTGTCTCAGCTTGGACAAGTTCCCTTGTACATCATGTTTTTTTAGATACCTGACCATCCTGGACTTCCTGCAGTATGTTTATGTCTGCTGTGTAGTAGGAAGCCCAGAAATGGGGTAGTACATGAGAGAGGGCAGGGCAGGGCAGGGCAAGGCAGGGCAGGGCAGGGCAGGGCAGGACAGGGCAAAGAGGAGAGGAGAGGAGAGGAGAGGAGAGGAGAGGAGAGGAGAGGAGAGGAGAGGAGAGGAGAGGAGAGGAGAAGAGAAGAGAAGAGAAGAGAAGAGAAGAGAAGAGAAGAGAAGAGAAGAGAAGAGAAGAGAAGAGAAGAGAAGAGAAGAGAAGAGAAAAAAGAGAAGAGAAGAGAAGAGAAGAGAAGAGAAGAGAAGAGAAGAGAAGAGAAGAGAAGAGAAGAGAAAAAAGAGAAGAGAAGAGAAGAGAAGAGAAGAGAAGAGAAGAGAAGAGAAGAGAAGAGAAAAGAGAAGAACCTCCTTTGACCCACTTCCTTGCAATGACTTCAGCCAGCTCCCTTAGCATCTCTGAATGTACCCACTGGTCTGTTTGACCAATTTACTCAAGTTTTCCCTATCTCTATCCTTCTCTGCAGTGAGCAATTCTTCACACACACACACACGCACACACAGACACACCACTCTACAAGGAGGTCTGAGGTCCTGAGAGGTCTGAGGGCAAACCTTAACAGAAATGATTGAGGCAAAGAATACAATGAGTACCTGGCTCTTTTTCACGTCCTGGGTAACTAGGTCTGCCTCCCTAATGAGTAGTGGACCCACATTTTTGTAGCTCTCCTTTTGCTGCTAGTGTAATTACAGAAACCCTTCTCATTGCTTTGCATATACCTTGCTAGTTTCAAATCCAGACTAAACTTTGGCTTTCCTTTTTCCATACATGCTTAAGCAATGTCATCCTGAGTAACTTGTCACATCTTCCACCTTCTATGTGCTTCCTTGTTCTGTTTGAGCTCAGTCAGTTGTTCCCTGTCCCTTCATCTTTTACCAAATTTCCTTGACTTTCGGAACACTGCAGTAGACTGTCCTTGTGTACAGAGGAGGCTATCTTTGAAGACCATCTCAATTTTTTTGTGCCCCTTGGTCTCCAGAACAGTCTCCCATGGGATCCTGCAAAATAGATCCTGGACTATGCCCAAATCAGTTAAGTCCAGAATTCTAACTCTTTTTTTTAACTCGTTCTCACTCTGTTATATTTGAAAGATCATGGCAATATCTCAGGGAAGATTTGTGAGGAGTAGCCAAAAGTAAATTACAATCCTATCTTCAAGAAAGACATGAAAGAGGATCTGGGAAACCACAGTTTTTCAGTGGAAAGATGATGGAGCAAATCCTCCTTGAAACCATTTCCAAACAAGTGAAAAACAAGGAGGTGATTGAGGTTAGTCAGCACAGATTTATGAAACATGCCTGAGCGACTGCTTTCCTAGAAAAGGCTTCATTTACATTGTCTTCTTCACTAGGTGGTCTGCAGCAGATGCTTGTCACAATGTCTCTATGTGGATCTGTTCTTATCCCTATGCTCTAAATTGTGTCATTACATAGGGCACAGGTATGATTCCAGCCATCTGGTGGTTGCTTCCACCGTTGTAAGTACATAACGCTTGCTTTGACGGGTTTGTGGGAGTGTGAGGTAATCAGTCTGCCAGGGCTCTCCATATTTATATTTCAGCCATTTTCCTCCATATGAGAGAAGCTTTAACTGCTTGGCTTGCTTGACTGCAGCACATGTTTCACATTCATGGATAACCTGTGAGATAGCCTCCATGGTCAAGTCCACCCCTTGATCACCCCCATCTATATGTTGCATCCCTTCCTTGATGGCCGGAGGTGTCGTGGGCCCACCGAGCTATAAATAATTCACCCTTACGTTGCCAGTCCAAATCTACCCGAGCCACTTCAATCTTAGCAGCCTGATTCACCTGCTGGCTGTTTTGATGTTCCTCAGCAGCCCGACTCTTGGGTACATGGGCATCTATGTGACAGGCTTTTACAACCAGCTTCTCTAGCCCAGCAGCAATATCTTGCCACAATGGGGCAGCCCAGATGGGTTTGCCTCTGTGTTGCCAGTTGCTCTGCTTCCACTGCTGTAACCACCCCCACAGGGCATTGGCCACCATCCATGAGTCAGTACAGAGGTAGAGCATTGGCCACTTTTCTCGTTCAGCAATATCTAAAGCCAGCTGGATGGCTTTCACCTCTGCAAACTGGCTTGATTCACCTTCTCCTTCAGCAGCTTCTGCAACTCGCCGTGTAGGACTCCATACAGCGGCCTTCCACCTTCGATGCTTTCCCACGATGCGACAGGACCCATCAGTGAACAGGGCATGTTGTGTCTCGTTTTCTGACAGTTTATTATACAGTGGGGTTTCTTCAGCACATGTCACCTCCTCCTCTGGTGATATACTGAAATCTTTGCCTTCTGGCCAGTCCATGATCACTTCCAAAATTCCTGGACGATTGGTGTATCCTATTCAAGCCCGCTGTGTAATCAGCGCAACCCACTTACTCCACGTAGCATCAGTTGCATGGTGTGTAGAAGGGGCCCTCCCTTTGAACATCCAGCCCAGCACTGGCAGTCGGGGTGCCAGGAGGAGCTGTGCTTCGTTACCAACCACCTCTGAAGCAGCTTGAACCCCTTCATAGGCTGCCAATATCTCTTTTTCAGTTGGAGTGTAGCGGGCCTCAGATCCTCTGTATCCCCGACTCCAAAACCCCAGGGGTCGACCTCAAGTCTCCCCTGGTGCTTTCTGCCAGAGACTCCAGGTAGGGCCATTCTCCCCGGATGTGATGTAGAGCATATTTTTTACACCTAGTCCCGTCCAGACTGGCCCAAGGGCTATGGCATGAACAGTTTCCTGTTTAATTTGTTCAAAGGCTTGTCATGGCTCAGGGCCTAATTTGAAATCATTCTTCTTCTGCGCCACCTGATAGAGAGGGCTTGCAATCAGACTGTAATTTGGAATATGCATTCTCCAGAAACCCCACAGCACCTAACAAAGCTTGTGTTTCCTTTTTGTTAGTTGGTGGAAACTTAGCTGCTATTTTGCTGATCACATCCATTTGGATCTGACAGCATCTATCTTGCCATTTTATTCCTAAAAGCTGGATGTCCTGTGCAAGTCCCTTGACCTTACGTCATTTTATGGCAAAACTGGCTTTCAGCAGGATTTGGACTATTTTCTTCCCTTTCTCAAAAACTTCCTCTGCTGTGTTGCCCCATACGATGATGTCATCAATGTATTGCAGGTGCTCCAGAGCTTCACCCTGTTCCGGTGCAGCCTGGATCAGTCCATGGCAAATGGTGGGGCTGTGTTTCCACCCCTGGGGCAGTCATTTCCAGGTGTAGTGGACACCCCCCCAAGTGAAGGCAAACTGTGGCCTGGACTCTGCTGCCAGAGGGATGGAGAAAAATGCATTAGCAATGCCAGTTGTGGCATACCACTTGGCTGCCTTTGACTCCATTTCATATTGAACTTCTAGCATGTACAGCACAGCAACACTCAGCAGTGGCATGAATTCATTCAAGCCATGACAGTCTACTATTACTCTTCACTCTCCATTAGACTCTCTCACTGGCCATATGGGCCTGTTAAAGGGCGAGCGAGTTCTGCTGATCACTCCTTGGCTCTCCAGTTGACGAATCAGCTTATGGATGGGAACCAGGGAGTCTCAGTTGGTGCAATCTTGCTGCCGGTGCACCACTGTGGTAGTGATTGGCACCTGCTGTTCTTTGACTCTAAGCAACCCCAGCACAGAAGGGTCCCTTGAGAGATCAGGCAAGGTAGACAGCTGTTTAATATCTTCCACCTCCAAAAGCCCACTGTACCTTTTTGGATCCTTGAAATACCTGAGGTAGTCTATGCCAAGAATTAATGGAGCCTCTGGGCCAGTCACAATGGGGTGCTTTTGCCGCTCATTCCCAGTTGCACTCACTTCAGCCTCCAGTACAGTTAACTGTTGAGATCTCCCTGTCATTCCAAAAATACAAATGTGTTCTGCCCCTTCATGGTTTGATGACATTAGGGTACACTGTGCACTGGTGTCCACTACAGCCTTGTACTCCTGGGGGTCTGACATGCCAGGCCATCGAATCCATACAATCCAATAAACCCAGTTGTCCCTTTCCTCCAACTGTCTGGAGCCAGAGCCTCTCTAATCCTGGTCATCGTATTCATGACTTCTTGCAAAAAGGACTTAGAAGTCCCTTCAAGAAAATGAGAAGTAAGATCAGTCCTCCTACTTTGTCTGGGGAACTGTTCACTGGAGACTGGAGTGGTATTTTTCCTGGCAGAGTCCCCTTTTTTGACTTTCCCTGCAGCTCACGTAGTCATTCCTCTAGGTTTTCCATCCCACTTCCTCATGTCCCCTCTGTGGTCACACAGGTGAAACCACAGGGCACCTTGTGGTGTGTACCCTCTATATCCTCTCTCCTGAGCAGAGGAACGCTTACTCCTACTAGTTGAGATACTGGTCTGTACAGGTGGGGAATAAGACATACTCTCCTTGAGTTGCTGAACCTTCTGGGAGAGATTCTCCACAGCCGATACAAGGAGGAAGAGAGACTTTCTTTGCTATTGCCCCAGTCGGCCAGCCACTTCATCCACAGTTGGTGCCTCCTTGTCTTTTCAGGCTTGTACTGCCAGTGAGTTGCCGTACAGCAATGGTGTGATCCATACAAACTTCCGCCACGTGGGTCAGGTACATTGGACTTCATCAGGATCTGTGGGTAACAGCGTGTTGTCCAGGCCATAATAAACCATCTCCCATATGGCTAATTCCCTCAGGTACTGGATACCTCCATCAATGGTGGTCCACTTGCCTGGATGACATACATCTTCACTGAAGCAATACCATTCCCTCACGCCTGACAGAAGTCGCCTCCAGAGGCTGAGGGCTTGTGTCCCTTTTCCAATTGCCTTGTCAATGACCCATTCCCTAGACAGAGATCACAGCTGCTTGGCTTCCCTACCCTCTAATTCCAGGCTACTGGCCCTGCTATCCCAGCATTGGAGCAGCCAGGTAATGATGTGTTCCCCTGGATGGTGGCTGAAATATTTTTTTCATATCTTGCAGCTCACTCTGGGACAGGGATTAGGTGATTACCTCTGGTTCTGCCTCTTCCTCCTGTTCTTGTGATGGTCCTGGTTCATCATCATCCCTTTCTAAATGAACTGATTTTTTGTGTATTTCTTCTTGTGTCTAGGGGGGACTGATGTCGGTACAGGTTGGTTTTTTGGTTCAGCTGCAGTGCCTGTCACTGGGGTTTCAGTAGCCACAGTGCTTGTCACCAGCGTTTCAGTAGCCACAGTGCCTGTTGCTGGGGTTGAGGTAGCCACAGTGCCTTTCGCTCTGTTTTTCCTCTCTTCCCCCATGAAGCTGCTGCCTACTATTGAGCAGTGTTTGGTAGATCGTGGCCAGGGCCAGCACAGTGCAGTAAGTTGTGCCTCCTTGGAGCAGCCACAGCATTTTCCTTTCAAATATTCTGTGACTTTATCAGGGTCGTGTAGTTGTTTGGGAGTGAAGTTCCAAGCCATTGGAGGTGAGAAGTTCTCTAGATACCTGCCCATACTCTCCCACATGCCATGCCACCCATAACTATCCAACCTTGGGGCAGATCTCTGGGTGGTATTCTTAAAAGAATTTTTTGTAACCCTAAAAAGGACTTGAAACACATTCAGGAGACAGAGCAATAAGAGCATGCTGGCTGTAACATCCCAAGGATAGTCAAGTTTCTCAAAAGCTGTTGTAACCACCCTGAAGGAAAAAGTGGAGGTGAAAGAGCAGGAGAAGGTATTCCCCCCTTTCATCCCCATAGATTAGGTGTGATTATTAATCAGTTCCAAGAGATGTTGTTCGAGGTATGAGCATAAGAGCAATGACACTTACAAATCCCAGCTTAACCTCATGACCATTGATGTTATAATATCATAAGTTGTTATCGCACAGTACAGCAAAATGAAATTCCTGACCCCTCTCCCAGGGAATACAAACAGCAAGTAAGGGTTTACATACTACAGCCATGTGAACGAACAAAACACCATTGTGACCAGCGACTGTTTACCTAATATAATAAATGTGTATAACAAACAAAATTGTTTTAACATGCTCTGGTCAGATCTGTTGTCTCAACCCTTTGACCCCCACATTGGGCACCAGGAAGAACTGTTGTGGTTTAGCCCCAGCCAGCAGCTGAGCACCACACAGCTGCTCGCTCACCCCTCCCTGCCCCCCCCCCCCCCCCCCCAATTGGGATGGAGCAGAGAATGGGAAGAAAAAGGTAAAACTCATTGGGTTGGGATAAGGACAGTTTACTAGGACAGCAAAGAAAAAGGAAAAATAACAACAGTACTTAGAATATGCAAAGCCAGGGCTCCTCCCTGGCTAGCCCCCTTTATATACTGAGCATGAGGACATATGTTATGGAATACCCCTTTGGCTAGTTTGGATCACCTGTACTGTCTATATCCCATCCCAGCTTCTTGTGAAAATTAATTCTATCCCAGCCCAAAACCAGGTAAGGGACTTAAGTCCTTCTAGAACAACTTCCTGCTGAAAACAAGGTCAGCTCTGAGGTCAGACCATGTCACTCCAGGCTTTATCCAGTTGGGTCCTGAAAAATTCAAAGGACAGAGACTCTACTGGGGTCAGCAAAACTGGATGCAGTATTTAGATGTGGTCTAAAGAGGACCAAGCAGAGGGCAATCATCACTTTTCTTATCTGCTTCTTATGCTCCCGTTTACACAGCCATGGATGCTGCTCACCATTTCTGCTGCCAGGGTGCAATGCTGGCTCACATTAAGCTTGCTATCCTCCAGGGGCCCAGCACCTTTTCCCCAGAGCTGCTCCCCAGAGCATCAGTGCCCAGCCTGTGTCACTGTCAGGGTGTCTTCCTTCCCATATACAACATGATGCAATGATAGCATCAACAATAAAATGAGAGAGGGAATCAAAAGAGTTAAATAGTCTGTACTCCATCTTCGGGCCAAGGCTTCTGACACTGGCAACACTTACATACTAAATATGCCTCCTGATTGTTTTGCATGCTGCGTGCATTTGTGTGCAGGCGCTTGAAGAGGACCACTACTTGTGCTCCTTTCACAGGGTAATAATGAAAGCCTCCCCCATCACACTGTCCCCCAAATGCTTCCTCACCACCCACTGCATTTTCACTTCTCTTCAAGTTATGAAAACTCTTCCCTGACATATCTAGTTTAATGTATAAGACGTATAATGAGAATATTTTTCAATGCAAATATGAGAGAAAAGTATGAGAGTTAGGGAAGTTATGGAGAATAAAACACTACCTTGAAAATCTGCAGAGTAGAACTCAGAAAGAGTTATTAGTAAGGCATCAGACTATTCATAACTGATTGAGGATGCAAGGTTTTCTGAGAAGCTGAATAGCAGTCCCTAATTGTTACTATGGGGGAAGAATTTGTACAGAGACACATTACCCACATAGCTGTTATTAGATACATATGTTTATTCATTGATCTTTTGTTTACTTAGCTTCAATAATTTCAATGTCCTTTTCCCTTAGCTCTGGTAATACAAATTCTGATTTTGCTAGTTGGAAGATAAGATGTAACTATGACTTCTTCTAATGCAGTAGTAGCACAGGATTTGTGCTGGTCTTGGCAGAGCTATGTCATTGCCTCCTTCCCTGTACCTCTGAACAGAAATCTGTCATTTCACCAATATGAAATGACAGACTGTATGGGACTGAGCCAAAAAAAAAAAAAAAAAAAAAGAATAAAGATGCTCTTAGGTAAATTGTGAGCTACTGATTTCAATGAAATTGTCAATGTTCATCATCAGTAGCTTGGAATATAGCCACTTGATCTGTGCCCTTTGGGCAAGGTACTTCTCATGAACCACTCTCTTCCTTTAAAAAGGAATAAATAAATTTTCTTGAAAGCATGGTGCTTGTGCCTCTGCACTAATAATGTCCAGTAATTTTCCAGTCTACCATATTCCACTAATAACTTCTCAACCCTTCAAGAAGCCAAGTTCATACTTCCCAGGAAATACAAAATGTATCTATATTAGAATGGATTCCTTTTCATTTGACAGGAAATTCCTGAAACATAATATGGTTTTGGTTTTGGTTGGTGGGGTTTTTTTTTTCTTTCCCTGAAAATAAAATAAAATAAAATCAAAAAGAAAAAGTATTATCAACATCAATTTATTTTTCTACATATATGCCCGAGAATATACTTCTAACCTGGCATGAGATGTTCCAGCTAAATCATGCTTCCTTGAGTTGAAATAATAGCAAATGTCCAATTTGGTGATGGTACAAATATAATTCAAAGACAGTCCAGTGCTGCCATGGAATTATAAGAATTGATGCTTATTTGAAATGTAGAGAGTTTTAAACAAACTGTAAGTTTTTTATTAATCTTTTGCTTCTTCAGCAACTTTGCCATGTTAAGAAAAGTATGAGGGTTTTTTATCATTACATTTATATAGCAGAAAATGAAAAATAGTTTGTAATGCAAAATAACATAATTGGAAAAAAAAAATTTTAAATAGTATTTCCTTTGTCCTGTTTTGAAAAAAAAAAGAACAAAACAACAACAACAAAAAAGAGTTATACATCACACAGGTAATACCTAAACCTTAAACTTTAATACATGAATCTTTATTTTTATGATTGCAGAATTTATTTAAATACCTCACTTTAGAGGTTTCTACTGCAGTTTTAGGAGAGAATAAAGCATTTCTAACAACAAAAACAAAGGTGACACCATACTACAAACAGTTTGTTTAAGCAGCTCCTTGGTAGTCTCAAAGCCTGCGTGTATGTTTTACATATATATCAGAATTATCAGAAAGATTTTGGATGCTTTGATTCTATTAGCATTAATGAGCTTTTTCGACTACAGTGATTAAATTTTATTGGTAGTAGAAAGGCAAGTATTTGCACAAACTGCTGCAGGATGCAGCTCCTCGAACATGACAGAGAAAGTGCAAAATCTTACTTGGATAGCTTTATTGATTTTACACAACCTGCTTCAATGATTCACTGTAATCTGTTTTGTAAGTTCATTATAATAATTGAACGGTACATCAACCATCCTCAGTCTTCACTAGATAGCGAAGAATACAACAAATCAAGATACTAAATAATCATCTAAGAAAAAAAAAAATCCAAAACATCAGTCTTAGCCATGCTGCCTCTGGCAATTTTGTTAAATATTCTATAGGTGTTCTTGGTTTTAAATTGTGCCAACTTGTATGCCTCTAGGAAGTTGAATAATGAAGTCGAAATGCCACACAGGATTCTATATGACTGGCACTACAGTATTTCTGAATGGGAATTGTAAATTTTGTGATGGAACTGATAATTGAATATTTTTAAAAAAAATTGTATACAATTATATATACAAATATGAGGAGATTTAAGTGAGAACTTTCTTTACAATCACTATTTGTAGGAAAGAATGAATGTTCAGAAATATGTGAAAAGTCACCACAAAACCATTGTGAACTGCTTCATGTTTTCTGCTACAAACCTCTTAATACATGAAAAGTTCTTACTTGTTCTCAACATGATAAAACTTTCTTGAAAATGTAATAAAATGCAACTATAACTCACAAATAAGGAACTATTCTTGATTAAAAATGCAGACTAGAAAAAAGGGCAAAATAAGCAAATCTCAAGGTTCACAATATTTCAAGCAAGATTATGATTAGTCTAAACAGAAAAAAACCCAACCAAATAAAGATTTAATCCAAACCTTACCAGTTTCGTTTTAAGCTGTGTGCCTACTATGTTACAAGCAGCTGAACAGTCACAGCCTAAGAATGTCCCCTGCCTCCAAGATCCAAAACATGCAATCTGGTCCACACACAAGGAAGAACATCTCCTCAGCCAAGGCAACCTGCTATATGTGGCCCTGCTTGATCAGGGGGATTGGATCACATGACATCCAGACCTTTACTTCCAACCTCAAACATTTTTTGATGTTGTGGTTTTTGTGATTCTGTGATTCTTCTTCAGAGAACAAATAGGATAGGGGAATCTCAGACTTTGCATTTCCAGCAATTCAGTATTAGGTACATGAGCTGAAGTAAGTGGCAAGTGGAAGCAAACAGCAGACACATAGTAGGCACATAGGAACTGGTGGATGAAGTGGCCAAGCCACTCTCCATCATATCTGAGAAGGCGTGGCAGTCCAGTGAAGTTTCCACTGACTGGAAAAAGATAAGCATAACCCTCATTTTTAAAAAGGGAAAAAAGGAAGACCCAGGGAACTACAGGCTAGTCAGTCTCACCTCTGTGCCTGGCAAGATCATGTAGCAGATCCTCCTGGAAACTATGCTTATGGAAAATAGGGAGGTGATAGGTGACAGCCAACACAAAGGGCACACAAAAGGGCAAATCATGCCTGAAAAATTTGGTGGCCTTCTGTGATGGTGTTACAGCGTTCATGGATAAGGGAAGAGTGACTGATGTCATCTACCTGGACTTGTGCAAGGCATTTGACACTGTCCCGCACGACATCCTTGTCTCTAAATTGGAGAGACATGGATTCGGTGGATGGACCACTCGGTGGATAAGGAATTGGCTGGATGGTCACACTCAAAGAGTTGCGGTCAATGGCTCAATGTCCAAGTGGAGACCAGTAACAAGTGGCGTTCCTCAGGGGTTGGTATTGGGACTGGCACTGTTTAACATCTTTGTTGACAGCACAGACAGCGGGATCAAGTGCACCCTCAGCAAATTTTCTGATGACACCAAGCTGTGTGGTGTGGTTGACACACTGGAGGGAAGGGATGCCATCCAGAGGGACCTTGACAGGCTGGAGAGGTGGGCCCGTGCGAACCGCATGAAGTTCAACAAGGCCAAGTGCAAGGTCCTGCACATGGGCCAGTGCAATCCCAAGCACAGCTACAGGCTGGAAGCAGAATGGATTGAGAGCACCCCTGAGGAGAAGGTCTTGGGGGTGCTGGTGGATGAGAAGCTCAACATGAGCTGGCAATGTGTGCTTGCAGCCCAGAAAGCCAACCGTGTCCTGGGCTGCATCAAAACAAGTGTGACCAGCAGGTCGAGGGAGGTGATCCTGCCCCTCTACTCCGCTCTTGTGAGACCCCACCTGGAGTACTGCATCCAGCTCTGGGGGCCTCAGTACAGGAGAGACATGGAGCTGTTGGAGAGAGTCCAGAGGAGGGCCACGAAGCTGATCGGAGGGCTGGAGCACCTCTCCTGTGAGGACAGGCTGAGAGAGTTGGGGTTGTTCAGCCTGGAGAAGAGAAGGCTCCAGGGAGATCTAATTGCAGCTTACCAGTTTCTGAAGGGGCCTACAGGAAAGATGGTGAGGGACTGCTTATGAGGGAGTGTAGTGACAGGACAAGGGGTAATGGGTTTAAGCTGAAGGAGGGTCGATTTAGATTAGATGTTAGAAAGAAATTCTTTCCTGTGAGGGTGGTGAGACACTGGAACAAGTTGCCCAGAGAGGTTGTGGAGGCCCCATCCCTGGAAGTGTTCAAGGCCAGGTTGGATGAGGCTTTGGGCAACATGGTGTAGTGAAGGGTGTCCCTGCCCATAGCAGGGAGGTTGGAACTAGGTGATCTTTAAGGTCCCTTCAAACCCAAACCGTTCTATGATACTATGATTCTGATACTGATTTACTATAATAGCTATATACTATAATAGCTATATCCCATTCTTTAACAGCATCAGCCAGACATAAAGATGGGAGAATCTGAAATGGAAATGGACTCACTAAGTAGAGTAGATCACTCCAAGGAAAACAGTGGAAACAGAAGCAGCTAAGAGATGCAGTACTTCGTGAAGCAGATTCTGGGCTCTCCTTACAGAAGGCTGCTGCTGCTTGTCACACAGGTAGGTAAGAGAGACGTTTGCTCTTAGCAGCTCCAGCAGTTTCTAACAGCTTCTGATAGCTAATCCTACCCAAAAGGTGCTTACACTTGGTATCTTCAGCCAGCTCTTAATTTGGAGTTAGGAATTGTCAAGCATCTCTTCAGCTGGCACTAGGGAAAGCATCGCCAGCTGGGAACACAACGAACAGAGGCGGCAATTTGTGCAGCAGTTGTGGAAGGTGTCCAAAAACTCTCCCAAGTGTGGGACTGCTCAACGCTGGCAGTCACGTGCCACAGGGCACGGTTCCCAGCAGCAACAGAAGCAGCTACCCCAGCACATCAGACACCCCTCAAACTCAGATCAGACTCTGCAGGGAGGACACAGCCATACATCTGTGGAGCATGGAGTACCCGGTGCCTCTCCCTCAGCCTGGGCCACGAAGAGGTGGTGGCCTTGCCTGCAGGAGGTTTGCATTGGCTGGTGAGCCATTAAGTTAAGGCACTGCAGGAGGAGGTGAGCCGAAGTCTTCACATGTTGATTTTTAACATGTCTACCTCTCTTCAGTTACAAATATAGAAGAGCCATAACTAAATTCACATCAGAGAGGTTTTATTTTACTTCTAGTTAACAGTAAAAAGAAAAAAGTAAAGAAAAAAATCAAGTTTTTTATTAATCAGATTTTTGTATTTTTTGAGATAGTAGGAAGTTTATATCCAGTAATCACAGACTGTGGCTGAATTTTTCCTTGGGTTTGTTTCTGATTTCGTTGAACATATCTATCAGCTGCCTGTAAAGCTTTAAAGCAGTTAATGGAATCTTAACTTTGTTTTTGTTGTATATTGGTGAGTTATGGCAATAAAAAATACATTCACGTTCTTCCTCTGGAAGCACCAACTAAAAAAAATTAAAAAAACCCACTTCCTCCAGTTGTCCTAGAAATAAAATATCTTCTGTAGAGATCACACTGTGACAATCAGTATAATTTGGGTTTGGTTTTTTTTTGGTGTAGAACCTCTACTAGGATATAAACTTACATGAAAACTTGCTTTCATCTGTGTTAACTCTCTGATGGGAAGGAAAAAAATTAAAAATAATGTTTTTCCCCCTTGGGTGAAATCAAAACTTCACCATCTTTAGCAAGAGAACATCTGAAACAGCACCTGTTAAAATTAACTAAGCATAGATAGACAAATTGACAGGCCCAGGCAACTCATCCCTAAGAATCTTAAGGGATGTAGCAAATTATTGTGATGGTACCAATCGTTTTTACCCTCTAAACTGTAAATTTGTTAGGAAGGACTGAATAGCAGAATTATCTCCAAACCTCTGATTTTAATTTTTTAATAACTCATAAGGAAATTGGAGACATTTCAAACATTTAGAGGACTGAAAACAGTAGTAGTATTTCGTTACAATGAAGAAAAGGCCCAGAGAGCCATAGACCGCTTAGGCTGCTGTGTATCTTTCATAAAATAACTGATTTGTGGCTATCAACAAAGAATCAGAAATAAGAATTCATGCAAAAAATCAGTCTATATATTTGGAAACCCCTGTTTCCAGATGGGGAGGAGGTGCGTAGACTTGATACTGGCAGGCTTCTTTTACCCTTGGAATAAGCAACTTTATAAATCCTCTTTTTATCCCTGCCTAGAAGGGCTGCTTTTATTACCCTTAATTTTTTCACAATTTGTCATAATCACAGTATATATGATTGGGGACGAAAGGGATCATAACCTCCAGGGACATCCTCTTAGACCCAGCAAGGCTGGATTATTATGATGACTTTTTTTTGCACCATGGAACATGCATTATCTGATATAAAATCTTACTGAATCTATTTAATGAATTCCTTGAGAATTCATTATCTTGGAAAACCACTAACATATAGAAAAGAGATGAAAGAAAACTCTACAGTCATCTATTTAAAAAAAAAAAAAATCATATATTAATACCACTAAGTAAAGTGAGGCCAGGTACTGTTCTCTGGCCATGCAGCTCAGCTCCATTGAGTGCCACGCACAGTGTTTGGACTACCTGGCTTTGAAGAAGCTGACTTTAGCCTTCTGCTGAGCCATAGGTTGTATTCTTTTACCCCTAAAATAATTATTTCTTTGAGGTTTTTTTCAGATCAGAATCTAACATAAAGAGACGACTCTGCTGGTTGCTGGAGTTTTTATATATGAAAGTGAATACATGGTATGCACGCTGCTTGCATAGTATGATGAGCTGCAAAGGTTTCTGAATGTGCAAACCTTCTTGAGAAACACCAAACCTGCCATCCTTAGGATCCAAAAGAACACTGGAAGGAAGGAATTTGTTGTGCAACAGTTTTAACTTTGCTATTAACATGACATTTCTGTGTTAGAGTATTTAAATATCAGGACTAAAAATAATGTCTTAGCTCCATACACATGCTATGAATTTTTTTGCTAACATAAGAATTTGAGTGCAAAAAAAAAGCTCTGCTGTCATCTGTGGTGGGTTGACCCTGGCTGAAGGCCAGGTGCCCACCAAAGCTGCTCTATCACTCCCCCTCCTCAACTGGACAAGGGAGAGAAAATATAACAAAAAGTTTGTGGGTCGAGATAAGGACAGGGAGAGATCACTCACTAATTACCATCATGGGCAAAACAGACTGAACTTAGAAAAATTAATCTAATTTATTAACAAGCAAAACAGAGTAGAGCAATGAGAAATAAAACCAAATCTTAAAACACCTCCCCCCACCCCTCCCATCTTCCCGGGCTTATCTTCATTCCCAGCTTCAACCTCCTCCCCCCTCAGCGGCACAGGGGGACGGGGAATGGGGGTTACAATCAGTTCATCACATGTTGTCTCTGCCGCTCCTTCCTCCTCAGGGGGAGGACTCCTCACACTCTTCCCCCTGCTCCAGCCTGGGGTCCCTCCCATGGGAGACAGTCCTCCACCAACTTCTCCAGCGTGAGTCCTTCCCATGGGCTGCAGTCTTTCATGAACTGCTCCAGTATGAGTCCCTTCCACGGGGTGCAGACCTTCAGGAGCAGACTGCTTCAGCGTGGGTCCCCCACGGGGTCACAAGTCCTGCCAGCAAACCTGCTCTGGCATGGGCTCTTCTCTCCACAGGGCCACAGGTCCTGCCAGGAGCCTGCTCCAGCATGGGCTTCCCATGGGGTCACAGCCTCCTTTGGGTGCATTCACCTGCTCTGGCGTGGGGTCCTCCATGGGCTGCATGTGGATATCTGCTCCACCATTAACCTCCATGGGCTGCAGGGGGACAGCCTGCCTCACCATGGTCTTCTCCACAAGTTGCATGGGAATCTCTGCTCCGGTGGCTGGAGCACCTACTTCCCCTCCTTCTTCACTGACATTGTCCCCAGCTGCAAAAGCTGCTGCTCCTTTTTTTTTTTTTCCTTTCTTAAATATGTTATTGCAGAGGCACTACCTTTGTTGCTGATTGGCTTGGCCTTGGCCAGCAGCGGGTCCATCTTGCAGCCAGCTGGCATTGGCTTTGTTGAACCTAGGGGAAGCTTCTAGCAGCTTCTCACAGAAGCCACCCCTGTAGCCCTCCCACTACCAAAACCTTGCCACACAAACTCAAAATATCATCCTAAGGCTGCACTCTTCTATACTTCAGTTTTAGTATAGGGCCATAGACAGCTGATTCTACACAGGACAACTACTTGTTATCACTATGTACTGATCAAAAAAATGCATAAACTACTGGGCATTCCACCACACAACTGTATACAGCTACGCTGAAGCTAAAACCACTCAGGCAAGAGTCTTCTCATTGTTAGAGAAGGGCTCTTGTTGTAAAAGAAGTGAACATAAAGGTCTAGGCTGGCCTAGACAAATCCATACAAGGAAAGACCAACAATCCCAATCGTGGGACTTTGCAGAGTCCATAGAAAGCCTGTGTGTGGCCTGTTACCAGCAATGGCAATACCAAATTTCTTGACTGCAGAGCTGTAAGTCATGCAGAATTCTTCCAAAGTCCTCAAAATTGAATTAGTTCTCCAAGTGAAACTTTAGATGACTTGAATAAGGACACTCTTGTTTACATATCCCATGTGTTTTTTCTATGAATAACAGTACTACTGTAGATTTTTGATCAGTTTTGTGATCATCTTTAACTTTCCAGTTAATTTATAGGTATTTGTCATCTAATCAGTGGATCTACATCTTGTGTTTCTGTAGTTATCTATTCTTACCAAAACAGAAAATGCATACTTAACTGAATTACTTATCTTTTTAAACCGTTTTTCAAATTTTTCAAAATCGTTCTGAATTCCAATCTCTTATTTTCTTCTTGTGGCATATAACTTTTCTGAAGACTGAAAAGCAGAGTCGTTTTAGTCAATATAAAAATATGTGGTTGAAGTGCCATGACCTGTGTTATACTGGAGGTCAGATCAGATGATATAAAAGCCCCTCAGGCTTTAAACCCAAGGAAATCTCTATGAAATCTCTGAAGTTTCAAAAAATATTTTACTGTGGTAAATGGCTGTCTGTTAGAGCAGCTTGCAGGAAGATAATAACTAAAACCTGATTGCTTAAACCCTTAAATCTAAATTTACTTACCTATCATGAGATAGTTCAGCTTTGTTGTATTTACTCAAAGATATATATCTAACAGTTTATGCCATATCTTACAGTTACAATACCTTTGAGATTATTAAATTCTCTCTTGAAGTTCTTAAAGATCTGCAGGCTGTTATTTAATATCTGGACAACAAAATGCTTAACTAAAACAGTAACATACCTCTTCTATTACAGTATGCATTGTATTTTTATTAATGTATATGCATATGATGCCACTTTTTTTTTTTTCCCCCCCCAAATGCTTTTGACACTAATTTGCAGTACTGGATCATTTAAAAGGCCAATAATCTGTGTAAATGTGTGGTCTATTCATTCAGTACAAAATAAATAATCTGTAATACAATCAGGGCATTTCAGTTTTTCATAGGCTGTATAGGAAAATCGAGATTCTATATATTCTCTTGAATTTTTTAAACTCCTTATTGTAAACAAACAATGTTTCTAACAATGCATTTTACTGGGAAACATTACATTGAAGTTCTCATTTTATAAGTCATTGTTACGCAAGCACAGTTCAAGTTATTATGATTAATAGCAGTAATATATGTAATAACTACAATAAAGAAGTCTTTTGGGAAAATAGGCAATATTTGTGTGAGAGTTCTCCCTATGCTTCCTAACATTGGAACTGCATACGTTCAGAAGTACCTCTGCCTTTGACCCATGAATTTAAAAAAAAAAAAAAAGACTAAACCACACAAAACATTACACCCCTTCTGCTGTATTCCTACAAGTGTCGTCCAAGTAGTCTTGACCTCATTTAGTTTCCAGTATCTGACATAATCAACATAGTTTGGCTGAAAACTCAACCACAGTCCATTAAAAAGCCATAGATGGCAAAACATAGCTTAGAATCCTAAGTACAAGATTATTCTACAAGATCATGCAGATTGAACACTCATAAAAGTAGCTGAAAATTGTAGGTAAGGAATCAAAAATGTTCAGAGACAATTCACAGTAAGGATACCAAACAATGACTTAAAGAGACAGACAGAAAGCATGTACTGTAAGAAAAGTTTTTAGAATTTAATTTTACATGTAGGTAAAAACATAAATAAGAGCTTCTTAAATCACTTTTATTAGGAGAAACAGGATAAAATTACAAGAAACCTTGAAAAAAAGTATTGGGAAATGCTAGTGAAATGAACTATGTCTCTGCGAGAGCACTTTCTACTTTCTCTCCCTCCACCTTTTAAAAAAAAAAAAAAATTATTAATAGAATCATAGGATAGTCCAAGTTGGAAGGGACTTTGAAGCACCATCTAGTCCAACTTTTTGTGGGAAAGGGAGCCTAGACGAGATTATCTAGCACTCTGTCTTGAAAACCTCCAGTGATGGGGACTCTACCACATCCCTGGGGAGGTTGTTCCAGTGACTGTTCTCACTGTAAAATATTTCTGTCTTATATCAAGATGAAATATTTCCCAGTGCAACTTGTACCCATTGCCCTTTGTCTTCTCCATATTGTTCCTTGTGAAGAGAGAACCTCCATCCTCTTTGTAGCCACTCTACTTGCCATTCTCTTGAATTATTCAAAAAGAGAATGACTACTTAAACCAGCATTTCTGGCCACAAAATATTATGTTCTGTCTATGTTTTACAGCAATTTTTCCTCTGTGCCTGTTCTGCAATTTTTGTTCTCAACCCATTGGGACAAGAATCATTTATTAACTAACCTGTGTATGTACAGTGCCTGAACAAGGGGTTCCCAATCTCACTTTGGCTTTAGATGATATTTAAACCAATAGAATTAATATCAAAATGCTAACGTAGACTAAGAAGTACATAAACACTACAAGAAGGTTATACTTTCATGGCAAGTTTTTAGCTTGAGGCAGTATCAACTATGAGTTAGCTGAAAACAAACTTCACCTGATTTAGTTTTACATATTTTTAAGCAAAGACAGGTAAGTCTCAAAAGAAGAGCTTCAGTGAACATGGTTGTAGCCATGTTTCCTCTGCTGCTGACAGCTTCACATGGCTGGCACTACTCTGTACAGCAGCAGAGCAAAAATATTTCCTGTAGATGTTCTGCTTTCTGTAAGAACTATCTGCACGCATAGCAGATAGCCAAGCTGAGAAGATAGGATGTAAACTAAACATACCCAGTTATAATTTATCTTGGTTTATGTGTTCAAAAATATAAGGCCAAATGAGCTAAATGCTGAACTCATTTACAATCGTGTCTCAGTGGGTACTGAATCTGGTTCATAGTGCATAAACACTGAGTAAAATGAGAGAAGACAAATTAATAAATAGTGCACTGCTTAAAGCATCAGAAAACAGTCCTTCCTGAAGACTAATTACAAATTAAAAGATGCCTATCAAATTAACCATGCTTCGGGCAAGCAGAAAATGGAATGGATTTTAAATAAAGGAATTAATACTACTGCTCCTTCTCACTTTTTAATTTTAAAGCACTAATTACAAATTATTCTGAAGATATGACAGCAAAACAGTTGCTGTTTTATTGTCCCTCTGCACCGGGGAGCAGATAGAACATAACAGTATTTGCTTACAGAACAGGAAATGTTTCTCTTGAATCATCTCATGTAGCATTAATTTAGTAACATATACAACTTGATTTTGAATGACGGTTAATGCAGTTTGGAGTTGCCTAGAGTTTGTTTATAAAACTGGAAAAATAGAGCTGGAACAGCTTGTTATAGCCTTATCTCAGGAACTGTAGTGCTAACTGAGCCTTTTTGAAAGAAATTGTCATATACATTCTGCTGCTCCCCTTGCAAACAATCTCCTTGGAAAATTGGTAAGGCAATCCTTTACCAGTAATTTTTCCCTAATATGTAATATTTTGGTGAAAATTAGTATTTTTTTCTAGATAAACAGAAAGGTTGTTCTCTTCGTCTTTCCAACAGTCTTCTATATTTTGAAGACTGGGATCAATCTTCTCTTCTTGAGGGTAAAAAATATTTTTTTTTTTTTTAGTCTTTTATAAGTCTGAATGTTCTCTGGGCCCCTGCAATTGATCCACAATGATAATGAAATGTAAAGTGGAAAACAGAATGTCATATACCATTGAGTAAATGAATGGTTTATTGTCTTTGATCTTTACATTGCAGTGTGGTATTTCCTTCTTTATTTTTTTTTTAAATAACATTAAATTATTATTTAGCAATTTCTGAAGAATTTTTGTCATAGCAGTTATTCTTTATTTTACATTTGTAAAAAAGAATAATTCTTACTCTATCATAAAAACTTAATTTGAATGTTTGACACAGTTTGGTCCTCTAAAATCTATACTGGCTGCTACTTGTGCCTTGAAGAAGAATAATTTAAAAAAATACAGTATTCATCTGGAAATTGAAACTATGACAATTGATCTTTTTTCCCCTCCTTTCTCCTCGCCTCTTCCATTTCAAACAAATATTACCTTTTTCTCCCTGAATTTTGAGTTTCTCAACTGTCCTCCTTTGAGTTATCAGTAATAACTGCAATGGTTTTGAAAGTCATCTAAATATGGCACAGGTACAGTCATCTAAATATGGTACAGATACAGGTACTGGTACAAGTATTAAAGGAGCTGATGAGGAAAGGTGCCCTCCTAGATCTATTACTCATGAATAGACAAGGTCTCGTGGGGAAAGTGGCGATTGATGGCCATCTTGGCCATAGTGACCATGAAGTGGTAGAATTTAAAATCTTTGGCGATAGGAGGAAAACTGCCACCAAAACTTCAACCCTGGATATGGGGAGAGCAGGCTTCAGGCTGCTCAGGGAACTAGTCAGTCAGGTCCCCTGGGAAACTGCTCTTGAAGGCATCAGGGTCCATCAGTGCTGGTCACTTTTTAAGGGCCACCTCCTAAGAGCTCAGAAACAGGCAATTCCAAAATCCCACAAGTCAAGCAGGTGGGGCAGAAGGCCAGCTTGGCTGAATGGGGATCTTCTAGAGCTTAGGTGGAAAAAGAAAGTGTATGCCCACTGAAAGCAGGGTCAGGCAATGTGGGAGGACTACAGGGATGCTGCTCACCTTTGTAGGGAGAAAAATCATGTGACCAAAGTTCAGTTAGAGTTGAAGCTGGCCAGTACTGTGGGGGACAATAAAAAGGGCTTCTTTAAATACGTTAATAACAAAAGGAGGACCAGAGACAATATTGGCTCGTTACTTGACGAGAATGGTCACCTTACAAACAGGGACATAGACAAAGCAGAGACGTTTAATGCCTTCTTCGCCTCTGTCTTCAACACTGATGACAGGCTCTGGGACCCCAGATGCCCCGAGTTGGAGGACCGTGACTGCAGTAATGATAAACTCCCAGCTGACCCCGAACTTGTGTGGGACTTGCTGCTCCACCTGGATGCATACAAGTCCATGGGGCACAATGGGATTCATCCCAGGGTGCTCAGAGAGCTGGCTGATATCATTGCAAGATCTCTCAATTATTTTTCAACGGTCTTGGGAATCTGGAGACGTCCCAGTTGACTGGAAGCTGGCAAACATTCCAATCTTCAAGAAGGGCAAGAAAGAAGACCCTGGTAATTACAGGCCTGTCAGTCTCACTTCAGTGCCTGGTAAAATTATGGAGGAAATTATGCTGGGAGTTATCAAAAAACACCTGAAGGACAATGCAGTCATTGGTCACAGCCAGCATGGGTTCGTGAAAGGAAGGGCCTGTTTAACAAACTTAGTTTCCTTTTATGACAAGGTCACCCATCTAGTTGACCAAGGGAAGCCAGTTGATGTCATTTTTTTAGATTTCAGTAAAGCTTTCGATACTGTCTCTCACAGTATCCTTCTGGACAAAATGTCCAGCATACAGTTTGACAAAAACACAGCGCAATGGGCAAGCAACTGGCTGATGGGTTGGGCCCAAAGAGTTATGGTAAACGGGATTACATCAGGCTGGCAGCCAGTCACTAGTGGGGTTCCCCAGGGCTCTATTTTAGGTCCAGTTCTTTTTAATGTTTTCATAAACGACTTGGATGTAGGACTAGAAGGTGTTGTGAGCAAGTTTGCAGATGACACCAAATTGGGAGGAGCTGTTGATTCCGTCAAAGGTGGAGAGGCCTTGCAGAGAGATCTAGACAGATTGGAGAACTGGGCAATCACCAACCGCATGAGGTTTAACAAGGGCAAGTGCCAGATTCTGCACCTGGGAAGGGGCAACCCTGGCTATACATACAGACTGGGCGATGAGATGCTGGAGACCAGCCATGCTGAAAGGGACTTGGGGGTCTTGGTCGACAGCAAGTTGAATATGAGTCAACAGTGTGCCCAGGCTGCCAGGAGGGCCAATTCTATCCTGGGGTGCATCAAGCATGGCATTGCTAGCCGTTCTAGGGAAGTGATTGTCCCACTCTACACTGCGCTGGTGCGGCCTCACCTCGAGTACTGCGTGCAGTTTTGGGCGCCACAGTACAAAAAGACACAAAACTATTGGAGAGTGTCCAAAGGAGGGCAACAAAGATGGTGAAGGGTCTAGAGGGGAAGATGTATGAGGAGAGGCTGAAGTCCCTTGGTTTGTTCAGCCTAGAGAAGAGGAGACTGAGGGGAGACCTCATCGCAGCCTACAGATTCCTCACGAGGGAGAGTGAAGGGGCAGGCGCTGATCTCCTCCCTCTGGTGACCAGTGATAGAACCCGAGGGAACGGAATGAAGCTGCAACGGGGGAGGTTTGGGTTGGATATCAGGAAAAGGTTCTTCACTGAGAGGGTGGTCGGGCACTGGAACAGGCTCCCCAGGGAAGTGGTCACAGCACCGAGCTTGACTGAGTTCAAGAAGCGTCTGGATAACGCTCTCAGTCATATGCTCTGATTCGGCTGGTCCTGTGTGAGCCAGGAGTTGGACTCGATGGTCCTTATGGGTCCCTTCCAACTCAGGATATTCTATGATTCTATGATTCTATGAAATATGTAGATCCAGCAAAAGTCACAAAAACATGAAATAAATTTATCACTGTTACTTAGAAATTATCTTCCTTACATCTTCCTCTCCCATTTTTCCTAGTGTAAAGTTCTCCCCACCACCAGCTAGGCCGATGTATTGGTAAAAATGATTTTGTGCCGTGTCATAACGTGGATTCTGCCTCTTCCTAGCAGTACTCCATTCTCAAAGAGGGCTGAATGTCATAAAAATCAAATCCCTGTTGCTGATATCAGCTTGGAACCAATTGTTGACTCCTAGGACCTAACCACAACTCCTCAAGCCCCTCCCCTCACTAGCAGGATCAAGGGGACAACCACTCAAACCCCCATGCTGTCAACTCTCACTCCCAGACCTAGGTAGTCACACTTGACACTTTCCAGAAATTCACTTTGCAAAAATCTACCTGTACTTATTGAAATTCACCTATATTGCAATAGTTTTATGTTCATTAGGATAGCCATAATTAAACCATTGTTCTGGGAGTCATAAAGTCTTCATTTGCTACAGATTACCTGCAAGCCATCATTGGGGAGGGGGGTGGGGAATAAAATAGAGGAATTATTAGAAAGCTACTAAAAACAACAGCAGAAACTGAGGTTCCATGTTAAGAATTAACTTAGAAATATTTTTAATGTTTAGCTTCTGCAAAGAGTATGCCATTCTAGTGAAAGCAGTGCAAATAAAAAAAGCTCTCCTCAGCAGAAAAAGAGCAATAGCTGGGTAGATTCACATTCTGTGTGCTGCAATATCTTCAGAAATAAGACAGTGAAATATTATTTTAGGAAACAAATGAGAACCATCCCACTGTAACCCCCATTAAAATCAGATCTTTTTTTTTTTTTCCAGAAGACAGAGAGTTCAATCAGCTATTGCAGTTTAAACACAATCCACATTATGTCTTGCCTCCATCTCTGTAATAAAAATGTGGTAAAAGTGCTAAGGGCAGTAGGCATCTGTTAGAAAAATGAGCAATATAAGCACATACATGTCATGCCATCAGCCGGAGAAGGAAAATATTTGAAGTAACCATAGATCCTTTAGGGACACTAGGCCTGATTATCTACTACCTCAAAAATTAGAAAAATGTTACTGACAACGAAAGATGCTCCTGTTCAGATGGGATAGCATTTTATGGCTGCTCAGTGGATAGCAAAGAGGCAAAGAAAAATGTATAACCTCTTATTATTGAGAAGATACTGCACAGAACAAAGTAATATTTAATCTTGGAACACACATCTGATCCTTAGTTTTCCATCTTCTTTTTTGTGTGGTTCCTCCCTCTCCTCCGACTGACATTTTCTTACTCCAAGAATAAAGCTGTAAGAAACAAAAATCTGCCCTAGTCAGCAGTTTTCACTCTTGACTTCCACACTTAAAGGTGGAATTTGTATAATTATTGACATTCTGGAGCCGGACTGTGCTCACAGCTCTTCCTGGAATCAGTGAGAAGAGGAATCATTAATGCCTTTTAACTGGTTATATAATAAGAAATATTGTTCTCTGAAGTTTCAGCCTTTTTCTTCCACTAACTGAAGAGGAAACCTAGAGAATCGACATTGATTAAGCAATGGACTTTTACCTAAATATGGTCAAATGTGTCTCACTGTGAACGGCCAACTCTTCTTTTGCATCCATTTAAATGTAAGTACAGAAGGACCTTGGATATGGATGTGTGAGTGGCTCCTAAGAGCACAGGATGCACAAAGAACAACCCTCAGATCTTGATTTTCTATTTGTTCAAGTCCAGTCTTTAAAACTTGCTTAGCCTTATATCCTTTCTCATTTTTCTAATCTATGTAAATGTGTTATGTTTCTGTTGGCTCCTCTAAGCTCTAATGACAGCAGAAATATATACTGGCGTAGTGTAAAGGATAGTTTTTTTTTTCCTCAAGTGTTGATACGTTATCATGTCAAATGCAATGCAAATTTCTCTAGAGGTGAAGGGCATTGTGTACAAAATGGAATTTTTCCTCAAACTGTTTCTCTACTTAAATTTACAACCAGAAGGAGATTGTTATGCTTGGCTTCATTTTTCCTTAATATAAATGCCTATTCATAGTCACAAGACCAATATTTATTGCTCTTAAATCACAAAATTATTAACCACTTAAAAACAGACATGGTGCTATCCTATGCCTTAAGTGATGTACACTCATAAAGCATCAGTGCTTTCTGATTTCAAAATTACTAAATGGAAAATTAATCCTAAAGAAGCTGGGCCAAACCTTCAACCTATGGAAATGGGTAAAATTTCACTGAAGGCAACTGGAGCGACAGTATTTTAATCTCCTGAAGGTCTGATGCCAGTAGTGATAAATCACCTGTCCCCATTTTCTATGCTCTCTTTATACTTCTTTTCAAGCTGACTGCCTCTTCATGTTATAAACTTTTTTGAATTTCCCTTGTTATTGTTTAATCCCACTGAAGGTCATCTTCTTCAGCATTATCATTTTCGGGCAAATGCCCTCTCAGATAGTTTTGGGTGTCCCCTCCTCACACACTGTTTACACTTCCATCCTCTTACCAGCTGTTGTCATCCAGGGCATGTTACAAAGAGGCAGCTGTACAGGGACCCCCACAATGTTTTCTTCATACTTCACATCTATCTATCTATCTATCTATCTATCTATTCATTCTTGAATTTGTAGTATTTCGTAGGGTTTTACCTTAACATTTTTTACTTCATATCTGCTCTGAATCAGCTGTGTGGTTGTGGTGCATTGACCCTGGCTGGATGCCAGGTGCCCACCAAAGCCGCTCACTCGATCACTCCCCTCCTCAGCTGGACAGGGGACAGAAAATATAACAAAAGGCTTATGAGTCAAAATAAGGACAGGGGGAGATCACTCACCAATTACCGTCACAGGAAAAACAGACTCAACTCGGGAAAATTAATTTAATTTATTACCAATCAAATCAGAGTCAAGTAATGAGAAATAAAACCAAATCTTAAAAATACCTTTGCCCCACCCCTCCCTTCTTCCCGGGCTTAACTTTACTCCCTGTTTTCTCTACCTCCTTCTCCCCTGAGAGGTGCAGAGGGACAATGAACGGGGGTTGTGGTCAGTTCATCGCACGTTGTCTCTGCTGCTCCTTCCTCCTCAGGGGGAGGACTCCTCTCACTCTTCCCCTGCTCCAGCATGGGGTCCTTCCCATGGGAGACAGTCCTCCACCAACTTCTCCAGCGTGAGTCCTTCCCATGGGCTGCAGTTCTTCACAAACTGCTCCAGCGTGGGTCCCTTCCACAGGGTGCAGATCTTCAGGAACAGACTGCTCCAGCGTGGGTCCCCCACGGGGTCACAAGTCCTGCCAGCAAACCTGCCCTGGTGTGGGCTCATCTCTCCACAGGGCCACAGGTCCTGCCAGGAGCTTGCTCCAGCATGGGCTTCCCATGGGGTCACAGCCTCCTTTGGTGCCTCCACCTGCTCCGGCGTGGGGTCCTCCATGGGCTGCAGGTGGATATTGCTCCACCATTAACCTCCATGGGCTGCAGGGGGACGGCCTGCTTCACCATGGTCTTCTCCAGGGGCTGCATGGGAATCTCTGCTCTGGTGCCTGGAGCACCTCCTGCCCCTCCTTCTGCACTGACCTTGGTGTCTGCAGAGTTGTTTCTCTCACATATTCTCACTCCTCTCTCCTGGCTGCTGCTGTGCAGCAGTTTTTCCCCCTTCTTAACTGTGTTACCCCAGAGGTGCTACCACCATTGCTGATGGGCTTGGCCTTGGCCAGCGGCGGGTCCATCTTGGAGCTGGCTGGAATTGGCTGTATTGAACATGGGGGAAGCTTCTGGCAGCTTCTCACAAAAGCCACCCCTGTAGCCCCCCGCTACCAAAATGTTGCCATGCAGACCAAATACAGCAGCAGTATTAAATTTTCTCCCCTGTAATTCCACTACTTATCCTGGCAACCCCATTATCTCTTATAGTGTTTTAAAATTGGGGGTTTTTCTTTCTAGTTACATTCGCTCTTTAGACTTCCCTGTCTCTCAGAATTGATTTCTTGATTCTATTTAGCTATCACCTTTCCTATGCTTTCCCCCCCTCCCCTCCTTTTCATTTCATATTTTATGTGTATAATTGCTAACTTGAATTATTTTCATTCAGTTCTATCCAGGTCTTCCTCAATGAAATTTCCTTCTCTTTAGCTGTAATTCTCATAATCACACCACCTTTTCCCTAACCAGATCTCAAAGCCTTTATTTCACCCATATCTCCCTTGACCTGTTACTATTTCTCATAACTGTCATCTTGATATCTTACCAACTTGGACAATATTTTGTCTTTTGTGCATTTATATATTCAACTGACAAATTTAAATAATCATTTAAATATTTTTATAACTAGGCACAACCATTATACCAGTAGAAATGCGTACACAGCTTCATATGTACTTTCACATGATTGAGCCTTGGTGGTTCAAAAATTATCATAGAATTATCTGTATCTATTGATCCATTTATAAAAGCTATTTTCTTTATGCTGTTAAACAGACATTAAGATTGACCCGATATCTTTTTGAAATTTTAATATAAGATTTTTGGAAAGAAAATCCAGATTTAAGAACTGACTTTATGTTTAAATGATACCATATTTACTCAGAAACTCAGACTTATCCTGGGGATGCAATACTTTTACAATGTTCTATGATGCTGTTTATTGTTAAATCTTAATTATTGTTCACCTAAAACTACATGACATTTTTGTTTCCACATTTTGCTTAGTGTTATCTATTCAGCAAGCAGTGGTTGTGAATTTTTTCTACCCTTATGTTCTTTTCCTCTTCTTTTTTCCTATGCTGTCTATAAGCAATCAATTTATTTATGAAGAGTAAATGTAAAAGAAGGGGGTTTTAGCCTATTCAGTATACTAGTGCAATTTAAGATGCATCAATCATTCTGTCATATAAATGAAATGTTATATTGGTCAATTTACCTTTAACAGTATTGAATGTATGTTTATTAGATACAAAAGGCATTGTATTCTAAAGTTTTATTTCTTTATTATATACTCATTTCATGTGCTTAGTGCTATGTCAGCCCACATTAATACATATCCATTACCTTGAGGGTTCTGTATTTTTTGTATTTGAAACTTGGCACAAACAATACAGTTCTAATGTACCAAATGCAGAACTAAGGATTAATAATCAAACTGTACGAATACATTTAACAGTACTGTACACTCTAACAATGTGGTTGTCATTAAACACTGCCAGTGTTTGCTGTCACAAAACAGATTATAATATGCTGACTTTGAATGTTGCAAATGTCATTAATCAACTGACATGGCCACATTTAAAAGACTGTGCTTTTTTACTCTGGTAGATTTTATTTTATAGACTCTATTATTTATAGACTAATAAAACACACCCTTAAATCAAAATATAAAAGAAATTTTAGACACAAAATAAATTTTTAAAATGGAAGCAATCCATTCTTGGCATGTTCTCATAATTATTTATCTAAGGTAAAAGTAGAAATTTTAACTGATGTAAAGTTCCAGGGCGTATCACTTGCCTTTAAAGTAAACCGATAAGAAAATTGTTATCACTTTATAAATATAATGCTGTACTGTCATAAAGGCTGATCCACAGATATATAAAGTGAGATGTACTAAGACATGATAAGTTTGGGTTTTTTTCATGTTCTACAGAGAAAATGAGATGGTATGCGGTTTTGCTCAAAGAGCTCAAATAGGCTAAAAAACATTCCTGGAAAATGCACAACAATATTAAAGCATGGGCTGACTGTATTCGGTAGGATTCCTGAACAATTTGCCAACACCAACAGTGCATGGAACACAATTCCCATATTTCATATTTTTCATTTATGTTTCAGATTCTGGGCCCTCTGGAGTAATCCTGATCCTCTGATATCATTTATCTGAACAAAGAGAGATGGACACCTCTAGGGATCTGGAGACAAAGAACTAACCTATTTTTTTCTCTCTCTGATCATGATAATTTAGGCATCTCCTGCAAAACACAGTTTTGGCAGTACTGAAAGGTAAACAGAGCAGCTCTCCAGCAGAGAGTGGTGTGTTAATCTCCTGCATTATTCACAGCGCACACAGGATTTTGGCAGACAGTATTTTACTGACTTTTATCAGATTTACACATTAAAATGGTTATACATATGTGTAATGGTGTGTTAATTCTTATTAGCTTAGGAGAGACATTTGGTGCTGCAGGTAAAGATTTGAGAGCCTTAGAGCATCAATTCCTGTAATTTTACAGAGACGTTTGAAATAAAATACAGAATAAAGTATTGATCCTGCAAATACTTTAAAGATCTGAATAATAACAGAAAATCACACAGAAAGGAAAAAAAACATCTTTCCATAACACATATTTACATGACACAGTATGTTATTGTCTTGCAGAGCTGTGGTTTTTGCTCTTGACAAAAATGCTTATGGTGACACTCCTAGTTGGTTATTTGCCATGATGATTCTTTTTCACTTATTTTATAAATATATGAAGAAAAATTCTGGCATATACAGCAGTGCAAGTCTTTGTACTGTGGTTTTGTTTTCTGCTCATTTAGAAGTCTTTTATGACTAAAGTTGGAGGTGTATTAAAATCAAAATTATTTTTCTCCTTTATTTGAGTGTAGTTAGATATTTATGCACTTGTTTTATACATTATAGTAGGAGGAGTTTTAGGAACCAATCACCAAAAAAGTCTGTAGCACTTTGGTTATTCTATTTACATAACTTTGGTAAATAATACCAAACTTTTCAGTTTTTGTTTCCACATCTTCAGAATACAACTTTATTATTATTATTATTTTAATAATTTTCCTTTGAAATTTAGTCCACTGAAGGTAAGAAGTATATTCAGTATAGTTCTTTCTAACATGTCCCATTTCAAGGCTTTTTAAAAATGTTATTAAGTTCACTCATAGATTAAGATAAATGTAATTTTATTCTTTCATGCTTGTATTCCACCCACTCATCTACCCAACCAGATTTCCTCTGCTTTACTTAGTATTTCTTTGTATTTTTTGCTACTTTTTCTGTGTTCTTTCCCTGTCAGTTTTTCACATTTTCTTCTCTCCTTTTTGTGTCTGACAAACCTAAAATTTGTAAGAAATATAGTAAAGGACAAGTATAATCTAACAGTTATGACATGGAACTGCAAAAGCTGAAGTATCTGTTTCTTTTTTCTTGATGATGTTCAAATGCTTTCTCCTAGTCTAGGCAAGACACAATCTGTGTGTTGATAAACCTGTCTACAAAATGAGGATAAGAATATTTATCATTTTCATGGATTGCTATCAAGCTGTAATTAGCCCATATAGTTAAGAATTCTGAGAAAGAAGAAGCTGCTGGAGAACAAAACTTGGTTTAATGATGTGTATTAGTTCTTATGAGCTATAGATCAGCCATGATACAATTCAGTAAACTAGATGACGTAAAAAAAAACCACAACAAAACAAACAAAAGACCCCACCACACCAAAATCCCTTGATTAACTTGAAACATCAAACTTGAGATCTCACTTCATTCTTTATTTCACTCTTTAAAATACTCGAGTGACTGGAACTTGTTTCTTTTTAGGTACAATCTTTTCACTTGCTGTCATGGTTTAACCTGTCCAGCCGCTAAAACCACACAGACATTCGCTCATCCCCCTCCTTCCCAGTGGGATGGGGGGGAGAATTGAAAATGAAAAAAAAAAACCTAAACCTCGTGGGTTGAGATAAATACAGTTTTATAATAACCATTTACAGAATAATAACAATAATAGTAACAACAACAACAACAAGTGATGAACAGCACAACTTCTAACCACTCAAAGTTGATGCTCTGCATGAGTCCGAGCTGCCCCGCCTCCTGGCCTACTTCCCAGCTATATACAGAGTATGACTTCATATATGGAATATCTCTTTGGCCAGTTTGAGTCAGCTGTCCTGGCTGTGTCACCTCCCAGTTCTTGGGCGCACCCCACCATCTTGTTGGCAGGCCAGTATGAGAAGCTGAAAAGTCCTTGACTACTTGGCAACAACTAAAAACATCAGTGTGTTATCAACATTATTCTCATCCTAAATCCATAACACAGCACTATACCAGCTTCTAGGAAAAAAATTAATTCTATTGCTGCCAACACCAGGACACTTGCAAAAGTCACATCTATATCAACAGATGCTCTAAAATGCAGAAGGGTGTCTAAAGACCTTAGAAATAAAGATTATTTTAGGTTGCTTTGACTTTTAGAAAGAATGTTCCACAGTGATACTTGACCAGCCTTCCCCTCCCTCATGCTTTAGAGGGTTGACTGATTTTGGCATTTGAGTTTGTACAGAATTTACAGACAATTTTTTTTAAAAGACTTGAGGAATTCCATTTTGAATTAATCACCATCTTCAAAAACATATGGTATCATTGATAGTCTCATTTCCTCTGTCTCTAATTTATATGTAGTCAAGACCTTGACTTTGACTTTGCTCTGATGAGATCCAGGTATCACCACATTTAATTAGTTACTATATGTTTACATATTTCACATAAATTGTAGTCAGTTCGATTTCTTTGGTGTCCATCACATTTCTGAGAAACTATTGATTATGTGCTCTTAAATTCAGATGATAATGTTCTAATGTATCAATACAATATTTGAAGACAGTCTTAAGTTCCTTATGAAAGAGACCGCTACCCTTGGATATATCTATATGTCACATACCATCAAAATATCGGAAGACTGAAAGTTCTGGAGTACTTAATTGATGAAAGCTCTTTTGCTAGTATGTACCAGGCAGGTTCAAGCAATAAAAGCAGCTATTGACCTTCTGTTTGGTTTCTGTTCCCTATAAAAAAATGCAAGTGCTGCAGTGTGGAACAACTTTGCTCAACGACCATTTTCGTAACCTGTGCTAAGGAACCAAACTTTCCTCTGCTTTTCATTTATATTTATATCCCTCTGTTTCAGTATAACTACTTGAGTGTGCACTATCACTACCATGTGCTCAATTTATGTCTGAAGCGTCCAGAAACAATGGTTCCACAAATCAAGCTTAAGCAGGCTCTGTCTCTGGCTGCTGTTCTACTCCAATACATTCCAAGTGATTAACACCACCTGTGGCACTCCTAATTCACAGCAGCAGACAATTATATCCCTTGGATACCCATTACGGGTAATTATTCCCATGACAGACTATTAGACATGGGTTGTGAACATCTCAGCTGTAAACTTTTTTTGCAATTTTATTTTAATTCTGATATTACCATTGAGAGGCATATTTGGGGAACAAATCAGAGTATAACATTAATGGTATGCTTACAACAAGCAAAAGGTTTATTTTTATTGCTGGAGATGTAGTCAGATTAATTATTTAAATATGTGATTAAAGGAGATTTTACATGTTTGCCATTACAAGATTATTTTATTTCATTCTTTTAGTACAGAGGCAATAGCAGATCCTGCTGACAAAGTGACACTTGAGGCAGTTAGAAACTAATTGTTTTTGGTTTAAAGACTGTCTACTCTTCTTAACAAATCTTTTTTCTTTTTTCTTTTTTTTTCCTCCTGAATATACAAGCCTGATCCCTTATAAGTGTGTAGGGGAATTCACAGTGTGAAAAAAGGTTAAACTCAAAGATCAAAATTCATAAAACTTTCCTGTTGCTGTTGCTTTAATTTAATTTTAAAGAGCCATCTTTCTCATGAAATAAGAGGATTTAACATATTCAATCATAATCTCTTTGATTTCCTATCACAAAAGATATGGTCTTATGTGGAAAATAAGCATGCTCTGAATCTGAACTGGGATAACTTCAGTTTCAGGCAGGACCAAGTGTACTGAAATCAATGGAAATAAGATAGTGAATGTAAATATAAATGAATAAACAATCAATTCTTCTTTGTATATTCATTTTCAAGATGTCCATTTATATAAAACTGCTAACACTGGGTTGAAAAAAGAGACGAAAAAAAGGAAGAAATCAGTTTGCTTGTTTATTACATTAAAAATGGAACAAAATGTGGTTTTCAATATATTAGAGAGAATGGAAAGAAAAAATAGAAATAAAAGGAGAAATGTTTATATATTGTGTGAATGTAGCAGCCATGATTTTATTAATAATGCTGAGTTCAGGTTAGATTTTCTGTATTGACTTGGCCTCTTTGATAAATATGAAGAAAACACTTTCTTTGATACCCCCATCAGGATCGTCCCTCTAGCCCCAGGCCATTATTGAATTAGTAAAACCCATAGCTATTAATTATAGCTGATCCTGCGCTGGAGCAGAGGAACAGACTAGGTCAGCTGATAAGACCTCCATGCTTCTTTTATGTGATTTATTGAACGTGTAAAATTCTGTAGACATTTCACAAGTGTTGTTGAAACGTGGAATATGACAGAAAGCTACGGTAAGCTACAGCTGCCCTTAGCCCAAGCTCAAGCTCAGCCCTACGCTCTAGTAAAAAATTGCCTGACATCTGTAATAGCAAAATGAGATAGTGTTCACAAAATTCAGAACAAACAGAACAAGCCTCAAACCCGCTACTGTGGACTAAAAGTGCTATGTGAAGAATCCAGGCATGATGAACAGGATCTGACTCTGTTGCACGTACAGTCAATCTTTACCACAATGTGTAATGTGCTGGTGGATCTCTCGGAGAGACTGAAGTCATGGAAGCAAATGGGATTTGTAAAGAGTCTGTGTGCACTATAGGTTTGTACTGTGTATCAAATAGTGTGGAAATTTGAATCAAAGCTATGACATCTTGCAGCCAACAGTGTGGGCATGAATAGCTCTCACAGAGAATTTCTTCTGACTTGATATTCTTCAGTCAGCAGAAACACAGCATAGTTTCCCTAAAGACTAACTGGCACCATGCCATAAATTAAGAGTAGGAAACAGCATTACTTTGAAACTGTGTAATTATTCCTGAGTTCCTCTAAGCAAAACTTAATTCCTTATCCTCTTTTGACAGGTAAACTAGGCCATGGAGAATGTGTATGAAGTTATCTGTCATACCTGAAGACTATCCTCAGGTAACTCTCAGAATAGACGAATTATTTTAAATAATAAACCAACATCCAATTTCATGGGGCAGATTGCCCCCAGGAATTCATTATATCTATAAAAATATGAAAATAAATGTGCTCAATAGGTAATGTATCAAAACATGTAGTAGATGCATTTTAGATGTCTGAAAATGATGCTTTGGTAGAGTTCTTTTTAGAAATACAAGCACGTTTTAAGATCTTTGTGAGTGACGTGGACAGTGGGATCAAGTGCACCCTCAGCAAATTTTCTGATGACACCAAGCTGTGTGGTACAGTTGACACGCTGGAGGGAAGGGATGCCATCCAGATGGACCTTGACAAGCTGGAGAGGTGGGCCTGTGCAAACGACATAAAGTTCAACAAGGCCAAGGGCAAGGTCCTGCACGTGGGTCGGCGCAATCCCAAGCACAGCTACAGGTTGGGCAGAGAATGGATTGAAAGCAGCCCTGAGGAGAAGGACTTGGGGGTATTGATTGATGAGAAGCTCAACATGAGCCAGCAGTGTGCGCTTGCAGCCCAGAAAGCCAACCGTGTCCTGGGCTGCATCAAAAGAGGTGTGAACAACAGGTCGAGGGAGGTGATCCTTCCCCTCTACTCTGCTCTTGTGAGACCCCACCTGGAGTACTGCATCCAGCTCTGGGGACCCCAGTACAGGAGAGACATGGAGCTGTTGGAGAGAGTCCAGAGGAGGGCCACGAAGCTGATCGGAGGGCTGGAGCACCTCTCCTATGAAGACAGGCTGAGAGAGTTGGGGTTGTTCAGCCTGGAGAAGAGAAGGCCCCAGGGAGATCTGATTGCGGCCTTCCAGTACCTGAAGGGGCCTACAGGAAAGATGGTGAGGGACTGTTTATGAGGGAGTGTAGTGACAGAACAAGGGGTAATGGGTTTAAGCTGAAGGAGAGTCGATTTAGATTAGATATTAGGAAGAAATTCTTTCCTGTGAGGGTGGTGAGGCACTGGAATAGGTTGCCCAGAGAGATTGTGGATGCCCCATTCCTGGAAGCGTTCAAGGCCAGGCTGGATGGGGCTTCGGGCAACGTGGTCTAGTGGAGGGTGTCCGTGCCCGCAGCAGGGGGGTTGGAACTGGATGATCTTTGAGGTCCCTTCCAACCCAAACCATTCTACAATCCTATGATTTCCTGGAAATCAGTGAGAGATTTATATCTAAATATCTTCCATGAACTGATCTTTTGTCTGTATTTACTGAAATGAATAGGATAACTAACAAACTTTTCTTGGTATCTAAGCCAGAAATCAAACTCATATTTAAGAGAAATAATGATTCAGGATGCTTAGTATTAACATTTATGATCTATAATTTCCTTTCCACATTGAAGGAATAAAACAAATATTAAGACTGCAGCTTTTAAAATATGACCAAATATATACATACCCAACATAAGTGGCAAATAGGAGGGATTTGAATTGAAAATTAGTTTTTTGTGATCTTGTCCAGTAAGATTAGACCAATTCAAGTGAACAGGTAAAACCAGACTGGACTTTCTGCAGTACCTGAAAAAGCAGGATTATTTTATTATCTGTGAAGAAGCAAAAGAAAAGTGGAGATGATTCTATACCCTTGATATTACTTCAAGAAGCAGACATCACAACCTGAATTATAACACTAAAATTTCCTGAAAATGTTTTTACCAAGGGGCAGGGGGGAGGGAGGAGGGGGCGCGGGGAGGAAAGGGAACGGAGAGAGTAAAAAAGTGGAGAGGGGGTAAGCGAAAAAACTACTTTGGAGCAGAAGTTGCTTGAAGTAACTTGGCTTTACAAGTCAGGTTTCACACTTTAAATGTGAAGGACTTTGCTGAATCTGTGATAGAGGCAGAGGAATACCCTTTCTCTTTCTCTTTAGTCAGACATAAAACTTCAGTATTGCTCGTTGAAGTCAGTCAGACTTAAGTAAGAGTTTGGACACTAGTACTCTACAGACTGCTTTTGCTCTTCTCACTTCATCTATCACAGGTCAATTGTTAAATCCTGGCAGCTTATAAGAGCACATCATGTGTAGAAAGCATTTGCAGAATACTTAATGGCCACATACTAAAGATTTTAAAGTTCAACAGCACCATCAGAACAGTCTGCTGAAGAGCAGTCGTCTTAGAGCAATCTGGAAATTAACATTAAACTCCAAGGACACTGTCTTCTATATGCTTTTCAAAGGTAGTACAGAGGGCTCAAGGTTTACTGCTCAAGCACTGAGAGACAGTCCATGGCTTCACTGGCTTTGCTCAGTGTGAAAACTTCTTTCTTATTTCTAACTGAAAAAATTACTAGACTTTATTGTTACTCCTTCCTAAAAAATCTTTATTTAGTGGTCTAAACTTCTTGATCTGTTAATAACAGGCTGCTTTGCTGGCAACCCAAACTGACCTTATCATTCACAATACATTGATTTCTTCTTTATAGTGCAGTTCATTTTTGTTGGTAACCTTTTTCTCTGGAAAGTCGCATTTTTAAGTGATGAACAAAACTTGTGGAACATGAGTTAACTGTCTTCAGAGTTGTTAGAAGCAGTGCAGGCTCCCTTTCACACTCCTTATTCTATTACTGACAAAAGGTCTTTTAGACTTCAACTCCATTCCAACAGTGTTTATAAAAGAAAGAAACAATGCCATCTGTCAGTCATTTTCTCCAAGTGTTGAAATCACAGTCTACTATGAACAGTATATCTGAAAATAGACCTGCAGAGAGTATTTCTTTTATGTCAGTTACTAAGAAGAAACTACCTAGTAACTTGGAACTGATGTTATTGTCATTTTATTTGTGTCCAGACCACTGGATACCCGAAGCAAGTTCTACAAGTGTAACAATAAAGAATTGAAGAGATATTTGCATATTTCAAGACTTTTAGACAACATTTTGCTCTAACACTAAAAATATATTTGACAGATGTATTGTAGCAATCTAATGGTAAAATGAAATTTTAAAAATTGAAACAATTTAGAAAACAAAGAAAAATATTATAGCATATCTATATAAAAAGCAACTTGGGATTTTACACATTTCTCTTTTTAAGTAAGGTAGTTACAGTACAGATTATACTTTTTATTATTTAACTTTCTCATATCAAATGACATTTCAGTATTTTCAGAATTCATAATATTTCTATTTATGACATATCCTTTTCAATTTACCAAACTAAGAAATGGTACATGGGTGTGAATTGAGATACATATATTAAAAACAAAATAGCATTTACTGTAATTCTATTTTGGGAACAACGTCTACTAAGTCTTATGGTCCTTCAGAAGATTTCACTGAAAAAGTCTACTTCAAACTTTTCAGAAGGCAAAACCTAACTTTTTAATAAATTTTGAGCTTGGAAAAAGTGAAAATATTCCTAACAGTTCCAATGAAATTAAGATTCAGCGGTGGTCTGGATCCATCCCATATATTCTTTTTCCTCCTCCTTTCTATCACCTGGCATGTTTAGTAAATCCTAGGAAAAAGCATCTCACAGCACTGCAGTGATTATACACTTTATGATTCATAATGGAACTTATTAAAGTAAAATCTCTTTTTATGAACATTTGTGATCACCACAACTGTGCTACATATTGCTATTCACTTTGCATATAAAATAAAAGAATCAGAATCTGGCCACCAAAAGATAAAAGTTGAAAAATCCTAGAAGGGCATCTGATCTATCATCCAGAAGTTTCAGCGTTGCACATTTTGAATTTCAATAGGCTTTATACCCATTGAATGCTTTTGAGGATTAAGATCTAAATATTTTTTAGTTTTCAATAGAAGACTGGATTAAAACACACTGAAATTTTCTGCATAGTATTTAGTAATTTTCAACAACTTAATAAAGCTGACAGGATATTCTGCCCTGACATTTAATTTCTCCTGCTTGATTTCATTCCAACTGTTTTTAGTATAAACAATTCTTATTCCTGCTTAATTTTCAGGTACTCAGATTCTGGTTTGAATGTAGTAGAATTTTCTGTATATAAATTAAAGAGTAAATTAAGGAAAAATTTCTGCAGACCTTGTGGTTGACATAGAAGGAGATGAGCAAGCTGTTAGAAATTGTTCCAGAGAGAAGAGAGTTGAGAATGGAAACGGGCTTTGCTGGCACTGTCAGTGGGAGAAGGATCTGATTCAAAGGCATTATTGGGTATGTCTGAAACATGCTCTTTACAGTTTACTATTTATGGGAGATTTTTTCCCTTAAAAACATAGCTCCAATAATGTATAAAAGTCTGTACAAACAAATTATGTTTAAAGCAATAGTTTTGAGTCTAGAGAAGCAAAAGTCATAGACAGGGAAGGAGTTAGTCACAGACTAAAGTTACAGACTGGAAAGTCATAGACTGGTAAAGGCTATAACCTGCCAGGAGCTTGCATTGGCGACACCACTGAGAGGCTGCTGAGTCTGCTGAACTCTACAGATTGTCATCCACTCCTTCTATTCCACACAGGGTCCAATGATACTGCACTGAGGCAACTTAGAACCATCAAAAGAGACTGTATGTCCCTTGAAGGAATGTTAAAAGGATCTGGATCACAGGTGGTGTTCTCCTCTATCCTCCCAGTCAGAGGAAGGGGTTCAAGAAGAAGGAGAGGAATTGAACAGGTCAATGCCTGGCCACACGGCTGGTGCCATACTTAAGGTTTTGTCTTCTGTGACCATGGATCTACCTTTGAGAAGCCAGGTCTGTGGGGAGCTGATGCGATTCACCTGACCAAGTCTAGCAAGAGGGTTTTTGCCAAAAAGCTGGCCAGAATTATACAGAGAGCTTTAAACTAGATTTAGCAGAGGAAGATGATGGAATAGAAAAAAATCTAGGGGCTGCTGATGTATTAGGAACCAAAAGGGAAATACTTGCGAAATGACTCAAATGAATTAGGGCATGGTCCTCTAAGAAGGTGACATGGTCCATAGTCCAGCTGAAGCACCTCTACACCAATGCATGTTACCCACTACGGGTAACAAACGGGAGGAACTGGAAGCCACCATGCAGCTAGAAAGCTATGACCTAATTGCTGTGGTGGAAGTGTGGTCGGACAAATTGCATGACTGGAGCACTGCAATCAATGGTTATAAACTGTTCAGAAGGGACAGGCAAGGAAGGAGGGACAGGGGGTGTTTCCTCTATGTAAAAAAATGGATTGACTACACAGAACTGTCTCTGAAAAACAGTGATGAACAGGATGAGAGTTTATGGGTAAAAATTAGAGTCCAAGCCAACAAAGGAAACCTCGTGTCTGGTGTTTACTACAGGCTGCCTGACCAAGGAGAGCCTGTAGATGAAGCATTCTTACTTCAGCTACAGGAAACATCACACTTGCAGGCTCTGATCCTTCTGAGGGACAGCAATCACCCTGACATCTGTGGAAAAAACAGCACAGAAAACTGTGAGCAGTCCAGGAGACTCCTGGAGACCATCGAGGATAATTTGAATTTCTTAATCCAGGTGACAGACAGCCCCACCAGAGCAGAAACATTCCTGGATCTATTGCTCACCAGCATGGAAGAACTAATTAAGGATGTCAAGATTGGTGGCAGCCTGGGCTGTAGTGATCATTCCCTGGTGAAATTCACAATCTTGAGGGATATGGGCCAGATCAAGAATAGAGTCAGGATGCTAAATTGTAGGAAAGCAAACTTTGAGTTGTTTAAGGAATTGGTGGATGGAACCCCCTGGGAAACTGCTGTCAGGGGCGAAGGAGCTGAACAGAGCTGGTAGCTCTTTAAGGACATTTAAGGACACTGCTCTTTGCATCACCTTTTGCAAATGGAAAACATTAACTAAGCACCACAACAGCTTAAACTAAATTTAACAAGTTTCTGGGTTCACATCACTATTTATTAGTGTCCCTAATAATTTTGTCTGTATTTCATCAGCAAAACAGCAGCACATGTTCTTTATTATCACTTATTCAAGCCACATACATTTTTTTTTGACATTTTTCTCATTGTAATTCCACCAAATGCTGTAAAAGTTTTTCTACTTTTTTTAAGGTTTCCTTTTCTTCACTCATACCATTTCCTTCACTCTGATAAGACGGTGAGTACTGAACTACCTATAAGAAATTTTGTCTCACCATGGCAGTTAGAGGGGAACTATCCCTTCCCCATATCACAATAAAAGGAACAGATCTGGCTTTACTCACACATGTATAAATCAATGACTCAACTGGTCTCTGAAGAATAACAGGCACATAACCAGTGAAGTTATGATGAAAATCAGCCCTCAGATTTGATAGATGCACTCCAAAATTGTTATGGACTCCTTACCTGATGTTAAATAAGAGTCAAAATAGAGTCTCACAGTTTACCTTATGAAATAATGGTGTACTGCTGAGGGCAAGGAAAAACTAATAATACAGAAATCTTTATTCCCACAGTAGTTGTCCATTACAGAATTCCCCACACCCTCCTCTGAAATTTTTTTTAAGCAAGTAACTGCAGAGTTTGGATATAAGATTGTGTCAAATATCAGTATTATCCTTCTGTATTCACAACATTCATGTCATAGTATAATCTTGATAATTTCAGACTAATCATTTCCACAATTTTCCCATATTTCAGGAAATGCCATATATGGTCTTGTACTTCCTCAGGTTTGAAACCTATTTACTTATACTATATTGATTTTTTAAAAAAAAATATTATTTTTTTACTACTACTGTACTTTTTCTTTGGTATTTTTAAGCCTACTCAAAACTCCTAAGAACACACTAAGAAAATGTTCTTCACCTCAGCCTATACAGAATTAATACAGATATTAATTATATTTTGTCCTATTGAAATTGCTGTACAAATGAAGGGAGATTTATGTGCATGATGATATACCTCTTCTATGTATGTTGTTGGCAGAACTCAGTAGCATGATTTTTCAATCCTAGTCTAATCAGTCTGAGAGACTCCTTGGACTGCAGTAGCTTTCAGTTAAGGCTCTCCATAAACTTTTATTGTCTGTTTGCACAGTTCCTGTCACCTTAACATGTTAAACCTAAGTGATATAGAAGGGGTTTATTTTCAAATAAACATGTCTATAAATTTTCTTTTTTCTTCATTTTGTAAAAAATTTAATGCAGCAGAATGAATCATATAAGTCTTAATAAATCAACTTTATATAAGCGTGCCTGCATGTGTGTATGTGTATGTATGAATGTATGCTTATGTTTGTTAAAGAAGGGCAATGCTTAAAGCTCACCACAGATATTATGCTAACAATTAATTCATTAACATTCTACTTTACCTTATTTTAAATTTTATCTTCAAATGTCCATTTTTGCATTCCCAGTTTCATGTCTCTCTATTTCACAGATTTTATGGCTGTGCATTTACCTGTACCATAGTAAGAGCCAAGCCTATGCTTTGACTCACAGTTAAAAGTTAAAATATAAAACCATAATACCAGAAGTACGCTCTAATCAACAGCTAAAGATGATAAAGAAAACATGTTTTCAAAGCAGATTTGAATTGGAAAATCAATAAAACAGTGAAAGACACTGTATAAAAAAGTGCCTTCATGTAGGAAAGATACTTCATTCCTGTTGTCCCTTTACTATGTTCCTACAGTAGCTACTAGACATTCCTCAGGACTTATCTGTTTCTTTTAAGGAAGGTACACTTAGCAGGTTTTGAATTAATGGTTAATGTCTTTGTTCAGTTTTAAATTTTAAAAAATCTGAAACTAGATAGCTGTGTATTTATAAACTATGAAATACCAGCAAGAAAAAACATCTTGGATCCACTCTCTGGAATATACGGGCATGCAAGAGTCTTTTAGAAAATACTAAATGCATCTATGTATGTTAATTCCTTTGCAGGGCCCAGGGAGGAGGTCTCCTGGAGCATGATAAAATCTGCATTTCTAGATTATGCCCATGAGTGATAGAAACAAAGGTTCCTTCTAAGTGGCATGTTGGCTTACTTCTGTTTCTGTGGAAGTTCAATGTTAAATTACTGTATCTCTTGTAGTGACTGATGCTAGAACCATAATATTACATTTATTTGGTTAAACTGGTTGCTAGAATGAAAACGCCTAGTTTTGATTTTTGGGAGGATTTCTTCCTTATTGTCAGGAGATTCTACTAATAGAATTTTTTCAAACATTGATTCTTTAATTTAGGAGGGATTAAAGAACATTCCTGGGATTTAAATAACATTACACTTTTAAGATTCAGATGGACAGGGTGCTGGGCTATCTTGTCTAGACCGTGTTTTTGCCTAGGAAGGTTGGACCAGATGATCCTTGAGGTCCCTTCCAACCTGGTATTGTATGATTATTTCAGTTCCATGCTCCAAGGTTTCATGCAAGGTTTTGGGACTTAGCTTGAACTTTCAGAGATATTTAGTTGCCTTGCTTCCATGTTTGTGAGGTTTCATTTTCCTACTTCATGGAGTGCTGTAGAGAGACAAATATACCAAATATTACTAGGCTTCTTTCACACAAATTTCTAATATAGTACAGGCCCCTAAAATACATATGATGTTTCACGCAAAGGATGTTAGCTATAAAGTGGAAGTCTGAATATTAAGTCTGAAAAAAAGGAATGAAACATCCTCAAACCATGAAATCATGACAAGGAAAAATTGGGAGCACTAGGGTAGAGAGTACCTTGTTTCATTTGTCCTCAGAGATACAAGGATCTGCAATGATTGACCAGCTAACTTTTATATAGACAGTCATCAAGCCGGAAATTCCTGAGAACTTAGGAGTCAATGCTATTCACCCTCACACCCAGTGACAGCAACAGGAATAAACATAGCATTTTTTCCTATACTCCTAAGAGAATCCCCTTATTAGTGGAAAGATATATTTTGCCTGCTTTATTTCTGATGCATACAGCAAAGGGGTGAGTGGGAGAACATTATTAAGTATTATGTGCTGCAGAATAGAACAGAGATGTTGAATTATGGAGAAAAGTGTAGGCAGTGGTTGTTTTTGTCAAAGTAGTGGAAAAAAGTGAAAGAAATCTGTTTGAAGATATGTGGTGTGAATAAGGGGAACAAGAGACTAATGATACGTGAGAGGAGTAGGGAAAGAATGACAAAAGATGATAGCAGCATAGCCACCAGTGGGGATTTTATTCTTAAATGCATAATATTCTTCACGTGATTTATAGAAACCATGGTAATTTCTGTTTTGTCCCTTTAATCTTCAATTAGATTTTTTTTTTTTTAATTTATCCAAATGGTTGTCATCACTCATTACAATCATAGTACTGAAAGCAGCAGACTCTTTCTATAAGGAGGCTGCGGTGTCCATTTACACTTTGCAAGTGAAAGTCCAGATACTAATCTCATATCCTTTTTAACAGAGCAGAAGCAAGTATGTCGTAATGCATGACATAGTTCCTTTGCCATTTTGTCAGCTAGGCAAGGAATAGAAATATATGGAGAAGTCAAGAATTACATGAAAGGGACAACAAGGTTTCTGTCTTTTTTCTTGTCTTTCATGGCAAGAAAAAGACAGAAACCCTCTGAAGCATGCAAGCACTGCTAGAGAGGATGAGGTCTACAGCAGTAGACCAAGACTGATGGGAGGAAAGTGCCTCTCAGAGACGTATGTAATAAACATTTATATATAAGTAGTATATACTGCAAAGGAAATATCTGTAAATTACCTAAGAAATACCACTGCAGAAACAAAGAATTTGGAAAAACATGGAAAGAAGGAAAGAAATATGGGAATAGGAATAGGAGGTAAATGAGGAAGATGGATGGAAAAGCTGCCTTCCCTATCCAAGAACAACAGGATATACAGCAGCACAGAATAATGTGTCTCAGTAATCACCATCATCATCTTTATCTCAAAACTACAAATAAGAAGTCCTGAGACATTTTTGGGTTGGTTGGTTTTCTTGTTGTTTTAACATAAAATACTATATTTTTAACATAAAGTTTTTACATAAAAAATATAAGGCTGGTAGCTTTCTTTAAATCATTAATAGAAAGAAAAAAAAAAGAAAAAAGATAACACTAGCACTGTCTTTGCAGTTGGAGCTCATTCTCCTACTATAAATTAAGAAAAAGAGAAACTTGATTTAGTCATTTGGTCACAGAATAGGCTTTGGTGACACTAGTAATAGAAGTGGTAGATCCTGCAATTGTCCTGTAATTTTCTCAGTTTATAAATTAGCCATGGTGGGAAATTGGTGGAGCTCATAAAAGCTTCATACAACATGTTATTAAAGCTGTGGGACTTGTCACCTGGATGATAACTAGTCTCATGGAATCAGCAAGCAGTGGAAAGATAATCTATCCAAGTGGTCACAGACAAACATGTTGCTTCTAGTTTAGAAAGTTATTCAATAGTGGGAAGTTAAGGGGATTATTCGGAGAAATATGTGTATATACTGTTCCTGTCTTTAAAGTCCTGTTTTCTTTTCCAAGTATTCATTACCAGCTACTATTAGGAATGGCATCCTGTGACAGATAGGTTTATTCTTACAATACTGAGATAATATTTTTGCTTTCCTCTTCCAGAAAGAAACTGAAAAAAAAAACTTATTTCAAATCAAAAGAAAAAAATTATATTCATGCCCTTTTATTATTATTTTTTATATTTAATAATCTGTGCTACAGTCAAGATGTTCCTGCCTTAGATACTGACCTCTAATAAGGATTATACTTTGTGATTTTATAGGAAGAAGTAACTTTACATTACTTAAGGATTTAAAGGCCTTATGAATGGAAATGCATTTTCTGAAACAATTTGAGCAAATTTACACTACAGATGTAACAAACAGTTATAAGGTACCAATAAATAAATTTATATGCTCTCTACTGCTTATGTGTTGATAGATCAGATTGCCTGTAAATTACTCTGTGAAAGAATGGATCAGTAACATTTTTTTACAAAAACGGTCTCTATGGTAGCTATTATGCAATGAAGGGATGCTATTTTTATATGAGTATATGAACATAAGCTTGCAAGTGGCTGTAATGACAGCTGACTATATATCTATGATCTTGTGATGCCCTCATGCTGTCATTGCTGTCATTGCTGGCACTGCTTCTTTACAATTCCCTAGAATTACCATAATAATCATTCATGCTTAGTATTCCTAGAGATATTTGTTCAGTGTGCAACTTAAATTACTTTATATCCAGGCTTTTTATATCTATGGTGTTTTGAAAGGGCTTAGAGACTCTCTTAATGGACTTCATGATCATGTCATACTGGGCAAATCCTAGACAAATATTATTTTGGATGTATCTTTTATATTTATTAAGAGGAGATTACATTCCATATAAAGGTTGATGCTTATCTCAGTCTGACAGATTTCTTTGTTTCAGAGTTCTCTGGAGAGAAAAGGATGGTACTAGCCCTGTCTGAATAAATTTACTAAAAATGTAATTTTTTTATATTGTTTTTCAGGGAGGAATTTTTCTGAGCTAAATGCAATGCATTGCAAGCCACTTTACCACAAGTGTAATAACACGAGGACTCTCTTTTCAGTTGCCTTTCTGAGAACAGAGAGATTTAAAAGTTGGTTCATGAAATTATTCCTTTAGCATCAATAATTACTTTTTATTTCTGCTGTACTTCTTCTTTGCTACAGTAAGAGGTAATATCCCCAGAAGAAGATATTGCATAAAGAAATAGCTTGGCAACATGTAGTAAAAATATTTTTTTGTCTAATCTGGCATAGTCAGAAGAACCCAGTGACTTTTTGGTAGCAGAGGTTCTCATAATACTATTCTGCTATAGTTATTTCACTTTGGTATTGTGTAATTAATCTATCATGGACTGAATGATTCCATGAGATGTAAAAAAATTCCAAACATGTTTTCATTGCTTAGATAGAGTTCATTCTGCAGCTCTCATTTCTGTCATGCATAGTCATTCCTCCTTAGATTAAGTACACTGATTTCAGCAGAACTACCTGCATAAGGAGGGCTGATGGACTACAGTTTAAACACTGTATGCTGGATTTTAAGTGGTGATGTAGGGGAATCAAATCTTCCTCTCTCACTTTTCCCATTAGGAGCATTCAACTTGAACTTAGGAGCTTTCAGTTATACAAGGAAGCCCATCATATTTCAAGAGGATATATAGAAGTGCACACAAACATATATGTATATAAATGTATGACTACATTTATGCAGGTGGATTAATGTATGTATGTAGGTAAATCTGTTATTTAGCTGACAAAGTCAAGTTATTAAAAAATCAATAAATCAGTTTATAGTTTACCTTGTAACCAGGGTCATTCCAGTACAAAGTCAGACTGGGCTTATCTTTGGGTATTTGCAACTGTGACCAAAACCAATTTTGAGCAACACAAATGAAATTAAAAAATAAAGATGTTTGTATCTCAGCAAATATTAACATATACAATTTATAAATGCAAGTGCTTTTCAGTTTTAACCTTTCAATTTAAATAACCATTAGACCCCCCCTCCTCTAGTGCAAAAATGCTGGTAAGCTTAGCAGGAATTAATAAAATTAGTACACTATATTACACTGGTTTGAATTATTTTGTTTTAAACTGTAACTGTTCACCACAGATAGGTTTTGTTTATTTAAATATTTGAGTTAAAATAGAACAGAAGTAAAACTGAAATCCAATTAAATCTGAATAAAATCATTTGGAGACTACAGCAAAAATAAAAATCCTGAAGCAAAAAAGAAATACCAATGGTATGGTAAGAGTGTGTAAAAGTACATGTAGTAGTTCCTATAAATTTTACCTTAATGCAGTGTCACATACAAAACACACATCAGCAAGTTGGGGCTGGTAAGACTGGGTAAAAGAGAATAAACTTCCTTTTTCACTGGTCTTTTTTTTCCACCAACCTGTGGTTTTCTCTTCTGAGGATGGTAACACAGGATTGTGCTTCGCCTGTTCTATGTCTGTGGGGAGCTCTTTTATCGAAGAAGATATTTGCAGCTTTTCTTTACCCAGTTTGTGTTTGCTGACTAGCACAAATAATCTGAATGGGGCAATCTCCAGTATGGTTTGGAGCCAATGGCTTTGGAGTAAGATGAACTTACTGCTTACTTCAGCTGTGCAGGTCAAAAGTAGCTCAGCAACTGAGGAGCCACATTTCCTGAACATGTAAAACTCTAAAGACAAACCTTCAGTATTTATATCAAAAACTCATGCCCATGTTATATTTTAACAAGGTACTCAAGAACATCTTTAAGCTCTGGTAGCATCCAAACTATCTTGACACAACCCGTGTCTCAGGCATATGTGTTAGCTGAGTTTTGGGGTAAGACAGCAGAAAAATTTGGGCCTACTTTACTTCTCACCATGACTTCAATAGGTATAGTTACAGTGTGAATGAGCCTCACTACATCATCTGTCCCTTCTCATGTGGTGATATCACATGATAAATGTCAGTTATAGAGTACTTCCTAAAAGCTTCTACCTAATTTATGGGCATTATCTACAAAGTCTGATGTAGTCAGCCTGAACTAAGTCAAGAGTTCAACAGTGCAGTCATGTTGTACTTAGATTTTTAAGGCAGCATTATAGATACATGGACATAGATCAGAGATTTCAGAATTCTTTAGTCTACTTCCTGGTGCATAGATCTAGGGTCACAATGGACTTTGACTACTGATCTCAACCTGTAAGAATCTGACAGGATATTTAAAAGACTTGATGAATCTCTGTGTCCTCCAGTATGAGTTTGACTATATCATGTTTGTCCATGGTAATGTGATTTCGTATCATGATAGATAAGAGTAGTTCTAGATTTGATGGAAGATGGGGACTTTGGGGTAAATTAGAAGTATAAAGCCTATTACACAAATAGTTCCATTTATAGTGGAGATATATAAAGACAAATATGATCTTTGTAATATTCAGTTTAATTCACTAAATATTCCCTACACACATTCCATCAGTTATTTTTACCTGATTTAATCTTCTAAAAGTTTGTTCACTTGTAATTTCTCTGAAAATCCCATAACACTTGGCTTGATGTTGAAACGGAGACAAGTGACAAGTGGCGTTCCTCAGGGGTCAGTACTGGGACAGGCGCTGTTTAACATCTTTGTTGCTGACATGGACATGGACATGGAGAGTGGGCCTCAGCAAGTTTACTGATGACACCAAGCTTGTGGTACGGTTGACGTGCTGCAGGGACGGATGCCATCCAGAGGGACCTTGACAGGCTGGAGAGGTGGGCCCGTGTGAATCGCATGAAGTTCAACAAGGCCAAGGGCAAGGTCCTGCACGTGGGTCAGCGCAATCCCAAGCACAACTACAAGCTGGGCGGGGAATGGATTGAGAGTAGCCCTGAGGAGAAGGACTTGGGGGTATTGATTGATGAGAAGCTCAGCATGAGCCAGCAGTGTGAGCTTGCAGCCCAGAAAGCCAACTGTGTCCTGGGCTGCATCAAAAGAGGTGTGAACAACAGGTCGAGGGAGGTGATCCTGCCCCTCTACTCCACTCTTGTGAGACCCCACCTGGAGTACTGCATCCAGCTCTGGGGGCCCCAGTACAGGAGAGACATGGAGCTGTTGGAGAGAGTCCAGAGGAGGGCCATGAAGCTGATCAGAGGGCTGGAGCACCTCTCCTATGAAGACAGGCTGAGAGAGTTGGGATTGTTCAGCCTGGAGAAAAGGTGGCTCCAGGGAGATCTAATTGCGGCCTTCCAGTACCTGAAGGGGCCTACAGGAAAGATGGTGAGGGACTGTTTACAAGGGCATGTAGTGATAGGATGAGGGGTAATGGGTTTAAGCTGAAGGAGGGTCGATTTAGATGAGATGTTAGAAATTCTTTCCTGTTAGAGTGGTGAGGCACTGGAACAGGTTGCCCAGAGAGGTTGTGGATCCCCATTCCTGGAAGTGTTCAAGGCCAGGTGGGATGGGGCTTTGGGCAACGTGGTCTAGTGGAGGGTGTCCCTGCCCATGGCCGGGGGTTTGGAACTAAGGTCCCTTCCAACCCAAACCATTCTATGAATCTTTGATTCTATACTAAATCCAAATCACAGCACTATACCGGCTACTAGAAAGAAAAGATAACTCTCTCAGTTGAAACCAGGACAGCTCCATTCAATTGTCCACATACGTGTATCCACTGTATAATGATATATCCTAGAACATCCTTACAGGTTGAGAGACATTTCACTGAGTGAGACAAAATCAGGAGTTCTGTGTCCGGGTCTGGACTCCTGAGTGCAAGAAAGACTTAATAATACTTTTTAATTGCTAATATATAACAATTAAACAAAAAAAAAAAAAAAAAAGTGTTGTACCTTCTTGTCTTCTTCCTTTCCCATAATACACTTGTTACCACTTTCACAGTGCAAATTACCACTTCAAATTAGGAAGAAAATTAGCCTATTCAGTATGTGTTTTATGTGGTAGTAGTCTCTAGAGACGTCTACCAGATAAAGCTCCAAATGTGAATGAGAAATTACCTGGTTTATGGATGCATGAGGAATTGAAGCATCAAGCATGAGTACTGTAGTTTTGACAGGCTTCAATAGTTTCGTTTTAGTTTTAGACAAATGTATGACTTCATCTGTAGAAACACAGGTGAATATTTTCGCACCAAACTGCAGTCCAGCTTTTAGAAATTTGGTGAATGTCAGTAGTATCTGAATGTTTAACTCATATACTTAATCTGGCAGGTAGGTTTCTATGTTCTTTTTCTGATTCAGTTACAGAATTTACAAGGTTGTCCTGGACTACGAGGTATTCACACTGGAGCAGGGGAGGAATGTGAGGAAGACAGAGCCGCAGAGACAACGTGTGATGAAGTGACTGCAACCCCCATTCCCCGGCCCCCTGTGCTGCTCAGGGGCAGGAGGTAGAGAAATCAGGAGTGAAATTAAGCCCCTTAAGAAGGGAGGGGTGGAGGGAAAGTGTTTTTAGATTTGTTCTTATTTCTCATTACTCAACTCTGATTTGATTGGCAGTAAATTAATTTCCTCAAGTTGGGTCTGTTTTTGTTCATGACTGTAATTGGTGAGTGACCTCTCCCTGTCCTTATCTCGACCCAAGAACCTTTTATCATATTTTCTCTCCCCATGTCCATTTGAGGAGGGGGAGTGATAGAGCAGCTTGGTGGGAACCTGGTGGCTAACCAAAGTTAACCCACCACAGCAAACCAGGACACGTTTAGGCAACATGTTGAGTGTATCCTGTTTTACTGCAGAAAGTACTGTTGCATTTAAAGTATTTTATCCTGTATAGCAATCGTCTCCAGAAAGCCCAAAGAATGTTGCTCTTTCAAAAATTCAGACTGAGCCCAGTTGAAGACCAGATCAATTCTCTGGACAAATGTCAAAATGTTATGTCAGATTGATCAGACATTTTTAATGCTTTTCATTAAATAGTCTCAGTATACAAAAACAGCATAGGATTTTTCAGCAGACACGAATCTATTTTGTCTATGCTTTGAGCAGATACAGTTTAGCCTGCTCACACTTCCAGTAGACTAGTAACTGCTGAGTGAACACGGTAACTGCACGGTTAACCTTGAGCATGAGCTAGTGGCATTGAAGGTGAGTCAATTCACACTGCAAGTAAGAATTGGATAGCTACATTAACATGGGTTCTGGTTGGTTTTAACCATGATCAGCTGTACTAAGGAAACATACCTTAAAATTTTAGAGGGTTAACCTCTTTCATCAGTTTTCCTGCTAAGGAGATGAAAGTTTTCTGTACCAGGACTGACGTTCACCTTTTTTTTTTTCTTTTTTTTTTTTTTCCCCCAGAAGGAAGTAGAATGTGAACTTGGAGCTAATAAAATGTAATGAAAACTGTAAGCATGTGTTTATAGTGCATATACCATTCTTCAGATCCTACAGATTGTAATATTGTGCACAGCTTTCAATGAACAATCGGAGAATTAAATGAGGCATACTGTTAAGATATTAAAGTCAAGCTTTAGGCTGATTGTTAACAAGACATTGAAAGCTTAACTTCAGTTCTGTTCATTGTACTTGTTTGTTAAATTGTGTTCCGTTTTTAAGATCCTGATAATTTCCATTGTGATACATAGATTACTTGTTTACTGCAGAAGTATGCTTACTGTATGTTACAATGCATGCTTTGCATGCTGTCTTCAGGAAGCATACAGTATGTTACGATGCCTTCCTTGCATACTGTTTTCAGAACCACATTATTTTTCTTGTTCCACAACATTTTTGAAAGCAACCCGCTCTTAAGAAAACTTGTGAGTGGAATCCTGTGGGATAAAAGACGGTATAGAAATTCAAGATATATTAGTTGTTCTATAATTCACATAATTAAACATGTATTTGTCTGTGCATCCTATTGCCATTCAAACATCAAAAATTTGGGGTTTTTTTCCCAGATAGCATTACCATTTTTTAAATTTAATTTTATTATGGAAACATATAAAATTATTATTCATAGACAGACAGATTTGGACCATCTTTTTGGTTTTAAAATTATAGTCAGCCATGCCATCAACAGATAAAAGGCCTCTAGATATCTCTTGGAAGTTCTGTGTAACTGTAATCCTAACTGACATTTGACAGATTCTCTGTCACATTTCAATGTTTTATCTTTCTCCTCTGAGGTTATTTTTAAAGTGTGGCTATGAAAACTCTGCACTGTATAGAAAGCTTGTTTGTAACTGGCATGGTGCCACAACAACATATGGAGGTGCTGAACATATTGCAATATTCCACAAATGTGAAGCACTTATTAGAAGAAATCTTATTACACATATGATTTAGCAATGCTCTGCTTTTTACAATGTAAGAGTCCAATTTAGGACTAGATATAAAAAGTATAAAGTATTAATTATCTAACTAACTACTGTATTAATATTAAATTTTGTTACAAGTTTGAATATGATCTCTATGGAGATTTCCGTGAGTATAGTATGCGTATATAGATAAATATACCTAAATCCCATTTACTTGTGTACCAGTTAGAAATTGTCTATCTACCTCCCTAGGCTGTGTTACTTTGAAGACACTAAAATTAATTAGACAACAACTTTCTGTTTAGTTCGAAAGTTTGCCAGGCATGTTCAGAAATTCTTATTCTAGGCTAATAGTTCTTTCCTCTATTTGGCAGTCAATTAAATTAAAGATTTTGGTAGATAAGCCTAGCTATTTTGTCAGAGTGGCACCAAATCGCAATACTCATCCGAACTTCACGAGACCGGGTGTTAAACTCTATGTAAAGATCTGCTGCATAAAAGGTTCTCCAACTATCACGCGTCACAGCGTTCTCCATCTTGCTGTTCTCGTATAAGCCAAGCCATTGCAGAGACCAGTATGCTGGGGAGACAAGGTAGGACTCATTGACTACACACAAACAGCAGTGTATTGGGTGTAGGTGTCAAGGTGTTGGCAGCAGGGCCTGCAGGGGCCTCTGTGAGGAGAGGCCGGGGCTGCCCCGTGCCCAACACAGCTGGTTCCAGCCAGCTCAACCCACCCACCGCAGGGCACGGCTCAGCCCCAAAGACAAGGTGGGGGTGTCTCGGGGAAAATGTATTTAAGAACGGGCAAACACTGCAGGGCAGTGAGGAGCGCGCTGCTGGGGATGTGGGCAGCTGAATGAAGGGGTGAAGTTGAGCCTGGGAAAATGTGGAGGCAAAGGTGCTGTTTTAATCTTTTGTCTTTGCTTCTCACTACCTGAACCTATTTCAATCGTCAATCAATTAATTTTCATCCACTCGAGTCTGTTTTGCCTGTGACAGTAATTGGTAAGTGATCTCCCTGCTTTTATCTCGACCCACAAGCTTTTTTGTCTTACTTTCTTCTGTCCTGTGGAGGAGGGCAAGTGAGAGAGTGAGTGCGTGGGTGTTTGGCCATTAGCCAGGGTTAACCTTCCACAATCGGCCGAACAGATGTCTACACTTAAGCCAGTGATTTTAGTCTCCCTTCATTCTGAGAGGAGACTATGAGGCACTTAGAAGGTATTGAGATGTGTTTCATCTTATTTTAACATTAGTTAGATAGATTGATTCCTAAAAGTGCCGGGTTTTCTATTTGTTGACTGTAAAAGAAAGCTGAGGATGAATAGCTCTGATTTTAGTTGCAGACTCTTCTATGACAAGTGTGGAGCCTTCTTGCCCCATGAAGTATGAATTCATGAATAGCTCCCACGTTCTACTTCTGTATCAAAGCCATGTCACGTTATTTCCAACAAGGCCATGTGGCCACAAGTGCTGTTGGGCAAGTAAGTAAGCAAAAGCAGCCAAAGCTGACACCTTTAGGCTATCATTGGTTTCAGCTGAATAGCTAGTCCAGGACTTCAGCACCATATGTCTGAGCCCTGTGCCCTATGCTGCAGGCTCAGCTGCTTGTGCTCAAGCCGGCTCTGATCCAGTGCTGCTGTGTGGCCTTGGATCAGAGCGTGGTGAAGATGAGGACAATGCATCACAGACAAAACATTGCCATCTTTTTGCTCATTCATTAGTATACAAAAAGAAAGGTGAGGATGCACCTATGCGGTGCATCTTTGTGGAGGATTGGATTATTACATTCACACACAGCTTGTCCTCCTGCATTAAGATGGGAATATCCTAATGAATTCAATTCTTCTTTACAATGTGACTAGGAAAGAAATAGAATTATTGCATAGAATTTGTGCCCTGTAGCTTGCAGATGTAATCAGCTTTGGCCAAAAAAGCTGTGAGAAGTAGTGGTCCTACTCCTCTTAGCTGGGGAGCTACCTTCAAGCTCAGGCACTATCTTTGCCTATGCTATGTAGCACATATGCCTGGGCCTGTCCATGTATTGTGTGGGTCCTGGTCCTGTCCTTGACCCACTTACCTGACCTCCTGGCTTGACCCTAAGACCTGCCTGATTGCTACGGACTTGTGCCGCCATCCAGCCTGCTGGCTGATTGAGGTTAATGTCAACAGGCTTGCTCGGCAACTCTTGCTCAGGGGCTGTGGGACTGCACTGCACGGTGAGGGCACTGTCCTTCCTACCGTGGGCCACCCTTGGCTCCCTCCTCATCTGCCCTTACAGAGTAACCCACACTTGGTGCTCCCTGACCCTGGGATGGGGATGTCCAGAAACTGCTGTTACTCTCTTACGAAGTGTTTTGATGTATATGCTGTGGTCTGTGTGAGTGTTTTGGAGTGCACTTTATAAAGTCACAATGTCTATACATATAAATAAACAACAGTTAGGGACAAATCCCCGTCTCAGAGGTCTGATGGCACATCAGGCTGGAATCTGTACTGCTTAGTGGCAGATTCCTCTATAGCAGATTTTTTTTTTGGACAAAGCTAGTTAAAACTAGCAGTTTAGTGATGGAAATAATCAAGGATACAAAGATTGCTCTCCCTAGTTCTCCTATATTTAGCAGTAGAGGCATATGTTTTCCTTGAGTCAAGGCAGACTGAACCCCAAATGCATAGATGTTTATACGCAGAATACATACATAGCATATAGCATATACAGCAATTATTGACTAATACTCATTGCAGATACGTAGGACTAATGTTGTATTAGGATAACTCTGAATACTATTAGAACTACCAGTGTAGGCAATGTACAGGTCTTTGTTGACTGGGCAGTTGTCACTAAGTTTCAGATGCATTGGTTGAATTGCTGACTTTTCACCCTCTACTTCTTTAATTAGGGTTTTTTTTAACTTTTTGCATCAGTATTTTGCTCCTGAGTCTGTAAGCTTCTGTATGGTACTGTCTCAACAATTCCAGTTTTCTTTGTGGTCACTATTCTTATTTTACATGTATTTGCTCAGTGCTCAAGATTTTTTTTTTTTTTTTCCAGTAATGCTGAGCTGAGTTTGCACTGCACACAACTGGACTTTGGGTCACAAGCAGTGGAATTTCTAGGCTTTTGGTTATAAATAGACAAGAAATTTCTGACAATACCATTGATTGACTAAAAATGCCAATTTCTCAAAACTGTAATATTTTGTAACAGTGTATCAGTTTCAACAAAACTTTAACACTTCTTGAGGTGGAAATTCTGGTCAAAATCAGAGAAAAAGAAGTTACTCCTGTAGCAAATACTATGTTGTCATAGGGACTACATCTTGAAAACTACAGAAAGAGATTAAAATTGTATCTTTTCTAATTCAAAACCAGGACATGTCCTTAGGTCCTCCATATCACATTTGAACAACACAGTCACAACATTTCTAGTTCTTTTTGATAATTCTGCATCCCCTGACATTTTTATTTTCTGTCTCCAAAAAGGAAAGAAAATAGGACAGAAAGAGTAAAAGTCCTGAGGTTTTCTCTGTAATTAGCAGAGGATGAGAAGCTATTCTATATACAGAGCACTTAAATTAGATGCCTGCTCTGAGTAGCTCTTTGGAGGAATCTATCTTTCTGCTTTGCCTATATGAGAATCAAAGCAGACTAGCCTTTTAAATTAGGTACATATATTTGGGATTCATCTGTCCTAGTTTATGGATCTAAAAGGCATACAAGTCTTAATTAGTCACTCTGGTCTCACTTTGTAATAACCTCCAAGGACAATTCATTGCATAGGAAAGGGCAGATGAGTTGGTCTCCAGAGATGCCAATATCTTTTTGCAAGCTATAGGAGGAGCTTTAGGTTATCAAATGATTATGACCTTAATTCTGTTGCTCATGTAAAGGCATCTATCCCACTGAAGAGCTCTAGGGCATCTGGGACATCTATGTAGAGCTAATAAAAATCATATAGGAAATCCACTCCCTTCCAGACCATAAAACAGATGTCAAGCAGAATAAAAACCCGCTAAACCTAAAATGGCAATCTTCTGCCCCTCCTGATGCGAGGAACCCCAGCTGTTGCAGCATCAGATGAGCCCCTCTTCATTGATTACGGCATGCTGCACAGAGTTTCTGTCCATGGTGAAGTTCACCAGCACAAAGTTCTTGTGGACTTAGCTCTGAAGAATCCCTTGGACAACACATTCTAATATCCTAATCTCGTAATAAAATTACATTTCCTGGAGAGGTACATATAATATTTCCAGTGGACAAAATGCAATATACATATGGTTAAATGCACATTGAATACATGTACATTAACAACATACTGATTATATGTACATGCTGATTACATGTACAGTGATTAATTAAACTATTAGTTAGATACACCTTGATTAAACAGCAGTCACATGGTACCTGTGATACATTATCATACTCCTGAATAGTCATGGGTAGTGTATACACATGAATTATGTGTACGAATTTCCATTACAGGCATCAGACTTCTAGGACTTGATTCACTTGCCTAATGAGATACGGCAAGTGCCATTTGAGTCCTAAACTATCTTTTCTACCTTCCAGCTCCTTCTTCATGGAGGAATGGATCTCCCAGCAGTCTTCGCAAATATCTAAGCAACTTCAAATAGCACTAGAGGCAACTTTTAGGCAGCAGACCACAGTCACAGTTTCTGCAGCCTAGAAAGGAATTCATCACACCAATGAAGATAAAGGACTTCTGTTAGCATCAGGAAAGAGTATGACACATACACATACAATAGTGTCTCAGTTGACCTGAGACACATGTCTACTGCACGTCTCTGCATACAGCTTCTGGCCCATAGGCATTACTTGTGCTCCATTTTGGAGATGACAGGGCCCCCCAGGGTGACAGTATATCGGTAGCAGTTATATCTTCCAATGAATACAAACCGCGTTTTCAGTCATGTTGATGGCTTCTTCATGTTCACAGAACAGTGCCATTAAAGGTGTTAAAGCTCTCTAAATAATTTCTTTTCTTCCTTCTATAAAATACTTCTCCAAATGCACTGTTTCACTAGTTCACATCTCCGTAACATATACAATCTAAAACTTCTGAAAGCAATTAGGATTACATTTTTACACTTCATCCCCTTTGACTGAAGAGATTTGGCATTGACAATAACTTCTTATATTGGGGACCCCAGAGCTGGACACAGTACTCCAGGTGGGGTCTCACAAGAGTGGAGTAGGTGGGGAGAATCCTGTCATTGATAGGACAAGGGGTAATGGCTTTAAATTACCCCTTCAAATTAGACATAATGAAGAAATTATTCACTGTGAAGGTGGTGAGACACTGGAACAGGTTGCCCAGAGAAGCTGTGGATGCCCCCTCCCTGGAAGGGTTCAAGGGCAGGTTGGATGGGGCTTTGGGTAACCTGGTCTAGTGGAGGGTGTCCCTGCCTGCAGCAGGGGGGTTGGAACTAGACGATCTTTAGGTCTCTTCCAACCCAAACCATTCTATGATTCTATGATTTTATGAACCCGTGTGGATTAGGTTCAGTTCCCTAACCATATGGCAGTAGAGCCATTGTTGCTGCCCTAGGATATCTGAGAAATACTCACTTGACTGGTACAGGACCTACAAGATACCTGTGACATCATGGAGCAGCTGAAAACTTGGAAGAATAACTAAGATATAGTGTGAGACCCCCTTCTTCAAGCAAATTAATCAAACTTTATATGTCTATTTTAGAATCATCAGAATTTCTCTTTAGCCTCCACTAATTAATGTTCATTCACTGTATTGGGAGCTTAGAAACCTAAATCACATGATAATACCTGTATCTTAAATGTCTGAAATGGGAACAGAATTCTTTCTCTCTCCTTAAAACTAAGATGAATCCCATACAAAGTCAGGTGTGTATGTTAGACAATATGAATATCTCCTGATGATTTTAGATCTCTCATTTTCAAGCTGTTCTTTGTTATATAGAAAATTCTATATTCATAACACTAGGAATCTGAACCTGATGAAACTACATTCCAAAGAAATGGTCACCAAAACTTCTGATTTATTATTTCAAGGGAGGATGGGTTTGAGAGTGGGGACAGATATCCAGGTTTTTATTCCTCTTATTATAGACAGAAAACAAATATTGAAAATTTCACTAATCATCTCTCATCTAGTTCTAGTCATAACACTTGTTAGTGGCATTATAGCCAAAGGATTGTCAGGGACTTGTATCACTTCCTGGCTACACAGCTGAAAGATTTGGCAAACTTCTTTCCACTGCACTCTTTCTCTGCTTTCCGATGTAAGTTAGCATCTCTGTGATAGACTGCAGAAAAGAAAATGTACCTACAGCTAAAATGTCTATGTAAAAGTCTGCCATCTTAGCTTCATACTGTCATTGCAATAAGGTTCATACAAAGCATGTCAAATTTTGTGCCACACGTAACCATGCACAGAAAGCTGTTTCCTTTAGTTTACTCTGATGCAGGAATGGTAATATGTGGCAGAATGGTTGAGTGGAACATTGGGAGTTATACCCTCATACATCTTATCCACAGCAAGACTTGTGAGAATTTGACTTCATGTTTTAATATAACATTTACACACTTTGTTAATTTCGAATCACACCAGATTGCTAGGGACCTTACACTTTATTAAAAGCATCTGTTTGCTTGTTTGGTTTAGCTTTCCCCAAAGCTGGGCTGAGACAAGTTTGACTGACAATACTGCAAAATATACTTACTGTATTTATCTGGCTTTTCCTCAGCATCAGAAGTACAAATTAAAAAAAAAAAAAAAACAACCACTGCCTTTGTCTATACAGCCCAAGATAGAAACCTTTGGCATCCCTACAGGCTGTGAACCACTGTGGCCAGGAATACAAGTCAGAGGACTACAGAGAAAGAGAAAAAAGATAAAAGACAGCTTTAAGTCTGTGTAACTAAATAATTTAACTGGAAGAAGAAGGTAGTTTTTTCCTTGCTACATTTTGATTTCATTAATTTTATTTGGTTTGTTGGTTTTGTTTTGGGTTTTTTTTTGGTTTGGTTTGGATTTTTTTGGTTTTGGGGTTTTTTTTAAGCAATAACAATGTAATGTAAAATTCCTAAATACTCCTAAAAGCGAAGGCTGGTAGCTGGACTCCTGTTTTCCAGTATAGAAGAACACCTAAGTCACTATACTGCAGCATTACGTTCCTTCTGACTCACTCTCCTCATAGAAGGGCATGCCAATTTTCTTTCAGTATATTGGACATTTAAAATTATACAAACAATATTTTTTCACTAAAATTATGGTACAGAACACTAGTTGAGACTGATTACATCATATGAGGGGAAAATCTCCATAATACACCCCTGAAAAATGAGCTTATTTACATGTAGTGGACAGAGCTATTTCCCTGAAATTTGAAGCATTTATTTACAAATAAAGGTAATTACAATTTCATTTTATATGAAAATATACAGTAAAAGCCAGCTCTTAAAAACCATCTAAATTTTTACTCTATGATATTTACATTTATTAATAAAAGATTTTAATAGCGCCTTTCTAATTTGCATCTTAGTAAATGAACTAGGGTTAGGCAGTCTCATATTTCAAATCATATGTTTTGAGATGAATGTATTATAGAAGAAAATCTGCTACATATAAATCGAAATCAGACATTAGAAGAACAAAATTTGCAGTTATTCAGAGCTGTCTACTTATCCCCTAAAACACCTCAGAGATCATACAGAATGCATTTTTATATCTATACAGATGCACACACATATCTATACATATATTACAGTCCATCAAATTTCAGCACTGCATCTTTGCTAGCAAACATCTGCTCTAGACACTACGGACCTAGATACACAAACTGATTGTATGCTGAAACTGTCAATCTGGTCATTATCTTTTGGCCTTATAAAACATATGCAGTAATTAAACTGTAGCTACATAAAATCTTTACCATCACTTTTTCTTAACACAGTTGCAACTGTCTTTTCAATGTGATTTTATATTAGTTTTTAATTTATTTAAATTTTTAACTGTTAGCCAGTATTTTGTTAAGAAGTCAGTTAAAATTGTCTCTCTTTTCCTTTCTGAAAAGCTAAGCATTCTGAATGTGATAAAAGCATTGATCTTTTGGCAGCTATGGCACATTTTTAAAAAGAAGAAGAACCACTTGATTATTCACCTGAGAGCCAAATCTTCCTTTTTCATTTTTGACTATTCAGAACTGACAACGGCAGGAGCACAATTCTAAGCTGATTTCATCTTTCCAACACACATGACAGTGTCACCTGTCTTATCCCACTCATCTGATGTCATGTCTCATGGAACTCTACAAATTCCACGCTTTTTGGTAAAGAACTAGGATGAACTGATGTTAATATCTGTCCATCTTTAAGGTAGACCTTAACAGAGAAACAGATTGTTGACCAGATAATTTCAGGCAGGCTGTGTACTAAGTATAATCATAAATGACAAAGGAAAGGGTTCAGAATCAGAATACTTTTGAAAGGAAATGATAAGAAATGAGACAATATCTTCTATCCTTGTGTACAAACGACTTGCTTGTGTTTGCAATGCTGCTTAGTTTTTGTGATATGTATGCTATACAGATATTTTATTTTTGTTTTCATAATCCATTCATGTTAAACTTTAAGATAAGTATAATCATTTTAAAATAGTTTCCTACTCTATCCAAGAACTCAAAGCAAAGATTCCATTAGAGAACACATACTCTTGACTTCAAATACAGATGGATAAGTAAAAAATAAAACCAGTAAGAGTTAACAAATGAGACTTCAGTAACAAATCTCAGCAAAAAAAAAAACCCTCTCATTCAATATTATGACTTCTGGCATCAGATATGATGATATGGATATGGAACACTTTGAAAATGAGACATGATTGTTTACTGTATATCTTAGTGGTGAGGGAAGTGATGTTCAAAATTATGATGAAAACTGATGTGATAACAGTGTGTTCCAATAAAGAAGAACCTGCAGAATACTTATTATAAGTCTTTTCTGGAAAGTGTTCATTCTGCCATTTCTAGTAAAGACATCAGTAAACTAAGTATTTCACAGGCATTTTGGGTATAATTAAGGGGAGAGTTTGCATAAGATCTCAGTAAAGTAATCACTACAAATAGGATTTCAGTGAAGAAATAATTCAATGTTTTGCCAAGTGATTATTATGTCAATGGCAGTAGTGATAACTGCTATTGAGCCTACGGCAGATTTAAGCCACAGGAAAGCTTGACATATGTGACAGCATGCCATTTAGAAGTACTGCCCAGATGTTATCCCTGGGGAAGGTTTCATTTGGCTCCAGTGGTTTAAGGAAATGTTGAGAAATGCATGTTACAAATTGAGCAGTCCCCAGCTGTGTTATATGTGTTTGTGTCTGAGCCTATTATAGCTCTTCCATTTATGTTTGATAAAGCTGTGTTTGCTGTTGTTCTGCTGAAGTCATTAAATATTCTCAGCATTGTGCAGTGATATCACTAATTGAGAAAAAAGCCATTAAATGTATTTTATTTTCCTTTCAGAACATCACAGTAACAATTACAGTGGAGCTAGAGTTCATGCCTCTGGCACATACTCACAATTTCTCCAGCTTCCAAGCTTGCTGTCATTTGATGCGCTCAAATCTGTATTATCATGATCTTAGACATTACCCATAGGAACCAAAATTATGAGCAAAGATTAAGAACCCTCTCCTATCACCATGAATCTTGACAAGAAGGCTGTAATTTGAAATTTTCATAAGACATATTTAAAGCACCACAAACAACACAATCTGTTCTAAATACAGATACTGTTCCGTGGCAAGAACTGTCTAAAGGCATTGGTTTTGTCAATATTTAAAAATACTCCTCTGAAAGAAATACAAGCACACCTAATTTACACATTAGAATTTCACCATCAGTAAGATATTCACTCAAGACATGTTTCTGAGTTTGGAGTGAAAATGGTGTTAAGGAAACAGCATTTACGTAAGTTTACCTCATAGTATAGGTATAGTTGAGGGTTAGGTGTTCATCATGATGAGCAGCCATATCTGAAATACTGAGAGAAAAAGGAAGACACAGAGAAAAAACATCCCATTGAAAGGAGAAGTAAGAATTAGAAAAAAGAACAAAGAACAATAGAAAGGTGAAGTGGCTCCAGTCTCCTTGGAAGATCCAGAAAAGTAGAAGACTAGAAAGTTCATATATAACATGGTATGTCAAGTTTCAAGAGTCAGGAACCTACTAGTTGTTTCTTAACAAAGGAAAGAACTCATAGCTTGGTCAGCTGGTTGGTCGGAATACTGTTTTTCAAAGAAAAAAAAATCAATGTACATTCTCAAAAAAATCTTTTTATTTTAAGAAAACATTTTCTTCTGATTATCAGTAACACTTCTTCCACGATTATTGTACCAAATATCCAAATATTGTGTACCAAATATTACCTAATATTTAACTGATTATGAATCAAAAGATTCAATGTCCAAATAGTGAAAAGGTAGTAGATTAAAATTAGCAAAGGCAAAAATGGTATTTGGAATAACCAAGTAAATTAAAACTGTAGATGCTGGGCAATATGAGAAAATATAATTGTTTAAAATACACCACTGGACATTGTAATGGGAGTGTGTGTTAAGGTTTTAGTATGGAGGTGGGTAGGCTGCAAAGGCGGCCTCTGTGAGAAGAAGTCAGGGGCTGCCCCGGTTCCAGTTGGCTCCAACGGACCCACTGCAGGGCGTGGCTGAGCCCCTCAGCCAAGATGACTGTTCCTCTATGGAAAAGTATTCAAGAGAGAGCAAAATGCAGCCTGGTAAAGTGAGAAAAAAAGTACAAGAAACAAGCCTGTAAGACACCAAGGTGAGAGAAGAAGGAGGGGGAGGAGGTGCTCCAGACACCAGAACAGGAACTCCTCTGCAGCTCCTGGAAGAGGACCACAGTGGAGCAGGTATTTCCATGCAGCCTGTGAAGAGGACCATACCAGAGAAGGTATTCATGCTGCAGCCCCTGGAAGACCACATGTAGGAGCAGGTGGATATTCCTGAAGGAACTGCAGCTCATGGCAAGGATGCATGCCAGAGTAGAATTTTTGCAGAAGGACTACATCCCATGGGGAGAGCCCATGCCAGAGCAGGGCATATGAGAGGGAAGGAGTAGCAGAGAGAAACTGCTATGTATTGGCCATAACACCCCTTCCTCCCTCTGTCACTTATGAGGAGGGTGGAGAGGAGTCTGGAGTGAAGGAGCAAAGTTTAGTCTAGGAGAGTGCAGAGAAAAGGTGTTTCTCACTACCTGTATCTGTTTTAACTGGCAATAACTTTAATTAATTTTCCCAAATTTGAGTCTGTTTTGCCCACTGCAATAACTCGTAAGCAATCTCCCTGCTTTTATCTGAATGTATGAGTCTCTTCATCCTATTTTCTCCTCCTGTCCCACTGAGGAGGGGGGAGTAAGTGGGTGGCTGGGTGGGCTTTCGGTACTTAGCCAAGGCTACCCCACCTCAGGCATATTCATTTTCTACATTATATGTTCATCAGGTATTTGCTTACATTCATCTTATGTTAAATGTAAAGGTGGCCTTTAGTAACACTACTTTGTATTACAAAGCAAATGAGTGTTAGAAGAATCAAAATCAATTGTGATGTGCAGGCTACATGGTAAAAACCCAATACAATAATGCAGGTAAAGGAGCAGTTAAGGCTGTTAAAACATCCTATCTCAAAGTACTAGACTACCCATAAGAAAACTCATGGGTTGAGATAAAGACAGTTGAATAAGTAAAGCAAAAGCCACGCACAAGCAAAGCAAAATAAGGAATTCATTCACCACTTCCCATGGGCAGGCAGGTGTTCAGCCATCTACAGGAAAGCTGGGCTCCATCACACGTAACGGGTACTTGGGAAGACAAACGCCATCACTCTGAACGTCCCTCCCCTTCCTTCCTCTTCCCCCAGCCCCATATATGCTGCGCGTGACATCGTATGGTATGGAATATCCCTTTGGTCAATTGGGGTCAGCTGTCCCGGCTGTGTTCCCTCCCAACTTCTTCTGCACCCCCAGCCATCCCGCTGGTGGGGCGGTGTGAGAAGCAGAGAAGGCCTTGACTGTGTAAGCGCTGCTCAGCAACAAAAACATCTCTATGTTATCAACACTCTTTCCAGCACAAATCCAAAACATAACCCCATACTAGCTACTATGAAGAAAATTAACTCTATCCTAGCCAAAACCAGCACATAATAATAATATACAAAATAAGTGATGAACAGCACAATTTCTCACCACCCGAAGCCAATGCTCTACAAGACCCTGAGCTGACCTGCCTCCCAGCCCACCCCTCAGTTATATATGGAACATGATATTGTACGGTATAGAATATCTCTTTTTTATATATATTTCTTTTTCCCAGTTCTTGATTTCCTCCTCTTTGATGCTTCTGCGCATGTATTCCTTTCTTGTCCTTCCCACCCTTTTTCCTTTTGTCAGCAAAATGTTTCACTTTGACATAACATTTTCAAACTTGCCTAGGATATATACACCACCAGCTGTGTTCAAAAGGTGAGAAATTTTTCCACTGTTTATGGGTAGTAAGTGCTGTAAACAGCAAACATTACCACAGGCAAACATTAAGATTGTTGTCAAAGAAGTCCCTAAAATAAGAATGTACTTTTTCCTCTGCTACTCAACACAAGGCTTACAAAATACAGAAAAAAAAGAAGAAGAAAAAAAAAAAGATTCAGTGCCTAATAGTTAGCTGGTACCCAGATTTATATTCCAGTACCTTTCCCATTCAAATATTAGACGTCAATCATACTACATCAAGGTATTTTGGAGCAGAGAGACAGAAAGAGGCTCTGGTACTGCATTTCTTAGGATATATGTCTACTATTTTTGTTTGCCTGTCAATATTTCTCTGTTTTAGTGATCTCCAGGTAAAAGATAATGGGTAGTATGCCTCTCTTGAGATACTCACGTTGCTTATTGTCGTAACACATTAAACACTTAAAAATAAGGATATGTAACAAAAAATAAACCCTAGAATCCTAGAATAACTCAAGTTGGAAGACACCCATAAGGATCATGGAGTACAACTTTCTGCTCCTTACAGGACTACCTAAAAATGAACATATGACCCAGAGCATTGTCCAGACTCTCCTTGAACTCTGACAGGCTTGATGCTGTGACCACTGCCCTGGGGAACGTGTTCCAGTGACTGACCACCCTCTCAGTGAAGAACCTTTTCCTAATGTCCAATCTGAACTTCCTCTGATGCAACTTCATTCCATTTTCTTGTGTCCTTTTGCTGGTCAACAGAGAGAAGAGATCAGCACCTCCCTCTCTTCTGCCCACCTTGAAGAAATTGTAGACTGTGATAAGGTCACCCCTCAGCCTTGTCCAAGCTGAACAAACCAAGTGACCTCAGCCATTCCTTGTAAGTCTTGCCCTTGAGGCCTTTCACCATCTTGGTGACGATAGGTCCTTGAGGCCTATCATTCTCTACAACTACCTGAAAGTGAGGTGGATGTTGGTCTCTTCTCCCAAGTAACAAGCTACAGGACAGGGGAAATGGCCCCAAGTTGTGCCAGGGGAGGTTTAGATTGGATATTAGGAAAAATTTCTTCACCAAAAGGGTTGTCAATCATTGGAACAGGCTGCGCAGGGAAGTGGTTGAGTCAGCAACCCTGGAGGTATTTAAAAGGCATGTGGATATCGTGCTTAGCAACATGGTTTAGTGGTTGGACTTGGTAGTGTTAGGTTAATGGTTGGAATTGATGATCTTAAAGGTCTTTTCCAACCTAAATGATTCTATGATTCTATGGTCATCTTCCTCTGGACACACTCGAATAGTCTGATGCCCTTCTTATATTGAGGCACCCAAAATATTGTTCTGAGCTCAATATTTTCTCATTTTATTTGGCCAGCCAGGTCAGTATTATATACTTTTCAAATTGGGCTGGATGACAAAAATATGCATAATATTTCATTTGCGGATCAAAGTGCCATGAAGTAAATAAAACATCTTACTGGGGATTAGGAAAGAATAACAGAAATCGTGACAGAGAGGAAAACTCAGAAAGAGTGATAACCAATATTCTGCTGTCATTTTTGTGTTTAGGGATTGGAAAAAAGATCAAGAAATGATGTAATGAAATATATGTTGACTGCATGGTCTTGGCTACATATCAGTGCCACCTTGCCCTTGGATTTTGAAGTTAACTTTAGTAACAAAACATTTGGTATGAATAATTATAATAGATCTCATAGTTCCTTGGTTATAATGTAATTAAAAAGAGTATATTAATTTTATAAGTTTCGAGCCACTAAGCATTTAGTGCTATTTTATTTAAATTTACAACCTACACAATATGTACTGTACACTAATAAATGGTGAAGTAAATTACATGAGAGGCAAAAGAACAATAAATAAAACTAGCTGTATACTGATACTGAGGTTTGTCTTATTTGCCAATTCAAAATAATTAATACAAATATTTATTACGCTGCAAAATAAGATGAGGGCAATATGTATGAATACTTTAAGATGGTTCCAGGCTACTAGATTGGTGAGGAGGAGGAACTATTTTCAGTGACTGAAGTGAGATGTTACCTGGTAATGGATTTCCCTGCTGAGATTTTTATTCCCACTGATATACCTTAATGCTATGTTTCAGCTACTTAGAACTAGTAGCAAATTAGCATAAATTTATATGGCTACTTACATCTCAGTAAATGCATGCCACCAGAATAATGATTCTGAACAATTAATACTTTAGACAGATAACCTACATAGCATAACATAGCACTGTATCTTCGCTTCATAACATCCCTGTTCCCTGACAGTTGTGACACATCACTGCCACACATCTTTTTTACTAGATGATAATTTTGACATTTTTTACAAAAAAATGTTCAGTGCAAAAAAAAAAAAAAAAAAAAAAAAAAGGGAGGCAAATAATTTTCAGTCTGCTAAGGCTACCAGAAGAACAGGCAGAGTTTTAACTGCTGCCTGTGAAACCAAGTAAGACCAAACAATATGTAAGACTGTAGTGAAATAATGTGACAGGCTGGGATTGCACTGTGAGGAGGCAAGTTTCTGATGGTCAGCAAACTAAAAATAATATCTATTGAGAAGGCAAATCCTCAAACACAATCTTTTAGAAGTTTTGCAGGTAGTCCTAATTCTGTAATTTATTTATTTATTTCCCCCTTGCTTTCCTTTAGACAGCAACACTAAATGCATTCTCTCTGCTCTGTTGGGTATTTGGAAAATGAACTGCGAGTGTCTCATCTCAAAAAAGCCTACATAAGCCCTTGCTCCTGCTGCTTTATCTCTTACAATATTTTCTACTATACTAGCAAACCTGCTACATGGAAAAGTTGTAGCATTGTGAGTCTTAATTTCAATGGATAAAACCAGCTGTCATAAAAAATAACCAACCAGGGAAAATAAACAAACAAACCCCCCCCCCCAAAAACCAAAACCAAACAAACAAAACCACAAAAAAATCAAACAGAAAGATATTCCTATATTCTAGTACCAAGAAAAAAGAACGTTTCCACCAGATTATGAAAAAGCACTCTCCTGTAAAGCATGTTTTTATTATCTCTTATTTCACTACGTCTTACAAATTCACGTAATTTTAAAGATTGTCAGGATTGAAAACATGGACTATGGGACAGCTGATTTTCTTTCAATTGTCTTGCAGTCCATGAAATGGGTCTTCATTAATGTACAAAAATGAAAAAAAAAAAAAATTATGGACAGCTTAGTCCTGATACATTTTATCCTGAAAATGAAGGGATCAGGAAGTTATCAATAACTGAAATGATGACTTAGAATGAAAACTGTTACATAACCTCAAATGTTAGTGTTGCTGTCACTGTACCAGTAGGAAAGGCAACTTGAAGTCATGCTTTGATACAGTACCTTGAGTCTCATTTCAGTAGATTCATATGAGGAGTTTTTAAGGCCATGGTAAGCTCAGGCTCCACAAAACTAATGCCATGCAGTGAAGTAGGTGATGTAGAAGAAAAAAATCACAGACTCAAATGTTAAATTTTTAGTGATATATAGTTTGCTTATTGTTACATTATTTTAAATTAACTACTTTAAATGAACTTTGTTAGCAAGTAAAAATTTCAAACTTTGAAGAGAATATATTATCATAATATTCATCTAGTAAATACATAAAATTTTAGTGTACTATTTAAACAACTCTTATTTTCTGTTTCCTCATAAGTGTCTTGAGAGTTTCCAGTGTGTAATTAGACTGTGATATCTGCTAACAATTCTTGATGGATTTTTCACTTTTATATGGTGTGATTAAAATTACTTTGAGAATAATAATACTTATATATGGCAATTCTTTCTGTAAGCAGCTTAAACTTTATTTGTCCCTCTGTCCTTGTGTGCAAACTGGCAGCACAGCTTCAGGCCCTGAAAGCTGAGATGAAAACTGTCACAGGAGAGCTGTGTTGGGAGTGTGGGTTGTCGTGACGTCATTTGTTTTTTTGTTGGTGATGGTTTTTTGCAGGGCTTTTTTTTTTCCAATTAGAAGAGTCTTTCTTGTCCCTTTTTAAAGACTACGGGAATAAAGTTCAGCAAAGTAAACTCTCCAGAAAATTTATCTAACAGCACATGCATAAAATGCTTGATAACTGAGCTTGTCATACCAGATAGTGTCACTGTTCTTGATTTTGCTTTCATCAATACCTCACTTACATAATTTCCTTGTAATCTATTGAGTTTTAACAGTGGAATGTTAGCAAGCAAAAATGTTGAATTTGTTCTCTCTGGGCTCAATTAACTCTACCATCCGCACAGAGCGAGGGACAGTACATTACACAGACAGCGGACTGTATGAAATGAACCATGCTCTGGGGTTACAAGTCATCTCCTGTTCAATTCCTCTTCCATAAAGAAGTCCTTTCAACTCTTCATACAGCTGCTTATGAGTTGCTGTCATGTGTTCACTTTGTGATAGTGACCAGAAATCAAATGAAGAGATGCCAGGTCTCTCATATTCTTCTTTATCTTCTTCTTGCACACATGCTAGTGGGCTATGATAAAAGACACTCTCCAGTTTCTCTTCCATAATACCATTCACAGTTGGATGAAGTACTAGCAGGAGGCTTACATACATGGTCAAATTTATGCATAAAATTATCCCATTACTTTTTTCATTTAATGCTATGTTATAAGAAATTACAACTAACCTTTCTCAACTCATTTTGTTCATAACATTCATGGTTTTATGAAAATCTGTCACTTCTCTCCTCACACATTTTCTCTCCAAGCTAAAAATGTATTACAAATTTCTTCACATGAAAGTTGTTCCATAGTTTTGGATGATCACCCTTTTCATAGTAATCTGTACCGAATGTAGGGCTTTTTTTCCCCCTTTTTTTTCCCCTTTATTTTCAGGGGGAACAGAATTATGGATTTAGAATGACAAAATTATGTTCTTTTTCCCTTTTTATCTCAGTTTCTTTCCTACTAATTAACTGATCCTCAAGTATTTTTTGGAGAGGGGAGGGGGGAAGATACAGGATCTTCACTTTCCATTGGTGAGTCTGTTATTTGAAAGACAAGAGGGCAAGTAATTGTCAGCAAAAGAGAGTTCTGAATTAGATTCTGCAAAAGTTTCAAAATGGATCTGGGGATCATGAGAAAAGTAGATCACCTGACTACAAAAAAATAAAAATAAAAAAATACAGCACAGTCTCTCTCACTTTACATTAATAATAGTGATTTTTTAAAAAAAATGATAATGAAATCTTTTTTGTTCTTAATTATAGACCCATAAATATAGAAATATGCAATTATCTGGATCTATTGGTAACAAAAGATATCAGGATTCTAATTTGTGGAAAATGTATCTGGGAAGGAAATGTATATTCACCCAGATACTCAGCACCTGGTACATACGGAACCCATAGGCGTTTTGCCTTTGATTTCTGTAGGGACAGGATTTTCCCCACATGCTTTTATTAATCTGGCTATAGGTCTGCATGAGGGCATGGAATAGTTTTATACACGCATATTTCTCTAGATTGCTTCTATTCCTTTGATCTCTTTATGCATAGTGAAACAAACATATACGTTCCAAAAACATGTTAACAACCACTAAATTGGTGATCCTTCTTACTACTTGTATTTACTTCATCCACTGAGTATTTAATGTAGAACTCTCCATACTACTACATGAAGGAAAACCATGGAATTTTGCCAGCAACAGTCAATCTCGTAAGAGTTTTGCCCTTTGTATGGGTGCCTGATTCAGTTTTTGCTTGATTCTTTCAAGGTCAAAAGTGCTCAAGAGGCTTAGAATTCTTGAGAGCTGTATTTTATCACTTTCTAATATTCCTTCTGCCCTTTTTAGATAATCACCACGAGCATAAAGAATTTGGGTCATTCACTGAAAAGTATTGGCTCAAATAGCTAAAACTAAAATATCATAGAATCATAGAATGGTTTGGGTTGGAAGGGACCTTAAAGATCATCTAGTTCCAACCCCCCTGCTGCAGGCACGGACACCCTCCACTAGACCACGTTGCCCGAAGCCTCATCCAACCTGGTCTTAAACACTTCCAGGGATGGGGCCTCCACAACCTCTCTGGGCAACCTGTTCCAGTGCCTCACCACCCTCACAGGAAAGAATTTCTTTCTAACATCTCATCTAAATCGACCCTCCTTCAGCTTGAACCCATTACCCCTTGTCCTGTCACTACACTCCCTCATAAACAGTCCCTCACCATCTTTCCTGTAGGCCCCCTTCAGGTACTGGTAAGCCGCAATTAGATCTCCCCGGAGCCGCCATTTCTCCAGGCTGAACAATCCCAACTCTCTCAGCCTGTCTTCATAGGAGAGGTGCTCCAGCCCTCTGATCAGCTTTGTGGCCCTCCTCTGGACTCTCTCCAACAGCTCCATGTCTCTCCTGTACTGGGGCCCCCAGAGCTGGATGCAGTACTCCAGGTGGGGTCTCACAAGAGCGGAGTAGAGGGGCAGGATCACCTCCCTCGACCTGCTGGCCATGCTGTTTTTGATGCAGCCCAGGACACGGTTGGCTTTCTGGGCTGCAAGCACACATTGCTGCCGGCTCATGTTGAGCTTCTCATCAATCAATACCCCCAAGACCTTCTCCTCAGGGCTGCTCTCAATCCATTCCTCGCCCAGCTTGTAGTTGTGCTTGGGATTGTGCCAATCCATGTGCAGGACCTTGCACTTGGCCTTGTTGAACTTCATGCGATTCAAACGGGCCCACCTCTCCAGCCTGTCAAGGTCCCTCTGGATGGCATCCCTTCCCTCCAGCGTGTCGCCACAGAACACAGCTTGGTGTGATCAGTAAACTTGCTGAGGGTGCACTCGATCCCACTGTCCATGTCGCTGACAAAGATGTTAAACAGTGCCAGGTAGATGACATCAGTCACTCTTCCCTTGTCCACCAATGCTGTAAGCCCATCGTAGAAGGCCACCAAATTTGTCAGGCACGATTTGCCCTTGGTGAAGCCGTGTTGGCTGTCACCTGTCACCTCCATATTTTCCATATGCTTGAGCATAGTCTCCAGGAGGATCTGCTCCATGATCTAGCCAGGCACAAAGGTGAAACTGACCGTCCTGTAGTTCCCTGAGTCTTCCTTTTTTCCCTTTTTAAAAATGAGGGTTATGTTTCCCCTTTTCCAGTCAGTGGGAACTTCACCAGACTGCCATGCCTTCTCAAATATGATAGACAGCAGCTTCACCACTTCATCCACCAGTTCCCTCAGGACCTGTGGATGCATCTCATATCTTGTTTCTGTATCAATATTGCATTACCAGTTACTGTGCTACATTGATAATTTAGCTAATTTCTTACCACTTTATTTCAGGAACTTATATGAAACAAGTAAAGCTAATTCAGGACATGTAGTAAGAAAACCATTGGAGCAAACTATTAAATGGTTGTTCTTGCACAGACTTTTATGATTCACTCTGTAAAGCAAAGAAGTGATTTTAGATATGAATTTTGATTTTGAAGATGTCAAAAAAACCCCACCAAACCAAAACCAGTAACTCAAAAAGGAAAATATGTACAAGATAAAAAATGGAAGGTTTTATTGTTTGTTTGATTTTGGAAAAGATTAGAAAAGTCTTTAATAGGTATTTTATTAAATGTTTAGTATACTCTGTACTCTTTGATAAGAACAGGACACTGGAGTTGCATTAGGATACTCAATTTCTATTTTTGGCTCAGCTGCTTTGAGAGTGACCTTGGGCAAATCATCTGAAATCTCTTAAGTTTCATTTTTGCCTTTCATTCTTTCATCTCATTGTCTCTTTAGAAAATAAACTATTGATTCAGTGCAGGAACTGTATCTTATAGAAAGTAAAATATCTGGAACTACAGATATTCGGTCTGGATAAAATGTCTAGAATATTATACACCTAAGTATACAAGTCTCTATTGCTTTCTCTAAATTCATTTTACGTTAGATTTGGTGCTTTTGGCTCACAAATTTTCTTTCGTGAGATAAGGATTTTTCATCAAAAAAAGAAATTATTAGAATTTCTTATTCATAAGGAAGCTACCAAAGCACTATCTCATTTAATATTTAAGTGTATTTCATATTTTCAATATCAATTCAAAATGGAAAGTAATCACCACTTGGTTAATCCCCATTCAAATGCAACATGGGAGAGTTACTGCTTTTTGTTCTTCAGATGCCTCTGTGACACAGTGACATAAATATTGCACTGCAAATCCTAAGAAACTGAGATACTGGTGAATTAAGAGGAAACATACCAAAAAGGGTTTGGCATGCTGTATGACGCTGAGTTGAAAGCTCTTGAGATGTATTCAGTCAGAAAACACCCAAACACCTAGATAAAACACATATGTAAAAATTCTGTTGGTACAGTATGATCTTTCTAGATTGATTTACCACTTAAAAAACAAGAAGTAATGCTTAAAAAAGTAAGCAGATGAGATTTCATAACAGCTCTAAGTAGATGAGGTAGAAGGAAGTGCTCAAGATTCTCATTCAACAACTGTAGACTTGCTGCTGGAAGCATGGCCCATAAATAACTGTGGTAACAATAGCAAATAACATCTATGGTTACACTAACTCTGGAAAAAAAAAAATTACAAGGGCCATCAATCTTCATGCTTTAGGGCATAAGCTGATCACCAGCTGACATCCACAAGCAATCTCCCTCATGGTGTCTTATTACACAGTAAAGTAGATTATGAGGTTTTGTGACTTTGGAGCAGCAACCAACATTGAGCACAGACATTGATAAAGTACAGGACTAAAGAGACCATTGCTCCAATCCAGGATTACAATACTTAAAATACATGTTGCATCTCGCTTGCAAGTTTAAGATTGATCAAATGCTAGGTGACCTACTGAAGCTAATTAACCAATCAATCTGTACTGAGAAAAAGACTTTTAAAAATGGAAATTCACAGCAAAAATAAAAATTTTATTTAATAGAAACACTTGTTTTTAAATTATACAGGACGCATCTAGCCAATGAGGATAATATCAGGTAATTAATTAGATTATTAAAGGAGATTCTTCCTTTGACTATGATCCCTGAAAAGTAATAGCAGCATGCTTCCTTCAGAAGAGTTTAAGCTATGTAAGTGTTCTCAGTCATATTAGAAACTAAGAATGTGATTTAGTTTAACTTGAATACATACAGGGAATGGGTGAGTTAGCTTTCTGTGGCAAAACCTGAAAATTTTTATCCTATTCACCACACCAGCTGGGGGGAAAAAAAACAACCAAAGTGAAAAGGTTGTGTGTTGTTTTTAATCAAGGCTTGCTTTATAGCTTAAAATTCGTATAGCATCAATGCATTGTTTACATAGGCAAAGAACAGTAACTCCAGAGGCAAAGTTTTACTACTGAAGTAAAAAGACTGGGCTTCCTACAAAATTGGGCAGAAAAGGGGAAAACCCTGCATAATGTCAGACTGCTTTTCACAACTGTATTTTGAACATGATTACCTATTGTGATTCTCATAGGAATTAAAATATGGAGTTCATTTTGAGAAGGAGAAAGATGAGGAAAAAAAACCCCAAAACGAATCAAAGGGTAGCAGTAGCAGAAGTTAGCGATGATGAGAGACTGAATGGGAACTCTCCAGCATCACCCTAATAGACACTTAAGGAAGCAGAAGAAAATATAAGCATGTAATGTGGTTAGAACAATATGCAAAGAAAACCCAAAAATAATGATTACAAGATAAGCTTAAGTACTGGATACAATGTGCTATGAATTTTTGCAGCTGTCTCATGCCTTCCATGAATTTAATTGTAAATAATTTGGATTTAGAGCCCTCTAAACAATTGGGGATCCCTGCTATATGTCATAGATTAAATTCATAGTGTAACTTCCTTGCAGTTAATTTGATTTATACTGATGCGAGATGAACACAGTTGAGAACTGAATGAGACCTCGTTATATACAGATGAGAAGAGCATGGTCAAGCCTTTCCAACCAGAAATTAGGTCACCATGAGAAACATTCCAGGAGTCTGGCATTCTAAGCGAAACCTTGAATGTCATAAAAGAATCTGTAAATTATTTTAGAAATCAACTGATTAATGGCATCAACATCTCTAAAAACCCAAAACTTAGATTCTTACCCAAATACCTTTTTTTCATCTCTAAAAATAGATCAGATAAGGTAGATGACCAACTTATTTTACCTGCTTGTATGTCTCTCTCCATTCAATTCAAGATTCCTGGGTCCAGAAGAAAAGAATAAACAAAAGAACTTAATTATATGGCCCAGTGAGAAGGAAATAACTGCAGCAGGCTGGGCAGGAAAGTCTTTTGTCTCCTTTTTCTAGGGACTGTTCTTCCTTTTTTAGTATTATTTTTATCATTAGGATAAAGAACATTAAGATCATTGGGAAAAGATTTCATAACAAAAACTTTTTGGCTACTGGTTATAAACTGTGGCTTGTTGCTTAATTTTTTTTTCTTGGCAAGACAAAGTTCCCTCAGGCTGTGGTAGAACTGAAACTCACAAATTCCCCATCCAGGATGAGTTCATTAACTAACAGAAGTTTATGGAAAAAGAAGTTTCTTTTTCTTTGTAGCCATCTTCAAGGGAAGACCAGCCATTCTGAATCCTGAGTGGTCATGAGGGATTTACCACATGTCTCTGAATCAGCTACCTGTTCTGATAAACCTATTTATTTAATGTTCTCTATTGGGTAGTTATTGGCCATTTCCAAGTTGCTCACATTTATCACCTGAGGTCACTGAATTATTCTACGCCAGTTCCCTATGCAGTCAAAGGAAAAAAAGGGAATTATCGAATTTAGCTGTCTTGAAACATCCTGCAGAGACCTTTACTTGTCTCCCTTGGCTGTAGCCAGTGATCTTTACTTAGGAAGTTTGGATTACTCAAATGCATGCTTTTAGATGTTACATAAAGGATAAGTTAAGAGCCTATAGCAGAGATGCTGAAGCTCATCTCATTCTTTTTGTTTCCAGAAGATAAAGTATTTCACTGGGAAAAGAAACACATTTTATGGTGTACAGTGCACATCAGAGGTTCATCCTGCTTTGGAAATGTCACTGTATTTTTCTTCTGCCCCCGCCCCCCCCCAAAAAAAAGCCGTTTAGGGTGCTTTTTTATTTCATAAATACTACATTTCAAACAGATGAACCAGATGAATAGGCAATGCCTTCTGACGCTTTTCTTTCTTCATCTTTGCATTAACATAGTTGTACACATAATATCCATTATAACACTTTTTTACTAATTAGAAGCTTTATTGTTCTATTGATATTATAGCTTTCCAAAAGGGGAGGGGGGGGGGAAGAAGCTTTTCTTAAATGTACAACTAGTGTTTCTTTTTCAGAACCCAACTGTCACTAGACTAATTTTTATTAGAAAAGATCTGTAGGAGGTTTTACTAGCCTCTAAAGAATGCATATTAACAGCTTTGTAAAAAACATGTAACCATTATATGATGCATAGAGCTAGAACACAGTCATCATATCCAAATACCAAGAAATAACCCCTTTCTAACAAATAACACTAAAACTGAACTAAAGAATGTAATTTGTTATTAAAAGCAGCAAAACAGAGAATCAAACAAAACATATTCCAAAGAGACAAACATTTCATGCTTCAGAATGCAGCAACCGCAGCCTAAGAGATTTAAAGCATTGCCAAACAGTTTTATGTTCACATTTAGTAGCAAATGCGTTGAGAATGGCAATGATTACTGATGCAAACTGATTTTCATACTGAGTATTGCAGTCTGATGTATATTTCTGAGAGTTGGGCTGTCTTTCTAATCTACTCTGGAAAAATACTGGCAGGACACAGTGGAAAAGTCATACTCTTATTTCTTCTATGCAAAAAATGGACCAATACTTCAGTCCTTCCTTAAATTATTATATATTGGAAACTTTACTTCAATGCAAAAGATTAGGACCATGGTTGGATTCCTAGGGACATTGCCGAGACCCGACATTATTTCACATATTTAAATGAGTGGGTTTCATTGGCACTGGAATAGAAATTAAATCTTCATACACTGCTAAAATGAATTATGCTGTTCAAAACAGACCTACTTAAAACATTTCTATATGTAAGCTCAATAACATGGCTTGGTCATATTTATACTTCAGTATACATGCAGAAATACCAATGACCTTTTGGACTCAAAAATCTGCTAATAAACATGGCTGTAAAGGAACTGCCACTTTCTATCTGTACACAAGCCTTTATTCACTGACAAAAGTAGAGGTTGATTTATCTACAAAATATTTCATAAGATTTTGTCAAGTTACCTTGAATTATCCTTACTACTACAGGTACCACTGCCACAGAAGATAAAAAAAAGTCCTGCTCACCGCTTCTGGCAGAAGCCCTGCCCCCTCCCGGCAGCCTCAGAGGCTGTTTGTCCTGGAAGTCACGCCTCTTTCCCAGTCACGTGCTCTGTTGTGACTGGCTGGCAGGCATGACCAGCCTTACTGGTTTACTCAGAAGTACATCAGAGCCGGGAAGTCCTTCTGGTTCGCACACAGGAACCACCATTTTGGTTTGCCAGATGCTGCCATTCAATGCCAGAGAACTGCTGCTGTGTTAAATGTCATACTGCTCTGTGATTGGCTGATGGCCATTTCTTGGCACTGACATACAATGTGCTCTCAGGCAGCCCTAGATTGGTTGTCAGGCAGGATTTGCTGGCAAGACAAGCCTCCCCTACTGTGAACCGGGAAGCATATTAGAAAAGGAAGCACCCTGCCACTATATACAGGGAGGTCACCATTTTCAACAGCATCATTCCCAGTGTGTTTTCATACTTTATCGCGACTGGTTGGCAGATGTTTCTTGACACTGTCATATCCACATGCTTTCAGACAGCTCTGTCATTGGTTGTCTACTCCTGTTGGACAAGGAAGTGCTCAGGTATAAAAAACAGACATTTATATACAATATAGAAATATCATAGAATCCTAGAATAATCTCCCTGGAGCCTTCTCTTCTCCAGGCCAAACAAACCCAACTCTCTCAGCCTGTCCTCATAGGAGAGGTGCTCCAGCCGTCTCTCTGATCAAGTTCGTGGCCCTCCTCTGGACTCGCTCCAACAGCTCCATGTCTCTCCTGTACTGGGGCCCCCAGAGCTGGATACAGTACTCCAGGTGGGGTCTCACCAGAGCAGAGTAGAGGGGCAGGATCACCTCCCTCAACCTGCTGGTCATGCCTCTTTTGATGCAGGATATGGTTGGCTTTCTTGGCTGCAAGCATGCATTGCCAGCTCATATTGAGCTTCTCATGCACCAACACCCCCACCTCCTTCATATACATATATGTGTATATATGAGTGTACAAATACTTATAAATGAGTGTACAAATACTTATTTATCTGTTTATACATAGACACTATTTTTTATATATACTTCTATATGTGTATATAGGTGAATTTATATATATATACACACACATTTATAAAGCTCTAGAAATCAAATACATATAGCTATAAAAACATAGGTATAAAATGGATAAAACTTTATTTAATGGGAGTTAATGGAATGAATAATATAAAGTTTAAATGCGGATAGGAATTAATTAAACAAATGTAAAATAGAGGTTGAGGGTACCCTACTTTACCAGCCTGCAGAGAAAGCCCTGACATGACTGTGATGGAGGGAACACTTCAAAAGGGTGAGCACCAAAAAGGCTGAGAGGGGCATGAACAAGTGGGAACATGCCTGAGGGCTGTGGTCTCCTCATAAGAAGCCCATCAAGGTGCCCCTGGTGCAAATCCCATCATGGCAAAGAAGAGCCCAGTCCTTTGAGCCAGACTCAGAGGCCCCTACATCCAGGCCCAGCCCAACAGGATGATCATGCAGTATTACTGGGACATACTTTGGTCTTTGCATGGCAACACCCAGGCAACACTGTCCACAAAAAATGGAAATCCAGAACAAAATGCCAGCTTCAGACGAACATGTGTGTGGGGACAATAAGGAGAAGACCCAAAGGGGACCCAGAAAAAGACTGTGTGAACCAGAAGAGCCAGTCAATGGGCCCATGAACTGCAAACTGGATTTTGAGGTAAGTGTCACACTGAGAAGGTGGGTAGCATTGTGGGTCTCCATTTCCCCATGGTTGTGGGGGAATCTTACAGCTGTCTGCAAGATCACTTTGGGGTGCAGGCTGGTGCTATATGTGTTTCCTTGTCCTTAGGCCAATGCTGCAAATAAGAAGCAGCTGTTCTTTTAGACTGTCCTAATTACTTGAAAAGCAACAAGACCCAGGCTTTGGAAAACAGACCAAAATCCCATTCTTCTGGAGACTACAGCTACTACAGAAAGAGCAAGTCGGGGTGTTGCAGAGCTGAAAGACCATGATTATTACCTGGTGAAGAGGAGAAGCCAGCAGGATGCCATTGCTAAAAGGGCTACCTGTCGACCAATGGTACCCATGCTGTCCTTCAGTAGCTGTGCAGTGGAACTCTGTTTAGAGTTTGGTTTTGGTATCCGTGGCAGTTTTTATAGTACTTCAGAAATAAAACAATGAACAGATTTATTAGGACTATGTAGTAGCAGTTTTGTGATATTCAGGCTGTGATGAAGCATTCGGTGAAGCTGCATCTTCACTGATATGCAACCTTCAATGATGTTAATTTGTTTAGGGGATTCCAGCAAAGAAGCGTTTTGAGTATTGGGCTGTCATGGTTTAACCCCAGTATGTGGCTAAGTCCCACACATCTGCTCACTCCCTCCCCCTACAGTGGGATGAGGAAGAGAATCAGAAGGGGAAAAATGAGAAAACTTGTGGGTTGAGATAATGACAGTTTGATAGGTAAGACAAAGCTGTGCAAGCAAGCAAAGCAAAATGAAGAATTAATTCACAACTTCCCATCATGAGGCGGGTAGTTAGCCACTTGCTGGAAAGCAGAGCTCCATCACATGTAATGGTTTCCTGGAAAGACAAATGCCGTAACTCAGAATATCCCCCTTTCCTTCTTCCTTCCCCCATATTTTGTTGCTGAACTTGAAGTCATATTATGGGATATACCTTTGGTCATTTTGAGTCAGCTGTCCCGACTGTGTCCCCTCCCAACTTCTTGTGCACCTCCAGTCTACTTGCTGGTGGGGCAGTTTGAGAAGCAGAAAAGGCCTTGATTCTGTGTAAGCACTGCTCAGCAACAGCAAAAGCATAGGTATATTATCAACACTGTTTGAGTCACAAATCCAAAATATAGCACCATAAGAGCTCTGTGAAGAAAATTAACTCTGTCCCAGCCAGACCCAGTATGTGGTCAAAACAGTTTTGGCTCTCAAAACAATAATAAACACTGAGAATTAATGGATTGACCATTAAGAATTCTATTTATGGAAAGCTTTTTTATTAAAGGAAGTGGCCCTGTACAATTTTTTTACAGTCAACAGGTGTATGGTTAAGAGAGTTCTGGCTGATAATCTTGAATTTCTAAAAGATATCAGCAGTCACTAAATGTTTATAGGTAAGATTGCCATCCAGAGGGACCTTGACAGGCTGGAGAGGTGGGCCTGTGTGAACCGCATGAAGTTCAACAAGGCCAAGTGCAAGGTCCTGCACATGGGTCAGCGCAATCCCAAGCACAACTACAAGCTGGGCGAGGAATGGATTGAGAGCAGCCCTGAGGAGAAGGTCTTGGGGGTATTGATTGATGAGAAGCTCAACATGAGCCAGCAGTGTGCGCTTGTAGCCCAGAAAGCCAACCATGTCCTGGGCTGCATCAAAAGAAGTGTGAACAACAGGTCGAGGGAGGTGATCCTGCCCCTCTACTCTGCTCTTGTGAGACCCCACCTGGAGTACTGCATCCAGCTCTGGGGGCCCCAGTACAGGAGAGACATGGAGCTGTTGGAGAGAGTCCAGAGGAGGGCCACGAAGCTGATCAGAGGGCTGGAGCTGCCCTCCTATGAAGACAGGCTGAGAGAGCTGGGATTGTTCAGCCTGGAGAAAAGAAGGCTCCAGGGAGATCTAATTGCGGCCTTTCAGTACCTGAAGGGGGCCTACAGGAAAGATGGTGAGGGACTGTTTATGAGGGAGTGTAGTGACAGGACAAGGGGTAATGGGTTCAAGCTGAAGGAGGGTCGATTTAGATGAGATGTTAGAAAGAAATTCTTTCCTGTGAGGGTGGTGAGGCACTGGAACAGGTTGCCCAGAGAGGTTGTGGAGGCCCCATCCCTGGAAGTGTTTAAGACCAGGCGGGATGGGGCTTTGGGTAACGTGGTCTAGTGGAGGGTGTCCCTGCCCATGGCAGGGGGGTTGGAACTAGGTGATCTTTAAGTTCCCTTCCAACCCAAACCATTCTATGATTCTAGGATTCTATGATAAGATAAGCAGCCTGAGAGAATAGAAACCATCAATAGCTAAATAATTGGTTAGAAGTTAGGAAACAAAAGGTAATTTACATTTTTCACACTGAGGGAGGAAGCTGCCAGGATCACTAAAATGATCTCTTCTAGAACTCAGGATGTTCAGCAGTCATAAATGACATAGAAAAGAGGGTGAGGGTAAATAGAAGATGAGGAAGTTTTCTGATGATAATTGAAAAGACTAAAAATGAGAGCCATGTGTGAATTATTACAGAAGAATCAAATGCAAAAAAAAAAAAAAGTGACTGATAAGTGTACTGTAGATAAATGTAAAGTGTTACAAACAAAACAAAAATCACTACAACATCATAAATATCCCTACTATGCCTTAATACCAATGAGGAATGACTAAGTAGTTTGGGATTCTTTAGCTTAAGGCAAAGAAATGATGGACATGAGATATGATAGGAGTCTATAAGGTCATGAATGGCAGAGTGTAATCTTTCCAGTTAAATAAATGTATAACATCTAATAGAGATGGCATTTACAAAATAAACAAAAGGAGGAAGCTCTTTATAAAATCTTTAGCTAACCTGTAGAATTCCATGACACAGGTTTTTAAGTATTTTAAAAGCACAGAGACTCAATGGAAGACCAGACAGCAATACAGAAGAGAAATCCTTAGACATCTGTTAAATATGAAGACATCATTTTCAGTTTAGAAAGGATCAAACTGACATAGTCTTGTAGGCTGAGGTGATATGCTGGGAAACTGTCACTGCATTCTTGTTCTGCTTTTATATTCTTTGCTAGGCTTCCATGTTTGACTGCTATCAGAGATAAGATCATAAGCTAAATGTACTTTGGTGTAATGAAATATGGCCATCTTACATTCTTATGCCTGGTGGTGTTTCAATTAAATCAGATAAAGATGGCCAGAGATCTACCTAGACAGTGTAGGGAGTTATTCAAAGATGATTAAAAGGCTTTTAAATATTTTCTTTTTCAAAAAGTTATTTTAATTGGGCGATAGTTATATTTTCAGCTGCATAAACTCAGTTATTAAAGAACTCAAGTTAATGAAAAGATTTATACACAGCCCTTCACCTTGTTCTTCCTTCCAACCAGCCAATTCAGCAACTGCATGATGCTCTTGCCAATGCCTTGGTCTCTGCATAAATTGTAAATTCCTGCAGATATGCTATAATCCTATGCTATATCTAATATTTTGTAGTCTCCTAGAATGACTAATAGTCCTCATAGAAGGAAGACACCCAGCTTGATAAAAAGTTCCGCATGATCCAATCATTTCAATTGTTAATAAAAGTTTGAAAAACAAACCACATGCCTTTTACAGCTACAAAGGATGAAAACATTTCAAATAAAAAATAGTAATGAAAGTGAACTTTTTAATGCTTTTTTCCTGAACACTGAAATTTTTCAACAGACTATTGTTGAAAGGTTAATCATGATTTTTTTTTTTTCTGTCCATTGATGAGTACTGTGATTCCTTACATAGAAAAAGTTAAGTGAAAATTAGCACTTGGATAAATGAAAGAAGGGAAGAAAGTCCACAAAGTAAATTATCAGTAGAATTAGACAACACTGTCTTTGAATAGAGTTTAGAGTATTTCATTAATTTTGGATATCATATACTAGATATATTGAAAGTCTGGAGTTATCTTATGATAATACCCAAATGGAAAGAAAAAAAAAAAAAGTGCAGAAGGGAAAATTATTTCATGGCATGGCAGAATATGGTACTGATAAGGCATTAAAAATAACAGAAAGCCTTTATAGATCTTTTGTAAAACTGTTTAAACTTCAAAGACTTTAGTAATACTGGGAAGACTCACATTTCATAAGTCTCCTTGATTTTTCAGCAAGGAACAGAAAGCATCAGCAGTTACACAGTAATAATAAGGCTGGTAAAGGAATACTATGATTTCAGAGACACTTTGAATAGATCTTTTTTAAGTGAGGTTTGTTTGTAGCTTAGCGAACACATACACCCAAAAAAGGTTATTATCAGATGCTCAGGTCATATTTAAAAGAGCTGTAACTGAGTCATGTTAAATGATCATTGCCTCTAAAGACATACTGGAAATACAGGGTCAGTTCCTTTTCATTGATAAAATATTTATTGTTTAAAAGTAAAATAAACATAGAAAAGGAAATACACTTGCAGTATTCAGTAAATTGAAGTCTGTCTATATTAGGTAAGTAGTTAGGTAGGTAGGTAGAATCCAAATCTTGTGTTAATTTGAGTCATGAATAAAGTACAGCGGTTATATTTTAAAATCAGGCAAATTAGGTCAAAGGATTAAAAAAACCCAGGGAAAATAGATTTTATAATTCTAGCACAGTACTAAATGAGACATGTTCATGTTCATGTTTGTCCCAGCCTTTTCTTTAATAGGAGAAAGATAGAAAAATTACTTTCAGGTTTAGGGTTTGTTGTTTGGCTGGGGTTTTGGGGGGGGATATTGTTTAGTTTTGCACAGGATGTACCTATGCTGCTTCTGGGTAAGAACACAGCTTCCATGTAAGAGTAAAGTAAGAGAGTGTTTTGAAGGCTTAGTCCTCCCTCTTCCTCGCCTCCTGTTTTCACATCCCTTTTTCATTGTAAAAATGAAGAGAGAAGTGCATTGTAACACTTTCAAGGAAATAAAATTTTTGTTCTACATTATTGTATTGGGTTTGCGTGGCAAGGTTTTGGTAGCAGGGGTGCTATAGGTGTGGCCTCTGTGAGAAGCTGCTAGAAGCTTCCCCTGTGTCTGATAGAGCCAATGCCAGCCGGCTCCAAGACAGACCCGCTGCTGGCCAAGGCCGAGCCCATCAGCAACGGTGGTAGTGCCTCTGGGGTAACATAGTTAAGGAGGGGAAAAACCTGCATAACAGCAACTGCAGCTGGAGAGAGAAGTGAGAATATGGAGAGAAACAACTCTGCAGACACCAATGTCAGTAACGGAGGAGGAGGAGCTGCTCCAGGCACTGGAGCAGATTCTCCTGCAGCTGGTGGAGAATACCACAGTGAGGCAGTCTGTCCCCCTGCAGCCCATGGAAGCTAATGGTGCAGCAGATATGCATGATATTCTGGAGCAGATATGTCCCCCTGCAGCCCGTGGAGGACGCCATGCCAGAGCTAGTGGATGCTCCCAAACGAGGCTGTGACCCCATGGGAAGCCCATGCCGGAGCAGGTTTGCTGGCAGGACTTGTGACCCCATGGGGGACCCACGCTGAAGTAGTCTGGTCCTGAAGGACTGCACCCCGTGGGAGAGGCCCACGCTGGAGCCGTTCATAAAGAACTGCAGAGCATGGGAGGGACTTTGGAGAAGTTTCTGGAGTACTCTCTGCTGTGGGAGGGACCCTGCGCTGGAGCAGGGGCAGAGTGTGAGGAGTCCTCCCGCTGAGGAGGAAGGAGCGGCAGAGGCAACGTGTGATGAACTGACCACAGCCCCCATTCCTCATCCCCCTGAGCTGCTGGAGGGAGGAGGTAGAGAAATTGGGAGTAAAGTGGAGCCTGGGAAGGGGTGGGGGGAGGCGTTTTTAAAATTTGTTCTTATTTCTCATTATCCTACTCTGATTTGATTGGTAATAAATTAAAATTATTTCCCCAAGTGGAGTCTGGTTTGCCCGTGATGGTAATTGCTGAGAGATCTCCCTGCCCTTATCTTGACCCACAATTTTTTTTCCATCTTATTTTTCTCCCTTCCCTGTGCAGTTGAGGAGGGGGAGTGATAGAGCGGCTTGGTGGACATACGGCATCCAGCCAAGATCAACCCACCACAACTACATATTTCATCAGCTCTTTTATAGAATTTAAAAACTGACTGTAACATGGTGTAAGAAATGGCAAGTCCTTATCTTAATCACTTCTTCCCATAATATCATAATTAGGTTAGTTAATCAGAATAGTAGTTTTACCTTGTACAAACTATTTTTGCTGTGTCAGTGTGCTCCAGGAAGGTCTTTATTTTGTTGATTACATTTCTACATAACCTTTGCTGGAAAGACTGATTGTGTTCCCATAGTGCTTTAGAATCTGCTCAGTTCCATTTTCAAGCAATATTGCCTTGGAGTTAAGAAACATACTTCTGATGAGGTAAACCATTTCTGGTTCTTTATGTACAGTAGTGTCACATAACGCAAGGAAAAAAAATCTCAATTTCCACAGTACAGAAGAGTAGAACATAAGGAGTTTAATACTTAATTGTCCCGATCAGCTCCTGATAGAAGTATATACTTGTGTTGTGGTTCAGCCCCAGCCAGCAGCTGAGCACCACGCAGCCACTCGCTCACCCCTCCCTGCCTCGGTGGGATGGGGAGGAGATTAGGAAGACAAAGGTGAAACTTGTGGGTTGGGATAAGGACAGTTTGCTGGGACAGCAAAGGGAGAGGGAAATTGCAACAACAGTACTTAGAGTATACAAAACGGGTGATACACAGTGCAGTTTCTTGCTTGACGACCATACATGATCACATGCTCAGACCATCCCAGAGCCGTGCTGCTCCTCCCCAACTAGCCCCCTTTTATGCTGAGCATGACATCATATGGTATGGAATACTCCTTTGGCTAGTTTGGGTCACCTGTCCTGGCTGTGTCACATCCCAGCTCCTTGTGAAAATTAAGTCTAGTCTAGCCAAAACCAGGACAACTTGTTATACATATTCTATTTTAAATAAATAAATTTTACATATTGTTTATAAATCACATTTTCTCTCTCTAAAAATCTGTTACACAATAACCGTCAATTGTCCTTCTTCAACAAAAATGATTCACCCTCGAACTATAATAGCAACGTTTGCTTTCTTGTGGTGGTCTTCATCCACGCTGCAAGGCCTCTCAGATTCCACAATGCAATGCAACTAAAACTCCCTTTGAGAGACCTCAAACTCTTCTAAAAGGGTAAATTCCCAACTTCAGATTCCCAATGAAGTCCATGCAAATACTCTGAGACAAACATGCAGCACTAAGTAAATGAAGGGCACAGAATGAGCTCCAGAACTATATGGACCTCATTTATCCATAATGCTTAACTGTTAGGTCATCTCCTGGATCTGTTCTGGTCTCCTCACAACTTTTGCAAAATATGTTTAGAGCAGGACAGCCCTCAGTGATCTGAGTGAGAGTCAGCTGTGCCACATGCTATCATAAGGAGGGATCACTTTCTGCCCATCTCTGCTTTGATAGCATGGGCGTAGAGAGGGGAGTACTTTCCATGTCCATGGCATGGAAACGTGGACATCCCTGGACTGTTGGTAACCTTGCTTTTGATAACCCTCCCTCACCCTTTTCATCCATCTGTTCGGTTTGCTGATTTAAAGTTGTTAACATCATAATTGCCTTGTAAGACACACATTACTTTGATACAACTAATCAGTGCTACCTTGTGATGTATTTCTTTTTCATTAGTAATTGAAGTTGCAAAAAGATACTTAGGAAGCTTCATTTTATCTCCAGCTATGGCACTGAAATAAGAGGTGAATGTGGCTGTGTTCAAAGCTCTTCTAAGATAAGAGTTTACTTTATATAGCTATCTTTTCCGGTTGTATTAGCTTCTCTTACCATGACCATTAATGGAGCTTATTTTTCTGTTTCTTTTCACCAGGCCAGTGGAAATATAAGGTAATAGGCAATACTTGCTGTATTGGGTAATGATAATTATTTTCCTTTAAAAAATTAAATCTTGATTACTATCTATTGTTTGTGGTATTCTCCAGAAATCTAACATTTCTGAAGGTCCCCAGGAGTACTGGACTTAACTAGAAATCCAACACTCTGCTTAGACTGGAGGACTACTTTTCACATAAACCAAGCAATTGGCGATTATGCATTCTTCTTGTCTTGGTCATCCTGGAATTTGGAAAAGCTAAGTGTAAGTAGCTTCAGGCTGGTTTTTCCACCTGCGGAAACTCACGGCAGAGATTATAAGTAGTGCCATTAAATGTAACTTCCTTAGCTACTTCCTCTATTCTACTGGGATAAAAAAATTTGTCTTTGTGTCTCTGCTTCATTACATGAATGGATTTTTCCTTCTACCCTCCATTTTTTCCCTGTGTTTGTGATGGTAACTTTTGATAATATTAGAGTATTGGTCATTGCAAAACAAATTTGCAGTACAGTCTAAGTGAAAACAATTGAAGCATGACATACCCACTTTAAACAGATTACTATGACGACAGTTTTATCTAACTGGAACACTGATAATACTTTTGCTACAGTAGTTAATTTTGCGTGCTGTGCTAAAATGTATATTATATCTTAACTGTTCTGGTTCTGGTTGAGTAGAAGAAACCTTGACTAAAAAACTAGTGATAGTAATGCCTGTTTGGACAGAACGACTTAACTACATACACAGACACAGTTGAGCTCCCACAGTGTAATGTGCTATTATATCCAGTGCTAACCTCTCTGGAAAGTGTAAACTGCACTCTTACGTATTTCACCCTGTAGGCACTCATTGGTTGTTCTTCCTAATTAGAACACGGCAGGTAGAGGTGAAGGATTCTTAATAGGGCATAATTTGAAGTGTGGCTTCTGTCAGAATAATGTACCTTGTTAATCTTACAGAAGAAACAGAACCATCTCTGATTTTTAATTAGTTAGTTAGAATCCTAGAATCATAGAATGGTTTGGGTTCGAAGGGACCTTAAAGATCATCTAGTTCCAGCCCCCCTGCTGCAGGCACGGACACCCTCCGCAAGAACAGGTTGCTAAAAGCCCCATCCCACCTGGTCTTAAACACTTCCAGGGATGGGGCCTCCACAACCTCTCTGGGCAACCTGTTCCAGTGCCTCACCACTCTCACAGGAAAGAATTTCTTCCTAACATCTCATCTAAATTGACCCTCCTTCAGTTTAAACCCATTACCCCTTGTCCTGTCACTACACTCCCTCATAAACAGTCCCTCACCATCTTTCCTGTAGGCCCCCTTCAGGTACTGAAAGGCCGCAATTAGATCTCCCCAGAGCCTTCTTTTCTCCAGGCTGAACAATCCCAGCTCTCTCAGCCTGTCTTCATAGGAGGGGTGCTCCAGCCCTCTGATCAGCTTCGTGGCCCTCCTCTGGACTCTCTCCAACAGCTCCATGTCTCTCCTGTACTGGGGCCCCCAGAGCTGGATGCAGTACTCCAGGTGGGGTCTCACAAGAGCAGAGTAGAGGGGCAGGATCACCTCCCTCGACCTGCTGGTCACACTTCTTTTGATGCAGCCCAGGACATGGTTGGCTTTCTGGGCTACAAGCACACACTGCCGGCTCATGTTGAGCTTCTCATCAATCAATACCCCCAAGACCTTCTCCTCAGGGCTGCTCTCAATCCATTCCTCGCCCAGCTTGTAGTTGTGCTTGGGATTGCGCTGACCCATGTGCAGGACCTTGCACTTGGCCTTGTTGAACTTCATGTGGTTCGCATGGGCCTACCTCTCCAGCCTGTCAAGGTCCCTCTGGATGGCATCCCTTCCCTGCAGCGTGTCGACCACACCACACAGCTTGGTGCCATCGGCAAACTTGCTGAGAGTGCACTCGATCCCATTGTCCATGTCACTGACAAAGATTTTGAACTAGCCACTTCATCCGCCAGTTCCCTCAAGACCCGCAGATGCAACTCATCAGGTCCCATGGACTTGTGCACCTTCAGGTTCCTTAGATATTCTCGAACCTGATCTTCTCCTACAGTGGGCGGTCCTGCATTCTCCCAGTCCCTGCCTTCCGCAACCTGGGCAGTGTGGCTCAAGGATTTGCCAGTGAAGACTGAGGCAAAGAAGTCATTGAGTACCTCAGCCTTCTCCATATCCTGGGTAACCAGTTCACCCGTTTCATTCCAGAGGGGACCCACATTTTCCCTCGTCCTCCTCTTATCGCTGACATACCTATAGAAGCTTTTCTTGTTGTCCTTGACAGCCCTGGCCAGACTAATTTCTATCAGGGCTTTGGCTTTCCTAACCTGCTCCCTGGCTGCTCGGACAGTTTCTCTGTATTCTTGCCAGGCTACCTGCCCTTGCTTCCACCCTCTGTAGGCTTCCTTGTTTTGTTTGACTTTGCCCAGGAGTTCCTTGTTCATCCATGGGGGCCTCTTGGTGGATTTGCTTGACTTCCTCTTTGTTGGGATGCATTGCTCCTGAGCTTGGTGGAAGTGATGCTTTAATATTAGCCAGCTGTCTTGGGCCCCTCTTCCTTCTGGGGCTTTGTCCCATGGTATTCTACCAAGCAGATCCCTGAAGAGGCCAAAGTCTGCTCTGCTGAAGCACAGGGTAGTGAGCTTGCTGAGTGCTCTCCTTGCTGCCCTGAGGATCCTGAATTCCACCATTTTGTGGTCACTGCAGCCAAGGCTGCCCTTGAGCTTCACATCCCCTACCAGGCCCTCCTTATTGGTGAGAATAAGGTCCAGCATGGCACGTCTCCTCGTGGGCTCCTCTATCACTTGGAGGAGTAAGTTGTCATCGACACATTCCAGGAACTTCCTGGATTGCTTGCGCTCAGCTGCGTTGTCCCTCCAGCAGATGTCAGGGTGGTTGAAGTCCCCCATAAGGACCAGGGCTTGTGAGTGTGAGGCTGCTCCTATCTGCCTATAGAGGGCTTCATCTGCTCAGTCCCCCTGGTCAGGTGGCCTGTAGCAGACCCCCACTATGATGTCCCCTGCCCCAGCCCTCCCTTTAATCCTGACCCATAGGCTCTCAGTGGGCTCCTCATCCATCCCCAGGTGGAGCTCCATGCACTCCAGCTGGTCATTGACATAGAGGGCGACGCCCCCTCCTCGTCTCCCCTGCCTGTCCTTCCTAAAGAGCCTGTACCCTTCCATCCCAACACTCCAGTCATAGGAGCTATCCCACCACGTCTCTGTAATGCCAATAAGGTCATAGCCTTGCAGGCACACACAGGTCTCCAGCTCCTCTTGTTTATTCCCCATGCTCCATGCGTTCGCGTAGAGGCATTTCAGCTGTGCCCCCGATGAGGCTGACTTATTGGCTGGGGTGGCTGGAATTCTTTTGATGTATCTTCCCAGTGTTACCCCCTTGGTTCCTGTTGCATCCAGAGCCCCCGGCTCGTCTCCTCTAGGCTTTGAGCATGCTGTAGTGCATCCAGCACATCCCTGAGCAGTAGGCCAAGGGCCCTCGCTAGCACCCCATCCCCCCAACCTGGGCACATCATCCCACAACATGTCGCTGAAAAGCCTGATGTTATCCCCCTCCCCCTTCAAGCCTAGTTTAAAGCTCTGTTGATAAGCCCCGCTAGTTCCTGGGCAAAGATCCTCTTCCCCCTTTGAGAGAGATGAATCCCATCAGGGTTCATCAAGCCTGGTGCCGTGTAGGCCGCCCCATTGTCAAAGAATGTGTGTGCCAAAGTTGTGGCGTTGGCACCAGCCACGGAGCCATGCATTTATGGACTGTGTCTGCCTGTTCCACCCAGCATTGCTGCCCTTAACTGGAAGGAGGGAGGAGAATATTACCTGCGCCCCCGAATCCTTCAGTGACTGTCCTAAGAGCCTGCAGTCCCTTTTGATCACTTTCGTGGTGCGTGTCTCTGCTTCATCCCCACCCACATGGAGGAGCAGCAGTGGGTAAGAGTCAGAGGGCTGTACCAGGCTGGGGAGTTTCCTAGTGATGTCCTTGGATGTCCCCTGCTGGGGAGGCAGCAGACTTCTCTGAGAGGAGGGTCTGCCCTGCATATCGGGCCTTCTGTACCCTTCAGAAGGGAGTCCCCTATGACTATAACTCTCCTTTTTTTCTTTGTTGGGGTGGTCACGACCCAAGGCATGGGCCTTTTGGGTCTAGGTGCTACCTCTGGAGTAGCTTGACTGACATCCATATCCTCGCTCGAGTAGCCTTCCACAGCCAGAGCCTGGTACCTGTTGCACAGGGGTACGTGGGAAGGCGAGGTGGGTGAGGAGAAGGTTTGCCTGCCGCACCACGCGTGGACTTGTTTCCATTCACTCCCCTCTTTGAGGCTGCTGCCTTCTACCTGGCGAGGGGAGGATACGGGGTCCCCTTCGCTTTGGCTTTGGTCCGTTAGCTGTCCCTGTTTCTGCCTCAGGAAGGGTAGAGCTTGGCTCCACCAGTCTATCTCTCTCTCCACCTCTCTGATGCTCCTTAACCTCTCTACTTCTTCACGGAGTTCTGCCACCAGGCTGAGCAGGTCGTCCACCTGGTCACACCTCAGGCAGCCAATCTCACTACTGCCTTCCCCTGCCAGTGCCAAGCTCAGGCACTCCCTGCAGCCTGAGATCTGGGTGGCTGCATGCTTCTGTGGCAGCTCTGTGTGTGTTGCCACATGCCTTCTGGCAAGCACAGAGCTTAGGGCTTTCTGCCTGGTGGGCGCCATGGCTGAGCTCCTTCTATGAGAGGGTGATGACCACCAGCGGACTCTCCTCTTGAGCAGGTAGACTGACTAGGCCCTGCCCGCACACCCTGCCTGTGCAAACTGCCATGCCGCACTCTGGGTCGCTGGTGCTCCTTAGGCTACTTCTTATAGCCGTCGGGGGGTGGGCGCCATTGCTTTGGCAACGCCCAGGTCTCATCAGTGGTTCCCGCGAGAGCAGACGGCTCGTGGCGGGTCTCTTCCACCAGCTAGCTAGTTATTCCAGGCAGCATTTTAAGAGAAAGTGGGAATTCGCTTCCCAACTTTTCTCAGGTTCCCACTTTAACCTTCTCTCTCTGGGTCACTTTTTTGTGCAACTTCTAGCATGTGCAAAGATACCAAAGTAGGTTATACACAATTTGAGAGTAAAAAGCGATCATTTATTGGCTACTACACACAACATATTGCTAAGGTTAACAAACTACTACACTCATCAATAGTATGTTCATCAGTCGGTTGCGTAGGGAAAAGTGAGCTTTTGTTGCATTTTGAACTGGGATGACCCTCAATATTGCTGAATTACTGTCTTCCAATTGATCTCCTGTTTTGGGGAGGGAGGGCTGGATAGGATTTTGGTGCCAGTATTTTTCCTCTTGAATCCCTGAGCTACTAACTGTCCTCATTTCACCGGCTACCCTTTTGTCTGTGTTTTTTACTTTTCTTAATTTTTAACTTAATTCAAACAGCATTCACATACATTTAATCATTCTGGATGTCAGTTCCTCTAGCTATGGATTATCTATGTTTGAATAACATTTTATGTTTTGTATTAAAATCTTAATCTCAAAGTAGTTTCTTTTATTTCTGTGCATTTGCAGAACTCCTTGAAATATTATATCCAGTAAAGGAACCGATCCAGATTATTAGCATCAATATAGGCATTCCTGTTCACTTTAAAAGGCTTTGAGGCCCTCAGAAAGTAAAATGTCTGCACTGATGCATATATACATCAAAAAATCAAAAAAATAAAATTAAAAAAGCCATTTAATAATAGTTCCCTGAAGAAAGCTTCTGAAAAACAGATTTCTAATACTGAAGTAATCCAATCACTGATCCTTTCTACCCCCAAAAAAGCTTTTGCACAATCTGACCTTTGCTGCTCTTTTATACAAAGAGTTACACCCTGTGTTAGATTTCAGAATTGGTTCCAGAAAACTGGTTCATTTAATACATTATGCCTATCAGTGACAACCTTTATGGGCCTGGAATTTCTAGCCTTTTAGATAAGTCTAAGAATTTGAAGCTGATCTGAAAATACACAAAATGTAGTGATTAAAGGGATAGGGTAATAGGTAACATGAGGAAATATATTTCTGCCTATTAAGTCAGTAAAGATACAAAATTATCTTGAAAAGCGCTTTTGTCATCTTATCTTACAGGAAGCTTGTGCTTATGAATTTCACCCTAAATGACTCTGTTGCAGAATAACATGTATCTTCAGATGCATCAAAAGAAAAGAAACATCAGGGAGCCTGGTTACTGCTTATTAATAAAGATTATGAAAGCAATTTCATGTCATTTGCTGAAAATGTTAATAATCAGATCTATGCAAAAGGAAAATGGAAGCTAGATGCAAGAGCAAACTTATCTTCTCCCCTGAATATAGAGTCCTATTTTGCTATTTTAATGCCCTAACTAATAAGAACCAAGAATTATTTTGTAAATAATATCTACCAAAATCAAAAATATGTACATATTACAGCAATATTAAGAAACACAAAATATAAGATGCTTCTCTGGAAGAAGGTATATGTATTTGAGTTTCTGGATATATTGTGAAGTATTTGAATCACGTTCCTCAAATTTGCTTGCATAAGAAATTCTCTAAGAAAAAAGAAAGATAAATTTATGCTAATAGCAAATTGTCATGGCTTAACCCCAGCTGGTAACTAAGCACCATGCAGCTGCTCGCTCACTTCTCCCACCTCAAGGGGATGGGGAGGAGAATGAAAAAAAAAATGAGTTGAGATAAAGACAGTTTAATAGGATAACAATGTTTAATAATAATAATAATAAAAAAATAATAAACACTATTAATATTAATAGTAAAACAAGTGATGCACAAATGCAATTGCTCACCACATGATCACCACTAGAAAGAAATTAACTCTATCTTAGCCAAAACCAGGACAGCATCCACCCCTACGTCATGCCCAGGTCTTGTACTTCCCAATACATTCCAGTTAATCACGGTCACTTTTCATGTCTTTGGATATACGCACACAGATATCATTCCCTTCCTTCATGGGCCATGCCTCTAAAATGTTTGTTGAGTTCATTTAGTCTATGACTTTTGAACTCCATCTGTTGTAACAGTCTCTCAGGTCAGGGGAAATGGTGTGTGATGTTGGATTGTTGCATACTGCATCCGGAGCTCATAGCTGATGTATCTGGTGCAGTCCATGCTTGTGGGCTCTGGGTCGAAGATGTCAGTCTTGAGGAAATTGCTGGGCACTCATTGTTGAAGCCAGTTCTGGTTTCATCACCTCTGCACCATGCCTTTTTTCATCAAAGCTTATTTTTCATTAGTCTGTGTGATTCTTACTGTGATACTGTGTTATGGCATATAGCAATCATAGTAGTGATGATATGCAATATTATGTAGGAATTAACATCATACAATTTAAATCATTGGCTATTCTCACCCAATATCAAATCCCTTTGAGGTACACATCAGACTTCCCCATCCTTCTGCATCCCACAGATAGGCTTGCCTTTGCCCAAGGCAGCAGTAACCCAGAATGTCTTCCCCAAGATATTCTTTATATGCACTACAGGAACTTTACCTCCTGCTACAGTGCCTAAAAGTTTTAATGGTACAGGGCCAGCTCTATTGCTAGATCGCCTAGAGCCGACTAACCAGGTGGCCTTTGCTAAATGTGTGTCCCAGTGTTTGAAGGTCCCACCACCCATTGCTCTCAGTGTAGTCTTTAGCAGTCCTTTGTATCATTTGATTTTCCCAGACACTGGTGCGTGACAGAGAATGTGATGCACCCACTCAATGCCATGCTCTTTGGCCCAGGTGTCTATGAGGTTGTTCCAAAAATGAGTTCCATTGTCTGTCTCAATTCTTTCTGGGGTGCCATGTCACCACAGGACTTCTTTTTCAAGGCCCAGGATAGTGTTCCAGGCAGTGGCATGGGGCGCGGAACGTGTTTCCAGCCATCCAGTGGTTGCTTCCACCATTGTAAGAACATAACGCTTGCCTTGGTGGGTTTGTGGGAGTGTGATATAATCAATCTACCAGGCCTCCCCACATTTATATTTCAGCCATCATCCTCCATACCAGAGAGGCTTTAACCTCTTGACTTGTTTAATCGCAGCACATGTTTCACATTCATGGATAACCTGTGAGATAGCCTCCATGGTCAAGTCCACCCCTTGATCACAAGCCCATCTATATGTTGTATCCCTTCCTTGATGGCCGGAGGTGTCGTGGGCCCACCGAGCTATAAATAATTCACCCTTACGTTGCCAGTCCAAATCCACCTGAGCCACTTCAATCTTAGCAGCCTGATTCACCTGCTGGTTGTTTTGATGTTCTTCAGTGGCCTGACTCTTGGGTACATGGGCATCTATGTGACAGACTTTTACAACCAGCTTCTCTAGCCCAGCAGCAATATCTTGCCACAATGGGGCAGCCCAGATGGGTTTGCCTCTGTGTTGCCAGTTGCTCTGCTTCCACTGCTGTAACCACCCCCACAGGGCATTGGCCACCATCCATGAGTCAGTACAGAGGTAGAGCATTGGCCACTTTTCTCGTTCAGCAATATCTAAAGCCAGCTGGATGGCTTTCACCTCTGCAAACTGGCTTGATTCACCTTGTCCTTCAGCAGCTTCTGCAACTCGCCGTGTAGGACTCCATACAGCGGCCTTCCACCTTCGATGCTTTCCCACAATGCAACAAGACCCATCAGTGAACAGGGCATGTTGTGTCTCATTTTCTGACAGTTTATTATACAGTGGGGCTTCTTCAGCACATGTCACCTCCTCCTCTGGTGATATACCGAAATCTTTGCCTTCTGGCCAGTCCATGATCACTTCCAAAATTCCCGGGCAATTGGTGTTTCCTATTTGAGCCCGCTGTGTGATCAGTGCAACCCACTTACTCCACGTAGCATCGGTTGCATGATGTGTAGAAGGGGCCCTCCCTTTGAACATCTAGCCCAGCACTGGCAGTCAGGGTGCCAGGAGGAGCTGTGCTTCAGTGCCAGTCACCTCTGAAGCAGCTCGAACCCCTTCATAGGCTGCCAATATCTCTTTTTCAGTTGGAGTGTAGCGGGCCTTGGATCCTCTGTATCCCAACTCCAAAACCCCAGGGGTCGACCTCGAGTCTCCCCTGGTGCTTTCTGCCAGAGACTCCAGGTAGGGCCATTCTCCCCGGATGTGATGTAGAGCATATTTTTTACACCTAGTCCCGTCCAGACTGGCCCAAGGGCTATGGCATGAACAGTTTCCTGTTTAATTTGTTCAAAGGCTTGTCATGGCTCAGGGCCTAATTTGAAATCGTTCTTCTTCTGCGTCACCTGATAGAGAGGGCTTGCAATCAGACTGTAATTTGGAATATGCATTCTCCAGAAACCCCACAGCACCTAACAAAGCTTGTGTTTCCTTTTTGTTAGTTGGTGGAAACTTAGCTGCTATTTTGCTGATCACATCCATTTGGATCTGACAGCATCTATCTTGCCATTTTATTCCTAAAAGCTGGATGTCCTGTGCAAGTCCCTTGACCTTACGTCATTTTATGGCAAAACTGGCTTTCAGCAGGATTTGGACTATTTTCTTCCCTTTCTCAAAAACTTCCTCTGCTGTGTTGCCCCATACGATGATGTCATCAATGTATTGCAGGTGCTCCAGAGCTTCACCCTGTTCCGGTGCAGCCTGGATCAGTCCATGGCAAATGGTGTGGCTGTGTTTCCACCCCTGGGGCAGTCATTTCCAGGTGTAGTGGACACCCCCCCAAGTGAAGGCAAACTGTGGCCTGGACTCTGCTGCCAGAGGGATGGAGAAAAATGCATTAGCAATGCCAGTTGTGGCATACCACTTGGCTGCCTTTGACTCCATTTCATATTGAACTTCTAGCATGTACAGCACAGCAACACTCAGCAGTGGCATGAATTCATTCAAGCCATGACAGTCTACTATTACTCTTCACTCTCCGTTAGACTCTCTCACTGGCCATATGGGCCTGTTAAAGGGCGAGCGAGTTCTGCTGATCACTCCTTGGCTCTCCAGTTGACAAATCAGCTTATGGATGGGAACCAGGGAGTCTCGGTGCAATCTTGCTGCTGGTGCACCACTGTGGTAGCAATTGGCATCTGCTGTTCTTCAACCCTCAGCAACCCTACAACAGAAGGCTCCTTCGAGAGACTGGGCAAGGTAGACAGCTGTTCAATTTCCTCTGACTCCAAGGCAGTTATTCCAAAAGCCCACCAGTACCCATTTGGGTCCTTGAAATAGACTGCCTGAGGCAGTATGTGCCAAGAATGAATGGAGCCTCTGGGCCAGTGACAATGGGGTGCTTTTGCCACTCATTCCCAGTTAGACTCACTTCAGTGTCCAGTACAGTTAACTGTTGGGATCTCCCTGTCACTCCAGAAATACGGATGGGTTCAACATTCTCAAGAGCTATTGTAATTAGGCTGGAGAAGAAGGGGAAGGTGAAGGAAGGTGTCTCCCACACACATTGGCTCTCCAAAGAGAAAAAGTAAAAAGTGTAATTGTTAATAGTTCCCAACAGATGGCTCCTGAAGTATGAAGATGAAGCCATTGCTGTGGTTCCACCACTGCTGAATAGAGATTCATCCGCCAAAATACAAAACTGGTCTCACTATCAATGATTTTGTCATACCATAAACCAGTATTACACCAAACAGCAGAGCAGTAACCTTAATCCAACGCCTAGAGGTGAGAAACCACACATAAACACTGATAACAAGTGTATATAGCAAGTAAGGTGTTACATGACACAACTCTGAGAACAAGTCTGAGAACAAATAAAACAACATTGTGACCAGTGGACCAGTGGTAGAATGAATGCTTATAACAACTTTATTTTAACATGCTCTGGTCAGATCTGTTGTTGTTTCAAGCCTTCACACCCCACTTTGGGCGCCAAAAAGGACTGTTGTTATTTAAGCTCAGACAGTAACTGAGCACCATGCAGCTGCTCACTCAGTGCTACCCCTTAAGGGCATGGGGAGGAGAATGGGGAAAAAAACCTCATGGGTTGAGATAAACACATTTTAATAGGGTAACAAAAGAAGATAATAATCTTAACAATAACAACAACAACAAGACTAGCAATAAAAATAGTAATAATTATGATAATGATAATAATAAAACAAGTGATGCACAAATCAGGCCCAAAGAGTTATGGTAAATGGGATTACATCAGGCTGGCAGCCAGTCACTAGTGGGGTTCCCCAGGGCTCCATTTTAGGGCCAGTGCTTTTTAATGTTTTCATAAACGACTTGGAGGTAGGACTAGAAGGTGTTGTGAGCAAGTCTGCAGATGACACCAAATTGGGAGGAGCTGTTGATTCCGTCGAGGGTGGAGAGGCCTTGCAGAGAGATCTGGACAGATTGGAGAACTGGGCAATCACCAACCGCATGAGGTTTAACAAGGGCAGGTGCTGGATTCTGCACCTGGGAAGGGGCAACCCTGGCTATACATACAGACTGGGCGATGAGGTGCTGGAGGCCAGCCATGCTGAAAGGGACTTGGGGGTCTTGGTCGACAGCAAGTTGAACATGAGTCAACAGTGTGCCCAGGCTGCCAGGAAGGCCAACCATATCCTGGGGTGCATCAAGCACAGCATTGCTAGCCGTTCTAGGGAAGTGATTGTCCCACTCTACACTGCGCTGGTGCGGCCTCACCTCGAGTACTGCGTGCAGTTTTGAGCGCCACAGTACAAAAAGGACATACAAGTATTGGAGAGTGTCCAAAGGAGGGCAACAAAGATGGTGAAGGGTCTAGAGGGGAAGATGTATGAGGAGAGGCTGAAGTCCCTTGGTTTGTTCAGCCTAGAGAAGAGGAGACTGAGGGGAGACCTCATCACGGCCTACAGATTCCTCACGAGGGAGAGCAAAGGGGCAGGCGCTGATCTCCTCCCTCTGGTGACCAGTGATAGAACCCGAGGGAACGGAATGAAGCTGCGACAGGGGAGGTTTGGGTTGGATATCGGGAAAAGGTTCTTCACTGAGAGGGTGGTCGGGCACTGGAACAGGCTCCCCAGGGAAGTGGTCACAGCACCGAGCTTGACTGAGTTCAAGAAGCATCTGGACAATGCTCTCAGTCATATGCTCTGATTCGGCTGGTCCTGTGTGGAGCCAGGAGTTGGACTCGATGATCCTTATGGGTCCCTTCTACGTCAGGATATTCTATGATTCTACAAATGTAATTGCTTACCACATGCAGAAGGAAAAAAAAAGAAACCGACAACCTGATGCCCAGTCTGTTTCCGAGCAGCAATCCCACCTCCCGGCTGGCTTCCCCAGTTCTATCCGGAGCATGACGCTCTGTGGTAGGGAATGTCCCTTTGGCCAGCCTGGGTCAGCTGTCCTGGCTGTGCTCTCCCAGCTTCTTGTGCACCTGGCAGGGCGTGAGAAGCTGAAAAGTCCTTGGCTTAGTGTAGGCACCAGAACTACCTAGCAATGACTAAAACCATCAGTGTGTTATCAACATTATTCTCATTCTAAATCCAAAACACAGCACTACACCAGCTATTAGAAAGAAAATTAACTCTCTCTCAAGTGAAACCAGGACAGAAATGAATGAGCCAGTCCTTATGAGTTCTGTCATTTAAAAATTTGCAAAGGGTAGAAGAGTATTTTGAATGTGTTGTTTAATAATAAATCTGCTTCTAGCAAGCAAGTAATCTAGCAAGCAGAAACCCTGCAATTTATAGAAGTGTGATTTTTGGACTTATGCATTATAATGAAATCATTAGTCTTATTTCTGACAAACAAAATTAATTATTAGGATTCATATACACTGGCACCAACCAGAAGAGAAATTTAGGCAAAAATCATAAAATTCTATGTCCTATAATTTATCCTCTTAAAAAAAAATAATTAGTACATAAAAAACAATCAATGGCTTGAGAAAGATTTTGCTGTAAGCTCAATTTGAAAACACCTGACAGGTACAGACTTGGAAGAGAAAAAGCAGTTCACATTTTAAACAAAAAAAAAAAGTTACATTCTGTCTTTTGTATGGCAGAAGATATGTTTCTTCACTATTTACTGGGAAAAAATCATATTAAATAATAGCATTACTGCTAACTAAATATTATGCTTTTTTGGGGTATATTCTTTGCATAGACTCAAGAAATGAAAAACATGATACAAGTTAGAAAGAAAGATGTTGTTCTTCTAATACTATTTTGCCTCTTTCTGCTTAGAAGCAATGGTTATGTTGAACATGAAATTGTAGGTAAAGCATGATTTAAATTAAAACTGCACTCTGGACTCATGACATATTTAGACTACAAAAAGCCATTGTTAGATTTTTATGTCTCTTGAATGGGTTCTGAGTGGAAGCCAAGAAGTGTACCAGTGGCCGTACAACCAGGCAAGGAAGTGTGGAGAGCTCATTCCAGGATGATTAATCCAGAATAAATTTCAGAGGCTGCCATGAACCAAGATTGAACAGCATCCTTTCTATGGATTGGGAAGGAGGGGGAGTATTGGGTCTGGCTGAGATGGAGTGAATTTTCCCCACAGCAGCCCTCACAGCACTGTGCTGTGTGTTGGCAGCCAGCAAGGTGTTGATAACACACCAGGGTTTTGGCTGCTGCTGAGCAGTGCTGGCACAGCACCAAGGCTGTCTCTACAACATTGCCCCCCCCCAGCACTCAGTAGGCTGGGGGTGGGCAAGATCTTGGGAGGGGACACAGCCAGGGCAGCTGACCCAAACTGATCAAAGGGATATTCCATACCATATGATGTCTGCTCAGCAGTAAAAGCTAAGAGAAAGTAGAAGGGGCAGGGGGGCATTTGTTATTATGACATTTGTCTTCCAGAGCAACCACTACATGTACTGAAGTCCTGCTTCCTGGGAAGTGGCTGAACATTGCCTGCTGATGGGAAGTAGAGAATAAATCTTTTGTTTTCCTTTTCTTCCTCACGTGGCCTTTGCTGAGAAAGGGAATGATAGGGCAGTTTGGTGGGCACCTGGTGTCCAGCCAACATCAACACACCACAGGGGGGAAGACAGACAGACCAGAAAACTGAAATGAATTCATTACTATCTCTAATCATATTAGGTGAATGGAAAAATTCCATCTAGCTTAGTTAATTTAAGGTTCAGTTTCTACACAAAACCTAGAGTTCTCCATCTTATTCATCAGAGCTGGTTATGTATATGCTAACAGAGGGAGGGGTTTTTGTATGTATAATCAAATTTGGTTGCTTTCTAGTACTCTGTTGTTACTGCTTTCACTCAAAGGCATGATGACAGGTGAGACTGCACTACTTCAAGTCTTAACTTGCTTCTATTTTGAGGATTATCAATGCTTACTTCCATTCCACTGCGAACATTCTGAACTGTGGAAATCCATAAAAAGTATCTGGTGAAAAATACTTGCAAATAAGTGCCATTTTTATTTAAATGTAATCAGAGACTAAAGAATCAGTATACTTGTGTTGTGGTTAAAATACTTCCGATATAAAATATATACAGATCCAGTGGTATCAGAACTCTACTAAGATTCTTGGAGCACTGGTGCAAAATGTGTCAAAAAATAAAGAACTAATATAAGTAAATAAAATAATATTTATTAGAAGTTGGCCTGTACTTCTGAGACTGAATATCTGTTCTTATTTTTGCATTAATTAACGAGATGTTCAGAAAGTTGTGCTCTGAAGTTTCACAGAGAATTTCGCAGCTGCCAGGGTTTAGCTCATATACCTTACCAGCTATAAAGCTGAGAGTGCTAGCGCATACAGAGTCAAATACTCAGTCACCTTTTTAAAGATGATACAAAATCAAAGTTTTTACCAGTGAATTAATATTAAAAAAAAGAAGGAAAAAAAAAGAAGACAATTAAATTAAAATGGTGATTGTACTTTACTAAAATGAAGGGACCTGCAATCTGATACCAGTATTGCTCTGAAGAAGCATATCATCTCATACAACCATCAAGATCACATCAGTAGCTCAAATACCCTGAACTTCCAAAGACACTTTTTTTGGCTTGTTTTTGTAGAAAGCCATTAATGAGAAATGGTTATCTATCATTATTTAACCTTTCCATTCCAGTAATCCCTAAGGGCTCTGTCCAAAGGGAATCCTCAAAATGGAGAAAGAATATAGGCATTCCTGGCCATCTGTTTAAAGGAAAAGTGAATGTAATAATCCTGCCCATATAAACAAATGAGGAAATACAAAAAAACTGCATGGACTCAATTCTGTACACCCACACAGTTTGCTGCAGTGGTCAGGGATACCAGCCTGGGCTAGAAGCACTAAAGTAAAACAGTTGAGGACTCAGGTCAACACTGTGATATAAAATGGACATACTGTTTTTCTTTCTGGAATAGGCACATATAAAATCAGTCTTTTCTGTGAAGCATGAGGTAGTGTAGGCATTTTGAGTGGAGTTCATCTAATCACTGTAATTCACTTTAGAGATGGAAATTGGCATTTTTGGCCTATTCAGCTCATTCTGTAAGTTATACAACACCATTCATCTCAGTTTAAATTCAACATCTAAACCAGGTCAGATGAATAGAACTATTTATCTGCATTGATTATAATGGGTTCTTACACTGACTAGCTCAGAAGTAGACATCTAAACACAGCTGAAATGAATTCCACTCAACTTTCTGTTTCACAGAAAGAGTAGAATTCATTTCAGCTATGTTTAAATTTCTATTTTTTGAAACACGGAATTAATGTACATCTTTAGGAACTTTCAAACACGTTTCAAGGAAGTTTCCAATTTATTTATTTATTTACTTTTACATTGCTGTTGTATCTCTATTAGTTTACAACTTATCAAAACAAAATTAAAAAAAAAAAGTATATGGAAAGTTCAACAGAAACCACAGAGGGTCATGAAAATTCTTATTTGAAATTTTAGATCTTTTACCTTGCAGTATTTTACTATATTTTGCCCTGGAGCATATCTTGTTCAATCTGACAATCAGTAGACTTGCACAAAATACAAAAATAGAATTCCTCTCATGTGCCTGTACACTGACTAAACATCTATGTATCACCTTGGTATTGTCTCAGGGTTATAAGGAAAGTAATCAGTGGTAAAGATAAAGAGAAAGTCTGATTCATTCTCCTTCGACTGAATGCAGATAGGGCTAATGTCATCAGTTCCAATATTATCACCATGACACATATCTACTTGAGAGAAGAATCATACGTCTCATGTGAAGCATTTGCATAGACCAAATTCACAGCAGCTGTAACCAGGCAAACCTCATTTCTGTTATGGTATTGAGCCCAAATACTTCAGATTTCAATTTGACACAACCTATCACAAACTCATATTCACAGTACCAGCCCTAAAAGTGATCCATAAGAAAAGATGATAATTTCTAAGCACTATACAGGGACTCAAAAGATATAGGCTGAATTTCTGAGCTTCTAGCTCTGACGCAGGTTCTTTTTGTAATCTTGGGGAAGCTGTCTAGGTACTATGTTTTACAGTTCCCAGCAAAATAAGGGATATTGTCTCCCTCTTCTCTCCATTTTTCTCCATAGGCTTATCTTAAATAGTTTTATACTATTGGAATTATTCAGCTAGATTTTTGATCTGTGATCTTTGTATAAGAACAGGATATTCTAAATTAAACATCCTCTACTTGTAGCATCATAAAAATGGACTTACAAAGTATTTAAATTTGTACTAATTGAAGAAGTTACACTGATTTAACTACACCAGTATAATTAGGATAATAAAAGTATTAACTTTGATACATATACAAAACTTTGCATCACAGACTCTGTAAGGAAAACATTACATAATTTATGTGTTTAGGATAACAGTGATTTCAAATGAGTTTTTTATGATTCAAGCAAATGGGTAAGATTTTGATCTTGCAGGGTATTTGCTTTAGTGTGCCCCATAGGACCAGCTGGATTTGGAAAAAATATTCATGTACAAAGAATGCACAAAATTCTAATTTCCTATAGCACAGACAAAACCAAAGGCAGATGAGTTTTGGGGTTTTGTTTGGTGTTTTGGTGGGTTTTTTTTTCCTTCAGAGAGCTAACTTCCTTTACACATAAAGCAAAACCCTTTTGTTCATTGTTTTCTGATTTACGTTCCAAGTACCATTACTACACTAAACTGACCCACAATAACTCTCTTTCTTCATATCCTTAGCTAGAGTCCATATGCTTCATAAAATAATTTACTTCAGTGCGGTCTCACTGTGGCTTATGTTAAGACCCATCATATCACAGTTACTTCTGGCTTAGTCTATTTTTTTAAAAGACAGGTAAGTCTTTAAGATGATCTGGCTCTCTTGTAATTATGTGGAGTTAGTTTATGAAATCCATCCCTGAGTTGCCTGTAGCTATTTTTCAGGTGCATTAGATTTACCATGAGCATTCTTTGGCTTTTATATTCCAATTGCCCTTCTGCACTTACAAGTGCATTCCTTCTTTACAGAGGGAGACTTTGGGAGACAGCATGCTTTGAATTGACAGCAATTGCACAAGATGTGTATTCTGTTCCGGTGTTTACTGAATGATAGGATTTCCTTTGTCATCTTCCTTTGGTCACTAACAATTACCTGTATTCTGATGACAAGCAGTAGCTTGTTAAGCCATGGTAATCTGATTGCTTGTCTTTGCCCTCAGGTTTTATACACCATTGCTTCCAGGATCCGCTACCATAATAACATCTTTTTTTTCCCAGATTCTGCAGTTTCTCACAGAGCTTACTGATTAATGTTCTAACCTCTGTGTTTGTTCCTAGAGAAATCCCCAGAGTCACCCAGCTGAGTTTCAGCTCAAATTGTCTTAATATGTGCTTAGTTTGGCAATCTCCTCTTATCTGCTTGCATAAGAAAGACTAATGGTATCTTAACAATTATTTTAACTGTACAAAGGTGGCTAGAACTCCTCCTGATATTAAAAAGAAATAAAGAAACAAGAAAACCAAACAAACAAAACCCCAACACCACTCTCAACAACAATTACAACAAAATAACGCCAAGGGTGTTTTTTCTATTGTTTTTTCTGGGGGGTTTGTTTTGTTTTGTGTTGTTCTTTTTTCCCCCTACCTTGGTATGATTATTCCATGACAGTCTTGTTGCTGTAGCTTAGCTGAGTGGCAGACAACCTTTCCATTGTCTTCCACCTTTAAATTGAAAGGAATCTTTTTTTCTTTTCTTTCTTTCCCTAACAAAATTGCATTCCATTTATTAAAAAAAAATATTCAGATAAGTTAATGTATTTTAAAGTCTTTTACTGATACACAACAATAAGAAGCAAATGCAATTAATTTAGCAAAATTAACTTGATTTGTAAAGGTTATTTGGAAAAATCTTTCCTCAAGCATATTAGGGATGGAGGAAAGTTCACAAATGACATCATGAGACAGATGGGAAGAGAAGAACACACCAGATTGCTATTGTTTTATTATATGAGATGGGTTAGGAAGGATTATGTCAGCTGTTAGTTCATTTGAGGAAATTGTAAAGAATTTAATACTGAAGTGCTTCTGAGAAAAACTGCAGTTTGGGGAATTTGCCACCTACAGTGTGTGCTTAACCCAGCAGTAGGCATGTATTATGTATCTATCTCGCCTTTGTGCTCAGTCGCAGAGGATATGAGTCTTTTCTGTCGCTCAAGTAGAGATCTAGTCCTTTTACTGAAACTGTAGAGGATCATGACTTAAGCATTGGAAGTCCCTAGATCACAGCTAAGACAACAGCTGTTGCACATATGCTCACGTAAAAGGAAAGAACACTGCACAACAGTAAAAACAGCTATCCAGTTCCAAAGAGGAAACAGTATCAGACACTGGGCTTTGACAAAATGAAAGCTGTAAAAACAATGCCTTCCACAGTCATCAAGTCACTTACCATGTATTTTAAACTGTCTTAGACCATGAGAGAGCATGAAGATGTCCTGTCTGGTGTGCAATAAACTATCAGAACTTCTGCCATGTGGTCTCACTGCCAGAAAGGCATAACCTTTTCAAAATTGCAAAAGCCCCAATTTGCAAAAGGAAGACATTTAAGTGTGAAAGGCAATTGAAATTAGGCTCCTAAAATTACTCCTCAAGGTAACTCTGCAAATTCCACATGAATGATGCCTAATGTCTCATTGAATACCTGAGGAAAGCAAATCAGAGAAAACTTGCTGTCATACTCCAATTTCTGCCTTGCAACTTCCATAGGAAGTCTCCTGCAGTAAGATGTAGGAGAGGAGGAAGCTGTTATTCAGTAGTGTCTTGCTTTCAGAGAGAAAGCAGAGCTCTGAATCCCCAAGAAGCTGCTTCATCTTCCAAATTTCAGATTCACATTTCATACAGGGGAGCTTCTCACGCCAGCACTCAGCATGTTGGCTGCTTTGAATACTAATTTAGGTTCCTGTATTTGGTGTATATTTATATCTAGGCACCTAAACCAGCGCTGCAAATTCAGTCTTGAGTATCTGTTGGGGTTTAAAATAGTTTACTTGTAGAATATTAGAATTAATTGTGTTGTTGCTTAAAATTAGGTTGAATTGAAACTTGAGTGGCTTTGCTTGACATAAGTGATTTTGCTTGGCATGACTGACTGGAGTGCAGAAGCCTTAGGCTGCAAACTGTAACTGAACGTTAGTTGAACTTTTGCTTGGTCGAGGGGGAGAAGTACTGTGAGTCATGTACAGCAAGATAAACTGGACCAAGCCTATAATTCAAGGGAAAGACCTTCAAAGAGGGAGAGAAACCATTTTATCTCAAGTCAACAGAAGACAGATGAGACCCAGGTGTGGATAAGATGGGAGGATGATGAAACTGCATAGATAAAATTTGAAAGGTGTTACTCCAGTCATCGCAGAGGATTGGACAAAAAGTTCGTGTACGTCGCGTGGACAGCGCGTGAACACCTTGTGTAGTAGATTTGTGAGGCCTTAAAAGGCACAGGAAAATAACCAAGGAGGGCCCTCTGCAGAGGCACCCAGCTCGAGCTGAAATAAACTGACTCTGTGGCAGAAACGAGGGTCCAAACTCTTCTTTAGAGTTGGAGGCTAAGACTGGATCCAGCCGCACCTGGATTCCTCTCTGAGAAGAAGTTTACAAAGCAAGGGCGTCCAGCCTGAACCTCATGACTCGGTGGGAGGGTCATCATGGACTCTTTTATGACAGTATCTACATTTTAGATGTTGCAGTACTAAGCATCACAATGCCATCAGTTGAATCCCTGACTGAATCATTTTTTCAAAAGGAGACTTGGGACTAGAGAGAAATAAGGGAATAGTTATATAAAGGAGTACTAGAGTATGTAAATCATCAATCTGTGCTTACGTAATGTCCATCCTTGATGTATGTAAAATATATTAAGATTGTTTCTGTTCAGAATATTTTCTGTGCTTTCTATATATTACAGTTCTTCTACACGTTCTTGATCTTGTCTAAACGACACCCAGGATCTGTTCCATATAAAGCTGTCTTTAGGGGGTAAATCCTGTCGTCATACCTATCAAACACCAGCAAGAGCTGGCCTGTTACATTTTTGCATTGCTTTTTTCACAGTAGCAACATGTCTGAAAATAGTAGCGTTACCATACCTTCCTTTTTCCTCCTCACCTATGACCTTATGCTTAATGAATTCTTCTAGGAAACACAAAATGTACCATGGCAGCCCAAGAGGATTTTTAATGTGACTCCCTTGCTGTAGGTAGCACTCAGCTACTAGGCTTTTTTTTTTTTCATATATACATGAAAAAGCCCTGCTGTTGTTATTCCCAGATGAAAAATATGCATAATTACATATTTCTCCCTTTCAAAGTATTTTGAAGGGATTATAACATTTTAAAAGAGAGCTTATCATTACTGCTGTTATACTATATTATTAGAGTTGTTGTTATTAAGACCTTTAAATGCATATAGTTTTCTTCATATGCAATCTTTTGGTCTAAAGCCTTTTTTGTACGTTCCAACTACATAGAATAAAGTATCATTATTATAAATAATTTTATGGTGTTTAGTGTTGTCTTTGCTAATGAAAACTATCATTATTTTTTAAGCTCAGATGAGTTACTTCAGGAGACCTACCATTCCTGCCTATCACTCAGGAAAAAAACAACCACTACCAAACATGGTAAGTTACTATAAGGTAAATTTACCAAGCTCAGTCGTACATTTGTGCATTGTGTTCCCAGCTAAGGCAGATTCCAGTCTTAAACTTCACATTAAAATAAAAATCTATTTCTTTCATTGTACTTGACACCTCATGTTGCATAAGATAAAAATCAAAATTCCACAATTCCAATGTGTTTTCAATGAACCATATAGATGATAGATGACATAGAACTGCAAAACATTGGGGAGCGCTAGGGGTATCTCAAGATGCTAGTAGCTGAAATCCAGAACAAGGTCTCCTGTGGAATAATTTGGGTTTACAATGACAATTGTGCTTCCCTAAATAGAAAGAGATGATTTATTATGTTAGAAGAGCAAGTCAGGAGAATATCAACATTTTATTTCTTGCTACAAACAGCTTCACAGATGAGCTGAAAGTTCACTACGGAGATGACAGAAATTCTTTCAAGTACTTTTTTTTAAAAAATGAACAAAAAAATTATATTAGATTGAGCTGTTTCTCCTTGACTATTTGGTTTTACAATTTTTTTGGTATAACATTGCAAAATACTGTAATTCAGCAGTCATGTTATACACTGGTGTTACCACAGAATCTCGCTACATAGACTACTACTGCAAAAACTAATGAGTGCATGCGAAGCAATTGAGCGAGAAACATCTATTACGTAAAGTGCAGGCAGTGTATTTTTGGTAGCTAACCACCGATTACTTAGATATAACAAGTCTACTCTGCTAAATAAAAGAAGTTCACACAACAAAATGATGCCTGATTTTCCAGGCTGTTTAATTGTTAGGTCACTCTCTGGACCCCTTGTGGACAGCCTTTAGTTGGCAATCTTCTAGAAAGCCTAGGGGTAGTTAAGTCCAGAGGTGACTCCCATAGACAATAAGCACGAAAGCGTTCAGGGAATAGATGCCTTCACTCCACATCTCTCTCCACCTTTAACACAAAGAGCTTTATACCCCGTGCTACCACTACATGTCCGCATGCCACAAAACAGAATACGAAACACACCAGGAAGGAAACAGTCATCTGAGTGTTTCCAGTTTTTAAAGTATTTTGACCTTAAAAAAAAAAAGGAGGAAAAAATATCCTGGGTAAATAATTCTGTCTTAAAATCGTACAGGTCCTGTACTGAGTCCAGAGCACTTCCAGAACAAAATGCTATGCAGTGGGGATGCAGCAATCTGCTCTACAGGGAGCTGGCCTTAATAGTGGGAGAATGCTGTTCTATTTATCAATACACATGGCTTCAGTGATATGGCTATCATAAGCTTTCCTTTCATCTATTTAACAGTGAAAGTTCCTGATAATATTCTTACCCATGATGTGACCATATTTTCTGTGCTTCTGTACACAGGTACCCATGCCAAACACACTCCCGTATGCTATGGTACATATTATACTACTGAACGATAATTCTTTTTTTTCCCAGAGGATTATTTTGCTTATGTAGCCTTGCTTCTTTGCTATATACAAAGACAGTATTACATTGTTAAAAATACAGTGTAATGGAAGCTTTTGTTTAAAATGGTTTCTCTTTTGTTAGCTTTTTAAATGTTACTGTCTGCTGCTCTTGTAAAAAACTTTTCTTGTTGCAAGCATATTTAGTTCTTTTCACTCTGATAGGAAGACTTATCTTTCTGCAATAAAGAATGTAGCTACATTACTAAATTCAGCCTTTATGCCTGCCATGGCTGCAGCTCAGAGATTCATGCACTTGACTATAGAACAATTGTTCGTCAATTCAGGTGTCTCAGTGCTGGAACTAAAGACAACTTGAAGACTTACAAAAATGGAAAATGAAAAGAACTTGCTATATATGGCTTAAAGTTGCTAAGCAGTGCAAAACTTAAATGAAGATAATAAGAAATCAGAAAGAAGTGGAAAAAGCTATGGGTTTAGATAGTCAAAATTTCTTCTACCATTAGTTCCTCCTGCTTACACCTCTGTACTTATGTCTCAAGCCTTTCAATATATGCTAAGGAAAAAAAAAATTGACATCTTGGAGAAGAGAGGGAGGAAGGAAGGCAGGCAGGCAGGCATGTATGTATCTGTTTGGGTTTTTTTTAAATACAGATAAGTTCTAAGGCAATCATTCCCTTGAAAGGTGAAGCTTACACCTCCTATGATAATGTTAATTTACTCTTTTAATTAAAGATGGGGAAGCTGGAAAGTAGAGTGAATTTCATTTAGGAATGCCTGATACAGAAAGATACAGGGATAGCCTACAAAACAGGGGAAAATGAACAAAACATATAAATATACCTTCTGAAGTAAATGACACTATGCAAATAGTGAAATGCGAAGGTAATATTTTCACCAACAGATCATAACAAATCTGGGGAAAACCCAAATTTTTATCATCATTCAAATAACTGCAATGAGTTTCATCTATAATTATTTTTACATCCTGATAGCAATTAATAACCCTGTAAAATATTGTGGTCATTCAGTACTGAAGTCTTCAGGTGTAACTATAAAGGTGCAATTTAATGTACAGATGTACAATTACCTTAGTAATGAATTCTGTACAGCATTGGTTAATTCTTCCTCCCCTTGACTGTAAGAACTGGTGAGGTGGCACAAAGTAGCCAGCCCAAGATATAAATTGGTATGCTCAAATTTCATGTGTTCTCACTCAGCTCACAGAAATGGTTGAACCTATGTCAGTGTGGAGAGTACACAGAGGAAAAGAAATGAACATATTCTGAAAGTCTGAAAATAAAGAACACTTGGCTCCTGTGCACTGATTATCAGTGCTGACACAGACCACTAACCCTACAGCAGCTTTGAGCTCTCAGTGCATGATGCGTGGGCAAGACTGAGGTCTGAACACACTAGAATATAAAACTAGGAAAACTTAACCGGTTCCCTACTGTGCCAACTAGACCACAGAAACAAGAGCAAATCCAGATTTTTGTGTACAATTCAGGCTTCCAGCTAACCACACACACACACACACACACGAGAAAAACAATGTGGCTAGATATAAAAAAAATAAATCCTTATTCTTAAAAGCTTATTTATAATTTCCTCTTCTTTAACTCACACCGTATTCTACCTCTTTTAAATAATGGCAGTGGCAACATTCAAACCCATCTAATCACATAACAGATAATTATGTATCAATTATATAGCAGTGTGTATATATATCTCACTTGCTTTAAACCTCCAGAAATATTCCTTAACTTGCTTGCATCCCTTACAAGATTCCAGATCATTTAGATTTAGGTATCCAAGCTTATGCTTTGGAACTCTGGGAATATATGCACTCTTGCTGAAGCCCCCAGTCTTAACAGAACAGACTGGATGAACATAAAAAGAAAGTAGGGATGTGTCGTGAAAGGCAACATCTCCTATTCATGCTGAACACACGTTACAATTGGTCTTAGAAACTCAGTTTAAAAACTTCTGCATTAACTCCTTCTGTCAAGCTGCCTGGCTCAACCTTAGAAATTACTCTTAATATTACCTCCAGAGGTTTTTCATTGCCTTCTTAATTCTTCTTAATCTGCCTATCCCTAGTTTTTCACTGCTTTTTCATTGCCTGTCTGTTCTCAATACAATCTAAAAATGCAGGGTTATCCACATGCAAACTCCTTTCTCTGTGAGTTGATCCTTCAGGGTTCTGATTACAAGCAGCAGTATGTTTGTTAGTCCCATTACAGTGTCATGTAAATCCATTGAAGATCACTGAGGAAACTGAGGGCTGGCTGTTCTCACAGACGCCCTTGGCACAAAGTCCTGCTGCGCCAATAAGACACTTTTCAGGTATCTTTCACCATCCTTGGTATCAGAGAAGGCATTTAAAGATAAAAATCTATTTCGTATAAGAGGGGACAGACGTGAAGATGCATTTTATGTAAATTAGGTTAAAATTATTTACTTGAAGTGATTAAGAAAGCTGATGGAGTGTAATATGCATGGAGACATTTCTTCTGCCTCTTGACAATTGAATTTTGATTGGTTAGGCTTACTGTAGTGCTGTGCATGTCAACTAGGAATAAAATGATTGTTAGCACTAGAGAATAATCTGCTAATAAGACAGGCTTAAAGTGCAATAGCCTGTATGGTATGGATGCAAATGTATAATGTTTTAAAATGTAAAATGGACTTAAGGGCTTTGCAGTATATCTGTGTAGACATACTCCTCCATCCATCAGTATAGCTTAGCATTGGTAAAGAGGTACATGCAGCTGAATATTTTTACCATTTTTTTGTGAATGTTCAGTCACATAGTACTATTAACATTTTATGACACTGCATTCATATCATTTTATTCTGTAACTTGACCTTGGGAATGTTTATATTTTGAAGGATGTATTTGAAAGTTACACAATGTGTAGAAACCAAATAAATTCAAGGATTTAAAGTTGTTCCATTTGGCTATGGCACCCAGAAGCATTTGAAACAACTATCTTGATTAAAGCTAGTATAAAAGGGGAATTCACAAATACAGTCTACCGTTGGACAGCTGTTTCACAAGATGTTACTTTTACCTTAGCTTAATAAATTTCTAGACCTCTGTGTCCTGGCACTGCCTAAGTACTGTCATTTTTAACTGCAGAGAAACAGTTTTCTGTCCCTGGCACTCTATACTTTCACGTAAGTGACCATGAAAATATTTTTCCTCATAAATATCCTAAGAATTAAATGTCATTGTATTGTTTTTTTCTGTGTAAAAGAAATACTGGATTCACACCCACATACAAAATCACTTCCATCTCAGGAAGAACATAGGTTTGTGTGGTAGGATTCAGCTGAGACAGGTACTAGGAGAACCAATCACTAGAAGACTGAAATCTAGGCTTGTTTTACTTGCCCAGTTTAACAGCACTGAATTCAATCATTAATTAGCACACAAACTTTAAAGAATTAAAAATTAAAGACTAGAGAAAAGTATGTTTCTTCTCCTTCACATACTGCTAAATTTTGATCATTGAACTCAGATTTATTTTTGTACTGATGAAAGTACTAAAGGTTTTCACTGATTATTACCAGTGTGAGGGACAAGTGGGATCCACAGTCCTTGTTAGACCTCATAGTCTTCATCTCTATTGTCTATACTGTGCATAGATACAATGCAGACAGTCATGTCATCATGCTACTACGCAGGAACAACCTCATGAGCACAGTGGTGCAGTGATGACTCAACACTTCAGGGGTTTTCTTCTTGCACTTTTTTTACTCAAAGCTTTCAGAACTATGGGTACATAAGACATGCATAATTGAGCTCCAACTCAGGTTGGGAAGGGAAGGGAAGGGGAAGGGGAAGGGGAAGGGGAAGGGGAAGGGAAAGTCACCCAGTCTTCATTTGCCTACAAGTAATGGATTTTGTTTGTTTGGGGTTTAGTAACTTTCTTTATTTTTCATCTCCAAAGTTGTTTCTTAATTCCCATTGCTACCGATGAGAGCAATATGTATGCATGAAAAGAAAAATAAAACTTTTCATATTGTTAAACCTCATTGTTGATATTTTTATGGGTAAAAAAGAAATTATAATCCTGTCATTCTAGAGTTTAATACTTATAGTGCAAAGAAGATGAGTCAGAAACCTAGCTGCCATCACTGAAGGATTAATACTGTATCTTTCCCTTGTATTCATGAATGCACTCCAAGACATCTCTTCAAAATGAGACCAAAATAAAATTCACTTAATTTCATTTTAGTCACAAAGATGCATTTATTTTCCTGAAGCAAAGACTTGTCATGCATTCAGATGTTCCATCCCTTCCCCTAGAGAACACATATGTCACCTCCATGCTGTCTCAGCCCACTGAGGGAATAATAATTTTTAATAAGAGTGTTATAAAAAGACAGTTTAATTTGCATGTGAAAGGTTCTGTTATGAGAGCAATTATAAAGAGCAACCATGATTACAGATATCAAAGCAAACAACCCTGAAAACAATTAACATTTTATTGTCTGGACAACATCGTCAGAAGACTACTAAATTGCAAAGGTAAACATGGTATGTCAGTTGTTTCCTAATGAGATGGAACACAATCAAAGCCAATGACCACAGTAGTGGAAACTCTATAGAACCAAATGTTGTTTGAAGGAAATAACACTGACATATTTTGAGAAAAATAAAGTGTACTTGCATTTTTATACCTCTCTTTACACATCAAAAGTCTTTCTTTGTTCCAGAAAGTATTGTTACGTCAGATATGGGAGATTATATCCCACTTGTGAAACTAAAAGATGACAGTATAGATTTCTTCTCTCTGTTCAGAAATGGATGGTGTGTGTTCATTTCATTATGTCCTTCACCAAAAGAGAGGGCACAATGAAATGTTCCTGGCAAAATTTGCTTTTATCAGTGGTGGGTGAATGTGATTATATATTTTAGACTATTGGCACTTATCATCACAGAGTTAAATGTAGCAACCTCTGTCTGGAAGGGAACAGTTGGAAATAAACTGTAGTTGCCTGTCAAACACCTCTAGCAATGCCTGTCAATGGAGACTGAGAGTCTGTTGAAAGAATGATAGTTTAATTGAAATTTGTGGATTCAGAACAATGTGTAATTACTTACATCTCCATAAAAGGTATAATTAGGACTTACTAAGATAGCATTCATTTGGCAAGTCATTCATTAGATATGCTCATACCTACTGGAAAACATTTAAACGGACAAGATTTTGAATGAGATACTTTCAAAGGCACTGACCTTTTCCCACTGAGGAAATGAAGGCTTATTTCAAAATAAATAACCTACTAAATGCCTATAATCTAGGCTCATTAGAAATCTCTGGTTTGTATCCTACAAAGCATTCCTAATATCTTCTAGAACATTTTCTAAAACAAGTGATACACTGGCTGAAAATCAGGAAAAAAAAGAAGAGTTTATGACATTTGGAAGAAGGAATAGGCAACTCGGGAGGACTGCACGAATGTCATGAGGTTGTGCAGGGAGAAAATAGGGTCAAAGACCAACCAGAACTTAATCTGGCTACTTCTCTAAAAGATGATAAAAAGTCTCTATAAATACATTAGCAACAAAGGATGGTTAAGGAATATCTCCATCCTTTGTTGGATGTGGGGGGAAACGTAGTGGAAAGGCTGAGGAAAAGGCTGAGGTACTTAACTCCTTCTTTGCCTCAGTCTTTAATAGTAAGACCAGTTGTTTTCAGGGTACCCAGCCCCCTGAGCTGGACGACAGGGATGGGGAGCAGAATGAAGCCCCCATAATCCAAGGGGAAATGGTTACTGACCTGCTGCACCACTTAGACACACACAGGTCTATGGGGCTGGATAGGATCCACCCAAGGGTACTGAGGGAGCTAGCGGAAGTGCTCAACAAGCCACTTTCCATCATTTATCAGCAGTCCTGGCTAACCAGGGAGGTCCCAGATGACTGGAGGTTAGCCAATGTAATGCCCATCTACAAGAAGGGCCAGAAAGAGGATCTGAGAAACTATAGGCCTGTTAGTCTGATCTCGGTGCCAGGGAAGGTTATGGAGCAGATCATCTTGATTGCCATCACGCGGAACGTACTGGACAACCAGGTGACCAGGCCCAGTCAACATGGGTTTAGGAAAGGTAGGTCTTGTCTGACCAACCTAATCTCCTTCTATGACAAGATGACCTGCTTAGGGGATGAGGGAAAGGCTGTGGATGTTGTCTACCTAGTCTTTAGTAAAGCCTTTGGCACAGTTTCCCACAGCATTCTCAGCAAACACTACTCTGGGTAAAAAAAACCTGGCTGGATGGCCAGGCTCAAAAAGTTGAGGTGAATGGAGTTAAATCCAGTTGGCAGCCAGTCACAAGTGGTGTTCCCAAGGGCTCAGTACTGGGACCAGTTCTCTTGAATATCTTTATCAATGATCTGGACGAGGGGATCGAGTGCACCCTCAGTAAGTTTGCAGACGACACCAAGTTAAGCAGGAGTGTTGATCTGCTTGAGGGTAGGAAGGCTCTACAGAGGGATCTGGACAGGCTGGATCAATGGGCCAAGGCCAACTGTATGAGGTTCAACAAGGCTCAGTGCTGGGTCCTGCACTTGGGTCACAACAACCTCATCCAATGCTACAGCATTAGGGATGAGGGACTGGAAATCTGCCCGGCAGAAAAGGACCTGGCAGTGCTGGTTGACAGCCGGCTAAATATGAGCCTGCAGGTTGCCCATGTGCCCAGGTCACCAAGAAGGCCAACAACTTCCTGGCTTGTATCAGAAATAGTGTGGCCAGCAGGACTACGTGTATTGGGTTTGTGTGGCAAGGTTTTGGTAGCAGGGGGGCTGCAGGGGTGGCTTCTGCAAGAAGCTGCTAGAAGCTTCCCCTATGTCTGATAGAGCCAATGCCAGCCGGCTCCAAGACGGACCCATTGCTGGCCAAGGTTAGGCCCATCAGCAGCAGTGGTAGTGCTTCTGCAATAACATATTTAAGAAGGGAAAAAACCAAAACAAAACAAAACAAAAAAAACCCAAACAGCAGCTTTTGCAGCCAGAGAGAGGAGTGAGAAGATGTGAGACAATTTGCAGACACCAAGGTCAGTGCAGAAGGACGGGGGGAGATGCTCCAGGTGCCAGAGCAGAGATTCCCCTGCAGCCCCTGGAGAAGACCATGGTGAAGCAGGCTGTCCCCCATAGCAGCCCATGGCGGATGGTGGGGAGCAGAGATTCCACCTGCAGCCCATGGAGGACCCCACATTGGAGCAGGTAGATGCACCTGAAGGAGGCTGTGACCCTGTGGGAAGCCCACACTGGAGCAGGCTCCTGGCAGGACCTGTGGCCTCACAGAGAGAGGAGCCCACGCCAGAGCAGGTTTGCTGGCAGGACTTGTGACCCCATGGGGGACCCACGCTGGAGCAGTCTGCTCCTGAAGGTCTGCACCCCATGGGAGGGACCCACGCTGGAGCAGTTCATGAAGAACTGCAGTGCATGGGAAGGACTCACATTGGAGAAGTTCACGGAGGACTGTCTCCTGTGGGAGTGACCCCACACTTAAGTGAGGGAAGAGTGAGAGGAGTCCTCCCCCTGAGGAGTAAGCAGCAACAGAGACAATGTGTGATGAACTGACCAGAACTCCCATTCCCTGTCCCCCTGTGCCACTCAGGAGTAGGTAGAGAATTTGGGAGTAAAGTTGAGACTGGGAAGAAGGGATGGGTGGGGGGAGGTGTTTTAAGGTTTTGTTTTATTTCTTATTGCTCTACTCTGTTTTCTGGGTAATAAATAAGATGAATTTTTCTAAGTTGAGTCTGTTTTGCCTGTGATGGTAATTGATGTGTGATCTCTCCCTATCCATATCACGACCCATGACCCTTTTGTTATACTTTTTCTCCCCTGTCCAGTTAAGGAGGGGAGTGATAGAGCGGCTCTGGTGGGCACCTAGCCTCCAGCCAGGGTCAACCCACCACATCAGAGAAGTGATTGTCCCCCTGTACTTGACACTGGTGAGGCCGCACATCAAGTACTGAGTTCTGTTTTGAGCCCCTCACTACAAGAAAGACATTGAGGTGCTGGTCCAAAGAAGAGCAACAAAGCTTGTGAAGGGTCTAGAGAACAGGTTGTGTGAGGAGCAGCTGAGGGAACTGGGGTTGTTTAGCCTGGAGAAAAGGAGGCTGAGGGGAGACCTTATTGCTCTCTACAGCTACCTGAAAGGAGGTTGTAGCAAGGTGGATGTCAGTCTTTTCTACCAAGTAACAAGCAATAGGACAAGAGGAAATGGCCTCAAGTTGCACCAGAGGAGGTTTAGATTGGATATTAGGAAATATTTCTTCACTGAAAGGGTTTGTAAGCATCGGAACAGGCTGCCCAAGGAAGTGTTTTTGTTATCATCCCTGGAGGTATTTAAAAGGTGTGCGTAGGGACATGGTTTAGTGGTGGACTTGGCAGTGCTAGGTTAACAGTTGGACTCCATGATCTGAAGTTCTTTTCACAGCTAAATAATTCTATGAGTCTATGATTTTATAAATCAAAGTTATCTGTCACCAGGGTACTTGTACCAATCATAACAGATGTTTTTATGAATTCAGTAGCTAAAATACAGAGGTAGTTACCCCCAAGATAGATATGCTAAAGAAATATAGCAACACATAATCTTTTAGATTAAGTTGCTTCAATTCCATAGAATGGCTGAGCAAATACTTCTGAAAGAAGTCAGTTGCTATTTGTCAATTAGATGTGCACTTCTCACAGTTCAAAACCCATACTGGATATTTGGTGACATGAGCTCATGCTTTTCCCTTGATTTTTCCAGACATCTACCTCTGGTCATCATTTTGAAAACTACTCTGGAAAGACAGCATGAGACACTGTTATTCTACCGGTTCTCATTCTCATGAAGGAGAAACTTTCTTCACCTGGAAGAAGAATAACTTCTACCATATGAAATGACTATTCCTGTGTATTTTGCCTTAACTAACAAGAGTGACCCTTTCCAAAAACATTTAGAATACTTTTTCACTTTTTCTACTCAGATAAAACCATTTTCCTAGAAATGTTAATACATCCCTTGTGATGGAAAGTGTTACCACTTCCCTTGAAATACCTTGCTTACTGAATGCCAGTCAAATGACAGTTGCCTTACATGATGTGTATGTCTCAGGGAATTATGGAAGTTTGCTTGCTTACTTATCAACTGTAGAAAAGTATTTGCAGACAACCATCTTTCAAAAGAAGCCTCCCTTTGTGCACAGTGGGAAATCTTTTCTTATACAAGGCATTTTAGTATTTCAGAACCTATAAAGGTGAAGAGATTTTTTTATTGTATGTGTATGTGTTATATGTATTTTTATCAAGAAATAACTAATTAACATAATGCTTGTCATTGCTACATGTTTTCCTGAGCATGAGGGTTATCTTTTTGTTCCTCAGTTTTGGAAATGAATGTATTATGGATCTTTAATTAGTGTTTTTGAGTTAATCAAGAATGTCCTCAAGTTACGTAATTCTCACAGAAATTCATATGACTAGTGAGACCAGCGCCCTAATATATTTTTAACCCTCAAATGAGTCTTTTGCAACCATATAATTTCATAAATTGTATCTTTTTTCTAATTTGTTAAAAAGGACATTTAATTCTTACATTTTTAGTGGGAAAAAGATCTCTGTCAGCCTTGAATTTCATCATGTTATTTCTCCTTGTATGTTTGATTTTCTTCAATGCAGCTTCCTAGCCCATTGGCCTGTTCTGCTTAAAATTAGTAAATGTCTCCTGTACTTTCAAGCTTATAATTCAGCTCTTTTTGCTCAATCACTATTTACTGCTGCTATAAATACTACATTTGGCTAAAAGTCTGTGCTGTGCAAATTCTTCTAGCTCTTGCAAATGCTTACAAAACCCGTTGAAATTCTCATGTCTTTTCCAAAACACTGAATGCTGTCTCATCTTGTTTTGCATAACACTGCATGTTCCTTTTGTTTTGTCTTGCTATTTGTCTGTGTGACTCCAACTCTGAACTCAGAAAACACCTTTCTTTTTCTCTTTTCCATTAATAATTTGGAATTATCATTATTACCTCAGGACTGGAATATCACAGACACTACATATGCTTCAGTCCAGACTTCATGACTTCTTTGCTTGGCAAATTCAATTTCAAGGGGTTAATTCTGGGTCTCCCACATGACTTTGAGTGTTTTGTTCCATTTTAATCTGATCTGCCATTTAAGCTCCCAGATTCAGTAAGACCGATTCATCAGTCTTATATGTAGGACAAACTCCTTTATGGTTCTTTTCTGTATCCTTGTTTGAAAAACGTGAATCAATCACAAACATTTCAGGTCTGTAGTACTCACATTTTAGCAATGTCTCTTGTGCCTGAGTTATCTTAAAATTTTGAAGGAAAAAAACTGAATATAAATCCATGATAAACTACTGAAAAAATAACATTAACTGGTTCGCCTTCTTCCTGGTGCCACTGCTTGAAAACGCAGAATAAATAGTCTGAACTTCCACCAGCTGCCCTCTGCATATTTAAAAGTTATTAAAAAGTTATTAACAGCTGAAATTATTGTCACAGAATTATTTTTGCACAGTAATCCCTCAGTGTCAAGGAACATAACAGGAAGTACTTCATTGTCTGGGATTTAACTGATTCATTAACTGAGTTTTAACTAAACTCATATAACAAAAAGTTCCAAGTTGCTCCTTGTAAAAATGTTTTACACTTACAGTTCCTCAATTTCCAGTTGGTGCTGCTTGCTAATTTCTTACAGGTCCAAAAGATAATAATAATTGCAGCTGTTCCTCAAGTCTAAGAATTTGGACACAGTTCTATTCAAACACCTGTGGTCAACCTTTTGGGAGTATCGTGAGTTAGCACAGGTGAGAATTCCCCCAGTATTCTCCTTGCCCTTTGCATGCAGAACAGTATCATACATGCATGTGTTTATAGAGAAAATCAAATGCCAATTAAAGCAGAATAAGAAATAAAGTGAAATGTTTCTAGTTAGAATAAGCGTTTTCAGGAAGTGTATTGGTCATTAATTTTAGGCTGGCAAGAGTCAGGATAATATGAAACCAAGAATGTCATGTGTTTTTTTTTTTTTACTCATCCTGAATACACCTATCACAGATCTTCAAAAGAATTTTCTTACTCCTCCAGGAAGAAAAACAGAATGATCGCTTAGGAGGAATGCCTACCTTTTTAAAGCTGTATATATCTTCTTTCTCTAAGTTTTCAAAACCGAATTTGAACGTACTAGAAAATTTTGCAATACACAAAGTTTTTTTTTTTTTTTTTTAAATAAATGTGTTATTTGCTAAAGACTATTTATTATCTAGTTTCATGCCACTGAAATACATTAGAAAAAGACTGGGAAGCTGAAATTCGAAACCCAGGTTTGGAAGATCAAAGGCCTTTGGATTAGGCAGACTTTTGTTTTCCATAAATTCCATTGGGTATCAACTGGGTTGAGTGAATAATAAATATAGACATTTACCTAACAGGTTAATGAACAGCTTGCTGTGGGACTCCAGAGTGTTAATGAGCATCTGACTAATTTTCTAGTGAATCATATATATCTGCACATGGTCAGGAAGAGCTAGGTACAGGAAACAGCTAAGCAGATGCCCTAGCTATTAGAAGTACAAAACCATGTCAGTGTAAATTGATTAGTTGCTGCTTTGTTTCTACTGCAGTTAGTCTACTCATATGCCAGTAGGAGAAATCAGGTCAAGCTTGGATGTTACAAAATTTCAAATATGTCCAGGTTTTACAATGCCAAGCAGGCAAGTTACTTTAAGGTGCAATTAACATAGAAAAAGAAAAACACACCAGAGGAAAAAAAAAAGTTCCAAGATTGAATGAACACTAATCAACATATTTGATGTTTGAAAAAGAGTCAGATTAACATCATCTCTTAGGTGAGTGATTTTTTTTTTTTTAATAATGCTTTCTACTGGCCTTAGCATGCAATTAAGCTGTCATCTAAAGTGCCATACATGGGAAAATTATAAGTTGAGATGAGGATGCTAGCTGTTCTTTATTTCTGAAAGCATCAGAGAATGCTTGACTATTATGTATTGCTGAGATCTCTTCAGGAGTCAAAACTGCTGAGGCAGCCTTCAAAACTCTGTATACTGAGAGACATTGCAGCAAAGGAGTAGTCTATCAGTATAGTCTTGTTTTCGCAGCTTCCACTACTGAGGGCTCTGCTAGAGCTGACAAGATGCTGCTGTGAGGAAGCGTGTAGTGGTCCTGAAGCACAGCTGCTATTGGAGAATGTAAGCAGATTTTGAGAGAATGCATGAGATGAAAACATTGGACAAAATGGAAAAAAAAAAAAATGGCAGGACACAAACTGAACTGTAAAAAAGCAGAAGTCAGCTTGACATTTAAAATATTCCTCTTTTAAGATACCAGTGACCAAGGAGAAATACATGACACAAATTACCTAATCATCTTTAAATTGAATCCTAATTTTGGGAAATCTTAGGAATAATACTTAAAAAAATAATAATCTAGAATGATGAAGAAAATAAAAGAAAGCTTATTTCTGTTTACCAGTAACTAAATTTAATATTGTTTGATTGTAATAAATGGGGGAGTGGGGAAGAGAAAAAAGAACATTCAATGAATAAAAAAATTAATAGGTATCAGGCCAGATGAGATTTTTATTCCATAAAAAAGCTATAGAGTGGATTTCATCCTGCAGAAAGTCTTCAACAAACACAGTCCTTTGAAGAAAAAGGCTGTTTTTTCCACTGATGACGTAGTAGGAAAAGGTGATCTGCTGTGTCATAATACTGTTATTTCTCCACACTATGTTATATCACATCTCATGGCCTACACAAGGTCTGTGATTTGCATCACTCACAGCTTCTTTACTGGATATCTTGCTTTTAGGGCACAAACCCCCATAATTTACAACTGCAAGAGCAATAATGGAATGCAGGGAGAGCTCCCCTGCATTAAGTGACTGCTCTCTGGAATTTGTCTGCTTTTTTTCACATTAACTGGAAAGGACAGAAAAGGTGTTTTAAAAAGACTATTGAAAAATTGCTTTAGCATATTCCAGCATAAATTCTGAACAAAGACTTTAAATTTTGAGCCAATCTGATAGATACCAAATTCAGTCTCTGAGGTCCTAGACTCTCCCATGGGACTTTAAGCTTGAAAGCTTTCTTCTTTCAACATTTTCCTCCAGTCTTAGACTTCAAATTAGGCCTGATTTTCCCAAGATGACCTGCAGATATGTGACTGTTCTAATCAGCAAGTGATCTCAAGCTGAGGGCGTTCAGGCTGCTTTCCCTAATGCACAGTCAAGCCATAAATCTTGGAGAGAAAAAAGAGTGGCAAGTTGAAACATTGTAACTAAATGTCTGCAAGGCCCCACCAAAAGTTGTAGTTTAACAGTGGCTCAAACCAAAACAAAATGTTTCCTCTGTTTCAGCAAACCAAAATACATGTATGTTTTTCTGACATGGAGCTGGAGCTGATTTTGTAGAGCCACGTTTCCACCTAATAGTTACTTCAGCAGAAACCACTCTAGCTTCCACTCTGGGTTATCTAGGGTGCTAATCATCACCGCACGACTGATGCCAGCCTGACTGAGGTGTTTTATGTGATGTATCCTCCCATCACACATATCACCACGTGTATGGGAAGCAAATTCGATTTTTATAGTCCCAAGCAAAGAAATGAGTGGGTAGTCTCTGAGACAGAACATTTTGTTGCAGGTGTATTCCAGAAAGCTATATCTTATTTTGAAACAATGCAGGGTCTCCTTAGTATCAAGTAATAATAACATGAACACAACTATTTTGTTCACGTTTCCATAATCCTCTAATAGTATAGTACAGCATAATGCAACTAAAGAGATCCTTTCAGTATCCTCCATACTACAGGACCAGAAGATATTCACTAGTGTCATTTCAGACATAAATTCAGACTGGAGAAGAAAAATGCATCTGTCTTCAGATATGTATATATAAAGGGACTAGAAAAAAAATTACATATTGCTTTAGTCAAATTTTGTCTCTTAAACAGAGATATGGAGAAGAACTTAATTGTTGTATTGCTTTTGACTTGTCCTCTGACATTTCACAAATTTCATAATTTCATTCTTTAGTAATGTATTTTTAATTTAATTAAACACATTTAATTTAAGAAATTTTCTGGAAAGAGTGAAGAAAGGAAAAAAAAAGAATTCTAATAACAATAGTAATATGAATAATAACAACATTAAAAGCCAGTTGTTTCTTGGATGATTCACAAAAAGCAGCATTTTCTTTCTAAAATATGTTAGGCATGTTTTTAAAACATGGTTGTTAAAATAAATTGAGATATTCTAAAGCCACAGAAAATCACCATGATTAATATTGGACTCTGTACATAATGCAGCCCAAATGACTTCGCTGAATAAAGTGTTTTGCACAGAATTACATAGAATTAGAGAACAACCCCCCAAAATCTCAGCACGTAAATCTTGTCATATTTTTTTCAGCATCTCTCTTCCCCAGGAGAGAGACACTGATGCCCTAAGTCTGGCTTAGACTCTTAGGGCCTATCTCCATGAGCTGTTAGGATATCAAAAGGGCAGAATTTAGGCATTGCATAGAAAGCTACGATACTGAAAATATCAATTATCATGGACAAATGCTGGAATTTCTTGAATTCGGTGAGGAATTTACTTTCTATGCTTTTTTAGTGTCTAGCCACAACATTGCATTTTCACAGAACTGCATCAGAATTAATGGACTGGTGTAGTGCTGGAAATAAGAATGAAGGAAGACTGCACGGTGCAGATCTTATCAATTCATGTGCCTGCGAGCACATGCAGAATATCTGGTAAAGACTAGTGGGTACACAGAGAGATCACCTCCTTTGCTGGCTCAGGAAATCAAAGTCTGGATTAGCTTACTTCTGCATTTAATCAGAATCCAGAAATGAACCATTGAACCTACTTTGACCCTCATCACTAGCTGTAGGCTAATCAGAGTGTGCCCGTCTGCTTGTGTGTAGAGGAGGGAAGCCTCCAGTGGGAATCAAGTGACAAGAAGTTCTCAAGGCGTTCTAACACATGCTGACAGAATCAAGCTCCATATGTAATGTAGCATTAGTTGACTTTTTCTTTTAAAAAAGATGGTGAATGTCAATATCTGTTTTAAGGAATAACTTGGGGCTTAAAGCAATGACCAAGGATACAGAAAACAAATGATCAATTTCCTCTCTGTCTTCAGTGATTTAAACCATTTTCCATCTCTTAAGAATCTTCCACTCACTTTCATAAACAGCGTAAGGTGTCCATGTTCTAGCATGGTGGTGCTGGGACTGAAAGAATAGGGGAGGTAGCTTGCCCTTCTCCCTTCCAGTTAAAGTTATCCTGTTGTTTAGGAAAGAATTCAAGGTCTGTAAGGGAGGAATTCTTCAGGGTTTTTTTGTTTTGGTTTGGTTTATTTTGTTTTGTTTTGTTCCCATAGTCATTCTCTTCTGGAAAGGGAAGGACATGGGTTCTGGTTTTAAGTCTGGAATTTATCTCCTGTAGCATTCAGCTGACCATAAACAGCATCTGTATCTGAGCTAGCCACATGTATGGGTACTTTTGGATCAACTAATCTCATCCTAAAGCATATGCTCAAAATAGGTCAGCAGATTAATATCCTAAACCTAAGCATTTTTCTCCACATACTGTAGACGTCATTGGGGGTAACTTTTTCAGATACCACCATTTATATTCAGGATATCTAAAGTTAGGTAAGATGAATCTCACCTTGGTGACTTTTGTAAAATATGGACATTACTCAGGGAACAGTTCTTTCTTCTATCTGGTAAATCTTGAGGTCATTTCTACACAGTGGACATGCTTTAGCAGCAATACTAGAAGTTGATCCTGAAACATTCCTAAAATAAACAGATAACCATCTTTTGACAGGAGGAGTAGCAGTAGGTGCTGAATTTTGATTTTCCATGCAGATTCACACCTCAACTCCCTAAAAAGAGTATTTGACAACATTTTAAATGGTAAATTCAATGCATTTGTTAAGGAGAAAGGGAAAGACACTTGCGGTTGGAGAGCAACATTTAGTCTGCGCAGCTAATGTCTTGGTCTAGGTCTAAGAAGCCATCTCAGTGTCATTCCAAGACAGCTCATATCTTTCCATGTGTTGTATAAAGAGCCTTGGCAGTTAATACCCCTATTTCATGACCCCTATTTAAAATTATGTTTTGATACCAAATAACTGGTTAATCTTTAAAATATTCAATATCAATTATGTCAATAGCATATTTCTCAAAGGGCACATCATGGAGCATGCTGGCAGTGCCACACAAGCATGCAAGTATAATCCTTTAGTGCTAAAATCAGTATCATTCAGATTTTAGTTCTCATCAAGAATAGATATTCAATGAGCTTACAAAGATTTTTTTATAAACCTGTGCTACTTAGCATTAATAAAAACTTTATGAATTATGTCCAACATCATCAGCTGCATTATCATGCTTGGGACCAATATCACGATGAATGGCCTGTAATTAGCCAGATCATATCACTTGTCTTTTATATAGAATTAGCTTGGTCCTTGGCAATGTTTTAAAACTTTGGCTGAAACCTATTCAGATCTGATAATTTTCAGAAGTCTAATTTTAGTAGCTGATATTTTATATCCTTCTGGCTGATGTCAGAATGGAGCATATGTTGTGATCATAACATATATATTTTCAAAGGTTTTTCTCCAAATGTAGATAGAAATACCAGAACACTTCTACCCATGCTTGATTATTGCTGTTTAGCAGTTCAACAGGTGTCACATTTCTTTAAAAAGAGAAGACAAGTGATTTACTTAGAATAAGTACACATTTTGGACAGCTGAAATTTTCCACAGATCTAACGGATGAAGAGCCAAATGGAAAAGGAAACAGCAGCTAATCTATAGCATTGTATTTTAAATCAAAATAACCGTCTTAATTACCCCAATTGTATTTTAAAGAGGAAAAGAGGCACTTTTCCTTTATTCTCCTTAGTAATGTAATGAATGCTAGAAGGTTAAAAAAAAAGCGTCTTCTCTATTTGAGAGTAAACACCTCCCTCTTCTGGGACTTTCTGTGAAATGCACGGCCATTAAGATTCTGGACACACGGCATGAAGCGCTGTTTAGTTCTCTGTGCACATATCATATAGGAAAGCTGGCCATTAATTCTTTTAAATCTAGTGTGTCATTAGCTTGAGGAAGTATAGAATCATTTTTTTTTTCTACTTATTCTCCTTGATATTTTTTATCTCCCAAGGACCTAATTTTCTTTGTCATAGAGCTAGTCACAAACTGCAAAAACAAGGCAAAAGGAACATATGTTTTTAGGATTCTTCAGTTATTAGTGACACATGATAAGCGTACTGCAAAAACATATCCCTTTCATCTTTTAAATTATTAAACACTCTAAGACCAAATGAAAAGGCACTATCTCTTTATCAGACAGCTGCATGTACTGTGTTAAATTGTTGGCCAATTTTTATGAATTATTAATAAACACAGTAATTTAGCTGGAAGAAAGTTCATTAATGTCTAAAGGATTAATAATTACAGTCTAGCAACCAGTCTCCCCCTGTCTGTGGAGCAAGTGTTCCCAAATTGTACCTAGTGACAGCAGGTACATTTTTTTAAATCTTAGGTACATATTTCTAGTATGGCACTCATCAAGTATAAACTGGTTCTTAAACTTATCAGCAACTGCCACAGACAATAATACTATGCTATTATAGATGTTGCTGCCAATCAAATCATCGCACAATAATGGTACCACATTATGGGAAACCACTTGTGACTTTGTTAATACGAAGTGCTGCTAAAATGACAAGGGGCACAGACTTCATCTACGCTCTTAGCACTGGCAATCACAATTTATGGGAGTAATATCTTCTAGCAGTAAAGCTTCCAAGATTTATGAAAAGTCATTGTGAACAGTTGTCAAGTATATCTCGCAGTTATTTTCGTACAAAATACTGTAGAATCTGTCATGAATACAAGAAATGCAATTATATCTAACTAAATATTCCTATTTATGTGTATGTACACACACAAAAAGCTGTCTATAAGAAAATATTTTCGTGGGTGTATAGATATATGAAAATTATGAGTGTTGTTGAAAAAGTTTTATTTGGGAAGTTGATGTATGTGAATATACAGAGAGTGCACACAGATAATTTTCTGAACATACACGCATACTGGATTAATCTTTTAAAGAAAATAATTTATAGTCTACGCACCATGAAATGCTTATGTTGTTTTGTTTCATGCTTTTATTAAAAGTCATTAAATTTGTAGCAAAACCAAGCATAAATTTTACTTAAAGATATTGTAAATCTCTTTTTCTCATTAACTAACTTAGATGGAATGTAATGATGAATACAGTAAAAGATTATTATTTTTGCAAATAATTCTCTTCATAATTTTATATTATTATTTTTAAAACTTAGGGACAACACTCACTAGAAATCAGAGGTTTGGGGAGTTTCTTTTTGTATTGGGTTTGCGTGGCAAGGTTTTAGTAGCGGGGGGGCTACAGGGGTGGCTTCTGTGAGAAGCTGCTAGAAGCTCCCCCTGTGTCTGATAGAGCCAATGCCAGCCGGCTCCAAGACGGACCCGCCGCTGGCCAAGGCCAAGCCCATCAGTGACGGTGGTAGTGCTTCTGGGCTAACAGAGTTAAGAAGGGGGAAAAACCCTGTGCAACACCAAGACCAATTTCAGCCAGAGGGAGGAGTGAGAAGATGTAAGAAACCCTGCAGACACCCAGGTCAGTGCAGATGGAGGGGCAGGAGGTGCTCCAGGCACCGGAGCAGAGATCCCCCTGCAGCCCATGGTGAAGGCCATGGTGAAGCAGGCTGTCCCCCTGCAGCCCATGGAGGAAGGATGAGGGGGTGTAGCGATTCCACCTGCAGCCCGTGGAGGACGCCACGCCAGAGCAGGTGGAGGCACCTGAAGGAGGCTTTGACTATGTGGGAAGCCCACACTGGAGCAGGGGAAGAGTGTGAGGAGTCCTCCCCGTGAGGAGGAAGGAGCGGCAGAAACAACGTGTGATGAACTGACCGTAACCCCCATTCCCTGTCTCCCTGTGCCACTGGGGGGGAGGACGAGGTAGAAAATTTGGGAGAAAGTTAAGCCTTGGAAGAAGAGAGGGGTGGAGGGAAGGTGTTTTAAGATTTGGGTTTTATTTTCTCATTGTCCTACTCTGATTTGATTGGCAATAAATTAAATTAATTTCCCCAAGTTGAGTCTGTTTTGCCCATGATGGTAATTGGTGAGTGATCTCTTCCTGTCCTTATCTCGACCCATGAGACTTTCGTTATATTTTCTCTCCCCTGCCCAGCTGTGGAGGGGAGTGATAGAGCAGCTTTGGGGGTACTTGGCATCCAGCCAGGGTCAACACACACCAGTTTTTTAAAAATTATGACCTTGTACCAAGAGAAAGGCTAGTGTTTCCAAAGCCAGTAACCAAGTTGCCATGATTTATCAGTGCAGGTATTTTAAACCACCTAAACCACACTTAAACAGAAGTTACTTCATTTAAGGAATTCCAGAGCAATCCTTTTAGTCACCAAAGTAATATTCTCACCTTTTCTTAGTATCATCATCTACTTTGGAGTATTTCAGCATGGATTTAAAAAGTCTGACCTCTTTGGAAATCTCCTTTGAATTTTTTTCTCTGTCACTTTTGAATTAACATTGTTCTTCATCCTCCTCTGACTAAGGAGTGCATTTAAAATCAATCTCTGAATTTTGGAAATAATTTTGTATCTCATGAACCCTGTAAAAATTTAAAGTAGTTGTCTCTTTTGTGATATATATAATTATATACATATACACATACATAATGCATATTTATAGCACATTTGTGAAGATGAGGGCAACCTTACCTGTACTATATTTCTGATACCAAACCTATACCTAGTCAGTTCATAGACTACAAATAAATGTATGCTATTTATAGGAGGGAATGAAAAGATGAGAAATAGCTTCAGAATCTATGCTAAAAATAAAAAAGGATTCAAGTATTTTTGTACTAAGTGTTCAAATGACCAGAATATTTACTTTTTTTGCTTTTATGGACTAATGACAGAATCATAGAATGGTTGAGGTTGGAAGGGACCTCAAGACATCATGTGGTGCAACCATCCTGCTGAAGCAGACTGCGCAGGACAGTGTCCAGATGGATTTTGAATATCTCCAAGGAGGGAGACTCCACAACCTCCCTGGGCAACCTGTGCCAGTGCTCAGTCACCCTCACAGTGAAAAAGTGTTTCCTGATGTTCAGAAGGAACCTCCTGTGTTTCACATTCTGCCCATGGCCTCTGGTCCTGTCACTGGGCACCACTGAAAAGAGCCTGGCTCCATCCTCTTTGCACCCTCCCTTCAGGTATTTATATACTTTGAAGAAATCTCCCCTTGAACCTTCTTTTCTCCAGGCTGAGCAGTCCCAGCTCTCTCAGCCTTTTCTCACAGGAGAGATACTCCAATCCCTTAATCATCTTTGTAGCCTTTTGCTGGACTCTCTCTAGTATGTTGATGTCTCTCTTGTACTGAGGAGCCCAGAACTGGCCACAAGACTCCAGATGTGGCCTCACCAGTAGTAGAGGGGAAGGATCACTTCCCTTGACCTGCTGGTAACAAGCCTCCTAATGCAGCCCAGGACACCATTATCCTTTTTTTGCTGCAAGGACACATTGCTGGCTCATGTTCAGCTTGGTGTCCACCTGGACCCCCAGGTCCTTTTCTGCAAAGTTGCTTATGCTGGGGCCAAGCATCTAGAGTATTTGTGCATGGGTTTGTTCCTCCCCAGGTACAATATTTTGTATTCTCCTTGTTGAACTTCATGAGTTTGCTGTCAGACCATTTCTCCAGCCTGTTGAGATCTCTCAGAATGGAAGCACAAGCCTCTGGGCGGTCAGCTATTCCTCCCAGTTTTGTGTCATCTGCAGACTTGCTGAGGGCACGCTCTGCCCCATCATCCAGATCATTAATGAAGATATTAAACAGGACTGGACCTACCATTGATCCCTGGGATACACTAGTTACTGGCCTACAGCTAGACTTTGTGCTACTCATTAACCCCTTCTGGACACAGCCATTCAGCCAGTTTTTCATCCGCCTCACTGTGCTCATTCATCCTATACCTCATCAGCTTGGCAGTAGCATTGGCAGTATGTTATTGGCAGTAGCATTTGTATCGACAGCAACAATAACAACAGTAATACTAATAAAAATGTTATTTCTTAACTTAAACTGCTAACATTCAACTTTAGGATTTTAAAACATGTTATATTCAAGGGAAATTACAGTATTAGTTCTTGGGGCATCCTGGATTTTGTGCAAGGACCAAATTTACATGAGAAGAAATACAAAACTGGTCATTTCAGGAAGTCAGTGCAGTGTCAGCCATAGTTTTGCTTAGATCCCTGGGTTTCACTGTAGACTAATGAAAAGAAAATCAGGCATGAAGAACCTCCAAACCACTAGTCAGCTTCATGTGTACCCATCAAGAACTGGTTGGAAATGCAGGAGCAACTGAATTGGGTGAAACTTCCTCATCCCCAAGAATTACAGTCATAATCTCTTTATGAGCAAACAGGAACCTTACACATTTGAAGAGCCAAGGATTGTTGTTGGCCTAACTGAAATCTTGAATATCTGACCAAATACTATTGTGATTATTAATGTTATTTTTAAAAAGGTATTATTAAAATAGTAAGTTACGTAGGCTCAAATTAACACAGATAACCTCCCTATTAATATTCCAAGAAGTGATCTGCAAAGAAAAACAACTATCACCAAACCCTTCTCTCTGATGTTATGCATCCTTGCCCATCTCCCTTGGGCCCCCAGGCCAATGGTCCCAATTTCGCTCGGACCGGGGCTGTGGGTGTTGCAGGGAGAGTCAGCACCCCTTGGTCCCCACGGGGAAGGGTGGGGTGCCCACAGTGGGTATGGCGCCCTTGGCCCAGGGACCCTGTTGGGACTCTGCGAGAGGTTTTCTACCACCACGACCCCCCTTCAAATGAAGATGGTCTCATCACTGCTGCCCTGTCATTTTCTCAGCAGAAATTGCAACACCACCAAAGGGAGCACCACAAAAAAAACTCCTGATTTGGGCTTATGTGAAAAACCTGAAGACTTCTGCTTCCTCAGGACTTATGAGGAAGAAGACTTTCCTTTAGCTTTACTTGAAGCGGCATTGCCCTGCCCCATGTTAGTATAGCTTATCCTAATATGAGAAAGGAAAGAGTATCTTTTATGCAGTACAATTTAAAAGTGCGAGACTTCATTTTTTTCCAGCATGGGTTAATGTTTTACAATTAAAAAAATAAAATTAGAATGTTACTTACATTCACAATAAACAAGCAAAGAAACAAAACCAGGAGTGACTCTTCCATAGGAATTTAAATTGTTTGCTTCTGATCATGGATCAAAGCATTATTTGGGGGCTTGATTGTTTTTTCATTCTCTCGTGTATTTTTCAAGTTTAACAGGTAATATTTAAGCAGTGTCTGTGCGGCCTCTAGTGGAGACACTTCTATACAAAGTATCATTTGAGTGAGAAAACTTAACAATAACAATACAGGGATTCTGCTGATTCGCTTTTGTTGTTGTTCCCCTAATAAATATTAAAATTCAGATTTATACACATAGTAAAGTTTGCTGTACGAGAAGTAGAGGAAATTGACATATCTGTGTTGGTAAAGGATCTGTACCTCATACATAAATTAAATTCTGCTTATAAGAGTATAAGTCTGGTGAAAGTTCACTGAAATCCATAGAATTAGAGAAGACAATGAGATGCATAATTGAGCACAAACTGCAGGTGTTGATTTTTCAAACATTAATTTCACTTACAGAAAAGAAAACTTTCAAGAGATTTTTTTCAGGCTGATGGAAAGAACTTGTCCAACATCAGCACAGCTGGGAAAGTAAGTACAGCCTATTAAGACATTTTAGCATCACAAAGAAATAAAATCCTGAACTGCATTTGATGTATTAATTCTTACATTTTTTCAAAAGAATTAAGCCTTAGATACTCAAAAGTATTTTTGTATTACAGCCTAGGTCCACAAAGAGAGATATATACAAGGTAGACACTTTAGGTTTAAATTCAGAATGTATCTTCCCAAAATCACCATTCAATTTTATAACTTCAGAGTTCTTTAATTCCTCAGTTTATTAGAAGAAAATTCCTTTGTTCCCTGCATTGATACTACAAAGAGTCAGACAGTTATAGTGAAATTTTTGAACTTGCCTTTTTTTTTTTTTTTTTTTTCTCTTGACAGAAAACCTGTAGATATTTTCATTTTTTACCTTAAGCATCTCATTCCCCCTCCCCTGGTCTCTTTTCTCCAATAAAAAGTAAAAGGACCTCACAATACCTTCCAGTTCATCAGTACCTGAAGCACTTACCTGAACCCTGGTAAAGCAGAACCAAGTCACTGTTCTTATTCCATGCAGACTTGAACCCAGATGTTCCACTTCCCCCAAATGCTCAGCAGGGTGTCTGTACTAGGAATGTAAATGGAGCCAGGAAAAAATACGAAGAGTTGATACATGACTGTTAGCATGCTTCCTGGCATAGTCCGGCCAGTGCCAGCTAGTGCTTGTTCACGGAGTTGAAACACGAGTCCTAGGATGTTGTATGCCAGCAACTATTCTTAAAAGAACTATAGGTGAGGCTACCCTATTTTTGGAGATAAAAGATGTTTTTAGACAGGAAGATACAAGTGGTACTGTGCTGTTTGTCCTCACAGCCAGGTGTCATTTTTTATAGGGATAGACATGTAGTTTATGATACTGTAAAGTTTTGAGTTTGGTTTTTATGGGGGTTTTGGCTGGTTGGTTGGTTGGTTTGGTTTGGTTTTTAAAGTTTCTGTTGTTGATGTTGTTCCTCTTTGGAATCTGGGTATGAATTATCCATCATGCCATGGAATCTTTCTTATTACTTCAAAGACATACTGAATATTTAAATTTAACAGGGACATAGCTTCAACTGCATTAAGTCAGACTATCCTCTATTCTAAAGAAATACGTGTAATAACCAACTTAATGGGTTGGGTGCAGGTATAAATTCAAATATTTGATTCAACTCTAGTAGATTATTGTCTAAATCAGGGTCTCCTACATTCCAGTTGTCCAATCTGATTAGTCAAGCAGGTTGAAGAGCACTTTATTCAATCCAAGAGTAGGCTTCTACCTATTTTTGAATGGCTAGACTTAGGTTCAGCATTTTGAACTGGCTGGTTTCTACAGTTCTCCACCACAGCACAGGTTTAGTCTTCTTAGGTTGTAAATGTTTGACTCAACTGGTTTACCATAACTTTCTGAAGTTAAAAACCTTATAATAGAGATCTCCTGTTAGTACCGGGATGGTTTTCAAATACTGGCAATGGAGTGATAGCACCAAGGAAGGAAGGAGTTTTTCATTGATACAGCCAGCATCTAAGAGAATAAAGAAGTCTTTAAAATCTCTTTCCACAGGCCTAGGAATAGGTTTGGTTAACAAAGGGTTAAAAGAAAGAGACTGATGAAAATGTATGCAATTTCATATTGCTTCTTAATTTTATTCTCCTTTGACAGTTTAAAACTTTTCTCCATTCCTTCTGATCTAAGTAGACATAGATAAATAGAAATAAAACCACAGTGGTTCTTGAATTTATGAAACCGAAACATATTTAGCCATCAGAAATTGGAGACGGGCATTTGTTGGTAAGCAAGCATGTACTTTAAGACTCTCTGCTTTGCTACATTTTTTTTCCCCCTGGGGTGAAAAGTTAAATAATATAAAATAAACAATGGCTCAGCTCTGAGTGGTCTATAATAGTAAATAAATGAAACATTACTCACTTGAAGAAATCCCTGGAGCTTTTAAGATCAATAGGTTTCCAATTGCTATCATACAACAAAGTATGATTTTTTCTGTTAATTGTTTCAAACAAATCCTGCTTTGCTGTTATCTACATAGCTGAGATCTGAGTTGTTTTATAATGTTGGATAGCTGCATATGTTTTTTCCCAGCCTTCCTTGTTAATCTTTGAACTAATAAGAGCATTATGATAAATGAAACCTAGAAGTACCTAAATTTTACATTGTCCCAGACTTCTTAATCAGGTTGTTTGTTGTTTTTGTCCCCCCCCCCCCAATTCTGTGGAATAAATGTGTAAGATACAAGTGAATGGGATTTCAGTGTACTGAAACATGACTCTACTTCCATGCACATTTATGTGTAGGACAAAGAAAGGACTTTAGAGCAGTTATGGCTGTCATTTGTAGTAGAGTCTAACCTTTTCTATCACAGTAAGTACCATTATCTGTAGGACAAAACCTGATTTTTCTTAATACAAGGTTGACATTGAGAGTTTTATAAGGAAAATAAAACAAAACAAAATCAATAACAGAATGGCTTTATTGGAGAGGCATAGGGGAAGAACGATGTATTTTCTTTCAGAAATACAAAAGCCGAGGGATGCTCTGTGCCACTATAAATTGCATTCTGGCCAGCCATATGCACCTAGATAATTTCCTTCTTCTTCTTTCTAATAGCTTATGTTAAAAAATTATGTGTGTATGCATTTTTACATGAGACTTGTATATACACTCCAAATACATTCCTTTCATTCCCTCATTTTGGTTCTTTAATACTGTTATTGGACACTATTCCAATGCCTTCACACATAATATGCTTTCAGTGTAAGTCTGCATCACCTTTTGAAAGCAGAATCTACCCATGCTCCAAGCTAAATGGAAGCCATGTATTTACGTTAGCATGGTACTAATCGTAAACCATGAATCAGAAAGATTTGTTAGTTTGGACTTAATGCTGCACTACTACTAAAAGCTTAGTCAGCTTAAGCATAGGCAGAGCTCACTTGCAACTTCCTGCAAAAGATTTTGTAGGCATACCCTTTCATTTTTATACTGCTGGTAAATTACACATAGTTATATTGCAGCCTTTGTACTTTTGAATCATATATTCATAGTTATCATTTATTCATGTAACCAAAATCTCAGTTGACTGTCTGAATGATGTTGAAGTTGCACTTAAATTACCATTATCTGTTACAACTATGTTTTATTTTCAGGGAAACTGGGTAATGTGAAATGATAAGAAACTAGCATGCACCTTTTTTCACCCTGAGATGGAGCTGTGATGCAGGCTGGGACAAGCACTATGCTTAGGAACTCAGAAACACTCAGAGGTTTATTAACATAAACATAGACATAGTGACTCTATCTGTTTGATATCAGATGATGAGGGGGGTTTAATACCTTGATACATTGATGAAATTATGATAATACTTAAATTATTCTGTTATTATACTATTTGATTAATGTTTTTACTTTCAAATCCTTTGGCAGATTAATTCAGTTTTGAAAATCTCTTATTTCTTTGAGGATTATAATAGGTCTATATCCTAATGTGCAAATGGGATAAATTAATGAATATTTCTGCAATGATACTCTTTATTGTCTCTAAATGTAATTATATGAAAACTGAAGATAAATTGTTTAATTTCAGAATGTCCATATGAACATATAATTGTATACTTTTATTAAAATTAATAAATCATGAAATTTCTTCTAGTTCATATAAATCCCTTCTAAGAGGGTGAGATATGTGGACTTCTGTAGAGCAATACAAGAAGACCATAACTTTAGTTCTAGCTGTTTTATGAGAAAAATAAGTATTGCTAGCACCAGCAATTCTGATAACACTAATATAAACAGAACTATTCCCAGCTGCTGCCACATACCAATTTTAAAACTTCGATATGTCTCTTTCTTGGATGCGGTTCCTATAGGTCTCTAGCTTTTGTTTTACAACCTACATAATTCATGGGCAACAAGTCCAGGTCCTCAGGAGCCAGCTACGTTTAGAATGCTAAAGGAGTAAGAATTTTCTTCAACACTTTTGTAGTAAGAAAATACAAATTGTTACAGTATACTGAATTTACTTCTACTGTGTGTTACTGCTTGTAGCTATTCAATTCTCTTCATCTACCTTTGCTTACAATACAAATGGATGCAAATGCTGTGTGTTCATTTCCTCCTCAGGAGATTTATTTTTAAAATAGGCAAGAAAATAAAATGCATATAATTATATATTTTGAGGAATGTATTTTTGACTATTGAAAGTGTGAGTTAAAGCATCATTTGAAACAGCAAAAACTGAGAGTTTAGGCATTGTTCTGACCAGTGTAGTATATTTATCCTTTAAAAAAAACCAAAAGTAATTATGAACATACACATAATTTTAAATTTATGGAAATATGTAAGATAATAAAAAGCAGAAGTTGTGTACCTTGTGCATATTTTGAATCTCTTCTGTGCTGCATCAGGTCAGACTAATGAATTAAAATACAGAGCAGTGTATATTTCAGTTCAGAACAGTGCTACAAAGCAATAGCATGGATGGTGCAATGAGATAAGAGGTCTGGAAAACAGAGGTTTTTGGGTTTTTTTACTATTTCCAGGGGGTTTTTTATTCTTTACTGGGAACCATTAAAGATTTTCAAACTTTTCATTTCAACAGTATTATTAAATGAAGTCCAAAAGGCGAAAATTACTTTAAACTTTAGTAGGTACAGCTGTTGTAGATGATATAGAAAACACAATACGGCATCTCTTGTAACTGAAAGGATCAGGGGCCTCCAGTCCTCAGTGAGTACTCTAAACAAAGACATCTGTGGAATCTCATGGATGCCAATTTCTCTCCAGGTCTGTATAGAAATAAGATTGATGGTATAGCTTTCTGAATAGAGATTTTAATGGAAATCTTGTACCTCATTCAAAATAATTCTCTAAGGTACACAACTTCTGGGACAAAGGTTTTTACCTCTGACTTTTACTAGAAATGTAATTTTCAGACTGAGAAACCTTCCAATTGAAAATTTCAAGGGGATGTGTATTTATTCAAAAAGGTTGAGTTTGAATAAACTGGCATTTTCTAATGGAATACCCATTCATAGAAAAATATTTGATAAATTCTTCTTCTGAGTGAAATATGTACAATGAGTAATTTGTGAATTATCTATGGACATTATTCTGTTAATTCAGCTATGATTTAATCTTTCTGATGTTTATACACACACAGCCATGTACCAATATATATTTTGAAGATTCAGTGCTAAGGTTTAACAGCATATTGGTTGAGTGTTACATTTCAAATAACTTGAGTTCACAGGGTGATACAACAGGTCAAGTGTAATTTCTCGAATTCAGTGTCAGCCAATTAAAAAAAACATAGGTAAGGGAAAAGTTTGATTGTCAAATTAAAGGCTTCATAATTAATAAGTCAGATAAGTGGTCACTTAGATCAGTTTTTTAATACTGGTTCTCTACTAGCAGAGTGATAAGACATATTTATAGGAATATTACTGTATTGTGGTTGCATATATTAAGAGAAAGTTAAATGTACACAGTTCAATGTCAAAAAATGAACAGACATGAACCATGTTGTTGTCTGCAAGTACACCATCAAATGCTGTTTCTCAATAGAGATAAGAGAAAATGGCACATTTGTTTACATTACAAAGTAAAGCACTTCCAGAAATGATGCGACCTTTCATAAGAACCAAAAGGCAAATTTTCAAAAATTACACATGCTGGGCATGTTTTTTAGCAAGTCAAAACTATTGCTCCCATTCAAAGACACCTTTTCTAAATGAGGTTAATACCATGCGTTACTTTGGCAATAAATGTTTTGAGGTACAATGTTATTTTTTTCCTGGTTTGCTTTTTTTCAAGAAAAGATATATTTCCAAATACCTCAAAATCTGTCCAGTGTTTAAAATAGCAATAAAATAACCAAACACAAAATATGTTTTAGTTAATTGCTTCTTTGAGAATGTAGTGCATATTTGTCATGAATGACTACAAGCAAACTAAACCTTCAGAAGCATATGACAGCAATATTGACCTTCTGTCCTGTGAAACCAAGGTGAACAATTTACTTGTACAGCCTATATGGCACTTAGTCTGAATTCTGTCTCCAATCTTACTTAATATTTGATGACATAGCTAGAATAGGGGTTGTGATTATCCTTTAATAATATCAACAAAGAACTTCAGAATACGTTCAGGAAATCATGAGATGTGTATGTCCTGGTAGGTTGACAGAATATTAGTTATAACTGATTTTTTTCAGTTCTCTAAGGCATTATGACCTCAGAATGTGCCCTGATATTAAAGATAACAAGTAGGTCTGGGTAGACTAATGTATGTAGGAAATTACTTTAATTGCTAGATTTGTGACTTAGTAGCGATAATGCTTAGGATGATTCTTGAGGGTGCCTTCCAACACAGGATATTCTCTGATTCTGAGAGAGAATCATTCACTTATAGATCTCATATTAAAACCATTAAAAGAAAAAACAAACCTAAACAACTTCTTTCACCCCCTATACTTCTTGAGTTAGCTTTTTTCTTCTTTATTTTGTCAAGACAGATTTTTACTTGCATGTCAAATGCATTTAAAAACATACTATCTTGAGTTATGTGAATGCTGCTCAAATATATGCAGCCATTTAGTATGTGCGTTACCAGCATGTGTACTGTAAGCTGCCTTGTTCTTATTTTCCAAAAATATAGCCACAGAAGTCTTCTTAGAGAAGAAAATGATACCAGGATTTGGGATTTTTCTTTTCACGCTCCCAATTTCCCTATTAGCTTATTGAGTCCTGAACTGCTCACATATGCTAAATAATAGAACTTCTATATATGCCAGGGAAAACTGCCTACAATATTTTATTTACATACTGCAGTACATTACAAATAATCACTCCTATGAGTTTTCTGCTGTAGTTATTCCATCTGTGAGTGGTTTATATTGTGTTTTGTGAATCTTTAAAATGCAATGTTTGCTCTAAACATAGAATTCCATTATTGTGTATAATCTAATCATAATGACAAAGGACTCTGCTATTAAGGTACAGTTCAAATAATTACACAGTCTCTAAGGGGTATTGGAAACCATTCCTTTTTTCAAGATGATAGATATTCATGGGATCATGACATTGCTCAGCATGGCAGAAGAGAGAGGGTAGATCTTAGAGATTCGGTTTGTATATATTATTAGATAGCTGCACTGGGCACATGGATCTCTGTCTGCTACAACTGACTCAATTCCTTACTGAATCTTTTTTTGCTCATAGAATGGCAGTATGTCATAACATGTATAGGAAATGTTTCTGTCTGGATTCTTTGACAAACTGAGAAAGCCTCCAGAATACTCTAGCTGTTAAGACTTGGCTTTCAACAGACATGTAACGTATCTCCTGTAGACCTAAAGTGAATCTCCTGTAGAAATGTTTATCATTTGTTTAGAAAAAACTGGCTTTGTGGTTGCATAATTACTTTGGAAAAGATTAAAATAAGATTTGTATTTCTTCTGCCCCATTTTCTTGTTGTATAAATACGCAAAAGGTTCACTGGGCGAAATGGAACTGTTCCAATGGGGAAAAAATGAATCTACAATTAAGAGGTACATAAGTTCAGAGAGAAACTGTAGATTCAAGTTTCACATGGGTTTTTTCCAGCTGCAACTATTCCATTTTTTGCCAGTCATACAAGGGACCATAGAAAAAGAGACTGGCTTCCGTTGTCTGACAGCAAGGGCCCTTCTCTTGCGTCACAGTTGCCAAATGACAGTGGAGAGACTAAATGATCTCAGATACCAAAACACTTTAATCACAAACATATGCGATTTTATGAATCACACGATTTTGCTGTTCAATAGGAGAGATGATACAGTGCAGAAGGAAGTTGGGCAGATACAGGTAAAGACTCCAGCCATGCTGTGTGGAGCTCTGGACGAGGACCTGGGGTCCTGGGAGTTCTCTCCCTGGGTGACCCCAGGCACTGTCAGTTACTGACTGGGGTAGAGGACAGCTGATTTTTTACTGTCCTGTTCATATTCACTCAGCACCTAATTGGCTGCCACTGGTGCTCATGGTCTGCTCCTTTGGAATGTTCTGGACAGATTCATAACTTTCAGTGATTGACATGCTACTTACTCTTAAGGTATTCTATTCTAATAACTGAGCTACTCCTTCATCCCACAAGGTTAGTGACATTCCATATGCTAACACTATTGTTAATTAGACAGACATGGTAACTGCTATAAGTGGTTCCAGATTTTCTGCTGATTAAAGGATTCATCCTTAATGTCTTGAAGACTTTGATAGTAAGGTTGGGGTTGTTTGTTTGGTGTTTTTGTTGATTTGGTTTTGGTTTGGGTTTTTTTTTTTCTGCTATCTTCTGTTTCTTTGTTGGACACATACAGGAAGAGATTTGTAAGAACAAAGAGATGTGATAGAAAAAATATAATTGCAATGCGGTAAGACTGAATTCTGAGCATAGATAATAATTTATGTGTAGTGTGTTGAATGCTATTCATCTTTTAGATTCACAACCAGGTGTATGTGGACATGAAATATCACAAAGGCTTTGCCATCCTATTATTTGAGAAGTGCTCTGCAAGTAACAACAATGTATCTTTAATACAACAGAATTTAAGGAAAGAAAAAAGAAAAAGATCGGAGAACTTTCCATTCCTTTGGAAAGAACAGTTGCAAAATATTTTATTTTACATAGATCTTGCATTAAAAAAAGTATTCCAACGTTACATTGGTTGGCATCCAGATAAGATTCCCACAAAATAACCACTGAATGTGCTGAAGTCAGTTTGGTAAGGAGAAATGAAAACAACTTGAAAACACTAATAATAAAATGGTAAGGGACGTATACACCTTTAATCTGTTTTCAGTACTTCAATTTACACTCACTCTTTGGCATATTTCTGATGAGTCTGCACACCTTTCCAAATATAGTAGGTACCTTAAGTGAATGATCCAACTGCTATGATATATAACCATAGGAAAACTTCAATGCTGGCCTGTGCATTCAAATCTCTAACTATGTAAAAGGCATCAGCATCTATTTGCAAATTAGTTTTACTTACTTTTACATCACTGATCAGCTAAGAGTGTTCGAAATTCAAATACTCTACAATTTGATTATAAGAAGTTACAGTGTATTTCAGGAATAATCACTGTTTTGATGATCATTTGGACAAACAGTATCTCTATCACTTCAGAAATGCAGTATGAACTTCTTCAACCATTTATTTATGCTGCTAGCACAAATATCATAATTGCAGTGCTTTGGTCTTTGGATTCCAGCAACATGGACTGAAGCTATTAGAAGAATTTAATTGGAGAAGTTTTTATTCCTCTTGCCACTACACTGGCCTTGACAGTAATAGCTGTAATTATGCGTAATTATGTTCTGAAGATTCTGAAACACACACTTAGGAAGAATTTGAAGAAGTGTCTCTTACATGTGTTATGAAAGAGAAAAGTAGAAATCATTATTTGAGATTATGATGTGAAAGGATAAGATCTGTTATGAAAATGAAGAGATGGCAAAATACAGTCTGTGATAATGAATTCTACAGAATCTCATAAAACACATGTTTAGTTCCACCCACAGATAATTAATGAAGAGATCCATATTAATAAATATTCCTATATGGAAAGAGTTCAGGTTACCCCTTAATAAATGTTTCATGTTAAAAGTGTACAAGTCAAATAGTAGTATAGAAAATTAAATTTACTAGCTTTAGCAAAAATTTCTAATAATAAAAAATAAGCAGATTAATGGAAAACAACAAATCAGTGTTAAACCAAATTAACAAGCAAGTCACCTGTCTAGAATGCAGAACATAAGAAAATTTTAAAAGTTGTGGGTTTTTTTGTACATCATTAATTTTTTCACTAACAAGCATTTTAAATCATTTGCTGTAACTTTAAAATGTCAGTGGAAAGTTCTACATCCTAGCAAGTCCTTTAATATCTAGTTGGTTGCTCAAAGTGTCAGTATGACACACTGACCGTAATAAATGACCAGAGACATAAAAATTGGTAAGCTTTTTTAAAAAACAAACAAAAAACCAAACAAACACAGAACACCTCAAATCAAACAGTTCTGTGAAATAATTTGTTTTGAAAGAAACTGAATGTGTTGTGTCTTAAAACAAGCTTTCAACAAATAATATTGGAAAGGACTTTATAAAATCATCTAATCCTTTAGGGCCCCAGTGACAAGATCAATAAAGCACATTTTTAACACTCCTAGTATTTTTTCCTCTACGTATTCTCCAAGACCCCAGATCACTGATCAAACATCCGTGTTTGATCTTGCTGTTTAAAAGATATTCATAATTTCTGACATGAATATGCCTTGCTTCAGTTTAAACCTATTCCTTTTTTTGCACTGTGCAGCAGAGATGTGGAAAATAAATTGTTCCTTCCGTTTTGCAGCAGTCCTTTAGAGATCTGAAAGTTGCTTTTATGTTCCTCCCAAGTCGTCTTTTCTCTAGACAGAATGACATGGATTAACTCAATCTCTTTTCATTCACATTTTATAAAATCTTTATTCATTCATGGTGCCCTTCTTTAATCCCTTTCCAGTCATCTGTATCCATGCAGAAGTGACAAATTTAGACATGATAGTCCAGCTCAGGCCTGCTAAAGCCAGGTTGGGGAGAAGGCTACTTCATGTGCTTTATACATCATATATCTAATATTTGACTTTTCTTTGCAACAAACATCCTTTACTAAAATTCAGCTAATGGTGAAGAATAGCCCCAGACTTTTTCTTTCCTCTCCAGAACACCTAATTTGCAATCTCTCCATATTCTGTACTTACGAAATTGAAATGCAAAGTATTGTTAAGTCATGACATGCAACATAAAACAAACAAACACCTTCTGAAGCAATGTGATAGTACAGATTTTATATGATGTTGATGTTACATAATATCTGTTAATAAGTTTTCTTATTTAAATTATGAGTTATGAAATTCATTATTTCTTAATTTGTTCTTCCTCTTGTTTGTTTAGTTTTTGGAACCACTCTTCAAAGCTTGATGGTAGCAAAGTAAAATTCCCTTACACCTTGAAAGACCTGGTAACAAGGATAGCACAGCTCAAATATTGGGGGGTTTAATTCCTAAAGTGCCTTTAGGCAATTACTTTTTTTAATCTAATATTGCTAGTTATTTTTAAGTCATCATTTTATTTTTTTAAAATGGAAATGGTCGAGAGTCATGCTTTCATCAATCTTGTCAAAACTGTTATCCTGCACCTTCAGGGTCCTTAAAGAATTTATCTATCAAGATGTGTCACAGTCTCAGGGTATTATAAGTTACCTAGATATGCCATGAAGCATGCCATGAAGTAAAAACTTACTGTGCACTCCAAGCAAGAAAAAGTTAATTAAAATAAAAATGTGTTCTTTCTAGTAGTGACAGTTGAAAACTGCAGTTTATCTTGAACTGAACTACCAGTTGTCATTGAGTATACCTGATACATAAAGTGCCATTTCATAGGTACTTGCCAAACATGAAAAAAAATTATTACTAAATTTATTTCTGTTCTGCAGCAACTGGAATTGAAAAATACAGTGTTTCCAAATAACAACATATCTTTTCTAGATACTGTATATAGATTTACATTTGCTGTCTATAAATTTAAAAATTAAATTTCTCTTTCATAAGTTATTTTTTAAATAGCTATATTAGTATGTGTGTAAGTTGCATTGTCATATGTGCCTTTGCACAAGGCTGTTAAGTCAGATATGTTCCTCTGACACTCTTTTCTCAGTGATTTTAGGGATTTTATTCGGCTGCCATTTGAGACAACCTATAATAGCTAAAAAATCCACAGAAGGGTGGCGGTTGTGATGCAATATCTTCAGGAGACCCATTTGCATGTTCAGCAGCAGCTGAGGCCAGGCAGGATATCCTAAAGTATCTCAAATAATGCTAGAAATATATATTAAGACTACTGAATTGAACTCTACTTCTCTAAATTGTAGTTGTCCAAGTTTAAGCTAGATAATCTAAGTGGGGGGTTTTGATTGGTTGGGGGTTTTTTGGTTGGTTGGTTCATTTGGGAATTTTTATGGGAGGTTTTTGTTCGCTTTTTTGTTGTGGTGGGTTTTGTTGGGGTTTGTTTTTCTTTGGGGTTTTTTTTTGTTGTTTTTTGTTTGGTTGGTTGGGTTTTTTTAATAATCAGGCACTGCAAGGTAATTAATTTCATCTCATGGTAACCATGAAAGAAAACAGGAATTATTCATTCTCTGGAGGTGATTATTTCCTCCCAGTTGGATTAAGTCCGTCTATATATATGGTAGCCATCACATAGAAATTATAGAAATTAACTAAAATCATGAGATTCAGTTCTAGATTAAAATATTTCACTATAAACACCTCTAATATAGATATTTCTAAGGGAATTGCATTTTAGAGCACTTAGTATTCATTGAAGACAAAGTTTCCTGTGAATAATTCATGTGTTCAAATACAGATTTCTACCTTAGTATGATAGGATCTGCTCTAAAGGCAACTAAACATAGATGTTCAGGGATCTGAATCTGGGGTTGAAACCTTCCCAATGCAGATGTCAGAAAAAGATATAAAGCTAATTCACCACGAGCAGTTTTACCAGTTTCCCTTTTTGTTTGGTAAAAGTAAAATAATAATTTAGATATCAAGATTTTTTTAAGACTTAAAAAAATATTTGCAGCACATTACTCTTATGTTCAGCAGCTGCAATAAGTTGCAATTTAAAAAGTCCTTTTGTGGGTCACCACATAAAATTTCACTGTCAGCTGACACACCACAGAAAATGGATCTTTGGGAGTATCTGGGAGTGTCTCCTCAATGAGAACATTCAAACGACTGATAGCTAAACAGACTTTGGATGTACTTAAATGGAAAACATGCTCAGACAAACAATGAAAAAAAATAGTATTGTCCCAAATTTGAATAAGGCCTTTGATTTTAAGAATTCATATGACCACGTGTCATAATAATATCCATGATGAGTTTTAAATGTAAATTACTTCTGTTCATTTTTTTTCTTCCTGGTCTGAAATGAAACAGTTATTTCAGAAGAAAGAATGAGTATGTATTCGTGAGATGGAGATTAGAGAGAGACTTTGAAAGTAAGGACATATTTGTTTCACTACTGAAGAGAAAGTGATATGAAGGTATGCAAAAAGAAGTCTGACATGGGAAAGCGACATGCCGAGAATACTGTCTTAACAATATTATTCTGGATAGATAGTGGTTAGAAAAGATTATGTGAATGTAACAGTAACCTCAAGCAAGTCAGAAAAGAGCAAAAGTTGTAAAGGTTAGTATCAGACTATTTTCACCATGTACTTAGGCTTAGGATGAGTCAAAATAGTTACCCGGTTTACATGTCCAAATCTCACATAAGGCTATGGTATTGTTTACATTGATTGCGAATTAAAAACAAAACAAAATAAAGTTCAAGTGTGGTTTTGTCAGAGAATCATTGAAGACTGTTCAAAAGTCTGTTGTTAAATATTCAAAATAAGCAGTCAGAGAAGCTGACACTTAAATTTGAGCAAAAATAGCCCATGCTGAGGAGAAAGAGATTTGCAAGTCATACACATAGTGACTGAATGTAATTTTGTGGATGAAATTAATTAGAGATGAGTGAGGAAGGACAAGGCCTAAAGACTTTTTTTTAAAAAAAAAAAAAAAAATCAAAAAACCAAACAAACCCAACTCAACCCCCAAAAAACAACACTAGTAATATTGAGGAAAGAAATTAGAAGAATTCTCAAGACATGATCCTGGAACACTGAATAGAGGGAATTCAGAATGATGAAACAAAGAGGATTAAATGATGAATGATGGAAATTAAAGGGGAATACAGTTTCTAGAAGTATCTATTCAATTACAAAACTAGTTCATAGTTCAAATAAGATAAAGATGTCATAATGGTTCTGGAATTTGACCAAAAGGATGTAATGAGAGATTTGATGCAATAGTTGAGAAGCAGGAGAAGTCAGATGGGACTGTCTAGGATGGTATTAAAAGAGAAACTACACAGAAACTGTGGACAACATATTCAATTATCTTACAAGTGAAAGGGAAGTGTGGCAGCATTTGCAATTTTAAACAGGCTTAAACAAATTCAGTCATCACTATTTTTTTAAGATGATAAAATCTTTCTGTTGTCAAAGAAAAAACCCTAAAGCAAAACTGAATGAGAAGAAAAGGGAAAAGATACAGGGCATGAAGATTCACTTGCAGGGAAAAGAAAAGTGACAGAATGGGAGAAAGTACAATCATATCATATCCATTATTTCTTGGAAGCGATCTCTGAGATCAGGTAATTAGAGAGAATTGGGTACAGAAGAAGGTGGAAGATTAGGAAGTGAAGGATGAGAAAAGTCATTTCATACAGGCATTGCAAGTATGAAATCTGAGTAACCTGAAGAAGTATACTAACCAAATGATAAAACTGAAGGGAGAGAAAAATATTTATTGCATTTTCTGCTTGATCTTCAAGGATAACTTGTTTAAAACACAAGATTGGTCCATTCCAAAATGTAAAAAATCAGGCAAGTGTTGGAGAACATCAGAATGGATGAACAAATGAAACAGTAGGTTAACCCAGACACAAAAAGGAAGTAGGTGAGAGGTGGTAGAGGAGATTAGCTACTCAAGAGGTATATATAAACATTATTTGTGCATGAAAGGATGGAATTAGAAAAGCCAGAACTCATCTGCAATTGGAACTAGCAAGCGATATGATGGGCAAGAGGAGTTTTATGTCTACATCAGCAGTGAGAGGAAGGATAGGGAAAATGAGTCCCATAGCTCTGTGGGACAAGGGATCTAGTGACCAAAGATGTGGCTGAGGTACTCGGTGCCTTCTTTACCTCAGTTTTGACTAGTTAGGTCTGCCCTAATGCCTCACAGATCCCAGAGCTTAGTGGACAAGTCTGTGGGAGTGGAGCTTTACTTTGAACAGAGGTAAACCAAGTCACAGATAAAGCAAATTAGAAATGTGCATGGGACCAGGCAGAATGCATCCAAAAGCTACTTAGAGGGATCATTCTGAGGCCATTTTCTATCATCTTTGAATGGTCATGATGTTCAGGGCTTTCCTGATGACCCGATGACTGGAGAAAGGCATACATCGTGCCCATCTTGCAGAAGAACAAGAAGGATCTGAGGAACTGCAGTTTGGTCAGCCTCAACTCAGTCACCAAACAGGTTTTGAAGTGAATCTTCTGGAAATCATTTCCAAGCATGTAAAAGAAAAGAAAATGATGAGCATTAGCCAATATGGATTAATCAAAGGCAATTTATACCTGAATTATCTGACTGCCTTCTATGGGAAAATGAGAGTCTCAATGAATGAAAGAAGAGTCACTGATGTCATTTCACTTGAATTTATGAAGGTGTTTGACACAGTCTTGCAAGATATTCCTTTAGTCATATATGGACTGGATAGGTGAATATTAAGATAGGTGGTAAACTGGCTGGATTGTCAGTCTTAAAGGTTTGTGAACAGCAGTATGAAGTCCAGCTAGTGGCCAGTTATTGTTCACATTCCTCAAAGCTTAGTATAGAGGTTAATTTATTTATTAATAATCTGGATGATGGAAAAGGATGAACTATCAGCAAGTTTGCAAATGATACAAAATTGGTGGAAGTGATTCATAGGCTGATGAGCAGGGCTGCTATTTAGGAGGACCAATACAGGCTGGAGAAATGGGATGATGGGATAATAGGACGAAATTCAGCTGGATTGCAAAAAACTCAGTGGAAAAGGATGCAGGGCCCAAGTGGACATTATATGGAACATAAGTCAGCAGTGCACTTTGACAAAGAAAACTAGCTGTGCTGGGCTACACTAGCCATTAGCAGAAGTGTAGGCAGAATCGTAACTGGAGTATTCTGTTGTGTTTTCACATGTCCAGTGCAAGACATTAGCATAACGGAACTAGTCCAGCAGAGGCCACTGACATGGCTGTGTCCTGTTATACAGGATGCATAAGGAGAAGCTGAAGTATTTGGGTTTATTTAGTCTCACAGAGAGAAAACTAAAGGGGAGATCTTACTGCTTTCTGCAACCACTTGATGGGAAGATATAGTGAGGAGTGAGCCAGGGTCTTCTGAGAGATGCATAGTAATAGTTGTGCCAACAGGCATACCTTACAAAAAGGGAATTGATTTGATATAGGATTTATTTTTTCTTTTACCATGAGGGTGGTCAGACATTGGAACAAGTTACTCAGAGAAGATGTAGACACTCAGTCTTTGGAGATATACTTAAAACTCCACTGGACATGGCCTTAAGTATTCTCTTCCATGTTGGCTCTGCTTTAAGTATGGGGTTGGACTGCAAGTCATCTAGAGGTCCATGCAACCCAGATTATTCTATGGTTTTAAGAAGCAAACCAATCTGCCCATGAGTTTTTTTATCAGATATCCTAAAAAAAAAAAAAAAAAAAGTTAAACAAGTAGGTATTGCAAATAATCAAAGTTACAGGGTGTATCTTGCCATAGAAAATAAGTTTTGATCGCAGGTGAAGATGGAGACAGAGTGCAGAGAATCAACAAATATATTAAATGTAAGAAGATATGAAGAAGGATGCAGGTTTAAGAGTTACCCATATTGCAGAACTAGAATCCACAAATGATGAGAATTGGGAAAAAGGATATTGATCTGCCCTTTTGGAAGAGACAAAACGCAAAACGAAAAAAAAAAAAAGAAAATCAACAGCTGAGAGAACAGAAGTGTCTAGAAGAATTATCATCATTTAAAAAACCTTTTGGTGAATGGAAATTATAATAGACCTGTGGCTCTGACAGTAGCTGTGGTGAGTTGACCTTGGCTGGACACCAGGTGCCCACCAAAGCTGCTCTATCACTCCCCCTCCTCAACTGGTCAAGGGAGAGAAAAAGTACCTAGTACTGTGGAATCCAAAGAAGCATGAAAAAACCCAGAAGTAGAGATAACTTTCCAAGTGATGCCAATACTAACATGATTTTCAAAAGATACTAGGTTTCAAATATAGAAAATGAGAGGAGTTCTCAAAGTCTGACTTTAATCTAAAGAGAATTTTTCCCTCAGTAAACCCAACATTTAATAGGGAAATAAGAGTTCTTCGGAAGACAATTCATAGGAAGGTATTCTGAACATTTTCCTCTTCAGCTCTGTATAAGGTTGTATTGTCTTATTTACTATATAAGGAACAGAGGAAGCTATGTTCACTAGACAGATCAGCTGGAATGTCTGTAAGTAACAGTGCATAAGAAGATGTATGCACATTTGTAGGGAAACAGTTATAAAAATATCTTTGAAAATGGACATGATATATAAGCAGTGTATTAGAACAAAAGGAAGGATGCATTAAAAAGGATAGGATATGAAAGGCTTTGAAGACAAAAAAATCTGTTATTTTATTGCAATAGAATGAAATTTGCAATTTTAGTTTTGAGTTAGAGCTATGAATCACAATCTACAAAATAAATGTTATGAAATCGTCTAATCCTTTCCAAGTAACTTCAGAGAAATGCTTTGCAGCATATTTGAAAGTCAAGAACTCAGTAGGGGATTTTTGGTGTAGGTTGCAGACATCTACATTTAGATGTCCAGATTTGAGCTTTTCATGCATTGCACATCAACTGATGTCTGACATCAATCAGGCTAGCTAGAAATACTTTCAGTTCACTTGATTGCTGATTCCTGCAAGAGGTGGTGGCAGTGGAATATATAGAGGGAGAACAAATTTCTATTCTGGTTTAATATACCACTTCAGAGCACAAATAGGATGACACAAAATATCACCTGAGGTGTGACTTCATACAGTCATGCAACATTTGAACAGATGTTTTATAGCACCATAAGAAAGTTTGGGATCTGATGGTATTTCCTGGGTCCTAGTGTTGTTTCTAGATGATGTTAAGTTAGTCCATTGTTTTCTGGTGTTTTCTTCGTTCTGCCATCCTACCCAGTCATTTTTGTGTGCATGTGCCATGAAGAACCAATTTCCTCTGTTCGGTCAAAGGCTTCATCATTTTTGCCACAATCACCCCTCTCTTTGTATTTCCTTCTTCCTCTTCTGGCCTTCAAAACTGAAGCAGTTAGTTTAGCTTATATTAAATTGAGTTCAAGGCAAGGGACATATTGTTTATTACAAGAATAATTCATTCTTTATTTGCATTTTGTCAGTTCCTCACTTGACAGTTTACTTGGACTGGTGTTTTTTGTGGTTTTCAATAGCATACTCCAATATGGAAACATTAGGTAAACATATTAGAAATAAAATAGATAGGCAGTAGAACTTCATTTGGTGAAGTCTTCAGGTCCCTTTTAGCTTTACCTTTTTTCTAGCATTCTTTCGTATCAAGTATTGTATAAAAGACAATGAGAATACCCTGGGATGCTTACTCTCTGACACTCTTATTTGGTAGCATAGGCATTGCTTGGTTTTGCTTAGTTACTTTTCTCTCCACTTACTTGTTTGCTCCTAAGTTACACACTGGATTGAACTTTTAACATTGTGACATCAATCAAACTGCCAAAGCTGTAAAATGTATTGTACTAGTAATGAAATTTTGATTAGCACTGAAATTTAGTCTTTAATCAAATATTTGATATAACATCCTACTATATGCCCACATATCTTAGTGAAGTAATTCACTTATACATCACTAAATGAGACTTTTGATCTGTCTGGGAATAGGTTAAATATAAGAATAATCCTATTTAAAGTTGTACTATATAATTTAACTTTTACTCAGCTATCATGCAATTTCAATCAAAGGACATACATATATCATAAGTAGATCTATTTTCAAGGTTATCTAGTGTAAGTTGGCCTGTCATTAAACTCAAAGTCAATTTTTTTTCCCCTTGAGGATTTTTAACAATAGCACTTGGCAATTCATCTGCAAGAACTTTAATATTAGTATTATTTCACTTGCTGAAATCAAAAGGTTATTCACAGGCTTCGGTAACTGCAGGATGACATCTTCTACAAAATACCTGTTCACATGTAAGTGGAAATATGAACTACTTCTTAACATTGGAGATTGCTTACTTACTTAAATGACTAGTCCCACTGGAGGTAGTAAGACTAATTATGTAAATCAACATTCACCAATGCAAGCAATAGTTCCACAGTCAGGATGTAAATAATCCTCAGAAAACATTGTTGTCAGGTAAGCAGCAAGCTATTATTTTCCACACTTAATAAGAAGGTAGAAAACAATGTGGGCAAGTTAAGGGAATTTCTTGCAGTCATGGAGAGTCAACTTATGAAACAAAAGTAAAATTATTGTGTTCCTATTCTTATACTTTATCTGTTAGAATATACCTTCATTACTGATATTCCAACTCTATAAACTAAACTGATTCATCAAAGCATTATGCCTCTAGGTCATTCTAATATGCAGCAGACACCACTATAAAGTTGAAATTACTGAATGGTCTTCTATTCCAAGATACTTCTATAAGGTAAGTGAAGAAATACAGTTTATCTTCTATTCACAGATGTAATGGGAAAATTAGGGAAAATAGATTTCAATACAAAATAGCTATACTTATGTTTTCCTAGGAAAACAAGTAAACATACCCTATACTACAGAATGTACGTTGTGTATGGTTTTTAATAGGAAATGTTTTCCTCAAAATAAAAATCTACTAGTTAGGTTTGGGGAATATTTTTGTTTTTAAAATAACAAATATTTTAGAAGTAAACGCCACAGCAAATAAGTAATAACTAACCCTGAAGATTTAATTTCTGATTTTTAACACCACTTTCCTTTTTCAAACCTTATTTAAAAAAAAAACAAAAAACTAATCATAGGAAACCTCAGCCGAATCTAATAGTTTTATCTGTTTTCACATGTTTATGAAAGGGAATTTATTATGGTTTTGTCATTTGTATGAAACATGATGTAATGACCTATCTGGTTCATTCCTGGCCTGCAAATATATTTGTTTCTTTTCTTCTCATTGTTTCTTGTTTTCTACAGGTGTTCTAGAAATTGAGTTCCAGACTTACACACTCTAGTTTTTGAGATGGCACTCAACTGCTCAGTTTATTACAGTTTTTGTTTTCACATATGAAAAACACACACTGAATTTTATGCTAAAATTCTGTAGGATTTTAATATCATCTGTAACATTCTCTGGAGTAGCTACTTTTCAGATGACTGGCCTTTAAATTTGTTTTTTAAAAATAGATTAATACCTACTATCAGTGTATTTTGCTTTTTCCTTTTTTTTTTTTTTGATGTTTCAGGTATAGATGAGGGGAAAAGTTTTTTCTGTGCTCCAGATAACTGTTTTGTTCATTGGAATTCAGCACTCATGCTGAAAAGCTGCTGACAACAAATCCATTTTAAGTGTCCACTACTGCTTAAGAAAACACTTCCCTTGAAAGAAAATGAGAAAAGACATCTGTTCTCTTCATTTTGAAAGGAACTCATGTACAAAGACTTCTTAACTAAACTGGTAAAGCTTAAGTGTTTGTTTTAGTTATGTTATTGCAGTTGATTGAGTTCTAACCCTGTTAATCTTTACTGAGGTCCTCAGCCTATATCATCTACTTTGCTTGAAGCAAAATCTAATATTTACAGTAAAAGCAGATTCACAGTTAGATAATATCACAAGGAATAGAATACTAAATAAACTAACTGCTTGGCAGAACATTTCTTAAAGTACATTTCCAAATGTTTTATAACACAGATGCTCACTGTTCCATGCCTACTGTTATAACTGGTTTCTTCTTCATATTTTTCCCTCAAAGCCTTACTGTCACTTCAACAGAAAACAATTTTTTTTTAATATTTACACTTTACTGCTTCTTTAATCCAAAGATTCAGCAATTTGTGTCTGTCTACACTACCAATATTTGCACTGAATTATTTTTACCATATAAAATGCATGTGGAAGATACTGGGTGTTTTCATGTTGGGTTGGTTTTTTGTTTGTTTGTTGGTTTTTGGGGTTTGTGGTTTTTTTTTTTTTTTTTTTTGCTTGGTTTATGTCAGTTATCTATTTCTGCACATGCTCAGTGATCACTGACTGTTCCAAAAAAGCAGCTACTGCACATACTCTCTTTGAGTCTGAAGAGGTTGATAATAAGGATTATGCCTATGGTCTTCAAAGTTCTTAACCATATTCAAAGTACTGCAATAATAGCCCCATCTACCCTGCATTTGTTTCTAGGCATAGTAAAACTCTGGCCACCAATCTTACTTCTAGAATTCCAGTTGAATGTTCAAAACCTCAGCTATACCAAGTTCTCTGGATCAGCACTTACCCTGCAAAGAAGGCCAGTAGCTCATGAAATATGCTAGATCCCCACTATTGTGAATTTTTCAGAAAGAATCACTCTTTCTACTGCTCAAAATAAAAACAAATTATCGCAAAATAAAAGATAATTGTATGTGATTTCTGCCAATAGGTTGAGTTCAAGTATATCAGCATGATTAGGATGACCACGTGGAGGTCCTGGTTGCACTTCTGATTGAAGACATCTAAGAACATGGAGGCTTCACGCACTAAGGATGTATCTGTGTTGCTGAATAAAAGGCCAGTGAGAAAGACTGAGCACTGGACTGTAATTTTTCAGGCTAATTGTCACCTTTCTCTCCGCCACTGATTAGAACATGCTTAACTGGCTTCTATTAATGTTGGTGCGGTTTGGAAAACTGTTCACTCCAAGAAATATTCCTCAGAATTTAAATTTCATATTTGGATCCCCCCCAGTCTATGAGCACTATTCCATCAGGTTTTGCACTCTTAAACATCTCCATATGACTTCATATCTCATCCAGAGCACACAGTACATAATTTCTATTTCAGAATGGTGGGTTACACAGCAAATTTTACATTATTTCAGAACATAATAAACAGAAAAGAACATGCAAAATGCATTAGTTATAACTTAGGGCCCTTGGTGCACCACAGAGGAGACCGAAAGCAATTATCCTCTTCAAAGGGCTAGTCCTAAGCAGTGAGGACATGAGCTTCTCTGTGCTAGTTTGCCTTTTTTACTCAGTAGTATAGAAATAAAAAAAATGGGCTCAGGAAATGTAGAGACTAGCCTTACGATGAAATCAATTTGCAGTTTGGTAGACTGCTAAGTGTGCATAATGTTAGGGAAAATGTTACTAAAAGAAACAAATGTTAGTTCTCCCAGACTGTGATAGTAAGATATTACTTAGACAACAGATAAACCTTCCCTTAATATATTTGACTAAGATTGTAGAGGAAAACTTGGGTTAGTTTAAGTGGAGAACAGCCACACAAGCAGTCCTTCTTGCATATTTGGTCTGAGGAATAATCAAAACTGTATAGTCTATAACATCAAAGGATTTGTGTCACCTGTGATTAGCAAGTCTGTGTCATACACATGTTTTTGGTTTGGTTTGGGTTTTTTTTTTTTTTTTTCCCCATACACCAAATCAAAGGAAAAGTAAAACAGGTTTTCTTGTCAAGAAGGCATGAGAGAATTTCTTTTTGGCAAAATACTGACAAGATGGGTATCCACAAATGAGGAAAGAAGAGGAATATCATTAAAGAAGGGAGCATAGTCTATTGACTTAAAGCAGAATTGACCATCCAGATTGGAGGAAATTAATCCCACCTAAGTAACCACCAGGTTAGTTTCAAAATAGCATAGCATAGCATAGCATAGTTCCAGTTGGAAAGGAGCTACAACGATCATCTAGTCCAATTACCTACAGCAACCATTTGCTGTGTAAAGTTAACTTACTGCATTTTGACCAGTAAGCTTTGGAAAATTAAGCTTGGCCATCGACCACAAGTCAGAATTTCAGCACTTATATGAAATTGACCTTTACATGTCAAAATTGTCTCAAGAGTTTCAATGATGATTATGTTTTCATTAAAACACATCTGTTGAGGAGCCCAGTTTCATGAGTAAAAATGTAATTTTGATGCTACTAGTGTAGTTAGAATATTTGCTCAACATTCAGCACCCTCCGCAGAGTACAAGGATTCGGTTTTACAGCCATGAGCACAGTTCCCAATTAATAGGAAGGCATTTCTCTTTCACCACTTCAGCCAAACTTGTGTCAGTATGCAAAGACACATATATTCACCGGGACTAATTAATTGAAGTGAATTTTTGTCAATAGAAATTTTGGCTTTCATCTGAGATCTCTTTTTTAACCTTGGTCTGGAAAGGAAAGGCATGGAGACTGGAACTGAAAATTAGAGAGTGAGGTACATCTTTGAGTCAAAAAAGCAAGCAGAGAATGTATCTGAGAGACAACCATAATTCAGAAGGAAAACTGAGATGAAGACTTTGAAAAAATATGAAATTCGGATAATAAAATTGAACTCAGTAGGGAAAAAGAAAGCAGGAGGATGGGAAACTTAGGATTTACCTAAGTAAAAACCAATGACCTAAATGATCTAAGCAATCTTAAATTGTTGGTTCTTTTCAAGTTTAATGATAATATTCTTCAGATGCAGATTTAGGTGTTTATTATACATATAGGAAAGCACATACCTCTACTTATACATGGAAAGAAACTTCTCTAGAACAGAAAACTCTCATATTTTTCATCTTCTTGAAAAAAAAAATCTATACTATGCTATTTACTATATTATTATAGAGAAAAATACTTTAGTTCTAATAAAATAAATTGCTGTAAGAAGTTAAAGAATAAGCTCAAAGAATCAATTCTAAAAAGAGAAAAAAAGTAACTTGTAAAGAAACTTATGCTATCAACATTTATACTTCTTTCCAACATGTTCTTATGTTTTTATTGTCTAAATTGTCTGTTTACTATCTCTTAGAGTTGTACTAGGAAAAAAAAAAAAAAACAAACCACATGAAGATTTAATGGGATAAAATTTCATTGAGCTGGAAAGAATTTTTGTAATTTGCTACATTAACATATCTCCATATGAGAAGTAACTGTGACCAATATTAGATTTAGAAAACATTAGGAATTATTAGGGAATTGCTAGATACTGTATATGATTAACAAGGGAGTATAGGTAATATACTTTTTTTCTAAATGTAATGTTTTTCATTTTCCTCTAATAATTTTCAGAAACAAAGAGAAAATTATTCAATATATTGACAAGCAGATGGAAGCAAACGATACACATCCCAAAGGAAAATAGTTGTAAAATAACTAAAAGAACAATTACTTATCTTTGGTAAATTTATGCAAGTACAAAAAGTTCTACACTCATAAATAGAGCAGAAATGGTTCCAGCAAGTAGTAAAATGCAGACATTTTCAGTGGAACTATCTGTCATTCCAGATCAGTGTTCACAGATGTACTATATATTACAGGACTGTTACTTAAATTAGACATGGATAATTATCTTATGTAATGCTGACAGAATGTTAGACTTTGGCAAGAAAGGAAAGGTACATGGAAAAGATATGATATAGTGAGAGTAATAATGAAAATAAAAAAAATTTTTTAAAAAATGCTTTTCCAGTTGAGAAGCAGGAAGGCAGTAGTAAGGGCACTGGAAAAAAAATATTGTGGCACAGTTTACTTTATGCAGTGGCAGCAATATAAGGCAGTGAAAATACTTCAAAGTCTTAGCAACTGCTATTACCTCTATGATACAGAAAGATCATGGAAACAGGAAGTACAGGAGTGATCCAGAGTTCATCACGGTCAACTGAAAGATTCTGTGTTATTCAGGTGGGTTATCATCTATGTTTCCATAGTCTAAGGCTCTGACAACACTGTGATCTACAGAACAGCCTGCAGTGGGAAACAGAGCAGATGTCAGATTCCACGCTTCCATTTATTTTGTTAAACCTTTGTTTCATAAGCCTTTATTTATTAATTACTATTTACTAATTACTATTTACTAATCTCAAAATCTCTTTGTGGCTCTTCATAACTGATTTTAGCCCAGATCTTCCAAAGAAAAACACAAGAGCACAAGGAAACACAAAAATCCTTTGAAGGATCAGGGACTTGCAGAACAAAGTGTGAGGATAACCTTGCCATAACTAAAGATGTAATGACAGAAAGAAAAGTTTGAAATTGTAAAACTGGAAAATTAAAGGTCACTGACTTTAAATGTAATGAAAACATTAAAATCTCAGGTCAATTAATTGAAGTTTTTGAGGTCTTTTATTTAAAGACAAGACAAAAAATACATGGAATATCTAACATACATCTATAGTTATGCATCTTAGTATTTTCTGTTATTTTTGTATAGCAAAGTTTTTTGATTTTTTAAGAGGAAATCAGGTCAATGTAATATGGTAATGTAATAATGCTATATAAAAAACCTCATGAATATAATGGCCGTATAAATGAAGGTGAACTGGAAATTCTGTCTTATAAAATCATAGAGTCATAGAATCATTTTTGTTGGAAAGGACCTTTAAGAACTTCAAGTCCAACCGTAAACCTAACACTGCCGAGTCCAACTACTAAACTATGTCCCTAAGCACCACATCTACATGCATTTTAAATACCTCCAGGGATGGTCACTAAAACACTTCCCTGTGCAGCCTGTGCCAACGATTGACAACCACTTCAGTGAAGAAATTTTTCCTAACATCCAATCTAAACCTCCCCTGGCACAACTTGAGGACATTTCCTCTTGTCCTATTGCTTGTTACTTGGGAGAAGAGACCAACACCCACCTGGCTACAACCTTCTTTCAGGTAGCTGTAGAGAGTGATAAGGTCTCCCCTCAGCCTCCTTTTCTCAAGGTTAAACAACCCCAGGTCCCTCAGCCACTCCTCATAAGACTTGTGCTCTAGAGCCTTCACCAGCTTCGTTGCTCTTCTTTGGACACGCTCCAGCACCTCAGTGTCTTTCTTGTAGTGAGGGGCCCAAAACTGAACACAGGACTGGAGGTGTGGCTTCACCAGTGCCGAGTACAGGGGCACAATCCCTTCCCTAGTCCTGCTGGCCACACTATTCCTGATACAAGGCAGGATGCTGTTGGCCTTCTTGGCCACCTGGGCACACTGCTGGCTCATGTTCAGCCAGCTGTCGACCAACACCCCCAGGTCCTTTTCTGCCAGGCAGCTTTCCAGCCACTCTTCCCCAAGCCTGTAGCAGCGTTGCCTGGGGTTGTTGTGACCCAAGTGCAGGACCCGGCACTGAGCCTTGTTGAACCTTGGTGCATCGATCCAGCCTGTCCAGGTCCCTCTGTACAGCCTTCCTACCCTCCAGCAGATCAACACTCCTCCCCAACTTAGTGTCATCTGCAAACTTAGTGTGGGTGCACTCGATCTCATCCAGACAGCTGGATATTCAAGAGAACTGGCCCCAGTACTAAGCCCTGGGGAACACCTCTTTTGACCAGCCATCAACTGGATTTAACTCCATTGACAACAACTCCTTGGGCCCAGCAATCCAGCCAAGTTTTCACCCAGCAAAGAGTACACCTGTCCAAGCCATGAGCGGCAAGTTTCTCCAGGAGAATGCTGTGGGAAATGGTGTCAAAGGCTTTACTGAAGTCCATGTAAACGACATTCAGAAAAGTGCTATGGTGCAATGATAGATGTTTGTGTGCAGGATGTGTGAGTTCTAGGTAAACAGATGAGCAACTTCCATTCCTATAGCTGTAGTAATCTATTAGTGTCGTACTCTAATGCCTATAAATTTTGGTCTGTTTACTCCTCCTCTCCTTGAACATGCTAATGATGCGATTCACTTTTTCCTTCTCTTTTACATATTCATATTAATCTTCCAACTTGGCAGCAAATGCCCCTGTCATAGGAAATGTGTCTCAGCTAATATAGCTGATAGAATTGAACAGAAGGCAAAAATATTTTTTTACTTTTCAAACTCCCCACACTGTTATATCAGGCCTTAGTATTATGACACATTTTACTGTCTTCGTTATCTGGCTATACACTCTTTTAAGAAACAGGATGGAGAACTGTTTTTTTTTTTTGGGGGGGGGGGATGATTATCAGTTTTTTGCACTTCTTTGACTTTTCTGTTTGTTTTGTTTTTCTGAAAAATAAAAGGCTATTTTTAAGAAATCAATTCTTCATGGAATTATCTGAAGTAGAATTTTTTCAGCTTCTAATGAAAAAACCTAAACCATTTGGTTATAAAGCATATTAGCAATATAACAGTTAATTCTTTAAATGCACTCATTGTATGAGAATTCAGTGATAATGGAATCTTGAATTTGCATAATTCTTTGATTAAGATGGTTGCTGAGTAATCGGTGAGAGGGAAAGCATTTTCTGGCAGGTTTGGGGTTTTTTTTAAACAGTTATTGATCAACATCTAAAATATTTGCAAAAACTCAATAATAAAAAACATTATATGGAAATATTCTATGGAAAACATCCTACATTTTTACTAGCCAACACAATAATCAAATTTTTGCTCTGAATGCAGGACATTACTCTGACACTAGAATGCAGGCATCACTTCAAGAAGGAGTATTCGAACAGCTGTCCTTGTGAAATGGATTTTTTGTCAATGATTTCAAACATCTTCTTAGTAGGTAAGTAAGGTTATAAATTTGCTTAACAGAGATGCAAAACATATAACCACAGTTTTTAGTGGTTAACCATATCTGTAGTAGCCAACTAATCATGTAATACCTTGAAGAAGTGCTCTATTTATGAAATCTCAAAGGGGAGAGATCTAAACCCAACAGGAACTGATAACAGAATGCATGCCTACTTTACTTTTCTGTTAATATTTGTGTAATTTTAGCAATCATTTCAGGACAAGTACTGAAACAGAGAAATTTGACTCTTAAGTCAGTAACAGTGCATGCAGGGATGATGCTCCACTCCCACAATGGGAGTGGGTAGAATTGCTATAGGAAGGGAAATGAGGCAGTAAGGTGTTCTTCTAATAAGATGAATGATCACATTTGTGAGCTTTCATTGGAAGACACTAGATGAAGAAATATCCCCTGGTAGTAAGCACTAGTCAGTATTCATAGAAAGTAACAATACAGTGGCCTAAACTGTAAAATATCCTAATGACTTTGTAAAAATATAGCATGTCCTTTTTTAAAAAAACTTTTACTTTACATAAAGGAAGAGAAAATTAAACTCTGTTTGGAAGTATGAAACAAATCTAATATCTTATGGATGGATGTTGTGTGCTTGATTTCAATGTCTAGGAAAATGTTAGCTCAAAATGAACTATTTCTGTGAGTTCTTTTCATGAAAATTTAAGACTTGAATTATCCTGAAATGTCTATCAAATTTGGCTGAGATTAGCTAGTGGAGTCAAGCACTATTGTGGATAGGACAACAAAGAAAGGAGAGCATACACACAGGCAAACATACAACATTTGAATAAATCTTATTTTCACATGAAATCCATCTCAAATTGTCACATCCAAACCTGTGAATAAGCCAATAGAACCAGAACCACAACATAACTCAAATATTAATATGTCATTCTGACAGGCAGGACCAGATAAGTGACAATATTTTTATAATATATAAAAGAAACTTCTCAATGATGTCACTAAATGCTACATGCTTGGTCAATAAGGCTGCATCAAAGAAGACAAAAAAAATTAAAAACGGAGTAATAATTTTTGATATCTTCTAGAAGCAGAAATTTGCCAGCATAGTCCTCATTACTGAATATACTGTAAGAAATTATTCCATGATATGCCCCAATGCAAAAACATCATTCATTCATTCATTCATTCATTCATTCATCCATTCATTCATTCTAGATTTTCATTCAATCTAACTTTCACTATATCTCATTTTTTCAGTGATAACAATTACCTAAGGTCACAGAATTTTATAATTTATTTCACATGCTCAGTGTTTGGTTTAGGAGCCCTTTGCTTTGTATCTCTGTGGAATAAAAGTTTATTTGTATTCACACTCCCCGGTAAAACAAGTATTTTTTCTGATTTATTGCTTAAGTTCTATGATACTTAAATGTGTAGGAAGTGTAGGTGCACAATGATATTCAGATGAATGTGTAACAGCTAATGTTAATGGCTTTTAAAAAAAGCCTCTCCTTAAATCAGAGAATTCGGAGAAGTACATGACTAAATTTGTTTGATCCTTTACTGCTGAGTACATCTAACTACACTGTATATTATAAATTATGCTTCAGATTTTAGCCAGTGCCATTTTTCCTCACATGTATCCTCAGCCCATGATAAGTAAAGATCCATAATAGCTAAATGAAATGCAGCTTGAATTACATTCAGGAACCAAGTTCCTTTCCTTCCAGATACAACTTAGAATCTAGAAATTACATATTTCTATTTCAGTTTAATGCAAATATTACTTTGCAGTTCAAACAGTAATTGCCTCTGACTTCATTCTCTGCTTTCATTTGATTGCATATGGAATGCAACACCCACAACACACCATGCATTGCAGAATATTGCTTTACGTATTTTGAAGTAGTTTGCTCTCAAACTTCCTTATGTTATTGAGGCAGAAGTGGCTCCCTCAAGTTAAAATAGTACTACTCGTATATAAAACCACTGATCTACCTTACCAGACATAAGGTTCTAAAACTTAGACTTCTAGACTAAATGGAATGAGCAAGCTTCCTGTCTCTTTAGTCACAATAAATAGGCACTGCGTGGCCTCCCAAAATAGATGTCTGTGATGTGTGGGATGAATCACCTTTTGGAGATGTCCATTTATATCCATTGACATAAGTGAAGCAGGGTTCTAGATTAATATTTTCCACGTGGTTGAAACTGTTGAGATGAAAACATTATATAGTTTCAAAGCTCAGGGTTATGTTTCAAACATACCAGACTTAAAAATCTGTCAAGATTGCTATACCATATTACATATTCTGCACTGAAAAAAACCCCACAAGATAGAGTATTTTAAGTCAATTTTGTAACCAAAAGTCTAAATTCTAGCTATTTTGGAATGAACTTGAATGAAAACTGATTGGTCTTCATGATCTTCTGTCTTTCCTCAGGGGTCAGTGTTGGGACCGGTACTGCTTAACATCTTTGTCAGCAACATGGACAGTGAGATTGAGTGCACCCTCAGCAAGTTTGCCAGTGACACCAAGCTGTGTGGTAGGGTCGACATGCTGGAGGGAAGGGATGCCATCCAGAGGGACCTTGACAGGCTGGAGAGGTGGGCCCATGCGAACTGCATGAAGTTCAACAAGGCCAAGTGCAAGGTCCTGCACATGGGTCGGCGCAATCCCAAGCACGACTACAGGCTGGGATGAGAATGGATTGAGAGCAGCCCTGAGGAGAAGGACTTGGGGGTGTTGATTGATGAAAAGCTTAACATGAGCTAGCAATGTGTGCTTGCAGCCCAGAAAGCCAACCAAATCCTGGGTTGCATCAGTAGAAACATGACCAGCAGGTTGAGGTAGGTAGTTCTCCCTCTCTACTCCACTCTTGTGAGAACCCAGCTGCATCCACCTCTGGGACCTGCAACACAGGAAGGACATGGAGCTGTTGGAGTGAGTCCAGAGAAGGGTTATGAAGATGATCAGAGGACTGGAGCATCTCTCCTATGAAGACAGGCTGAGAGAGTTGGGATTGTTCAGCCTGGAGAAAAGGCGGCTCTAGAGAGATCTAATTGTGGCTTACGAGTACCTGGAGGGGGCCTACAGGAAAGATGGTGAGGGACAGTTTATGAGGGAGTGTAGTGACAGGACAAGGGGTAATGGGTTTAAACTGAAGGAAGGTAGATTTAGATTAGATATAAGGAAAAAATTATTTACTGTGAGGGTGGTGAGGCACTGGAACAGGTTGCCCAGAGAGGTTGTGGATGCCCCCTCCCTGGAAGTGTTCAAGGCCAGGTTGGATGGGGCTTTGGGCAACCTGGTCTAATGGGGGGTGTCCCTGCTGATGGCAGGGGGATTGGAGCTAGATGATCTATAAGGTCTCTTTCAACTCAAAACATTCTATGATTCTATGATCTTTAAACTTAGATGCTATTTTATATAAACATTTGGTATTTACACATAAAATAAAAAGGGTTGTAAAGGAACATTATAAATGCAGTTTAAATTTGCATGACATGTCGAGATAAAATACCATCAAATGGCCCAAGTACCCACCTAGGCTTCCTGAAGACACTAAGAGTACAGGATACTTAAATAGCATTTAAAAAAAAAAAGCTGAACTTCCTGCTAGATGTGTCAATATTAAAAGTGCATTAATGGTGAGGAAAAATTTGGAGTCTGTATTTGTCTATTAACAGATTCAGAATGATTAAGATGAGAAATTACCTTTCCTTCTATAAATCCTCATTGAGCTATTCCTACTCTGAGAAAAATCCACAAGAGAAATGGTCTTCATAGGAAATAATTTGCCTTCCTTTACTATTATTTGTCCATATTTTATTCAAGCTTGATTTTCACAGATGAACCAGAAAGGTAATGTGCTTAGTCACTAAAAATGCAAAGGAGTCTAGTTCCTTTAGATTATTTTTACAAACTGAATAAAGCTAAAAGAAAAAGAATATGAGTAAATGTCATGGAAATAATCTGAGTTTTAATTTCCAGTCATGGACCTAATTTGGTCCTTATCATCAATACTGAAGTCAGAGTAAAATAAACTAAAATTGCCTCACTATACTGTTCCTGGCATTCTTCACTAATTTACATTATTTTGTCTGATTTAATAAACAAACATTAATATTAACTATTTAAAATCCTGTCAGAGCTGGAAACAGAGAAATATGTTCCTGAATTCTATACCTAAGTGTTATGAATTTCTTTTGTATTAGCTGCCTTTGTTACAAAGATAAACACACAAATAAAACCTTGAGAAAATAAGAAGTGATAACTTCGATAATCCAAAAATATTTCAATGACATAAACAAATAATTTGCTTTTAGAACTAGATGAAATGTAACATTTTAGGCAAATAGCTTGCCTATTCTCTTATTCAGATCAAATTCTTTAGTAAACTTTTAGGACATTGATTTCAGATAAGATATGCAGGGGGAATTTAAATCATAAAAGTGTATCTGTTCCAAATATTAACATGACATAACTATCAAGTTACTAGTTCTTCGAAGCACAAAATTTAATTTGCTAATTTATGGTATTGGATGTAGGTGGTGAGGTTTTGGTAGCTGGGGGGGCTGCAGGGGCCTCTGTGAGGAGAGGCCGGGGCTGCCCTGTGCCGGACACAGCCGGTTCCAGCCGGATCCAACCCTCCCACTGCAGGGCACGGCTCAGCCCCACAGCCAAGGTGGGGGTGTCTCAGGGAGCAGAGATTCCCTTGCAGCCATTAGGAGAAAGACCACAGTGGTGCAGGTATTTCCCTGCAGCCCATGGGGAGGAACACCATGTAGCAGATGGGTATTTCCTAAGACTGTAGCCCATGGAGAGGACCCACGCTGGAGCAGGTGAAAAGTGTGAGGAGGATGGAGTGGCAGAGAGGAGCTTTTATGGACTGACTGCAACACCCAGTTCTCCATCTCCCTGTGCTACCCAGTGGGGAGGAGGAGATAGAGGAGCCAAGAATGAAGGAGTGAAGTTGAGTCTGAGAAAAAGCAGTGGGTGAAAGGTGTTTTAGGGATTTTGTTTGTTGTTTTTTTGGTGTTTTTTTAATCTCCATTTCTTGCTATCCTACTCTGTTTTAATTGTCAATAAATTAAACTATTTTTCCCCAAGCTGAAGCTCTTTTGCCCATGATGGTAATTGGTAAATGATCTCCCTGTTTTTGTATCGACCCAAAAGCTTTCTTCATCTTATTTTCTACCCCCATCCTGTTGAAGAGGGGGAATGAGAGTAGCTGGGTGGGCATCTGGTAGCCAGCCAAGGTCAAGTCACCACCATTATCTTAGAAGGGAAAATACCTTCAAAATTAGACTTTATTTTCTTATACAAAATTCAAACTTTAGTGTATGGGACAAACTATATTCTATTACAAAGTGTTTGAAAGTCTAATGAAAATCCCACGTCAAAAGACAATATAAAATTTATTTAGAAGAGGACATATTTTGTTTTATTTTTGCTTGAACGTCAGTCAGAAGAGTATTCATCAAAAATATCAAAGAAGTTTTGAGTCACGTTACCTCAAAAAAACTTGCAGAGGGAAATTTTGTGCTTTTATCATTTTTACTTTGAACACCTGTACAATTTTAAAGCATTTTTTCCTACTTTGCCACATTCAGAAATATATATAAATATTGCAAAACCCTACTGGAAATAACAGTGTGACAAAGCAATTAAAAGGTGTTTTGCAGTGGAAACTGGTGTGCTTAAAAAAGAAAACATTAAAAATTCATAGCCCTTCAGATCTTAGAGGCTTCATCCCAATGGCTTTACTAGCACTGAATTGCATTTGAGTTATCCCAGGACTTTCATGGGACTATGTAAGACGTAAGGTACTATTCAGTTTGAAAAATGACATCAGAATCTATCCTCAAAAGAGTTCCAGAACCTCTAAATCATATTTTTGATTTAGTTTCAAAGAATACCACTCTGAAGTAATTGAACTTTTGTAGATTATCTCAGCTGCACATTGCTGAAATATGAACTGCATTTCATCATTACTTCTTTCATTTTTCAGACAGTTTTTTCTCCCGTGAATTAGTGCTTGAAATCTTCCTGCAGCTTTGTGAAGATTTTCTTTCCTTCATGAACTCATAGAGTTCACTTATCCCAAGCTGATATTTCTGATGCTGTCTTCAGCTCTTATTTAAAAAAAAAAAAAAAAAAAAGATGAAGCAATGTTATCATACTGCATAAATAAGCATCATTACAGATTTCAAATAATTACCCAGGACATACCATAGCTTGCATTACATGGCATAGCATGGCATGGCATATGATTCAATGTGACTCAGAATAGCCAGCTTCCAAAATACCATATTCCATCCACTTTTATTAATACAATTTAATGCATATCTCTGACAGAGTTTTGTTTTTTTTTTTTACCAAATGGCTCTGATGTGCAAATTTATGGAATAATATTTTAAGCAGTAATGGAGAAATGGCACAGCTTGCTGAATATAGGGAAGCTCTAGTAATTTGTTAAAGGAGCTGTACCTTGTATATATTCAGATTTTTAAGGCAGAGTTAAGTTACAGTGTCTGAGCAACTTTTTAGAATGGAGTCTGACAGTCACAAACCTTTGACTGCAGTTGCTGCATGTTGCCTGTTTAAGAATTATTTTAAACTGAAGAAAACTTAACCAATACCCCACTGGATCAACCAATAACTGTGGGTATGGTGGAAGCTGGCATAGGAAGACTGGAGTAGGATACAGTTCAAAGATTTGACTTTTTTCCCCCCCCGCCCTGGAGATTTTTCAGAGTATCAGAGTGGTGATCTCATTGCAGCGATTAAAAGGCAAACATTCTGGTTCCCTAAGCTCATCATAAAGACAGATTTTAACATCTCTGAATGCAAGTGATATTTTGAGAGTGAGTTTCTACCTAACCAGTTTCAAAACTCAGTATGCTAAACTCTATGGTAAGTCTCCATAAGGTATTCTAGCTGTCCTCCCCCATATCAGGCAGGTACTTAACCAGGAAGATGCTATAGAAAATCAGTGCATGAGTAAGTGATATTGCATCCTTGTCTACAAGGCTTCTCTACCAGAGAGAAGAAAAGAGAGAATGGGAGGGAGGGAAAAATTTTTGACAGCAATGTTGAGAGTACCAATGCATTTTCTGGAAAATATTATGGCTGTGACAAAGTAACACTTTTAATCACTACCTAATCAGAAACATACATACTCAAAAGAAAATTAAAGCATTTAACTACATTTTAGCAACAGCAATCAAGGCCCATTTTGTGTAATATATCATTCTATAAAGTGCTGGTAAATTGGCGATCAGGCCCCAAAGCAAGGGGAAAAGTTTAAGTTTGCAAGTGATTTCTCTGTGCAAGCTGACTAAAGTTCTAGCACTCTGAAACCGAAATGGGTGCAGGAAAGTGACTTCTCATTTTTGCGCACTGGGTTTTGTATCAGCTACTTCCATGTTATTATTATTCTGTGGTATACGTCAAGGCCCTGAGGGCACCACCAGGCCTGGTTGCTCCTGTCCAGCCCCACTGCCTTGGGGCTTCCCCACCCTACCCATGTCCAGGACCCCATGTCAGCCCCCCGGGTCTTCCCACACCCTGTCCATGGCCCAGGACCCCATTTCAGCCTCCCAGGGCCATCAGCCCCTGCCCCAGCAATGCCACAGCAGGGCCAGCCTCCAGATCCCCACAGTCCTGCCCTGCCTGGCCATGGGCCCCACTATGCTGGGGCCACCCATGGGCCCATGTCCCAGCCCGGCTTCAGCCTGTCTCCATCACCATGGAGGTGCCCGATGCCCGGGGTTGTCCCAGTGCCCCCCAGCTGCCCTGCTCCTGCCTGAGGTGGTGGAACAGGCCCTGGTTGCCAGGCCCTGCCCTGATGGAGCCATGGGGACTTCCTGACATTCCCAGTGCAACAGCCCTACAGGGGTACTGGCCATGCTGTGCCCTGATTTTAACTTTGGACTTGCTAAAGTACAAACTAATGTTCCTTCATTTGTACTTTTCATTTGCCATGTGAAATCTGTTGCATATATGTACGAAAATACCACAGTCAAGAAGAGAAAGGGGATATGTCAGAGCCACCAGCCTTGATAGTCCTCATTGAGTATCTAATTAAAATAAGTAATATACATAAAAAATATTGAATACAAAGAGAACGTTGCACTCCAGTTTTCTTAACATAAACCAGAATACGTGGTATTTTATTAGACTCTACAATCCTTTCCCAGTCCTTACACATATTTGCAAAGTCTAATTATTTGAAAGAAACTTGAATTAAAGTAAATTCATGAAATGTTATTTCATGAACATTTTTGGCTTCTTGTTTATGATGTCTGAGGTTTCACTTGGCTGATATCTTAATCTTTTTCACAGACATGAGATTAGAATCAAACTTTAAAATGTAATCTTGTCTATGGGAAGTAAATCACTGAAAAGATGACTACAGAAGTATTGGGAGAATTGATATAATACTGTGAAAACTAGTAATACTGAACTGTAGCCATAAACTAATCCAGACACATACACATATGCTGTTAGATATTAGGCTCAGTTTCCTGAACAGATGTTGTCAAATATTTAAGTTTGTTACAAAAGCAGTTAGGATGATTTTTTTCCTTTTCTGTTAGAAAATACTGTTAAAAATTGAACTCTAATCATTTGTGGCACTTAATTTCAAAATGCAGAAGTTTGCAAACTGGGCCAATCTGTATTGTCCATTCAGTGTTTTATCACAGCATAGAATTTATCTCAGGGGATTTATAAAAGATAGATAGCAGTCAAGTTTTAAATTATGTGTAATCTCATTCATGGGAAGGAGTTGGTTTAATGGATAATGTACTGTACTCTGTGGCACACTGTTCTTCTAGTAAATGAGTGTTCTAACAATTTTTGCTCATCCCAGAACTATTTTCTCAGCATGCTGTCTAAAAAGCAAGGGGAATTATATTCTGCAGCTAAATACATTGCTTGCATGTAGACAATAATAAAATACTCTATAGTACTTTAGTGTATTCAGGTTTAATGTTCTCCCATTGCAATTCAATACAGTACAGCAGGAGTTGTTAGAATAAGAATTGCTCCTGAATAGCTAAAACTCATACAGTTTTCTATCGTTATTAAACTCAGTTAAGTATAAAAATGGTGAGAGGAAGCAAAGAAAGGTCACCACCTGTAGGAAATGCTTCAGCATATCAAGTAAGCATGATCATCTTGCTCTGATTTTTTCCCCAAATTATTACTATTTCTTTGGGGAATACTACTGCTAAACTATATTCTTTAAATGCAGAAATTAATATACATGTTTGAGTAGTATGAAATTCTGAAAAATGTTGATAGGAACAGCTAAAAATAGAAGATAAACAGCAAGTACTACAGTTTGTTCTTCGTGGATTTAGGTGAAGGTCAAAAGTAACATTTCTGTTTTCAAGCCTTGAAAAGAAATCACAAAATATGAGTTACTGCCAAAATATAAAGTCAACAGTACAGAAGTGCCAGATGCTTCAGCTGCCTTCTATTCCTTCAAACCATGCATTAACAGATAATGCATTCACTTTCCCCTCAATTTACAGTTAATGTGTCACCACCTTTAATTTGAATGCGCTAGTGACAATACTTAAAAATTAATGTATCCCCTAACCTTTATATTCATGTCCAGATTCTTCCACCTTTACTCAAAGCATCTTATTCTGTTCAGAATATTGAGGAATAAATTACTTAATATTGGTTAAATTGTGGATTACATTTTCAGTTGTACGTTTTAAAGTATCTATAAAGCAATTGACTTGTCTTAGTCTGAATCAGATTTAATCTTTCTCCTTTTTTTATGTATTCTAAATTGGAGAGAGCTGACAGGGCAGATATTTCTTTGTTTCTAAGGGAAGAAGTTTGTGGTAAATTAGAAAATTACATTGTAAATGCAACAATGGAATTCCGTCCCATTTTGTATTATCTGACGGCTTCACAGGGGATTTTAAATACTGTAATTTGGAATATGTAACCCAAATGTGTTCACTGAAGCTGCAAGTGTGCTCACATGGCCCAGCCTTGGCAAAATGGCCTGCATAACAACAGTTAGTAAGATAGAATGGAAGTGTAAACAGAATGGGACACTCAAAATTGTCTGAGAATGCATTTCTCCAAAACTGATACAGCTGAAGAACATAACCATCAAACAGTAACAAGGAATTAAAAAGACACTTTTGAAACAGGGAGTCATCTTGAAAGGATATAGAAAAGATCCTCTATGACTGGGGAGGGTTCCTTGTGACCTGGAGGAGAGGAGTGTATCTGAGAAGGAAACAGAACTTCTTGGGATCAGTGAAGAGAGGGTGTTTGGAAGTTTGTTGGTGTTTTGTGATGTTAACAATTTGTAAGTGTGGTTTATCTGTTGCATTGCTGATATTGATCCTGAATGTATAGTTTATTGATTGCTCATTAGTCATGTGTTCTCAATAAACCACTTAAGTTCTGATCTGACTTTAAATGATGTGAACTGGACAGCTTTTCCCTGTGACAGAAGCCTCTTCAATCTGACTCAGAAATGCTGACAGGTTATTTGTTGAATCAGGTAAATGATGTTACAGTTTCCTTCAGGCATCCATTTGCCTTAACAGTGCTTCCCCCAAAAGTAAACTTTCCCCATTCCTTTCACTATTCCTTTTCCCAGTTCTCTTCAAATCCCAGTTCATCATTTGCATTTAACTGTTTATTTGTCTTTGTTCATCATTTTTCAGAGATGTTGTCCAATAGCAATGTCATCAACAAAGTACAAGACTTTGGGCACTTACTATCGACTTCTGCTATGTCATATTTTTGTTGTTGCTGCTGTTGTGGTGGTGGAGGGGGTTTTTTTGTTTGTTTGTTTTAGGGTCTTTCTAGTTATTTTGTTTCTTTTCTCTTGCTGTACATTTCTATGATTGTTAGTGAGCAACATGGTAAAAATGCAGCCATTTTGTACCACTGCCTACATTGAACCATGCTTTTAACCTGTGTTGTTCATCTTTATGAGTCACATAGTGTCTCCACAAATAAACTTCAGTAAGATGAAGAAAAATTAAGCTACTTAAATTCTGTAAAAAAATAGAACATAAATGTTTTAAAAGGTGTAACTAATGACTCCTTGTATTTTGACTTTAGATAATCTACTTCAGTAGTCTTTTTTGCATGCTACATTGGGTCACACAGTAATAAAATGGATGAATCTCTCACTGTTCTTTGAATGTCTGGAATTGTTTCCTGTTTTTTAATGCCAGAAGTGTATGTACTTCATAGGGAAATAGGATCTAGCATTGAATCTGTTTTGCAGTATGGTCTTAAAAATATTTATTTATGTCTAAGATTACAATTCCAACAGTGAACAGAATTGTTTTAATACCCAATCTGCTTTGTTTGTAATTGAAAAGTAATCACTGATTTTGAAAAGCAATAAAAACCATCATGTTTTGATAAATGTAATTCAGGAAATGGAATTGCACATTTAAGAAAGGAAAATCCAAAATTTGTATTCCAGTGGAGTGGAAATTCCTGAAAAGAGGTAATTAAATGTCGTTCAGAACAGCTAATTAGATCACAGTGAAAGTCGTAAGATGGTGATTGATAGCACAAAACTTAAATTTCACATTCCACATTTCTGAGGAGGGAGAAAAAAATCCCTATGTGCTCTAAAAATGTGTATTTCAATATTCCATTTTGCCATGAAAAAAACTGGAATTTCTTATGAAAGCGAAATAAAATTTGTCTTTATCATTCCTTCCCACTCAGTTATCTTTTCCACAGTTCCTTCTATTTCAATCGTCAAAATGAAATTTTACAGAAGTATTCTGGTTTCACTTGAGAGAGAGTTAATTTTCTTTCTAGCAGCTGGTATAGTGCTGTGGTTTGGATTTAGGATGAGAATAATAGTGATAACACACTGATATTTTAGTTGTTGCCAAGCAGTCAAGGAGTTTTCAACTTCTCATACTGGCCTGCCGACGAGAAGGTGGGAGAGGACACAGCCAGGACAGCTGACCCAGACTGGCCAAAGGGACATTCCTTACCATAGAGCATCATGCTCTGGATAGAACTGGAGGAGTTGGACATGAGGTGACTTGGCTCAGGAGCTAGCTGAGCATTGGCTCTGGGTGGTGAGCAATTGTGCTGTGCATCACTTGTTTTGTTGTTGTTGTTGTTATTATAATTATCATTATTGTTATTATTATTGTCTTCCTCTTCTGTCCTGTTAAACTGTCTTTATCTCAACCCACAAGTTTTACTTTTTTTTTTTTTTTTTTTCCCCCCCAATTCTCCTCCCCATCCCACTGTGCTCGGAGGAGAGTGAGCAAACAGCTGTGTGGTTCTTTTAGCTGCCGGCCTGGTTAAACCACAACACATATTCAACCCAGATTCATTTTATGTTGTCCATACATTTAACTGAAGCAATTAAATTAGAGCTCCTATTTGCCTCAACAGTAAGTCATAAAAGATACATGCCAGTGGCAGAAATTAAAATTATAATTGCACTCAATTATGTAATTTTTGAGTCATTTGATGATATACATATTAATTTAACATTTTTTTTTAATTGTAGTGGTTTTATATAAATATTTCTTTGGTAGTTTGAAAGCATTTTGGTTTTCTAAAAACTGGACATTTTAATCAAACAAAACTCAGCTACCGAAAAAGAAATCTGTATGCCTAACTTATAATGCAGGTTAATTTTCCCCAGAAATTGTAGACAGACTAAATTCGGGCACTGAATGCTTTTGCATGCAATATGTGTGGAACATCTCCAAACTATTACTTTTTCAGAAAGCATTAAAAAAACACAATGCCAAACCTTAATGAACTGTTATTGTTCCTATAAAAATAATGGCATCTGAATAAATGCGAAGAAGTATGAGAGAGGAAAAGTGGTATCTATACCAGTGAAGGATTTTTGTTAAAGCTATTTTTCATTCAGTGAAAATCTGCTTCAGAAATAGCCACAATTGAGTCTGCTGCCATTAGAATTCGTGTGTGCCCTTTTGTTTATTTTTCCTCTGCATTTTACATTTGTTTCTCTTCTATATTTTAACAATAATATTTCCAGAATGAGATGCCATAGAAATTGATATAATGGCTCCATTTGTAATAGAGACAAAAATGCAGTACAAGGACAATACATTCATTCAGTTAAGGTCTAAAGACACAAAGCGTTCTATTTTGTATTTATGTAGCTTCTTATGGACTCATGCTGTCCTCTGATTGAAAATATTGGAAAATATTCTGAAATTTTAAAGTAGACAGACGAACTCTACACTAGGTAACATATACTAAAGTATGTCCATAACAAATAAATACTGCACCTTTTCTAAAGAACAGTACAGGTGAAAAACCACACTGTAGTGTGTTGGAAAACTTTATGACTGTATTTTTCTTCCTTTTAGGTTATATCCTGTTCCTTTCTGCATTTTTACTTTCTCAAATGTAGAAGTTTTATCTAAAATTGGGGAAAATATAATTTCCTTTATTTTGTGCCCTAACTCTTCAATCTAACTCATATTTACTGGAAGGAAATGCCATTTCTCTCGTCATCTTCCATATCTTTTTAAACAAAAGCAAAGTGTGTATTCTGAGGCTTCTGCTTTTCATACTATTTTTAAAGTTGAAATCCAGAAAATTCTGATTAAATAATGTAGAAATGGAAAAGCTACTGTATAATATAGCCAAACTTTATTTAAGCTATCTCTAACCTTATCAAAGAAGATAAATTTGGCACTCTCTGTCTTTATCTGTAATTAAAAATAATGTCTAATAGTTGTCAAACATAATAATGTAATTGTTATCTAGATCTCCAGAAGGTTTTAAACTGTGCTCTTCAATAAACAGCATAAGAATGTGTAAATACTGCTTCCTTTGATTTTTTTCAGGATAACAAACAAGATTGCTTATCATTTGATTTCAGACTCAAATGCTACAGGCTTTGCAAATTTTTTTATTGTCCATTGATATTTCTGCAGTATCTCTTTAATCGCCTGCCAAGAAGGCAACTGGGCAATGCGTAATTGAGTGACACCTACAACCCCTATGCAACTACTTCTATTTACTCTCATCTACTCTCATTCTAAAGTTCTGATTCTGCATCATTTTATAATGATTTTTTGTGATTAGTATTAGGTTTTATTAATATTAGGTGTTAATTTGTAGCAAAGTGTCTTTGCTAACAGCTATCTGTAAGTGCTTCTAAGTACTTACAAGTTAAAGTAAAACTTTTCTGTTTTCTTCTCTTAGATTTTATGATGTAAACATCATTACAGTTTGGTAATAATACTACTGATGTTCTCTCATGATGCCTCAACCCTCTGATGGAGATGTTTTTCAAAGAAATTTAAAAGTAAAATATAAACATAAATCTCACAGATCATGAGAAAAAAAAAAAATATTGAGGAAGAGAATCCTGGATGAAGCATTCCCAGAATCTGAATTTTTTGCAGATTCACCCACAGCCACCATGCAGTAGCAGCCATTGTGTTAGAAACGTTAACTGTTTTGTTGTTGTTGTTTCAGTTGACACAATAGTTCACATTTATATGAGAGTCTTTGCCAAAGTGCCACCAAAACATCAACGAAGGAAGCCTTTTATAGCTTGTGCAACTCTCAGAGCTGACTGGAACGAATCCCATGCCAGAGCAACATTTTCCCACTACTGCTGGACACCGCTTAATCATCCAGCAGCACATGTGCCTCCTTGATGTGGAGCATTTTAACCTTCTACCAATTTCACTGATACAGATCACTTATTTACCAACTTTGACTTTCATTTCAAACTTTTGCCCTGCACTCTCATCATCTGCACTGTGAATGCCTTTGGACCATTACTTTTAACACTGCAAGTACATACAGGTTATTCCTCAAGCTTTGAAAAATAAAAGACAAAAATGAAAACAAATGGTCAAGTAAAGAATTCTGCTAAGGCAGTGAAAATTAATTGCCATTTTGAGCAGACTAACCTGAGTGGTGGGGTTAGTGATCACTGTTGGGTGCAAAACCTTGATGTATTAATTTTTACATATTTAAGTAGGTTCAGATCTCATCTTTAGAACATTCAGATGAAAACTTTGGCTGTCTCAAATTTTGGCACAGTGTTAGAGCCCTAGGCTGTAATTAAACCAGGTTCTTATGTCATTACAGTGCTTGCTTGTTTTTTTTTCTTTTACAATTTACACAGACATTTTTTGGAAAATTATGGTATCATTGCTGCCAGCCCAACTCAGTATATCATAAATATATTATTTTCAGTCAGCTTTAAGTATCAAGACTAAGCCAATCCCTTCCCAACCTAGTGCTTCAATGTAACTGCATAAAAATCACATTTTAAAGGGGTTTTGCCCCCCTCCTTCAAACAATTGTCACCAAGGTGAGCAGCTCCGGCACCGGCATGATCCACAAAAAGAAAGTAGTATCATTACCAAGAAACTCTTCAGGTTTCCAGAAATGAGGGATTCTCAGAGGGAGCCAAGAGAGACACCAGGAGCCCACAGCTTACATGACAGCAGCTGACGAGACTTAGATGGGGCCAAGTTTCCCCTTCCCACATACAAAAAAGCCCTTAGAGAGCACCAATGACCAAGGTGTGGTGTGGCAGTTTGTGCAGAAGGACGTGCAGGAAAGGAAATGAAGCTCTGCCAGCTCGACCAGGGCACAACGGTATCCACCCGGCAGAAAGCCATGGCCCCTCTAACCTCTGCACCCACCACAACTGATGCAGCTTCCCAGACAGAGCTCCGGTGGGAACACGCTGCCACCCAGGTGCCAGGCTGCAGGCTGTGCCCTGCTCTTACACCAGCACAGGACGGCAGCAGTGAGCACACCTGTGGGAGGTGTGCCCAGGTAGGGGAACTCCTCTGCTTAGTGACAGAGCTCTGGGAGGAGGTGAGTGGGTTGAGGAGCATCAGGGAGTGTGAGAGAGAGAGAGACTGCTGGAATCGCACCCTACCTTCCCTGGGACAGGCCCCACAGGCAGGCAGGGCGCATTATACACAGGATTCCCTATCCTCTCTCTGCCTGGCTGAACACAGAGACTTAAGGGATAGAGGGGAACGGTGCCAGGTTCCTGCCTGGCACAGCAGGTGCATCTGCCCTATGACTACCCCACCTTCCCAGGTGCCCTGACATAACAGGTATGAGGGTCTGCAAGTGGAACCAAACAATAAGGAGAAGGATGGTTCATCTAGCTTGGAGGAGTCGCTGAGACCAAGTCAGCCTAAGCCCTTCATCAAAACTCATTCCATAAAGGAAAAAAAGATGGGTCATTGACTGGGAGCCTCCCTTCTGAAGGGAATAGAGGGCCCAATATTTAAATATGGACATGTGAATTATGCTTGTAAACTGGGTAGATAATCCAATTCATAGAGTGTATTGGGTTTGTGTGGCAAGGTTTTTGTAGCGGGGGGGCTACAGGGGTGGCTTCTGCGAGAAGCTGCTAGAAGCTTCCCCTGTGTCTGACAGAGCTAATGCCAGCTGGGTCCAAGATGGACCTGCCACTGGCCAAGGCCAAGCCAATCAGCAACAGTGGTAGCACCTCTAAAATAACATATTTAAGAAGGAAAAAAAAACCCCAAAACCTAGCAGGAGCTTTTGCAGCCAGAGAGAAGAGTGAGAAAATGTAAGAAACTTTGCAGACACCAAGGTCAGTGCAGAAGGAGGGGGAGGAGGTGCTCCAGGCGCCAGAGCAGAGATTCCCCTGCAGCCTGTGGAGAAGACCATGGTGAAGCAGGCTGTTCCCTGCAGCCCATGGAGGATGGTGAGGAGCAGAGATTCCACCTGCAGCCCATGGAGGACCCCATGCCAAAGCAGGTGGAGGCACCCAAAGGAGGTTGTAACCCCGTGGGAAGTCCACGCTGGAGCAAGCTCCTGGCAGGACCTGTGGCCCCGTGGAGAGAGGAGCCCATGCTGGAGCAGGTTTGCTGGCAGGACTTGTGACCCTGTGAGGGACCCATGCTGGAGCAGTCTGTTCCTGAAGGCCTGCACCCCATGGAAGAGACCCACACTGGAGCAGTTCATGAACTGCAGCCCATGGGAAGGACTCACGTTGGAGAAGTTCATGGAGGACTGTCTCCTGTGGGAGGAACCCCATGCTGGAGCAGGGGCAGCGTGTGAGGAGTCCTCCCCCTGAGGAGGAAGGAGCGGCAGAAACACCGTGTGACGTACTGACCGCAACACCCATTCCCTGTCCCCCTGTGCCACTGGAGGGGGGAGTAGGTAGAATTTGGGAGTGAAGTTGAGCCCGGGGAAGAAGGGATGGGTGGGGTGAGGTGTTTTAAGATTAGGTTTAATTTCTCATTGCTCTACTCTGTTTTCTGGGTAATAAATTGGATTAATTTTTTCTAAGTTCAATCTGTTTTGTCTGTGATGGTAATTAGTGAATGATCTCTCCCTGTCCTTGTCTTGAGCCATGAGCCTTTCATTATACTTTTTCTCCCATGTCCAGTTGAGGAGGGAGAGTGATAGAGCAGCTTTGGTGGGCACTTGGCCTCCAGCCAAGGTCAACCCACCACAAAGAGCAAAATCGAACAAGGCTACAAAACTGTATAGAAATTATAGCACGAAAATACAATTGAGTGTAGCATTGGTTCTGTGGAATTGAAAGCAAAATAATAATAATAAATAATAATAAAAATAATAATAATGCAGTTTGAGGAATGTAAAAATATCTCCTTTTAAAGAGAGCTGGAATAAAATATTTTGTTATATTTTTTAAGTTATGTTATGCATTTTTAAAATGTTTTATTTTAAACTAAAATGTCTCTGAATTTTGAAATAAGCTCATCAGTTAAAGAGATAAGTCAGGCCACTTGAAATAATGTTTCATAGAGGAAGACACATACTGGATTTAGTTCTATTTATTTTAAAAATCTATCTTAATAATGATGATATTAATTGATATTCTCTGTTTTGATTAGGGTTAATCTTCATTGTAGTTACCAATCTTAATATAAGTGTCCAAATATAAGATTAAAACCAGCCATTATAATCTTAAAATTATTATACGTCACTATTGTGCAATCAAATTTTTGAGTTAAAAGAAGTCTAGTTTTTATTTGGTTTAGATTTTTCTTGGCGTATTGGTATTAAAAACCCCAAATAACTAACTGTTCATAAACTTGATTAAGAAATAGAAGAAAGAAGCTGATGAGAGTACATACTGATTAGCTAGATGCAGAGGTTCTAGACGTAGCAAATTCAGTGAGTGACAACACAACATTTTTCATTACTCTGGTATCAGTGTTTTCATCTTAAATAAAATCTTTTTCAGTGACTCCAGGGGAGGTGAAGATCCATGATGAATGAACCACTAAATAGGTACATATATCTGACAGCAGTAATCCATCCCGTCATTACCTCAGGGAGAGATCAGTGCTTTGCAAGCCAGTAGTTCAAGTTCACAATTCTAAGCAATAAAGTTGTATTGTCTTTTTTAACAGGTGGTTCCTACTTCATTCTTTGAAAGCATACTTACAGGCTGCTTTGCTCCAGAGAAGACCTTGGGTTCTGGATTCTAGTTGGATGGAATTAATTAAAAGCCCTTAGATTTCAAGTATGTCATAAGGTCAACCTCAGAATTTTAAGACTATTTTTCTTCGCATTTCATTCTTTGAAAAAGATTTCACAAATGGGCCGAATCATAAATTTCTGAAGCACGTAATGCTATTTTTCTATTAACAATACTATTACTGAATTTCTTTTTCTGGAAGCTGTGACAAAGAGGCATTTTAAACCAGATCAGTAATAAACTGAACTACTAGTAATAAGTGCAAAAGTTTCAAAGGTAATTGTATCTTCCTGCTTATTATAAGTAGCTTGAATTATTACATAATGTAAGAGGGTTTAGCATAGTGTTATTTAAATAAGTGATAGAACAACAAAACACAATTCAGGAAAATCACAATCAGTGATAACAAAATGTATTGCGCAGGAAGTAACACAATCAGAAAAGTTTAATTACAGCAACAGTTGTATATAATGTTGCTCCCTTGTTCTCTTACTCTGGGATTCAGTTTTGTAGCAGATTAACCCATTCTGACAGCAAAGCATCACCTAGCTTCTCACTCACTGCCCCCACCATCTCCAGAGGGACAGGGGAAAGAATAGGAAGAGAAAAAGCAAGAAAACTGGTGGGTCAAGATAAGGATAGTTTAATAAGGAATCGAAAAAGTCAGAAAAAAAAGGAAGAAGAAGAGGAAGGCAACTGATGCCCAGTTTCCAAGCAATGGCTACCTTCCCACTCACCTCATCCCCTCAGTTTTTATTGCTGAGCATGACTCTATACGGCATGGAATATCCCTTTTGTCAATCTGGGTCAGCTGTCCCAGCTGTGTCCTCTCCCAACTTCTTGCCCACTCTCAGCTTAATTACTGGGGGTAGGGGGGCAGGGTTGGAAAAAGGAAAACCCTCAGGCCGCACGAGCACTCCTCAATAACAGCCAAAACATCGGGCTGTTATCAATACTGATTTACTTACAGATCCAAAACACAGCACCATATGGAGTGCTATGAAAACAAAAACTCCATCCTAGCCAGACCCAGAGCAAGGCTGAAGAACCATTATTCAGAAGTTATAGGGCATTGTATATTGCCAACAGTGTTGCAGCCAATGAGGTGGTTTGTTACTAAACAGCACCAGGATCTGGACTAGTTGTTGTTTGGCTGAAACTACATGGTTTACAGTGTCAAAATCAACTTGTAAGCCTGAAAGTGACTGTAATAGGCTTATTATTAGTTTACCATCGATATTTGTAAATATGAAAATTTTTACCTCTAAGAAAACTGCCATAATTTATGACTGCATTTTTCTAGATTATTTCAATTGCATTCAGAAATTGGAGAAAATAATTAAAAAAAAAAAAAAAAGTGGGGAAAAAAGAAAACCAGGAAGGTTAATCTCCCACTATTGCATACTGAAAACATTCACCTGACATAACACTTTACTTGGTTTACTCTAGACCCTGCTTCTGTGCATAGAATCCTCATAGAATTCCCATAGAATCGCCCCCTGAAAGTGGTACTACTTTTAGAGAAAAGCAGAAAGTCTGTGTGATAAAAGGCTTCTGCATCTTTATGAGATTCTTAACCTCCCAATGAAGTATCTGAAATGATTCACAATCTTTTTTATTTTTACTAATGTGTTTTCATCATACAGTAGATAACTCCAACTTTTAAAATACCTTTCTTTCAACTTGTCTGTCCATAAGCAGATTTTAGACTATTGCACATATAAGTACTGTGCTAGTATGACAAGGTTTGAGATATTTCAAATGCAAGAGAAATGTAAGTTCTTCTGCAGGCTGACTTGTCTAATCTAATTTTACCCACCTAAAAGCTAAGTATGTGATACAAGCAGCTCATCTTGGCACTCAATATAGTTAATAGAAGAAGACAGCCAGAATGACTGTTAGACAGATAGAGTGACTGTTCTTCCAGTTGTAAAATAATGACCTAAGACAAGCTGAGGAGACTTTCCATAATTTAGAGACAGATTTAGATGATTAAAGTATACATGACTTAAACTATATAAAATGAATCCTATTTTTAAAGTCCATTAGATAACTAAGCTGTAAGATAATGAAATGTTTACAAATTTAGTTAAAGTATGTAAATATCACCTGGTTTTACCTGGAGTAATGGATTGCAGGTGTATCTACTATGAATGTTTGGCTTGGGATTATACTACAGTGTCCTGGTATTGGCTAGGACAGAGTTAATTTTCACCAGAAGCTGGGAGAGGACACAGCCAAAGGTGACCGAAACTAGCCAAAGGAGTATTCCATACCATATGATGTCATGCTCAGCATATAAAGGGGGCTGGCCAGGGAGGGGCAGTGTGGTTCCGGGACAGTCTGAATGTGGGCTGAGTGCAGTCATTGGGTGAGAAACTGCATTGCGTATCATCACTTTTGTATATTCTGTTATAAGGACTGTTGTTATTTCCCTCTCCCTTTGCTGTCCCAGTAAACTGTCCTTATCCCAACCCAGGAGTTTTACTTTTGCCTTCCCATTCTCTTCCCCATCCCACTGGGGGAGAGGGGTGAGTGAACAGCTGTGTGGTGCTCAGCTGCCAGCTGGGGCTAAACAATGACAGTCCTTTTTGACACCCAACATGGGGCACAAAGGGTTGAGGTAACAACAGATCTGACCAGAGCATGTTAAAACAAAGTTATTATACACATTTATTATATTAAGTAAACAGTCACTGATCACAATGGTGTTTTGTTTGTTCACATGTCTGTAGTATGTAAACCCTTACTTGCTGTTTGTATTCCCTGCGGCACTGTTTTATCACCTCTGGGAGAGGGGTCAGGAATTTCATTTTGCTGTACTGTGCGATAACAACTTATGATATTATAACATCACTGGTCATGAAGTTAAGCTGGTATTTGGATGTGTCATTGCTCTCATTCCCATACCTCGGACAACATCTCTTGGAATTGATTAATAATCACACTCAATCTATGGGGATGGAACAGGGGAATACTTTCTCCTGCTCTTTCACTTTCCCTTTTTCCTTCAGGGTGGTTACAACAGCTTTTGAGAATCTTGAGTATCGTTCGGATGTTCAAGCCAGCATGCTCTTATTGCTGTGTCTCCTGAATGTGTTTCAAGTCCTCTTTAGGGTTAGAAAAAACTGTTTTAAGAATACCACCCAGAGATCTGCCCCAAGGCTGGATAGTCATGGGTGGCATGGCATGTGGGAGAGTATGGGACGGTATCTAGAGAACTTCTCACCTCCAATGGCTTGGAACTTCACTCCCGAACAACTACACGACCCTGATAAAGTCACAGAATATTTGAAAGGAAAATGCTGTGGCTACTCCAAGGAGGCACAACTTACTGCACTGTGCTGGGCCCTGGCCACGATCTACCAAACACTGCTCGATAGTAGGCAGCGTCCTCAGGGGGAATAGAGGGAAAACAGAGCGACAGGCACCGTGGCTACCCCAACCCCAGCAACAGGCACTGCCGCTACTCCAGCCCCAGTGACAGGCACTGCGGCTGAACCAAAAAAACAACCCATGCTGGTATCAGTCGTCCCTAGACACAAGAAGAAATACACAAAAAAATCAGTTCATTTAGAAAGGGATGATGATGAACCAGGACCATCACAAGAACAGGAGGAAGAGACAGAACCAGAGGTAATCACCTGATCCCTGTCCCTGCGTGAGCTGTGAGATATGCAAAAAGATTTCAGCTGCCATCCAGGTGAGCACATCATTACTTGTCTGCTCTGATGATGGAATAACGGGGCCAGTAGCCTGGAATTAGAGCACAGGGAGGCCAAGCAGCTGGGATCCCTGTCTAGGGAAGGGAGCATTGAGAAGGCGATTGGGTAAAAGGGTCACAACCCCTCAGCCTCTGCAGGTGACTTCTGTCAGGCATGAGGGAAAGGTATCCCTTCAGTGAAGATGATGTATGTCGGCCAGGCAAGTGGACCACCATGGATGGAGGTATCCAGTACCTGAGGGAATTAGCCCTGTGGGAGATGATTTAGTACAACCCACATAACATGCAGTTACCCACAGATCCATTGATGAAGTCCAATGTAACTGACACATGTAGCAGAATTTTGTGTGGAGAGCACCACTGTTGTACGCCAATTCACTGGCAGTACAAGCCTGGAAAGACAAAGAGGTACCAATGGTGGATGAAGTAGCTGGCTGGCCAACTGGGGCAATAGCAAAGAAAGTCTCTCTTTCTCCCTCATCTCGGCTGTAGGGAAACTGTCCCAGAAGGTCCAGCAACTTGAAGACAATATGTCCTTTTCCCCACCTGTATGGACCAGTATCTCAACTATTAGGAGTAAGCAATCCTCTGCTCCAGAGAGAGGATATAGAGGGTACACACCACGGGGTACCCTGTGGTTTTATCTATGTGACCATGGAGAGGACATGAGGAAGTGGGATGGAAAACATACATCGACCCTAGAGGCATGAGCAAGTGAGTTTCAAAGCAAAACAATCACAAAAGGGGATTCTTGCAAGAAAAATGCTACTCTAGTTTCCAATGGGCAGTCTCCCAGACCAAATGGAAAGCCTACTCATTTCCAACACAACCTCATAGACACCTGGGCCAAAGAGGATGGCACTGAGTGGGTGTATCACATTCCCTGTCATGCACCAGCCTCCAGGGAAGAATTAAATCTGTCCAGGGATGTCGAGGACAACAAGAAAAGTTTCTATAGGTATGTCAGTGATAAAAGGAAGATGAGGGAAAATGTGAGCCCTCTCCAAAATGAAACAGATGACCTGGTAACCCGGGATATGGAGAAGGCTGAGGTACTCAATGAATTTTTGCTTCAGTCTTCACCATCAAGTGCTCGAGCTGCACTGCCCAGGTTACAGAAGGCAAAGGCAGGGGCTTGGAGAATGAAGAACCACCCACTGTAGGAGAAGATCAGTGGATAGGGAATTGGCTGGATGATCGCACTCAAAGAGTTGCAGTCAACGGCTCGATGTCCAAATAGAGACCGGTGATGAGTGGCATTCCTCAGGGGTCAGTACTGGGACCGGCGCTGTTTAACATCTTTGTCAGTGACATGGACAGTGGGATCGAGTGCACTCTCAGCAAGTTTGCTGATGACACCAAGCTGTGTGGTGGGGTCGACACACTGGAGGGAAGGGATGCCATCCAGAGGGACCTTGACAGGCTGGAGAGGTGGGCCCATGCGAACTGCATGAAGTTCAACAAGGCCAAGTGCAAGGTCCTGCACATGGGTCAGCGCAATCCCAAGCACAACTACAAGCTGGGCGGGGAATGGATTGAGAGCAGCCCTGAGGAGAAGGACTTGGGGGTATTGGTTGATGAGAAGCTCAACATGAGCTTGCAGTGCGCGCTTGCAGCCCAGAAAGCCAACCGTGTCCTGGGCTGCATCAAAAGAGGTGTGACCAGCAGGTCAAGGGAGGTGATTCTCCCCCTCTACTCTGCTCTCATGAGATCCCACCTGGAGTACTGTCTCCACCTCTGGGGTCCCCAGTACAAGAGAGACACAGAGCTGTTGGAGCAAGTCCAGAGAAGGGCCATGAACATGATCAAAGGGCTGGAGCACCTCTCCTTTGAAAACAGGCTGAGACAGTTGGGACTGTTCAGCCTGGAGAAGAGAAGGCTCCAGAGAGACCTAATTGCAGCCTTCCAGTACCTGAAGGGGCCTACAGGAAAGCTAGGGAGAGACTGTTTATCAGGGAGTGTAGTGGTATGACAAGGGGTAATGGGTTTAAACTGAAGGAGGGTCGATTTAGATTAGATGTTAGAAAGAAATTCTTTCCTGTGAGGGTGGTGAGGCACTGGAACAGGTTGCCCAGAGAGGCTGTGGATGCCCTGTACCTGGAAGTCTTCAAGGCCAGGTTGGATGAGGCTTTGGGCAACCTGGTCTAGTGGAGGGTGTCCCTGCCCATGGCAGAGAAGTTTGAACAAGATGATCTTTAAGGTACTTTCCAACTTCAACCATTCTGTGATTCTATGAAGGCAACTGCTTTCTCACATATGAGACCATATGTGCCTCTTCTCAATGAATGCTTGCTACTCAAATAGCTACTCTTGTCTTCTCTAGCAGAAGGCAATGATTTCCAGCTGCAGATTTGATCAGACCGCTTCAGGTTTTCTAACTTAACTACAAAGCCAAATACACTCCCTGAATTGCAGCACATGGATGGATTTCCCTGGTGCTATCTTAAGCAGCTACACCTTTTCCTCTCTACGTATATGTTGTGAAATGGAGCAACAAGAAAAAACTATTGTGATTGAGGAAAGACATTTCCTCTTCCTTCCCTGCATATTGAAATCAGAAAACCTGTTCAGTACTATTTGGATTCCCTTTCAGCACCTTCTTTATCTCTTTAATACTGGTTTGAAGAAAGGACCTTTAATTCCTCACAGATACTATACTTTGATGATGATATGCAGAATTAAACATCATAGAGAATTCTATTTCCTTGTTAATTTTGTGGTGGGTTTTTGTTTGGGTGGGGTTTTTTTGTTTGGTTGAGTTTTGGTTTTGTTTTCAGAAATTAAATCATCAAATGCCATATTACTGGAACTTCTCAAATTTGTATTTTAGCTCTGGCTAAATATCCAGGCAGATCCCTTGTACCATCTTTCCAGAAAATGCTGTGCATCATTAAAGGAAGAATGAGTGTATTATCACCGTGATTAAATTTACAATGTATACATATACTTTTTATCTGATAATTGTCTGAAGGAGAGTTATGATGACGACACAATATAGCTCTAAGTTTATCTGGATATAGTTTACAGAAGCTAAGGAAATCCATTCCCCGCATTTGTTCCTCTATATCTCCTGGAGGTGTGCTGTATTTTGTAAAACAGTAAGAAATAAAGAGAAAGTTCTGTCTTTTGTCTTTCAATTTACTTCTGTAACAAAACTTTCAACTTAGAAATTTATCAGATGCTTCTATCTTCTGTCACAGGGCTAGGATAAAATTCCCAGTTGAAGGAAACATTAAATCATGATCCAGACTGACAAAAAATGCTGAAGTCAAATGGACCATTCTGAATGCTAGTATCCTATGAAGCAGCACTTGTTCAAAGAAAATCACTGCAGTACACCTTATCTTCCAGAAATACAGAAGCTCAGTTGCCAAATCTCAAAAAGGTTAAGGACACAAAAAAGTGAGATATGTTTACGATGAAAGATGATCTAAGAAAATATTTTTAACTTTTGACCTTGGAGATTTGGTTAGTTAAAATGTAGATAGAAAGAACCAATTGAACTAATTGACATTAGTCAAGAAGGATTTAAAACTCAAGATTCTTATATCTCAAAATAACAAAGGGCATTTTGGAAAGGATCTTACAACTGCAGCTTGTTTCACTCTCTTCAGGAGCTGCTGATGAAATTCATAGGTAGTCTTTTCCAACAATGATGAAAAACATTATTTACTACAGTATCTTCTGGGAAAATGTGTTCCTTAGAAATGTTTACCATAGTTCTTCCTTTTTAAGAAGCTAAAATTCAGGCAGACTATGTTGTTTAAATCACAGTTTTATGTACGTAAAAGAGTAGGCAACAAATATTTAGTTTTGCCAATCCCTTTATTTGTGCCTTTGAGACTGAAAGCAAAGACTGTGGACATGTTACACATTTTTTTTTAACCTGCATGGAAAACTTAGTTAACACTGACATGTAAGTACCCAGCTTGCAAGTATAATCAACTATTTGAGCACAATGTGCAAAACTGCATCCATTAAGAATTATGGATGAAACATTATTCTCCAATTATTTGTGTTTATTCTTTTCACATTCATCTATATTAGATATATTTGCTCTTGAGAATACATCTGAAACCAAGGAATGAATACTTAAGCGGGGAGAATGTCTATATTTACTAGTTGCTCAGATATTTCCTAGGTAGTATTTTATTAAATGAACAGACTCAGAAGAAGTTTTTGATGTATATTAAGAATCTCTCAGACAGAATTATTTTGTAGGTAGCCTCTTGTAGTTTCCTCTACCATGAAAAAACACCAAGGATACAGAGTATCCACCGGAAGTGCTCTACAATGTGGATGAAGGCTGATAAAGCTGAACTCATCTTCAAGAGTATCTGCTAAGATTTTTGAGCACTGAACTATTTCAGCAGCATTAAAACTCAAGTCGTAAGGTTTCTAGATCCTTCTGTCTCCATCTTTTTCTTTGCTATTAAATTGAGGGGTTTGGGAAAAAATTTTTTTTTTTTTTTTGTCTTTCACTCTAAATCTTCAAAATGAAACATAATTCTATTTCTAAATTTTTAGCATAGGACTTTGTAGTTTTTCCAGCTTGACATTTCCATGACAATTTGAAGACAATTTTTAATCCATCTTTTCCAAAGTTATCTCAGAAAAGCTAGTTATCTTATTGAGAATAATAATTTTAAAAAAATTCTGGTTGAAAAGTACTATTTGTCTACTACTGAAAATCCTGAATGAGAATTGCAGTTCCTCTTTTTACCTAAATCTTACCTTTGGAAAACAACACCACCATATTCTGAAACAAGATTGGTTGACTAAGTTTTTAAATGAAGCTCATTTCAAGCTTGTTGTTATATTTTATTATTTTTTTTATGTAGGTTTATGTAGTTTTATGTGAGTATAGAAGATTAAAAATGCCTTTCTGATTACAAATTATTTCAGCAAACTGAATGTAGACATAGATTAGCTTCATGTATTGTCATTAAAAGGTGAATACTAAAAACTGTTTAAAAAGATTGTAGTGATAACATCAGCTATAAGACCCACAGATTAATTAAATGTCACTGGAGCAAAAAGAAAACAATGCTATCTTACTTTGGTTTTGCACAGATATATGAGCTCTATGGAAATTATGCAAAACAAAACCAAATAACAGACCAAGAAAAAGCAATATACATAAAGATATTAATATAGATATAGACAACTTGCATATTTTGTGTCACTAAGAAGGCAAAGAATAAAAATTACCAGTTCATACTGAGTTGCTATCTGTGAATAGCAGGATTAGAAAGGAAGGTGAAACCATTGTTTAGTCAAGAGACCCACTGAACTAGTGAAGCCAGAAACTAACTTAAGTGGTCAGTTGTTGCAATATCAACAATATCACAGAATCACAGAATGGTAGGGGTTGGAAGGGACCTCTGGAGATCATCTAGTCCGACCTCACTGCTAAAGGAGGATCACCCAGAGCAGGTTGCACAGGATCGCATCCAGGCAGGTTTTGAATATCTCCAGAGAAGGAGACTCCACCACCTCTCTGGGCAGCCTGTTCTAGTACTTGGTCATCAATTCATATCAGAAGCTAACAAAACATTTTACACTTACCCATCTCAAAAAAAGGTCATTAAAACTGATACAAAATACAAAATACACTAAACTAGGAAATGTGTCCTTCTACAACTCAGAAGGAAATGTAGTTTATGTTCAGTATTGTGCATGGGCACAGGATTTCAACACTGTATAATTTCAGAGTTAGTGCATGATTAATGTTTTGAGTTATATTAAAAGGGCAAAGTCTCCTGCTCTTACAGTGAATTAATTTCATTGAAACTTTTCAAGCTAAAAGACAAAATGTGGAACCTAGATCTCTCATAACTTTATAAATATATAATGTTTCCTATGCAAAATAATCATGAACTTTACTTTACTTTTACATACAACAAATCATGAACTTTATCAATTTCTTAAAGTAACATGCTTTAATCTGTTCACATTTTAGAATCTTGAAAACAAATACAATTTTCCAATTATGAAATAAGTTAGATGTATTTGTTAAAAAAAAATCCTAAAGCAAGCAACTAAAGATGTAAATATGGATGTTGACATAGATTTTGACACCTAAATTAAAAAAAAAAAAAAAAATCTGTATCTAAAATTTCAAACAGGTTTTTGAAAGCTATTAACCATTTCTGATTAAATATCACTACTGTTGCATTTATACCATGAAATGTAGTTCTGAGGGCCGGAAAAAGTGTTTAGAATTTTACATGTATTTCTATTACAGTAATGTTTAGAGTAGTTATGAGAAACCTATGCGTGTCAGAATTTATATCTGGTATCATTGTTAAAAGTACATAACCTTTGCCTGAGTCCCTTCTCACGTACTGGCTACTTCCATCGGTGCTACTGGACTCCACGCAGGTGGCAGAGTTCACAGCAGCAGTATCAAGGAATGAAAGGAATCAGTAAGAAACACATATGCACATGTGCTTGTATTTGTATAGCTCTCATAAGGTTCCAGGAATTGCTAGAAAATAAGAAAGGCTTCAGCACTTGACATGAGAAGGTTTTATTGACAGTAGTTTGGAGGCTGATTACCAAATTCTAGCTTCTTCTGTAGCTTCCATAAGGATGTATAGTTTGTGCATGACAAGAAACCCTATTTCAGGAGACTGAACTGCTCTGCCCGTTTCATAAGTAGGGAACTAAACCATAAAAAGATTATGAAACTTTTCCAAGGCAAACAAATCTATGACAAAGAATGAATTTAACCAGATCTCCCACTTGACCATGTGGCAGCCAGTCCCTCACACTATCTACACCAGTAAGCCTGAAGAAATGTACAGTTTTCCACCTAAGAGTCTGAAATTGTCTTGTCATTGACTGGAATTTATAGATTTGAACACTTTCACCATTGCTGTCTTCACATAGGTATATCCCTTGCTCAAATTAGTGTAGCTCCTTTATTTCAGTGGAACAAGAACACTATATATAGGATAAGGACCTTTGCTTCTCATTTCCTGAATGGCTCACAAATGGCTGCATTTTATCAATGATAATGTATTAAAACAGCTGGCATAGTATCAGTGTTCTGTTTATATTGTAATTTTCAGAGGCCTCTAACAACAACTTTTAAGTCACAGAATGCTTCAGGTATTTTAATTCCATTGTCATAATGAATTGGGTGGATATCTGAATGACTAATTATGATTTGAATGTGCTCACACAACATTGTGTCATATAAATAATATTACAATGCTTACCTTCCAATTACAATATGAATATGTATGTGAGTATAAAATGAGGACACATGCAGGTTGTATAAGTGTCTAGGGTAGAAATTATTTTATTTTTATCATTATGTGGTAGCCTGAAGAAATCAAAGAAGTGCTAGGCTTTATGAAGAGTGATAACAGAAACCCAATTCACAATAGACTTTAGTGTTGTGGAACACATTAGAGCCTGAAAGTGAGGACTGCACTTCCAGGGGTTTAATTCACAGGTCCAAGTGTTTAAGTTCTTCATGTTCTGAATAAAGACAGATAAGAACTGATCACTGCCCATGACATAGGAGTTAGATGAGAGGCAGGAGGTATCAGCTCAAAACCAGTGATGAGAGCTGCCTACATCTCACAGATCAGGGTATAGGTGGAAAGAATGCATGACTCTATCACTTCATATGATTATACTTTAGAACTGTGTAAAAAGATTTTACTGTGAGCAGGAAGACACTTCAACCTGCTAATAGGAAACACTCTTCCAGATGAGGAATTCTGCATGCAACTAATTTGATTTTATGTCTCACTGAACCTGAGTAACAAGCTTGTTCTTTCCACACTCCTTTCAGAACTTTCTCCATCCCTATCACTTCTCCTCTCCTGCTCCCAGCTGCATGGTCTGCCTTCCTCTACATATCACCAGACCTTTCTGTGGGCCATTTACATTTAATAAAACCTCCAGAGATTTTTCCATAGCAGAAGGATGAAATAAACTCTGTCTGACAGTACTTATCCATTACCTAGGTTTATGAGCTCTAAATCACACATGTAGCTTTTAGACTTCTAAGTTAGAGGTAGATGAATTTCATATTTTGTAGTATGTGTCCATACCTGGATACATACCTCACAACTGAAAAAAGATCTGGGTACTAATGCGTTCAAGATGACTTGTGGCAAAGAATAAACCTGAGTGTCATAAGTAGAGTACAAGATAAAGTCAAAAGGAGCCATCAATGGCATAGCCAGCTATATATGGAATGCGCCAATTTGTAGCTTTATATTTTTGTAAATACACCAGCACTGTATTTATACATGCAACTGGAATTGTAATTTACAGTGGTAATCCTAGAAGACATCCTAGACACTTGTCAACATCTGACAGTGAAGTATGAATTTATGATTTTGTCAGTGAAAGAAGGGTAGGAATCAAAGGTTCAAAAAATTCATGTAATATAAACATAAGTCATGCATTCATCTGCACTGTTGTGGAACATTTGGGTTTTTTTTTTTTTGAAAATATATCAACCTTTGGAGGTGCTGCACCCTTTTGCACAGCACTCAGGAATCAGAGAGCATTTGCTCTGGGAATAGAAGAACAGTTTCTAACATCTCTCACCCTAAAAGACTGGAAATTACATTTTCCAGTCTTTAGGGAGGACATCCACCACAAGTCAATGAGTATTCTCTGAGCCTTCTATTAAAACTGTGCCCCTGAGTAGCCAGAAATGAAAAATTCTTGAAGATGGAAAAAGATTCAGAAAATGAGAGTTTGACTACATGGTAAAATTGCTAGAATATACTCCTGAAAAAATAGAGACCTATTTCTATTACTATTTCCATTTCCTCTGTGATGTAAAATGCAAAGATAAGAATTCCTGAATGCCATTTATCTTCCTGATTTTTTTTTTTTTTTAGCTTCAGACCAGTTAGTTGTTTTTCAGGTCAGGTTGATATTAGCATCAGCCTGTCTGAAATATTTTCTTTTCTGAAATCATCAAGTCAAAGTATATGTGTCCTCAAAAAACTTGGTAAGAATAACTTACCAAAATGATGTCTAAGTGGTACCTACGTTGTGTAACTACATCAAGATGGCAAAGGGAAGGATGAGTTAAGAGAAGTGCAACTTCTGTGCAAAGGAACAAAAAAGAAAAGAAAAACAGAAAATGGGGGGAGAGTGAGAGAGATGAAAAGAACAAAGAGGAAAAGGAAAAGAAAAAAAAGAGGAAAAGAACAAGGGAAAAAAGAGGGGAAGAGGAAGATAATAATAATAAAGAATCCCTAACCACCACTGAATTTAGACAGGAATTAAAGGACTAGTTTTAAATATTAGAGAAAGAAGATTATAAAACACCGTCTTGATAAAGAACAAAAAGGAGGAACAAAGCAAACCAACAAAACCCCCAAAACCATAATTGTGAATAAATGGACTTTGATCAGTATAGCAAAGAGATTATACGGTCTGGTTGCCTGCAGCAGACAACTATAACTGATGCATCAAAAGGTTTCTTCTAGTCCCATTATGATTTATGATGGTATTCTAGTTTCTTAATATTCCGCTCCCCAAATTTATTCATGTTTTAGTCTATACTTTAAGACATAAGTATTCAAGCTAACAGAATAGCAAATGGTGTTATTAATAGCTTGGCTTAATTAGAAAAACTTAATTGTAAAGGCAATAACATCTAATAAGATGCCTCTGATTAATTTGCTTCAGGAAGTATTCTAGATTTCATTTAAATTTCTACATAAATTATTTTCCAGAACAATATATACATTTGTATATATATGCATATGTGTGTATATCCTTTCCACAGACCTTAAAGTCAGCCCAAGTTATTTTAAGATGCTAGCACTATTCAGAAAGGAGTTGGCCATTTCAGGGAACTCTGAGGGTTGGTTATATGTGATCCTGTTAGAGATACAATATCGGTGTTGTGGTTTAACCCCAGCTGGCAGCTAAGCACCACACAACCACTCGCTCACTGCCCCCATGGTGGGATAGTGGAGAGAATCGGAAGAGAGAAAGTGAGAAAACTCATGGGTTGAGATAAAGACAGTTTAATAGGTAAAGCAAATGCTGTGCATGCACACAAAGCAAAACAAAGAATTCATTCACCACTTCCCATGGGCAGGCAGGTGTTCAGCCATCGGCAGGAAAGTAGGGGTCCGTCAGGCATAATGATTACTTGGGAAGACAAACAGCATCATTCCAAATGTCCCTCCCTTCCTTTTTTCTTCCCCCAGCTTTATATGCTGAGCATGATGTCATATGGTACGGAATATCCCTTTGGTCAGTTGGGGTCAGCTGTCCCAGCTGCGTCCCCTCCCAACTCCTTGTGCACCCCCAGCCTCCTCGTTGGCAGGGTGGTGTGAGAAGCAGAAAAGGCCTTGGCTCTGTGTAAGCACTGCTCAGCAGGAACTAAAACATCTCTGTGTTATCAACACTGTTTTCAGCATAAATCCAAAACACAGCCCCATACCAGCTACTGTGAAGAAATTTAACTCTATCCCAGCAAAAAACAGCACAATCAGTCAGAAAAAAAGCCTTCTAACCAATGCTGAATGGAACTACTAGTGCAGTTTTCTGGTCATTTCAAAAAAACCCAAAGATTTCCTATTAAAATTTCTTTCCATTTTCTTTAGAATGCCATATTCCAAGGGGAAAAAGTCATGGCCAGTGATTAAGTGAAGAAATTTTTTTCACCCCTGCCCTACTGACTTTTGTCAATATTTATTAAGCCTTACTATATAGATTTTTTAATGCCTAAAGCTATGACCATTTGGATAGAAGACTCTAATATTTGCTTATTCTTTGCTAGGCCTCTGGAATGTAGCATAAATTATCAAAAATGGTTTTAGATTAAAATTATTCCAGAAGTAAATTTTTTTCTCATGTACAGAGGTTTAATTTATAGTTCAGGCTATTGGGGGTAAATTGGATGTATAGATTCAAATTCATCTTAAGAGGTATTACTATGAAAGTCATTAGAAGGTCACATTTTTGGAGTCAGTGTAGAAACTTTGTTAATATTTACTGTACAGAACAGGAAGGAGGAGAGCATGAATTCTGGGCAAGTTATATGACTTGTCTCATTTTATCCACCTGCAGAATCTCTATAAAATTCTTCCTATCTAAAGAGTGACTAATAGGAAGTAATTTGGTTTTGATAAGGGAGTTTGTCTTTGTTCCTCTGAACTGAGTTGTTTTCTTCAGTTTAACCTGTATTGAACAGAAGTATTGCCTTTAACTTGATATTCTGCAATAGCTTTAAAAAATAATGTAAGTCTTTCCAAGTTGATAATGAGTCTCTAGCTGGGAATTCAAAAGAACTGTTAGTATCATACCATCATAGCCACATACGTCGTTACATAATATATGGTAACATATCAGTTGTTGGTAGCATCGCATGTTAGGCTAACATAGCAGTGGCTGTTGCTCAGGCTGATGATCACAGAATTTTGAAAGCTGTGGCAACCTCGGTTGCATTAGTTTCCTTGACACTTCCTGTCATGGATAATCTTTGAGCAACTGTAGACATCCTGTCATTTCATGTGTTTATACTTTTTAAAATCAAAATCAGATATCCTTTCTTATTACTCAAACTTTTCTTTAACTAAAGGAACCAGAAGGCTGAAAACACTCTCAGGTGGCTGGGCAAATAGCAGCCAGGAGTACAATGAGATCCTGAGTCATAATTTTAAACCGTCACACAAGTTTGGATTCAACTGTCATAGTCATAACCATTCAGATTTGTATCCCTAACATTGCAGCTGCAACAATGTGTACAAAATAATTTAAGATTCATTGGGAAGGATGAGAGCCGTAACCTACAGTTTACAGCAATTGCTAACAGTCTCTCCCAACCTGATTTATAAGAAAGGCATTTATTAAACACAGCCGTTAAACACAGCCATGGGGGTAAGGCTTCTGTTCAAAGCAGTAGGACTTCCTATTCCTACATTTTAAAAAGAAACCCCGAAAGAGAGCTGAAATGCCCTTCTAGCTGTGGTATTCATGACCTGTTGGTTATAAAATATACTTTCTTTTTGAGTCTTTTCATAATGAGAATAAGGGAACTGAATTTGTGTTCTGACAGTTGTGTTCTGCAATTAATAGGCTATTGTACAGCACAAATAAAATAATAATATAAAAAATAATAATAATATAAAAAATCTCCACATTTTGAACACATTTTATGAGAAAAGTCTTCATTTTACTACATTTTATGCAAGATATTCTGTATGTCTACTTTCAGCTTCCAGAATACCTACTGCCTTGCAAGACATACTCTTGATTTTAAGTAGGTTCAGGAATTAACTAATCACTGATGTGATTATCAAAAATGAATTCAGGAAAAGGAGTTCTAGACAGTCCTGAGAGACAGGAACTAGACAGACAGACATAAGATTTCAATGCATTTGGACATCTGAATTATTTGTATTTGGTTCATTTTATGACTACTTAATAGAAAGAAGCACTTTTAAGGTAGAAGTAATTATATGTCTTTTAAAAAAATAAAAATCAATATTTAGATACTATGAATAATTTTTCCAAAATTACTGATTCTCTTCCTTAATTTTAAATGGATGATTATATCAAATTAGATGATTGAATCAGAGGTAAACGCTTGCATTATGGACAGATGGTGCGAAGAATCTCTGCACTTGTACTTCAGCATATTTGTACAATTGCAACACGGCTGTTTGTCCATCAAGCACCAGGATGTAAGCTCCACTCCCTCAGCATCTTCCGTTTAGATGGAAGTCTTTGATTATATGCTATGGAGGCATGGACTGCCTGGTCATGGGGAGAAGATTCATTATAATGAAAGGCATATAATTGAGGGTGCCATATTGGGTGCCAAAATGGCTGTGGTGGGTTGACCAGAGCCAGCAGCTGAGCACCCACACAGCCATTCTTTCAATCTCCAGAAGTAAACCAACTCCCCTGCTAAACCAACACAGAGTAGATGGAGTTCAGTACAGGACTTCCAAACTTGCTCAGTGCGGACCTTCAGTATTCGTAGTCATATCTCGTTAGCATGAATAGAAATTATATGACTAAATCTTTGATGAAGGCTAATCAGACCAATGGTTATTATTGTACCAGTAGATACAGGCTCAATGATAATTATTACTGATGATACTTTATATCTTAATTTGGAAACAAATCAAGCAATTTAATTTTCCTTAGAGGACAACAGTACATTATTTCCGTAGGTGAAAATGAAGCTGATTTTTAGCTAAATGTCAATGGAAGTTCAGTCGAGCTATTTTCATTCTGTGAATTCCTGTAACCTTGACAGGGAACCTCTTTGAAATGTTGTTATCCTCCACAGGTATACCTTCAATTGGTATTTCTGCCTGGTTATATGTATCATCTTGTACTATAGTCCTCAACCTGTGACCTTTCTAGTCTAAAAATTGTGTTATCCATATCAATATATAAACCAAGAAGAAGGTATCTTGATGCCTACATTTTTAGAAATGTGTGAGAGATTAGAACTTTAAAACATTTATGATCTAGGAAAAAGTTTTCTTCACTATTATGCCAAGTACTTCAGTAATATATGCATATTTTAACATATATATTTTTCAGATAAGCAGAAAAGGAAGGATAGATTTCCATTTAAAATGGAAGTGATGTACTTTGTGCTTAACTCATCCCATTTCCACCCACAGACATGTTATTTTCTGAAAAGACAAGATTTACTTCAATGATATATATAAAACTAATCCTCAGTGGATAACTTTATTCTTTAGGTACACTCTCTTTACCACAGTGCTTAAGGTGCAGGGTTTCAAAACTTAAAAAAATATTGAAGGGAACTACCAAGTATGCTTATGCTTTTGAGAAAGCTGAGTAATGTAGCAGCATTTGGTTTTGTATTTATTTATTTATTCAATGGCCTGAACAAGTAAATACGGGAACAGCCGTGCCTGGGACAATGAAATAATTTTTTATCAATTGTCAAACTGTAATATGGAATTCAAGTTAAATATCCAAATTGCTCACTGTCTACCAGAATATTTTAAGATTGACTAGAAGCTGTTTAACCCTTTTTACTTACACTTATTTTTCTGCTTCGTTATTCACAAAATTTACAGGGCAGTTGTTTATCCTGTCAAAGCTGGAAGAAACAAAATGGATAAATAAGGTGACGAGGTGAGTCCAGAAGCATCACCACGAGGAATGCTCAAAGAATAACAGTACTCAATTTTCCCCTTTTCTTTCATTCTTTCATAATTTTGTTCTTTCTGTCTTTATCTTCTCTCTCTCTCCTTTCTAATTGACTTCCACACTATGAGTACAATTTAGATAACTAAGTGTGAATGTCTAATGTTATTTGTGAAGACACTGTGTTTTGGAGATATCTGCATGGGATGAGCAAATATGATCTCAATATTTCAAAATTCAATAGTTTTATAGCTAAAGTCATAGTTATATTTAACAGAGTTCCTTTGTTCTTGTTTGCCAAATGTCCAAAGTCATCATAGCCTAAAATCTATTTGGCCTAAAGATCCACTTCCATACTGAAATCACAGCAGACTTACTTTCAGGTAAGTCATTGTGAAATGCTTCCCATAACTTCAAAATATCTGACATAGTAAAACAAGATGGTATATGGCAAAACGCACATACAGAGAAAAGGAAGCTAGTTTGTGTGTATGCTTAAATTTCCAAAGGCCTGGTGGAGTGGTCTTGAGCTCTTTAACAGCCAATGGAGAGAAATGGAGGGTTTATTGTATCTGATGCATTTTAGAGATACAGTTTACTATCACATAAATTGTCCTTTTCTTTCCACTGAGTATATACTCAAACTCAGAAGTAAATGACTACTTTTAATCAAATAAATCTTATGGTAAAATTAGTTTAGAAGTCAGATGGGTTCAAAAAGAAAAAATGGCATACTCACCTGTCAGTTGCAATGGTTCAGAAAAAAGTACTCCTGTAGCAACAGCTTTTCAGTTTTTCCCATCCCCTTCACTTTTTTCCTGGTATGGATGAAGGCTGTATAGCCCTAGATTATGTTATTCTACCTGGTGCTACCAAAAATGCAGGCAAAACTTCTTGGCCACAAGACAATTGGCTCTCCAGGCTACATTTATAATTTTCTTTCAGTTCATTTGTGATTTACTCATGTTCACATTCTTTGGTTCATCCTTCATGGCCTCCTAGTATTTTGAAAATGGAACTAGTTACTGAAAAAGAGACTTACAGTGTGATTAAAAAAAACCCAACAAACAAACAAACTATGAAGTTTTTGAGGCTTGATCCCACTGACATTTTTTAATCAAGGTATTTGGCTATTTGCTACTGGTACAAACAGTACAAAGGCAAGTGGTACCTTCCCCTCCCCCCTAAAATCTCCCCCTCCCCCTCCCCCATGTGTAAATTTGCAGTCAATTAACTAATCTTCAGCAAAATCACAAGAGCTGATTGAAATTGCCCTTGTAAGACACTAAAACTGTAATGTAAGCCATAGCAAAAGAAGCTTCAAAAGAAGCTTAGGGTAACAGTTTGCTCTAAGTGCAGAAATGGCTAAGAACAGATAATTACTGAAACTGAGCTAATAAATAAGTCATTAAGGCATAGCAATTTGTAATCTTCTGTCTATACTTTCAGTCTAACAAAGAGTTGCATGCTGTGCTATTAGTCTGAATTCTCTTTTCTGGTAACATTTACTGCAGTAGTCTAAAGACTACAAAGATATGAATTGTTTAAGTTTTTGTTTTTAAAAACCTGAAAAAGTCCTATCTATATATGAAGTTCACTTGGTTGCAAGAGTAGTCTGCATAAAAGATGTCTTCCAGAATAGATTCCCATTTCGCTCTTCAGATATTATCTTCCTGGTGACAGAAAAAAAAAAAAATCGATTTATTGAACTTGATTTAGTTATGTAAAAGTTGCTTCGGCTGCTGTTTGAGACACCCTAGTATATCTAATGCCTTCCTTTGGGGCTGGAAGATGTGACAAAAGACCTGTATGAGACCTATATCTTCCTGAATTACCAGTGTCGGGCCAGATGGTTTAACCAAAGCTTCTCAAATGGCTTCAGGTGCCCATACATAAGCAACTGAATTGAAGCCACTGTCTCTTCAACTACCAGCCTCATCTGACTTTATGAAATTAAAAAGTCCAGTTTTGCAAGGCACTTGGAAAATCTGTCACTGAATCCTTATTCAGCCCCACATTTCTGACACAATCAAATAAAGAACAATGACAACAGGATCTTCTGGATGTCTCTGCACAGCAGAGCAAAGTTCATAGAACACAGAAGAAAAAAATGCATAAAATTGTTCTGGAATGATGTCACCTACAATAGCAGATGTAGTAAACTAAAATAAAGATTAATCACTGTTACTTAGCAAAAGGGGGCAGCTGGGGTTCATTTCTGTGCCATATCTCTTTCTTTGAGGCAAAATGAAATGAAGACTTGGGGAAAAATTACATAAGGTTCATTCACAACTTCTCACTTAAGGATGCTGTAACTTACCTCCATTAAGCAAGCACGTCATGAGGTAGGTAGACAGTTAGTAGTGAAGCCAATATTTTTTTTATCTGCTATAAAATTGCTGGGAAGTTAAAAAAAAATAGAAACAGCAAATACTGCTAAAAAACTCCATTCACTCTAGTTTTAAAATTTGCTTTAGCAACTGTGCAATTTCTACTTGTTCTCTGCTAATATTCCAGTGAATAATTTACTGGCAGCAAGCTCCAGATGCATTAAGCATCACAAGACGTTAGCAAAATTATTCAAATTGGAAATAGCAAGCAATAGCATTGAAAATATGCAAGATTAAAAATTACAATGACAGAGCTAAAGCATGAAAAAGTTGTGACTGATGATTTCAGTAACAGTTTGAGTTTCAAGTAAGTGCATCCAACAAACCCATCACAAGCTATTTGCAGAAATTATTCAGCAATAAATTTAGAATAAATTAAAGCAGACCATGTTCATAGATAACTCACTACTGAATATTCTAAGAAAATTCCAAAGATTTGTTAAAATGAGAAAACTAGATTGCCCTGAATACTGTAATAATTGGTAAAAGCACAATGTTAACCTTTTCTATATTCATCCATTCAAGCATTTCAGTATAAAACTTTCTTTCAGTATTCCTGTATTCCTCCTGAAAAGAATACTCATTGAATAAGTACTTTTAGTATATTTGCAAAACTACTGAGATGCAGTATTTCTTCTTCTCAGGATGGCAGTATCTATTTAATGTACTTATAATTCAACCATACAATTATCCTGAACTAAGTGTAAACAAGGATGAAAGAACCCTCCCACAATCATGTTTAAACTGGCTAAAATATTACCATATTGTTCAATTCTATTTTCTGCTTCCCTTGATAGTTTTAGGGTTTAATGTCTGAAGAGTATAGACTTAAGACTTTTGTTTTGCATAATTACATTCAGATTTATCTGGAATAAGATCCATTTGTGCCAACATTTTGGTTGTGTCTTATGCAACTGAGACACAAATTCCAAGCTTAACCTCTTAGAAGAAAGAAATTCTGAAGTGAGAAAGTCTGGGATTTTCCAAAAAAGTGTAGATTGTGGATTTTGATTACATTTGTTAGATCCACAGTGGGACCAAGTGAGTTTTGCGCTGGTTTGGTTGCTATCTGTGGTGAGTTGACCTTGGCTAGCTGCCAGGTGCCCACCAAACTGCTCTCTCACTCCCCCTCCATCAACAGGACAGGGGGACAAAACATGATGAAAAGCTCGTGGGTCAAGATTAAGGACAGGGAGATTGCTTACCAATTACCATCACAGGCAAAACAGACTCAGCTTGGGGAAATTAATTTAATTTCTTGCCAGTTAAACACAGTAGGATAATCAGAAATATGAATAAATCTAAAAACACTTTCTACCCACCCCCACTGCTCCAGCATGGGCTCCCCTCCATGGGCCACAGGTCCTGCCAGGAGCCTGCTCCAGCGTGGGCTCTCCACAGGCTGCAGCTTCCTTCAAGGCGCATCCACCTGCTCTGGCGCTGGGTCCTCTACAGTCTGCAGGTGGATATCTGCAGGGAAAAACCTGCTTCACCATGGTCTTCTCCAGGGGCTGCAGGGGAATCTCTGCTCCAGCACGTAGAGCACCTCCTGCCCCTGCTTCTGCACTGACCTTGGTGTCTGCACATATGTTCTCTCACATTTTCTCACTCCTCTCTCACAGCTCTTGTGCAGGGGCTTTTTTCCCTCTTCTTAACTATGTTATCCCAGAAGTGCTACCACCGTCACTGATGGGCTCAACCTTGGCTGAAATTCTGTGTTCTCTCCAGGTCTCCTGACTTCCTTCCCCTCTCCCAATTTATTGTACAGAAAACAAAAAATAAATAAATAAAATCATGCCTCGGTCAGGCCCTCTGGGCCTGGCCATACAGCCATTTATCATAGCCATTTTGCTATGATAAATTAAAAAATGGATCTTATTAGAAAGGGAGAAAAAAACAACCAAACACATCCACAGAGAATTTGCTGATAGCATTAATTATAACTAAAATGGTTTACATATAGATTATAAATTCCACTGAAAAAGGAAAGAAGCCATAAAGCAAAAAGTAAATCTCATTCTCTTTTGGAATGTGGTCAGGATAGTAGTCATACAGAAGCATTTTTTGGTTTAGTGCAGACTCAGGTTTCAGATTTCAGCTGAAAACTGCATTGCTGTTTTTGGTGTAGAAATAACCTTCTACAGATCAGTAATCCATAAATATATGTCAGACCTGAGACTTAAAGCCTGATGTGATTGATCAGTTTAAGGTTTGAATACAAAACAGAGGAGATAATACCTGACTGCAAATACAGCCTTACTACATTGTAAAAGCTATATCAGAGGGCTGTATTAATCTTAGAGATGGATGAACCTCGGAAAATCTGCCTGCAAAGCGAACTCACCAGCCTATCTAATGTGCTCTCAAAGACTGCTAGCTCAGCAGGGTGAGCCTAATGTATTTCTTTCAGTGAGAGAGCATGAAAAATAGTGGTTATCTCCAACTAGCTCATGGCTTCATGTTTTGTTTACGAAAGTACATCTCTAGTTCTTACAATTTTGTAATACAATTTAGAAGGCGGCTGCTATTTTTTTTTTTTACTTAATATTTTATCTGTTCTCTTAACTTCACAGTTTTCAGTCATTTCTGTCTTTCTCTCTATTGGTTATTGCATAATGAATTTCAACCTTTATGTTTTTCATTCACTTTCATCTGCGAGCTCTTTTATTCACGGCAATCTCTTCTTAACCTTGTCTGTTAAACCTAAAACCTCTTCATTTTTCAAGCATTTCTTAAGAAGATTCTGAGCTTGATTCTCTTTACTTGAGAAGCATCAAGTTGAATTGGTCTAAAGGAATTATTCTAAAATTCTAAATACACAAATAAAGGAATCCTGATATTAATCACCTAAAGTTTGTGGGTTTTCTTCATTACATTTTATTTTTTATCTGGGCTTTATCTATCTACCTTAGCTTTGAGGAAAAAAATATCATCCTTTCCTGGGACTGTAATTGTCCCAGGAAAACTGCCCATGGAGATTTTATTTTATGACTTTGTGAAAGCAGTAAAGGCAACACTATAAGGGAAGTAAATAGCCTTGCATAATAATGGTACTACCTTACATAGCACTGACCCTCCCTCTGGCATTTCTGTTACCTAAACAAGAAACTCCACAATTAAGGATAACATATTACTTGTTTGTAAAAGAGTTTCTGTTTTCACTGAGTTAACTCAGAATTTCTTATTTATTATCTGCTGATGATTTTTCAGAATAGAGACAACAACAAGCATTCCTATACTGGTTAGCTAATAAAGTGGTATTTTATCCCATTTTATGTCACCTTCTTTCCAAGTCCTTTGGAGAAACTTGCACCTTTTGGAGATTAAAAGAAAAAAAAAAAAGTCTAGATGTTTAATTTCTGCCATACGGGGAAGCTACAGCTCAGAATAGATAGATGGTAATTAAAACAATTTTAATTCCCATGGAAAAAAGAAAAAAAAAGAAAGAAAAAAGAAAGTGGAATCATATCTATTCCATTCAGATTAGCGGGGCAAACTGGACATGAATGAAGTTGTGGAATCCCTCAAGTATCTGCATCCATTAATTTTCTCTTGGTGAAAGGGTCACTACTTAAATTACACAGAATTAACAAAACTATCATGCATTTTAAAGTAAGAACAGATTTATTTGTTTCCTTCCTTATGTTATTTTTGGGGATCAGAAAAATCAGAATACGTGTCAAAGAAAAATTGCTATTCATTTTTCAAAAGATAACAGCTGTCATGAGTGATATTAGAAATACTATTAATCTCAGGGTCAATGCTTTTTCTTGGTTTTGGTTCAGTTCAAATATTTCTCATCCTTCACCTTCATCTAAATTTATCTTTTCTGTATTATGGTACTATTAGTTTTAACTTCATTTCCTCATTTTCAGCCTTCCCATTTTCTTCCCTTTCTAGAGCTACCTTAATTTTTAGCAAGTGCCTTCACTGTATTACCCTACCCCTTGGCACAGATAATATTCAGAAAGAATAATTAAAATGCTGTTGGTGTTTATTTTCACTGCTCTTCTTTCAGTGCATGTTTACTAAAAACAGTTTGTTCCAGCTCTCATGCTTTTTTCCCTATTGCCATGCTCTGTAGTGTCAATAGGCTTAGATTAGTTTGAGCTAGTATTTGCTCTGTATTTCTGTTGAAGCTCTATTCTTGTCATCAAGAACAGAAAAATGATATCTGTACAAATGAATTGTGAAACCTTCTTATATAGATCTTGCCATAAATTCAGACTTTGTTAGCAAGAAATACTTGAGGAAGAGTTTCTTGCTAACAACGATATGTGCCCTTCCCTTGTGTTGGCTCTTACAGGGGGTAAGACTGATTCTGTTTGTCAATGATGAATGAAAATGTGTTCACTTACCTTTTTTTTTTTTTTTTTTTTTTTACAGTTGCTTTTTGTGGGTTTAATGAACTGAATCGTCCAAATGGGTGTCCAGGAAATAATGAGCACAAAGCAATTAGTGAAAGCAAGAAAGTGCCTTTTGGTGAACTGTTGGCTCAATAGTATTAAGCTACTGTAGATTCAGAAAAAGGGCTTCAAAGTATACTACTTTGTCTTACCATACACTAGCAATAAAGCTTGTTCAATATAGTTGGAAACATTTTAGATCAATGTTAGCAAAATTTAGCAACTCTCATTCATATTTTAGAAAATCAGCAATTCTAGTGATCTGATGTTTAAGGTTATATGGATCAAATTACGCATTTTGGTTATGCTTTTGGCTGGATAAGAAAATCAGGGGTTTAACCATTTGAAAAGTGTATCAACCATATAATCAGTTGTAACTTTAGAGTTTGGGAAAAGATAATTAACGCAGAAGATTATTTTTACATAATATTTGAGACAGAGAAAATTATTTAAACTACTATATATATTTAAATTCTACACTTTAACTGAGCTCCCATCCGATGAGAAATTTCATCCAGAACTTTCTTCAACTTATAGAAAATATTTAAAATACTGGCTAGCAATATTTTAATTTGGCTACATTTTGCCAGTATCACAAGTTAGTCTACATGAATTGTGCTTGTTATTATTCTATTATATATGAGGCTATAAAATCTGTCTCTCTGTGTTTTAAATGAAGAAAGTTAGCATTTTGATTTTTTTTTTTACTTCCAAGTATTTATATTAATGTTGCATTACCATGTTTTTTTCTTTAAATAACAGAACAGTTTGGATTAATATCGATTTAATGGAGCTTTTCTTTGATGTCGCTGACATACTTCTCATTTCTATTAAACTGTTTTGCATTACTTCAAAGTGCTGTTGATTTATGAGTCATAAATATGCAAAGTGCTAATTTGCCATGTCTCTAGCATGCCTCTTAACTTTCTGGTTTTGTGTTTATTGTTGTGCTTGTATTTGTTTGCACATAATTTCATCGCAAGAAAACATTCTGCAGTCAAAAAATATTTTAATTTAAACATTTTTGGATCTAAGAATGTTCTGTCTACATCTCAGAATCATTACTGGCTCGGTCATGTTTGTAAATGAGGTTCCTGTTATAGTGCTAACTTTTTTGCAGTCATTCCCATACTGACAAAGGCATAATATTACTCATATTAACATTCAAATAACACTCATTATTTAATTTTCTTTGGGTTTTCTTTGTTTGCAGAGAATGATTTTCTAATTAGTAGTGTGCCATGGCTATTAAAAAGAAAAAAAAATCCACATATTCTCATCATCATTATACTTATGCTGGCTGTAGTGATAACACTTTTTAAGCACTGAGCAGCACTCAGTGTATTAAGAATCAGCTCTTCTTTATAATGGAAGAGAAATCAATACAGTAAAACAGTTTTACTGATTTTAGCTAGAAAAAAGAGGAAGAAGACGTGCCATGTATTCTCATATCAAAACACTTGTTAACCTATCAGCATTGCTTGTCTTTCACAGTCATTACAGGAAAACTTACCTTCAAAACCTTCCTTAACTGTTCTTTCTCTTGTATTTTTTATTTAAAAAAAAAATCTCCTTATTCTATTTTCAGTGATGAGATGTCCTTATCTGATATTCAGGAATAATAAGGAAAAACAAAGTGGACAAAGGGGTAGGTAAAGAGAAGTGTGAAATGAACTGCAAATCTTGTCTCTCTTTGCAAATCCTTTTTAAGTGTACATAATGTTCTCTTCGTAACATGATTCCTTTCTGTTTTCGACAGTCAAAGAAGTAGAAAAGACCGAGAGCATTATATTCATGTTTTTCATTTCTTCAGTAGCTGCTGCTGCTGCAACTATGACCTGCCATTTCAGTGTATTTTCTCAGTGGAGAAAAGCTTAAGCATACACGGTTTCTTTTAGAGTCTTCTCTTTTCCCATGCCTCTTCTGAAGACCCGTGTAAGTAGTAATTATATAAATCATAATATCTTTAGAATATATATATATATATAAAAATTTTGTCATAAAAATCTGCAAAAGAAATATATTTAGAGTCCGATTCACAAGAGGAGATGGTACAACTTTTTAGTTTAAAAAATAGGTTCCCACTAGTCAGAATTAAATTTATAAATCTGTTTTTAAAATGTGAGCTACTTAGGTATCTCAGATTCACATTACCACTGAGCATAAGTGAGCGAAGAACAGACATGGGTGAAAAATATATTTCTGAAAATCCTTCCGAATATAGCTTATTTATTTGGCAGGAGGAAGAAAGCAGGAGGAGGTTAAAACACGAGATATTTACAGTAAGCTACTGCTTTGAACACTTGTGCAGTAAGTGATAGACCCTGCAGATGTAAGGATCTCAGCTGATATGGAGCCCATTCCTGCTGTTTCATTAGCATGCCAAATACCTCTTCACATGCAAACTGTTACCTTCAAGTACCAGTCTCAGGTTGAAGACAATAAAGAATCATTTTAAATCAGAGATTAATTCTCTTTCAGGTGTTGGTCAGTACATGAGTGTTTCTTCTCCAGTTCCTTTCACTTCAAAGTTAAATAGCTTTGCTTAAACTGAAGTTAATTATAGCAGTTGCACTCTAGCTGGTGTTTTAACCTGAGTAGTTTGATTTTGCTACAGGGGTACAGTACTGTTAAAAATTCCATCTCTTCATGGATGAAAAGGAAATACTCGTGCCTTGTATTAGTCCTTCCTCTGCCAAGAAGAAAAGATGTAACAAAAACAAACAAAAATTAGAAACAGATCACCGTGCAATAATGTTATTGGATATGAAGCTGATCTGGGAAGCAGAAGGAAAGCCCACTGAATTTCTGACTGTACCAGATGCTCTATTTCAGATTAATATCAATGCAGAATTTACAGTTCCAAGGCAAGTATTCTGGAACATAATTTTTTTAATTTTTTTTTCAAGTTTAGACTTTTACAGAATTATTAATAGTAACAAGGGTAGACATTTAAATCTGGATCTCTGTCACCTCAGAAGAGTACCTTAACTATTACTCTGTATACAGTACCTTTGCATTGCTGGACTAAACACACCTGTTCTGTGTTGGATAAATGTTTGGATAATAAAAATCCAGGATACTTGAGAATTCGCCATAAGATGAAGGATGAAGCTTCAACTGCTATTACTTCTTTCTCTACTGAGGTAGTGGGAGAGTCAAACGTAAACACTGGAGATGACTGGAAAATATAATTACACTATTAAGGAAAACTAGGAACATCCACATTTTGTCGAGAACGTTCGCATTCTTGCTAACAAATGGCCAAAAAAAATTAAAAAAGGCTAATGTCAGCCATAACAGCAGCCCTGCTTCCTTGTTGTGAACTACCTGTGAATTTTCAGAATAATGACACACTAAGGAAGATATTCTCCATCTCAGGAGAGTAACAGATATTAGCAGCAATCTCTTTCCAAATGCTAGCAAAAGTTGATAGAAACATTGAGGCAGAAGGAAATAAAAGAACTAGAGACCTTACGACAGAAATTTCAGAGATTTCTTAGTGTAAAAGAAGTCTGAAGACATACATACATTATTACAATCCTCATAGTCCAAAGAAAACAACAGTAACAAGCCTCATATGAGATACCAATCTAGTCTGGGAACATTTTAATGGATGCAAAGCAGCTCATCCTTTTTAATGTAAAACCCAATCAAAGTCCAGAAAAATCTCAAAATCCATCTTCTTCCAAGCTTTTGACTTGAGTTGAGTGTTTTTTGGGTTTTGTTTTTGTTTGGTTTTTTTTTTTTTTTTACTTAAGTGGCGTAATTCTGCAAAGCATTATTAAGCCATAAAAGCCCCCTGCATGGACAAAGAATGTGGCTAGGAGCCAGGAAATCACCATTTCAGATAGCTTAATCTAATAGCACTTGTCAAGATTCCTGTCTAGAGGGAGATGCGGATCAGCTGCATCAAGCAGCTGCTGTGGTTAGCTGGTCCCAGCAACGCTCTGATGAACACAGAAAGAGCGCGTCCCCTTAGCAGCAGGTGGGGGTGGTTGCCTTCAGACTGAGGGATGCTCGCACTAAACCTGAAATGTGAATCCACATACATTAAACCTCACATAATGAGAGGCAAGCAGGCTTCCTGGAACTCAGATCACTTTAATTTCACTGATGGTAAAATATAGGGAAGCCAATATACTATTGCATAGTAATATCAACTTACTGTAAAACTCCAGCATAAATTCTGAAGCATGTGGGAACTGAATTCCTAGTATTCCTTAATAAATAAACCTCATTCCCAGATTTCAAGGTGATTAGCAGCATGGAAATACTTTAATTTCATTGCATACCCAAGATTACACTATGTTTTTTGGATTAATTTTCAATTGAATTTTTTTTCTTTAATTTGAGATAAGATTGTAGGAAAAGTAGTGACTATAATTACAAAGAGCAGACATTATGTAAGAACTCATTTTAACAACATGAATGAACAGTCTTGAAAGGTAGCATTATTCTAAAAATGGCTTTAATAAATATATAAAATCTTCCTTCAGAAAAAAAAATATTAAAAGATGGACAAACTGTATACATTTTACCCAGGATAAACTCTATTTCTGTATCTTTCTAATATTCAGTAATATCAATCAAATAGAGGTTTCTGTGCTGAGCATTCACAGAAAGATCCAGATCATGCTGTTCTCTAGGATTGAATTGATTACACTAGAAAAGTTTTTAGGTAGAAAAGAGGACAATCACATGAATGGAAAGCAAAACATATGAAAAGAGATCATGCACTGAAAACAAACAAGACTTCAGGTGTTTCTTTTTGAAAATGTGAATAAACCTGAAGGATAAAAGTACAATAGAAAGGAGGTGCCTGCAAGGCATTTATCAGAATGCAAATCAACAATATATCTTGAAAATCAAGAATGACAACAGCAAGAAGCATGGATGCAAAATGTCATAAGATATAATAAAATCACTTAAAACTTTGTGGTTTCAACCCTAAGATAATAAATTATCTATAGGCATAGTAAAGTCTGAAGAGGTTTGCAAACATTACAAAGAAATCTAAGTTAAATGCAGACTTAAATACAGATATCTAGACTTCATGGGATCTAGGGAGATTTATTTTTCAGTGTTAAAAACCTATGAAACATAGTAATCTTCACTCTACTAGTAGGTGGTAGGGAGTCTAAGGTCACCTCAGAGCATTTTGTATTTTAGCTATACAATTTATTTTTATTCACAATGAGAGGCTGACAGGGGAAAGAGAAACAAACTAATCAAATTACCAAGATATTTTCTTTTTTTCTTCTTTAGCAGACATGTATTTGTCTGTTTGTGGTGGGTCTATGACTGCCCTGAAGAACAGAAAAGTTGTTGCCCTGTCCCTGCCTCTCTGTCAACACAATGACTTTCTCGTGCAAGCTAACCAGAGACCATATTATTGAGGGTAAACGGCAGACACCACTGAGTTGTCTGTAGCCACTTCAAGAAGAGTTTGCTGTCAAGTGTCTATGAAGTAATCTGAGTCAAAGGGAAAATGAAGATTTTGCCAAACAAGCTGACCCAGAAAGAAAAGATTAAACACTAAGAACCATTGTTCAGCTTCAGCTACGACCCCGTGCAGCACAACTGCATCTATTCTTCCTACAAGGTGGATTATAAGGTGTCACTCCTAAAATGAAGAACTTTTGGGGGAAAGTAACTAGAAGCTCAGAGTCTGATAATACATTTAGAAGCCTGGAGTGAGAATTGAAGGCCCGCTCATGGTGAAAACTTCAAAAGCTTTTACCTTCTGTTTCAGGCATGTAGGGATAACCTAGGTACAGGAAACAGTGTAGTACCCTGATACTGCAGGCTAAGGCAGAAGTGAGAGTAAATCTGGATGGGCCATTCAGCATTGCCTGTACATTTGCAGAGGTGAAGTGGATTTACTGGTTCTGCTCTCCCAGCCAGATCACTGCTGGATGTAAGTAAAGTATGTGGGAAAATGTGGATATTCGCATGACATTGCTTTGCAGGTAGAGCCTAAAAGCCTTGGGTAGGGTGGTGGAGGCAGAAGAAATTCTCCAGTCCTCAGGTTTTTCTGTTTCAATTTCAATGAAGATTTCTTTAGCAATTCTCAGAGGAGAATATATAAAGACCTGTATTCACACTATAAAAAGCCTTTTCTGTGACTTGAAGGAACTTTGCTCAAATTTAGTTAATATGTTCTATATGCCAGATGTAAAACCACAGAAAATTTTGTATCTCTAGGTGGCTGTTTCAAAAATGAGTTGAATGTGAGGGTAAGAAGTAATATTAAGTGCCACTTCACAGTTGTGAAATTCTAAAACTGAAATTCTGCCATGCTCGTGTCAAGGCATAGAGGTAAGGACGCTCGTTTCCTCCACAGGGCAATGCAATTTCATTGTGGCAGCATGCAGCCATAATGGTCCTGTGGATTTCTTTGTTGGATATGGGACTGTGACTACAATTAAACTAAAAAGTTTATAAAAGTATAGAAGGTATCAGAATTTGCATTTAATAATATATGCTAGCAGGCTCTTTAGTTCGTATCATTATATGCCAGCTGCTGACATGCTAGCAAACCAATTAAGGAAAGTCACCAGAGTAAATTTAGCTACAGCAGGCTGTGAAACTGAGCTGAAAAATATCTCACATCCTGAAAGCCAAAGTAGCTGTGATTTGCCCTATAGTAAATGTCTGCTGTGTGATAGATACAGGTAGCACTCTGCGTCCCATCTTTGAGGGCAGCAGGGAGAAGGTACTGCAGAGCGCGTTACGGAGCAATTATGAGAAGGACAGAAAGGCCAAGTTTCACAGCGTCTGACAATGAGACAAATGGACCCCATTGCAGTGAGAGATAAGAGATGATGTCTGCACTTAATAGTGGTAGGTCCTGGATTGCTTACATCTTTAAGTGGCGAAAAAGACTGCACAAAATGTTGCACCAGCGCGCAGAAACCGCTGTACCGGCTCAGCCACGCTCCGAGGCTGCATGAGCTGTACGCAGGGGGAAGGAAAGGCACACACAGGACAGGACGTTCACATCTTTCGAATATCAGGGAAGGTTCTGTCCTGTGTTGATACTGATGAGTTTTTAGACAAGATTTTGCAAAAATGAGCAGCATAATGAAACCATGGCTCAGAAATGCTGGGGAGAATGATACAAAATCATATTTGCTGCAATAGCACAAGCTGAGGAAAAACAGCAGCACAGGAGAATTATATTTCACCCTGTAGCTGGTCAGTAGTGAAGAATAAACCCATTTCACCATCAAGGCACCTAGCAGAACTTCACTCATGCTAAGCTGAAGTAATTCCATAGTTTCTAGAAATAAAAAAATCTGATAGATTTGAGCAAGTGCCTTCCTCTACCCATTTTCTAGCTTTTCGATTCCAATCCACGTTTCTGGAATTAATTGTTTCCTTTGAGGGACTGATATACAAGGCTACAAAAAGACTGTATAGTCCATAAAGATTCACTGATTTTAATTTTTTTGGTTTTTAAAGGAGGCATTTACCTCTAGAGAGATAATAAAATATGAAAGGTAATCCTATAAGCTATTTAATTATAACTTTCAATGTAACATATTTGATACATCTGTTTCTCTTAGTACAATGCATTATTAACTGATTTTAAAAAAACCTCATTAAAAATGTACTTTACATGCTATCATAAATTTGACCATGTCATGCAAATTCTGGGGACACCAAAGAATACAGTGGATCCCATGAAAAACCTGAGGCATAGATTTCCTTATGTGAAAGCAACATAATTCACAAGATATTGATCTGAAAGAATGAAATTGTCTAGTTGATATACAACTTGCAAGATGCTTAGGAGAGAGATAATCTGTATAGGAAGTTGATGTTTTCCATCTGAATGAGTTAGATATATTGGAGTTTCAGGCACCATGTACTTTAAGATGTGAAGTACAAATTCAAGTCATAGGTGAACATACATGGAAAATCTGTTCTAACCTCAAGGCCCATGGATTACATAAAAATGTCATATATATTCCAAAATGTGTGACATATTAGTAAGGATTTTGGAAATCCAGCTAGTAATAATGGCTGTGGATTAGAAAAGTTCGTATTAAAAGAGAATCGTAAATCTTGGGTGCTGCAGCAGCATGAATGCTTTAAGTTATCTTAAAGCAGAAGAGTGGTTTAGATTGAAATTGGGATTTCTATTGCAAAATAATACTGGAAAGGAGAAATAATGTAACAAATAAAAAGAGAAAACCCCAATGTCTCAACTTTTAGTGACATTCTAGTCCATTTTGGTGTAAAATAAAACCTAACATTTACTCATCTTTAAGTTATGTATATAGTAATACTACCATGCCATAATAATAAAAATATCAAAGTCACTTTAAATCCGTACTATCATAGGTAAAGCAGAAAATAAAATTTTGGGGTTTATGCTATCCAGTAAAAATTTCAGGTCAAAATATCAACCTAACCCCTTCCTGAAATTGAAAATTAAAACCTTCATACACACGGACACTGAGACACATATTCCAGAGAGTGAAAGAAGTCTTTTGTCTCAGTAGTGCAGAGGTCTGTACATGGACTGATTACAACCCAGGAAAACATGGGAAGTGATCAAGAAAGACTCAGAAGGACCAGAGTTTGAGAATATACATGGCTGTTCTACCATCATCTCCACAAGAAAGCTACATTTCATACTTGGAATTGGTTCTCAATTGTTTTGCATTTGGCTTTCATTCATGCCCATATAAAGCGATCACCCTTTTACTCTGTGTAGAGCAGGTCTCTTCAGGGTTTCAAGTGCTCTAACATCTAAATGCTCTCTATGGGGGCGGGGGAAGAAAAAGGAAGTAGAGTAAAAAGAAATTTCCAAATTTACAGGCTCCTGACTGTTATTTATTCCCCTCATGTGGAAGGAGTGAGTTTGGATTGGAAGATCTGCATTTCCTATATACAAATGAAGGTGTGTAGGATCTAAATGAACTAGAAATGCTACATGGAGTATGGAGACCTGTGTTATTCGCAGTCAACTTTGTTGCTATTAATTCTTTGGTGATCATCATAAAAATCTCTTGAATCCTGGTTCCCATGAAGGTCCATTTCCTATTGAGCCAGCTTCTGTTGCAGCATAGAAAGAATATCTGTGTTTTATCAGTCTTTTCACACAAGGAACAAAGATGTAAGTGTACATGCACATGTAAAGGCTGAATGCGGGTTTATGCAAGATGAATACCCAATTTGTGAGTTAGGAATTTCCAACATGCACTTTGAAAGCATTGTAAAGTGGAACAGGAAAATCTCTATTTATTTGCATCTCTTGAGCTGTCTGCTACCACTCTTACTGAAATACAATTCCTTCTGGTCTTACACAAAATAGATGATCTCATGCAAAAGTTCTAATTCCTTCCTGTATGTGTTCTGCTAGGGGAGCATAATTTTTATTTTGTAATTCTTCTACTGAGAGCAGGCAGACAACATAGCCAAGTAGAAGAAAACTTATTTCACCAGAAGGATGATATATGTATCTAGAGCATAAAGCAACTGCATTTTGCAAATCTGCAGTGCTTTCTGAGAAAAGTCCCTAGGTCAGCTCTGCAAAGCAGTCTCACACTGGAAACAGTGAGACTAGAGTATTCTGCTCCATCATGCAGCATGATGCCTCTAATTCTGATCTTGATCCTACAGAATTCTGACTAGTACTATTACAATTTAGCTCATACTTTGCACATGAAAAAATGCCACATATTTGATGTATTTTTTCCACTTTAAAATGTATTCATATATAGATTGTTGTTTTGTTTTATTCTTTCTCTGTAAGACAGATTGTATCATAATCAACTATTTTTCATTAATATAAAATAATATAATATGGTGCCATATGCATGCTTACCACAATATAAGACAGGAAAAAAGATGATGACTTAATTTCCAAGCAGGGTTTATTTTAAAGCATATTAATTTGGTCTCATATTTGTATTATTTGTTAAAAATTAGGTATGCAGTGTCTCAGAATAGATCCATTAAAACTCCACTAGTTTTACCTGCAAGAATAATAATGCAGCTTATTAATACACTTAGAATGGAGAAAAAATATAGGCAGTGCACATTACTATCATAGAACTTGAAGGTATGAAGTAATACAACTATTTGGATCCCAAAAAAAGAAAGAGTATGAATTCAGGCAAAGCACTCACACTCACATTTTCAATAGCAGCTGACAAGTCTGATAGCTTCAGCTTTTCAAAATTTGGAGGGATTTTGGTTTTAAAAACGCCCTTGAGTAGGGAAAAAAATAATCAGAGTGATTAATAGTCAGCATTATTCATTTATTGGGTATGTGCAGGGAAGTATTTTTTTACAGAAGAAATAGATATTTAATACCCTCCATTGTTTTTACTGGAGACTTAGGAACACAGGATGAGATGCCTTGAAGCACCAGTTCTGGTTTCTTGCCCTTTATGAACTTAGCAAACTCCATTTGGAAGTCAAAAAGACAGTTTTACTATAGTTCGGTTTTTTGTTGTTTTATGAGGATTCTTTTAATGTTCAGTGGCATTTATTCATTAGAACATTAAATATGTTTCGCAGCGTGCTGCATACTGCACAATACATCTGTCATTAGGGAATAGACAAAGAAATAATGAGTGTGGACAGTTCAAGAATTCAGTCTCTAACTTTCACCTGAGAAACTTTTTCTACATCCAAGACTGTAAAATGAAAGGTAAGATACAATGATTAAAGTTTGGAGGTGGCTGGGACATTTTACGATGAAACAGTAGAAGAGAAAGAAAAATCAAAACAACAACTATGCAAATAGAGCATCTTGTCACATTAAAAAGTATTACTGTGTTTTAAGAATAGGAATTATAATTTCTGTTCCATCTAGTAGGAACATTAAAGGTCTTTGAAAAACAAAGACCTAAATACCATTGATTCAGAAAACCATGTTCAGCGAAGTTGTGAAAAAATACTATGAAAATGAAAGAGAGATCTTGAAAGATGGTTGTTTAACTGAGATGACACAGAGACAGTTTTCATGTATATCTCTTTTTTTTTGGTCATGGTAACCTCATAGTGGACAACATATATAATTAAATATAGAATCATAGAATTGTTTTGGTTGGAAAAGACCTTTAAGATCATCAAGTCCAACCCTTAACCTATCACTGCCAAGGCCACCACTTAACCATGTCCCTAAGCACCATATCTAGCATCTTTTAAATGCCTCCAGGGATGGTGACTCAACCACTTCCCTGGGAAGCCTGTTCCAACGATTGACAACCCTTTTAATGAAGAAATTTTTCTAATAGCCAATCACGCATGGATTATATACATATGAATTTGATGCATTTTTCACTATTCTGAACAAGAATTGACTCAGATTACGATAAAATCAAAATGTATTGGAAATAAACATAAGAATTCTGTTAGTCCAACACATTAGTCGCCTCCAAAATTGATGACAATGTAAGCAACTGAAGATAAGGAACACAATTTCATACCAACATGACAGGAAATAAATTGTTAGTGCCTAGAAGAATAAAGAGAGTAAAAATAAGAATTTTTTTTCTAAGTACTTTCCTCTTTCCCAACTGAAATTATGTTGTGAGCAATGATATCTATCCATCTGTATTAAAAATTTCTAAGTTTGGATAGCTATGAAAGATCTTACAAAGCCACATCTGAAGGTTACCTCTGCTGTATCTCAATATTATGATGACAGACTCCATAACAGAAACACAAACCTTTCAGCTAACATTCCATCTACAAATCACTAAAAGTGATGTTTTGACAGCTAAAGTTTTTATCTTCTTTTTATAGTGTTTCAGTACTATATGGAAAAGCTGGCAAGGTTGCTACTGCTTTCAAAGAGATAAGCAGTTAATAAAAGTATATTTTACCTGACTAATTTATTGTGTGTATCCTTGTTTAGTCAAATTTAAAGCATTATAACATCATCAGTAAAAAGCTGAAAGAATTGTAGTGAAACATGTAATGTTTTCTTTTTAAGAACTGGAAGTGGAAGAGGCTACTGCGAAAAAGAAAATAGAAGTGGTTTGGTTTTGTTGCTGGTTTGGTTTGGCTTTTTGTTTTATTTTGGTTTGTTTGTTTGTTTGTTTCAATATAATCGTTTTAGTTTGGGGTTTATGCCAGGAAAGAAGGGAAAGTACGTTTCTGTTTCAGTACTCTTCAAATATATAAACTTCATTTCTAACAGAGACATATTAAAATGTTTTACTAGAAGGAGTAAAGGAAAGCTGGTTTGTGATTATCAGTATAAGGATACAAAAAATAAGAATTTCATTGCTAAGGTAATATAAAATTTTATATTAGAATACAATTTCTCCACTCTCTTCTTCAAATCATCTATCAATGTGCTTTTCTTCAGTTGGTTATGGGTTTATGCCACCATTCTTAGAAATCTCAAATTTGTGCTTACTATTGTGGAATCTCTGATAAAAGACTAAGGCCTCTTCTTTTGCCAAAGCAAATAGTTATATTCCCCACCATTGAACTTACAAGCCTCTGCATATAATTGGATGTCTTGGTCAACGGCAAGTTGAACATGAGTCAACAGTGTGCCCAGGCCGCCAGGAAGGCCAACCATATCCTGGGGTGCATCAAGCACGGCATTGCTAGCCGGTCTAGGGAAGTGATTGTCCCACTCTACACTGCGCTGGTGCGGCCTCACCTTGAGTACTGCGTGCAGTTTTGGGCGCCACAGTACAAAAAGGACATACAAGTATTGGAGAGTGTCCAAAGGAGGGCAACGAAGATGGTGAAGAGTCTAGAGGGGAAAACATACGACAAGAGGCCGAAGTCCCTTGGTTTGTTCAGCTTTGAGAAGAGGAGACTGAGGGGAGACCTCATCGTGGCCTACAGATTCCTTACGAGGGGGAGCGAAGGGGCAGGCGCTGATCTCCTCCCCCTGGTGACCAGTGATAGAACCTGAGGGGACGGAATGAAGCTGTGACGGGGGAGGTTTGGGTTGGATATCAGGAAAAGGTTCTTCACTGAGAGGGTGGTCGGGCACTGGAACAGGCTCCCCAGGGAAGTGGTCACAGCACCGAGCTTGACTGAGTTCAAGAAGCATCTGGACAATGCTCTCAGTCATATGCTCTGATTCGGCTGGTCCTGTGTGGAGCCAGGAGTTGGACTCGATGATCCTTATGGGTCCCCTCCAACTCAGGACATTCTATGATTCTATGATATAACTCTAATATATCTATATCTGCATTAATAGAGTTATTTCTTATGATTGTGATAATCTGGTGTACAGCAGGGTATTTTAATTTAAAAAAATGAAAATATTTAATATACTTGAAGTAGCAAAATGCTTAAAAAAAAAAGTATTTTCCATGAAGAGCTGCTCAGAGATGCTAGGTAAGGCTTATGCAATTTAAAATTAGCTCTCTAAAAGTTCAACATAATTCTCTCTCTTTTTATTATGGAGGGAATTTGGTCAATTGGACTGGGCTAGACATCTAGCTATATATCATATACAAGTTTTCTGTATAAGACTTACTCCACTGAAGTAATAGTGTCTCTTGGGAGAGAAGTGCAGTCATCTTGTATAGTTTTAAATCCTATTGTCGCGGTTTTACCCCAGCCGGCAGCTAAGCACCACGCAGCCGCTCACTCGCTCCCCCCCCCATCGGGATGGGGGAGAGAACTGGAAAAGTTAAAGTGAGAAAACTCGTGGGTTGAGATAAAGACAGTTTAATAGGTAAAGCAAAAGCCGCGCGCACAAGCAAAGCAAAGCAAGGAATTCATTCCCCACTCCCCATGGGCAGGCAGGTGTTCAGCCATCTCCAGGAAAGCAGGGCTCTGTCACGCGTAATGGTTACTTGGGAAGACAAACGCCATCGCTCCGAACGCCGCCGCCCCCCCCTTCTCTTCCCCCAAGCTCCTTATAAACTGAGCATGATGTCATATGGTATGTTCCTTTGGTCAGTTTGGGTCACCTGTCCTGTCTGTGTCTCCTCCCAACTTCTTGTGCACCCCCAGCCATCCCGCTGGCAGGGCAGTGCAAGAAGCAGAAAAGGCCTTGGCCCTGTGTAAACACTGCTCAACAATAAGTCCATAGAACAAAAACATCTCTGTATTATCAACACTGTCTCCAGCACAAATCCAAAACATATCCTCACACTAGCTACTATGAAGAAAATCAACCCTCTCAGCTAAAACCAGGACACCTATGCATAGAAAATTTCTATTGACTTCTCTGGAAAATATGAGTTTTCTTAACCATTTATGAAGTAGCCTAACTCTAGCCTAACTCTCCACCTAATTCTCTTCATATATTGTAATCAAAAGCAAAATGTTTTACAAAATAAGAAAATACTTAATAGTAAATATTGATAGCTTGGAGAAAAGAAAGATTTCCCAAAATCTAAATTGTTCTAAAAATACATCAATATTAATTGAAAAACTGCAGTGGATTTAGTACAGCCAGATGACAGATTCAAGTCTGCACACTGCTATTGAAGATCTGATGTTCTGGAAGACCCATCACTTCAAATAGTCATAACTTACGAAGAAGCAACTGTTACACAATTCATTATTTTGAACTACTTTAAAACATTGAAGCAACAAAGGAAGATGAAGAAATGTTAACTTCGTAGCAGCACATAAGAAACAGAGAAAAAATACACCCCTCAGAAGAGCCACACTTACATCTAAGAAACTCATAGTTGTTGTAATACATAAAATCTGTCTTTATAAAAAAATTTCAACACATTCTTCTTGGAAATATGTTGCTTTCTAAGGCTACTTATATGATATTTCTAGTCTAAATTTGAAAATATTGAAAATCTTAGAAGAGAATCTCTTATGATCAGGTTACTCTCTACCCAGAGAAATCTAGGTAATACAAAGCATACATGCTGAGTCAAGCTTTCTGTCAAGCTTTCTGAGTTTTCTTGCTTTTATAAAAATAAGTTATATAAAGTAAGTGTCTTTTACATTTATTTGAGTCTTTATTTGAAACAATTTTGGCATGTCTTAGAATATTTTTCTTTTTAAGGAGCATTTGTTTACAGGTGAATTTCTGGAACTTCTATTCATGGTGACAAGTACCTTATGACACACGCAAAACTACTTAAAAGGGCATAGCTACTTTCTGCTCAGGGTATTATAACATGATCTTATTTACCTAATTGCATGATTATTTTTCTTTCCTTAATGTCTTAGCAAGCTATTTGTGATATGTCTCTACAGTGAAATAAAAGCACCATGGAATGAGTTTAGCACTGAAAACCTCATCCATGGTTTAACTGTTAGCTTATACCCTGGGTTTCTCATGGGTAACGAAAATCCTGAATATGAATCACCCTGTAAAAAGCTGATGCCAAGCAGTGTGATTAAAAACAAAACAAAACAAACAAAAAATTAAACAAACAAAAAATCCCACCACAAAAAAAAAAAAAAAAAAGGGCAAGTTAGCCTCAGGAAAAGGCTTTCTAGCTGACCTTTCATTTAGCAGTATGACCATAGCCCTACATCATGTTGGTATGGTCCCATATTTAATTTCAGTGGTTTATAACATTTTTCTTTTTTTTTTTTTAATAGAAATACTTTAACTACTTTTTTAACAGTGTGAAATCCTTGTACTTCCTCAGGTATCCTTCATCTTTTGTCATACAGAAAATGGATTCTCTTGGCTTGGATAAGTAGGATCCATAGGTGCACTCTTTTCTCTTTTCTCTTTTCTCTTTTCTCTTTTCTCTTTTCTTTCTCTTTTCTCTTTTCTCTTTTCTCTTTTCTCTTTTCTCTTTTCTCTTTTCTCTTTTCTCTTTTCTCTTTTCTCTTTTCTCTTTTCTCTCCTCTTCATACCCTTGTGTTTGATTTTAGCTTTTCCCTCCTCCTTCCCTGATCAACAGAAGGCTAAAACACTGCCTACCTCTGTAGATCTCAACAGTACATTGTTCTTTCAAAGCTGTCTCATATTTCATCTTCCTTAAGTCTCTTTTGATATAATTTGTGTTGTTATGTGCCATCTCACTGGGGAAAAAAACCCAAACAAAACATCTCTTTTATTCCCTTGCAAAATAAGTTTGAAGTGACCCTAATTAATGTTAAGGACTCGGGAGTACCTCTATTCACTTCACTTTCCAACACTCCACCCATCAATTAATGACTGTGTTTGTGTATTTTTCTATTCATTTAAATATAATTCAACATGAAAATATACAAACTGCTGCTGACCATGCTGTTAGGTGTTTTTAAATGTTAACTCAGAATCTCATTATGGGCAAAAGGGAACAGACCGTATGTAATTGAAGACCAAGGAATTATTGTTGGCCTAATTATAATCTTAAAAATTTAACCAACATACAACAAATATGTACCACTAATCCAGCTACAATATTATTAAAACTTATATTCCAAATGACTACAGAAAACCTTGCTTAGAATCACTCTCAGATATGTCAACAAATGTTAACATTCATGTTTAGCAAGCACAGTAACAAGTGCAATTATTTGTCTTTTCCACTATCTCAAATTCATGTAATATTAAATGTCACTGCCTAATGAGAACAACTACAAAGATAAGACTTTCCACTTGCTACTCATTTACACATTCTAGTAAAGTTAATTCATGTCAAGGGATAAATTCCCTTGATCCAGACTCAGTACTGTGTGTTTGTGAAGTCTCATTATCAGTGGTTTGGTATGCTTAATCAATTCCAAAAAATTTCAAATGGAAAGAAATTGTTAAGAAACCAAATATATGTGGATAAAAAACCCCACAAAACCAACAAACAACAAAGGGTCTTTTATCCATATTTATCATATAAACAGCTGTCTGATTATTGATCTGAAGATTGTTCATTCAATGCAGCATAAATAGGATTTATGTGATGATGAAATATGACTCTCAAACTGAGAAACTTCCATCATTCATAAGTTTCCTGCATGATTTGTGTTTTTACTCACTGTATAAAAATCCTTAAATCTACTTTTATGCCAGCTAGGAGTAAAATCCTGCAAAATCTACTACAGATTATGTCTAAGGTGCTTAGAATCCCTCTTCTTTCTGTCCATTAGGTAAAATCTTTACTTGCATAAAAAGGTTTTAAGAATAATTGTCTTGACCAAGAGAGATCTTTCCCAGGTCAAGAATGTGCGTATTCATGCTACTGTTGCTGAAGGTGAAGCAGTAATCAAAGTTGGGGTTTTTTTAATCTGTCAAAAACACTAGCAGTGATTCACCTAAAATACATTTTTCTGTCTGTAAGGATTTTTCTTGAAATCATTCTGTATTTTTGAGACCCTGTCAAAGAGACCTTTTTTGTCTGTTCACAGAAAGGAATTGCATACAAATGTTGACAGTATCTGTCATTTTTGAAGCAAAAATAGACACAAGCAGTTAAACTCAGTGAATAAAATAAATTATTCGATGAAAAGAGACTTTAGGACATATTTTTACATTGCAGCCTTACTATACATAGCTTTATTTTTAAGATATCTGAATTAATCAACTGGAAAAGATAAATACAATTTTCTGCTTTATAGGCCAATCATTGACAGAAAACAACTGTATAATGGCAAGAGATTAATCATTAAAACAAAATTACTTTTTATTTTTCAGTTAAAACTTAGGTGGAAAATGTTCTTCTTACTTCACAGACATTTCCATGGTTTTGTTTTTCAGTAAGGCAAAATTCACTTTTCACTTCATTGAAATTCTGAACCATAAGAAGTTTTATTAGGAAAAGTAAAGAATAAGGTCATTCTGTCCTCTCCATAAAGAAGATTAAATAGCTACTGTATAAAAGCATTATAGATGAGATTACCTTGAGATTCACTAAGGAACTTTAGACATCCCATAATAAATTTGCTCTAAACCTATGTAGACAATAAACAAACAAACAAAAAGGGCTGATCTGCTCTTTTTCCTATGAATGTTCTGAACAAAAGAACAGCGAGATGTATCACTGCATCCAAACCTTATTCAAAAGGACATTCCTTTTTTCAAATATTGTTGAAATTGAGCAAGCAATTTAAAATACCTCATGCCAGTAATGAATAGTGAGTTGCTTATTCACAATAACTATAATGACAATAAAACCTTTTTGATAATACTAAAAATTTTTGTACATAAATATATTTAAAAACTGGTTCATATGTAAAATACCTCAGTGCAAAAGATTCCATTTTTGTTTCTTTGCTGCTGAGGATAAATTAAAAAAAGCTTATATATATATATATAATATTTTTTATATATATATAACATTCTGCTGCCTGGGAACCTAACATAACATTCATGATTAATTGTAACCGTCTCATAGCTTTCATCCTGTTTTTGCATGTAAATAGTGAACAGTGTTTACAGAGAAGATCATAAATTTGGAGTATTATGTATGTGTTTGGTAACTATACTGAGCTACAGTTCATTTGTGGATGAACAGCAGCAGTTCCTTTTGGATGAAAACTTACATTTGTCCCATAAATGTTATATGAGTAAGTACATTATTAGTTTCATTTTGCAGATGAGGAAAATAAAATACAAAAATATTTATGTCACCCACTCAGCTAGTTAGTTGGGCATTACTAAAATGGTGAAGTTAGGTTTCTCTCTTTTATTGAGGGAGAACAATCCACCATCTAAGAACCTGAAGGTGCACAAGTCCATGGGACCTGATGAGTTGCATCCGTGGGTCCTGAGGGAACTGACAGGTGAAGTGGCTAAGCCACTCTCCATCATATTTGAGAAGGAGTGGAATTCTGGTGAAGTTCCCACTGACTGGAAAAGGGGAAACATAACCCCCATTTTTAAAAAGGGAAGAAAGGAAGACCCAGGGAACACAGTCGTTTTCACCTCTGTGCCTGGCAAGATCATGTAGCAGATCCTCCTGGAAACTATCCTCAGGCACATGGAAAATAAAGAGGTGATTGGTGACAGCCAACATGGCTTCACTAAGGGTGAATTGTGTGTGACAAATTTGGCGGCCTTCTATGACAGGTTTACAACATTGGTGGCCAAGGGAAGAGTGACCAATGTCATCTACCTGGACTTGTGCAAAGCATTTGATACTGTCCCACATGGCATCTTTGTCTCTAAATTGGAGAGACATGGACTTGACAGATGGACAACCTGTTGGATAAGGAATTGGCTGGATGGTTGCACTCAAAGAGTTGTGGTCAATGGCTGAATGTCCAAGTGGAGAACGGTGATGAGTGGTGTTCCTCAGGGGTCGGTACTGGGACCGGCACTGTTCAGCATCTTTGTCGGCGACATGGACAGTGGGATCGAGTGCACCATCAGCAAGTTTGCTGATGACACCAAGTGGTGTGGGGCAGTTGACACGCTGGAGAGAAGGGATGCCATCCAGAGGGACCTTGACAGGCTGGAGAGGTGGGCCCGTGCAAACCACGTGAAGTTCAACAAGGCCAAGTACAAGGTCCTGCACATGAGTGAGGGGAATCCCAAGCACAACTAGAGGCTGGGTGGAGAATGGATTGGGAGCAACCCTGAAGGAAGGACTTGGGAATGTTTGTGGATGAGAAGATCAACATGAGCCATCAATGTGCGCTTGCAGCCCAGAAAGCCAACTGTATCCTGGGTTGCGTCAAAAGAAGTGTGACCAGCAGGTCGAGGGAGGTGATCCTTCCCCTCTACTCCACTCTCATGAGATCCCACCTGGAGTACTGCATCCAGCTCTGGGGGCCCCAGTACGAGAAAGACACAGAGCTGTTAGAGTGAGTCCAGGGGAGGGCTACAAAGATGATCAGAGGGCTGGAGCACCTCTCCTATCAGGGTAGCCTGAGAGAGTTGGGATTGTTCAGCCTGGAGAAGAGAAGGCTCTGGGGAGACCTTATAGCAGCCTTCCAGTACCAAAAATGGACCTACAGGAAAGCTGGAGATGGACTGTTTATCAGGGATTGTAGTGATAGGACAAGGGGTAATGGCTTTAAGATGAAGGAAGGTAGATTTAGGTTAGATATAAGGAACAAATCTCTCTGAGAGTGGTAAGGCACTGGAACAGGTTGCCCAGAGAAGCTGTGGCTCAGGCTACCCAGTCACCATTCCTAGTCCCCAAATAAGTGTCCTACAGTCACAAGGGAAAAGTTCAAATTCACGTCTCCTCTCTATATGAAGATGGTACACAAGCGAAACCAGGATTTCACTGTTTTAAATGTGGACATAGGCAACTCTGAAAGTTTGTCCAACTATTCAAAACTATCACTCCTCTTCTGGCTTTTCTTTCTCTTCTCATTTATTTTAAGTGATAGACAAGGAAAAATACACTCTTATTTAGCTGTATCACTTAGATCCTTATACTACATGAGAACAACCCTATCAAAAGTGACTTGGGGAGGATATACAAAGAATTACATTTGTGCTGCAGCTTCAGAAGAGACCCTGGACTCTCATTGCCAGATGCAGAAACTTGCTTGTGACTCAGCTCTGGGTCAGAGCCAATTATTCATCAATGATGCTCTGGTTTCCAGGAAAATGAAAGGTGATCTCAGAGGCTAACATTTTGAATTTATGAAGACATGCCATCTAAAATAGAACTGGAGACAACCATAGTGAATCACCACAGAACTATATATCCTGACTTCTGGCTACTTTCTTTCCAGTTGGACAAGGTGTATCTATTTAAAAAGTATTCAAAATGGGTCTACTTCAATGGACAAATGAAAATTCCTATAAAGAAGCCTGCTAGTTCCAGATAGCATTTTTTAAAGAGAATAATCCTCATATTTAATTAGTGTTTTTAAGTAGTTGGTTGTTTAAATTCCTTTTTTTTTTTTTTTTTAAATAAATATCTTACTCCATGTTCCTGATGAATACATGGACTTTGTCTTTTATGGGATACTTTTCCCTTATTCCTATTCCTTCTATGTCTATGTGAAATAATTTTTAAATATGAATAGATAATATAGCAAACAATGTAGCTTAAGCTTGAATTATGTCCTTATTCAGATCAAATTCCACATTGCATTGCAGCTTTGGTTGTAGGCAAAATGCAGGGATAATACCAAGCCTGGTATCAACCTACCTAGATAGAAGAATAGCCTCAGGAAAGAATTGCCACGTCAGGATTCTCAGTCCTATGCCTACTGTTTGGTTGGTTGGTTTCTTTTTTTTCAAAAGTTAGGGTCAGAGATTGATACAAAATTTCAGCACATATAGTTTAGTTTGAGGGTGCATTGCTACACTGCTGAATGAAGTATCTTTACATCTTTTGTCACCCTAGGTCCTTGATTAAACCAAGTATTTAGTATTCAAGTGCTGCACTTGTGTTTCTTTCTCAGAGGGCACACACTCTCCCAGGATCAGCTCACCTTAAAAAAGCAAAAGAAATCTCATGAAACTGATGTTTTTAACATTTTACACTTCATTAGTTACAGCATCTTCCCATATACGCGTTACTCTAGGTGTGGAGCGTGTTTTTATTTGTTTGTGGAATTTATTTTGTCAATCACTATTCACAATCGTACTGCTAAAGCCACCAAACTACTTTTTTATGTCAACGTGTCATTACAGAATGTAATATATATGATAATGATGCAAAGTATGACTAGTAAGTTCCTAGTTTTCATGAAATTTGAAATAATACCAAGCAATCCTCCACTGTTTTATTACAGAAATATTATCCAAGTCAGTGCTAGAAGCACTGATACTTAATTCATCTGAGTCATAGAAAAACATCCTACTGTTCTCTTTTAGTTTCTTTAGGTGGTTAAAACTGAATTTGCCAAGTACTTTTTTCTGTGCCTCTTACCTTTCTTATCTTAGAGACCCAGAATACAACTTAGCATAACATTTTAAACATAATTTATGTGCTTGGCAGCCTGAATGTCAGAGGGAAATAATGAATCTTAGGGTCCTAAGTTATTCTGCCTTTTGAAAATCTAACTTCTTGACTTCTCTGTGTAGTCAGAGTAAGGACTTCAGCCTTGCTTCTATATGACTAGATAAAGGAACTATGAATATGCATCTTCTCATAGAATAAGATGGTCCTACTATAATTGTGAAGCAAACAATCAAGAAAAGAATGGAACCATATTTTTGCCCTTGCATCATGTCAATTAAGGGAACTGAGTCATCAGCAAAGGTGAAAGAAACACATCATTGTCTTTCTCATTGGCACAACTATACAGAGTATTAACTACAAAGGGTGAAGGAGGAAAAGGAGTTTAAGTTTTGACTGAGGTGATGATGGTTACACATACATGTTATATAATCTTTATAAATACTGTGTCTGAGCATAGATTATCTGAGCAATAAGACTACATATAAAGTGTGAATGTAAAGTCTGATGAAGTTAGAACTGCCAAAACAATAGTTGAAGAAAATAAATATTATCTAGACAAATGAGGTCATGGAAAATGGTGACAGCTTTAGGTTATCTTTTGAAGTTGTGTAAAGAAAAAGAACAGGAAATGAAGAAGAGTTCATTTCCATAAAATTAATACATACAAACTAAATTATTTGCTGAAAAAATTTCCTGGTAAATCCCTACATGGTTTCACACACAGGTTGTGCTCTTCTTTTTGCTGACAACAATATTCTGAGCATGGCATCCCTCTTGTCATTCCAGTTTCTCATAGCTTTGAACTTAGGAAGAAACTAACTGCATTGTCCAATGCTAACAAAATGAAAAATTAACAAAACCAAGATGACTTTTCCTTAAAGCTATGCTATACTGATCCATCATGGGGAAAAAAAAAAAAAAAAGGATCCCACCTCACGAGAAGAACTAAATATATTCACTGTTTAACATCACCTAGGAATTGAAATGCCATTTTCAGAGGTAATTCTTTTCATTTTGAAGAAGGAACAGCCTGAAAACAAGCAGTTTTCACTATAGTTCACAGGTTGATTTTTTTGGATGGTTTCAGCTGAGCTACTATCATCATTAAAACATATCATTTCCTTTTTTCCTGCTTTTGACACTTTGAGATTCAGAATAACTCTTATCTACCTGCAATTCAAAAAGGCCCTATATTTCCTAATCTTTATAAAATCTTTCTTATGAGCTTAATGCTGTGCAGAACAAGAGAGGAAAACTACAAACTAAACATTAAAAGTGCTTACAGTGGTGCTCTAAGATAAAACTTTTGAATATTTCAGAGGTATAAATGCATCTGTTGCTTCCCGTTGCCTCCTAAACAACTTTCATTTCCCCCCCACTTTATGCTCTAAATGTCTTGCAGATCTGACAGTTACAAAACAGCAGTCACACCATACTCTTATCTCTGACCTTGATATTGCAATTCGTAGCACTGTAGATGTGCCCTATTCAGGGACATCCACCTGCTCCAGAAAAGTCTCTTGACCACATTCAGCTCTGAATGAAGACATTTACCAATTCTTAATGCCATAATTACACATTGTCTTAATACAGCTTCATATCAAGGAATGAAAATAAGAAGTCAAAAATACTGTTGTGATTTGCTTGAAGGATGGTACTCAGGTATTGATCAGGCCTCAGATTTACAATAATCAACATAGTAGGAGAACAGGCCTGAGCCTGTTTATTTCATAATTGTTCACAGAATTCTCATCTAAGATGGTCTGGATAGAAGCACTTTGTGCTTCTTAATCTGAAAACATTATTCCATTTCCGTGGATGTTCAGATGTCTACTGTTAATTGTCTCTGTTGTTTGCTGTTATATTAAATTTGGCCAATACGCCCTGCTACATGTACATAAAAATATCATTGTTATAGTCATAAAGCTCTAATTACAAGGCATATCATTATATATAATTACTTTTCACTTTTCTCGTTTAATTTCATGCTGATCCAATAATGCTTTTAAGAAATAAATTTCATTCAGGTAGGAGCTAATGACAACCCCTCACTATATGTTTTGCTGAAGAATTGTGCTTGATACCATTTAAATAGCAGTTTTCTTTGTAGTTTGTAATTTGCCAAAGTTTCTTTATACATTCATTATTTGGATCCATACAAGCTCTCCCTTGCTCCTTCTCTGTTTTCATAGGATCTAAATTAAAAAGAAGTCATTATTTAGCTATCAGCAGTACTGGAAACATAAGAAAGCTAACTTTGTAAAGAGTTATCTATTAGGAGAAATTCTGGATCTTAAAGATCCAAATGTTTTCCCTTGGTAACATCATGTGATGGAAAGCAAACAAAGCAAATATACGGAAATAGATAATATCACAGAAGTTCATGGGTCTGCAGAGACATTTGACTTGATTAAAGTTCAGATAGATATATTGGGAACATCCATTATGCAATGTAGAGTGTGTATATCCTGCTACCTGCAACTACCTAAAAAGTTTACAAACAGAAATATTAATGGCAGTTCAAAACCACCTTTCTTCAGGGAAAAAAAAAGGAAAGCAGAATTATTCTGGTTTCAGCTGAGATACAGTTAATTTTCTCTCTAGCAGCTGGTATAGTGCTGTGTTTTGGATTTAGGATGAGAATAATGTTGATAACACACTGATGTTTTCAGTTGTTGCTGGGTAGGTGTAGTGCCTACACTAAGCCAAGGACTTTTCAGCTTCTCACACCCTGCCAGGTGCACAAGACGCTGGGAGAGCACAGCCAGGACAGCTGACCCAGACTGGCCAAAGGGACATTCCCTACCACAGAGCATCATGCTCCAGATATAGCTGGGGAAGCCAGCCGGGAGGCAGAATCGCTACTTGGAAACAGACTGGGCATTGGGTTGTTTTTTATTTTTTCCTTCTGCATGTGCTGAGCAATTGCATTTGTACATCACTTGGTTTATTATTGATATTAATATTGATATTAATACTCTGTGGTGGGTTGACCCTAGCTGGGGGCCAGGTGCCCACCAGAGCCGCTCCCTCACTCCCCTCATTCACCAAACAGGGGAGAAAAGATATACCGAAACGCTTGTGGGTCGAGATAAGGACAGGGAGAGATCACTCACTAATTACCGTCAGGAGCAAAACAGACCAAACTTAGAGAGGGAATTCATCTAATTTATTACCAAGCAAAACAGAGTAGAGGAATGAGAAATAAAATCAAATCTTAAAACACCTCCCCCCACCCCTCCCATCTTCCCGGGCTTGACTTCACTCCCGGCTTCAACCTTCCCCCCCTCAGCGGCACAGGGGGACAGGGAATGGGGGTTACGGTCAGTTCATCACACGGTGTTTCTGCCACTTCTTCATCCTCAGACGGAGGACTCCTCTCATCGTTCCCCTGCTCCAGCATGGAGTCCCTTTCACGGGGTGCAGACCTTCAGGAGCAAACTGCTCCAGCGTGGGGTCCCCCACGAGGTCACAAGTCCTGCCAGCAAACCTGCCCTGGCGTGGGCTCCCCTCTCCACGGGTCCACTGGTCCTGCCAGGAACTTGCTCCAGCGTGGGCTTCCCACGGGCCACAGCCTCCTTCAGGTGCCTCCACCTGCTCCAACATGGGGTCCTCCACGGGCTGCAGGTGGAATCTCTACACCCCCTCATCCTTCCTCCATGGGCTGCAGGGGGACAGCCTGCTTCACCATGGCCTTCACCACGGGCTGCAGGGGGATCTCTGCTCCGGTGCCTGGAGCACCTCCTCCCCCTCCTTCTGCACTGACCTTGGTGTCTGCAGAGTTTCTTACATCTTCTCACTCCTCTCTCAGGCTGCAAAAGCTCTCTCTAACTGTTTTGTTTTCCTTCTTAAATATGTTATCACAGAGGCGCTGATTGGCTTGGCCTTGGCCAGCGGCGGGCCCGTCTTGGAGCCGGCTGGCATTGGCTCTATCAGACACAGGGGGAGCTTCTAGCAGCTTCTCACAGAAGCCACCCCTGTAGCCCCCCCGCTACCAAAACCTTGCCACACAAACCCAACACATACTCATATCAGTATTAACAATACTACTGTTGTTATCATTGTTATTGTTATTGCGATTATTCTCTTTCTGTGTTATCCTATTAAACTGTCTTTATCTCAACTGACAAGGTTTTTTTCCATTCTCCTCCCCATCCCCTTGAGTGGGGAGGGCTGAGCAAGCAGCTGCATTGTGCTTAGTTACCAGCTGGTACAGACCTTTTTGGTGCCCAACGTGGGGCACGAAGGGTTGAAATAACAACAGATCTGACCAGTGTCTTAAAGCAAATAAGTTATAGGCATTCATTATATTAGTTTAGTTGTCATTGGCCTGCTGGTCTCAACATTGTTTTATTAATTCTCAGAATTCTTCTCAGAGCTGTGTCATATAACACCTTACTTGCCGTGTTTATGTGTGGTTTCTCACCTCTGGACGCTGGATTAAGGTTGTTGTTCTGCTGTTTGGTGTAATTCTGGCTTATGGTATGACAAAATCATTGATAGTTGGACTAGTTTTGTATTTGTATTCAGTGGTGGCTGAATCTGTATTCAGCAGTGGTGGAGCAACAGCAATGGCTTCATCTCCACATTCCGGGAGCCATCTGCTGGGATGTATTAACAATTACACTTTTTACTTTTTCTCTTCAGAGAGCCAATGTGTGTGGGAGACACCTTCCTTCACCTCCCCCTTCTTCTCCAGCCTAATTACAATAGCTCTTGAGAATGTTGAATACCCTTGGGATGTTCAGACCAGCATTTTCTATTGCCAGGTCTCCTGAATGTGGTTCAGGTCATGTTTAGGGTTAAACAACTATTTAAGAATACCACCCAGAGATCAACCCCCACGACAGGTACTGTGGCTACTCAAACCCCAGCGACAAACACTGTGGCTACTCAAATGCTGGCAATAGCACTGCAGCTGAACCAGACAACCAACACATACCAGTATCAGTTGCCCTTATAAATAAGACGAAATGGACATGAAAGTCAACTCATTTAGTAAAGGATGACAAAACAGGGCCATCACAAGAACAAGAGAAAGAGACAGAACCAGAGATAACCACCAGAAATAATCACCTGAACTCTATCCCTGAGTGAGCTGTGAGATATGGGAAAAGATTCCAGTCATCGATTAGGAGAGTAATTTGTCACCTGGCTGCTCTGATGTCAGGATAGCAGGGCCAGTAGCCTGGAATTAGAGGGTAAGGAAGCCAAGAAGCTGGAATCTCTGTCCAGGGAAGGGGTTATTGACAAGGCAATTGGAAAAGACACACAAGCCCTCAGCCTCTGGAGGTGACTCTTGTCAGGCATGAGGGAAAGGTATCCCTTCAATGAAGATATGTCACCCAGGCAAGTGGACCACCATGGAGAGAGGTATCCAGTACCTGAGGGAATTAACCATGCGGGAGATGGTTTATTATGACCCAGACAACATGCAGTTACCCACAGATCCTGATGAAGTCCAGTGATGCTACGTGGAGTAAGTGGGTTGCACTGATTACACAGCAGTCTCAAGTAGGAAACCCCAATCGCCCAGGAATTCTGGAAGTGATCACAGACTGGCCAGAAAGCAAAGATTTTGGAATGTCACCAGAGGAGGAGGTGACACGTTCTGAAGAGGCCTCAGCATATAACAAACTGCCAGAAAATGAGAATCTACATGCCCTGTTCACTGGTGGGTCCTGTCGCATTGTGGGAATGCATGGGAGGTGGAAGGCTGCCGTGTGGAGTCCTACACAACGAGTAATAGAAGCTGCTGAAGGAGAAGGTGAATCGAGCCAGTTTGCAGAGATGAAAGCCATCCAGCTGGCTTTAGATATTGCTGAACGAGAAAAGTGGCCGATGGTCTACCTCTATACTGACTCATGGATGGTGGCCAGTGCCCTGTGGGGGTGGTTACAGCAATGGAAGCAGAGCAGCTGGCAACACAGAGGCAAACCCATCTGGGCTGCCCCATTGTGGCAAGATATTGCGGCCTGGCTAGAGAAGCTACTTGTAAAAGTCCGTCATGTAGATGCCCACATACGAAGAGTCAGGCCCCAGAGGAACATCAGAACAACCAGCAGGTGGATCAGGCTGCTAAGATTGAAGTGTCTCAGGTGGATTTGGACTGGCAATGTAAGAGTGAATTATTTATAGCTCGGTGGGCCCATGACACCTCTTGCCATCAAGGAAGGGATGCAACATATAGATGGGCTTGTGATCAAGGGGTGGACTTGACCATGGACGCTATCTCACAGGTTATCCATGAATGTGAAACATGCACTGCAGTTAAACAAGCCAAGCAGTTCAAGCATCTCTGGTATGGAGGATGATGGCTGAAATAGAAGTATAGGGCGGCCTGGCAAATCGATAATATTACACTCCTGCAAACCCAGCAAAGCAAGCACTATGTACTTACAATGGTGGAAGCAACCACTGGATGGCTGGAAACACATCCCGTGCCCCATGCCACATTCTGGAATACTATCCTAGGCCTTGATAAACTCTTTCAGTGGTTTATCATAGGCCATCTTCTATTACCTGTATAAAAAAATCTGGATTTTCAGAAATTATGTTAAACAAGTTTATGTTGAACACTGCTTAAAATCTATGTACTCATTTCATTATGTATGTCTCCGTGGAAAGTTTGAACAAAACTTTTTATATGTAAACCATAGATGAGTTGATGACACCAGGAGTCAAAATGCTGCTGTATGAAGGTTTCTATTATGAAGTCAGCTTCTTCAAAAACTGTCTCACAGAGGAGGTATTCTCAAGAACATGTTTGTAGGTTTATAGATGCAAATACTCAAGAGCATCACCTCCGATTAAGTAAAATTGATGTCTCGGGTTCATATGGTGATCACACCTTTACAAAGGAGGGGCTGTCTGTTTGAATGAGCCAATGCAACAGATCCTTAGGTCTTCCTAAGGACAGAAGTATAGTGAAGATTATATAAGACTTTTCAAGCACTACTTAATTCTGGAATTAGATGCAAAATTAGTTTACAGCTATCTGGTATTAGCTACAAAACAACAATGGTTACTGAAAGATAGTATTAAAAAGGTTATTTTCAAACAATAATAAAACATTCTCATGTTTTAATTTCTTTTTTAGCAGATGCATGTTAAGTTACAAGGAATTGCAACAGTTGTGACTCACAGATAAATCTGACAGTTGAATATAATACCCTCTGAATGAACTCATTCTGAACAAGCACAAAGAAAGAATAAACCATATTTTACTATGGATAATTTAATTTTTATTAACACTTGACTTTAAGAAAGCAATGAACTCCAGCACACTCTCAGGATTTCATTCTCATCACTCTGCTTTCAATTTGCCCTCAGTAGTCTGAATCAAAAGAGGGTAAGTCTCCGATGTACTTCTGAGCGCTTTAGTCACACTGTGATCCTTATTCATGATCTGCCAAAAATCCCAAGCCTGGGCCTTACCATCACTTCGATAAATAATTTTATCCTGGGTTTATGTATATTGATTTTAAAGTCATTCTGGATGCCTCTAAGAAACACATATTCAAGGGGAAAAAAGCTAAGATCCAATGGTGTTACCTAAACAAAACATTAAACAAACTTCACACTTTCTTCTTCAAAAATGGAATGTCTCACTGCACCCTAAAAGACATAGGTGCTAGAAGTCTGTTCCAAAAATTAAAAATGTCCTGTTAGGAATCAGACTGCTTTTTCATTTGAGGTCAGAAAGATAAAAGGGAGATACAGACTGAGACACTCTGTCTCTGAAAATTAATGTTATAAAGATCCAGATAGGAAAATTAGAATGTGCAGAATTAAACAGATAGCCAGCTGCTAGGGAATTTTTGTTTCTGTAGAAGATCATCAGTTTTCCAACCCTTGTCTCTTATCTATTTTAAAAAAAATTTCCAAAATTAATGATATTCAAGGTGCTTTACAAGGTTGATCACTTTATAGAATTCAGTGGGCATTTGAGTGTTTCTAAGTGACAGATGCTTATGAATGGAGTGGACGTTTCTAAAATGTTTAACTCCAATTTGACTGATGATTTTTTAATTTGGTTTTAGAGCTTAACATTATTTGTTCTATTGTGTTTTAAATTTTTTTTATTCATCTCAAATTTGTTGATCTTAAGGGCTTTAAATCAGTCTTTGAGACACAACTATTTACCTGCAACCATAAATACCACGAAAAATTAACAAACCTCCACTGTCTTTGTCATAACTGTTAAGCTGAATCCTTTGTTCTTTAAGTTGTGTGTATCTCAGTTATACTCTGTATTGCAGAATCTGCAGACCGAGACAAGGCTGCCACAGCTCCACGCCCCCAACCAGTAAGGAGGCTGAGGATGCATCCCCTATAGGCACACGCACATGGAACGCATGTATACACCACATGTATACATTCATACACAGCCTGGCACAGAGATCAGACACACTCAGCGCTCACATGAACACAGTGGCCTCATCCTGCTCCCTCCTCTGGCTGAGCAAGAGAGAGATCCACCAGTGAGAATATATACACAGATATAAGTACAAGGTGGATCGCTCTAGCAGCTGGGCTCAGATGCTTAGTCTGCCCGCTTGCTGGCCCTGGATTCCAGTCTCCCCAGTTGATGGGACATGAACATACAAGACCCCATGGCTGCAGCCCCTGCCAGTACAGACTGCCTCACTTAGGCATGTGCACACACACACACAAAGACGCACAGATACACAGACGGACACACACACCCCCAGATATGGCCAGGACATGACTGGTCCACCTGATGTCTCACCCTTAGAGACGCACACATAACCCTGGCTCCCAGGCCACTTCATCTACTCTCTGGCTAGTCTGGCTTGATCTTTGCTAGTGATCACACACTCACCTAGACACCCGCACTTGGTCCAGTTCCTGGCAGTATGGACACACGGGCTTCTATGACCTGAGGTCCTGCTGTAGTTCTTGGCACATAAGTCCACTCACTCTGGTCTCTCCAGCCCCTGGCACCATGACTCCAGGGCCCGCTGGCCTTTGGTCCAACGCCGGTGGCTGGCACTCAGACTCTGCTCCTCCCCCTCCCCCAATCCACCAGGACAGGAGCTAGAAATGGTGTTTTATAAAGTAGGACAAAAGCAGATCCTGCACTGATCGGAAGCAGAGCATTGCCAGACAAACATACAGACCATCCATGTGTTTATATGCAACCAGCCCTTTTTATCCCCTTATCACTCTTTTTTTCTATTTTTGGTCATGCCTAAATCACCTATTTCCCTCCCTTTCCCCACCTTCCTCCCCTAAGCACCCTGTAGTAAGTGCTGTGCAATCCCAAAATGCTCTTCACTTGCATCCCATAATACGTCCCATACCCCCAGGCATCGACCCCACTCAGTCCCAAAGGTGCTCTGGAGAGCTGCTCCCCTTGACTCTTCCTGATGGGTCTGAGGGGCTGGGGGTCTCCTGGGACAGCCCTGGGAAGGGCCTGGGCAGGGTGTCCCTTCCTTTGAGTTCCCACCTCCTTTGTGCCCCCGTGCTCCTTTGTAGGTACGTAGATGTGCCTTTATCACATAACCTTACACTCTGAGGTGTGAATTTATACTTACTGACACATAAATTTCTCAGCCTCGGGCAGTTTCTTTGAGCCAATAGTTGTTACAAACAGATCTTGTACCCCATTACCCTTGCTTTCTTTGGACTTGAACATAAACCAAATATTTAGAAGCCAGAACAAATGCAGCCCAGTGCACAACTGTTGTCCTTGCTAGTCAATGATTTTAACTAAAGAAAAAAGCAGATATTCAGTGCTGCGTGAAGCAGCTAGAAATCTGTTAGACAATGAATTCTAATTTGCGCAGCTGAGCAGCTGAAAGCTGAGAGGCAGTGTTTTCCCTGTGAACACCCAAACTCCCAGTGTGATCAGCCAAAATCTATCTTTTGGTTAATTTAATATATTTCTGATATTGTGTTTGAATGTGTATGTGTTTGCATTTCAACAACACAGCCTAGTGTGTGCCTCACAGCTCCTGTGGATAAAGAGCAATGGGAATCATGATTTCTGAGATTCATTATGTAAACTGCTCCCTCAGATCCATATTATATTACATTTGAAAATCATTCCACACATTCAAATGTTCATTTTCATAGCACTTCATTTTTTCCACAAACAACCTGCACCAGGATGGTCTGTACAACAGTGTGTCACACTGATATATCATCAGGTGAATAATACAAGATATGTGACCCAAAGGCTTTTTGTTCCCTGCAGCAGTTCTCCTGGTAATATCCCTGCAGTAATTATGAAGAATCTGCAATGATGTGCAGAGATACTCTTTCCTCTGACACCCTAGGGAATTCTAGAGAGACATGTCCTTGGACTTAACTAGATTGATGGCCTACAGGTCTTTTTTTAGTACAGTGTATGTGGATAATTTTTTATTCTAATGTCTGTGGAACTCTGCGGTGAGTGATGCCCTTGAACCCCTGCCAAAGTGATTCCCTGAAGGCCCTGTATTAGATAAGCGTATTTTGTCCCAAATCTTTCAGAAAAGTGAGTTTATTACTGTTGGAGATTTTTAAGAGGGTGATGACTCGTGCGGTGTATATTTGCCCAAAATTTTAGACTGACGAAGCCCCTGGCAATATTCCGTGTGGGTGTTTTGTCACTTCTATTAATTGTATTCATATAGGAGTTTTTCCCTTCTCCTTCTCAAGCACTGTCATGAACTATTCCTCTCCTTTATAAAAGTTTCAGTGTATTTCACGTTTGATGTCATAGTCTTATCAAAGCCTGCTTTTTATTAATTGCGTATAGGCAACACAGCAGCAATGCTGCAGATGTATCTGAAGATCTGTAGCTGTGGAACTACACCAAAGCTGGTATCATGGAAGTCTCTGAGAACAACCTCCATGTCAGAATCCAGATAAAATCAGGAAGGTGTGTAACCTGGGCCAGGTGAGCTCACCACTTTATAGCTGCATGTGGAGCCATACTGATAGAAGTGGGAGGTACACATTATTCCTTCCATGATGTGCAAAATAAAAATAATTAAAAAAAAAGGTGGGGAGTTAAGATCATCAGAGATGATGTCTCCATCTTTCTTTTCAATATACTTCCTAAGGTAACGGGAAATTCTGAAGCTACTCTGTCAAAGATCTGGAGGTAAAATGATGGAGGATTAACCCTAGTACTGATGGAGATAATCTTGGTTTACTTTACAACTCACAACTCACAAATCTTTCAGCTTTGTATGGGAAAGGGAATCTTAGTGATTTAGCTGTTGAAAAACCTGCCTGCATAGGTGCTTACAGATATTTCTTATCACTGCAGAATTTTCCACATGTATTTATAAAAGAGACACCAATTAAGGGCAGATCTAACCTAATATCCTAAAGTCAATTCTAGGATAAAAAAATATTAAACATAAATGTGTTGTTTGAATTGCTATTACTTCTTTGATTTCTTTTTTTTTTTTTTCATCTTATTAAAATATATTCTTGTAGATATTGCAAACAGATATACATATACTTTTTGGTTAATGACTTCCTCATTTTCCTTAAAAAAAACCAACAACTCATCCTCTCTGTTTTCTACCTAAAGCCACAAGAACCACAAATACATTCAGGAAATTCATATCAGACTGTAACATATCTTTCCATACACTTTCTCTCCTACAACTCATTGAATGCAACTTCATTAAAATAAGTATATGAGGACTTTCGTTCTTCTTATCTGCCTGCAAGATTCTCCCTAAAGATAGTGGTAATTATGTTAATACAAAATATGATACAGAGTTATGATCTCATGCCTGTCCAGGGGATATGTATCCTAAACTTTACTCCAGGTATTATGCCCATTCTTTTGCCATTCAGTCCATTCATGTGTCTACTGTGGAAATCCAAAGCTCTTGACTTCTAATATTAGTGTAGATTTGTGACATGGAAGAAATTATCTAACATGTTCACAGGCTCACATGGAAATAGAATGACATGGAAATTTTATTCCAGATCCACAAAGAAATTATCTAGTTTAAAAACCACATGCAACTGATGTAACATCAGTGAGATCAAAGCATACAAAGCATCTGTGATAAAAACATTTAGAAAGTACATGTTCTAAGCTTTGCATTTTGAAATTTAGAAAGGCTGGAAGATTTTAATGGAAATACTGGCAGAACAGCCATGTGGCAAGTTACTGATAATGGTACTCATACTTTGTAGAGTTTTCATAAATTTCGTTTGAAGGCATTCACTCTTTTAACCACGAAAAAAGACACAGTGAATTTTGAGTAAATATAAACACACACACAGAAGTGTCCTAACAATAGTTTGATTCACACCTTTTAACTGGCTTTTGATTATTTTTTTTCCCCCTCCTAGCTTTCTGTTTATTTCTGCAACAGTAGCATCTCTTCAGAGCTTCTGAAATAGAAAAGCAGCACTGTAAGGTAGTGAACAGGTAGTAGTTCCCTGTTGCCCTGGTGATTTGCCATGACATGTAATTTCAGCCTCTTTTTTATATAGCTCCATATGAATACCTGTGCATAAACTACAGGTAAAAAGAAATCTATTATTTGCAAAGTGATTGAAAGAATCAGTGTAAGTGCCATGTGTGGTGCTGAAAGAGTAATGGTTGATGTCATTACAGAATGTTCATTCACATAACACATGAACGTTAAAGCTCATAATGTTCTTTGAAACTCAAAGGGGATGTAGAGGTGAACAGTCTGCCTTCCTTCCACTGAAATATAAAAGGGGAAAAAAATTCCTGTTTAGCTTTCCTTTATCATGATCATTTTCATAAATATGATCCACAATTAGACTTGATAGCTATGCAAGAGCATTATCAATTCACAGTGACCTAGCATGCCGTTATTTGTTTCCAAAACGCAATACAGCCAGTAAACTCACATTGAGATTTAAAGACACAGATTTTTACAGATAACTAGGTAGCTATGTCAAGTCTCACACTGTGGGCATGAAACTCACATATCATTGTTGGGAAGCCTTCCCCGCATGGCTCCATCGCCACTCCCTCCACATGTGCTGTAGAAGATGTTCTACATGCAGGAAAGCCTTTGAGATTCCTTGTGCCAGAGGAGAAGGATTCTGTACAACACCTGAGAGTTTCTTGCATTTTTGTAAGGTCAGTTTGTGTACTTTTCATGAAGTGGTTACAAGATAAAATTTACATGAAAAGCCATGAGACCTGGAACCAGAACTCACCAGTGTGTTTTAAGAAAAGGGTCTGCTGCCACTCCAGAGCATGTTCTCTTCCAAGTTTGTGTTTCAAAGGAATAGAGAAAAATCCAGATTTTTTTAGTAGCCATATACATAGCTATACCAGTGTCTTAAGGTAAGCTGAACTGTCCCTGCAGCTTTGAACTGAAGCCTCTGAGATTCACCCTCTTCTAAGTATTTCTTACTAGCTAGCTCTTATCAACTGCATACTGCCTCTTTTGTACTTCAGCCTTAGGCAAATTGTTCCATTTAACCATTGTATCCAGGTGTAAATTGCCCTTATATTCTAATTCTTTCCATATATTGCATAGGGAACAAATGTATTTCTACTCTGAATCTTTTTTTCTAAAGATAGGCTAAGAACTCAAAAAAAATTTTTTTAGATATTAAGTGACTAGATAATTAAGGCATCTTATATGAACTAGTTTAGAGTAACAATCCCTTTTTTTTTGCTTGTTGATCTTGCAAAATATGTGTTTAAAGGTCAAGAAAAGATATTGCTGAAATTAAAGATTTTTATTGTTTGATGAACATTTTAGAGAGGAAAATCCAAGGAAGGGCTAGAAATAGAGTTCCTGGTAAAATTACTAAAATATTTTTATAAATCTGTAACATTGCTTCTATCTTGTATTTTTTTCATTATTTTGACTTTTTGATGACTTGAAGGACTGAATAACTTTATTGCATGTTCACTATTAATCTTAGAAATTTTAATTATATGCTGAAACTCCCAAAGTTTCTTGAAGAAAAGTGATTTAAAAAAAAAAAATAACCTTTTGTGTTTGTTTAGTTAATCAATTACTGAAGTTCAAGGTTTATGAACTTGAAAAGGAAAATTGATTTCCATAAGTTGGGTGAACTTAAAAATTAAAGCGTAAGGACATGACCAAAACAGTCAACATTCAAAAAATATAAATAGAAATAATGCTGACTTGCTGTTTTTACAAAGTGACTTCCATAGTCATACCTTGTATATTGTGAATGACAGTAATTGTGCATTGGTGATAAATATGTTTATAATTTAAAGAATTGTTGAAGTAGCTTCATCATGTATTTTTAAAAATTTTCTATAGTAGCTGTGAGAATTAAGAAATCAACACTCTACAAGCATCATCAATGAAATATTGCATGTGATCTAAAATTATATTCAGACAATGTGGAAAGAACATAATTGCTTTTTGCTGCCGGTATACATATTCAAGTAACAATTCAGTTTGTGAGGATGAAGATTATGAAAATGTGGAATAACATAATGAGGCTGAGAGTATTGCTGTTTGGGGTTTTTTTGGTTTGTTTTTTTGTTTGTTTTTTTGGGTTTTTTTCCCCCCTTGCGATATAGCCCTACTACATTGGTAAGGTATCTTGGCTAGGGTTTAATATGTCACTAATGTTGTCATAAAGCTTTTGTTCAGCATGAAGTACAGTAGAGAACTTTTAGGCTTACCCAGAATAAACCCTAATATGACTTCTTTTTGTCTGAGAAAGGAAGAGTAATGACATTCTTTTTCCAAATTTTCAGTAAGTAATATACATAATTATATCAATATCAACCCCCAGTCACTCCACTTTTCCTCCACAAAGTAAGCATATAAATGAGGTGCCAGTTGCCAGAACTTTCAGCTTTCAGGGATTTATTCTGCTTAGTAAATAGTGCATTACTTTCTTTCATGTACAAGAATTTACATAATCTTTTAAAGTATAGCAGACTGTGACCTGTGATAGTGGAACTGGTGTACAAAAAGTGTGAGGAGAGGAATTTATATCTGATTCAGGATAATAACACTAATTCATTGCCACATCTATCCGCTAGGTTCCAGTTACAAATTATATGAAATTCACATTTAAGTAGGAGCTCCTCTAAGTTTAAAGAAACCCTGCCAAAATCATGCAATGAAAGGCTCTAAAACTTTAAATGTTGTGTAGTCACTGCAGGATTATTTTACCTAATAACAGCCATCTACAATTGGGCATTTAATGTAAAGCAATTGTCTTGACTCTAAAAATAGGTGCTTCTAGAAGAATGGAATGATTCATTTCAAATGTAAGTAGAGAAATAGATATTATGAATTGTGCATTTGGCTACATCTGCATTATAAGCAGGTGTGCTCCATGGCATATCCCACAGTCATAGTTTCCAGCTGTCATTGCAAACCTGAATGAAGCATACAGCAACTCCCTTCCAGCTTCCATGCAAAATTTCCTTTCTGTGGAAATGTGAAACAGTAGAGACATTCCTGACCCTTGTGACACAGAAGGGGCAGCAGAAAAGTAGTTGACATTTTTACCTTTCTTTCTCTACTCACTGTGGATTGAAACAGCTAGTTTTGGCTAGATGCCCTGCTTTTACCCAACATATGCTTGATGAGTTTATTAATGCAGAATTTTTCATTTATAGTTTAGACATTTTTTGCTACGGAAGTCTGAATCGAAACTGCTCATTCTATATTCTCTTTATAGTCAATGGAGAGAAAGAGGAATTCTAGCTTGTTCATTTCTGCCTAGCTGGTCCTAGCTTTGGGGGTAGTAAATCACACCCCTGGTATGCCTGGTTTTCCTTTATTGACAGCAGAGTGTACAGAGAGTGACTAAAGCATACATAGATTTCTGTGTGTAGACAGATTAATACAGCCTTCTGTGATATATCTTATCCCTGAATGCTAATAGATACAGCACAAAACATGTGGGAAAAGCAAATATGTTGTTTTGTTTCATAGAGATTAAAAACATTGCATGAGGACAGTTTTCTTCTCTAGATCCTTGTTTACCCAACAATGGTGTACAAAGTATTACATTCTTGTAATAATATGTTGAATTTTTTGTTTGTTTGTTGGTTTTTTTTTTTCATTTTGACAGTACTTAGAGTACCTGGAAGACCAATATGTCCATCTTTATGTAAATATAAGTTAAAAAATTTGGTCAAAATTATCAGAATTTACCAATGAAAACCATGTAAATATGTCATTAAATGAATTTTTTTATTATATGATATTTAGTAATCAAAGAAGATCACACAGCAGCACTTCTGTGTTTGGTTCAAGATAAAAGTTAAATAAAAAAACCCAACAGCTGATATTTTGAATATCTTCTCTTGCTTAACACATGTCTCCTGAGGGCAGCTGGGTTATCGTACTCTTTCTTCCACAGGTGCTTGATGTATTTAATAAAAGCAAACATTAAAGACATTACTTTAGCACTGCATCCAAGACTTTCTATTGCCACGTCTTTCCCTTAGACTCTGGTCAGTAGAGACTTGCAACTGCCTTGGAAAGAAACATCAGTCTATGGTCCTTAGCATCTGTTGTAAAAAAAGCTAAAGATAGAAAGGTGGAGTGAAGAGCAAATAATGCTGGATATGTACGTGTTCTCATCACTAGTTCACAAAATTCAGCAGTATTGGCACTCAAGATTTCAAGATGCATAGAAGATAGGCCAAAGCTGATTGAAATACGCAGCTGACATTTGTCTCTGATGCTCCATACTCTGTGCCAGTGAAGTTACAAAGGCAAGGGTATTAGTTATATTATTTTGTAAGTAAGTGAACATAATACCACCAAGGTGCATTTTATTGTAGCTTATGAAGTTGCTATGCCATACAGAAACACTAAAAGAAGCATTTATAGTCAATCAAACAAAAGCATAAAGGAGCTGAATAAAAATCCTGCAGAGCCAGAACAAGAAGGAAGGGCCAATATAGATCATAGAATCATAGAATCGTTTTGGTTGGAAAAGACTTAAGATGATCCAGTTCAACCATTAACCTAGCACTGACAAGACCACCATCGCTAAACCATGTCCCTAAGCACCACATCTACACGTCTTTTAAATACCTCCAGGGAAGGTGACTCGACCACTTCCCTGGGCAGCCTGTGCCAATGATTGACAACCACTTCAGTGAAGAAATTTTTCCTAACATCCAACCTAAACCTCCCCTGGCACAACTTGAGGCCATTTCCTCTCATCCTATAACTTGTTACTTGGGAGAAGAGACCAACACCCACCTGGCTACAACCTCCTGTCAGGTAGTTGGAGAGAGCAATAAGGTCTCCCCTCAGCCTCCTTTTCTCCAGACTAAACAACCACCAGTTACCTCAGCCGCTCCTCATAAAACTTGTGCTCTACACCCTTCACCAGTTTTGTTGCCCTTCTTTGGACACAATCCAGCATCTCAATGTCCTTCTTGCAGTGAGGGGCCCAAAACTGAACACAGGACTGGAGGTGCGGCCTCACCAGTGCCAAGTACGGGGGCACAATCACTTCCCTAGTCCTGCTGGTCACACTATTGCTAATACAAGCCAGGATGCTGTTGGCCTTCTTGGGCACCTGGGCACACTGCTGGCTCATATTCAGACAGCTGTCGACCAACACCCCCAGGTCCTTTTCTGCCAGGCAGCTTTCCAGCCACTCTTCCCCAAGCCTGTAGCAGTGTTGCCTGGGGTTGTTGTGACCCAAGTGCAGGACCCGGCACTGAGCCTTCTTGAACCACATACAGTTGGCCTTGGCCCATCTATCCAGCCTGTCCAGATCCCTCTGTAGAGCCTTCCTACCCTCCAGCAGATCAAAACTCCTCCCCAACTTGGCGTCATCTGCAAACTTACTGACAGTGCAGGCAATCCCCTTATCCAGATCATTACCAGGTATTTTGGTATATGCTACTTAGAGTAAGTGAGAGTGACATTCTGCTAGAAATCTTATAAAAACCTTATAACTTTTAAAATAGATTTTTAAAAATCTTTTTAAAAGATACCATAAAATCTGGAGAGCGAGCATTCTCTGCTCTCACAAACAAACAATATTGTTGCTGTTTTAAAATAACTTGGCAATTACAAGCTCTTTGCATTAAATCCAATTTTGCTGACACTAAAAATACTTCCAAAGAAGATAACAATTGCTACCAAATGAAAACAGTCTGGAAAGGTGGAAGGTGGAAATAAGAAATGCTGTCATCTGCAGTACAGAACAGTGCAGCAGTTACATTGTAAGGAGGAACTCAGGTCAGAGGAAATACCAATCCTTTCACTATGCAATTGGTGAGACCTAGAGTACATCACTTTGAAATGGGTTATACTAATGCAACTAGAACATCTGGGCCTTAAAAAGTCTTACATCCTTGAGGATTACAACCATGAGGAATGTTAAAGGTCTATGATTTCAAAGTCTACAATTGATTTTAGCTTCCACCCCCTCCGCACCATTTATTTTGCTTTATATTTGGCCTGGGCTTCTTATTTCTAAAGGAGAAGGTCATTCACTCATCCAAGTTCCATAGACAAGGCAAGCAAAACAGAAACCATTTAGACCACAGAAGACCTCTGTTGTACTGATCTGTCATCAAAAAGACCTTTTGTCAGGACTGCACTTTTGGCTTGGCTCAGGAAAGCTGATGAAAAAGTCAGATGGTGTGTCCTCGTTTCGGCAACACGGTGCCGCTATGCTTGAAACAACAAAGGGAATAGAGAACAGCTGAAAGTATTGAAAATCGTTTTGAATGCTCACTTTGTAAATAAAGCTACAAATGTTCCTCTCTGATCGATGACTTCAGGGGCTTCTAGCACAAAGAAGAAGAACAAATTCAGATCACTTGTTATGCTTGTAAAACTGTGCCAGCATCCCAGTATAGGTTGGTAGAAGAGGGAGATTGATTGACCTTTAGAGCAGCAAGACACAGGGAAAAACAAACATTCTGTATTTGCTGTCCTTGACATATTCCAAATCCCTAATGTTCTGGTTAAGTGAACTCTTGCTAACATGAGAATGCATCAATTCATGACAATTCTTATTGTTGTCAAAATAGTTCCTGTCTCAATATTTGACAGAAAAATCCGGCTATTATGTTTTGAGAAAGAAGGTGAGGGCAAGATACGTATCTTTAAAGACACTTCCCTTATCTTCATATATATACATGTATATATTCTGTGATAATGACATGTCACTGTACACTGCTGCTCATTTATTATTGACAGAAAGCATTACTTCATTATGTAAGGAGATTTTAAAAATATAATTAAAAAAACCTCTCTGCAAACTTTCTTTGAAGAAATGGTAGTAACGCAGAAGGTTTGGACAAAGAAGGAGAAAAAAAAATGCTGCAACAGCTCTTAGTCAGAGACTCATGGTTTTTGAGATAAAGAAGATAAAGCATTCCTCTGTGGTATTCCAAGGAAATTTTCTTCTAGTACTCGCTTCTTCAGAAGCAAGGTCAGTCTTTCCATATCTCTTTCTAAATGAAAGAGACCTTTCACTCATCCACCTAACACTATAGAGCTCCTGAGACCACTGCATTATTTTGAAGAGGCTGCAGACCTGCACCACAGCTTTGCCCTGTTCTTCAGAGTGATTTCAAGGCAATCTGTCCTGTGAGTCTAACTATTCTTTCAGTTCTACCAGTTCTTTCCATAAATACTCAGAAATCTCAAGATTGCTCCCCATTATTTGGAAAAAAAAAAAAAAAAAAAGGAAACTGAATCTTTGCTCTTACACAGTGAGAGAAAAATGAGGAAAAATGAATGTCTTCTCCAGATAGACATCTCAGAAATGTGATCAAGCTCTCAATGAAAAAAAATATTAATTCCTGCATAAAGCTGGCTTTTGGAAAATACACATGGTATTAATATAAGCTGCCTGATAAAACAAGAATATCTGTAAGGCTCTCTGGAAAATAGTCTCACAGTCTATTTTTTTATCCGTCACCAAGTTAATGTAGACACAATTTTTTTGCACGTGACCATGATCACCAGTAACCACTGAAGTACCACCCACAAGTAACAGCATTAGGTTTATACAGAAACTTTCTCGGATAATGGCCCATGGGTGGTGAATTGACTTCCACAGCAATGACCACTTATCGTCACCACTTTCCAAGACTGTTTTAATGTTTTGAAGGTTTCAATTTATTTTCAAAATCAAATCAACATGCATGGCAAGTTGCCTGGCAGAAAGACACATAGCAGCAAAGTGTCTATGAGCTGCAGTGATAAAAATCCTGTAAATATCTATAGTAGATAGATGAATGGAAAAAAAAATTAAGATTTTTTTCATGTAAGTGACTCCTTATTTCAGAAGCAAGCTTGTTTTCAAGGACAGCTAGTATCTATTTCCACTGAATAACAGTAGAGTCAATACTTTACGGCAAGGCTAAGTGTCTGTCTTCAGGTGGATGATCTAAGGGGCCAACACACTGATATTTTCAAGTGGTTGAGTATCTGAACAAAATATGTGATTAGGAATGACCTTGTATTTTGTGTTCCACCAGTAGAATCTTCCTGTCGTGACTACGTGGATTATTTTTTATTATTTCACTCTTTATATTCCCATAGTCTTCCCTCTAATATTAATGTATTCAGGTTCTTCCTACTGTAGAGATCACAGAAGAAAAGTACCCTACCAGTAATGTAACTGACTTGCATTTTTTCATAAAAGAACTAAAAGATGAAGGAAATTATGACACTATTTATTATGTGTCTGGCATAATAAAAAGCATATATAAACAAAAAACCCCTCACTAGTATGGTGAAGACTCAAATCATGCAGATGAAAGTTTGCATGTTAAATTAAACTATTTCAAAATAAGAATGATATAATCTATCTATTCATTTGAAATTACGAATTTACAAATACCTATCTATACAGGAAACACGCAATAAAAATGTGTTTCCTTTTAAGATGGATGCTGAAACGAGAGATAGGAAAGCAGGTAATTGATTCTTAACGCATTTGCTAACTCTTTATACGTGGAGATTGAATTCTTATCTCGGCACTGTTGCCTGTGCTCTCTTGAGCACATTGTCAGAGTTCAACTTATTAACAGTTATGATAAACATCCTAGGAAGATTGACAGAAAAAGTATGAATACTACCATTGAGAAAAATTATTTTGATACATCATCTAAAAAGTCCTATTCTCTATCTCCATCTACTGGAGGATTCTTAACAACTAGCAGACTCGAGTTTTTTCTAACTCTTCCTCAATGTATATGTTCTTTTTCAAGGAAAGCTAAACCCCTTTTCAGAAAAAAGACAAGTTTATCTCTCCTGAAAAGGAAAATTTAAGCATAATCTCATTAGCTGAATCATCTCCTTTTATCCATAAACATTCTTATAAACATCTAAAGTTGTACAAAATAGAATGTAGTGACCTAAATTTATGAGTCATCATTAAAAAATACCAAAAACCAAAACCCCCAAAACTCAACACCCCTCACTGGCTTAGACAACAGAGATGCCTTCATCTGAATTGGTGAAGTTCCCTACACTCCAAAACTTCTGCAACTGTAAGGCTCTATCTGTATTAGTAGTAAATGTAAGTCAGTGAAGAGTACAGCAAAACAACTAGTGCAGAGGACCTGGAATTCACATTATATGCATTTTGCAATGTTTTACCCTGACCTAGTCGTAGCCTGATACCAAAAGCCTATCAGTAATTGAAATGCCTTAGCTATTACTGTCACTTCTTGTGGTAAAGTGTAATCTGAAAGATGTCCATTGTCTGCACCCTGAGACCACTCCATGGCGCACACCTTAGCACAGTAAGTGAGTACCTTTGAGCAATTTTCTTAATAAATGAACAAACAGAAAACCCCATTCTGATCTGAACCATAATACTAATGTCAATGCAGAATGCAGCTGTGTTAAAGATGTACCACTATGTGGGCAAAGCTGAGCATCTCACAACCTATCCTTTGCCTCTGGTTATTTGAAATTCAAGGTTTGTTTCCAAAGGGGGCCAATCAAGCCAGCATGCTTGCAACTAGTTCACTTAACACAAACTGACAGCATCACATTCAGCATAAAACACAACAGTCACAGCCACTTTCATTTTATATCATTGCTGGAAAAATTGAAGCTGAACATTCATAAGTATCTTGGACATAAAGTGGGAGATCTGTATTGCATGTCTTCCTAAATTTCAGAGCGTAAGCCCACACCCTCTGTTCTCCAAGCAGGGCATCCTGACTGAGACACAAGTTCTTTGGATGAAGGAGGGGTGATAAGCTGTTTATCTGAGGATCTTCAGAAAATTAGAAAGAATTAGTGAATGAAAAATAAGGAAAAAGGAAAAGTTGAGGGCCTGGTCTCTGTCCAAAATTAATTAGGATTTTGCCTTAAAGAGCCATTGAATAAGCTACTTATATAGTATGAGCAATATAGACTAGAAATCAACTTTTTCCTGTTGCTAGAACTTTCTTCATTAGCTTGCAGAGTTAGTCTTTGTCTTAATCCAGTAATCATTCAATTTACGTGGTACACTTACAAAATTAGAAAATATGATAAAATATCTCAATCTTTGCTTGCAAATCCTGCTAGAGTGGCCACTTTCCTAGAAAATGAGAGAAGTGGTTTTCAACCACCAAAGGCTAGATAAGTAAATCCAGAACTTAGAGACATGTCTAATCATGACACTATTATAAAAACGGGGAAATGATACCTCTTCTTTGTCCTGTTTTCTCATTTTACATTCTCCATCAGTCTATGTTATCCATTCTAAATGCATGCCTTACAGATTAGGTTGCATAGTAGAAACAGACACAGTGAAACGCAGCTTACGAATCCTTAGCTGGTTTAGGCATTGAGATCGTTTAAATAACATAATACCTTTCCATGTACTGAGTAAGAGCAAATTCAATGACAGAACAATTTAATATTTTTTTTTGGCAGCTAAAGAACCTTGCCATAGGTATTCAGGATCATAAAGATCAGCATGATTCAGGAATATTTATATCTGACAGTATATGGCCAAAATATACCTATGCACCTATGTACAGGTGTCTGGGCAAAATTCTGTATTTCTGGTCCCCTATGTATGCTGATGTGCCAAAAGTACCATGTGTGCTTTGTGTCAAATCGATAACATACTAGACTTGTTTGGCTTTATAGAATGTGGGTAAAATGAATGTGGTTACTTCCTCTAATGCAGAAGAGTAGAAAAACAATGTTTAAGATCATACTCTCAGGATTTCAAGAGAGTCCATCAGGCTTTTTAAGATAGGGCTGGCAAACTGAAAATACAGTAAAAAAATGAAGCTGGAGCCTTCTACTGTACATCTGTGTTCTTAATAAGCAAGAAGCCCAAAACGAGGAAACAAAATTCTGCTTTCAGCTTCAAACTGCTTCAGTGTGAAACTTTGGGACTCAATAAATAGATTTTCCTTTGTTTTATTACTCAGTCTGTCTAGTGTTAGAGTGAGAAGGAATCACAAAATCGTGAAATAGCGTGAGGAGAGGTTTACAAAGAATTGGGGGTTGTTCAGAGAATGTAGGTGAGAAGTGCTTTTTACAGAGTAGAGAGAGTCAGGGTAGAGTCTGTTTTACACAACAGATTCTGTGTTTGTGTTGTATAAACTTTTAGGAAGGAATTCCTTCCACTGAAATCTCAGGGAATAGCTGCAAGAATTTTCCACTAGTCACAATTAAGCAAAGCTTTCCAAATTGCACTTCCGGAGCTAGGCATTTATATTTAGCCTGTGGCTAATTTAGGACAACTAACTATTTACAGATTTTTCATGCAACAGTTGACATCTCAAATTCTACTATTTTTGACTTTGAAACACAATTCATGTCTTGTCAAAATCAGTGGAGTGTTTCTAATAATTTCAATAATAATTGGATTGGGCCCATACAGTTCATTAGAAAACTTACTTTGTCACACTCTTATGCAGGATGAATAGATCATGACAGGAAGAATATTTCTACCTGTGCTCTCTATGCTGTCATCAACTGACTTTTGTCACATGCAATTGGAGGTTTAGCGCTAGAGTTATTTCTTTAATATAATTAGGATAAGATATTTTATGACTTTTTGTCCAGTTGAAGATTCTCAACTCATTAATATTGTTTATAGCAAAACACCACTTAAAGAGATTTTGCTGCAGACTACAAAAGAGGACTCTGAATTCTTTTTGCCTGTAACATAAATAGTGAAAAAGGTCAGATTTTCAAGTTCACAAAATACTCTTTAAGCTGTAACTGAAAGCAAGCAAAAAAAGATGTCTTTTTCCTTTGAAGAAAAAAAAAAACAAACCCACCCTCTAATTTAGTTGAGGTTCATTATATTACATAGAAAACACATCTTTAATTGCAAACAAGTAATGAATAATCAGTTAATAGTTAGTTATTACTACTGCTTATGGTTTATATTTTTACTTACAAACTTCATTTGAAAGAAGTAGAAGTCGTCATATGTATCTATGAAATTATACAGGAAAACACAATCATATTACCCAGGACACATACTAATGACTCAGAGGGTACTTTAATTCAGAGACCTTTATAGAACTGTCAACATTTAAAACAATTTTGTATTAATTAAAGAGCTGATGGAAGAATCTAGGAAAAATTGTCACGTACAAGTATCAATATAATGTGTGCATTACTTTCAATGCCTTTTTTTTTCTTTTTTTCTGTCCAGATTGCACTTACCTACTGTAACACTGCATGTCGTCCAAATTTCCAGACCAAGTACTTCATCTTAGCACTGAGGACTCCTGACTGACTTCATTCCTGAAATCCTTTTCCGTAAAGAAAGGTGAGAAAGCTGGTGTGCTCTGAAGTTTCTCTCATATATTGATTTAGGATATTGCCAGAAAATCCACGTTGGGGTTTAGTAGTCATCCAAGCTCTTAACTTATCACTGCTTCCATTATGAAATTTGTTTTTAGTCACTATTGTTATGGTTAGTCTCATTATAGAAGCACTTAAGCAAGTGGAGTATGCTAGCCCTGTTATTTATCACCCACTTTTTTTTTTTCTATTCTTTGTAGAAAAATGAGCTTTCACAAGACCCATTGGAGTATAGGAACATCATTCTGCCAAAGGGAGTAAGGCAGAGATGTCAAATGCACCTGCAACAGGCACTAAGCAACAACCACAATTCACTCCTATCCAGTTGTCTGCAGGTGCTCTTTTCTTAGATTAGCAAGTACTGCAATTTCTTCACAAATCACTGTGGTCATCTATTGATTCATATTCCTCTAAACCTATAGACATTGTCATCAAGTGTGCAAAGGCAGAATGAAGAAAACACCATCAAACAATAAAAAAGCAAGAAAAACCTAGTCCATCCTGTTCCCTGCCTTCCCTTCCAAACCCAAAGTTTTGACTTTAACCTGAAAGCTATTTAGCACAAAACATTAATCTTTTCACCCTTGACAGGCTGGAAAATATTTGGTGTGATTCATGACTTTTTGGGTGACAAGACACTTTTGAACTGTTTCTGAAGACCTGATTAATATAATTGGAGATTTCACTCTTGATATAAGTGGTTGAGGAAGTTTAAAGTAGATTTATGTTGCTGCTTGAAGGCACTGTGTGTGATGTTACTTCCTCTTTCTTCTTTATTGGTCTACTTAAACGGAAATGCTGAGAAAACAAGGCCATAATTTAACAATTCACATTTCATGGCAAACAGATACACTGTGTTCTGTCTTACCAACTATACTGAAGATGTAGAAGTTCAATAGGAGGGATCTTACATCATCAACCTTATGAAGTAGTTACCTGAGTCTGAAATATCTGGAAATATCTCCAGATTTCATTGTGTATTTATTATCTCAAATGAAAACAAAACCCCCAAAACCAAACAAAAAACCTCAACAAAACAAAAAGCAACAGTAAAACTTTAATCCATCTGCAGAAGAAATGAAAGCTAAAAGACTTTTCTACATTTATCCCCTTTAAAAAATGGCATGGTTTATTTGTGCTAAATATTTCTGTATGGGTATTTAGGGATATGCTTTAACAGAAAAAAAAAAAACCAAAGAAACAAACAAACAAAAAAACCAAAACAGAACATGTCCTTCACAAAAACTATTAAAAAAAAAAAGAATTAGGAAAATTCATAGTTCTTCAGACCAATGGTCCATCTAGCTTAGTAGTGTCTTCAACTGTGACTGCAAAAAGCCACCTATGAGTAAATGCAAGGGAAATATATAGGGTACTTTCACTAATATTTTCTCAGCTTCTGACTACTTTCAGCATAGATTTTTTGAGCATGCATTTGTCTGTCTGTTAGCCAGAAGCTGATATTGTTTCCAAGTGCTTCCAAGTTTCTTGTCTTTCAAATTTCTTTTCAAACCTATGCAATTTCCTTGCATTTACAATATTCTTTCCACAGACCTACTGGCTTGTATCACAATAATAATGGTGATTATGATGATGCAGTACTTTAATTTGTTTTGAATGAGCCTCCTACTACAGTCTCATTTTCCAGATTGGTATTCAAGATAGAAGGTATCACCTTTTTCCTACCTACTACACAATCCTAGGTGCCTGCATCTGAGTAGTCACAATTAGATAGGATGAATCCCTGCATCACCTTCTATAACCTCAAATTTAATAATTCTAATGATAATAATAATGATACATTAAGCAGTTTGAGTATTATTGGCATTAATAGAAAATATTAAGTTGGTTCTTTGCTTGCAATCTTTCTCATGCAGTTCTCTAATGTTTGCAATAATTTATATATGAATAAGATTAGGCTTCATATGTATTACAAGCAACTTATGTGCCATGTTACTGTAAAAATTTCAAGAAGAACCATCTATGTTACACTAGTGTTGATCTTGTGCTGTAGAAAAGAACCTAGCGTATTTTTCATTGTATCTTATGTATTAAAAGGCTCTAAGGCCCCATCTATATAATAAGAATAATTACTAAGTTATACTTTTTGCTAAGCTTTCTTTAAAGTAGTTGCACTACTGTCATACTACAAAACTGACTCATGATCTCTATTATGTAGTAATTCTGTGCAGATATACTCTTATCTACTGAACAGTGACTTTCCTTGAATAAAAAAATAAAACCATATTGACGGTGCCTGAGGCACAGTTAATGTTTATGACTCCTCAAATATGTACCTACTATGTATGAAATTATAATTTGCATTTTGATTATCCTCATATTAAAAAAACCCCTCAACCTCCTAATCTATAGGTTTGTATTAAACCAGCATATATTTTCTTATACCTGTCCTCACTGATATGAGCACAATTTCAGAAAACATTATCACAGTTTATTGATCTGAATAAATACATTTTTACTTCTTGTCAAAGGAAATAAAATTTACATAAGATTCATGTTGCTTGCTTCTGAGATATAAACTTGGGACCCTAAGTACGCATGCTTTTTTGTATCACAAAACAAACACAAAATTCAATTTTCTATAAGCTCATATTTCTTTAAAATTCCTTTCTTGAAAACTGCTGAGTAGTTTAGCTTTTTCTATATCTTAAGCTCACCTATTCCTTTCATTTTTTTAAAGATAAATGAATACTAAAAATGAAGTGAGGCAATGATTTTTTTAAAAACAACTTGTCTTAAAAAGTCCCCTGCATTGGTTGGTCATACTATTCTCTTCTGCCATTTCACTCTGCATTCATCTAGTATTTGTCTTTTCTAAATCTTTATCATCAGCTATTTGGACTGACCAAATCCACCAGTGATTTCTTTATTTGCCTCAGGAATGACTTCCATACACCTAATTGTGCTCTCTTTTGCTTTCACCCTACATCTATTGACACAATTTAACTGTTTTACTATCAAGGTAAAATAAATGCCTACAAAAGGTAAAAGCAAATATCAAAACCATTTTTTTTAAGTATCACTATGGTTTTGCTTCAGTAAATGATACAAAAGTTTGGAAGTATATCAAATGGTTGCAGTTCTTCAGATCTCAAAAGTAGGTGGGATAGCAAAGCAGATGAAAGTCTGCCTCTTGTTTGATAAAACCAAAACCAGAGAGTAATAATAATTAAATGCTTTTCCTCCGGATGGATAATAAAACCTTTTAAACTAGCCACAATAACTTGAATACAAACTCATTATTTTTTGTAGTTGTGCTCACTACAGTTTGTCTTGGCTCATAAACAAGTGCTTCAAACTGAAAAAGCCAATTACAGTTCAAGATCAAGTTTAAAATAATATCTTGTGGAATGTTACTGATTTCATATATGTGAGCAAAATTTAAAAGTTGCAGCATATGCACAGAAGTGAAACAGACGAATTATCCTTATTTATCACAATCACCTTATTCCTGAATTACTCAGCAGGACTGCCTGGGGAATTTTCTTTGAAAATCTCTGCTATTCAGAAGAAAATGAAAAGGTATGTAATCATTCTGAAAAGTCCTGAAAACAAACAGTTTTACTGAAAATTAGTAATATGGCATTTTTAATGTACATGCAAGAGAGTTTATATCTTTTACATCTAAACTTGCAAAATTAACAGACAGTTCACTTTTTATTGTCCTATTTTGTCAGTGGGATACTTTCCTGTAGGAGGGTGAATGACTGCTGGCAATGTTTAAGCATGTGGTAGCTAGAGATACCAATGACTAGATTTGGCTGGGTAGTTTCTTTAAGAATAGATGAAGCGCTTTTGTTAAGGTGTTGTCGTGGTTTAGGCTCAGCCGGTAGCTGGGTGCCACGCGGCCGCTCACTCACCCCTCCCCCAGCGGGATGGGAGAGGAGAAGTATAACAAAAGGCTTGGGTCGAGATAAGGACAGGGAGAGATCACTCACTAATTACCGTCACGAGCAAAACAGACTGAATGTAGAGAGGAGATTCATCTAATTTATTACTAGGCAAAACAGAGTAGAGCAATGAGAAAATACAATCAAGTCTTAAAACACCTCCCCCACCCCTCCCATCTTCCCGGGCTCAACTTCACTCCCGGCTTCAACCTCCTCCCCCCTCAGCGGCACAAGGGGGCAGGGAATGGGGGTTGCGGTCAGTTCAGCACACATTGTCTCTGCCGCTTCTTTGTCCTCAAGGGGGAGGACTCCTCTCATCGTTCCCCTGCTCCAACATGGAGTCTCTCCCACGGGCTACAGTCCTTCATAAACCGCTCCAGCGTAGTCTCTCCCACAGGGTGCCGACCTTCAGGAGCAAACTGCTCCAGCGTGGGGTCCCTCCCACAGGGTCACAAGTCCTGCCAGCAAACCTGCCCTGGCGTGGGCTCCCCTCTTCACGGGTCTACCGGTCCGGCCCGGACTTGCTCCAGCGTGGGCTTCCCACGGGCCACAGCCTCCTTCAGGTGCCTCCACCTGCTCCAACATGGGGTCCTCCACGGGCTGCAGGTGGAATCTCTACACCCCCTCATCCTTCCTCCATGGGCTGCAGGGGACAGCCTGCCTCACCATGGTTTTCACCACGGGCTGCAGGGGGATCTTTGCTCTGGTGTCTGGAGCACCTCCTCCCCCTCCTTCTGCACTGACCTTAGTGTCTGCAGAGTTTCTTACATCTTCTCACTCCTCTCTCAGGCTGCAAAAGCTCTCTCTAACTCTTTTGTTTTCCTTCTTAAATATGTTATCACAGAGGCGCTGATTGGCTTGGCCTTGGCCAGGGGCGGATCCATCTTGGAGCCGGCTGGCATTGGCTCTATCAGACACAGGGGAAGCTTCTAGCAACTTCTCACAGAAGCCACCCCTGTAGCCCCTCCCGCTACCAAAACCTTGCCACACAAAACCCAACACAGGTGTACAAGTTGAAGCTGGGAATGTGTCAGCAGTTTAGTTCAGAGAACTGTAATTTTGAGAAAAGTTCCCTAATCATGCTCTCTTACTGTGCATTGCTGCATATCACACACATTAGTGCACGTAAGCCAAGTTCCTTTCAGGTGAAGCAAAGTGTGAACTATGTTCCAGCCTGAATCGGGACATTGTGGCAGATCCAGTGACTTGTTCTTTGGAGAACTTTGAACCAAATGTTCAGGCCAGAGAGCAGACAAAAACTAAGCCAAAGTAAAAACCGTAACCATTCACATTGTAGATGCAGGGATTTTATCTCAAACTTCTGTGATCTGCTTCTGTTTTAATTGTTAATGTAGACGCAGGCTGAGAATGTAACATCTTCCAGTCAGTGAGGATAAGAGTCCTCCATGTGATCATGTCCTCATTTCATTCACCTGCTTTTACCGGCCATGTGTATATTTCTTTATTACAGCTGACAAACTGTTGGAGATTTACACTACTTCCCAGGATTTCATTTCAACCTTTCCTTTTTTGGTCCTCCGAGGTGGCATTAAGCCCTATCATAATAAATAGCAGTAAATAAATAAATAATATTTGTGTTACCAAGAGAAAATAGATTAGATTACTAATTAAGCATTTGGACATTTACTAATTTCGCATGTGTTTAACAACAAAGTTCTACACTTAATTGATGGAAATAAATTATGTTCATTTAACTGAAAAAATCTGCAAACGTCATTCAAATTTGCAGGAAAGTACATACACTAGACTAAAGTCACAATAACTGGATAATTGAGAACAAATTATTTTGCTTATCGAAAGTTGCCTGGAGGATACAGTTTGTTGTATCATTTTCAAGGGTAGGGACAGGATTCACAATATGTACCAGAGTCGTACTTCAATTTCTATTAAAATCCAGCCCTCTAACGTAAGACATTTGCAGCATCTGCATATTTCAAAGAAAAACAAACATTTTCAAAAACATATTGACTTTTAAGTTGCTGACGTCTAACCAAGCTTGTACACTGCATAGCACAAAATTATTCCATATCAGCTTTTTACATACAATGATAAAAGTTTTCATCAACTAACCTGAAACTGGCATATTTAAATAGACTTTTCACATAAGTAGTTCTTTTTTTGCTTGTTTCACAGTTCGAGGTAGGCATTAGAGACTGGAAAGAAGTATTTCTGCTAGTGTACAAGGACTGAGAATCTATAATTTAAATTTCATTTAAAAAAGTTCTTCCAGGAGCCTAACTTCTATACTGTAGTAAGGTTATTTATTAATTGGCTTTACTAATTCAGAGGAATAATAATGAGTCTTGTCTTTCTCACTCTCCCCCATTCCTTTTTTAATTGTTACCATAATTTAACAAGATGTTATGCTGTCAGAATTTAATTAAGCCTCTCAACAATGCCATCTGGTGGGGTTAAAACCAAATTATTTAGAGCTTGTATCTTACTCCTGACAACAGAAGAATTATTCTTGGCAACCTCTTTCAAGGAAAAGGCAAAACAAATAAATTAAATTCAGTCAGCTTCACTAGTTTAACAGTACTAATTACCAAAGTAAGATATACTAAAATTTATATTTCTGAGATTATCTAAACCAGAGCTGATTATATGCATAACTAGTCCCCAGACTGCCTTTTCCTATTACCATTACCTTCCTACAGAATGACATACATCCATCATATCCTCCACTTACAGCAGGAGACACTTATATGTCCCTTTTCTATTTTCATCTATGGTGGCTTTATGATGTTTATGTGACTGTTGTACTGGATTATTTTAAAAGCCATGCTGGTGCAACAATATATTTAATTAACTTAACTTCACAGGTCTTCCTGGGGTTGTGGGCTCCTGAGCACCCCCACAACATCTAATTTAGGTTCCTCATGGGCTCCCCTTTGCAGCAAATTAACTATTACTCTCCAAACATCATTTCAGGAACTGCTTCCTAAGAGCTTAATCCAGAAAAGCCATCACAGTTGGCTACCTCTACCCCATATATGTCTCCAACACTGTTTTGAAGACCTTCAGACAATCCTAGTTACCTTTGTATCACACACTAACATATACCCTTAGACTCACACTATTTCAGTACTGTTTATCAGGGCTGGGACACTGCTTTCATTCCATTTATGCTTTTGCGCTACCACTCCTCCCCAAACCAAGTGTAATAATACATTATTATAGATTCCACAGACATACCATGTGGGACCCAGAGAAGATCTATGCTAAGTAAGTGCTATGTAGAGTGGACACAAGCAGCCCATCCCAGAGAGAGCAATCTAGCAGCATAGAAGCAAATCAGTCTAGAATACTTGGCAAAATGAAGAGAGGTCCTATAGAGAGGAAAATCCCCTATCACTGCAAATGTAGCTTGTAAAGTCCCATTTCACAGCTACTGAGGAACATGAGTGTACCAGCTTCAAATATAAAATATATTCATATTTTACATTTGAACTGGTCTTAGAAGAAATAGAAAAACATAATTTCATCAAGACTCTTACCTTATACAAGCTGGAGGCAAAGAAGCCTTTAGGGACAGTTCTTCAAGCTTTGAGTCTTGCAGAAGAGCAAAAGTGAAGTTAAGGTGACTGTGTGTTAACACCCATACTCCTCTCTGGTTCAAAGACATATGAGAAGTAGTTTGAGATAAAGTTTACAGGAACTGAAATCTTTAAAAAACCCAACATATTAAAACCCCATTTCTATTACCCTTGTACATCTCTTGCATCAAATTCCTGAGAGGGACCTTGGCTCATGCAGTCAGCTGAAGAACAGTGAGGAAGAGAGTAAGTGATAAGATCTGGAGTACATACAAAAGCTATCGCTTTACTGCATTCCTGTAATGGTAATAAAAATGTGAAGAAGAAAAAAATAGTTAAATTCTACGTTTTATAAATCAGCGATAAGTAACTGCTGATACTGTTCCAGTAGCGGTGCGGTAGTTTTCTGTTTGACCACCCCTTCTCTGTGTCAGTGACAGAACAAGGTATGGTGGTGGTAGAATTGCCCTTGTGTTACCATTTGGAAGGAGAAAGCACAGTATTAACAAAGTGTAAATGAGCCAAACATGAAAATGTGTGCCAAGCTGCAAACCTAGGAACCATGTGCGAGGAATGCAGATCAGGCAGCCATGAGAAAAACAATCTGAAAGTTGTCTGACATTGTCTAAAAAAACCCAGTATGCTGTTAGATCACAGAAATGAAAGCGCTGAAAAGCAGTGCAGGGCATAAAAAATTCTTACTGTCAAAATACTGAGCAGATGCTAAAGCTTACAGATAAAATGAATACTGACATCACATGGGAATGTCTGGACACCCTCAGGGAAGGTGTCCTAAAATGCAGACAAGTGATAGAAACTGATTGAGAAGTATAGACTAAACCTTTCACTGAACAAAGTCTAATTAGGATATAAACAGCTGTAGTGATGGTGAGTAGCCTGTCTTCACCAATGGGGAGCTTTTTGCTGACATCAGTTGAGAAAGAGCTAACCTGCATACCTGAAGTACAGAATTTACTCTGTAAGAGCATATTTGAAACACAGTGCTCATTACTCCTGCTATTGAAACTAGTCCAAAGTGCTAGGAGAGTTATGGTAGGAACCTAACTTGATCAGACTTTTAAAAGGTATCTGTCAAAATTTTTTGTTGTTGTTTTAGTAAGCACTCTCAAAAGACAAAAAGTGCTTTAAAAAAAGTTGTATTTTAGTATATGGTAGAACAAGTAACTTTAAAAAGTAGAGGAAACTCAGAGGAGACAAGAATAAACCAAAAAAGGATCTTTTGCCTCTTGTGTCCTTGCAGGCTGACCTTTTGCTCCTAGTTTGATTTCAGCCTGGCAACTCAGTTTCTTTTTCCTATGTTGGGTTTTAGGCAGTCCCTCTGGACCCTAGGAATTCTTTCTTTCTCACACTGACCTTTATTTGCAATGGTGTTTAAATCTTTGTTGTACTGCACACCTAGGATATTTCTTGTCTGTTGCCTTTTTAGAGCAATATAATACATGTGCTGTCATACAAATAAAAAAATTAAAGTGACTGTTGCACAACAGAGTGTGTGGTGTCATGTCGTCCCATCCCCCCACTCCCCCTCCCCCCACCCCAAATTTACATTATATTGAGAAGGCCAGCAAACAGGGCTGGCAAAGAGGAACTCTATAGTTAACACAGCAGCTATTTGTTGTTCACAACAAAGATAGGCTTCTGTACCTGTTTGCTCTTTCCTGGTTGAGAACCTACACCTTCAAGCTCCTTCTGCGTGGGGAGCTCCTGTGCAGCCATGGAGTGCTTATTTGACTGTTGCTAGGATTGACTGCAACCATGGGCAACAAAAAAGTGATTTGGCAGTCCACTTGTCAGGGCAGAGGTCCTGAAGGCACTGCTTGAGATGTAATGGGATTGGCAAGGTTGGTACAGCCATACTGGTAATGCACTGCAGGACACAGTCCTGGGTCGCATTGACCAGTGACCTGCAAGGGCAGATCAGGCGGCTTTTCCCTACCGAGTCATGTGAGAGGACATGGTTTCCCAGTGCTAGGTTGCGGGGAATGCTGGACTCCTCCCTGGGACTGGTCTGGGATGGTTGTGACTCCCACCCTCATGCAGGTAAAGTCCAGCTAGGCACTGAGTCATTCAGTGAAGGGGCTGCAGGAAGGGCTGAATAGTCTGCAAATCATCAGAGCGGGGCTGAACAGAAAGAAGATTGATGAATTCTTCACAGAGACCCTGAAAGTGCAACAGCCTCAGCCCTGTTTTGCTAGAGAGCTAAGGCTGTGCTTGAATCAGTAAAGCTCGGAGAATACAAGGTTGGGGCAGGCTACAAGTCTGGCTCTTCTGACAGCAGGAAGAAAGTTTTTCTCCTCTTGCAGATACGCTCTTAGAGAAGAACTGAGCCTTGGTAACAGATGAGAGTGAACAACTCCCACCAGGAAAGGCATCTCAGGCAGCTGAGTATGATCCACGCACTGACCCAAAGACAGAGCAGTCTGTGTTATTGTTTGGAAACTTCCTTCTGTCAGGGTGAGGGTGGGGTGATGGTGAAGGCACCATCTACTCACCAGCTGGGCTGTCTTAACAGGTTTTGCTGTTTCTCAAGGTCTTGTATTCAAGATGTGTGGAGAAACTTCTGAGGCCTTGGATGAGTACCTCTTGCTGCTCATCCATGTGAGCACCAAAGTTAATGTTGAGCATACCAAGGATGAGCCCAGAGCTTCAGGTCTAAGGAAGGAAGGCATAGTAGCTCATGTGGTGGTGTCCTTGCTTCTGCCAATGGAAAAGACTCAAACAGGTGCAGCTGCAGTCTGCCAGTCAACATCTGATGGGACAGTTGGTGTCATGCACCAGTCTTTTTTGACCGCAGGACCCTCTTTGAGGAATAGGTTCGGCTGGGGAAATGGAGGATCTATTTTTGAAAGCGGATATCTTTGCCCAATCTATTATGGAGGGCTTCAAACTAGGCTTGTTGTGGGAAGTTATACAAAGCCTAGAGAGCAGTGAAAAGGTACACTAGGGGAGGCTTTCTCATTTCCACTGAGAAAGCAGTGTGACTGGGAACCCACCTTAACTGACTGTACACAAACACATGTACCATGGGAAGTAGGAAGAATTTAAGAGTCTTGGAGTGATGTTAAAGGTATGAACCCACTGAGATTCCAGAGATGTGGTAACATAGGTTACATGACTGCAGAGCTGTGAAGGGGAGGACAGCAGTTGTGTTCTGAATTCAGGAGAGGCTCAAATACACAGAGATCTGCTTGTGAATGACTGGTTAACTAGCTAAGAGATTTTTAAGTGAGGGTAAGAAGGGAGATAAAAGGAGTGATGTCATAGTCAGGTGTCTGTTACATAATGCCTGATTAAGAAGGTATGGAGCCAACATAGAAAAGCATCAAGATTACAAGGCCAAGTTTGGATGGAGGACTTTAACCACAAAAGTATTTTCTGAAGGGCAATGTGTCTGGGTACAAGCAATGCAGAAGATTTTTGGAAAGCACTGAAGACTGAATGGAAAACAGTTTTGCAGAAGTCAGAGTTTCTGTGAGTCAAGAGTATGCCCTTGTAACGGTGAAGGACAATAGCATCCCGAGCTCTATTACTAAGAGTGTAACTAGCAGGTTAAGGGAAGAGATTGTTCCCATGTGAGAAATGTCTGGAGCACTGTCCTATTTTGGGATGCACGGAAGAAAGACATTGAAATACTAGAGTGAGTCCAGCAGAGGACTACTAAGGTGGACAGGGGGCTGGAGTGCATGGCCTAGGAGGAGAGGCTCATGGAGGTGGATTTGTTCAGCCCAAAGAGATGGCTCATGGGAGGATTGTGTTGCTGCTGTCAGCTACCTAGTGAGAGGATACAAAGCAAGTGGGGGCAAACTCCTCCAAAATATTCAGCGATGAGACAGAGGAAAAGACACAAACTGGAACACAGAAAGTTCAGATAAGATACTAGCAAAAAGAGTCTTTGCAATGAGGGTGATCAAACACTGGAACAGGCTGCCTGGAGAGACTGTGAAGTCTTCATCCCTGGAGATGTTATAAGGTTGACAGGACACATCCCTAAAAAACAGCATGAAAATTTGAAATAAGCCCTGACTGATGGTCTCTAGATTTCCCTTCCAACTGGAATTATTTTATGATTCTGTGCTCCTTTAAAGAGCAAATAAGAGAGTCAGGTGAGCCTTGCTACATGAGGGAGCCTGCCCCTTTCTATTGGGAACAACTGAACTTGAAGAGAAGGTTCAAGAAGAGTCAAGAGTCTGGAGCAGACAGAAGTAACAGACATGCAGCAGATGAGGCTGCCACCTGCATCCCAAACAGAGATGCTGAGAGGATCAACAAACTGTCACACGCCTCAGTGGTGTGGGAGAGGAAAACTTCGAGGGCCAAAAGAGGGTTTTTAGAGTTGGCTGCCAGCCAGGAAGTGGCTCTTTTCATTGACATCAAGCCTAGAAGCAAGAACCTACAGGAAAGGACACTGCAGGTAGGGAAGAGTCTCACTAATCTTAAGCTAGTAGCCTGGAATTGGTTTCTTTTAAAGAACAAATTATACAGGCTTAACTTATGAAACACTCTTATTCTATATGTTATAATATAATAATGACTGTAACACAATTTTTTGGTTTTGTGGGGGGTTTTTTTTCTTCCTTTCTTTTCCATTTTTTTTTTCTTCTCCTTTTCTACAGTTTGTTGTAAGGAAAAAAATCCCAGAATTTCAAGCAAATTACTCTGAATGAGTTGGGTTATGATGTCCCATACTGTAGTACTTCAGAACTAAAACCAACCAAACAAATAAACAAAAAAATACCCTTTAAAAGGATTCAGTGAAACTGCGGTGCAACATAATTGAAACTTACTGTATATTGTCCTGGACATGGAAAATAACTTTATTTGGATGTTTACAAAGTATTTTTTTGATTTTGAAAGCATGAGTCTAAAGACATGTTGCACAAAAACAGAAAATCTGACTGAATTTTGTAAGCTAAGATGAAATAAACTAAAATCAATAAGGATTTTATTTCTCAAGCTGTGGGGTTTTTTCCTCTTAAGATGTGAATGTGAAAAGACATGACCACTAGAGGGCAGAGGTGGATAGCTTTTTAAATACATTAAGCGTAATTCTTTCTAGCAGTACTTTCTTGTCACAAGTTAGTTATTTTGGACTGGTAATGAATTCCTGAGCTAGCTACAGACTACAAAGGAATGACAGACAGATTCAAGTTCAAACATTCATTTGAATACCATTAATTAAGGTATGTGAGTCAAAATAATTTAAAATAATTACTAAGAACATAATTGCAAATTACTGATGAGACATGCAATCAGTAATGGAATAAGATGGTGGGAAGAACAAAATATGAGCATGATATAGGGATTCTGAAAGGAAAAAGTAATACTAATTGGGAAAAAGGAAAGTATTATCTCCTGATGTCCTGGGGAAAAAAAAAAAAAAAAAAAGTATTGTATCAGATTTCTATATTTACTAAAATATAGTGTTTAAAATTGAATATTTTATATATGACTTATTTCATAGCTTATTTTCATAGCTTGTTAAAAGAACTTATCAATACTAATTGTATTTATATAGTATATCCTTCCCAATATCTTAAGATGATTTTACTTTTACAATTAATCTTACAAAAGCTAAATATAGAGAAACTGATGTTCAGTACATTAAAAAATTTCCAAGCTAATACAGTGAGTACTGGTATTTTTAAGACCCTAGTATACAGAGTTTTCATCTCCTACTCCTATTAACTCCCAAATGCCTAAGCACTTACCATTGTGTCTTGTTGGTTTCATTACATTTTCTCAGGTGTTAGATTGGGAAGAATGTAACCTTTTAATTACATTTAAAAATACACTGAGTTATCTTCTGTTAGCTCACTGATGTCTTTTATAAAGTGTCCAGAAAAATATATGAGGCAATGCTAAAATGTATTTTGTAATAGTAAATGTGTGAATATTTTTCTGCACTGCCATAATACTCAGTTATGCATGGCTAAACAGTCATTTGTTGGCTGAAATTTTGCTCAGAGATTAAAACATTAAAATATAGTTGCCTAGCCTCCATTTCAATAGTCAGTGGAGAGCTGGGATTCAATTTGGTTACCTAAATGCAGGCTGTTAATGTTGCATGAGACAATTTAGACTGAGAAATCCAGAAACGTTTGACAGCTATGATGGTTAAACTACAAGAGAAGTGCACATTTTGGAAGGCACCTGGAGCCCACAAAGGATATGCTGGGTGACCATGTGCATCTATGCAAGCAACAGGACCGGCCCCAGTGTTACACTCACAGTCTTGTGTATAGGTAAAGAGGAAGCACACCTTTCAGATACTTACAATCAAGGATTTATTGTTAATATAAATAAAATCTTAAGAGTCTAATCAGTATTAGTCCACATCTAACTGTTGCAGAAGAATAATGAATAATAATGCAGCTAAAGCTGTTATACACTTCTTTTATAGCCCTCTTCCTAGTGTTATGCTCACCCTTCCCCTGCTCCTTTGAGTACTAAGGTTGGTGGCTTCGTTCAGGTGGTATGTGGGAAGGTGTTACAGTTTTCAGCCTCTGAGTCTTTTGTCAGCAAGAATATGATGTTCAGGTTGATGGTTCCTTGTTCCTTTCTCTAGGATCCAGTTAGGATCATTCTTACATGCTTGCTAACACACTTTTACATCTCTGCTCTTTTCTCATTGTTCTGCAGTTCTGTATTACTTCCAAATATACTATGTACAGTGCCTTTTACCTATTTAGATACTATTGCTTTATTCTCCTTGTTACTCCTAAAACTATTTTTTTTCCACTGCCTGGTCTGCATTTCTTTAACTGACCATGGGTGAGTTGTTAATAGCCGTGGGGTCTCCAGTGCCAAGCCTGTGCCCCATCATGTGCCTGAGCTCCTCTACACCACACCATGTGTCTCTACATCAAAGGGCTCTGCCATTACACCAGGCTGGCCTTTGTCTGCGCTAATGAGTCATCAGTATTTCATTCTACATAGGAAAACTGCTCATTACTACTATCTGTGCAGAGCTATGGTTCTACCACAGAGACACACAAAAGTAGTACAAAGTAGCCCTACGCATCTGGACAGTCAGAGAAATTACTGTCACAGCTACATTAGGTAAAACAAAGCTGCAAGCAGGTCAACGAAGTTCAGAAAGAGCAGGCCTGACACAACTGAGGCCTTGCAAACTCAGTACAAAACTTATGGCATGTTACTAGAAACAAGCACACCATATTGCTGTTCTACATGGTTTCATCAGCCAATAAAATCTAGAAAGCTATGCAACTTTACAGCTAATGAAATGTAGGACCTCACTTCAGCTGTCTCAAAATCACTGCCTAATGACATTTGAGATGCCCTTGGGATTGCCACTTGGCTCCAGTTGCTGTTCTTGCAGGGTGCAGACCTCCCATAAGTCCTCTTCTTACACACGTGCAGATGTTTTAGACACTCTACAATACCTCAAACACTGGACTGACTGTCCAGACAACTGATCCCAGTCCAACTCTGTTTTAAGGTTTCAGAGTGATTAACAACCCTCTATGTTCTGTGGACAGTCCCAACCTGTTGCTGCAGTAGGATTTGAGACACTTGATTCACTTGAGCACAGTTGAAGGCAGGAATCTTAAGCTGTGTGCTTAAGTGGGAATATATTATGACATATGTAATACCGTAAGATACACATTTACATCCCAGCCTATTATATCCTCCTGCCTAGGCCTCCACTGAACATTGCTCTAAATTCTTAACTTTCATTAGGCTATCTAGAGCCATCGTTTTACTCCTCTGTGTGTGCTTCACTTTCTCTGGAGAAACAAATTGTCACAAAAAGTGGGATAGTTATTAATTCCTCATGGTCTTCATAATTAAAAATTTATCAAGAATATAACACACTAAATTTAAACTCTTGAATTTCCCATGTAATCTTGAGGTGTGTGGCTCCAAATAGTGATGTTTTGATCACCACAAGCTAATTGATATTTTATTTAGTGGTGTTAGCAATTGTGCCCTTTTTTCAGGCTGCAGTTTCATTATGTACCTCTGTAATATTTCTGAGGTTGGTGGGTCAAAATTTGTAGCAGAATTCCTTTCACTAACCAAGCACTAGTCTACATCATCTGCTTAATGGACAGATCTACTAACCCAAAATGATAATCAGATGAGTTTGTTGGGATGGATGAATGAATTCAAATTACCAGCTCCTTTGTAACAAGGCATCTTGATATAGAATGACACATTGTGTTACTGCACATCACCCAGAAAATCTGAATCAATATGTGTCTAATTTTCCACAAGCACAAAAGTTGAAAGAGAGCAGCTAGCTTTTCAAAGCAGATCCTGTCAAAGGAATTTTCTCTTCAGTGTTGAAAATAAAAAAGCTTATGTGAAATTAATGCTAGGGATTTTAAAATGGTCATTGTAGTTACAGATATTCTAGGATACCAGGTGAGGTCTAAAATTGATGCCAATACTTTACAAAAATCATGAAATTGTCTCTGGTCATTGCATTCCTGTTGTGGCCACATGAGTAGAACAAAAGAGATGCATAAGAAAAATATGTCCCATGCATTTATCCAAAATCTTGAATAATCCAGTTTATTTTGGTTTCAGTTTGTCTATATTCAACATGCATGTATTCCATCACATAATTCCACTTCAATGGGAGTAGCCTAGAACTGTTTCTATTACCTAAAGAAGGAGCAATTTTTTTCATACCCAGCTTTTATTTTGAGACCCAATGTGCAAAAATCATAATCAGATCAATTTGGGTGAGAACAACGTGTACCTCATTTCATTTCCAAGGGAAACATGGTAGAACAGTTAAAAGATTTCCTGGTGTAATTAATGAAATGTGTGCACTTTATTTTCATTATAATTAGATCAGTTTACTAGAGCAAAATAGGTGAGCTAAAAATTTTATGACTATTTTCTCCTTGCACTAAATATATCACTCTAGTTACAGGAACACTTCCATTATTTATCAAATGTCTACTGGTTCGGTAGAATGGGTCTTTTTCTACCTGAGCTGTTATAACAGAAAATGGACAGGCAGCAGAAATATTAAATTTCTTTGCTTCTTTGCAAGCACTTTAGAGAACAATGTTAAGCTTCTCCTAACAGTTGTCTAATAGTAAGGTGTCTCATGTCGTCCAGTGACTATTGCGAACTATTTTAGCTTAGGCTCTGCATATACTATACATAGTGCAGGTCTGACAAATCTAGGTAGTTGTGGTGTAACAAGCAATAGCCCTTACATTAGATGAGGCTGAGGGAAGCTCAGTCTTTCACACTTCCACTGGGACCTGATAAGAAGGAAACAGAGAAGAAAATTAACTAATAAAACAGCCCCAAGCAGCAATGGATTTGAGCACCACAAAGTAGTCCCTGTCTTATTGCCCCCCACTGTTGGCTGTCCGCTCTACCCCAAGGACATTTAGACTGGATTAGCCACCAGAACAGAACCAAACTTACCCCAGTGCTGACTTCCCCTTTTTTATCCAAACTGTTCAGTTTTACACAGGCTTAGGTTGTGAAGAATGATGAAAAAAAGCACTGAGCACTTAAGCCTATCTTAAGTGGCTCCATCATTTGGTTGTCTCCCTCATCCATTAAAGGCAGCCACGTTTTCCCTGGCAAACTTTTCCATTAGACAATTGTACAGAGAATCTAAACAATGTCAAGCCAAGGCAAGCCTAGATAAATCCGATACTGCACACTGTCAGTTAATTAGAAAATCTATGGACTTGTACTAGCTGTAGCAAAAAAATTCTATTTCCTGGGCTGGAACTTAGATTAGCTGGGTGTATTCAGATCCATGAGGCTGGATGGGATCCATGAGTACTGAAAGAGCAAGCTGATGTGATTGCAAAAATTATACAAAATACGGAAAACTGTGGTGACTGGGAGAAGATTCCTGAATGGAAAAAGATTGCAAATGTTATGTTTATCTTTAAGAAAGGTGAGAAGGAGTACCTGGGGAATTGTAAGTCAGTCAGCTGCACCTCAATCTGTGTAAACATTATGGAGAACAACCTCTTGAAACTCTTTTCCAAAGATGCCAAATCAATACGATTTTGCCATTTCTACTAAAAGGTTGTATTTACTTGACATTGCAGGGTCTCAGGATTTATCTGAGCTTGTCTTAGCCTGAGCTAGTTTTAGTTTGCTTTAGCTGTGACAGCAATTGTGTAGCAGTTAATGGACTGTGGACTGTTGTATATTAGCTTGATGAATACCATATTATATACATTAAAGGTCAGGTAAATCTATATGGTCACTGAATAACAAATATTAGTCCTTTATGTTAATTGTGCCTGGGCAAACAATTATGTAACTTTAACTAGTACCTAGCACTTGAAGATGTTCAAACTTCAAAGAGTAACCATTGGCTAAAGAACAAGTAAGCAGAGCAAGTACTTCTCATGTTAAGAAAACATAAAAATAACCCCAAGCAGAGACAAGTCAAAGGAGGAAGAGACCCTTACCATCAGCCTCAACTCTTCCCGGTGAAGAATTCAGGACATTGATGGTGCATCTTAACCTTTCTTGAGCAAGAATGAAGCCAAGGACCTTAGGGAAAAGAGAAATGCTGGAAGGATGAACTCAACCACAGAAAAAAAGGAAAAGACACTGGTTAGTTTTTCAGTAACTAATTTAAACTGTAATATTAATTAGGCTTGTTCTGTAATAATTAGATAATTATTATTAGATAATTAGTCTATGACAGCTAGCCCAGTTATAATAAAACTTTTCCTGTTTGCATTCACCACTGTCTCATAATGCATATAGCTGTCATTTCATCATAGAAGGCAATGAGGTTGATCAAACAAATATTATTAATCAATTTTATTATAACTGGACTAATGATAATAATTGTTTGACCAACCTCATTGACTTCTATGATGAAATGACTGACTATATGAATGATGGGACAGTGACAGATATACTCGACTTTGCTAAGGTCTGTGACACCATCTTCTTCAACGTTCTCATTTGTAAGTTGAGGAAGTGTGGACTGGATAAATGAGTGTAAAACTAGCTTTATATTCAGGGCAAAGGGCAGTGTTTAGGGCGTTGAGGTCCAGCTATTGACTGGTTACAAACAGAATGTCCCAGAAATGTCTGCTGGGTTCCGTATTGTTCAATAGTATCAGCCACCTGGATGGTGAGAAAGAATGGGCCTTCAGTGTATTTGCAGCCAGTAAGAAATGTAGGACCTCAGAAGGGTTAAATATTTTGAAAAGTAGAGCTTAAATCCAGAGGGACTTGAGCAAGAGATACCTCCCAAAGTTTGAAAAGAAAAAGTCCAAGAGTCTGCACCTGGGAAGGAGTAACCAGGTGGTTATCCAATCTTTGGCAGAGTTTGAGATGCAACCAGCCAAGTAGCAGTCCCGAAGAAAATGATGTGGGATTCAGTAGCAGACTGAGTAAGCCAACAGGGTTGTCTAATTGCCAGTAATGCAAACATACTGAGCTACATTTGAAGCATCGTGGCAAACAGAAAAGGGAAGTTATTATTGCAATATACTCAGGGTCTGTTGTGTGACCTGTCGTGTAATATCTTTATCAATTACATGGGAGACATTATGGAATGCATCCTCATCAAGTTTGTGGGCACTGAACTGAGAAGGACCAGACAATACAGCTGCAGACGGGCTGCCATTCTCAGGGTCCTAGACAGCGATTCCTGCGGACTCAAAGTTCTGAAGCCCAAAGGCTAAAAAAGTAGAGTCAGAAGGAAAACAAATTTGCTAGGATAGACATCATCTGATTAAATAACTTGTATGTGTTTTAGTCTGAGAACACATAGCTGATCAAAAAACTAAGACAGCAAGAATGATTTTCATTTCATCCACATTCAAAATTAAACAAACATGTTCATTAATGGAAATAAAATAATCCTCTTTCATATATGATGGCACCTATTTATGTAATGTTTCAACTTTCCAATAATTTAAGATATGTACAGAGTATTACAACAAATTTAAATGTCAAATGTGCTTGATTAGTTTCTAGCAAATATAAGAAAACATACACCACAGTCAGCTAAAAATAGAAAAAGGAAGGAATATTCTTAGTGAATTACCCTGAAGTCAGATTACTCAGCAACAGTGCGTGTAACACTGTTATAAAAATAAACCAGTAACATTTAAACTAGCATTAATCTACTGCTGTATTTATTTGTTACTGTTATAACTTATTATTGGAAAGAGAAGAACTAACAGGTCATCAAAGGCTAATAACTGAAGAAACTTTTCTGAAATGTCAACATTTACAATATAATGAAATATGAACAGTTTGGGGAAGATTAGATCAGTGATAATGAACAACTTAAGACAGGTTTATATTTCACAATGTTTTTCTTACTGGAGGGTAAACACAATGCATTTGAAAGGTTATAACTCTTGGCTTTATATTTCAACAGCCAAGTTGTATTTTATCATTTATGCTGTCGTAATATTACATCATATAATTTACCAACATTTCAGGACAACTCAATGAAATGATTTAAAAGTTCATAGCTATTCACAAGTACATAATGATCATTTATCTGGCTTTGAGGTTTTCTGCAACCAGTGGTTTACCATGTTTCATTGATTATTCCTATATTGGAAGCATGAAATGAAATCTGTTAATTTATGGGCTATCTTAATCAAGATTTAGGCTGAAGAGGTCTTTAAAGATGCAAATTCCACATTCTTCCAGTAGGTTGAACTTGTAAATCAACCAAAACCCAATTAGTTTTTTTTTCAGTGAAGTATGTAGAAATTTCATCAAAAGTTTAATGGGCTTCTTATCTACATAAAGGTCATTGTTAAAAACTACAGAGCAAGAAAAGATGCCTGATTATCCTTCTCTATCTCCTGTTGTTCCTCATTAAAATCTTGAACCCACTGTCTAGTCAGTGGATTACTTTAGATATCTTTTTCGTCAACACTGGAAACCTCCTTTATATTGCAAGAACTATATAGCTAGCATTGGATGGAAGTCTCACTGGAAAAAGGAATGCAAAAGATACATAGGTGTATCACTAGGAACCAAAATCTGCAAACCCAAAGACAAACTTTTCTTTAAAACAAAAGTTCTATTTTAAAATCAGAAGTGAAGAAAAAGAAAAATTTTATATGGTGTCACTAGATGTTGACTATGAGTAATTCCCTCTTTCTTTTGAAACCTAATATCCCAATCCATCTACATGGGGCACTTGTCATTGAAGCAACTACCACCTTGCAGATAATCTTAATCCCTAATAAACCAACAAGCCTAATAGAAGCAAGGAAAGAACTTTCTGGTTTAGGTACACAAAACCTTGTTCTCTTCCATGATTTCTTGCAATTTAGATTCTACTGTCCCTGACCAGGAAAACTGTAAATTGATACTTTAACAAAATTTGGAGGGAAGATTTCATTTTAAGGCTACACAGAATGCAGAAAAGATATTCATGTTCTTGTTTTATTGCTGTCTTTTCAGATTAGTTAAACAATCTTGTTATTTATATATGATCTTTCTCTCTTTGGGTGGTCATCTTTTACAATCACAGGTATAATTAACTATTGATAACATTTGAGCTCATTTTTCCCACTCTACACACAAGGCAGAAACACACTTTGTTGCTTAGTGTAAAAATAGATACAGAGAATAATCAGAGATTGCTTTAATTGTAATCAACTCTAATTTTCATTGTCATGCTCATTCCTAGGTAAGTGGGTATTAATATTTCTGTATTGTTATTCAATCTGCAGAAATGAAAATCAATAATAATAATAATAAAATATATATATATGAACACCTGATATCTGAATGGAGTATTTCTAGCAAACATTGCCAGATTACTACTTCATTGCATTACTGTAATTCTTAAAAAAAAAATGCCAAAATTGTTACAAGCATGAATAAGATCACCAAAACTCAGATATGGAAGAGATAAGCAGAAGCATGCATATTTATATTTGCCAAATGAAACTGCTGATTCAGTGAAGTGAATGGCAAAATTTCCAATTATTTCAATAGGGCCAAAAAGTGAAAACATTCTAAACTGTGCTAAATAGTTGCATACAGATATGTGTGTGTATACATATATTTCAACAGATACATTAGTTCATGAAGTATGATTATTACTTAACATTGTAGAGAGAGTTACAGTAATTTCTGATGTTAATATCAAGTTCCAATTCAGTCAAAGGCTTATCATTTGGCTGCTGTAAAAAAGATCTTGAGCCCTGAAAACAAATTTAGCCTTGTTCTTGATGACAGGGGTAATCTATTTTCAATTTTCATATTTACATGTTTATTATTTTGGGAATCACTAAAAATTAAGATGTTTATAGAAATTGATTCCAGATGACACATCTCTTCTCTTAGGCTTGTCATAACTGGATAGATTTTACTGCTTTTACAGTAGCAGTATATATCTTCAGATAACTATTGAAATTTTGCCAAAGATACAGTCAGTATTGGAAAATGATTGTGACAGGAAACATCTAAGTGCATAAGAAGCTGTTCCAAAGAGCTTACAAGGTAAATCGAGAGAAGGAAAAACTGCTATTCCTCAGCAATTTATAAATCAAGTTGGTAAGCTAAACATGTTACTTATTGCTCTGCCCAGCATTTCCAGTGGTATTTTCTTCACTTTTTCACATTATATTTGAACGGAAATAAATTTCTGATCTTTTATTTGGTGATACTTTTCCCCTAATGTTTTAGTATCCTGGATTAACCAACAGAGGGAAAAAACAACGATTTTTGCAAGTGGTTAAAATATAACAGTGTTAACTAAACATGGGTTTGGAACTGTCTGAAGGCTGGTCAAGTTTGTACAGACCTTTAAATAAATCTGAAATAGAATAGTTTAAATTCATGGTGAGTATATACTAGGAGGTTTAGCTTTAGTGAATTATAGTTGTCACAAGAAAAAACAAAGATTTAAATTTTCTTCTTCTCCAATAAGTTAAGCATACTGTTTAAATTATTAAAAATTATGTTCATTTTTAAAAACAATGCAAAAAGTCATGTAAAATTTCCAAAACTGTCCATGGATGATATTTTAGTTCAAGCATGCTGCCAGGAGAGGGTGATGTTGAACTATAAATCTAAACCAATCTCTTCCTTCACTGTAAATTCAGTCTTCACTTGAATAGATGTACATTATTTTGCACAAGAAATATTACGAAACTTTCCCTTTTGACAAATACTCAGTTCAAAGAAGACAAGGGCACTGTAAGGTTTTCAAATATACACTATGTTCGTTTTCAGAATGCATAGAGAAGGAAAAATATCTCTGTTGCATTCCCATCCTTCCAACCCTAAAGGCAAACATTTGTAATGAGTCATAGTAATATGATTATATGTTATCAACATATATGTGTATTAAACAAGAGAACATATAATTAGTTCCACAGTTTTAAAAGTCATTAAAATTCTTATTACATTTTTTTTCTTTTCCTGTTGAATCATTTTCCTGATGTAAATTCTTATACAGTTACAAAGGAATTACAGATTATGAAGGACAAGTGGTGATATTTGCAATGTTGGTGTGTAAAATATAATAGAAAATTAATTATAACAGCTTTTTCATAGAAACTGGGAAATAAGAAATCAGTATTATTACTGTAGTTCTTATCGGACCCCTATTCTTAATTTGGTAAAGCAGTAGTCTGTAATATCAAATCATGGTCACATCCACAAGACATCTTTGCTCTGTGCCACAACCTGACTCTCAGGTCAACCATTAGATGCAGCAACTTAATGCTGAGGATCTGCCAGCAGCCTTGTACAGATTGATCAGTGTTCTCTTTACTAATGAACAAACAGTTTTTTGCAGAATTTACATTTGTATGTCACTGATCTGTACTTAAGAACTGCTCCTCTATATTTTATGTTTATGATGCAGGGTAATGAGTACAAATGCATTTCACTGGATGAAGAAAACAAGTTTTACATACTCTATGAGTATCTCTTAATATCATTCAGAACATTGGGTATCAGTGTTTTATGATTTTTTTTTTCTTCCTTGGTAGGTCAAGTTTTACAGAATTGAAGATCAAAATGAAGTTAAAATTGCAAGTTAGAACTGGGACAGATGTGAGCATGTTTAATGGTAGCATATTAGCTAACAATAATTGGTCAGTTGTTTATATAATAATAACTATTAAAAAATCCTGATAAATGAATGTATTTCAAATAGCTCTGTAGAATCAGCAAAAGCTTTGGCAGAAATTAATGGGTGTTTTTCTTCTTTGCTTTAGTGTTAGTCTTATTGAGCTTTCAGCAGTTGAATTTTAATCAACACAACTAGACAACAAGATAACACATAACCAACACACTCCTTATCTTTACAATCATATGGACATAACTATTTATTCAATAGTCTATATATAGATCTAATTTTTAATTACCCACATTCCATTATTATGCTCTGCTGCTTAACGTTCAAATTAATTTATGTTTATTTACTGTAATTTATTGACTATCTATATAAATAATAAATGAATGCATTAATGTTCAAGATCTTGAACAGTTGATACTTCCACAATTAAAAAAAGACATGCAGTTAAACACCAGCTATGAAATGCAATTCATATTTAGAGAAAATGAAAAAAATTAGCATAATGCTGACAGTGTCAAAAGAATAAAAAAAGTTAACTGAAACATAGAAACAGTAAATCTAGAAGTTTGAAAACAAAATGTGGCAGCACTGCAAGGATGGAAGAATGCACTGTACTATTTCCTACTTGAATCCACCAAGACAATAGAGTTTGACTGATTCTAATGCATTGTGATGAAAGCATATCTGTTTGAGTTTGAGATTAGTGATTACTTAAGGAATGTATGTGTTTATGCTGAATGGCTATGAAAGATGAATGATACTTTTGATCAAATGTGATGCTCATCTACAAGAAGGGCCAGAAGGAGGATCCAGGGAACTACAGGCCTGTCAGTCTGACCTCGGTGTGGGAATAGTTATGGAGCAGATCATCTTGAGCATCATCACACAGCACGTACAGGACAACCAAGCAATCAGGCCCAATCAGCATGGATTTATAAAAGACAGGTCCTGCCTGATGTCCTTCTATGACAAGGTGACCCACTTAGTGGGTGAGGGAAAGAATGTGGATGTCATCTGTCTGGACTTCAGTAAAGCCTTTGCCACTGTTTCCCCCAGCATTCTCCTGGAGAAACTGGCTGCTCGTGGCTTGGATGGGCGTACGCTTCGCTGGGTAAAAAAACTGGCTGGGTGGCTGGGCTCAAGGAGTTGTGGTGAATGGAGTTAAATCCAGTTGATGGCCAGTCACAAGTGGTGGTCCGCAGGGCTCAGTGCTGGGGACAGGTCTCTTGAGTATCTTTATAAATTATCTGGATAATGGGATTGAGTGCACCCGCAGTAAGGTGGCAGATGACACCAAGTAGAGTGGGAGTGTTGTTCTGTTTGAGGGTAGGAAGGCTCTACAGAGGGATTTGGACAGGCTGGATCAATGGGCCAAGGCCAATTGTGTGAGGTTCAGCAAGGCTCAGTACCAGGTCCTGCACTTGGGTCACAACAACCCCATGCAGCGCTGCTACAGGCTTGGGGAAGAGTGGCTGGAAAGCTGCCTGGCTGAAAAGGACCTGGAAGTGTTGGTTGACAGCTGTCTGAATATGAGCCAGCAGTGTGCCCAGGTGGCCAAGAAGGTCAACAGCATCCTGGCTTGTATTAGCAATAGTGTGGCCAGCAGGACTAGGGAAGTGATTGTGCCCCTGTACTCGGCACTGGTGAGGCTGTGCCATAAGTCCTGTGTTCAGTTTTGGGCCCCTCACTACAAGAAAGACATTGAGGTGCTGGATTGTGTCCAAAGAAGGGCAATGAAGCTGGAGAAGGGTGTAGAGCACAAGTCTTATGAGGAGCGGCTGAGGGAACTGGGGTTGTTTAGCCTGGAGAAAAGGAGGCTGAGGGGAGACCTTATCACTCTCTACAGCTACCTGAAAGGAGGTTGTAGCCAGGTGGGTGTTGGTCTCTTCTCTCAAATAACAAGTAATAGGACAAGAGGAAATGGCCTCAAGTTGCACCAGGGGAAGTTTAGATTGGATATTAGGAAAATTTCTTCATCAAAAAGGTCATCGATCATTGGAACAGGCTGCACAGGGAAGTAGTTGAGTCACCATGCCTGGAGGCATTTAAAAGGGGTGTAGATGTGGCACTTAGGAACATGGTTTAGTGGTGGACATGGCAGTGTTAGGCTAATGGTCAGATTTGATGATCTTAAAGGTCATTTCCAACCTAAATGATTCTGAGATTCTGTAATCAGTGTACTGGCATCAGCCCCTTGATCTTCAATGTGTGCTTGTTTTGTGTTTTAAACACACTAAACAACATAATTTTGCTTTAGTATTTTAGAATGATATTTAAATTGACAACTGAGTCAATTTGATTTATTTCAGGTAGAAGACCTCTGATCTACAAATTAGGTTCTGTATGGATTTATAGTTTGTTCCATATTTTAGCTAGCAGTTCATTGCAAGTGTTCAGTACTTCTAAACTGACCCCCATTGATATGAGAAATCTTTTCTTTAAAATAGCTTTAATAATAAAGTGTATTTCCAGAATTATATACTAAAAGTCACAGAAGTGCAAGCAAGTTTTTTAAAAAGCATGAACTGATACAATAGCAGCTTTGATTATCTGTTTTGTAGACTGGAACAAGAAATATCAAGTAAAGTAGCATTCATAGCATATATTTCTTTCTTAAATTGATGTCTTCCAAAACTGGATTAGGTCATTATTTTCAGTTGTGAGGAGATCACTGTCTGTGTTACCCCAGACTATCCATAACTAGTAAGAATGAATCAAAGATGAGTCTAGGGGCCTGTAAGATTGAAAACTAATACTTTGAAATGAACATTTAGTTATCACAGTTGGCATTAAATGAACTTCTTAATTTACTGGGATTTCTCTAACATCACATGGCTTGTTTACTATGAACTGTATTACATTAACATGGCATTTTAGAGATATATACTATGTTTTCAGATAATTAAAGTATTATTTCCATTTTGAAAAATGATATAACAGTACATGACCTTATATAAGACTAATTGCATTCTAATTATTATGTTATGAGATATAGTAATCCAGTTCTGACGATTATTTTTAAGTGATGTGCCTTAAAATTCCAAACCCACCAGATGTTTGGTTTCCAAAGTATTTCACAGAATCACACAGAATTACAGAATCTTTGAGGTTGGAAGGGATCTGCTTAGATCCAGTCCACTCCCCTGGCTCAGGCAAGGTCAGCTACAGCAGTTTGCCCAGGAATACGTCCAGTCAGGTTTTGTCCATCTCTAAAGATGGAGACTCTACAGCCGCCCTGGGTGACCTGCTCCATTGTTTGATGACCCTAATTTCAGCTATTGCACCCTGGAAAAGTGTTTTATGAACTGATCTAATCAACTGATGATAGACCGAGAACTTCATTTCTAACAAAATCATGATCACTTTTCTAGCTTGTTTGTTTCTTTCTTTCTTAGCTGACTCTAACAGTTTTTGGTCTTAAAAGTAAAATAAATTCTCTCATGTTTCTATGGCCAGCTGGATAAAATAGGTTGTATTTTTTTAAGGAGAAAGAATACTTTTAATACGATAATATCCATTAACCACAAACCAGAGAAATTTTGGAAGAAATAGACTAAGGATTTTTCTGTAATATGACTACCTGAATGCAATGACAAATTTAGAGATAGTCTCTGTAGGTACGAATTCAAACATCATGCAAATTCAACTGAAAAAAGTGACAGGCTTAGATGGTGATAATGATCAAGTTGATCATATGTCAGAGTTGAACAAGATGATGATATATTTTGTCTCCTGAACTTAGACTATTTCCTATACAAAGTTGTGAGATTGACAACATTGTCTATGAGAAGGAGAAGGATTCTATTGTGGCTCTTGAAATTAACGTAGCTCTGATAGAGAACTTTTCTGATAAAACAGCTAGTTTTAGACTGCAGCTGCAGACATTGTCCACACAATTCCCTATCTCTGACTTTACTCTGTATAGTTTATATCTTCACCCTGATCTTAACAGAAACTATCTCTTATGAAGCACCTGCAAGGAGATTAATGCGGGGAAGCCATAATTTTGCATACTATCCTTTCATTTTCTGATGCAAATAATCTAGATCTATTTTTGCTCTTTTATAGAAAGACAGACTAATTAGCTGATACCTAGAAACATTCATTCAGATGTCAAGAATATTTTTTCCTTTCAAAATATCAATTATTTTAACATTAAAAGCTGTATACTGCATCTATCCTTGCTTTGACAGCAGATGAAGGAAGAGAACTACACATTATTAATCATATCTAGGTACAAGTTAGGAAAATGTTTCACACATTTGATCTTTTGCTACTTCTTTCAGGATACTAAGTCTACAGGAGATCAGAGTGCAAAGTAGAATTTTGCATTCATATTAATGACATATTAAGGAACTCATCATAACCTTAATAGATTCCATTTTTTGTTTTTGGTGTGACTTTAAAATGTTCTATAGGTCTTCCCTGAAGTATGGAGAAGAAAATTATGCTTCAGAAAACTGAACAGCATTTGAGTGTTTGCTGCCACTCATTTGTTACATGTAGCATGTACATGTTAGTTAGGTGCATGGTAGACTTCTGAAAGATTTAAAATATCAATGCAAAAACTAAGTTCAGTTTTGGCAAATATATGGTCATCATTTATATAAAAAAGCCTCCAGAAAAGAAAATTATTTTCTGTACTAAAGTTAGGTATCTTATTATCTAATTAAGATGGATAATATGCAATAAAGACACACTAAATTCATGGTCTCTTATTGTTTAAAAAACCCCCAAACTACAATCTGAAAATAATGGGGGGGGGGGAAGGAATTTATATTTATTCAGTCAAGTTACAGGGCACATTGCACAGCACTTTGTATTAATTCACTGTCCACATTCTTTGTTATTAATTTGACTGAGATGGTTACTACCATGCTGTAGGTGATTTCAATGAAAAAATCCATCTGTGATGTCATGCAGAATATCAGTCCCTACTACTGACTCAGCAGCTGTCCTACAGTGAAGCTCACACCTGCTCATGGTCTGTGACTTTGTGAAATCCATATGGCTTTGCAGAGTTGCCAGTAGATGGTCAGTTGTAGTTAGATCTTCAAGTCAGATAAAGATTTAGGAAAAACAATGTCAGAAAATTAATTCAGAAGTTGCTTTTATTACGGGTTCTAAACAAAGCTACTTTATCTATAAAATCCCCCATGAAAATGATGCTAATTGAAAGACTAAGTGTTCATAAAAGACTTTATACATAGGCAAGGTACATAGCAAGTAGTCTGCAGGAGAATAGATTTTTGGAAGCAGAAATAATATATATATTCCTGCCCACTGTATCTGTCAGTGTCACTGAGGAAGGGTAAGGGTGTGCAACAATGTGACCACAGTTGGTGAGATGGACTGTCTCAATAAACTCACTACTTTAACCTATTCTCATCTTCTTCAATAGCAAAATGAACAGAAAGTTCACTCTTCCTGACCTACTTTCTGCTTTTTGTCTTTACTGTAAATATTCCCACTCCTGTCCTTATCCTTCACCTCTGAGGACACTAAATTGTTTTTTTTTTCCCTTTTACAGAGGGAAAAGGTCTGATTTTGCTGTACTAATGTTCTTCCTAGTCCACGTAAGGAACCCAGATTCACAAGATCTGAACCAGAAAAGGTATTTCAAGATAAAATGCAGTCTTATATATGAGTAAAAATTCTTACTGTCATCTCAAAGGTGAACTCAAAGGTTCATTTAGTCTGTGCTGTCTGACTGCATAAAAATAAAGCAGGGGTCCATATCTGCCTAAATAAAAAATAAAAAATGATACTAAAGAAAGATATATAAGCCCATTCCTATTTTGGAAATAAAACAGAACCTAGCCTAATGAGTCCAATGTTAGCTCCAAAGTTGTGCCATCAAAAGTAGAAGCTAAGCTATAGATATAGCATGCTGAACTGTTCAGGAAACACCTTTCAATCCTCATTTTATGCACCTGAGGCATACATTTTTTAAGCAGAAATCTGATATTCCTTCTGCAAAAATGGGCTTAGATATAGCTATGCCCTTCCTTCAATAGAGAGAAATCCCCTTGAAACATTTAAAATAGTATTTTATTTTTTTTAATTCAGGAAATTGTATACTTTTTACTCTCTCCATTGCTTTTTTCTTCTACCTAATGTTTTTATTTCTGTAGTGGTTAACATGACCCTCACATTTTTAAAAGTTGCTTTCTAAAAATAAATGGCTATTTGAGAATAGAAGCCAAAAGTGAAATAATTGGCAGATGCAGGTTTGTGTGTTCTTCCCACTTTGACAGAAAGGCTGAAGTGGGTTCTAAATTAGGTACATTTAATTTCTTTAATGGGCTCTATTTGCTCTGTGATAATAGTGTGAATAGAAGCAAGGAGTATGGCTACATGGCAGAATGCAAAGCTAAGAAAACATACTCAAGGAGGTAACGGCTCATAAGTGTATGTGAGGATTTAGATGCCAGTATTAACTGAATAATGCTGGCCTACTTGATACATTATTTTCCTTTTTGTATATTTTTAGCCAAATAAAAGCAGTCCAGGGTGGACAACAGAACACAGATCTGTCACACCTTTCCTGAGTTGTATCTGTAGTCAGGTATAATTGGATTTTTTATGGCTCATGTGCTTACCATTAGAGCCCAATTCTTTCAGTTTTTACTCTCCCATACAGCAACTGCACCACAGAAGGGTGACATTACCTACAGACTTTTGGGAAGTAGAGAAAAGTCAAAATAAGGAGAAGTTTTTTCCAGTTCTAACACTTCCTGAAAAGCCTGACTACTGAGATATTGTGCAAAAGAGGTCCATGGCCCCTGTGAATTTAGAGACAGTGGGATGGGAGAGAGAATAGAAAGAGCAAAAGCAAGAAAACTCACGGGTCAAGACACAGATAGTTCAATAAACAAAGGAAAGAGGGGAAAAAATTAGAAAAAAAGAAAAAAAGTGATGCAAAGGCAATCACTCACCACCTCACGTGAGCAGACCAACACCCATCCTGTCCCTGAGCAGCAGCTACTTTCCTAAAAATGGTCTTCCCTTCAGTTTTTATTGCTGAGACTATATGCCATGGAATATCCCTTTGGTCCCTTTGGGTCAGCTGTCTTGGTTATGTCCCTTCCCGACTTCTTGCCCACCCCTAACCTACCCATGGCAGGCCAGAGTTGCAAAAATAGGAAGCCTTTACACTGTACAAGTACTGCTCAGCAATAGCCAAAACGTTGATGTGTTATCAACACAGTCACAAATCCAAAACATACTACCATACAGACTGCTGTGAAGAAAATCAGCTCCATCCCAGCCAGACCCAGTATACACTGTTAGTAGCCAACCTCAGAAAACTATTTAGGACAGAATTTATCTCAGCCATTGCATGATTTGTCCATGCATTAAAAAAAGGACAATAGGTTGATGAACGTGGACTTAATTAATGAACTTTTAGACTGAAAATTAGCTCATATCAGTCCTGTATTGTGAAGTCAGATTGGTGAGGGGCATGTTTCCAGCTGCTCAGATCTACTACTCTCTTGAAAACTACCTATGACTTTACAGGGCCAAAGAGTGTTCCTTGACATGTGTGCTCACTTGCTTCAGTTGCTATATTACATCATCAAAACTGGAGTTCAGAACACAGGTCAGTGCCTCTGTAAAAGATATGCGTTATCACAAAGACAACAAAATCTCTTCAAATCAGAGCTTAAATATTAATTCAGTGGTGCATTAGACTTGTGTTGGGTCTGTGAATTTTGCTAAGTATATATATAGTATATAGAGAGAAACTAACTGCATGCTATGGCTATTTGCAATCTGGTGATATTCCAAACTTGATTGACTACTGCAGAGTTTACTCTTCAGGTGTTTTTCCAAGTTGCCTGATACAATCTACGTTAGATGGATTTCTGTGGAACAGCAGTAGCATGTAATGTTTAGGTTAGGCACAGGCATGCATTATTGTGAATAGGCTTAGGCATAGCCAGCATGTAGAAACTCATTTGTGTTTAACAGGATACTAATGTTAAATATCAATGTATTATCATAGCCAAAAGGAAAGCAAATCATTTTACACACCAGTTTCAATATTTCATGTTTTCCTAAACGGACTTATTGAAAAAGACTAAGAATAGTAATTTTTAACACTGAAAAAATACATGTAAACATATGTAAATTATGTCATATCCTTTGTTTTGATCACTGATTACTACACACTCAGTTATTATCTTTCCCTTGTTTTCCTTTTCCTTTAAAAGGTTTATAACATATTAGCATGTCTGCACTTTTGTGTGCTAGCAGTAAACTTTTTAAACTATTGAGAGATAAACCTAAAGTTAGTAGTTCATCTGGAACTGTGAACATCTTAGGATGTAATTTGAAAAAGAACATCATAAGTACATTGCAAACTCGTACCGCGTGTCTATGTGTGTATTTCTCCACTCTCCATCCTAAGAACAGAAGACCAAGCAATTTTGCTTTTAAAAGGTTGTGGTACAGAAGATAAAAATATTCCACTACTTATTTCAAAAACGTTACACAATTTCTGTACCTATGTGTTGCACCAGCTGTTAGTACTGAAGTGATGTTTTTTCCAAGTGTTTTATGAGAGTTAGGCATTCAGCTACAGTCATACAAGACAGTCAGAAAAATCTGACTATACTTCAATTGGAATATTTGTAACTAACTACAATGTGAAGCTGACTAGTTAGATGTGCAGTTGGCAACTAATCGGCTGACGATCATATTGTGAAAAAAAAAGTAACTAGAATATAACTAGTATATACAAATTTAAAAGGATTTTTTAAATTTAAATTTTATTTAAATATACCTAAAGGATATTGACTGGAAGTCCAGAGTAATCAGAAAAGTAAAAGCCCAAAGAAGTAAGTGAAATTCTGTTGATTTCACACTGGATTTTCTCTTCTACATGGACAAAAGGCACTTAAACCCATTTGGCTTTAAAAAAGTTTCAGTTGGCTATGTGGTAGTGGAAAGGATCATTTCACTCTAAAACTATGGTAATTTAAGGTCAATGGACAATAATGCTTCTGGGGTTGCAAAAGTTACTAAGAAAAGGGTGCACAGGTAGATTAATTGAGAATTTTTTAAGATGCTAACGTAGTACAATGACAAAAAAGACTTAATTTTTTTAATTTTATTTTTTTGGTTCTTGGGTCATTGGCAAGCAGACTACATTTAAAAAAATGTGAATATGATTCATCATAACTGAAGACTGCAAGTACTCAGGTGACTGTTGTTCTCTACAGACCAGTCACCTCTAGGCATTTTTTTTTTAATTGACATTCAAATATTGCTAATCTCAGGAGGAGAGGAGAGGAGAGGAGAGGAGAGGAGAGGAGAGGAGAGGAGAGGAGAGGAGAGGAAGAGAAACTACCTGTTCCAAGAGATTGATTCAGAACAAGGGACATCTGTCACTCCAACACCAAAATTTATGAACAAGACAGATTATCTCTGAATAGATAAGCAGATTTTAACTTTGATATTAAACTCTTCCTATATTATGCAGAACTGGGAGTTCTCTGTCAATGAGTAAACAAAACATGGAGAAGATTCAAGATCTATTGCACAGATACCAAAGAAGGAAATAGTGCAAATTAAAGAAATGTTTACACATTTACAATGAGCTGAATAGTACAATAAAGCAGGATTGCTAAAGAATAAGTATGCAAGAGAAATCAGCTTGGTTTCATCTTTTTCCAAAATAAAGACTATTTACAGCCACTGCATTGTATTTTATTAAATGACTAAGAAGCCGCTGTTTTGTAAGGAGTCACGGTGCTAAGAGTAGTAGGATAAAATGCATTATTCACTGCAGCAGGAAATTTAAAGGACCATATGACTTTTTATCTTAAAAAATGAAATATAAAGAATATTTACTTCAATATACCTTTCTTCAAAATGCTTTCCTTCAGATAATGTGATTTTTTGCATGATGATGATTATCAATGCATACAATATTATATATGCATGTATATATGTATATTAGGTATGCATATATGGGTCTAAATTTAGCTAGTTAGTTAGAAGCTATATTAGGATAACAGAAAGTTGTTCCTTTAACTTGATTGTTTTCTTATAAATTGAAGATCTTTTTCAGTTGATTTTGTCTATCAATAAGGGTCTTCTTATTAAAATTAAACCAAATATTTACTTAGAGAATAGTCACTAGGCTTGCATATAACTTTTAGAAGGGAATCCTGGGCTTTGTTCACATAATTGCAATGTATTCTTGACTGCAAAAAGCCACACAAAGAGTGTGTTCAGAGCAGAAAAAGGTTGCATTATCCCAATGCATAAAAAAGGTGCAATAGCTCATTGAGGGAAACAGGTGTTCTGTAGCTAAATTAAAGAAATGGATGCCTACAAAATAAACCTCTCTGCTTCCTAATGCAAATCTTAATTATTTCCTTCCTGTTCACTTGGAGGTCATGAAAGTTATAGTTCAAGAAAACCTTTCCTAATTTCCTTTGTTATGGGAGAGAAAGGCTCTGCATTGGCTTTATAGTAGGCACTGACAGCCTCCATAATTGTAGCTATGTTGTATTATGGGGGGTTTTCTGTTTGTTTTGTTGTGCATATGTGCTTGTGCTACATCCTCTGATCCTACTTAGTTAAGACTTAGCCTTTGTAACTGTCTCTCCACGTGGAATTTTCAGGTATACTATGTACATGAGTTTCAACGGAGTCCCTCAGCCTGCTCTCTCAGGTTAGAATTTTCAGATCCTACTTAGTTGTTCCACAATACTTCCTTTCGTATAGCATCTTAAGCTCTCAGACCAGTACTTATGCAGAGTTCAAAGAGTTGGTGTTGCAAGAAATATAGGTGAGGAGTTCCTGAAAGGGACTAGCAGCTCCTGGCAGGCAGGGCAGGACACGTTATTTGGCTCATACATATTGTGTGGAATCAATGGCTCCTTATGTGCATCCTGAGAAGTGGGGATGTGTTGTGAATGAGGGGGGAGGGGAGCTTTACCTTCCACTGCAATAGCAAATGCAGATCCTTATTCCTCCTGGTTTTTTTTAAACACTGAATTTACTAATAAATAAGTAGGGGACCACGAAATTTCACATTTTGAAGCCTAATCTTTAAATTAGCCTAATTTCAACATTTGAAATTAATATCCTTTATATAAAAAAACATTTTTGAAAGTAATCTAGAAGTGGTACTAGTAAGTTCTGTCAGAAAAGATGTGAGAAAGCTTTCCACTGCTTCTTATGGGCGTCCCTGCGGTCTTCAAAATTCTCCTGAATGGAGGAAATATATTGCTATGAAGAAAACAGTAGATTCCAGAAGAGCCTTCCCGGCACTTTCTGGTCATGCCAAAATTTACAAATTATGTAATTCAGGCTCAGATGTTTCCTCTGTAATGTATACAGTTAAAGAAACCTGCACAGCTTACCGTATAACACAGAATTTAATAAAACATGGTAGACAGCATTAGAACCTCCTCTTTTAAGGATTTTATACAAGATCTACATGCTTAATAGCATTAAAACTTCCATATCTACACATATATAATGATAAGAAAGAAAACTCACTAGCTGTGGGAGAATTCTGCACAATATGTGTATAGTTAAGGGGTATGGTCTCGGTTCCATTCTATGGAGATGCTGTACTTTGTGAAGAGGTAAAGAGGAATGACATAAAAGCTTAAGGCCTTTTTGGAAGTAAGTAAGCCTGACAGTTTTAGATTTTTTTTTTTTTTATACAGGTTCACAAATTTTAAAATTGTCAGAGCAACTGATAAAGGTGAATATTTAAAGTATATGATCCAAATTCCGTGTCAGTTCAACACTGTCCATACAGATGCACTTGCAGAATCACATTCTTTATAATAACCTGCTTAATGGTCCATAAAATTGTGGTAGAAAAACAATCATAAACCTGGTAAATATACAGTTTGTGGAATGACAAACTTTATTGATAACGATTCTCAGTGTCTTTTAATTGTGTATGGTTAGGAAATGCTCTCCTATTTTTGGTAGTTGATTTCTGAAAATATTTTTGTGATCAGGTTTTATTCATGTAGATGTTAACCGAAAGCAAAGGATGATGTTGTTTTCACTTCTGATATGAGTATCTATATATACAGATATTCTCCACCTCAAACAATCAACCACAAGTGAAGTCTGAACACCTGCAAATGTTCAGTAAGATTTAGAAAGACTCTGACTTACGATTCATAAATTCAAAATGAATAAAGAATATGATTTATTTGGCTGAGAATCTTTGAGCCTTAACAATAAAATGTGTGCATGACAGAGTGGCAAGGTTCATTCAAAGTAGGAAAATGCAATCAAATAAGTGATGTGTTGAAATGAGTGGAAATAAAATTGTTGCTGTTTCTTAGGGATATTTTATCTTTTTTATTATTTTGCTAAATTACATATTTTATCTGTAGAAAATTAAGTAATAAAGAACCCATCCTAATAAGCCAAGGCATATATACATATCCCTATATATATGTATATATGTGTGTATATATATATAGGATAAGATCTTGATAGCCTTCATCACATGGAACAGTACGTCACAATACCCCTTCAAAGGCCATGGAGGCCACCTGGAAATCTATCAGCACAAAAGAAGTTTCAGGAATCTGACTGGTATTGAGGCTGTAGTAAACAATCTGTGAAGTAATCCAAGACACAATGAGGAGAAAACAGAAATGGTATGCTCTACAGGGTAAATACGCTGAAGCACCAGACCTAGCGCTGCTCATCAAAAGGTTTTGCGGCTCCGTGGCAGTGGGATGAAGAAGGAAGTACCATCTGCAGCATAGAAAGCCATCCCATGCAGTGCAGGAGGGGTGACGAAAATCTTCCTTGTATGGAACAATTATTTTCCTGAGCTCTACTGCTAATTACTTGCTTATGAGCACAGAGAAAATAGTACCTTAAGCATGATACGTGCCTTTAAGAATACACTCCCCCTCCGCCCGCCCCAAACCAGACTGTTTTTTATCAAAGCAGTGTTTCATGCAAACAGAATACAATCTCACATGGATAGATACCAACACACTAGCCTAACACCTATAAAATGGACAATTACAATCAACCCACTTTTTTTCCTACAGAACAAGAAGGGCAGTTTTAAAAAGGACTGTCAGCAATCATTGTGCAAGCATAAGCACTAATGTGTCAGGGGTTTTTTAATTTTGTTTTTTTTTTTTTTCCCCCAGAAATGAAGTATGTACAACTGTACATACTCATCCCTACCCCAGTCACGTTGAGTGGACTGGATTGAGAGCTGTACTGTCTCATTTATATATTTGTATAATCCTGCACTTCATTGTGATAGACATATTTTCCAGAGGACAAGGTTTCCCTTGTGGTGTGTTTTGTGGAGTGTATTGGGCTGGAATGCTTTCAGTTCCTAAAGCAAGCGTTTGCAGATATAAACTAAATGCAAGATCTGCCCAAGAGAACAAACTGCAAGAGCTGCAGTGCATGTTTACTGTTTTACAAAATCAGCCATTAACAGACCTTAAGCAATCTAGAAGATATTTAGCTGAATTTTACTTTCCGAGGTTCACTTAGATAAGGGAAAAAGGAGGTGAGAGAAATTGCAGGAGGAGGAGCTGATCTGTCTCAAGGTGGAGCTGTATCTTGTATTAAATGACATTGGCAGATTAAAGCTCTGTGGTGGGGAAGGGCTTAAAGGCTGAGTCAAAAGCCAAGAAGTCTCTTTATTTACGCCTACCTCCCAGCCCCTGGCAATCTGACTAATAACAAACTGAGCTAACAAGAAAGACTAGAAAGAGCAGAGAGAACACAGAAGCAGCTTGGATCTAAAAATCTGACAAACCAAGTGATCAAGTCAAGCTCTGCTGAGCATCTTGTTTGTTTACTGCATCCAAATGCTTGCAAACAGTTAACTATATGCAGAAAAGTCAGCATAGCTGTGAAGTATGCTGTGAATTTTAATTGAGGAAAAAGGACAACTGCTCACAGGATGGTCTAATGTGCACGCTGCCTGGAAGATTTTTTCAATTGAACACTTTGTACTTTGTCTTCTGAACAAGGATTTTAACTTTATGGAACTGTAGTATTACCAGAGCTTGCAGCAAAGCAAAACTCAGAAGAAAGCGTGCATTTTTCACAGGGAAAAATTGCATCGCATTGAAACAGCTGCTCCAACTGTGCGTTACCGAGCGTTCCAGGGAGTGTTACTGCTGTACAGGTAAGAAATATTCCAGTTAGTTAATTAGCTTAGCATATGAGAAATTCATTTCTCAGTACCAGTTGAATTTATTTTTCTGCATGACTTTGTATAACTTTTATGTTAAATGATGGCAATTTATACTGTATTTCAAACAGTCTGCCAGGTGCATTTATTCAAAGCGCCAACTGTGTAGAATATGTGTATTAAGGAAACGCCGATTTCAGATCCCTTGGGGGGGCAGGAATGGATGTTTGCTTTTATTTCCTGAAGTGCAAGAATGATCTTAAATGCATCATCTGACTGTGATTCCCTTCAGAATTTAATAAACAATCCTGAAGGCTTTTAGAAATTACCAATTCTTAGTTTGAGCCTTTGAAAATCTTCAATATGCATTTTTTAAACAGCTGAATTAAAACAACCAAACAAACCCCCAAGTAAGATGAAACAAGCTATTTGAATGTTTTAAAAACATATTGATTATTACTTGTCAGGCATGTGATGCCTTTGCTATAAAGTGACTACTTCTGACAGTATTCAGCTTTGCCTTGTAGAAAGGACTGTGACATTTTTTAGTCTTTTAGAATTCCTATTGCAAAAACTTTACAGTGTGCACTTAGTAGTGACTTACATGAAAGCAGACAAAATGAACAAACTTACCGTATATAATTTGCTGAAAAATCTCACCATATGAAACAGAAAAATGTCAGTTTTGTCAAGTCTTTTAAATGAAATTTTATTTTATTGTGAATTCTTTCGGTTAAATGTTGATCATGGGTTACTTGAAAGCAGTTTTTATTTTACAATAGTAGCCCACTGAGAGCTTCATTACATATTCCTGAGCGTTCAGATCAAAAAAAAAAAAAAATTGGACAAAGGAAAAAAGAATACAACTCTCCTATTAATTTTTGTTGTGTGTATATGTGTGTGTGAGAGTTCTGGCAGTGCTGCCCACCGAAGTATGACGATGATTAAAATGGGAATGTTTTCCAATTGGTTACAAATGTTGTTACTTTCATCTCTGAGAGGAGGGCTTTCATTTTTATAACCTAATTTCTCAATATGCACTGGAATGCAACATGCTTTTCAGATTTTTATGTTTTTTCATTTAATTTTGCTCAGGGACTTTATAAGTGCAGTTTGAGTTTGATGCAGATTGAAGCTGGAATTCCTACAGAGAAAAAGTGTACAGAAATAAAGTCTAATTAGTCATACAGTAGGTTTGAAGCTGGCATCTGTGTCAAGAGCCTGCATTTTTTACCTTGGGTCACTGGAAAGGATATTGATGCATGTAAAGCAAGAATAAATCTCTAGCATAACATGATCCTAGAATTATTCTGTATACTTCAAAATAATATCTTGACATGTTGTGTCTTATCCAGTACTTCTTGGGAAAATACACTTCAAGACATAGATATTAAACAGGCAACTGCAGTTCAAGGAGTGTTATATTAGACAATAAAACTATTTGTTCTACTAAAACAAAGATATAAGGTCATATGTTTAGGGACACTTTTTCTCACACTGTGAATTGCACTTACTACTTCTAAATTCATACATCTACTCCCACTTAACAGGAACTACTAATGGAGAAAAACATAATTAATTCACTGTGCACACATTTGCTGTTGTTGCATGTGTGTGTGTGTGTCGTGTGTGTGTGTAATACTCATACCATCGCACTTAAGTGCCTTCATGTACAAATCTTTGCAGTCGGCTTTAAGGGAAGCCTTGAGAGATGGTGTTGGTAGTAACAAAGGTACATGATAATTAAAATATGTATTGATGAGATGCCAAATCATATGACCACACTATAAGAATGTTCATGCATGTAATTGAATGGCTTATTGTAAAAGGTTCTAATCTTTCAGAAATTAACACTTCAGCCGGTTAATTGTCTAGTGGTCTTCTGTACTTCATGTTTAAATAGCTTACTTTGAAAAATCAAGTGACCTTTATTAGATGGATTACTTAAGAAACCCGCTTAGTTCAGTCCTAGAATAAATAGCGTACCCCAAAAAAGTTCTTGTTTTAAATCATCCATTCCTTTGTAAGATTTTTTTTTTTCTTTCAGGAAATGTGGAAATGTTTAATTAAAGATTATAAACAGTGATTTCACTCCATCTCATATATCAAGAATTACCATTGTTCTTGCTAATTAGACAGCCTTGGCAGAAAGAAACTGAGAATCTTCAAATGGAATGTAACATAAATTAATTCAAACCATTGATAACAAATGCTTGATTTCAACATGTAAATTTTGCTTGTGATTCCATAGTTGTATTGTAATGACAGATTTATTAGGTCCTGTGAAGTTCAAGATCAGCTTGACAGGTGATAATTTGTTACATAACATATGGATGATACTGGTGATCATTTTCGACTAGTAAAGCACAGTTAGTTCCATGTACATTTCAGATTTTTTGCAGTAATTAATGATTATAATAATAGGAAGGAGGCTAATAATTAATCTAAAAAAAAAAAGTTTGCCCCTTTCTTACCTGTTTCTTCTGACATGTCCTGTATTGTCAGTTCTCTCTTCTTTTTTTAATTGTGTACACAATTATTTTATCTGTATATTATACACAGATGTATATTACACTATGTGCTGTGTTCCCACTTTCACTAAATATCCACTAACTATAACATTAAAATTTAAGTAAAGAAAAAGAATTATTTTGTCTACTTCCTTTTCAGTTTGGGGGTACAAGGATTGCAGAGGAAATACCTTTTGATTTACATACATAATGCAGAACCAAAGGAGAGATTCCCTGTATCCTGACTGAAACAGCTTTTGCTCACAACATATTGTTGAACCAAACCAAATCTTGTTTCTTCTCTTCAGCAGCTGGACAACATTAAGTTGATCTTAGCAAGGTACTCTTAAAATTTGCAGCACTATATGGTGACACAAAGCAACGATCCAAAATACTATATTAGCCTTGATATAAGTTGCTTGAGGCAGTAACTTATTACTGCTGTCCACTGGCAAACATTCTACGTGGTGTATAAATAAAGACAGCACACTCCTGATTATCTCCTACTTTGGTATATCAGCATGAAAGTACTGAAGCGCTTATGACTCTGTTTATTGATTCAGTACATTAAATATATTTTTTTCTGCTTAGAAAATCATTCAAATGTTTTGCACAATATAATATTGTTTGAAAGGGGATGTAGCTCAAAGACAAGTATTAGGCATGGTTATCACTCCCCCCTACCCCGCCGCCCCAGAAAAAAACATAAAAATCAACCCTGTGAAATGATGACTCAATTACTTTTCCTTTTTCCTTTTTTTCTTTTCTCTTTTTTTTTCTAGAATCTTCTGGGCAAGATGAAGCTCTGGATTTTTATTCTATATTCCGTTGTGATTGCATCTGATCCTTTCCAGTCACAGCCTTCTTTTTCTTCAGTCAGAGGATCTTGTCAGAATTTGTGTTCCTGTGAAGAAAAGGATGATACCATGATTATAAACTGCGAAGAAAGAGGCATCAAGATGGTATCAGAAATAAATGTCCCACCATCACGGCCTTTCCATCTTAATCTGTTAAACAATGGCCTGACTACATTACACGTGAATGATTTTGCTGGCCTTGTTAACGCTATCACTCTACATCTTGGTTTTAATAATATTGCAGATATTGAGCCTGGGGCTTTCAATGGTCTCAGCCTTCTTAAGCAACTTCATATCAATCACAATTCTTTAGAAACACTTAAAGAAGATACATTTAATGGATTGGAAAATTTGGAGTTTCTTCAAGCAGACAACAATTTCATCACAGTGATTGAAGCAAGTGCCTTTAGCAAACTCAACAGGCTTAAAGTGCTTATTTTGAATGATAATGCCATTGAGTATCTTCCTCCAAATGTATTTCGTTTTGTGCCATTGACCCATTTAGATCTTCGCGGAAACCAGCTACAGACGCTTCCCTATGTTGGCTTTTTGGAACACATTGGTAGAATACTAGACCTTCAGTTGGAAGACAATAAATGGGCCTGTAACTGTGATTTGCTGCAGTTGAAGATATGGCTAGAAAACATGCCTCCTCAGTCAATAATAGGTGACGTTGTATGCAATAGTCCTCCAGTTATCAAAGGCAGCATCTTAAGCCGGTTGAAAAAAGAATCACTTTGTCCCACTCATCCTGTCAATGAACTTGAAGATCCTTCAGGGTCACTGCCCTTGGTTGTAACGACCTCTATCAGTGATAGTCACCTATCAACTAAGGTGATTCCTATCCTGAAAGCTCCTACTAAAGAACCAAGTTTAGTGCTTCATACTTCAAAGCCTACTACTCAGTTTCCAGGATTCTATTGTCCTGTCCCCTGTCACTGCACCAGCCATATGCTCTCAGGAGTTCTCATGCACTGCCAGGAGCGAAATATTGAAAGTTTGTCTGATTTAGGACCCCCTCCTCCAAATCCGAAAAAGCTTATTCTAGCTGGAAACATTATTCAGACATTACTGAAATCAGATCTTGTGGACTATGCCAGCTTGGAAATGCTTCACCTGGGGAACAATCGCATTGAAATCCTTGAGGAAGGATCCTTTATGAATCTGACTAAACTGCAGAAATTATATCTCAATGGTAATCATCTTACAAAGCTAAGTCAGAATCTCTTCCTTGGCCTTCAGCACCTTGAATATTTGTACCTTGAATATAATGCCATCAAAGAAGTTTTGCCAGGGACATTTAATGCAATGCCAAAACTTAAGGTCCTCTACTTAAATAACAACCTTCTGCAGACTTTGCCACCCCATATCTTTTCAGGTGTTCCACTCGCCAGATTAAATCTGAAAACAAACCAATTTGCTCATTTACCTGTGAGTAATGTCTTGGATGAACTGGATATGCTGGTACAAATTGAACTTGAAGACAACCCCTGGGACTGTACCTGTGATTCAGTTGGGCTGCAAAAATGGATACAAAAACTGAGTAAGAATACAATGATGGGTGATATTTTTTGTAAATCTCCAGGACATTTAGCAAAAAAAGAACTTAAATCCCTGAACAGTGAAGTCTTGTGTCCAGGTTTAATAAACAGCCCTGCTCTACCAACTCATGCCAGTTTTGTAGTTGTGACAACTTCTACTACTACTACCAACACAGCAGACACCATCCTGCGGTCCCTTACAGATGCTGTCCCACTTTCTGTTCTAATATTAGGACTTCTCATTGTGTTTATAACTATTGTATTTTGCGCAGCAGGAATAGTTGTTCTTGTTCTGCACCGGCGACGAAGATGCAAAAAGAAACAAGCGGATGAACAAATGAGGGATAGTAGCCCAGTTCACCTTCAGTACAGCATGTATGGGCATAAGACAACACACCACACAACGGAGCGCCCAGCGGCGACTCTCTATGAGCAACGTATGGTTACTCCCATGGTTCAGGTTTACCGCAGCCCATCCTTCAGCCCCAAGCATACTGAGCAACAGGAGGAGGGAAGTGAGAAGGAAGCTAGCGATTCCAGACATCTCCGCCGAAGTCTTCTGGAAAGAGAGAACAGTTCACCTCTTACAGGTTCAAATGTCAAATATAAGGCTACAGATCAATCTGCTGAATTTCTGTCTTTTCAGGATGCCAGCTGCTTGTATAGAAACATTCTTGAAAAAGAGAGAGAACTGCAGCAGCTAGGGATCACGGAGTACCTAAGAAAAAATATTGTCCAGCTCCAGCCTGACATGGAAGTTCATTATCCTGGAGCACATGAGGAGCTGAAGCTAATGGAGACACTCATGTACTCCAGGCCAAGAAAGGTTTTTCTAGAACAAACTAAAAATGAGTATTTTGAACTCAAAGCTAATTTACATGCTGAGCCTGACTACTTGGAAGTCCTGGAGCAGCAAACATGAAGTGATAATACGTTAGGCTGGGGCCGAATTTCTGTAATTCTATTTTAAGTTGGAACCGTTGTAAATAAAAGTGCCTTATAATAACATGTCAACAGTCAGAACTTAAGCACAGCAGTAATCCTAGCAAAAAAAACTCAGGGATCACTGTGGGAAGCCATGGGGTTGTGTGCAGGCAATATGTCTCACCCCACGTTAAACATGAACTTTGTGTGATTGAACTGTGGGAGGAAGATTGCTTATTGTAATATTCCTCAACATTTTAAAAAGGTGTGTATGGCACTTTCCATTCTGTACCCAACCTATGGAAAAAATATTTGTTACCTTTACTCTTTCTTTTTTTCCTCAGCTTAATTAGATTCCTTTAAAAAAAAAAAAAAAAGAAAAAAACCCCAACCACCTGTGCTTGTAGTTATAAGGTTAGAGTGTATCGGTTAGGTTAGTACATGCACTGCATACATGATCATTGTCTACAACTCCACCTAACATACCTTTATAATAAATATGAAAGGATTTGAAATGTCATACTAAATGTCAGTTTTAAAAAAACAAACAAAAAACCAACCACAAAAAGAAAAGATTTTTGTGTATGCACCCAGAGCCTGCAAATATTTAAGTATTTTACACGGAACTTCATCGTGTGCATTCCGTATCAGTATGTGGAAGGAAAAATATGTAACTGTGTTTACCCAACATCTTCAATGAAGAAAAAAGCAAGCCTTTTGCTACTTTTCCTATCTTATAGCTTTACCTAAGTTTGGACAATCTCTTCTTGAGCTGCTGCTATATAATATTGTGCATCACTGGTGTTTCAACTCATAATCCTGGGCAATTTGAAAAGCTACTGAGAATCAGCTGTAAATATGTTACTGTGTTTAATAAGTTTGATTTTTTTATATATATATATATCTATATATAAATAACTTCTGTGCTGGCTTTAAATATTCTTGGAGGAAATGAGTTTGCTGTGGCTAGGAACTTCCAAGTGCAAATACAGATCATTTCCCACCCTACCCAAAAGCAACTCTCAGACAGAATAACTGCAACAATAAACACATGTGAGGAAGAATAATAGTATTTAGCTGTTTGTACAAAAATATGTTATATTTTCTGAAATTAGAAGAAAATAAAATGTTGTGGGAAAAATAGGTAAAAAAGTAGAACACTGCAGGTTTATTTTTGCAATGAATTCTAGCTAGATTTATATTTACTATTTATTCTGTATAATTTTGTAATTTTTTTGAACTCACAAGAAAAGAAAAAGCTTATTCCTGGCTGCCTTTCAAGCAAATCAAGGAACTGCTCTCTATCAATGAAAAAGAAATAAAGAGTTTTTTAAATGTCTTTTTCTTAAAGGTCACTTTTTAAAGAAGGCAGCAACTTCTGCATGCACAAGTTTAGAACTGTTTGGGAATTAAACACAGTGCTTCTCACTCGTGTCATGTGGACAGAAGCATCTTGTCCAGAGTGCAGTAAAGCCCTTCAATTTCTGTGCATGACTGATACGGTGCCAAAACACAAATTCTGATCTGTGTTTATCTTCCTCTAAGCAAATCTTTTGTAAACTGACTATGCATGAACTTTCTTTTTTTTTTTTATTTCTATTTGTAGAGCAAAACGTCAGCTTAATTAACTACATCTTCATATGTACGCTAAACATAGCATTGACGTCTTGATAAACTCAAAGTAAAAGAGATATATTCTGTAGTTCAGCTTACTGTTGGTCTTACCTATTTGTATATACAAATGTGAGTTCTTCATGTTCTTTGCACATAAATTTCTGATAGAAAATTTTCCTATACTACATATGAAAGTCAGATTCTCAGTTCTTTCAAATTTTCATAGATAATAACTTTGATGGTGCTATACTAATTTCTGTAATTTGAGGATCTGACCACATGTTTTTCTCTGTTAACAAATCAACTTCCTTATTAATATTTTCGAGGTGTCATTAATTTGCTATGGAAGTCAAACTTTTTGACTTCCAAAAATCAAAATGTCAATTATTAGAGAATAACTATTATTTCCTCTTTTTATGACTGAGAATAATTTCATTCAGAAAACCTGCATATTTGAGAGTATTAGGAAGAGTAAATCAGGTTACAACATAGATGTTTCACTGCTATCTTTATTCCAGACAAGTAAAGATAATGCTAAGTATTACTTGTGCAGGTAAGGGTGAGACAAAACGGAAAATGCAGCTACATTAACTTTACATTAACTTAGGTTTCTAGTGTTATTTTAGCTGTCCTTGCAAATTGAAGACATGTGAATGGGCTTCATTGACATGCCATAGTACCTATGGAAACCCATGCCCTGATCTGGAGGAGCAACTGGACCCCAGGTGGTATGGCTTAGAACATAAAAATGACACTAGATGTCTACATTTAAACAATTTAAGTTTCACACAGAAAAAAATCTAAGTAACTATTATTTGAAATAATTAAGATCCAATGAAAAATTTAATTCAGTCAATGGAAGTCACACTAGAAATATTTGAATATTGAATCAGACCTGCTAATATTGTTCTCTTCTGAATTTTCAGAGATCTCAAATTAGTGTAGAGGAAAAAAAAAAAGAATAAAAATGTACATGATTCTTGATAACAGAGTTTAGTATTTCAGTGTCTTTCATTTCAGTATTTATTTCCATTAGTAAAAAAAGGGTATAAAAATAATACCCTAAAATTGGCAAAATGCAGAGTAATGATGATTCAGGCCCTCAGATTTAAGAGAAATAGCTTCAGACTAAAGACAATTGCCACATGCACAAATGTCACTTTGCTTAGCTGCTAACAGTCACTTGGCAGAATGTTGAGGACAACTGTGTGGCAAAACGTTCTTCTTCATTGCGGTCTCAAAGCATCAGAAAGAAGAGTGAGCTAAACTCATGTCAAAGCAACTCAGTTATACAGCTGTTTCAGAGCATCACTCAGCAGAATTAGCTTTAGCTTTTAGCTTTCCCTCAGCAGGGAGATGCACATCATTCATTGTATAAGGGTAACTGTACTCTGTGTCAGTCTGTAACACTGCGAGTGGTTTTGCAGTATCCAGGAATCACTAGAATGTGGCACATCATCCACTTTCCTATCCTCTGGCTCTACTGGACTGCCATGTAGTGAAATGTATTTGTATGATGAGGAGTCTGCCTATAGCCTTACCTCTTAATAACACTCTCAGACAGTGGTTTTCCAGCTGTGAAGAAGCTTTATATTGCTATAACAAAAAGAGATAAGAATTTGGCCTTATATGATTATTCTTCAGCTGAAGAATGTCAATATCTGCTGATAAAAATAAAATTATGACATAAGGAAGGTATCATGTACAAAGAAAGAAGGGTGCAATATCTGTTTCTAAAAGTTCCTCAGATCATTTTCATTATAACAATTAGAAATGTGTCCCTAATGTTACTGGTGTTTACAGAAAGTTGGGAGGGGTATTCAGAAATATTTTTGTTAAAACCATATTCTCTTTTTCTTTCTTTTTTTTTTTTTTTTTTTCCTAGTGACAGGTGCAGTTAAGTGTTTTGATACCTTTCACTTAGCTAGAATAATAGAGGTTGGAAGGCAAAGCATGTTTGACAGTCTGCAACAAAGTGGATCCATTTTTCTCCTGTCAGCACAATAGTTTAATTGAGTGCGAGAACAGTGCTTCGTCAAGCACACTGGTGTATGTGGCAGCTATGTTATTGTTGTGAGGGTACCTCAAGGTAACCAACTCTACCATTTTTTCCCCTCACGTTTGAGTGAAGAAAATATATTAAATAACACTATAGACCTGTTCCCTAAATAAACAGATATTAAAGCAATTTATTGCACTTTTTTATTTTAAACTGTTTTTTTATCTTTTCAACTTCATAAAAGTCAAATGTATTTCTCTTTCTTTTTCTTCCTGCTACAGGTATTTTTCACACAGACTTTTAGTACTGATACTTGAATATATTACCTGCAGTGATGCCTCTCCAAACTTCTGAACAGAAAAAACCCAACACCCCAACCCCAAAAACCCCTTCCAACAAAACCTGTCAATTTACACGTAAATTAAGGTATTTGCCTGTTCAGCAATGGTCCAATATTTTCACACATTCTTCTCCATTAGAATGACAGCTCAACCTTTTTATAACCAAATTCCAGACTGAAAATGAGTTTATACTTTTTATCAGTAATATGAAAAGCTACCAAATTAAAATCCAAAACTTTTCCACTTGCGGTAATTTTTTCTCTGATTGGAATCTGAGGATCAGGTTTTTTGCCCCTCTTTGCATGACATAGGACCCCACGGTATGACCCCAAATAGAGGATGTTTACAATGTACCACTTACCTACATGGAGATTACTAACTGTATAGTATGCTAAACTGAAAAGATAAGTTTGACTGGGATCGGAAACCATCTTAAAAAGATCCATTTAATAAAAAAGGGTATTTACCACAAAAATCCCACATTATTTCACAAGATAAAGTAATAGTGGCAAGGAAAAAAATGGAGACTGAATCTCAAAGTCATCATCAGAAGTAATTCTGGATTGTCATTCTGAGGATGCCATTATCTACAGCAGTATATCAGCCACACCAACACAATCTGCAGGTTTCACGTAGATGCACTGAAATCATCAAGAGGGTAAAAAACAATCAAGCACTTGTCTTATTTCAAAAGATCAGCTGAGAAACTTTCTTAAGAGACTGGCATGTTTCTCTTCTCTTGTGCTCCCAAACACAGAATACCCTCATTTCCTTTAATGAATTTCCTGCTCAGCCATAGACAGCTCTCTGGCAGTACAACGTACTGCGGCAATTGAAACCGACTCCTGGGAGAGGTTTTACAGTATGTGCATTGCTTTCAGTGTTCAGTTCCTCGGGGACTTGATTTTTGGTGCACCCTGTTGGATTTGAGACAGGGAAGATGGGTCTGTTATTGATCTTGTATTGTAAGTCAAAAGATCTGTCCTGTTTTGATTTTTCTGAAGTTTATGATATACTTGATCTTGTTCGAGGAGTTGGTATCAAATCCTTTTGTTCATTGAAACAGAAGTGAGCCTTAGCTGGAACCAATATGGGGAAGTTAATCACCATACTGAAAAGATATAGCATGGCATTTTCTTCCCTTCACATCTCCTAACAGTCAACTTTGGCTTTTTGACACAACAGAACAAAATCTTAAGAGCCACAGTCTAATGGAAAGCAGCTAACCTCAAGGAAGAAAGTAAACCGCCAGATGCTGTTCATGTCTATGAAAGCAAGATGCGATGAATAACTTTTTTTTTATTTATTCAGCTTCACCAAGATGGAGTGCAAGTACATGTGCACAGCACATTTCATAAAACATTTACCAAAGTTTTGTGTTTTAAGACATTAACTTCAAAATATTCACCGTATGTTCCTCCTATTACTACTGGAAGGACTACTTCTACTCCTGCTATTGCTTTTAGTTAATGCAATGGAATGACTAAATGGAATACAGAAAAAAAGAAACAACTTGGTTTCGTATTTCAAAGAGAAATGTTATTTATTGTAACTTCAGCTGTTTGCCCTTGTAGATCAATTCATCCAGATTATTTAATTTTAAGATAAATTGTTTTACAAGTTAAGAATTTTTTAAATTCTTCCAGTTGTAATTAATTACCAAATAAACTACAGAAGAGTAGATAATTAATTGTTCAAACAGAAAGAAGTCTGAAACTTTTATATGTGCAGAAATGCTACGGAATGTTAGCACAAACTTGCACTTTAAAATAAACTATAAAATTTATTTTGTTAGCTCATAAAAGTTACTATTATTTTTCATTTTAAATTAACAGGCAACTCACCATTTTTGCATTTTTTAAATTCAAAGCCAACATAACACTTCCATAATGACACATATTTGGGTTAAATGCATATTAAAAGGTTCTATATTAAGACATATTAAAAAAAACCAAAACCTGTCAAATATAATCTGATACTCCCCCAATCTTTCCCTGCTGAAACTGTGTAGTGTGCTGTGCAAAAAAAATGCACATTTCCTGGGCAAGGAGAACAAACAAGAAGATGAATTCTTTTGTATCTTTGTTATATGCACTTTTTGGGAAGTAGGATATTATGGAATCCCATCTCTGTGGTACAGTGTGTTCACACAGTTCATATGAGATGTAATTATGTAAGAAGTTCATACTTAAAACAATTAAATGCATGACATTCTTAACAGAAGAGCTTTGCCTAACTAGTATTCTATGCAATCATCTTATTTTGTAAATGGAAGGTTGTTGCAACTGCATTTTTTTAAAAGATCTTGTGTGTTAAATGTCCTTTGAATATATCTACTAGATCAGATCCCAAAGATCCTCTCAAATCTTTATGAAACTGGATAAGACACAAGATTCCAGGCTGCCAATTCTGGGCTAGTTTATGGGCATCCAGACACCCTGGATCTTTGGGTACTTGGAGGACAGTGAAAAACCTGTAAGGTCATGTGTTATAGATGAAGAATTTTTGAGCAACAGTTAATGATTTTAGATTGCTCTTTTCATCTCGCTTGAGGTGTTCAATATTCTACAGTATTGTATCATATGATTTAAGGATGAACGTAAAACATTAATAAATCAGAAATGTAGCATTTAGATACCACAGTTCACAAAAGGTAAATAATTCCATGAGATATCATGAAATGAAGATTAAGATATGGAGATTTTGACTGTCATGTGTTACGTGTCTATAAGTAATAGATCACTTCAGGAGAGATGAGAAGGAGGTGGTGTTGCTGTCTATTGACCACTCATGCATTCAGATTTCCTGAAGGCAAATGCTGTGCTGAGGATAACTATCTTCATGCTGACATACAGGATATCATGAAGGCTGAATCATGTTCTATAGATTCTAAAGTAATTGTTTATTATAGACTGAAATCTATCACTGCTCTAAGCACTGAAGTGTCATTTGAAGTCAACTGGACTTCTTGCAGGCTCAGATTCCATTATTATTTTTATTCATAGAAATGACCACAGAATAAACACAAAATTTACTATTTTCCTATGTAAAAGCAATCTTGTAAAGAAAATTATGCCTTCTGAATTTTTGATTCATGTCCTGATCCAAGAGCCATTAAAGTTAAGGAATGATGCCTTTTGGATCTGGGGTTATGCATCATCGTCTTAAAAGTCTATAGTTTTGTCTATACAGATATATATTTAAAAAAAAAATGTGCAAAAACATGGGTGTTGCTGCACCAGCCAGCATGAATTGGAAGCAGACCAGACCAGTGACTGTTCATATAAGGCCCAATCATATGTTAACTTCACAAAAATTATTCTGAAGATTCCCACGACACTGTCTCCTGAAACATGAAAGGTATGTGTCTGGTTTTTACTCTCATTTTTTCTAACAGCTAGGTATGTAAAGAAGATCACAACATGGGTTATAAAGGTGAATATCAATAGTAAACACCTAAAAGGTATTTGAATAATAAGAAAACCTTCTTCACTGGAAGGGGTAGTGCAGCACTGAAATGCGTTACCCAAAGTACCTGTGGAACCCTAGTCCCCAGGAGATTTTCAAGACTTTACTGTACAAAGTCACAGGGGGTCTAGAGGAAGCAACAGTTCAGCTCAAAGCAGGAAATTGGACTAGGCAACCTCCAGAGGTCCCTTCCAGGGAAAATATCTGTGGTTCTACTACGATTCTGCAAAAGATTTTCAAGGGCAAAGTAGAAGAGTCTTTCTCTTCTCTACATAGGTTTCCTGAATATAAAGTTAAGGAAAAAGGCAATACTCACCAAACACTGTCATGAAATAAAGCTTTTCAATTAACTTCTGTAAGATACAGAGAATCAGTAATATTGATGCTGCATCAAATTAAACAGTACTCTGATGTTGGTCTGAATACATGTGAACTGTGGTTACCTAAGTTTATTGGGTTTTGGTATTTGTTTTTCTTACATGACAGGTGATTTCAAATTTCTAAATAAAATGCTGAAACTATCTGAAAATCTTGAAGAGTGGTCTATTTCTGTACTGGTTGAATTAATGAACCTTGTTTTCTTGACATACTGGTGTTGTAATTCTTCACACATTTCAAAGGTAGTGATAATCTTACTTTTTCAAAGGATCTTGCAATCTTTAACAGTTCTTACTTTATATATTCTATTTGTCCAAAGGCCAAATTATTATGCAGTCTATGATTAATGTACATTTTAAATTAAAAAATTTTTTTACATAAAATGTTACTTTGAATCTTTCATATTGTAAAGCAGCAGTTGGAGTAAGGTGCATCTCTAAATGTAACTGATTTAGTCAAATTAGGATCTATTTGATATAAATAGGTTTTGATTGTTAAAAGTCATATGACAATTTGCTTAGCTCTACGGTTAGGGATTTGAGAGGGGGCTGTTTTTTACACTTGCCTATGATGCTTCTGGCAACAGTAACCTCATGGAGAACTTTTGATACTCCCCCAAAAAAGTACCTAGTATATTTAAGTAGTGTTTAGAATCACTATACCTAAAAAATTATCCTGAAAAGGTTATACTTTCAGTTTGTTTGCTCTATTCCCTAGGTGGTATTAGATGTACACTCAGCTTTTATTGTTTCATCAGCTTCATTTGCCACTTAGCTAGGATCAGATTTGCAACTGTATCAATGGAATATTTAAACAATATGAAATTTCTAGGCTTTGATGATTGAAGTGAGCATACTTCTTTCCAATAAACACATCATCACAGATGTGCTTATTGATAGTTGATTATGCATTGATTATCATCACATCAGTTAATTGTCTTGGTTATTACTATCTTCTTTTGGGTCACGAACCACTGCAAGTAATACTGTAAGTGTCACTTTCTTTTTCCCATGAAAAATCTAAGAATGACAGTTCTTTAAGAAATATCAATACTAGAAAACATATTAATTCCATTACATGTGATGCAAGTACTCAATGGGACTACTTAATAGGACTTATATATCCATACACATTTTCTGAAATGAAAATCTCTTTGGTTTTTGTTGGACTTTGGATTATCTCAGAAAATAGCTCATTCATCTCCTCTTCAACTTTCAAATCCTATGTTTTCTTAGAGTGTGTTGTTAAGGAAAAGAAAGTATGGGCAATATTAATGCTGAGCAGCGGAAAGTATATCAGACCTCTCTTTGGTCTAAGTGCAGTGCTGCATGCTGGTGTTAGTTAGTCATCAGTCTTTTCACAGTCCTTTACTGTATGTTATCTATTACCTGAAACCAAATACTTCCGTATAGATTTAAAGCAAACAAAGATGCAATGACATTTTCCTTTTTCTTACACTCTTCTCTAGGTATGTACTGGATACTAAATGGATCTTTAATTTGACCTGGGATGGCTGTTAGCAAATTCTTAGTATACACTTGTTTAGGATCACTGTGGAAACCAATTTTCTCAGACATAACTATAACTTGCTTTCTTGATATTTTTTTAATGGAATTTTTTTTTAATATAAATTCCTAATAATTTCCATTCTTATGATAGTTCTGTATTATATTAATATAGTAAACTAAACCTCTTAAAGGTAGTACAAACATGGATGTGTTTCTACCAGAACAATTATTTAGCCACGTGAGGAGGAAGTGGAAGATTCAAATTATTAAAATAATCACAGACAATAATCCATAAAAATTTAATGAAACATCTGCTACTTTGAGCTTAAACACAGACATAAGATTGTAAAAGTTTTTCAGAAATAGACACAAAATTACTCCTTACTCCTGCAATTCAAAAGTACAAAATGAGACACCAGTCATGTAATTCTTTGATATTAATGTCAATCGAAAATGGGATTGTTTTCTACATTTTGAAAATTTCCTTCCCACATAAAAAGTTTTTTTCAGACAAGAGATGGCTAAACAGGCTATGGAAATAATGCACAGGTATTCTGGTAGTACTGCAGTGAATGCTTGGTCTTGCTTCTAATAGGAAGATCCAAGAGAAGACTGAAAAACATAAGCAGTGTTTTAATCAAAACAACTGTAAAAAAACCCCCAAAACCCAAAACCAAACCAAACCAAAAAAAAAAACCCCAACCCACAAAGAAATAAGTCATTAAGGGGAAAAAAAAGGTTAAAAAAGAAGATAAAAACATTTCAAGTACTGATCTGTGGTGCTCTGCATTGCCTAACATATATTTCTCTTCAATATATGTTTTGGTTCTTTTTATTGCTTTTTTGCTTCCATTTTTTTAAGCTTTTTTTCCTTTCCTTTTTTTTAAAATATATATATAACTTTGTGGCCCAAATAAATTTAAATTGTGGGGGTTTTAGGTGGCATCTTTCTAGGTGTTTGTTGCTCATCATTGGACGATGATGTAGTCTCTGTCCTGGGCTTTGAAAACAAAACAGATGACTAAGGTCCTAATAAACTTGCTAGTGTATAACTCATTGCTTGGGTTCTTTTATCTTTTGGTGTAAAAACATAACAATACAAACAAATAGAGCAATGGGAGCGGGGGAGGGGGAGGAAGAAAAGGAATTACAGCTCAAGCTGGCTGGGAATTTTCCATCAAAATACAGCTTGATGGAAAAAGATGGAAAAAAATTATCTGGATTTTATTATTGGCATTTTTTACAAAGATAGTGATTTTAGTTCTTTTCTGTTCCATTTGCATATTGCATCACAGAAATTTCATTACGGTAGAAACACCATGTCACCAGTATACTGTCAGTAGTCCAATTATCAAGGGATTTAGAATCATGTAAAAATGGGTGTTCGAGTGGATATTTCAACGATCTGAGAGGAGATAATTTAGTAACCTGAAGAAACACTCTTTACTAGTACTTGCTATATCACTTAGAAAAGAGAATGGAGAATTACAGAATAAAAACACTGAACTAAGCATAGTAATATTTGGATCATCTATTTTTTTTAAGACCAACTGCTGTGGAATATAAAAGAGGAAGCTTTTTCTTGTATTAATGTTACACAATTACTTCTTCATTTCCATTTGAACATCATCCTCTGACCAAGTCTTCAGCTTTACCTGTCAGACATTTACTAAAGAGAATTCTTTTTCTTGTTATCAACAACAAAACAGGAAAAAAAATCTGAGCGGAAATAAAAAAGCTGTTCTGCTATGCATCTTATCTGCTGTGGATGTATGTGTGTTTCTCTATCTATTTACCTACTAATCTTTCTTAAGCTGTGGGCATAGCGATGGATCAGTTTTTCTACTCCAGCAGACTGTGTTTGTTAATCATTCCTAGTAAACACCCATTGGAATACACAAGTTGTCTGGCCAATCAACAGGTTAAGCTTCAAAATCGGGAAGTTCGATAAGGAATTCTGTCTTTGGTAACAGGTTTTGATTGTTTGTGTAAAATAAACATGTGTGACAGTTATCAAATATTTTCTTCACAGTTGGTAGTACATTAGGTGTGTTATCAAAGATGAAATGCCAGCACTACCTAAAACTATTGCAGGGTCTGTTGGACCCTCCCTAGATCTGGAGAGCTATGGCCACTTCAACTACTGATGCTAGGACCCCCACTTGCTTTGATAATAAACCTGCGTTATTAGCGCGTGTTTTCTGTATCGGGTAATTTAGACCTTTGGACAGTTAAAACATTAATTGGAATAATAATAAATTCTCAGCTCCATGCTTATGATGTGTTCCCTTTTGCCTATAACAAAATTTGAGTAGACATTGAGAAAACTTTCTGGTGAAGTAGACAGCCAGGTAGGCATCAATAGAATGAAGTAATATCTATAATGAAGAAACAAAAAGTAAGGTTTAAGCACCGAGATAGCATTTAGGCAGATCAACTTTTATAATATATCTTAACCAAACTCTGATCAGCAAAACTTAGTGAGGGTTGAAAATCTTATAATCAACACCATCATTTTCATTCAAAGAGCACAATTTACAATAATCCTTCTGCATGAACATTAGGCCATGAGATATACGGCTTTTTTCTTTTGCTTTTTTTTTTTATTATTATTTCATTTATTAAAAAATGTGGGTTTGCTACAGTGGTATTTCTTGAGCTAATGTTTAATGGTTTCCAATTTTTTCCAGAACAAGAATTCTTTCCCCATTGTACATCCTGCTTTTTAAGTTATCAAGATGATTTTTAAGAAATAAAAAGTCTGTATTTCTCCATAGCTTATACTACTTATTTACATTTGCTCCTAAAACCTCATTTTCCAAACAATGCAAGACTATACTTTGTGTTATTGAAATGAAGAGCTACTTCTATTCATATGTAGAATGGAGTGCCTCATATATGTTGGGGTATAGGAGAAACAAAGGTGATCCTTCTAAGAGGAGGCTGTGCAAGGGTTAAATCACAAGAAAGAAAATATACCTAAGGGCTTTGTGTTCTGGAAGTTTAAGCTTCTAAACAGAGCAAGTTTTAACAAAAATTAAAAAATTACAGCACTAATGAGAAACAGCTGAACCTTATCATCCATGAATAGGACATTTTAATACTGTTACTTTTTACTTCCATGTGATTGTTGTCTTAGACATTAAATTCTTCTTCCCTGCCCTCTTAAATGTCTGAAAGGCACACAGAAACCTATGAATATTTTGTAGTTAATATAGGAAATTAGGAAATAGTGCATAGTGCTATATATTAGTGTATATGTACTATACTGATCCAGAAAACCCATAGGAGATAGAACTTGAGCAAGTGCAGGACAAGGGCCTGCCCTTTTAATATATTGAAGGAAGTATTAAATATTTGCCATCCCTGAAGTACAGTCATTGAGAGTTTAAGTAGTAAATTTAATAAATTTCCATGATTATTAATATTTTACAGTAACACTAGTCATGTTCTTATTCATTCATACTAGCAAAGGCATTGTAGAGACTGGGTATCCCTCTAATAAATAAGTATTTTATCAAAGATTGACTTTATGTAAAATGGATTTTTCAATATATATAGAATAAAAATGTCCCTGAAATGATAGCATGAGTCATTTATTTTCCTTCACCTCTGTATAGTGATTGTGTCCACATGAATGTGGGAGAGAGAAGAGAAGAAAAGAAAAAAATTATTTGTCTTTGGTGCTTGTTCCTCTTAACTTGCAGAGCTGAATGGGAAAAACAAAGGGGCAATAAACTTACATTGGGTTCTTCTCTATTTTCCAAGGCCTTTTGATAAAGCTGACCTAAATGACCAAAGCTGTAAAAGTACTACTCATTCCTTTTTCTAAATGTCTCCAGAGAGATTTTCTTACAGCTTATAGCAAAAAGAAAAGAAAAAAAAAAAGGGCTTTTTAACTGTCAGTCTTGTTAGCTTACTGTGGGATCTGAAAGGTAAATGACATTTTGTCTGGTTTATGGAAAAGATCCCATTATAAAGGTTTGAATTCAGAGTTCTAATAACAAGAATTTAACTCAGTCTCCCAGAGCTGTGCAGTATCAATGAACAAACTGCAGCTTCATGGTCTTCAGTAATAATAAGGTCATTATATTACATAAATGTATATTTGCAGACTGAAAACTAAATTAAATAGCTGAACTCTAGGATGTGATTTCTTATTTATTTCAGTAATTCCCAAACTTCACTCTTCCATTGCTTAAAATCTGTTTGTATTTGCCCTGGCACTTAACATGCTATTTGTGTAACTGGTCCTTTGCAGACGTGAAAGGTTCATGCTCCATGACAGAATCTGGTTTCTTCAGCAATGAATCACAGGCCTTTTTCATTTAAGTTACAGGAAAAGCTTAAGGTACAACAAAGCAGCTGTACAGTGCTGAACCATTTCTTTGAGCGTGATCACATTTGCTCTGTAATAACAATGAAGAACACATTTTTTTCTGTTTATTTACTTATTTAAAGGAAAAACATCCAGATGTTTGAAAGAAAGAAAAGATAATGGACAAAGATCACGATCTAAAATATACATGCATGCATATATAGACATCCAGAAGCATGTATCTATGCATATAGATTACATATAAATAATAATAATAATAAAAAATAATCCTTGGAACCCCTTGGTAAATTTTTAGGGGGTTTTGGTTGAGAGAGAACAATAAGATATCCAAATACCAGCAGAACAAAATTATTAGATAGCAATTTTGCAAAACCTGACATTTTCATAGTGGTTCATGAAGTGTGATTAAAGATGACTACTTTTGCAAATAAAACAGATGTACAACAAATAATAGTACTTCCTATTTATTCAAAACCAGAAAGGCCTCAGCTAATTCCTTATTGTGAAGTTTGTGCACTATACTTTAAGAAGAGTTTAGAGCAGCTGGGAAAAGACCATAGGATATCAAAAAGATGATCAATATCTAGACAATAAAATTTCTATGAAAAGATTGAATGAACTGAGACTGTTTATCCCAATGAAGAGAAAAATTTGGAAGGCGCAAGGTGGCCTTCTTTTTAATCCCTAAAAGTATGGTGTAAAGATGAAAGGAATAATTTCTAAGATACAAAAATAATAATGGTCTTAAAATTTAATGGGGGAAAATTACGTTATATGTAGCTAAAAACCCCCATGGAACATTATAATAAAGGTAGCAGAACATTTAAACAGACTGTCTGAGAGGCTGTTAAATCTCTGTTATGAGGGTCTTTAAATGAAGCTGGATAAACATCTGTCAAGAATATTGTGAGTAAATTAATGCATCCTTGGAGCAGGGGCTTCACTTCAGCTCTAGGATTCTATGATCAACGATGAGATTTTTGTCTTTAAATAGCTAACGATTATAATCATTCCTGCACACAAGCAAAAAAGATAAGTCCTTTTTTTCTTATGATCATTGTGACTAAATATATGTTTATAATATAATTTAAATTCTAAAGTCTGGACAGGGAGACACAGTATCATAGGTCAAGTACTATATATGCATAGTACATTATTACCGCTATTACACGAGAGAATTCATGTCTTATGGGAGAAGACTTTCAATCCATGACTCAGAACATTGTTGACTCTTTGAATCACTTTGAAAAGCAAGAGAGAAAAGTAATTAGCAGGTGTATCGTACTCCATTTAATGTTATGTTTTCATGGAGTTGTTAGAGTGTTGTTTATAGTGTTTGGCGCTAACAGGGTTTTTTAAGCCTCAGAATGTCCCCTGACAAATGAAAAGTCAGAGCTAGAATTTGTGCTGCATAGAAACACTTACATGTACATAGAAACATGTTTGTACTATAATTACTGTCTCTTCTTTAATTAAAACCCACCTGTTTCAGAAGTTCTGTCTTTTTATAATGACTTTCCCTTTATCTACCACTACTCAGAGAAGCACTGATTTCTTGTCAGATCAGGCATCATGTTAATTTGTGCTTCATGAAGAATTCATTGAAGTAATCTATTCCAGAAATGGAAATATCAAGGGTAACTCTGAAAAGGTCTAAATACATTAAAAAGTAACTGAAATTACTTTGTTTGAGGTCTTTGAGAGTGGTGGGAATTATCTTTTGGGTATGTAAGTTGTTTTTATTTCAGTCATAGTCATTCCCTGACTGCTTTGAAAACATTTTAGAAACCACAACTGTCAAGTTCAAATAGTTCTTCCATGCTCATTTAGCTGACTCTGAGTTTGCAATGTTTGTGGTATTTGACTTTAATCACTAGATACTTGTGCCACTATATTAAGAGATTTTCCTGGAAAGTTGAATTTTTGTAAATGGTTTGCTTTTCTGTTATGTATAAATATAAAGGAGTGGTTTACCACCATTAAGGATGGTTGGACTTTGTGTCGTTAACATATTCTTCTTCTTTGGAAGGAAACATATTTAAAAGTGATGGATGCTAAAGGTTATGTATTCAGTTTAGAATAAATTTTGTGATAATCAGCACTATTTTGTCCCAAAAGGAAAACTCTCATACAGAGCGTATTTATTGGAATGGAAATATAAATCTTTGATGTAAGTCTCTTTAGAAAGTGAAAAAGAGGCTAAACCAGACACGATGGTTTATACAGACTGCGTGTTTCCAAATCTTTTTGACATGCTGTCCAGAAGAATCAACCAGGCAACCAAGGGTTTTGAGAGGAGACTTCCTAAGTGATTTTAAAAAGTAATAGTTTCTTAATTCATCAACTGTTATTAAATTAGTGTGCTCCCTCAACTGTCACCTCGGGTTTCATTCAAACACAATTCCACAGTTATATCTAACCACAGGGCATGTATTCACAAAACCATTTAAAATGCATCTTTTTTCTGCAGATGTTCTCTGTGTATTGTGCCACATAACAATTTCTTTGTAATGATCGCAGAACAGCAATACTGTTAAGAAGATAACATTTAATAGCCTAAGTTACCTCTTTAGCTTAGAAATCTTCTAGTGTATCAAATAGATGGACATGTCTTTCTCCTTCAAAGCAAGTGCTGTTATGACAACTTTCCCTTTGAATGGAAATGAGTGAACAGTACATTTAAAGGAATTTGTATGTGTGCGTGTGTAAAATGTGTAAAATATGCACAAGCATTCATGTGTACATCCATACACATACACATCCATACACTGTTTTGTCCCTGATGCCTTTGTAACATATCTATACCACAGTCCCCACCTCTGTTCTCCTTCAGACCACGTCTGAAAGCCTATTTGCCATCATGCCTCAAAAAGATTTTAAGCCTGTCACTTTTATTTGTGATGAGTAAGCATCCCGGGTTTTTTTGTGGATTTAAACATTTATATTTTGAAGGAAGTCAGTTAACATACAGGCCACTGGACAAACAAGGCTCACTCTTTCCCTGTTTCTTTCTCACTCTCAAGAACCAAACGCAGGACGTAGAAAACCTTATCAGATAAGAGATAGGAGATTGAATGCTCATATCTACCAGTTCTCCCAGTCACTTTACATTCTGACACAATGCAGTGTTCTGTAAACAACGTTAGTCTATATCCCACCAGTCGTTATGTTTTATTTCCCAGGCAAAATTTAGACATAATTGTTTAAAGAAGAGTTCCTTACTTCAGATTGCCATTAATATCATCCTCTGGCAGGAGAGGAAGAAATGGATGGAAACCTGTGTAAACACTATTGGGGATGTTGGGGCTCAGGGGAGAGGACCACAAATTTGGCAGCCCAACAGATGTGAGGTTGCCACAGCTCCAAGGTCAACAAGGTCAGTACAAGGCTGACCATGTACTCCCAGTAGGCACACGCACACACAAATACACACATACAACAGATACAGACTTGTATGTATACACAGATGTATATATATGTACATATATATATACACACACAGCTAACACAGACAGGCACACTCAGCACTCAAACAAACACACCAATGGCCTCATCTCTCCCTGGCTGATTAGGGTGAAGGTCTGTTAGGGGGAAATACGTATGTGCATGTGTATATATGTGCAGTGTGGATCCCTCCAGCAGCTGGGCTCAGACACTCAGTTCAGTAGCTGCCCCTGGATCCCGATCTCCCCAGTTTCTGGCACCTGGACATACACACCCCTGCAGGGCCTGTTGTGACACGACAAGGGGTAATGCGTTTAAACTAAAAGAGGGTTGATTTAAATTAGATATAAATAAGAAATACTTTACTGTGAGGGGGGTGAGGTATTTGAACAGATTGCCCAGAGAAGTTGTGGATCCCCATCCCTGGAAGTGTTTAAGACCAGGTTGGATGGGGCTTTGGGCAACGTGGTCTAGTGGAGGGTGTCCCTGCCCGTGGAAGGGGGGTTGGAACTAGATGATCTTTGAGGTCCCTTCCAACCCAAACCATTCTATGATTCTGTGTTCTTCAGAACATTACTAATTTCCTGTTATCAGTTTTATAACAAAGAGTAAATGTCTCCCTGTGGATGATTTCTGAGGTGCCAGGTAAACTGGGTGAATCCAGTATATTAGTTTCCTTTGCTTCCATGAAATATTGTTGTTGGTTCACAGGGAATGTAATTTTCAGTGTAAGAATACTGTGACTTATTTCTCAGAAGGAAGCTAGGAATCTTCTTGTAACTTTGGCTATGCAGCAATGTAGTTTCTTTTTACAGGTAAATCTATCTATATTAAAAGCCATGAGGAGGAATGCAGTGTCCTAGGAATACTAGTCTCCTAGTAGAAATACAGAGATTAATCTCCCCTGCCTTTTTACAAAAGAAAAATATTAATGCTTGTAATCTTTTGGTGAAAATACATAAATCGAATAAAGAAAGAACACATTGTTTTGGTAGTGAACATGAAGCCTCTATTGACATCACTTTAAAAAATGAAAGAGACAAAATTCTGATTTAAGATGTGAAGAACTTCAAAGTTGTGTTTTTAATAGCTGAAACAAAGTTCAGCAGTTCTAGGTTAAAGCTGTATTGCATATTGCTGGCACTGCAAATTCCAAGTGGAAAAAAAGAAAGAAGAAAAAAACAGTGGTGGTGTTCAAGCTTTCCTAATTATGCTCTCAGTCTTATTTTTCCTCACCCCATGATATACTCATAAAATCCTGGGTTTGCTTATGCATTGTCACAAATATTGTGTATTTTGTGAGAGTAACATAACATTGAAAACATAAGTCTTGATCCTGTATCTTAAAATTTATCTGTAGAAGAGCAAAAGCAGATCTGATCTCAGGACACACTTATGTTTGGGATTCAGTTTCAGGTTCCTTTTTGTCATAGCCCTATAAATCTGTTAGTTCTGTCTCTCATTTTATAAGCTACATAAGTCTTCATGTCATAGGTAATTCATTAGTGGGTTGATATATCAGAATTATTTGTTGATAATTGATCTATCAATTCTATTTCAATGTCCAGAGGTTAATATTTATCTACAAACCCTATGCAACTCACAGTGCTTCAGATTTAAATTTCATTATTATTGTGAGGAGATAGGCAGGACTGCATTCCTCATTTTAAACTTGGCAAAAGAAAACGATGTAAAATGGGATTCATCCCAGGCTGGGTTTGTGGTTGAGAGACACATTGTCTCTTCACAATGTAGACATTTAAAGTAAATCAGATGAATCTGCTCTAAAAATAAGTTTTTCTCTATTGATTATAATGGGTGACCAGGTGATGTAGACACTTTTATCATAGCTGCCTAAAGCTGTATGTGAGGGAACATTCCCAGAGAGCTGTTAGGACTTTTCCAATTTCACAGAAGATGTCTTACAAAGGGGATTCAGTGCAGGTCCCTCAGCTCTCATTTGTAGAAATCCTTTCCTGAAAAAAAGAATTGTCCTGATAGTATATAAATATAGCATTTATAGGATTTGGACGGGAAAGATTGAGGGTGTATTGCTGGGAAGTAAAAAGGCTTTCTATGGTTTTATGGTCACTTGAATTTATTTGTTTCCTCCATGTAATTATTTTCATACCTCTGATTAGTCACCAAGTCATTGGTTTCCTGATTAATTGATCAAATGTATTTTATTGTTATTTATATTTTAAGGAAAAATAAAGAGAAAGTACTGGCCTTAATAATATCCATGAATTAAAATATTCAAACTTATTTTGAAATTTTTATGGTTCCTATTAATGAATCAGAGATTCTAGACTTCCCTCTCCTTATTTACCATCATAAATTTTCCTTTCTATACAAATTATCTAAAAAATTTACCAGTTGCTCAAACCATTTACATGTACCACATTTCTAAACTAGAATTGTAAAATACTGAATGTGGATATCTCTATTAAGTCTGCATTTGCCTCTCATCATTTTAGTGCAAATAGAGGAAAATAAGTTGTTTATCAAAATCAAAGTGTTTCTTTGGCTTAATTCTGTACGGCTTTTCATTAAATGCAATTATTTCTGTCTATGTATACAGAGTACAAAATAATTTTAAACGAATATTTATCATCCATTTCGCATGACTGCACAATGACCTGGAAAACAAAGAATTGGGACAGTGTATGAGATTCCTTTCCCAAATATAAAGCATTTTGGAAGATGGACTTTTCATATTAATGGGAGTTTTCTTTCTAAATATAGTACTTCATGTGCTGAACCAAAACTTTTAAATATTGAATATAATATTTTACAACTTTTACAAAATAAATTCAGGCAAAATACCTTTTGTGAATACAATATAGCATATATTACTTCATAATTATAATCTCAGTTGAACAGTTAAGGCTGACTCGTTGTATAAAGCTCAGCTAAATTATTGAGCTAGTCTTTACTCAAGAGACTCTTACCTTGAGGATAATGAAACCTTATACTTTACATTAAAGCTTTAAGTGTCTTAATATCTTCATCCCAAACTGACTACAGCTTTGGAGAGAAGGAATGTATGTGTATGTATACATATCTCCAAGCTTTTATAGATACAAATGTATAGATATCTCCAAATTTCTCTTCTGTCTCTCCATAAGCTATATCACATTTCACGTAGCTGTTGTAATACATATAATAGGTAACATTTGATTCTAGCTTAAGCATTATAAAAAATGGAAAATAGAAAACATAGAACTTTTTAAATAATAATTAAAAAAATAATGGCAAGAAAAAACCTGTGACACAGAATAACTAGTAGCCCTGGAAGCTAGGACCATATATTTAAATGAATTTTCCATACTAGGAGCACATAAATAACTAATTATTAGAATATATGTGTTTATTAGAAATGGTATACTACTTACTCCTTTTTGCATATTATTATCCAAACTACATTTACAGTGAATGTAATCAATCACATTTGCATAACAGGGCAAACCATGCATTTATACTTACAATGTTGTGACTGCTTTGACTAATTCAAGCAAGATCAAAAAGCAAAACTGCACACAGAAATAAGGTGAGGCCAAATGCGGCGGTGGGGGTAAAGTGTATAAAGAACTGTTTCCCACTCTTTGTGTAGGAGCACATTTCTTACTCTTCAGAACAGTTCCCTGGCTAAGGGCAGGTGAGGAAAAGTGAGCCAGCCAAAGCTGAAAGGAAAAAAAAAATATACCAAATGATATATGTGCCTGCTCTGAAAGTTGTGACTGATCCACTGGCAAAACATCACACAGTAATTGACATCTGAAGCTTTATACATTTCTAGCAAATTATCTGAACTTCTCCTAGTGAAAACACAGAGCAAAGACTAGGGTCTGTGAACCAAGAACAGCAAAGTCACTAGTGCTTCAGTGGCTGAAGGTGAGCTGCAGGGCATGATACAGGGACGTTCGCTCTGCACATCACAGCATTGTCTATGCTTCAGTAGGCAGGGTATGTGTAACTTTGAAAAGCAATTTGATACATTTTACAATGTTACATAAGGCTAATTAATATATACGCTTTCAGCCTTCACATCTTTTATTGTTATTGCTTCTCTTTTACCAAACAAAATTCCAAGCTCCTTCCTCCAGACTTTATAGATGGAAGACTTTGCGCCTTATGGAAACAAAATAACTTTTTTTATTCAAAAGAATAAATTATAGTAAGGTATATTTTTATCTTTTAATGCAGATCAGATGACTTGAAAGTCAAACAAGGGAGAATACAGATGAATGATAATATATGTAGATAATAAATGTAAAATAACTCTATATAGAAGCACTAGATAAATCTATTACTGACAACATGGAAATTTGACATAAGAAACCAAACAAACAATATTTAAAATTTTATCTCCACAATGATTCTGTGCAAGTGTATCAGTTGACAAAAGAAATATTTATTCCTCATCTGGAGGAATTTCCAAATACACTCAGTTCTGAATAGGTTGTAACATAGTGACAGTGGAGCTAACATAAAACTATTTTCCTGGTCTTTGAAAGAAAGCATGTATTAAGAAGAAGCAAGTACAAAACTTCACAGTAATTGTATGTATAGTCCCACTAAATAATTAACCTACTAACAGCATGTCCATTCTATGGACACACACAAATTTAAATATCTAAATGCAGTTGTCTGTCTGACCACCCCTCAAGGTCAATGAAGATCTCGGTAACAAAGCCCATGGAGCCCAGAGACTAGTCTGTTGATGAAATGTAGGTACCTAGTTTAATGTGACATATCTCCCTAGCCTCTATTGCCTGAACTGGCTGACTCTCCTCTAACTGTAAAGTCAGCCTAGACAGCTCTCAAGGCTGAACACCTTCACTGTTATGTTACTAGTTTCAGACTCCCTCTTTCTCTGGTACAATGGATTTCAAGTTCTCTGCTGCCCATAGAACAATGTCAGCAGCAAGTGTGGAGAAGCTCACTGTGTCATGAAGTTTTCATGACACAACAAAATTTACACTGTTCTTCAGGAAAGAGAAGGAATAATTACAGAGAGCCTAGAGAAGAGGTCTAGAAGGAAAGATGCAATGACTTGGGCTTGTTTAAACTCGAGAACACTGAAGAGGAAATGTCTTAATAATCCTTAAATATATCAAAGGATGCTGCAGTGATAAGCAGATCAATATATCCTCCAGGTTGTTAGGGAGAAAGCAGGAAACAATTGAAGTGAAGTAAGAATGGGAAATTCAACTTTAAATTGTTGCTCTGACCAACGGCTTCAACGGCTTGAATTTAAGCTTAGTATTACCATGAACTTCTAATCACCTGAATTTGTTGGGATGGGTTGAGTTGTAGTCTCTGCAGTGATTACATTTCTCTGGAGCTGAATCTGTTACGAAATCTAAACGAGGAAAAAAAAAAAAAATCATCCAGTCTTATGGAACAAATATTTCTTTCCACACCAGTACTTGAATGACTACTGTCTCTGGACCTCGTACGTTCTTAAACCAATAACGTTACAGTGTTATTAAAATTTAAAAACTAACTAAAATTATTATAAATCAGAAACAACATCTACTATTTTCTCTCTGTAAGTTTCATCCCTTCCATATTAATAACCTCTGTAATAGGATATTCTAGGGAATATGGTTCCAAATGCAGTCAGAACAAATACTTTCCCACAAAATAAGGGAATATATGCTATGATCTCACCTGTTTGTCAGTGGCATATTCTGATTTGTCACTTGCCTTACATGTTGCTGTTGTCCTGCCTGTACAGGCACAATCTGTCTCTTGAATTATATAATTTAGAAGCAGTTGTTCAATTATTTCAGAGACATTAGTATCACTAAATAGGTTTTGTCATCTCATTTACATCATTTTGCATAAGCATTTACTGTCAAATGCATGCCTAAGATTTTGTGAACCATTCTATCCTACAGAACAACTGTCAGCATCAACAAAGTTATCTGTGCTAAGGCATAGATGTTCATATTAAGCAGTAGATGCCCTTTGTATTCAATGGAATATGCAAAAAAATTTAATCATATCTCCCACCTTATTAACATAAGGACAGTGATGCATTTTTTACTGCAGGAACCACTGCAATGGTCGTTCTTGTTTAGAAATAAATACTGCATTTTAGTTATGGAAAGGTTTTATTAATTACAATTTTGCATGTACAGACATAATAATGATATTTACAGTAGTTTTGCTATAGTCTTTAGGATCTTTAACAAATTTTGCACCACAATACAGTGAACTTAGGAGTCTAGCTTTTACATAAATATGTATAATATTACATCAAATTAGTGTGTATTCGACTACATTTATATAAATGCATCTTTTAAATGTTACAAGCTTCATAAATAACTATATTTGAGGTTCTGGAATACTCAGCAAAGTTACTATTAAAAACTTCCTTTTTAATTAGTGTTAAAGCTAAAATTGAAAACAGAATAGAGCAAAAGGAAATTACATGAGAAAGTATACTTTTTGTGAGTTTTTCACACTGGCTGCACTTAAGGAACATGTATTTCAAATAAAAGCGATCTAAGTTAAATCTAAAATTCTGAATTGGTACAAGAACCTGACTTTGCATTCACATGGATGAACAAAGGTAAAATGTATATGGATTGGCTTTGGTTCCTAAAATGATGGTCGTTATCTGCACTTAATTTTCACTGCAAGATTGTATCTTTTTGTTGTATGCACCATGTAACAAGATTCCCCTACGGGTGTCTCGTTCTAATAATTTCCAAGCTTTCATGTCGTACCTTTCACTGGTGCACTTGAACAAAATGCGTAACACATCATATCAAATATCTCTTTAGTGGTAGGCATGACTACACCATTTTTATTTTATAGGTACATGATGTGATTTGCCTAAGGGGCCTCAAAAAGCCAGAGGCCATTCTGCTTTAACAATCATTGGATGATTGAATAAACCAGAAAAAAAGTCTAATTATGGATTGAAGTTGTGTATTAACATTTGTATTCAGAAAATTTCTGCTCTGGACTCAGCTTTAAAAGGTAAAAAGGCCACACATGACTACTTACTTTGCAGTGCTGACATACTTAAGAGGAAAGGCTTAACCATCTTGTAGGCATGGACCCGTAATTTGAAATGGATTAAGTTTCTAAAAGTTAGCTATTTAGCCTACATAAACTTTCCTGGGTATTTTCCAAAGTCAGTAGAGAGTGATAAGCCCTCTAGCACATTCTTTAACGGTGAAATGAATTACGCCTACATATTATGCCTGGCCTTTGAAGACTTTTACATAGTACAATGAACCTCGCCTTTTTTGATCCACCACTCAGCTGTATCCAACTCTCTCTAGCATACGCTGTGGCAGTTATATGTATGTGTACAGTACATGCAAAACTATTAGTTAGATTTAAAAAGGACCATTGGTGCCTATGTGCTCAGAGGTATCCTTGGAAGGGGATTGAGGTCCATGTGTTAGAAGCCAAGGCTGTCTACACAGTGCGCGTGGAGAAGAGGCCTGCAAATGAGATCTGGAGTCACCAGCACATTGATGCAGTGAGTAGTCAAGTGCTGAGCAGCAGAATGTCCAAGTGGAGAATGGTGACGAGTGGCGTTCCTCAGGGGTCAGTACTGGGACCGGCACTGTTTAACATCTTTGTCGGCGACATGGACAGTGGGATCAAGTGCACCCTCAGCAAGTTTGCCGATGACACCAAGCTGTGTGGTGGGGTCGACACACTGGAGGGAAGGGATGCCATCCAGAGGGACCTTGACAGGCTGGAGAGGTGGGCCTGTGCAAACTGCATGAAGTTCAACAAGGCCAAGTGCAAGGTCCTGCACATGGGTCGGCGCAATCCCAAGCACGACTATAGGCTGGGCAGAGAATGGATTGAGAGCAGCCCTGAGGACAAGGACTTGGGGGTATTCATTGATGAGAAGCTCAACATGAGCCGGCAGCAATGTGTGCTTGCAGCCCAGAAAGCCAACCATGTCCTGGGCTGCATCAAAAGAGGTGTGACCAGCAGGTCGAGGGAGGTGATCCTGCCCCTCTACTCCGCTCTTGTGAGACCCCACCTGGAGTACTGCGTCCAGCTCTGGGGGCCCCAGTACAGGAGAGACATGGAGCTGTTGGAGAGAGTCCAGAGGAGGGCCATGAAGCTGATCAGAGGGCTGGAGCACCTCTCCTATGAAGACAGGCTGAGAGAGCTGGGGTTGTTCAGCCTGGAGAAGAGAAGGCTCTGGGGAGATCTAATTGCGGTTACCAGTATCTGAAGAGGGCCTACAGGAAAGATGGTGAGGGACTGTTTATGAGGGAGTGTAGTGACAGGACAAGGGGTAATGGGTTTAAGCTGAAGGAGGGTTGATTTAGATGAGATGTTAGAAAGAAATTATTTCCTGTGAGGGTGATGAGGTACTGGAACAGGTTGCCCAGAGAGGTTGTGGAGGCCCCATCCCTGGAAGTGTTTAAGGCCAGGTTGGATGGGGCCTTGGGCAGCGTGGTCTAGTGGAGGGTGTCCCTGCCCATGGCAGGGGGGTTGGAACTAGATGCTCTTTAAGGTCCCTTCCAACCCAAACCATTCTATGATTCTATGATCTGATCCCACATTGGAGATTGCTAATTCTAGAGTGAAAATAGATATGTGAAACAACTCTTTCAAAAAATTCTGGTACCTTTTGAAAACAACTTGATAGTTCTGGTCTCATCTGTGTCACAGAAAGTTAATGCTAAATTTATTATCTTATTTGCTATGGCAATTCACACACATATTTACTACCTTTGTAGAAGTGCCATAGCTCCAATTTAGAAGGTTTTTGTAATTCTAGCACACTTTACTCTCTTCCTGCTTAAGATGGGCTATGAAGCAGTAAATTTAAAATTACTTGATTAAGAAGAGAACTTTCAAAACCCAGCAGGGTGTTTTGGTAAAGGGGACTGAAGTATATGGGTGGGTTTTATTTCTTTGTTCACAGTCTTGTTGACAGTTGCTTATATTAAAATTGATTAGAAAATAAAACTAATATTATAAATTATTGGAACAGGGATGGGAAATCAAGGTTTTTCATCTCTGCTGAGATGTCATAACTCAAAGCTAAAAAGACACATTTACATTTCCTTTCTTTTCCTGGTCCAGTAAATCTTGACATATTCTGCTAATATAACAGGTTCTTTAGAGAGAAGGAAAGTGTTACTACCCTTTCTTCTACCCAACTGACAGCCTCCAGTTTAGTGCTTAAGTGACTGTCATGGGGATGAGAAATGTACATTTGCAATCCTTCATGCATGGAGGGAAACTGAAACTCAAGTTTTCATTGTATGAATACACACTTCAACCTGTCAGGTTTGTTTAAAGGCACTTCACAATCTTTCATCAAAAGCATTTTAGAAGCATACAGCTGTCCCAACTACATTTTGTGTGTTATATTATTTCTTAAGTTGGATTTTTCAGTAGCAGTTGGGAGGATGATAAGTTGTTCAGGATTTCTAACTTGGAAAAAAATTAGTAATAGTAACTGTAGGGCCTGATTTATTATTATCTCCTTTCACTTCAGTGACAGATGAGTAGGCATTACAATTTTAGATTTAGGTACCTACTTTCTGTTTAAATCTTTGTTATCATCTGGCTTTTCTTCCATTTCCAAAGTAAGGGAGACCTAGCCCCAAGAGTAAAGAGAATTTGTGGTTTTATGAGGCTATATAATTTTACCACTTCACAACAAGGAGGCTTTGTTTTTGTAACAGCATTCACTAGAGAAGTAAATGCAGCTCACATGAAAAATTTAATCACATTTGCTCTTCCATTTGCCTCAGGAAGAAGTGAACAAGATCTTGATTTTTGGTTTTGATACTTTGAGATTTTTTAAAAGGTTGGATTGCACTTTTTGAATAGACATGTGTATTGGAAGCCAAACTAAGCCAGACAGAACTGAGGGAAAGATTGTGCTCCAAGGACAGGTGGGTGACAGTAGTTGAATTGTGTCACCACTTCTTGCAGTATTCGAGCCTTCGGTGCCTTGGTTTGAAAAATTTCAATTGTAACTGACTTGGGAGAGAGTCAGAGAAGATCTTTTTCTGGTTGTTCCCCTCAACCATTAAAACAGAGACAGGAAATAAGAAAACAGTTTTCCTGAAAGTCAACATAAAGAAAGAGACAGGAAAGAGTGAAAAAAGAAAATAAAGGGTGGCAGCTTAATGGGAAGGATTCCAAAACATATGAATATCAGTTCTAGATAATTCATGGAGCTAGTACTTAGGAGATTTAAAATACCTTCCCACGTATGTGTGACCTAGAGCAAATTAATATTATTACAATTGGAATTCCTGTTTGGTAAATGAGGATATTATTAGACCCTTAAGTTTCCTTTCCTTCCCCTTCTACTTGCCTTGTCCTGCTCCTTTTCCTGCTTCCTCTTCCTGATAATTATATTATTTTATCACTTTGGGGTAGTATGGGTTTGTTCAGAACTTATTAAAGGGAGAGATGATCACAGATCTGCTGTAGACCTAAATGCTACCATCAATGAGTAATATTAATCTTGTTCATAAATACCACAATTCTCTTTCACTGAGTGACTATCTGGAAGATTTTCCTGAATTAAATATTTCTGACTCTTTCTTTTAAGTCTTTTAGTTTATGATGTAGTAATTAATTTTATATATATCTTTTAAGTGCTTTGGTATATTCTCTATTTTCTGTGATTTGAAAACACATGTATAAAACACAGAGCTTTCCCTAAAACAGTGCTAAAGTTCTCTTCAAAGCTTTACAGACCTTTGGTTGAACTTGATTTGAGTTGTTAACAAGACTCCGAAACAGCAAGTTCTGTATGATTTTGTTTTGACAATTTAGTAGTGTATTTAGTGGCTATAGCACAATAAAAAAGTTTGAAGTCAACCTGCTGTTATATTCATGTATTAACTACTGATAAACTCTCTAATAATAGTACAAAACAATAACGATTGTCAGTGTTAGAGGTCCACATTTTAAAAATATAACACTTAAGATGTACCTGCAAAATGTGCAAATATAGTTTTGACCTAAGTGCATTAAAAGAGCATTCAGCACATTCCTTCTACTGCACAGATTTTGAAAGAACATGTCTTTTTCTGATCCATAAGAATCAGGGAAGATGCGATTGTACTTCTTTCTAACCACTGCCCAGCTACTGCCTAGAGCTGCTTTAACTTCTTCGCATGAGCGACTGGTAGAGCTGTGCAGTTCTGCCTCGGGGCTTCCTGGGGCTCAGAAGATGTTTCTGCACCAGCCTGGGCTCCTCACATTCTGACCTTTCGCAGCCAGCTCCTACACCACAGAACCAGATGGGTTTCCTGCAAGCAAGGACTTGCTTGCCTGAGGAAAATGGAGATGGAAAAACACGGGCATTTGAGCCTGATCCAAAGCCTGCTGAAGTCAAGATATGTTTAAAAAATGGACTGCATTTGGCTTTGGCTGTTTTGATTCTATCTTGATCTGACCACTGTCAGCGAAAGCTGTGTCTGTTTCAAAAGACAGCTATTCCTTTGTACACACAGCACTGTAGGTGCAGAAACTTACTGCTGGTAGCAACAACAGAGCCAAAAAATAAAGGTAAAAAATTAAATGATGCAAAAAGAAATGATACAATTATCGTCAACATGCAGATAAAATTGCTTGTTCTGCACAAAAATGTATTTGCTTAATATCAATAATAAAAATCTTGACTAAAAAAGTAAGAATAAGCAGTACTTTTATGTGGAAATGCAATGGAAAATGTGAAGCATTTAGCAAAAAGAGCATGTCACACATAATTATGAAAATGCTTAAAATTAAGCACTCCTGCTTAAAGTTAGGTGCAAATCCTTCTTGGAGTCTTCTATAATAAAAGCTCCTTGAATTGTCTCTGATCTATTCAACAAAATAAATCAGAATATGAACACATTAAAGTTAACCAAATCTATTCCTTGTCCTAGAAAAGTTTAATTAATGTTGACAGTCTTGCCCTGAGTGGTTAAAGCTTGAAAAGTACAACAAATTACAGTCTGATCTTGGAATATATCTGCTTTTGTTTTCAAGATGAGTGTATTTTGTTCAAAAAACTCTTATTTGTTATATTGAATTGACGATTTGAAATCTTTTTTACGGAAGTTTTAATGAGAAGTCATTAATACAGGTGATTAAATTAAACACATATAAACATGTCAGATACCCAACAAAAGCTATTTTAGAAGTCCTGAGTATGGTATTGATTACCACATATATCCAAACCTTACTGAGAGGTTACTTAGCTTGGTTTTTTTCATAGCAAATTTCATAAATTCTTTTTAAGAAATTTGCAGTGATATGATGGAAAAATGGCAGTCATTTTTGTGTACCCACAGAGGCGCTGAAAACTGAGTGAAGATCCAAGCTGGTAACACCTTTTTTTTCCTGATAGATATTAAATTTCTCATAAAATGACATGGATTTAGCATAATTACTTGGAGACAGAAAAAAAAACAACCAACCAAACAAACAACATGTTTTGGGCCAGGGCCATGATTGTTCAGCCTGGAGAAGAGAAGGCTCCAGGGAGATCTAATTGCGGCCTTCCAGTACCTGAAGGGGCCTACAGGAAAGCTGGAGAGGGGCTGTTTATCAGGGAGTGTAGTGACAGGACAAGGGGTAATGGGTTCAAGCTGAAGGAGGGTGGATTTAGATTAGATGTTAGAAAGAAATTCTTTACTGTGAGGGTGGTGACGTACTGGAACAGGTTGCCCAGAGAAGTTGTGGAGGCCCCATCCCTGGAAGTCTTCAAGGCCAGGTGGGATGGGGCTTTGGGTAACCTGGTCTAGTGGAGGGTGTCCCTGCCCGCAGCAGGGGGGTTGGAACTCGATGATCTTTGAGGTCCCTTCCAACTCAAACCATTCTATGATTCTGTGATTCTATGATTAACATTATTTAATGAAAAATAATTTATCATAGCTTTGGTGTAGCTGCTGAACCTCCCAACTGCAGGAGGAGGAAGGAGTGGCAAAGAGGAACTTTTATGAACTGACTGCAACCCCCATTCACCATTCCCCTGCACCGCTCATATTCCTGTCTTTATCTTGACCCGTGAGCTTTTTAATTTTATTTTCCCCCTCTGTCCTGTTGAGGAGGGGTAGTGAGAGAACAGTTGGGTGGGTGAGAGTGACTGGGTGGAGGTCTGGCAGCCTGCCAAGGTCAACCCACCACACAGAGCACAGCTTAAAACTAAAAAAAAGCAAAGACATAACTATGTGCTACACACATGGTAATTTCCATCCCAAGCACCCGAGGATAAACCTCCAATGTCTCCACATGATGTCTGTGTGTTTCATAGCTGACAGAAGAACCTTGTTTTCCAGGGATATTCATACAGCACTTTCAATTTTAAAATAAATAAAAATAAAATCACATAATGATCTTATAGGAATATATATCAGAATAAAAAACTACCTTTCTGGTGCATCTGGTCCAAATGAAGGCATTTCATTTTTAAAACACAGGCAATACCGGTTTTACCAGATTCAGAAGTTGAATGCACTTTCATTCCCTTCCATGATGATTCACTACTCCAAAGTGCACTACTGCAAAAAAATATTATACCAATACTACTAAAAACATTAAATCATTCTATTATTTTTTAAACTCTTGATTGTGCCATTTTGAAAGAATATTAGCTTTGTAAGTTCTTGTTGTATTTCTAAGAAAAACAAATATATTTGATTCATTAGCTAGATATATATTTAAAATACTGGAAAGCAGAACAGCCAGGCAGAGAAGGACTTTTTTCTAATTTGGTAACAAGTAGATTACACAGAACTGATAAGAAACTGTTGGACCAAAACTCAATAGTCATTATTTTTCTATTAGGTAATAAAACATTTGAGAATGGAGATAGGTCTTAAAATGCCTGATGTGCCATTTTTTTTTTTTTCATATATTTTGCCATATATGCTCTGTATATACACCTTTCATAATGCTTGAGAAGAGTTACAGACCTAAAGTAATCCATGAGGCCAGGCTGCTGAACTAAGCAGAGTAAATTTACTAGCAGAAAATGCTGAGGAGAGCTGCAGGTCTTATGCTTCATTTCTTAAAGAGAGGCACTTTATTCTGGTCTGGAAAAAAGCTTCTCTCTACATTTAGGATTCATAATCCATCTCCTGACGTTAAGGACCTTTAGCATACACACAGAGAAATCTCTCAGAAGTCGTGATACACTTGGTCTCCTTGTCCAATACTTAATGGCTTAATGGTTGGAGCACATACTTATATGCCGTAAGACTTTTGTTGAAATCCTTCTTTTGCCTGAGGAGATTTAACCTGTATAATCAATAGGATAATTTCTGTCTTTGCTGTTACTATAGTCTAGTTTGGATAACATTTTCATTACTGTTGAAAGGGATTAGATTTGAGCTCGAGTGCAAAATACTAGAGTGACGGTTTCTTCTCTCAAAAGTCTAGAACAGGCTACTATTTCTGTTTGTATTCTGCCACAATCACATTAAAATAAGTATCCAATTTATTTCCTCCAAGAATGCATATAAGGAAGAGTGGCTTATTAATGCAAATGAGTTAAACAGTAATTCTGAGCTGATTATGACACATATTCTTGAGGGGTGTATTTTGAAGCTGTTAGATATTTTGGAGTTTTTACATGTGATTAATGTCAAGTACACTGTATCTGGCAATGACTAACTGATGACAGTGAGATTACGGACATGCATAAGTGCTTTTTTAAAGTGCTTTTCAATTTGCACAATGAAGGCCTTGTACTACATAAAGACAACTGGCATGATGCCCATGTACTGGAGTGATAAGGGTAAATATGCTAATAATTACCATTGTTAGATACCAATTCACCAAGATATCTTGTTAATACATACAACTTTCAATTTACATACATAACATGCTGATTTGAGGTTGCTATTGCAAAATAAATTCTTATTTTTTAAAAAAATCTATCTTGAGATACTTGTTTAGAAACATTGTTAAAAGAAACATGTCTCTCATATTCCAACTGAACAAGAGTTGTATTTGAAAGTGCTACAAAATGCCTGTCTAATCAGATATAGTCTAAAACAATGTCAAATAATCAAAATAATTCCTTTTGGTTAAGTGGATTTTTATTTTTTTCTTAACTTTAGTACTATAAATATCATTTTTTTAAAAAAATAGAAAATACCACTGTTCACTGGCTGTCCAATTATTCTTTTTTCTAATTAAACACACAAAGTAAAAACTTGAATGAAAAATAATAGTATATCTAAAGCAAATACAAAAATGTAGTAAGATCCAGAAATTATACTTTATGTACTGTGTAAGAATTTAAACCCCTGAGGGTGTGATGCCATCTGATTTTCTAAGCCAGGCAGGACTAAGTCTATTCAGTATCTAGTAAGGTGACCTCAGAAGGGTGCTTAGGGCAGGTTCCATTTACCCTAATTTTAGAAACCTGAAAGCTGAATATCTGATTTAAAGTTGATTCCCAGAGGCTTCTTTTGCAGACAATGAAAAGAGAATGGCATATTTGGATGGTAGCATTTCCAGTCCTGAAAAAAAGGTGTCTAATATTACCAGAATGATTGCACTCTGACTTCTTACATGAATGTAATGAAAGCCAGAGATGACTTGACTAGATTTAGTGTCAAACTTTAAGGTGTCAAATATGAGTTCAAAACATTCTAATGGCCAAAGAAAATCAATAATTCAGCATTTTGCCCTCCTGTTAAAATAATCATAATACATGCATAAAAAGACAAGATTTTAATTGCATGAAAACAGTCTATAAGTACTCAAAGACAAGATATTTCTCCAAGTGCTGCTTTTCTTGTAAAGGCAGTGAAAAATAATAAAAAAAAATAAATCAGTAAAAACATTTGTGGTTGTGATGGAAAGGAAAGTTCCTTACACTTCAGTTTTGAACTTTTACCATGAAGCAACAATGGTTTTGTCATCAAAACTCTTTTTTCCTCTTACATACACTAATAGCCTATGTTCATGAAATATTTTAGTGATTCTTCTTAAGGGGAATGGAGGAAATTCATCATGGCTGTCATATAGAAATGGTATCTATCGAGAAAAATAGACAAAGAAGAGTTAAGGAACACAAGCCAATATGGCCCAATGAGAAAAGCTAATGATTAATTTTCAGCCTTTATTTTAATTAAAAAGGAAAGCTGTGTACAGACAGGTAATTTTTTTTCTCAAAAAAAATTCATTTAAAGAAAAAAACCACAATCTTTCCACAATGCTGTTTATCAGATATAGTTCTTTGTTCAACATTCTTCTGTCATACCTGTTCGAAATTATGATGTGCTGATATTACATACTGTTAGAGCAGCTGTATTTCATCTTTTAAATGTTTGGAGTGATTCCGGGATTCATTTTCATACTCTTAAAGATTAGCTTCTGGATGAAAGATGATATAGAATAAAACATTGCAGATACACAGTTTTCACTACAGAAAATATTAATACACCTAAGATTAACACAGATTTGAAACATGATATATTCTATATTCTGTCTCACAGCAGATATGACTGCATGTATTTACTTGTGGCATTAGATTAAATTATCCTTATTTCAAATTTAAACTTAAAAATTCAGCAAAATACATTTTATCTATAATTCTATTTTCTAATAACTTACAGTTAAAAAAGCTTTTGTCTTTTAAATGTCTGTAATGTGGTGTTACTGCAAAATAGCTTTTTCTAATTGTAACTTTACCTGTTGCAATTTGCATAGTGCCTGTTCTGAAAAATGAGATTTGAGCATATTCATGGGTTACTCATACAGAATGTTACATTTGTCAGCTTGCATCCAACCTTCAAAGCATATCAATTTTATATTCAGATGACAAAAACAAGAATAGTTTCTGGTTTTAGATAGCATTTATGCTCTTAGCACCTATGCACAAAGGTATTTAATTTCTGACAAAATGTCTACTTGAAAGTAAGCAATATATGTATAAAAAAACAAATATGAAGTATACTATGGGATATCTCATCTTACAGTGTATGTATACAGCTTTAGCTTTTGTCATGATTTTTTTTCCAAATAAGAACTTATTTATTTACTTACTCTTTTACAGGGCATTGATTCTTTTTGCTGCTGCATTTTCATCTTTCATTTATAAAGAAAGGCTACATGTGCAATCCTTTAGAGTGCTTTCAGAATTCCAGAAAAAAAAGGCCCTTCTGTTCTTAAAAGAGAGCCATGGAAAGTTTGTCCTTGTTCTTCACATTGACACAGATGTCAGCTTGTAGCCACCTCTATTTAATTTTAACAAGTTTTGCTTCTTATTTAGGGGGGAAGTGTTGGAAGAAACTATAAGCTGAATCAGTGCTGTTAAAAAAGAAAGCTAACACACAATAGAAATCTGTTATAAAAGGAGATCTCACTGAGGGAAAAAGATTTTTTTTTTTAATGAAGAAAAGATAATGCAAAGCTTTAATCTTTATAAAGGCTTTCTATGGATATGAAAGAGCGTTACATTTTGTGTTGGTTTTTTGTACTGAGACTGGCAGGTGGCTGGAAGAGGACTCAGGAGAGGTTAACATCTGTCTTTTCATAGCTTGAAGAATTCAGGTTTCATCTTTAACTCATTTTAACTCTTAGAATGCTGAAAGTATTAGAATTTTCCAGTCCTTTTCCACGTTAAAGCACTACGAATGATTTATACAAACTGTGGTCCCTATCTGAAACCAATTTTGAGAATTATACATACACATACATATAGATATAGATACATATGTATAATTTCTTCTTCTATTTAAACTATTTAACTTCTATTAAGTTCTATTTAAGTTCCTTTCAAGTTTGTTAATGATTTAAATGATTTAAAGGCAGAAAATAATTTTCAGTTCTTATGGTAAAATTTCCCTCATAATATCTGCCTAGGTCTGTGAATTATTTTTTTTTTATTTTGTTCTGTGAAGTATAAATGAAACTGAGCTGAAGGCTCTAGAAAGATGTTAAGTAACTTTTTTCAAATTGGTATTAAAGATATCGTAGAATTGTTTGGGTACAAAGGGACCTTTAAAAATCATCTAGTCCAACCATGCTGCCCTGGGGGTTTTCATTAGATCAGGTTGCTCAAAGCCCTGTCCAATCTGACTTTGATCACTTCCAGTGGTGGGGGATCCACAATTTCTCCGGACAACCTGTTTCAGTGTCTCACCACCTTCCTCATGAAGCATTTCTTCCTTACATCCAATCTAGACCTACCCTTTTACAGTTTAAAACTGTTGCCCTTCTACTGACACTACAAGCCTTTGTAGAAAGTCTCTGTCTGTCTGTCTTGTAAGCCCCCTTTGAGTATTGAAAGGCGGCAATCAGATCTCCCCAGAGCCTTCTCTTCTGTGGGCTGAACAACCTCAACATTCTCAGCCTTTCTTCATGGGAGAGGTGTTTGAGCCCTCTGATCATTTTAGTGGCCCTCCTCTGGACCCACTAAGTACAGCAGGATAATCACCTCTTTTGACTGGCTGGTTATACTGTGTTTGATCATCAGGTACAGTCAACAAAGGGAAAGTCCTAACTATTTTAAAGAATTTGATATTCTTCTATGATAAGGTCACCCACCTAGTGGATGAAGGGAAGGCGATGAATGTTGTTTTTCTGTATTTTAGTAAGGCTTTTGATCTGGCCCTCACAGCATCCTTCTGGACAAGTTGTCCAACTGTGGGATGAACAGATTCACAGTGCGCTGGGTGAAGAACTGGCTGAAAGGCAGAGCTCAAAGGGTTGCAGTGAATGGGGCTATATCGGGCTGGTGACCAGTCACCAGGGGTGTTCCTCAGGGTTCAATTCTAGGTCCAGTTCTGTTCAGTACTTTTATAAATGATCTGGATACACAAGTTGAATGCACCATTAGCAAGTTTCTGATGATATCAAACTAGGAGGTCCTGTTGACTCCCTCAAGGAACAAGATGCCTTGCAGGGGGATCTAGACAAATTGGAGCATCAGGCAATCATCAATGGCATGAAATTTAACAAGTCAAAATGCCAGATTCTGCACCTAGGCTGGAGTAACACTGGAGCAACTAGTATAAATTGGGAGAGGAGTGGCTGGAGAGCAGCCCTGCAGAAAGGGATCTTGGGGGTGCTGGTCGGCAGCAGCTCAACGTGAGCCAGCCACATGCCCTGGCAGCCAAGAGGGCAAACCGCATCCTGGGGGACATCAAACACGGTGTAACCTGCCGGTCAAGAGAGGTGATTGTCCCCCTGTACTCAGCGTTGGTGCGGCCTCACCCGGAGTGCTGCATGCAGACAGTTCTAGGACCCGTCATTTAAGAAGGATGTTAGGGTACTAGAATGCATTCAGAGGACAGCAACAAAGCTGGTAGTATTTAAAATCCTGTGCTTTTTGAAATGAAGGAATCATATGAGAATTACAGTTAATCCTGCTTCACTATAAATTTTAAGGACATGGCATGTAGAATAAAATCACACATGAAAATATTATTTATGTCTATAAAAGCAGCCATATTGCTGAAATGAATGATGAATGCCATCAATTTCCTGTCTTCCACCTGGGCCTTGACTTTTTGAAAAATTAATTCTATAATGTGTACTCTACTACCTAAAAACTAGCAAGGGGCCTATCTCTGGTCTAAGGCCAAATGCCACCAAGTATCTCACATCTATATAGCTTAGAGATAGCCTAAGCAGTATGTCTTGTAGACATATCTGACTTGTAAAAAGCTAGTTGGAGCAGCGTGGAACATAGGCAGCAAATATGTAATAGCTAAGCAGTGATCATGATCACACATGCAGTGCTTCAGCTTGTTTCCTGGCTATGCTTTATTCACTACTGCAGATGTAGACCAAGGAATTTGCTATTTCACAGTCCTTCAAGAAGGATGGGAAGAAAGGCATTGTAAGAAAGACTTATTTCTAGGCCAGAGGTAGTGAGATGTTTGGGAGTAGATACTAAAGCAGTGAAGTCTAGACCCCCATCTTATTCACCAGAGTATACATCAGTCTTCTTGTTTAAAAATTACAAAATTTACTGTCTCTTGTCTTATTTTGTTTTTCTTAGCCTCAGTCCAACAAACCTGTATCTTTGCTCCTGCCTTAGCTTATTTTCATTCCCTGTTTTGTGCCACATTCTGTGCAAAATTATGTAACAAAACCTTGGTCCTTATAGAGATTCTGCAAGACAAAGGAATTACAGGTGCGTTTTATCAATCAGCCACTTCCTACCTTCATCTCAGAGCAGAAACACACTACAGCACAGTACTGCTAATAAAACTCTCAAACTCCCAGCAATGGTGGCACAGAAGGGAAGACAGAGTTTCACTGCTACACAGAAATAGTAATTCATGACAACTCCATGGAAGCTTTTGTGGGAGTAGACAGTGAATGCAAAGACTACTTCTCCTCAGTAGCAGTGTGAATTGAGATTCCAATAGGTATGAATCCTCTCATCCTTCAGAGAATGTTCTCTTCATCAGCACACAAAGGAAAAAAAAAATTCAATGTGAGTGTTTCACTCTTCCAGAAGCTACAGTTTACGCACAAAGAAAGCACTGGGCTTTTGTAGCTGTCTAGTAAACTCAGTATAGCATCTCTTAACACTTTTTTCACATTTAACTTCGACTAGATGACAAGTATGAACACTCTTAGTCTAAATTTATAAAACATAAAACAGTTCTCTTGTGACAAGTAGAAGTGCTAATGAAAACATATAAACTGGGAATGTAAGATTGGAACTGTTTACTCAGAAAGACACATGGCTATTGTACCTGTTTTATATCTCTGTCCCTTACATAAACATTCAAAATCTGTGTATACACAGAAGTCAATAAAGGATGGGTGGTGGGGGGTAGGGAAGAAAAAATGAAAAGAAAAAAGCCAACATGTATTTTCAAGTGCTACTAATAAGTGCATTTAATGTGAGCACCTGGGAATAAGCTCTTAGCAACTGCTGGCAATATTATTAGACTATGACTAGGTTAGTAGAAAAATATTTGTTGATTTACAAAGGCAGAATGAAATAAAATGGTTTAAAGGTGAATTAGCTATGAAGAGTAAACTGGAAAAGAGCCATCCAAAGTAAAAAGCAATTCAATGGAAAATAATCTATCACAAGAGATACCTTTCCATTTTGTATTTTACAGTCATTGGCTACTAGATATCATGTGAAAAATCTCATATTTGAAAGATTTTGCTTTCAATTATACTTTTCATCATCTATTTTACTCTCCTTAACTTCCATGCTCAATTAATTTCTGTTTTCATTTTTCTTCCATTAATTATTGTCTTCTGTGTCTGATGTCAAGGTTAAAGGACTTCCACTATATAACTCACAGTCAGCTCAGGTAAGCCCTTTGTAGTTCACCTACAGTTTGCAGAAGTACACTTTCTATATTACCCATGAAAAACATGGTAAAGAAAATATGTCAGCTTGCAAAGATCTCTGTATACAAAAGGTATAAGATTCGTTAATAAATTCTTTCTAATATCCTGTGCCTGTTCACTCACTGTTTTGCCACATCAGAAGATGTTTATAGTGGCAATCATTGTTAATAATTAGTAATTAATTTTGAAATTCTACTTCTATTTACTCAACTGCATCTCTGCAAATTCATAAATATCCACTGCTACTTGTTCAATTGCATGCCAATAAGAAAATTGATTTTGTGATACTCGAAGCAAGTATCATTCACATTGACAATACATTAAAAGATAAATAAAAAGATCATCTGAAAGAAGGCAAAACCTTCACATGATGACATTAGGAAAGGTATGTATTAGTGAGAAGACAGAAGATAACAATTGGATTGTATCTCCTATACCAAGGTCAGTCAGTGTAATGGTTTAACACCAGCAGGCAGCTCAGCCCCACATAGCTGCTCGCTCACTACCCCACAGTGGGATGGGGAAGAGAATCAGAACAGTAAAAGTGAGAAAACTCATGGATTATCTCTCATACTGAGATAAAGACAGTTTAATAGGAAAAGCAAAAGCTACGCACGCAAGCAAAGCAAAACAAGGAATTCATTCACCATTTCCCATGGGCAGGCAGGTGTTCACCCATCTCCAGGAAAGCAGGGCTCCATCATGTGTAAAACAGTCATGTGGTAAGACAAATGCCATCACTCCGAATGCCTCCCCCTTCCTTCTTCTTCCCCCAGCACCTTATATACTGAGCATGACATCATATGGTATGGAATATGGATATGATTAGGGGCCCAAGACAGCTGGCTAATATTCAATGGGCACCTCCTCCAAGCTCAGGAGCAATGCATCCCAACAAAGAGGAAGTCAAGCAAATCCACCAAGAGGCCCCCATGGATGAACAAGGAGCTCCTGGGCAAAGTCAAACAAAACAAGGAAGCCTACAGAGGGTGGAAGCAAGGGCAGGTAGCCTGGGAAGAATACAGAGAAACTGTCCGAGCAGCCAGGGAGCAGGTTAGGAAAGCCAAAGCCCTGATAGAAATTAGTCTGGCCAGGGATGTCAAGGACAACAAAAAAAGCTTCTATAGGTATGTCAGCGATAAGAGGAGGACGAGGGAAAATGTGGGTCCCCTCCAGAATGAAATGGTTGAACTGGTTACCCAGGATATGGAGAAGGATGAGGTGCTCAACGACTTCTTTGCCTCAGTCTTCACTGGCAAATGCTTGAGCCACACTGCCCAGGTCACAGAAGGCAGGGACTGGGAGAATGCAGAACTGCCCACTGTAGGAGAAGATCAGGTTCAAGAATATCTAAGGAACCTGAAGGCGCACAAGTCCATGGGACCTGATGAGATGCATCTGCGGGTCTTGAGGGAACTGGCAGATGAAGTGGCCAGGCCACTCACCATCACATTTGAGAAGTCCTGGCAGTCTAGCGAAGTTCCCGCCGACTGGAAAAGGGGAAACATAACCCCCATTTTTAAGAAGGGCAAAAAGGAAGACCCAGGGAACTACAGGCCGGTCAGTCTCACCTCTGTGCCTGGCAAGATTATGTAGCAGACCCTCCTGGAGACTACACTCAGGCACATGGAAAATAAGGGGGTGATTGGTGACAGCCAATATGGCTACACTAGGGGCAAATAGTGCCTGACAAATTTGGTGGCCTTCTGTGATGGTGTTACAGCGTTCATGGATAAGGGAAGGGCAACTAACGTCATCTACCTGGACTTGTGCAAGGCATTTGACACTGTCCCGCATGACATCCTTGTCTCTAAATTGGAGACATCTAAATTCGATGGATGGACCACTCGGTGGATAAGGAATTGGCTGGATGGTCACACTCAAAGAGTTGTGGTCAACAGCTCAATGTCCAAGTGGAGAACGGTGACGAGTGGCATTCCTCAGGGGTTGGTACTGGGACCAGCACTGTTCAACATCTTTGTCGGCGACATGGACAGTGGGATCGAGTGCACCATCAGCAAGTTTGCTGACGACACCAAGCTGTGTGGTGTGGTCGACAGGCTGGAGGGAAGGGATGCCATCCAGAGGGACCTTGACAGGCTGGAGAGGTGGGCCCGTGCAAACCGCATGAAGTTCAACAAGGCCAAGTGCAAGGTCCTGCACATGAGTTGGCACAATCCCAAGCACAGCTACAGGCTGGAAGCAGAATGGATTGAGAGCACCCCTGAGGAGAAGGTCTTGGGGGTATTGATTGATGAGAAGCTCAACATGAGCTGGCAGCAATGTGCCCTTGCAGCCCAGAAAGCCAACCGTGTCCTGGGCTGCATCAAAAGAGGCATGACCAGCAGGTCGAGGGAGGTGATTCTGCCCCTCTACTCCGCTCTCATGAGACCCCACCTGGAGTACTGCGTCCAGCTCTGGGGGCCCCAGTACAGGAGAGACATGGAGCTGTTGGAGAGAGTCCAGAGGAGGGCCACAAAGCTGATCAGAGGGCTGGAGCACCTCTCCTATGAGGACAGGCTGAAAGAGTTGGGGTTGTTCAGCCTGGAGAAGAGAAGGCTCCGGGGAGATCTAATTGCGGCCTTCCAGTATCTGAAGAGGGCCTACAGGAAAGATGGTGAGGGACTGTTTATGAGGGAGTGTAGTGACAGGACAAGGGGTAATGGGCTTAAGCTGAAGGAGGGTCGGTTTAGATGAGATGTTAGAAAGAAATTATTTCCTGTGAGGGTGGTGAGGTACTGGAACAGGTTGCCCAGAGAGGTTGTGGATGCCCAATCCCTGCAAGTGTTTAAGACCAGGGTGGATGGTGCTTTGGGCAGCGTGGTCTAGTGGAGGGTGTCCCTGCCCATGGCAGGGGGGTTGGAACTAGATGATCTTTGAGGTCCCTTCCAACCCAAACCATTCTATGATTCTATGAATATCCCTTTGGTCAGTTGGGGCCAGCTGTCCCAGCTGTGTCCCCTCCCAACTCCTTGTGCACCCCCAGCCTGCTGGCTGGTGGGGTGGTGTGAGAAGCAGAAAAGGCCTTGGCTCTGTGTAAGCATGTCTCAGCCATAACTAAAACATCCCTGTGTCATCATCTCTGTTTTGGTCACAAATCCAATACAAACCACTAGAAAAAAAAAAAAATTCTATCCCAGCCAAAAACAGTACAGTGGGAAAAAGAGACATCTTCTACATTTCCAAGCTGATTTTTCCCTGCTGTTTTCTCCCAGTATCACTTTGATTAGTGTCAGACACATTTCAGTCCAAAAAGTGGTCCTAAGGAGTAAGAGAAGGAGGACAATAAGAAATTTTGGATATCCATAGGTTGCTGTCACTGATGTCAGTCAATGACAAGTTAGCATTCAGCTACGAAATTATGTCTCAGTTATAGTACTAATCTAATTTCACAATTCCTTTCATAATCCTTTTAGCTGTAATGATCTCAAAATTTGTAAAGAATCTTGCTTATCTCTGTAAAATATAATGCTTGATAGATCTGTAAGGAAACCTATCAAAAGAAACAGCTTGGACATTCGATCGTTACTTCTTCTCTCTAACTTACATGAATGTTTCCATACAAACTTTAATGCAACACAAAATATTGGTGATTATTAGCATAAGAAGAGAATAAAATTAGTGTATTTCTGGGCTTTTCCAGATGTGCAGCTTGTTAGTAAAGATAAAAATTAGTAACGGAGAAAGATAAAAGTTTATTCCCTCATCTTAAAAGGCATCTTGTTTCTGTCTTAAATTAACCACATCTACTGAACTACTTTTTTTTTAATTTTCTTTTCAGTGGATGTGGGAAATCCAAGTTACATGTTACCATGTAACACTGAGTATCTAGGGAATATATTAAACAAAGTAATATTGTACTGATAAAAAATCTTCATAGATATTTCTGTAACCAGTCTCCTAAATTGACAAATATGACCTGAGAAATTGATTCTTCTGCCACGGTTTCTAAGAAATAGGTCACATCATACTCAAGATTTTAGAGTAGCAAATGCAGCACTAAAGAAGCAACAGCAAGAAAAAAAAATAAACTCTTACCTCTTTTCCAGTAATTTCTTGAAATAAAGGTCAGTGACCCAGATTACCATGTAAGAAAAAACTATGAAGCCAGCCCTGTTCTATGACATAATCATCTTAAAACCAAACAAACAAATAAATAACCAGAGAAAGCTAATGTGTTTCCTTGACCTAATTTTGCTGAGTTTCTTTCTTTCTACATTCCTCTTAAAACTTCTCTAACCTAATTTCTGACAATTGTCATAAAAATACTTTGTCCAATGTAAAATATTTCCTGTATAGTTTTGAAGTTCTGAACTGGTTTTGATTATTCGATCCCATCGTATTTCCATTAATTTCTATTTTATTTCAGGTATGTGCATTTAGTTCTTAAAGTCTTCATAAGCTGGTCCTTCCAGCAAGTTAAATATTTTTTTTTTTTATTATTCTCTTGTCAGTATTATTTATAGTCTTCAGATAGTAATAAGAACAGTATTTCATATATTTATGCATCAGAGCATATAAAAAACAGTTATTATGCCTGTGGTTTATGATGGGCTATAGTACAAATCAGACTAATACAAACATGAATTCCAAATCTGTATTAAAAATAATATGGCTTTCCACTGTTTGTACTAGGAGGCCAGATACAAAACAAAGGAGACAATTTGGAGTGGGGTAGTATTCAGGCTGCTTGGTATGGATGACTAGCTTAAGTGTCATGATACCATGACTGTTGCTTTCTGTGCCAAATTTGAAATTATTGATATGTGTTAGCTATCAGATCCAAGAATTCAATTATTTCAGAAAAGGGAACGTCCAGTTTGTGAATTTCAAGTAGCAGCTTGAAATATAATTCTGTCTTTGCAGGAAATGATGGAACCATAGTCTCTACAGATACTTATAATCCACAATTAACGTTTTTTTCTGAAGGACATTATGTCTTTTCTTGGAATGGTAACAGTATTTCCTTCTGTCCCATTTTGAATGTTGAAATTTTCTTAGTTCTGTTCCTTTAAAAGAAGACAGACATGTATATGTAAGCTTCTCAGAAGGAAATAGGGAGCAGGAAAAAGTCTGAGACATACAACAGTACTGAGCTGATTAAAACAAATTCTGTCTAAACTGGGTTTCTGACACTGAACCATTACTGGATATCCTTCCTGTTATTTACTTTACAGCTCTTTAATGTTCTTCATGACAATATTGATACTGAGTGCAATGTGCTTTAGGGTAAAATAAGATCAATGTTTAGAATATTTATCAAAATCTAAATATATCCTAAAGTTTCATCCAGTTATCCTAAGATGTTCTCCAGACCAAAAATCAGATATTACATTAGTTTTTCGTCACCTCATAAGGAAATGTGTATTTGTTCCGAAAAAGTTGATTATGTCTCTTCTTTCTCCAGAAATATTTTCTACATTATTTTACTATGTGATTAGACATGATTTAGAAATTATAATTGCCAACAGTTAAGAGAAACTTTTAGTGACTCATAAGGAGGTCATTAATAGATAATGATAATTAATAAAGATAAAAATTTCTCTTAACTGTTGTACAAAAGATTATGGTTCCTGTATTGGTCCTTGATCATTCACATAGACGAGAGGCATGATTACATAGAGGAACATTTTAAAATCAGAACAATTTATATCTTTTTCAGCAGAAAGTGAAGTGACATTTTTCCTTGTATGTTAGACCTGTAAGGTTCTAAATCATTCATTCTGAGCTACACCATATAGGTTTTGAACTACATCACACATGCTACCTCTGAATTTTACTTCAAGAGGGCAGTCTGCATACCTGAGCCACAACTCCTAAGTTTCATTTGTATTAAGTCTGTATACACTGTGTTCCTTATTTGAATGGAGAAAATAGATGTGGTGGTCATGTCTATTTGCATTATTTTTTTGAATCATGAACCAACAAATATATCCATAAAGATATTAGACCAGTCAGGATGGGAATAACGGAAAGGCAAGAAATATGTAAAACAGATGTCACTTCAGAAATATTTCTTTTTATCCTCTAAAAGATGCAATAAAATTGAAGTGCCAAATGTTTACAAATGCTACAGTTTCTTTAAATGCTATTGTCTAAAATATAATTGCATGCTAGCAAATAAGGGGACAGTCAGGAGCCTTAGACTTAATCCTCTCAATATGAATCTGCTTAGTAGCAGTGTTTTCTTGAGAAAATAAACATGAACTTCAAAAGAAATTGCCTTTTGAAATTAAATGCTGTCACACAATATCATGCTTGAGAGAAAAACGTTTCATGACCAACACATCTGTTCTCTCATCACATGGCAAAATGTCTAGAAACCCTGTAGTAAAGACTTCATCATTTAACAAAAGTAACAGTATAGGCTCTCTGATTTTAGGGCAATGTCGTCTTTTATAACAAGAGTAGCATATTGTATGAAAGCCAAACACAAAGGAGTGTAAGAATGTGCGCTCATATCCAAAATATGTCCAGAATGGGGGATACACAATATTCCAGAGAATTTACAATGTGCTTTTTTTTTTTTTTTTTTAGGAGAGAGAGCCTGAAATCATAAACCTCTGAGTTTAGTCTCAGATGAATTAAAAAAACCCAAAGAGATTATACTACTTGGAGGAAATTAACAATAAACCTTTGTAGACTAATATCAATATCATTGATACAACTAGAGTATAATTTTACTGACTTGTGCATTTACAGCAGTACAGCAATTTAACTGTCTTGCGGAGATGTTGAAATAGGTGTATTCCTTAATCTTAAAAATCCTTGGCACATAAACCTCTTCATAGTTAGATATGAAAAGCAAGATTCATTAATCACATCCCAATAATGCAAGGATTAAAAAAAAAATCTAGAGGGAAACCTACGTAAGAGGCTTAATTGTTAATTGTAACATTCAGAAAAATATGCAGATTTCGAGTTACGATAATTAAGAGGAAAAGGTGCATGACACCATCACTGATATTGCTTTTGCTATCTGACACAGGAAATGACAAGAAAGGTCACTACGTTACCAGTGGCTGGCGGAATGAAATGCTTCCAAAATTATACAGTAGGGCAAGAAGAACACTGAATTACTAGAAGTTTGTCTGACAGACAACATAAAAGAACTGTTTGATGTAATACAAAATACATTTTTTAAATGTATTAAAGAGGAACTGAAAATAAAAACTAACAAAAAAAGACAGAAGTATTTCTGAAAAAAAAAAAAAAATAGTCTATTCCAAAAAGAAAGTTTATTTTCAGATACATTTTTAAACACTAAACCAACACATTAACTCATCTAAACCCACAATTTTTTAAAATAATTTTTTAGAAACTGATTTCTTATAGAATCATAGAATGGTTTGGGTTGGAAGGGACCTCAAAGATCATCTAGTTCATCTAGTTATGCTGGTATAAGGACACTCATCTCACTTCTTGATATAAATGTATCTATTTTAAGTTGCCTTTGATAAAAATCCTGTCTCTACAATAAAAATTCAGGCTGTAACTGTGCAAAAAATGTGACAGACTTGATTAACAAGTGTCATCTTATTCAAGAAGGCATTAAACATACAGCATAAATATCACTTCCTTTACAAAAAGCCTATGACAAGTTGTGAGTTTGGGCCCTGGTATATCATTTGTCTAGTTAGAATGTTATCTGTTCACCTTAAATTGATTGTTTCATTTATGTAATAATGGTAAGTTCTCTACTGTTCTCTTACTGAATAGACCCTGAGAAATGATTAAGACAAACCAAAAGCGTCTCCAGGTTCATAACTCAGTTATATGTAATCAGTTTAGAGAGCATGGCACATTTAGCTGAAGATTGTTTTCTGTCTGAAGAGTGTTAGGTTATGAGAGAAAAGCTCTTCTGCACACAACAAGGTAGCAGAGAGAGACAACGACAGGTGGAGGAGCCCAAATAATATCCCTCTGGGCTACTTCCAAGCCCATCACAGGAGCAGTTAGCCCATCAAAGGCCCATCTCCAGAAGCCCAAAGGAGCACAGGGGCACAACGGCAGGCAGGAACCCAAATTAAGGACTCAGAGGAAGGAACACCATGTTCAGGCCCTTCTCAGGGCTGTCCCAGGATACTGTCCACCCAAAAGTCCAGGCTTGAAACCCATCAAGAAGATAAGCGACTCTCCAGAGCACCTTTGGGACTGAGGGCATTCACTCCCTAGGGTTATGGGACATATTATAGGAGGTAGGGGAAGAGTGTTTTGGGATTACACAAGGCTTACTATGAGATGTTTAGGGGAGGAACGAAAGGTGGGGAAAGAGAAGGACACAGATGATTTCAGGAGGAAAAGTACAGGAAAACAGAGGGGTGAGGTGATAAAAAGGGCTGGTCATGTATAAACAGTTGGCTGGTCAGTATGCTCACCTGGCCATGCACTGCATGATCTTACGGACAAACCAGTAAGCTTAGAGTTACATTTATATGAATATGCTACTGAGTTTTCAGTCCTAATCTCAGGTTCAGACATGAGAGGTAAACTTGCAAAATGTATATTGCTTTTTAGCGTTTTTATAGGTGTTAAATCCATCCATAGGCCCTCTGTCTCAGTTTGGAGTTAGTATCAACAACTGTGTAGGTTAGAAAGCTACTGTTTACCACCTCATAGTTATGGTAACCATATAGCAATTAACTACGGCCGATCATGAAGCCCATGTTACAGCAAGACAAAACATGCAAGATTAAACCACCAAAACAAGTCATACAAATTACTACCAGTTAATTTTTCCTGCAGGTGACTAGTTCTGACAGTCATTTTTCAGTCAACTGGAAGCCAAGTTTAGACAGGTTAAAGGAGCTAAAAATATCTTTATGCTGCGTCTCAGATGTAAATTTCCAGACAAGAGCAATGTGTTAGCACAGCTGAACTATGATGACGCTGATATGACAGTGTGACACAAATAATAGAGGACTGGCCAGGAGCCAAATTTTAACACATTATTGATCTTTCTTTCTTCCCCACACCTGCCCCACAAAGACACCCTGCTGAATTAGCAAATTTTCTCAGAAGTTGTAGGGTTTTTTATATTTATATATGCATACAGTTCCCACCAAGATCTCTCGTACATGAAGTATGTATCTACATTTTTAGGCATTTACACTAATACAAGGAATTAACATTAGATTCTTACCTTTTAATTGTTAGGAAAGAAGACAGACCAAAACCTAGTCATACACCACAATGTGGTAATATATACATTACTGTACTGATTTGAATTCAGTGAATTAACTTCTGTATCACAGACTTCCAAATCTGATTAGCATGAACTATTCATCATTACACTGAAATATTTCAGTCTCTCTCTCCACTTTATTTAGGGACCAGAACAATTTATTAAATAGAACTTGAAGGTATTACTGCAGTGCAAGACAAGATAAAGGTAAAGAAGATGGCAAAGTCAGGAAGAAAAGAAAAACAAAGAAAGAAAAAGAGAGATAAGAAAAGAAAAAATAATTCTGCGTATTTTTATACAAAATCAGCAAAATAATAAGAGAAGACTCTGCTTATAGAAATGTTATAAATTTAAGCAATGGATTATTTTTCTTTCCTCACATATAAAATGTTTATAGTAGATAATAGTGCTTGGATTTTTTGTTATTTTGTGGGTTTTTTCCCAGATAAGTTGAAATTTACATTTAGCGTGTTAGTGGTTTTTCAAAGAATGGCATGAACCTCTATGTTGAAAATTAAGATGGTTTCTTAATATCAGTGTTTGAGGGAAAACACAGTAGAAATTCTGGTCTTCCATTGCAGTTTCCTAAAGGCATTTTACAGTTTAGATAGTATGTCACTTGCTAGTTGCCTTCAAAGATTTGTATTTTCAGTATTCATACCTATTTTGACTTGTTAAAACAGGAATAATAATTTGTTTGGGGTTTTTTGTTTTGATTTGGTTTTGGTTGCTTCTTTTTTTTTTTTTAACAGAAGCACATCTGATGAAATCATTAAGAACATCTGTGAGAAAGGGGTAAGGAATAGGTTTTTGCATATCCCATTAATCAAAAAAATCTTATTAGCTTAATCCTTAGTTTTAACCTAAGTGAAACTGGGATTTTAAATTTTATATGGAACCTACCAAACAGAACAGAGTGAGTTAAAAAAATAATAAATAATTAAGTACAAAGTTTCTAATTATCTGTCTTACGTAGCAAATTTTCTGATACAGTTTTGGCCTTTTCTGAAGCATTGCTTGGACACAGTACAGAGATTAGAACAAGGGGTTTTTTTCCAGTAGGCAGTATGGTTTACCTCCCTTTTCTTCTCCACAGTTCTTCGATTTTATCCAGTATATTCTACACTTTGCAACATATCATATCTCTTTAGCTACTTCACTTTCCCAAACATATGTGATACAGACCCATTCTCAACTTAGTGCTTGGAAAATCCATTCTGATTATGTGTAGTGTGACCTTCGCATCATTTTAAACATTTGTATTAAAAAAGCTATCTTGGGATTGTCTAGTGATCGTATGATCATTGTCTGACCTGGTGTAGTATCAGCTCTTTGAATGACACGTATGGTATATGTCTGACCAATATATGTAATTACTGTGTAAAAAATATACAATGACTTTGTGTCCATTGAGATTGGAAGAAGCTGCTGTGCAACTTTCAACCTGTAGCTGGAAACAAATGAAAAGGAATCAGGCTGTAATAAGAAATAGAAAGATAGCTCCAAACTGACTGAAAGACAGAGAAGAAAGGGACAACCACCACAAATATCATACTTCCTGCAGTGAAGAACTGGAGACATTAATAACGTTTTGTGTCAACACACCACCTCTCTAACTGAGGAACACTGGTGTCATCATGCTTATGACCCCTGGGAACATTAGAAGAGTGAGTACAGCATCATAAAAAAAGGGTAAGTATTAGTTTTACTTATTCTAGAGTAACACTTTGTTCTAGAGTATTCATTTTCTGTAATAAGTTGAACTGTAAGTGTTAGTATTATTGTAACTGGACTCATGGTAACTGTTATAATTGTATTAGGTTTTTAAAATTTTAACTGCACTAAAAATAAATTGCCTCCATGCACCAGGTGTGTTAATTTTTTGCCTATATAAAGATTACAAGTATACAATGGACAATTATTTTCATTGTGAGAAGGCAATAAAAGTAGATAGTTCCATGAAAATCTTCTCTTCCACCAGTGACCATCAAGGTCTAAAAGATCTAAACTAGAAAATGTAAACTGTCTGGAATGAAGATTAGTCAGACTCTTTCCGTAAAGAGACTTCAAGTGTTTTCTTCCTCTGGGTTGATTCTAATCTTCTTGTTTATTGTTCACTTCCTAGCAGATGTGGCAAATTCATTCTTTGGAGATAGGCTGCTGCAATCAGAGCTACTCTCCATTTTGTGCAGTGTGTTTAAAGCACAAGTTTGGGATCTTTTTGTGGTAATCTGATTTCCTACAGAAACAGAGTTTATGACATCCCCTGTTTGCCTGTATGTCTTTGTGATCACTCCCCTCACCAGCAAGCTTTTCAACTCGCCGTGAAATTTCAGCCACATTTGAGAAAAAAGTAAAGATCTCAAAGACAATAAAGACGGTGCAAGTTTCCTAAAAGTTGATGGAATTGTGCAAAATTTTACTCCCTGTTCTAGTCCCTATGGAGTTTTTTTGAAGGCTGTCCTTGTAATATATTTGGTAGTAAGCTGTAATTTTTTTCCTACAATTTACAGATTTGAGCAGAGATGCCAAATTAACATCCTGCCCAGGACAGTATCAAGGCTTCTCCAGTCTCTGTTTCTAATCTTTGACACCACTCCTGTTTATAGTTCTTTATTTTTTTCCTATTATTTTTTTTCTTGATACTTTGGTGAAAATCTAAGATTTCTTAAAGGATTTAGTCTTATTATTAGAAAGATATTCTGTGCCATCTGACATCCAGTGAACATTACCATTTTTTACTTAGCCTTAAGATGGGTCAGAATGAAGAAAATATTACATCTTAAGATATGTGTAACACAGCATTAACCAGACAAATTGATTGTACTGCTAGAATGTATGTTAAGAAAATGCTAAATGTGTACTTAAAAAGCAAAGATCCATATGGAACTGTTAGTATTATTTCTGACAAAAGTTAACTGTGCAGATAAGTGACAGAAAACAGACCTTCAGCTTAGATTCTTTCCTCCTCCATAACACCCAGCCATTGCAAAGATATTTAGTTTTGAGGGTGGGAATATCTCAGTCTTTAAATGCTTTCACTTGATCTTACCTTATTGAAGAAAATTATAATTTTGCCATTGATTTTAATGGGCACAGATGTGCACCAACTGTAGAGAAATAAATTAGCTAAGTTTTCCAGCTAAAGCAGAAGTGTCACCTTCCTAATTCTGGCACCGCAACAGCTGTCCACTTTGTATATATCAGAAGTAGAAAGAATAAGACTATAGAAGCTGACTGTTTCTGAAGTGTTGAGATGTGCAAAAGTCTTATGGCTTTTTCTCAGCATGTCATGGCAAAGTTCTTTCTTATATGCAGTGTGATTTTTGGCATAAGCTCCGAACAAACAAAAGTATGAATAAAACCAAAGAATACCAGTAATATTTTGTAACTGGATACATCTATGCGCTGTGTAACTGAGAACTCATTATATGCTAGTAGTTATAAAATAACCAAAAGTTAGCTTTGCATGTCCTCTGAAGCATGAGTCAATAAAACATTAGTCCATCTTCCCTTCATTATAGGTTCTATACTGATCCCTTTGGATAGTGTTTTCTACTGTTTTATTCAGGCAATCACCTAAAGATGTTCAACCAAGCTATTTCTGTTTCAAAGGGGACAATGAATTTAGAGTTAACCCCGACCTTGTTCAGTATCTGAGAGAAAAAAAGCATCTAATTTTTGAAGCAAGTATATAAAAATAACATCACTGAGTTTATTTAGAAGCAGTTATGATCAGCTGCTTTTATTTTTCTCCTCTACCTGTAGTCTCTCATTTTTGCTTTGTATATTTTGTGTAAAATATACTTCCATTAAATTCATTGTGAAATCTCAGGATTATTGACTGATTTATGGTGAATTCACATGAAAAAGAAAGCCAAACTCAGTACTGGTAGAGTAGCAAATAATATGTGCAATTTGGTTATCATTTTAAGTTTTGACTTGAGTATATTCGTTTACAGCCATTTTACCACTCAGTATTCCTTCTGTTTTCAGTGCTGACAGCCAGTCACAGAATTTGTCCTCTCACTTCTGTCTCTTAATTAGATTAGTTAAATCACTCTGAAAAATTGGCCATCTGCCATACCCTGTGATTTTAATATGAATTCACTGTTGGGTATCCTGCTTTATCTTCAGCCCCACTGATCTGTGCATCTCATCTCTTCGTTACACCTTGGGCCATCACCGGAGGTAGCTACTGAAATTTCTTTAAGACTCCCCATCATACCAATGTCATTCTTACTTGCCATTTATTTGAAAACCACTGAACAATTTGATGCCTGAATGCTTCTTTAAATGTGAAGTCTTAGACAGCTGATATAATTAACTTTCTATAAGCCTCTTTGAATAAATCTGCTTTTCTGGAAATATCTGTGTTTTAACAAACAGTCCCAAATCTTAAGGCGTGACCCTTCCATGACAGACAAAAGTAGATAGTTTTCACTCTACAGTCTTAGAATTTTATTGCCTTTTGTTAAATGTGGGACACATTTCTTTAAAAGTGTAGTGTTACTGGAAATATTGCTGTGTTACTTGTAGGAAGACCCACAAACCTGACCTTCCAGAGAACATAAACTACTGGAATAGTTGCTTCATATTCATTTAACGTGAAGTTTATTATGAGCTGTATTAGAAACACTACTGTATAGGGTTTGCATGGCAACGTTGGGAAGTGTGTGTGTGTGTGTGTGTGTGGGCACTACAGGGAAGGGTGTGGGGCACTATGGGGGTTGCTTCTTTGGGAAGAGACCAGGGGCTGCCCTATGCCACACACAGCCGGTTCCAGCCAGCTCCAACCAACCCACCGCAGGGCACAGCTGAGCCCCTTGGCCAAGATGGTGGCACCCTGGTGAAAGTATATTTAAGGAAGGACAGAAAATATTCTTCTCTTGGAAGAGTGGACAGTGGAGAAGATAATCACTGCAGCCTGTGGAGAAATCCACACAGGAGCAGTTGGATATTTCCTGAAGGAAGTGTGACCCATGGAGACTCCACTCTGGAGCAGATTTTTCTCCTGAAGAAACTGCATCTGGTGAGGAGAGCCCGCACCAGACCTGGAGATCAGTTTCCCTAAGATCTTTTTTGCCAGTGCAGTAGATCTGTCCCTCGTCTACTTAGACAACAGCATTGCCATCTAGTAGTATTGGGGAGTGTCGTGGTTTTACCCCAGCCGGCAGCTGAGCACCACGCAGCCCCTCGCTCACTCCCCCCCATTGTCATGGGGGAGAGAATTGGAAAAGTTAAAGTGAGAAAACTCGTGGGTTGAGACAAAAGACAGTTTAACAGGTAAAGCAAAAGCCGCGCACACAAGCAAAGCAAAATAAGGAATTCATTCACCACTTCCCATGGGCAGGCAGGTGTTTCAGCCATCTCCAGGAAAGCAGGGCACCATCACATGTAATGGTCACTTGGGAAAACAAACGCCATCGCTCCAAACGCCGCCACCCCACCCCCCCTTCCCCCAAGCTCCTTATAAACTGATCATGACGTCATATGGTATGGAATATCCCTTTGGTCAGTTTGGGTCACCTGTCCTGTCTGTGTCTCCTCCCAACTCCTTGTGCACCCCCAGCCATCCTGCTGGCAGGGCAGTGCAAGAAGCAGAAAAGGCCTTGGCCCCATGTAAACACTGCTCAACAATAAGTCCATAGAACAAAAACATCTCTGTATTATCAACACTGTTTCCAGCACAGATCCAAAACATATCCCCATACTAGCCACTATGAAGAAAATTAACCCTCTCAGCTGAAACCAGGACAGGGAGGTTTCTTCCACGTGGTGGAATTTCACTCCTAAACATAAATGCTAAAGATATCATGGCTATCACTGCTTTATGGCAGCTGGCACTCTACCATCTAAAATGCTGGACCTCAGGAATTTCTTCTTCAACCATGATTTTTCAGAACTGAAACGATTTTTATGATCTCATTTTTCAGATATATTTTTTAGGAGTGTAATGTAACACCAGCATTTGCATCCAACCTTTTGACAGGTTACTAAACACTGTGCTCTTAACTGAATGTAAAAAATACACTGAACCTAACAAAATTATAAAATACATCGATCTTCCTTCCTCAAGTCCTTCAAAAATCTGCTGCTGTCTCCAGAGTAATTCAGGATTCTCTGCATTATAAAATAATGTTCTCCTACAGCACATGGACTTACTTTTATTATTGATCTTTTTCCACATTAAGTTACTATGAATGTGAAAATTGGAAGTATCAGCTCTCCCTTCCTCATGTGTGCCTTTAAAAGGCTTTCTTCATTCATCCCAAGATCAGACTGGAATCAACACTTCAGTTATGTCATTCTCTGTTTGGAAAGTTTTCCATCTCTCATAACTTTTCAGAAAAGTTGAAACAAACTTTTTTTTTTTCCCTGAGCTTCAGTCAACTCCGTGTGACAAAGCATTACAAATGACATTGTCACTCTTCCTGAAGCCTTGTACTACAGTTGTATGAACAAACACGGATATGCTGACTGCTCAGCAGTCAGTTCATGTCACAGTTCTTGTCACAGTTTCCTAATAAATGTTGCATATCTTGAATTATGATTCATAAGATTCCCACGTGGTTAAGAGACTCCTATTCTCTCTCCGTGCCTATTCCACGCTCTGGGAGAAACTGGAGAAGAAGAATGTCTTTCTTTATACTACTTGAATTACTCAAGCTAATTAATCTATTTTTATATGTCACTTAAAAACATAAACCAGACCAAGAACACAGTGTTTATAAGACTCTTATGTGGTCATGACCAACACAGTAGTTTCCTATGAAATAAACATGCAAAGTTTGTTTTTTCCCTAGTTTAAGGAAAAATTCATCTCAGTTTAAAAGATGTGTGATGGAGAAAAAAAAAGGAAAAAAAAAAGAAAAAAGATTTTCAAAAGAAAGAATTAGTAGAGAAGAAACAATTCCTGAAATAAGAAGTAGGATGAGGTTAAGGGTTTGAATCTGGAAGTTTGGTCAGCATATTATAACAATAAAGGCTAGAGATGATACAAATTTATAAACTCACTTCCAAAATTCCAAAAGTTGACCTTACCTTGTGGGTGAAGGCTTAATCTATACAAGAACAACAACAACAATTAGATATACATATATTCTTTGCAGCATAAAACCCTCCAATTATATCAACTTCAGATTACAAAATAGCCTGAATGAAATTTAGCTCTGTATCTAAAATCATTAGTGTTCAATTATTAGTATTTCTGTAGAGAAAATGGCTGAAATAATCAGAAATGTAAAAAGTGCACTAGATAGATGTATCCAAGAGCTATCACTGTGATTAAGTAATTACTGATAATTAAATTTAAAAAAACCCAAAACATCAAAGTTCACTGAATTCAAATCACTTACAATTTTATCAGTACAGATGACAGTCTTCTTGCATTGTACTTTTTGCAGTACAATTCAAATGTCTTCATTTAGCAGTATAATTATTACTGGTGATTAAACCTGCTTGCTTTAGAAAACTATGTGAGATTGTGACTGGAAGGTATATCTTTACTGCTTTGTGTTAATTGAATATAATGAAGCTGACAGAAACTGTAATCATGAAGGAGAAAAAGCAAAAAGTCAGTTTATGATCTACATCAATAATATTAGGAATTGGAGTGGAAGTATTTATATCTGATACACTCTCAGGCTACAAGTGCTGACTAGGCTTTTGTCAGAAGATAATAGCAGAGTGAGAAATTCTATATTTAATATGAAAAAGGTGGCACAAAACTGTAAAATTAGGAACAGACTAAATAATGTATTCTCTAGACTCTGGTCTGTTTTGCCACAGTAAACTTCAGGAATCACTTACACCTGTCATCTCATATTTCAGAACTCCTTATTTACTGCTTTGGACATGAAGAAAAAATGCATATGCCTGAAGATTTAAGTCCAGTTTTCACAAATCTCTATGTCCTTGTGATGTGTGACTGAGCCATAATAATCCTCCTTATTGATATAGCCAACACTAGAAAATGCATAACTAGGCAATCTCCTTCATCTGTGGACTGAAAGTCTCAGAAAAAGGTAAAATAAGTATTTTCATTACCACACCCACATTGCGCAACCCACTTTGTATAGTTTCAAAGCACCATTGAAATAACAAACGGGTTATGTAGGGAACCTGGTTAGGATTGCAGCTGAGTGAATTCCATTAGAGGGCTACTTAGCTGACTCATATCCCTAATGTACAATTCATCTGCTGTACTGTTGTTCTAAAAGTTATCTGTTATGATGAATACTAGTGCTACCTAACTTCTACTTGTAATGAAATGAATATTTATTCATTCAGGAAGTTGAAGAAATGAAGCCACTATTCTTTATAACACGGCACTGTGTGTGCTTTTGGTAGTGAAAACTAAAATATATTTGGGGGACAAAAAGTTATTATTTATTTATATTTCAGTAGTGGATAAGGGCTGCATGTGTACACAGTAAGCAGCAGTAAGTTGAGCTTTTGTTCTGAGAAGACAGAAAACAGATGAGAAAATGAATAGTACATGAATACAAATAATTGGAAACCACAATAGTGGTGTGTTTCTTACCAAAACACAGTTCTTGCCTTTTGGTTCTTTCTTTTGTGGAAAGTACAGTCATTTGAATGAGCAAAATCAAAGCTCGTAGTAGGGCTTTGCTGCTATGTTTAAATGAAGTCTAATGACTTGAGATTGAGCAATGATGACAAAAAAAAGGGACTTGCAGAGAGTTTTCTTTTAAGAAATTAAAGTGTTAAAACTTACTCTCAGATGAGAAATTTTAAGGCATATAAAGATACATAACCAGAATGACATACCTTCTAATCACAACCTGATTTCTAAAGAAAACAGATCAGACCAGCAGCAATAATTACGATGCTAAATAATGGCTTTTAGCCTCTAATGCAGACATCTTAATATTATTTTCTAATCATAAAGATTACTATTGTTATTGATATAAGAAAAAGCCAGGAATTCTAACAGAACTCATCCTTAGAACTTTTCCTGACCACGTGAAGAATGCCTTCTTCTGTAAGAAAGACATGAATTTGTGGTCTCATTTTTTCAAGCTGTATAGCCTTTAGCAAGTTACAATTACAGCAGAAAATAACATTTTAACTGCAGGAAAAGAATGCCCTTTTGGCCAATACTACAATGGAAAAAGAAATATAAAAGTGCTTTGTCATCTGTCTTGTTCAGTAGCAGAGGTTTTACATCATATTGCCACAATTACAGGTTTACGCAGGACTTCCACAATTGTATTGTCAGCAATTCTTTGTAAAAGACCCCAACACTTCCAAATCCCTCTCACTATACATGCCACTTCTTAAGTCACATAGTTCACACTGAACTCACGTTACATGAGCATATGAGGGTATCACAGTGCAGATGTAGCCTCTAACATCTCTAAATTTATTTCAGTCTTCTAAATTATACTTATGATTATCTTCTTCCATGCCCTAACCTGTGTATACTAACACCTCTGTATACTGATGTAAAATGAAGTTTCAAAGAGAAACAAAAAAGAAGACAAAGCCACACAATAAGTCAAAGCCAGAAACTCCTTGCAGTCTCTTTCTTCTGCCTCCTTGTATGTGCTATCTGCAGACTCACTAGATATGTAGAGCAGATGCTCCTGTATTCATGACCAAACTTCAGTGCCAGCTCAAAAGTTTTGTCTTTAACCTTTCTCTGGGCTTGAGTGGTCTGGTCTCAGAATTCATGATTTTGCAGACAGTGATGGAAATATTTAGACACCTGGCTGCATCACAGCAGTGTCTGAATGTAAGCCAGACATCTAAATGGGGCCTCTACACAAGCAAGATAGACACTCAGACATTTAAATCAGATGGCTCCTAAATAAAGACATTATATGAATCTTAATTTTTTTAAAAGAGAAATGAGAAAGAAGATGCTGAGCAAGACACCTAACAGTCCCATTTGCAGTTCTGAATATCTCGCTTTAAGTAGGTACATTCCACTGAAAATTCACCATCTATTCACTGTTAGGAAAACGTGAGCATTGAAGTTCATAATAAATGTATCATCAGGAGAACAAAAGCCCCAAGGAAGTAAAGTCATGAACTGACAACTTAGACATCGTTTTTTTTTACATCAGAATGGCAGTACTCAGGAATTCCTTTTAAAACTTCATAATCAAATGACTCTTTAAACTTGGAAGATCCAATTTATTATGTGGTAAATATTAGAGGCCTTTTTGTTCTCTAAGTGGGTAACCTCTTAATAAGCCTATAAATACTAGAATGAAAGACAGAACAGAGGCCAAACTACAACCTGAATGTTAAATTGCATGTATTCCTGAGACACTGAGTTTGAGTTTCTAAAGAGTTTTCACTGGAGGAGTTGGTAGACATATATACCTATAGGAGTATCTCACATCCTCATGGCAGTGATTAAAGCAGAGTGAATAACTGATTTTTTTGGTTCATGCACCCTGTCAAAGAAAATAAGTCAAATGAAAAACTAGACAGAATTAGCCCAACACTAAAAAAAAAAAAAAAAGCAACCTCCCAAAAAGAAACAAGAAAAAAACCCACCCACAAAAATCCTCTCTGCTGTTTTGAGACTTTTCCAAGTCTACGGTTTTAAGACATTTATCTCAATTCAGGAATAGTTCAAAATGGTTTCAAATGTGCTGTTTTTGAAAATAAACATTTGTTGAATAAATGAGGCAACAAACTTTTTTTTTTTTTTTACCTGAATGTAACAGTGACTGCCTTCAAGACTGAAAACAGGATGAATTGTAGTAGTTCTATAGTTCAAACCTGGCAGTTGTCCATAGAAGTAGCTGACATTTCCTGAAGTCATTCACGATTCAAAATAGCAGAATGTGACAGCTGATGCTGAGATCCATCAATTAATATATTTGGACACAGCTAGACCTTTATGACTTTGTTTTCCATCAGTTTGTGATGGAATATATCAACTAGCACTTATATTGCTCGCTTCTGTTTAAGGGCAAAAATACCCAGACTTATCCTAAAGAGAGGAAACTCCTCAAAGATTTTAAACTCCTAAACAATGTCTTAAAATGATAGCCCCTATCAAGACTAATGAGAAAATTTGCTTAGGTAAAGAAAGTTCTGGGATCAGATATCATACCATTCTAAGTATCAAAAAGATAGTATAGAGTTGAGTCATCATACTGTAAAAAGGTACAGATGATAGAATTTCCTCCATCAAATTAATAAGCACAACTCTCTTGCAAGCTGCTGTTAATACAAGAGCACTTTTTCTTCATGGGAAAAATGAATGGTAAGTATTTTGAAGACTACATGTTGATGAAGATCTACTGATGAATAGGATGCCATTTACACGGGATCAGCTTTAGAAAGGAATCATATGAGCTGTGTCTGTAGATAATGACAATGTATATAATCTTGCTATATAGAGATGCTCTATTATGAAGAATAATTCACTTTTTCATGTGTTAAACTCCACCTGTTGCCCATTCCCTCAAGATTGCATGGCTACACTTTTGGAACTGATGACTAAAAATGTAGACATGGTATTTCACATTTGGTACATTGCTGGCTCATTAGAGCCTCCTGGACGCTTCCTTCAGGAACTAGGTATTAATGCAAAATTAGTTTTATTAATGTCTGGTTTCTTACATTACAGTGTAGGTGTTTGCAACTGCAGGAAGTGGAATTTGGGCCATATCCTTTTGAATCAAAATTTCTAGAAATCAACCTAGAAAAAAGGAAAGAGTTAGTGAATGAGTCCCAAAACCTGATATTTGAATTTCCAGTCACTGTACTAATTATAATTTTTAAATCTGGACTGAGTTCCAGTGGTGAGGCAAGTCTAATCTAGAAAAAGAAAAAGAGAAGCAAGGAAGAAGACAGTCAAGGTGATTATGATACAACTAAGTGAACATTACAGAGGGTTTAATGAGAGAAGTGATTTAAATGGCAAGGGATAGAGGGATACTAGATCACCTGATTATTCTGAAATGCTGAAGTGTATTAAGCAGCAGAAAGCTGCATTCTTTTGGGTTTTCTTTTGGATTTTTTTTTTTTGGGTGGGGGGGGTGTTGTTGTTGGGGTTTTGGGGTGGGTTTTTTGGTTTGTTTTTGGTTTTGTTTTTGTTTTTTTAAATACAGCCAAAGTTTCAGGTGACAAATTGCAAGCTTGAAGATATTGTAAATATTCAGAGATATGACTGACAAGGAGTGTATTAAAAAGGACATTATTAACTGTAGGAAATGACATCTTCTGGAGAAGAGGCAACCACACAAACTGGATGGTCTCCTGACACGAGGCAGTTTCCAGCATAGTTTTTGTGCCATATGGCAGGTCTTCTCCAAAGAGCTGGAGCTGAAAGCAGGCTTAGCAGAATGCATCTTCTAAAGAAACTGAGGAATGGAATATACTCTTTCTTGCAGCAAGAGAACAATGTTTTTCCCTGTCCCTTAAGTTTCATAATGTACTACATCTATGGGGTCCTAAATTAATTTATGAGTCTGGCTAGGATGTTGTGGAGATGTAACAGTAGTTACAGAGAACTATTTTTACTGAGTATATAATTGTTGGTATAGAATTTGGTTGCCCAGTAAATATTATCAATTCCCAGTGTCAAATGAAGATATAGTGATAAAACATCTTTTATATCTCATCTGGTATAACTGAAACAAAAGCATCAGATTGCATTATCCTACTGTTGAGTAACTTTGTACTTTTAGGAATAAAATTGTGTTGTGAGACTATCTTACTAATGCAATTTAAACAGAAATTGTTTGGCACAAGAAAAAAATAAAGATAATTTTATTAACAAAGAGAAAGAGGCATCTTGGGAGGAGGAAAACTAACACTGTGTGATTTTATAAGGTCTATCAAAGTGAGAAAGAAAAAATTCTGAAAGATTGATGATGTCTGGAAAAATTCAAAAGGCATTTTTCAAGCACAAAAGCAGCAATGTACAACTTCAGAGAGTTCTTTCTTTTAGAAAATAAACAGAAATTTCCCCTTCTTATGATTAACTACAGAAAACAGAATCACTTTTTGTATGGATGAAAAATTCATAACGCATTTTTCCTGCAGTGAGTGAAAGTGAATTCAAACCTCATTACAACAACCACCATCAGTACACATTAGTAATGTCATTTACACATAAGAATTCCAGGAATTATGATTTCTGGAAGATGATGGTGACGTATACAATTTTGCTCTGATATAGTCTGATACACACTGGACTATATCTTGCAATGGCAAGTAATCGAAGTGGCAGTCCTTGAGGAAAAATGCAATGTGTCAGTTTCAAGACGTCTGTCAGCTAATGAGCAGTACAAAAATGTAAGCCTCAGTTTGATCAGTCTGCTAACTCTGTTATGGTGCTAATCATGACCTTTCTACTAAGGCTGGTAAAATTATAACACATTAGGCTGCATTCTTCTCAGATGTCAAAAACACTTTTTTGTTGTTTTTCTTTTTTTCCAACACAGTCTTTAGAGTCACATATGGCATTGGAATAAAATGGAAACCTTTCATTTCTGGCCAGTGGAAATTAAAAATAAAATACATGTGTGTCAGGCTGTAGGTAAATGTGTTTGAATATCTTCACCTTGATCAATTCCTTTACAGAGGGTGGTAATAAACCATGGAATTCATGATAATTCATAACTTTTTTCTTTTTAATGAGGAGCAAAAAATTATAAAATTCAAATTTACTCCATAGGAAATTTAATCCATTATAATTCACAAACTCTGAAGTCCAAGATAGCAAAAAAAGTCCAGAAATATACCAGTAGCAACTTTAAATAAAAACCATACTGATAAAAGGAGTTAAATTATTTGTTATTTTTAAGGCTTAAACTGTAATTCTAGTGATCTTAATAGCCAGATACACTGTTCTCCTTGCTGCTGCTGCCAGCAGTAATGAGTGACCAGAGATTGTTTCTCTATGCAAGTAAAGCCTCCAGACCTCCAGCTTGTCTATGTCTATGTCTATGTCTATTATTATTCTGAAAGGTGTCTGAAACAGAAAAGGAAGTCTGTGAAAAGCAGAAAAAAGAATATATTTTTAAAGGTTATATTTATATAAACACTAGGGTGGTTTGACTGGGCTATACTGAGACCATATTTTCTGAAGTATCATGGATGTAGCCCTGTTTTTTTCAGAGATATGGGCTTCAAAATGTGCTTCAGGAAGTATATATTAGTTCATGCCTCTTCTGCACTGGAGGAGCTGCAGAGTTCCTTCTAGATCTCAGTGAGAAAAGTACAAGAACAGATAGCACAGTAGAATGGCTTTAATAAGAGAGAAATAGGAAAAAAAAAATATAGATAGCAAGTACATTTTACCTCCCTTCAGATACTGAGAACTTGCTTTTGTGCAGATGAATCCTCCCACAGCAGACTGTACATATCCCATCTGTGGAGAGGTTCACCCATACCATAGCTTCTTACATCGGATGTAACAAATGAAATTATACATCTTGTCTTGACAGGTAGGAATGTTATCTCTTTCATAATGCTCATCAGAGCATATCAAGCTGCACATATCTAGGAACTGTACCGAGAATCAGCAATTATCCAGGGTATTCCAGCACATTCCCTTACTTTGTTATATATAGGGATTTGCACAGTGGTCACTCGCTATGATGGAAGCTTTTCAAACCCTAAGTACAAGCCCAAATAAAGCAGACACGGCTTGCTCAAGATCGCTAACTCCTCAAATACAATATCTTCCTCAAGACTTTCAATACAATCTCGTTGCTTACATCGATAGTTTTGTAATGAGATCAGGACTAGTAGGTTGATATTCAAAGTGTTAACTCCACTGTTTTTTTGACATTTGTAGCTCTTCTTCTCCAAGTAAATCAAAGAATTGTGTATCTTATTTCTAGATTTAGAAAATGAGTGAGTGGCCTAATGTAAACTTTTGGTTAGTAAAGTCTGTGATCCTGTCAGAAAGGTAGAACTGTTCTCGGAAATATTTCCATTTTGAGTTTATTGTTCCTTTGCATACCCTGCCCAACAATACTACACAGCATCTGAGGAAATAAAAACAAAACAAAACAAAAAAACAAAACAAAAAAACCCCCAAAAAACCAAAACAAAACAAAAAAACCCCCTCTTAAATAAAGTACTCATTAATCAGGCCCACACACTAAGTTAATTCATAATCAATTATCCATTAAAAATAATTGGTTTAATCCATATAATTATCCTTTGCACAGGAACCAACCTAAGCCTTTGGAAAATTTTTAACTAAAAAAATGGAACATCTTTGCTGCCTAGTCCTGTCCATGTCTCTTTGCTTTATAATTCAATAGCTATTATTGTTCTTCTATGAAAAATGACATTATAAAAGTGTCCCAGTAATGAAATCCAGACTAACAAACTTCTCTTCACAGAAGTGTTAAGATTTTGTTAATTTCAGACAGTTTTCAAGCATCTGCTTATTATTTGTGATTGTCTCATTGAAATAAGGAAATCTGTTTGAAGTCTTTCTGTCTTTTTTTTTTTTTGTGTGTGTGTGTGTGTGTATGTAAAGAATCATAGAAATGCTGGCAATCTAGTCCAACCTGCTACTCATATTGGGACTACTGTCATCACAAGACCAGGTCAGCTTTAACTTGGTCTATTTGACTCCAGAAAAGCATCAAGGATGAATATTCTGCAACTTCTTTAGGAACATCTTCAGATTTCATCAAATCTCCTAGTGCAAACGTTTCTTCCTAATGTCCAAACCTCCCAAGCTGGAATCTGTGGATATTATCCATTGTTATACCATCTGCTACCACCAAAAAGAGTTTGTTGACACTGTCTTTGTAGCTTTTTCAAACAGTGGTAAGGAACTATTAGATTATCCTGAGCCTCCATTTCAACAGGTGAAAGTGGTCCAACTCTCTCAAACCTGCTTCATATGTCATGTATTCAAGGCCCCTGGTAATCTACATGATCTGATGATGATATCAATCCAAATGTAGTCCAATCTGTGGTTTGCCTTATTCCCAATTAGAATGTTTTGCTGCTTTGTAGTAAACATGGCATTCAATGTAATCCTTGGACCTTTCCAGCAGAGCTACTATTCAGCCAGTCATTTATTAGCCTGTAAAGACACATAATACATGACTAAATCCGCCATTAGTGTATAGCCTTTTACTTGTCCTTACTGAACTTCATGAGGTTTCTGTTGGCTCAGTCCTCAAGTTCATCAAGGTCCTTTTGGATTTAATCCATTCGAGTTGCTCATTGCTGCACTTGCACTGCTTCTTGTGAGGTTTGTCCTCCATTGCTTCAGATGGTTCCTGCTATAGTACTTCCTGTATCATGTGACTCAAATAATGGGTTACAACAGTTTACAAGTATATACATTACAATCTTCACCCTTGGTCCCTTTGGACCAGATTATAGGATTTAACATTGAATTGAAGTCCTCCCCTTGCCCCTGCTCCAGCATGGACTTATCCATGAGCCACAGTCCCTTGAGGGATGCAGATGCACAGACTTATCCACAGTCACAGATGTTTTTAAGTGTACCTACTGTGGTATGGGCTTATCCATGGCCATAGTCTCTTCAGGGGTGCACCTGCTCCAGTCTAGATTTATCCATGTCCACAGATGCTTTGAGGTATACCTTCACTGGCATCCACAGATGCTTCAGGGTGTACCTGCTCCCATGTGGATTTATCCACAGGTCACAGTCCCTTCAACTCGAGTGCACACAGGAGTTCCAGCAGCGATGCCCTGGCCATCTGCCAGCCCAGGCACATCGCCATTGCAGTTATCAGAATGTTCCCAGGCACAGCACAGTCAGATGATCAGCAGTACAGCAGTACAGTGGGCAGCGAAAGCAAAAAAGCAGCCACTGATGAGCACAAGACTCTAATACACAGCAAGGCAAGCAAGCCAATAGTAAGTAAACAGCTATAACAGAAGTAAATTCCATCTAGCAAACTCCAGTCAAATCTGTTGTTTTCCCGAACTTTTCAAAGCCTATGTTGGGCAACAAAAAGGACCGTTGTGGGTTAAACCTGGCAGGCAGCTAAACACCACCCAGCTGCTTGCTCCCCATGATGGGACAGGGGAGGGAATTGGAGGGGTGAAAGCAAGAAAACTCATGAGCTGAGATAAATACAGTTTAATAGGTAAAGCAAAACTCTGCGCGTCAGCAAAGCAAAATAAGGAATTAATTCACTACTTCCCATGGGCAGGCAGGTGTTAGTCATCTCCAGGAAACCAAGGTTCTATCAAGCATAACAGTTACTTGGGAAGATAAATGCTATAGCTCCCCCCCCGCCCCCCTGGCCCCCTTTCTGCTTCTTTCCCCAGCTTTTATTGCTGAGCACAATGTCATATGGTATGGAATATCCCTTTGGTCAGTTGGGGTCAGCTGTCCCAGCTTTGTCCCCTCACAACTTCTTGTGCTCCGCCAACCTATTCATTGGCAGGCCAGCATGAGAAACAGAGAACGCCTTGAGGCTGTTCAGCAATAACTAAACCATGGGTGTCTTACCAACACTGTTTTCATCACAAATCCAAAACATAGCACCATACAAGTTACTGCAAAGAAAATTAACTCTGTTCCAAGTCAAAACCAGTGCAAGCATGTAAACCTTTCTTTTCCCCATTCCAGACTTCATTTGGCATATTTTCAAATTTCCTGAAGGTTTATTCTGACTGTTGCTATAGTCAGATGACTATTAAGAGGTTGATTTTGGTGTATCAGCCCACTTAAATGTCCATTCATCTAGCTCATACTTTCTCACCTTAAATGACAATAGTGTGGAAACTTTACTGTGTAGATTGAATCTGTCCGTCTCCCCACATCCACATAGTCAATCATTTATCAGTTTGGTCAAGCATGGCTTGCCCTTGGTAAATCCTGCTTAACTTCTTTTATGTGTTTGGAAATGGATTCTAAGAGCACATACGTTGTGAATTTATAGGTGAATCTGACTGTCTTATAGTTCCCCAGGTTCTCCTTCCTGCCTTTAAAGATAAACATAACATTTGCCTTAAACCATTTGTCAGGGACCTCCTTACAGCAGTTTTGCAATCCTGTTAGCCAGCTCCTTAAGCACTTTTTTATTGTCTGTCTTTCCATTTCTTCTATGTGCTGTTTTTTCTTTTAGTTGATGATGAAGTTCCCTGCTTGGCTAAGACGACCTTTGCAAAATCTTGCTAGTTTTCCTTTAAAACAGGATGGTTTTATCCTGAGCTTTCAAAAAATATGCTTCAGAAAACTACGACCAATCAACTGCTTTCCTTTCCAACCACCCTTTGGATCGTGAATGCAATCGCTTCATGATTGCTTCAATGTTGTCCTTTGTGCTTCATTCACCACCACTTCTGCTTGTGAATAGCAGATCAAGCAGGCATTGCCCTTGGTTGGTCCTTCTAGCAAACAAATGAGGATACCGCTGCTGCATAGAAAATCAGTGTTTCTATTGAAAAATAAAACAAATCAAAACAAAAACTTGCCATATTCCATTACTTAAAAGAATGTTGGTTTCATTCTATTATGGTTACTACTGCTCACAGGAAAATGCAGTGACCCTCTCAGTGAATAGACAGGACATGATGAAAGAGTATCAGTCTGTTTGTTACTCTTTAATAAAGACTCTGCAAGGATCCTCAGCATATTCCTACGAAATAAATTTTGAGAGGCAAAGAGAGAATGTATTGGGTTTCACGGATCTAGCACTTAGTGAATTCATACACTTTCTTGTATGATGAACTGCAGTATGGCGTCTAACACTGCAAGCAAAGTATCCATGCTAAGATTTGGACACAATGTGCATCTACACACAATCTTCTAATTTGAAGGGGTGACATTTAGCTTGAATTTCCAGGCATACCATACCTTAGAATAAATATTAAAAATGAGTATTTCTAACATTCCTTTGTAAACAAAACAACACTTGCATGCAATACTCTAAACATCATGCGATTGTCTGGGGTTTTTTGCAAATTCTTTTAAACTTACTCAGGATCAAAATTAATTTACTTAAGTATTTAGATGTCTAGTATTTAACTGTTTAATCATCATCATTCCAATTTTAAGAATGTAGTTCCACAAAAATGTAATATTGAATAGTTAACATTTTTTTCAGATAAAATTTGCAATCTTTTCAATGAGAGAAAGAAAAACCAGATATTTACATAGAAATAAATTCTAGTGGGTGAATGATTCACTTGAAACAAACAGAAAAAATGTATGCACACCCACAAAATAGAAAATGGCATTTCAGTATTACTAATATCTAAAATCGAAATTAAACTAAACTTTATCTAACAGTATTTGACAGCCATTTATGTGGCTATTTATGTCAACAAGAGCAAGTCTAAAAGAATCCTTTTGTATGTCTGCTACAAGTTTTAATGTGTTTGTTCATGTAATAATGCATAGTATAGTGACGCATTGCTATATAAAATTAAGTCAAACAATTTGGCAGAATTTAACAACACTGTTTAACTACTTGAATGTAAATAATAAATGAACATTACATTTCTGGATCATATGTCTTTTGCTATTGGACATATTCAATATCTAGAGAATATGCAACTGAAAAAAAAAATAGAGTTCTTGGCTCAAAAGAAACAGCATTTATTAACTGTTTAAAGTATTTCAGAATATACTCTTTCATTTTGTTTTGTGACCTTTCCGCACCATGTTCTGAGTAGTTTAATGTCTGTTAAATTTCTCCCTATTATCGTGATAGCCAAATACTGAAGTGTATGTTTTCAAAGGTTTGTGTTTCAATCACGTTTACTCTCATTTAAAGTGAAATAAGTGCAAGCAAGGAAGCTCCCTATATGTAAGGGAGCTTGAAGATATTAAAATTAACAAATTTTTATGAACATTTTTTAATCAAATAACATTTATTTGAACAAGTGTTACCATGCCTGATATCGATGTGGTTTAGTTTTAATATGTATTTATTTCTGATTTCTGAATATGTCTGATGACTGATAGAGCAATGGAATGCAGAGACTCGACTAGAAGTCCATCTCTCATTTCAGATACTTGACCCTGTCAGCCCACCTAGCACTTCTGCACATTAATTTCCCGTCTGTAAAAGAGAAATGATAGAACATCTTTAGCTTCTAGGTCATTGAGTACATTCACATTAAAATAGCTGATAACACCATTTTCTGATATAGAATACAGCAACATTTGAAATTTAGATGGAATATATTTGAAATCTAAAGAGTTCTTAAGATTTATGATTGTTGGAGGGCTAGTGGTGTTTTTTTTTTTTTTTTAGAAGAGGTGCAGTAAAACTTCTGACACTGATGAATGATGTTGAATGAGGTGTAATGTCAATTCTAGATGAGAAGCTGCAATACATTGCGAAGAAACCCTCCAAGCACAACATCACAGCTGAACTTAAGTGCTCTTCGAATGCCCACCAAAATGAAGGTCCATTAAAGCAACATTTTTTAAAAGAGTCTACAAATATTCACCACAACATTTCCTCAAAAATCTGTTCGTGGGTGAAAAAGAACACACCATTTATATGGAGCTAAGAATTTATTGACAGACCAATTAATATTTTAACAGCATAATCAAAATGCAGCAATTATCATTAATCCTGTTACAAAAGAACTATAATTCATAATCCTAATTAATATAGAAAATTCACATTAATACTCTCATATTATTATAAATGCTATTGTTCACTAAAGCCAGATAAGGCCAAGGTAAGCTCAGGGAAGCCCTGAGTGCCTGCACTGCCAGGTCAATAGAAACCTCATGGCTTTGTACTAGTAATGGCAGAAATCGTATTTACTTGTTTATAACAAAATCTATGTGGACCTCATTTTTATACCAGACCTTTCAAGCTTGTTTACTTCCTCATGTAATCACCTATCCAATTTTAATGTCCAGATGCCCATTTTTGCAGATACATTCAGCTTTATTTCAGCAGAATTTGCATCTGATGTTTTTATTTATTAATATTAAAGTCAAGCCTAGATGAAAAAAAATGAGAGAAATCTAATTAATTTGAAAGAAAAGAAACCCAGGGGGAAGTTGAAAGGCAGTAAAATTTAAACAATGCAAAGGAATACAAATAATTTTGTCCTGTAGACAATGAATGTTGACAGAGCACGTAGCCTGCTTTCCCTTGTGCAAGTCAATAATATCATATTCCTTTACGAGAAACATTCGGCTAGACTTTTTGTGACACAGACCATAATGAAAAAAGGGCCCAATATTATTTGAGGAAATAATGACTTAGGGAGACATAGTCTCTACATACATTACCCCAACTTGCAAGGAAGAATTATTATACACCAAACAACTGATCCTGGAAAAAAGATGTCTTTTCAAAGTAAAATCTCTCTCCCTGCTAATAATGGTAACGTCTTCTATTTTCTACTGACTAATTCTAAGGTATTTTTTTTAACAGAGACAAAAAGGGTGTTTAAGAAACCTGTTTATTTTATTATAGGTGAGTGGTAAGCAACTGCATAGTCAGGTTTAGCCCTGTATCTCTCCTCTTTTAAAATATGAAGTTGAACTCACCTTCACACATGCTGTGAGAATATATTGTCCAGGAACAGATGCATCTGTTTTCTAAGACAGGTCTCTATATGTATTCTTGTTGAACTCGTTCTACAGTTTATGACCAGCTGAGTACTGGCTGGACAAAGACACGAACCTGTTTCCCAGAATGTGAGTGAGGACTGTAACAAATCGCTATAGAATTGGTGCTCTTCCATGGCTCTTTCCAGTGCACTGAAAATTTAATTAAATAACTGGAGCAGATCCAAGGCCACGGCACCAGAGTATTTTGCACTGCAAACTTGAAAGGACATTTTACTAGTTTGTGGGAAGCCTTAATGCTTCACAAATTGAAAATTAAATAAGAGGGGTTCTTCTTTGGCCTATATTCAGAGCAGACAAATGTACAAATTTCTGTATATAATGGTGTCTGAGTTTGGTTAGCTGGAATCATACATTGCCTGTTGCTTTTTCACATTTAGGAACTATTCATTGAAATATTTCATTCCTAACTAGTGAAGCAAATACACATTTATGGCAAAGTACTCGCCAAAGAACTTAGCTCTCCATACCCAGATCACCTTATCATTCATACTGTATGAGTGTTAGTTCATTCTGAGACTACATTTTTAAGTTAAAGGACAGGCTCCCAGTGGAGAAAAAACAACCTTCCATATGATTCTGATGTCTGAGACTGTACCATGCTTATACTCTTTCAATCTACACAATCCTTCAGAGCCCTGTTAGTAGTGCCAGCACCCTTATACAAGAGTCTTTGTCATATAAGCTATGTTCTCAGTTTTCTACTATAAAAACTACACTTGGATTTTCTTATTACTATTATTTCGGACATTTTGTGGTGAAAGAATCACATAAAACATGATAATCACATCTTAGACCTATAACACACCACATGAGGTTTGGACTGGGATCTGGTGTCAAATGAATTGTAACAAGGATGTGGCCTGTCTTCTCCAGAAGAAGCTACTGTCCCATGGCTTGCAGGTAGGAAATAGCCAGTAGAGTTTATACATCTTGCAGTGTAATTTAAGTTTGTGTGTCCAATGTTTAAGCAATGATGAAAAAAAAAAAAAAAAGAGAGAAAGAGCATCATAGGACCAATTAGCAGACATTCAACTGAGGAAAGAAGTGGACATATCCTTAAATGTAAATCAGTGTTAGTGACTGATTTCAGTATCTAAAATGGTTAAATATTTACAGAAATGTTTACAGAACAAGTCCCCATATGATCAAACCCATTTCAGGGATAAAGAATGTTGGAGATTCTTTGATGGATGTTTTCCTATTTATGTTATAGAATGATTCCTGTGTGACATGAATGCCATTGTTAGCAAATCCAATCCTTCATTTCTTTCAGAAGTGACATCAAAGACTTTCAGGTCCTTCTAAGCTCGTTTGAAAATGCAGCCTCTTTGTTATTAATTTCTGACTTGATTCTTTTTTCCCCTGCTTTTAAAGGTCTCATTGATTTGAATTAAACTGTCCTCAGGCTCAGCTTGGTAAACTTTATTATGTCTTTCCCTGTTTTTTTGTTGTTTTTTTTTTTTGGGGGGGGGGGGCAGAGATAGGAGGGGGGAGGTTTTTTGCAGCATGTTTGTTTCAGCTGTTTTTCCCTAAGGTTTCACAGTTCCATATATAATCCATTTCTGTTAATGATGGTGAAATGCTAACAGCAATGAAAGCACTATTCAGTTTTTAAACATTATGAGCTCCTTGTTGTTGAAATGACATCTGAACTTTTTAAATCTAGAATGAGTTTCAATGTACTTAGAGTTTGTCTATTTTCTACCTTCTGCTCTAAACACTGACTGCCCCTTCAGACGAAATATCCTATCTCATTTTAATATGTCAGAAAAGACCAGGAAAATGCTGGATGTTGCTAATTTCTGTATTGTACTTTTCCCAGTGACAGGATGCTAAAGTACAATAGGCCATTGTTTACCTTCTCATATTTCTTATTCTTTTTTAGTCTACCAGCTGCAAGAGAAGATCACCAAAAAGATAAAGATACTACAGGTTTCTGAACTTTTGTTACATTCTGCTTCTTTTTATTTTCCTTTAGCACTTTGTTTTATTAAGAAGTAGCATTTTTGGTAAGAAACTATTTCCTTGGTAAATGAAACCATTATGTTTTTATAGCCAACTTCAGAGCCTGGGGTTTTTTTTGTTTGCTTGTTTATTTTTACATTACACAAACAGACATGACAATATTGATTTGTGTGTTTATATTTTATACCTTACTAAGAGTGTTTGGGAAGTTCACAAAATCAGAGTTTATCAGTGCAAGAAAATGGTTTTACTTTTGCAGTTACATTTCTCCACACTGTACCATTTGTTTATCAGCAGCTTATAATTGTTGCCCTTGAATTTGTTAGGAGGATATAAAGTGACTTGGACCACACGTTGAAGACTGTACTCCCTCACTGTCCCTGCTGTAACTGCTCTCTTAGAGAGATTAATTTTCCAGTACTGTGATTCTAAGAACTTTCACAAGTATTAAATTGATTTTTAAAATACAATCAGTCATGTAATCACAGAATCACAGATTGGTAGGGGTTGGAAGGGACCTCTAGAGATCATCTAGTCCAACGCCCCTGCTACAGCAGGATCACCTAGAGCAGGTTGCACATGGTCATGTCCAGGTGGGTTTTGAATACCTCCAGAGAAGGAGACTCCACAACCTCTCTGGGCAGCCTGTTCCAGTGCTCTGCCACCCTCACAGTGAAGAAGTTTTTCTCTTATTCAGATAGAACTTCTTGTGTTCCAGTTTGTGCCTGTTGTCCCTTCTCCTGTCGCTGGGCATCACTGAATACAGAGCTACAACTCCATCACAGAAATCTCAGAGCACAAAAGCAGGGCTTGAGCTTGTGTGCTTGATTGCCAGAAACCTAAAATAGACTTTTTGTTTTAATTACAATCATTCATGTATGCTAATACTTTTACATAAGGACTAGTCCATAAATCAGATTATCCAATGCAATATATATTCTTATTCTCTTTATCTAACACAATAGCAATATTCACATTATATAACTACTAATTAGCAGGCATAAAACCAAAAATATTACTAGATACCAAATGACATGATCTTGCTAACAGCTATAGATGTAAGTACTTTGTATATACCCATGAACATTTGAGTAAGGGAGGTTTCAGTAAAGCATCCAGAGACAAACTTTTCAAAATTATTAGTCATCTTTTTAGTACTTTGGTTTCCTAGAAAAAGTGAAAGAAATATTGAAAAAGTAATCCATTTGATTTAATTGATTTAGAAAGATGAATTTTAAAATATGCTAAACTGTTTATGAAGAGCAGTGTATTGTGGCTTAACTGAGATAGAATCACAGAATGGTTTGGGTTGGAAGGGACCTCAAAGACCATCTGGTTCCAACCCCCCCTGCTGCGGGCAGGGACACCCTCCACTAGACCACGTTGCCCGAAGCCCCATCCAGCCTGGCCTTGAACGCTTCCAGGAAGGGGGCATCCGCATGTCTAAATTAAATGTCTAAATGTTTTGATGTCTAAATTAAAAGTATAGTGGCCCCAGACATCTTTCTTTTTGGCATAGACTGTGCTTTTAAAGTGTTTATTTCTACATGATTGTGAAGACAGGTACTTCAAATTTAAGCATCTAACCTCAAAAGAACACCTGGTCTGACCTTTCGTAGAAAGGGGAGCCTAGATGAGATTATCTAGCACCCTGTCCAATTGCATCTTGAAAACCTCATGAAGAAAGAGCACAGAATCAGATTAGAAATCAATGATAACTTGAATTCATAAATTGACAGAGAGTTCTAACATGGATATGTGCTGATGACAGCATGGAGAAAAGACTTCTGCTTTGTGGTTCCCCCTGCCTGTCCACCCAATGGTCTTATTATTGCAGATATGATTTGAAACACAGATATGTAGACTTCATGGGGCAACAGGAAAAGTTGTGTGTCAACATATCATTGTTAAGTAAAAATGAAAAAAGATTGAATTCAGTGGTACAGATTTGCTCTCACTCTTTAATTCATATTGTTAATTTTCTTAATAGAACTACAATTCCTTGGTTTTCCTGTCCTGAAAAACAGCATTGGAGAAAACTTAAGCAATATGCAAGGGTTAGAAGCTGTATAAAAGCTAGACTTGGACTACACAGAGATATTCCCTGTGCTTCAAGAGCTTTGAAAGAGATTAAATGGTCTAGCTACAAATCCTAGATTTTTTTGAACCATAGCATTTGAAGAATGGATTATCAGCTTCCTTTGAAGCAACAGAAATGTTGTTTTCTTTGTGCAAATAGAATAGAAACATGAGTTTCAAATTATGATTATCTAAATTTAGATATGTGAAAGTTGTATCAAATGATTAAAGCACCAAGGAAGTTAAATTGAAGCATATCAAAACTACTGATAAGTAAGTATCATTTCAGAAAACAATAAAGCTTATGGTAATTTAATTATGTATTTGAGGGTAATGAAAACTTATCCTCAAGAGGAAAGCACAAGCAATGCAAATGCTAAAAAGTGATGTGATCTTTAAAAAGTAACTTGAAATGCAGGTCTGTCTTTTCCATCCATAGGATGAACAGCCTTATTTTTGATATTCAGCTTCACTACTTAATTCGAGACGTATGTCTATCCTGACTCTGAACACTAACTATTACATTCTCTAAGTCATATTTCACTAGTACTTCAACAGCACTTTCAGTGTCTTCTTTTTCTTGATCTGATTTTTGAAGTATTTAATAAGTAGAACAAACATACATCAGTAATTCAACAGGATCAGTGATGAGATTTGCAATGCCATTTTTATTTTAAAATCTTCTGGATGATGTCACAGTAGAAACACTTAGACGCTGAGAATTTTAGATCGTGTCCCTATTTAAGAATCTAGAAGGAATTTATTTTTTTTGGTAAAACCCATCCTCAGTAGTGTTCTGAAAATCTGATTCTAAGCACTGAACAATCTGCCCTTAATAAAAACATGGTAATAAGGAAATTCATACTTCATTTCCAGCTGCACAGACTGCAGTAGCAATTAATCAAAACCCACACCAATGTAACAAATTTATTTCCATCTGAATAATCAGAAAGCTCTGAAAAAAATCCAGAATATTGTGCCTATACACTGTAGTGGGTTTTGTTATCCCAACCATTTGTTCTGTACTATAGCAAAAGCATTTTTCCTACCTGTCAAAAACCCCATTTTGTCTTTATTGTTTTAAAATGACAAGTCAGTTTGGCAGCAGCTACAGTATCTTTTTTCCCATGACATTATTCTCCCCTTGATAGTGTTAATTAATAATTTTCAAAATATTATATTATGTGTTATGCTTTAAAATATGCAAATTCATGGAGCATACCCACTCTTTCTATATTATTACCAGACTTGTATAACCTCTACTAATCTGCCTCATTTATTAATAATAATAGGAAACAGATCAGTTCTACCTCACGTCTCAGCCACATGTGAGAACTGAGAACATTGGGAACATTCACAACAGGCATGTGCTATAATCCATCTGCCACAAGCTTATGCCGTCAGTGCTAGATGAGAGGGATGTGACATTATATTAGCTTCCAACATTTTCCCAGACACTGTGATACTGAAAAAAAAAAAAAAAAAAAAAGGATTGTGTAACCTGTTACAGATAGATTCACCGCCCCAAAAAAATAATATCAAAACTAAACCTATTTTGTAAGATTTTACTTTCAGAGCTAAAAACTAACTAAAAAAAAATAGTGTAGAAGTATAATTTTGATTTTTATTTTCTTTAGGGTGAACAAATGAACAGTACTGTTTTTCTGACTTTTCATAATTTCTAATTGCTTGATGTGCTCCCATACTTGAAATGACAGAGTTGAAAACTCATGGTTCTCTGACACACCAAAGCTAATATTCATTATGAGCACAATGTGATATGAAAATGGATTTTAATGATTAAATTTACACACTATGGGAAGGGTTTTTCAATATGTTTATTCTGGGCATAACTTTATTCCAGTGAAGTTTACTGAAGCATTTCAATGTACCTTTTAGGCCAAAAGCTTGCAAAACCCCCCGATCCTGCAATATTAAAACCCTGTAGGTTTTATTCAAGTGTAAAAGTACAATACTTAAAACACACAGAGCAGTAAGTTTGTGGATGTGTATATGTAAGTATGGGGTTTCAGCCTTGGTGGATAAGGGAAGAGCAATTATGTCATGTGCCTGGACTCATGCAAAGCATTTGACACTCTCCTGCATGACATCCTTGTCTCGTAATTGGAGAGACATGGATTTGATGGATGTACCACTCGGTGGATAAGAAATTGGCTGGATGGTCACACTCATTGCAATGGTTGCAAGAGTTGCAGTCAATGACTTGATTTCCAAGTGGAGATCACTGGCAAAAGGATTTTCTCAGGAGTCAGTACTGGGACCGGCACTGCTTAATGCCTTTGTCAGCGAAATGGACAGTGGGATCGAGTGCACCCTCAGCAAGTTTGCTGACGATACCAAGCTGTGTGGTGTGGTCGACACGCTGGAGGGAAGGGATGCCACCCAGAGGGACCTTGACAGGTCTGTGTGAACCGCATGTAGTTCAACAAGGCCAAGTGCAAGGTCCTGCACATGGGTTGGCACAATCCCAAGCACAACTACAGGCTGGAAGCAGAATGGATTGAGAGCACCCCTGAGGAGAAGAACTTGGGGGTATTGATTGATGAGAAGCTCAACATGAGCCGGCAGTGTGCGCCTGTAGCCCAGAAAGCCAACTGTGTCCTGGGCTGCATCAAAAGAGGTGTGACCAGCAGGTCGAGGGAGGTGATCCTGCCCCTCTACTCCGCTCTTGTGAGACCCCACCGGGAGTACTGCGTCCAGCTCTGGGGGCCCCAGTACAGGAGAGACATGGAGCTGTTGGAGAGAGTCCAGAGGAGGGCCATGAAGCTGATCAGAGGGCTGGAGCACCTCTCCTATGAAGACAGGCTGAGAGAGTTGGGGTTGTTCAGCCTGGAGAAGAGAAGGCTCCAGGGAGATCTAATTGTGGCCTTCCAGTACCTGAAGGGGCCTACAGGAAAGATGGTGAGGGACTGTTTATGAGGGAGTGTAGTGACAGGACAAGGGGTAATGGGTTTAAGCTGAAGGAGGGTCGATTTAGATGAGATGTTAGAAAGAAATTCTTTCCTGTTAGAGTGGTGAGGCACTGGAACAGGTTGCCCAGAGAGGTTGTGGAGGCCCCATCCCTGGAAGTCTTCAAGGTCTGGTTGGATGGGGCTTTGGGTAACGTGGTCTAGTGGAGGGTGTCCCTGCCCATGGCAGGGGGGTTGGAACTAGATGATCTTTGAGGTCCCTTCCAACCCAAACCATTCTATGATTCTATGCAAACAATCCCATTTCTTAAAGCCTGTGCATATAAAAGATTAGAGTTATTATTAATTCAAATAAACTGTATCCTTGGCACACACACACACATAAATGTGATTATGTTGTTGTTTGTACAGTACCTGACCTCTCTGATATTTTTAGGCAACATTTTAATAAAATTAATACTTTTATATAAATATTTTTATCCATCTTTTTGAGATCATATTTTATCGCATTTCTTTCGGACTGCATTAGTCAGAAAGGAATTTTAATTTTAAAGATTTTGTTGGTGTGTGTGGCCATTGGCCTTTTTATTCTAGTCCCTATCTATAAAATAACTTCTTATTTTGAAAAGCTCCAAATCAGTGAGTCAGCCACATTCACTGGTTTATTTTTAAAATTTTCTGCACTTATAAATAATTATACTACAACAGGGCCTTTATGGCCTGTACCAAATAATTGAAATAATGAATCTCTTTTACCTCTTTTATCCCTCTTGTTCTTTTCCCCTCCCTATAAATGTCTGAAAAGCAGTGTCATTATCTTGTGGTTTTGTTCTTAACATTTATATTAAGTTTTAAAATAATGACCTCATTCATCAAAACAAATACCTAGCATCCTGACCAATACCATCTCACTGCTTCTTTCTATTCCAAATGAGACTTCTTACATCAGTCTGTAGTATCTTCTTTTATATTTTATCTTGTGAAATGTCTGGGATAAGTTCATCGTTTTGTTCAGTGTTTGTACTGCTCAAGGGAGACCTAGACTGTTACAAGGACCCCTAGGCAGTACAGTAATGTAAAAGATAATTCAGGAAAGGGAGCATATTTCAGTGTGACACATCTAAGAAAATGGAAATTCTACAAAATAATAGATAAGGCATCAGTACATATAAAATCACGAACTGTTCAGAGACAAATGCAATTCAATGCAGGTCAAATATGACTACTGCAAACCAAGGATATGGACAGAACCTAGTGTTAGCACAGATGAGTCTTACACCTTTCTATTAAAAGAATAAATACATGAAAATATATCTGACATTTTTATTTTGCCAAAATGATAATTGTAGTGGGTTGACACCAGCTGGCAGGTAAGTCTCCATGCAGTTGTCTGCTTACTTCCCCTGGTTTTATTACTGGGCATGACATTATATGCTGTGGGATATCTCTTTGGTCAGTTGGGGTCCACGGTCCCAGCTGTGTCCCCTCCAAGACTCTTGCCCACTCCCAGCTTACTTTGGGGGGCAGAGTGAAACCTTAACTCTGTGCAAGCACTGTTCAGCAATAGCTAAGACTTTGGTGTGCTATCAACACTGTTTTGGTCACAAATCTAAAATACAGCTATACAAGCTGCAGTGAAGAAAATTAACTCAACTGTAGCCAGATCCATTACAATAATGAAGGACTTGACTTTTTTTCCCTTTTTTTTTTTAATCCGTGTTCATTAAAATACTATATTTATTGAGTTTCCTAAATATAAAACGGCTTCGTGAGAAATGTTATTGCTTCTTGAAAAAGCAAAGTGTATACCAGAATCTCCTGTCCCTCTTCTAATTGCACTGAAGAATCTAAAAACGAAGTGTATGTTTTATGGTCACAATAACACTTGTTTTATACTTTAACTAATATTCTCTTGTTGTTTTTTAATTTCATGGCTTAAGTGAAAATATAGGGGGAAATTATCTTCAAATGAGAATATTGAGAAATTGTGAACAATAATTATTTTGGGTTTCTTTAATGCATGCCAAAATATGATACTGTTTCATGGATATTTAGTTAACAGATTTGTTCTTCTGTTTCTGTGAAACATATTATTTATTTTGAGTGTGCAATAGGTTTCAAACAATAATTATTTAGTGAGAAAACGTTTACAGATAGATACTAAGCTCTGGTACCATTCTGCTATGCTATGGTATTGCTAGAAAGGTAAGGAAATAAAGCAAAGGAATAAAAAACAAGCTACATCTAATTATGTATTTCCTATTGTTGGAACTTAAAGAAAAAGAATTTTTATTCAAAACCACATACATTTGTGTATATTTCACTCAGAAGATTTCTGTATATTTTGTTGCAGAAGATGCCCAATTCATGTTGCCACTCACATACATGAAATCCCACCTTTGTTTTAGAAATCAGTAGATATGATGAGAGATGTTTTGAAATATCAACATGAATTATGTGTATACCAAAACATCCAGCAAGCAGAGAAGTATTTAATACATCACCTTAGCGCCGAAAACCCAAGTTTAGTCTCTTACAAAGGTACTTAATACCAGGCTAACAAGCCATCTGGGTGTAAGAAATGCCTCAATTAAACCTACAAAATAGTAAATAATACAGGGAATGATAGGTAGAGAACATGTGGTGAGAGATCTTTGAAGAGAAGTTTTAGTTACACTTCAGTTGAGCCTAACAATTATACAGCAAATGATTCCTGGCCTTTGTTGAAGAAAATAGGATAGACTCCTTTATTTATCCAAGAATGTAAATAGAGAAGTCCACTGGACAGATGGAAATCCTGCAGCATTTGAAAGGCTGGAAAACTCTATAGGGCTTCTAGTGATATACCTGATAATATTAGAGCTGATGATACTGAGATACAAAATAGCCTGAGTAAAAGAAATTCTAACTGCTCTTCCTACCTTGGACAACAAGTTTGAAAGTGTTTGTAGATATGCCCAGTACTGAGAACACAATAATTTAGAACGAAATCCATGCACCAGTTTTGTGTCTGTACAACATAGCCAGTGCTGCAGATATATAAGAGCAGCTTGTTTCAGCTTACTCTTTGTAAAGCAGCACCTTTAGCATGTCACAGTTATAAGGTGTCAGAGAATATCCAACAGCATCACTTAATATGTTACCAGAGCTGATTCCCTTTTTTTCTTTTCACTTCATGAATTTTCAGAAGTATGCTTTTTAGTCTTCATATAATTACCAGTTCGAAACCTCACAGTTAAAATGAAGCAAAAAGATATATGTTGCTTTGAGGTATACCACAACCTTGTCATTTTACTTGGAGACTACACATTGATGCAAGCTCACTCAAATTTCTAACCAGGCTCATTTAGAAGTTTTAGAAAATCTGGAAAGCCTTCCATTTGATTGTAACCCTACTTATTATACATACCTACTCTTTAAAACAGACAAGCCCTTTTAAGTTTCATCACAGAATTTTCATTTAGTTCTAAAAGTAAATTGAACATTTATTTTTAATTAAGTAGAAATAATACACTAATTAGAGCAGCAATTACATTGGCTGATTTCACTTTTGTCTTCACTGTAGCTATTTGTTTTCCTCTGGCTTTATCGATATTGCCTGTTTTCAATCCTGTGGTACATTAAGTTCTTGAATCTGAAATGCTGTTGGTTATCTTCCTTTTTCACACATGGCCAAATTCCTGAGGATTGTAATACAAATGGAAAATGCATTAATAGTTCCTTATTTTCTAAAAAAAAAAAATTAAATAATCTATAATATTCATTTGAATAATGGTTCAAAGGGGAACTCTGAAATGTGATTGAACAGTGGCATATAACAGAAAATATTTCGTCGAAGTACTCTTTATAAAAACAAATAATAAGCATTTTTTCAATATTTACATTTGCAATCAGATTCTTCTGTGACTTAAACTGTCAATACTGGCTGTCTATGCTTTCCCTACTATTAATAGAGAGATATAATTACCCCTAAAATGGGATTATTCTTATTTTAAGAGAGGTATCTAAGATGTCCATTTTGATATAAGGAAAAGTTATATAAATTGGACCTTTACTACTTGACAGACAAATGATAGCAAGGGGACATTTGGCAGGGAACAGAGTTTTTCATCATTTTATTAAGACTTATAAGACATTAAATGAAATTATGAGCAATACATTTAAGAACCCACAAGACTCATAGTTAAGCTACAGAACTTGTCTTATTAGACAATGGAAGAAAAATCCATCAAATCTTTATAAAATACAAGGAGAAATATTAAAAAATCTGACTCCTGAAATCCCCTAACAATGGAACTTTGGCAGCTGAGGAAGGTATTCTGGGGGAAGTATTATTTCATATGTTCTTAGAATATTTGGGATACAGGTAATACCTGTTAGAGTACTTATTAGTTAATCTAATAATGAGTTACTTATTTAGAAGCATATATATACTTAGATACATATACGTGTGTGTATATAAATATATGTATATACTTAATTATTACTCTGATAATTAGTTACTCTAATAAACTCTATTAAAGTTAAAGATGTGACACCTGACTGGATATGTAGCCTGACATTGTGCAGCTGCACCAAGACAATTACCTAGATGGCTAACTTGGACAGTAATTTTTTAATGGCTAAAGTTAAGTTGGAAGAATTCCACCATTATATAGCTAATTTAGAAGAGTTAGAGAGAAAAATAAAAGTGGGTGGTTTTGGGGGTTTTTTTTGGTTTTGTTTTTTTTTTTTTTTAATTTATAGGACCAAAGTAGAATTGTGATTATGAGTTATTTGGAAACTGGAAGAAAGATTTGTGTTCCAGAGAACCAGTTCTGATTTAGATTTAGTTCTTAGTCATTTTCAAAATTAGAAAAACACATTGACTAATGGGAGTAGGTTAAAAATCCCAAGAAAGTCATACTTTTTGTGTGATTGCACTGTAAAGTGGAAGAAATCACATGATATTTCCTATTTCTGGCACAGTCCAAAATGCTAGGAGTAAGTAATATGTTATTGGAAACTGCTCATGCTGTAGTATGCAGTTTCTGTCTCAAACTTACAATTCTGCAGTGTACAAATGGTGCTCCAAAAGTTTCATTTTAACTGCATTAATTATCTGAGATGATAATTCTAATCACTATGAGCTCCCAACACATTTAAGGAAAATGATTGGCACCTGCATAGAGCAGTTCATCCTAAGAGCCCAATCTCACCCTGGAGGTGCACATGTACTCCTATTGCATCTCTTTAGAGACAGTTAAAGGAAATTTCTTCAGCAAAATTTGACTTTATATTCAGAATAATTACTTTGGAAAATCAATTCTTACTGTCTAAAATACTCTAGAACTTTAATTTAGTCATCAATTACATTTGGAGATAAGAAAGGTGTATATTCATGTATCTAAGTCTCTTTTAGAATTAGCTCAGCCAAAGAATAATATTTTACTTTCCTAAAATGACAACAGTTAGAATTATTTTATCTGAAGGTTTTGATCAGGAAGAAAAAGTGAATATTAGGATTAGGGAAGCATAATTTAATCCACACTTAATTAAAAGTTACAGCCTAGAGAATTAGCTTCAGGTTCATTGCTTGAGGCATTTAGATTATGCTAACATTCTCATCATGAATCTGTATTTTTGTTCCTTGCAAAACATTATTTTGTTATAATTAACCTCTGTTTTTATTTCTTTGTCTTGCATAATAACGCCAAAGGCATATTCACATTTGTCATAAACCATCCTTTCAAAAGCTATCCATTTAGTTCCTTTTGTTGAAGGATACATACTTTTTTTACACTTAAAAAGCTGTTTCATAACATGAAATCTTTGCAAATGGCCGTGTGCTTCATAAAGAGCCTCATACTGAATTGTCTACAAGATAAAATAGTGGGATTTTAATACTTAAAAGCTTCAACAGTAGTATTCTGAAGAATCTAGATATTAATCCTGTCATCCATCCCATACAACAACTCTGTACTTTGGACCTGCTTCTTCAGATAGAGGGCAACCCCCTGACCCTCATCTTCCCTGCCTGTTTTTCCTGAAGAGCCATGTGAGCTGCTCCACTGTGTCTTAGCTATTCCAACAGCATGTGACTGCATAAGTTGCTCTAGTTACTCCTGTTAGTTTCTCAGGCAGTGTGCATTTGGGCATGCACATTTGAGACTGGAGTCCTACCCAATTTGCCATTCCTGAGGTCTCTTGTAACTGTCTTTATGCACTCTTTGCTTTCCACCCATTTTCTCACTTAATTATGTGTTTTTATCTCCTTCCTTCATTATTCCCATTTTAAAGTTCTCTTCACCAGCTTCACCAACCTGCTGGCAGAGATACTTTTGCTGTATTTGGTCAGGCACAGTCCATCTCTTCCTAGTGACATCAGGCCTCAAAGAGCTCTAACTGGACTCCAATAACCTTGACCCTTGCATCCAGAGCCAAATAATCGCTCTTGATATGCTTGAGGTCCCTGCGGAAGTATCATTGTTTCCCACACAGATGAGCAGCAAGGAGGCTTAGTCCAAGGGTTGGACCAATGTCAGCGGTCTCTCCACAGCATCCCTCATCCAAGAGCATGGCAAGCTGCAATGCATCCCTAGGCAGCAGGTCAGTTTGACAGATGGGAACTTCCATTTCCCACAGTCAAGAATCTCCCATAACTACCACCCATTGCTTCCTCCTGATGCAGATGCATAATTCAGGCCCACTGTGGTGCCTGCCCAGGAAGAACTTTATACTAGCCCTACATGATACCAAGGCACTAAACCTATTCTGCAGTTGTAGGTTTGGGTGGAGAAGGAGCCATCCTCCTGCTGCCAGAAGCCATACACTCCCAGCTTTCACCATCGCAGGAGTCTCCATTTTCCACCAAAATGAGTGCAGACTCTGGCTGTTCCTCCTTCTGTGCAGCTGGGGGCTTGGGATCTTGTCTCTGCAGGGTCTCTGTAAGGGTCCTGTCAATCTCATTTTCATTTTCCCTGATCTGCACAGTCTGCTCACCACCTCCTGCAGCTTGTTTGCTAGGTGACACAGCTTCTCAGCCAGAGCACATACACAGCCATGGGCATCATCCTCACTCGCTTCAGACTCGGTGGGAGACACCTGGACTCCCTGCAGCCCAAGCTTTGTCTGAGAGGAAGTCTCTAACGTGCTGAGGTAGTTGCTTGTGTTGGGGCTTGGGTACTGTGCCCTGTGGCACATCATCACATCTTGAGCAGTCCCATGCTGTCCTCAGTAGCTGCTGGCTCCCTTCCACGTGCCCTTCTGCACAAACTGCTGTGCAAACTATTGCATCTGTGAGCTGCTTCTGCTTACTGTGTTCATGTTTGATGGTCACACTCACTTTAGCCTGCAGGGATATTGGCCAAGGGTGTGCTGGGGGTGCAGATTTTGCTCTGGCTAGGTTTATCACATTACCAACAACAAAACAATACAGCAGGGGAAAAAAGCACTCAAAAATTACTACAGAGAAAGGGATTTAAAATTTTTTTAAAAGTAAAAGTGACATGCATTTTAGCTAGAGATCACTGTCAACATTCTGGCGCAGCTCAGCATATTTGCTTTTATGTCTAGCTGTACTGCCTCTTTAGCCCTGTGTGATTAACAGCTGGGTTTAGGGATTTCAGATTCTCCCTTTGGGACAATCACAGGCTTGCCAACCCTCAGAGAAATCTTTCTGGAGACCTGGCAGTAGGGCGAAGACAATAGGGAGTGCCCTACAGTCATTTCTGTGCTTGGAATCGCAGAATCACAGAATCACTCCAGATGGGAATTGTCTAGTCCAACCACCTCTGCTCAGGTTGCTCGAGGGCCTGTTCTGTTGGGTTTCAGAGGACAGAGACTCCACAACCTCCTGGGGCAACCCATTTCACTCTTTGACCACCCTCATAGTAAAAGTGTTCTTGTGTTTAAATGCAATTTCAATTTGTCTCTGTTGCCCTTGTCCTGTCACTTGTTAGAAGAGTCTGGCTGCAACAATTTTACTGCCCCTCATCAGGTGTTTATGCACATTGACAGGGTGCCCCTGAGCCTTGTCTTCTCCAGGATAAACACTCCCAGCCTCTCCTCACTTGACTATTGCTCCAAGCCCTTAATCATCTTAGCAGACCCTCTCTAGGATGTCCATGTGTCTCTTGTACTGGGGACCCCAGACCTGGACCCAGCACTCAATCTGTGGCCTCACCAGGGGGGAAGGATCACCTCCCTCCCAGGCAGGGAAGAATCACCTCCATCAACCTGCTGTAAATGTTTTTCTAATGCAGGCCAGGATGGTCGTGGCTTTCTTTGCCACAAGGGCACTTCTCCGTGCTTCCACCACAATTGGATTGGATGAAGTCAGTCCCTGGGAGAGCTCTGGTGGGCATTAAGCTTGTTTTCAGTGTTTGCTGGCAAGGCATATAGGACTATGGGACTATGTGAGGGAGATGAAGAAGGAGGAGAGCACCCATAATCTGGTGTCTGGTGCCCCTGCATTCCATAAGCAGGATGAGGGACCATTCAACAGAAACTCCTTACCTGAGAATATGGGCGTAGGGCCCCTTTAAATCCTCTAGGTGTGCAATACGTGCTAGAGAGGAGAGGTGTATTGCATAACTTGCTGCCTAGTCATATGGGTGCATAGAAATGCCCCTACGATACATTCCGTGTTGGGTCCTGTGCCACCATCTCACCGAGTGGGGTTGTGAGCACAGCATTTTAAGACGGAGTAGATTGCTAGCCTGGGCACAAGCTGTGCCATGCCAGCTGTCCTCACTGCCAAACATTTAGTGTACTCATATAGATGTGGCTATAGAAACAAAATTCAAGTATCATTCTAAATGTTTTATCTTTCTTGTCTCCAAATTAGTTCAAAGAGTGAACTGTTCCTGACATAACCTTCACATTCCAGACCACAGAAAATTACTTTTCTAAAAAGATGCCACAAACACAACATATTTTAGATGCCAAGAGGAGTTTAAGATTGGAAAGGGAGAAATATTTATTTTAGATAAGGGTAGTACAATATTGGATTAGGTGATCTGTTGTATCCTATGGTACCAGATAAAGGACAGCATTTTTAGGTAAAGAACATTGCTTTAAGTGGAAGAAATTCACAATGGATTTTAAGAAATACTGCTTTGCAGAGAGTGGTCCATAGGTGGAATATCTAAGAAACAAAGAGAATAAATGCTTTTAGGTAATCAATGAATACATCAACATTAACTGAAGGGTACTGAAGGGTGCTGGTAAGCTGGCAAAGCTTGGGTTTGCGTAGTCAGCCACACTAGCTAAATGCCAGAAGGGAATTCCTGACTGATCATACTAATTTCTTCCTAGATTTTCAGTGATTTATTTCATATAGAATTGCTTTTTTTGTTTCAATATAAACAAGCAATGAATGATTGTTCTTTTATGTTTTTAACTTTCAGTCTCTATGGGTTGGTGTGGACAAATTATTTGGCAAATTATCCCATTGCCTACATCTAATTCAACATTGCTGTGTACTGTACTATTCTTTCTGCTTTTGAAATTTCAAAATAAATGTCAAGTCAAAACCATGCAATACTTTTACAAGATGGAGATGAGCTGTTGTGATTTACTGGAAATGCCTTTCACATATACAACCTTCATTGGGGATCCCATATGCAGGTGTTCAGAAGAGGCATGGCTGGCTGTGTTGGTCTTTGGTTTATATGTTGAAAGTGTACTTTTCCATGACAGATTTCAGACAGCCAGTTCCTACGTATATATACACAGGAGCACTCAGCCTAAGAAAAAAGGCTGGGCAGTTTATAATGTTTATAATGAGACTAATTATAATGTATACAAATATGTATTTGTATGTATTAATAAAATATAGTCTATGTTTATAGTCCCAAGGAAGAGATATATGGAACAAAATTTCTTTTTAACTAGTCTGAATCTATGATTAACTTAGTCATATATACATTAATTTCACTTGCTGACCTTGTGCATGCTGATGGCAATTCTTATTGAGCATCAGACTTGCCTACTGTGTTAGAATACTTCCTTCTGAAGAATGCTCTAGGTGGTCTATAATTAGACCGATCACCTTTTTCTTTTTTTTTTTTTTTTTTTTAAGTAAGAGAAAGAAGCTAAAGCATCTTTGGTGGGGTACCCCTTTCATATTGCCTTGTCTACTTACTAACATGTCTTCAAAGTGCCTTTTAGCACGGCTGGAGATGTAGTCCATGTTAACAGGATTTCTCTGTTTTTTGAAATGTGGGACAACCTATCTGACAAAATAGATCAGAACACTTTTCAATTTTTTTTTTTTTTTAAAGTAGGTTTCAGGAGGTGGGATGAAGACTGTGGAGATGGAAAATACTTTGATTTAGCTGGTTGCCTATTTTTTGACACTTCTTATAAAGCAGCTATTATGCATTGACAATAGCATGTACAGATCTACCAATCAAAATTATTTAATAATTTTTATGTTTGACATTTATTTGTGAGGAGATAAAAATCCTGGCATCTTTGATGAAGTGTTAACTGTTTGCTGAGCTAAATATTTCACCTTCATATTCTAGAGGGGAAAAAAGGAAAATCCCTCCCAAAGCAAGCAAACTTCTTTGGCACATTTGTTAAAATTCAGATTTAAAGAACTGATGTATGTATTTGAACATCTAAATGTTTACATTAGTATACTATATAATATTTTTTACAGTATTATTTTTCATAATTAAGAATATATTATGTAACAAAATAAAATATTCAGTAATTTGAAACACTAGAATCAAGGCTTACCATGAATAATTAATTCTGTGCTTTGTGTATTTCTGACCAGCTTTTTAATAGCACACTAACATGGACTGGAATTTATTTCTTATAAATTTAGCCATCTAAAAGTTAGATTGCTAGTATAAGCTACACATGTAGGTTCTCTCTATAGTCACTTCAAAAAGATAGAGACATGGTATTATTTGCCTTTATGAGATATTTATCTCTCTTTAGACAATTAAACTGGAGTAGATGTTCAATTTTTACATGACTAAAGCTAAGTGAGACAAAACTTTTCATTTTTTTTCTTCTTTTTCTTTTTTCTTCCCCCAGATCTTGATTCCTTCACAGAACAAGATAGTGTTCTAAAAAGAAATCACAATTTCATAGGGATGGAATTACTTGTAAGTAGGGCTTCTGTCTTACTTCTTGAAGAAGTTGGAATTTGAGTAGCATATATGGTAGGGGACTACAAGAAAACAAAAAAGTGGTTACAGTTTCACTTTTGACAAGTGAACTAGCAGTCCTCCTTGATATTAAGCAAATTCCAGGAACACCAAGATGTGTACAACATATAAAAGCTATTCCTCCCACCTTAGTTGTGGTGGGTTGACCCTGGCTGGAGGCCAGGTGCCCACCAGAGCCGCTCTCTCACTCCCCTCATCCACCAAACAGGGGAGAAAAGATATACCGAAACGCTTGTGGGTCGAGATAAGGACAGGGAGAGATCACTCACTAATTACCGTCATGGGCAAAACAGACCAAACTTAGAGAGGGAATTCATCTAATTTATTACTAGGCAAAACAGAGTAGAGGAATGAGAAATAAAATCAACTCTTAAAACACTTCCCCCCACCCCTCCCATCTTCCCGGGCTCAACTTCACTCCCGGCTTCAACCTCTGCCCCCCTCAGCAGCACAGGGGGACAGGGAATGGGGGTTACAGTCAGTTCATCACACGGTGTTTCTGCCGCTTCTTCATCCTCAGGGGGAGGACTCCTCTCATCATTCCCCTGCTCCAGCATGGAGTCCCTCTCACGGGGTGCAGACCTTCAGGAGCAAACTGCTCCAGCGTGGGGTCCCCCACGAGGTCACAAGTCCTGCCAGCAAACCTGCCCTGGCGTGGGCTTCTCTCTTCACGGGTCCACCGGTCCGGCCAGGAACTTGCTCCAGCATGGGCTTCTCACGGGCCGCAGCCTCCTTCAGGTGCCTCCACCTGCTCCAGTGTGGGGTCCTCCACGGGCTGCAGGTGGAATCTCTACACCCCCTCATCCTTCCTCCATGGGCTGCAGGGGGACAGCCTGCCTCACCATGGTCTTCACCACAGGCTGCAGGGGGATCTCTGCTCCGGCGCCTGGAGCACCTCCTCCCCCTCCTTCTGCACTGACCTTGGTGTCTGCAGAGTTTCTTACATCTTCTCACTCCTCTCTCTGGCTGCAAAAGCTCTCTCCCTCTAAGTGTTTTTCTTCTTCTTAAATATGTTAGAGGCGCTGATGGGCTCGGCCTTGGCCAGCGGCGGGCCCATCTTAGAGCCGGCTGGCATTGGCTCTATCAGACACAGGGGGAGCTTCTAGCAGCTTCTCACAGAAGCCACCCTTGTAGCCCTCCTGCTACCAAAACCTTGCCATGCAAACGCAACACATAAGTATAAACACAGCCATCCCTAGATTCCTCTGCTTGTATTACTGGAGGGCTCATTGCTGCTGCCAGTACAGGCACTGCATATTATGAGAAACATGCCTATGGGCCTGGCAGATATTTGGTGCTGGTGACACAATACACATTCTATATGTGGGTCAGGAGTATTACTTTACAGTTGGTGCAATCTGCTCCCAGGGACTGAGCGCTTCTGCAGTTGGAGCACAGCAGTAGCACCTTTACGGCACATCTTCCAGTTCAGGGTAACCAAGAGGGATCCAGTTCATGTTTCTGAGACTGCTGCAAAATGACCTCACACACAGAAAGTATAGCAAAATGGGATATTTGCTTCAGAAACTTGTGGCTCATCAGAATTCAAATGCTCAAATGGACATCAGTACCTGATCAAGTGCTGCTTGATCAGTCTGGAGGCATAGGACTGGAAAATGCTGAAGATTAATGATTGCGAATAACCATATACAGTTCTAATACTATATTATAATAGTTTCAAGTTGGATGCCCACAGCCATTTGATGATGTTAACTTTAATTTCTTGTTCTTTACATCTCAGGAAAGAAATCAGGTATAACAGTATCTTTTGGACATACCAGGGACATTGAATTCCACTTTAATCACCTCTAAACAAGTTTTTACTTTTAATTATAGTATCAAAATTTATCCTCTTTGATCAAATTTATCCTCTTTGACCAAAGTGGGGCAAACGTTCTCTATCCCATTTGAAACTGAACTACAAGAAAAAAATCCTATGTAAGGATATTGTTGAAGCAAAGATTTGCATTTGTTGGGTTGAGCTATGTGCAGATGTTAATTTCACTAAATGAAATATATTAATCTTCTAGATATAAAGGCAGGAGCACAATGATTTGAATTTCCTTTTTGTTTTTTTTTTGTTTTGTTTTGTAACTGGCAAACACATAACAGTGTTACTACATAAGCAGCTGACAGTTTCAACTCATGTTTTATGGTCATTCTACGCTGTTTCTATATCTATTAGCAAACATATATATTCAAACACAAAATTTAAAGATGTCTGTTATTGTTCTGGTTTATTAGGCTATATGCAGACATTTTGTAACCTGATTAAAAAGATAATAAGACAATAATTTTCTTTTCAACTATAATTAGCCTGTATTTCAAGTTAATTGTGATACATCTTGTCAAATGTTTACATTGTCAGAAATGTACACTGGCAAGTTTCAGACCTAGAAACATAGCTAATAGCCCTGTGCAAAAGATATGAAGTGTTTCTGTGCTGTTTTTTAATTATATTTTTTGTTTATTGCTTTTTTTTTCTCTGTGAATAAGGATAAAAATTTCTCCCTGGAGGTAAGTGAACAGTTAAAAACTTTGAACTCAATGTTTTCAAGGCTTTTAATAGGATTTCCCAAATATTCAAAATTAATATGTGCAAAGCAGTCTTACCAGGCAAATTCTCTGCTACCTCTGGCAAGAACTCTTTGGGGTTTTTGCATAAATTTTGTAAACTGGTCATAGATGAGAAAAAGGTCAACCACTTGACGTTCTTTGACTTTACAGCAAATTATTCTGCAAGGATCCTGTTGTCACTCAACATAAAAACACTTTTAATTCAATAAATTTTCTCCAGTTTCTGTCGATGCACTTGAAATAAGAAAAAAAAATAAAATTGAGTTTGCATCTCCAGGAAGGGGTTTCTGATGAATACTTATGTTTCTAAAGTACTCAGCCCATTTCCTCCATGCAAAATTTTCCTGAAGCTTATCTCAAGTGATTATTTTGCCTGGTTTGCTTGTGCAAACAAAAGGAAAAGGAAATTGTTAGGTTTATCCATTTCCCACAAACATGCAGAATACCAATAAACTGAAAAATCAGTGGTATTGTTAGCGTGATACAAAAAGATGACTGGCTGTTACCATGATTTTGAAGTTAAACACACCAATTGAATGCAGATTATCCATACCACTTTGCAGCAAGTTACAGAAGGAACAAAGCAGCAGGCATCACATATGCATGCACAGGCACAGCTCCAAAAAAAAAGGAGAAACTGAAGCAAAATTAGAGCTGACCTCTTTTCTAAACAGGAGGCTACTGTGGTTAACTTGACTATTACCTAATTTAAACTGTGAATCATAGAAGGGACCTGGCCTTTACTCGCTGCTTGTCGTTGTCATGGAATCATTGATGACTGGCTGTACGACACCAAAAAGCAGTATCAGCAGGAAGACTCGCTCACTGGCATCCTACTGCTCCTTGTTCCTTCTGTCATGATGCATGAGTTCTATAGCAGCACTGTGGAGGAACCAACACATTCAAGAAAAAAAGATTCTGATCTTCCAAGGCCTGTGATTCTGTAACCCTTATTATCATGGATCAGAGCCATGAGTTTTCCCACTAATTTGAATAAGATTACATAGAGAATAAGATCCTTTCTGTCAAGCAGAGGTGGAAAGAATCAGTTGCCTGGTTAAGAGATCCAAACAGAATCTTCTCCCGATAAAGTCTGCAGTCCTGCTCTTCATCTGTCTGTTTACTTTTTTTCTCTTTATTAAATAGTGAAAACCTTTGAATTGTTCTCATAAGGATGAATAGCAAGGATAGGAACAATGATTAAGGCACTCTTCTCCCACATGGAACAGCTTTCAACAAATGCTAGACTTGACAGATTCATTACTAAAGTACTTCCACCTGTATTACCACTGAAAAAGTAAACTAGAGATGAGGAAAAATCTGTTGCTGGTTTGTAGTTTTTTCTCCTACATGTGGATAATGCTACCATTCGATTCTTCAGCTATGATTACTGTCAGAGCTCTTGTAATACTTGTAATACTCCCCCTACTTATATTCTTACCCCTATTTTAGAGGGGAAAAAAAGGAAGCATAAGGGTATAAAATGGCTTGGATAAGGTCACCCAGGAGGTCAGTAGTAGATGTGAGGCTATCATCTGGTGTGGTCTGCAAGTATCTACATTAGATTTTTAGTTCAGATGAAATATGGTCCAGCCCATGTGACAAAATTAGAGCTCATCAGAAGTGAGCCCTCAAAACCTCTACAGTGTTGACAGTAGATCTTTGGCAACAACCATTTCTCTCTGCAGATTCACTCCTATTGCACTGCAGAACGTACTAGTATATATATATTGGCTCTACACACTAAGCCACACCAAATAAACCCACAAACCTTCCTGTGCAAACAAACATATATACATATAACCACATCTCCTTGTGACATTATATGTGCTACACGCCAATTTTGGTTTTAGTATATGCTGCTAGTCATTTGGAATACATAATCAAGTGTGATCTTACCTTTTTAGCCTGGATTGCCTCTGGTAAAGGTCTAGGAAAACTTTTTCTCTGACCTCCCTTTGTTAATGGAGAAACATCCACTTCTACAGAATGATTTCTAAAATGTTAAGACCGATCTCATGAACTGGATTCCATATTCAAAGTATATTCAGAGACCTTTCTGATGATCAAAACATATCTATGAGAAAATGGTTAAATTTAAACATGATATTCAAGAAATTACCACCCTATCTTTTTCCTTTTTTTTTTTTTTTTTTAATGTTCTGTCTAACTGCAATGCTTTGAGCCATTTGCATAAGGATATTTCAGGCTATGCATTATTTCACTCTAAGCAGCTGTTATTCAAACTATGCAAATTCAAAATTTGAAAATTCAGGCTATACTGTATCTTAATTGATGTCTAACTTGGAGATTGACTTTGACAAAAGGTTGCATATACATTCATTATTATTTTGTAAAAGATCTATTAATTAAAAAGAAATAGGGATAACATGTTTTAAAAACACTTAAGTGTCCAGAGTAAATTTAAAATTATTTTTAGGGAAAAAAGTTCATTCTAAGTTAAGTTTTGATAACTTTGAAAGAGTCATAAGATCCTAAATTAATGTTTGAAAAAAAAAAAATCAATGTTTTTGGGAAATAATTCATAAAATTGAAGTATAGTGTCTTATCTAGATCTTATAAAATTATTTTTCCTGGGAAAAAGTACATCATTGTCATTTCAAAGTAAATGAGCACTGGAAGATATAGTAAAAAATGTCAGATAAAAATCACATAAATACAAGTGATGAGATTTATCAGATCACCTCTGAAAAAATCCATTATGAATCTAAGCTTTCATGAAAACAACAGTTACTGAAATCCATACACAGTTAAAAAGATGTCAATAGTAACAGTGAGTAGCATACATGCAACTCAAAAGAGACAAAATCAGCAAAAATTTGGAAAAAAAAAATGTGCTAGTGGCGTTACTATTATTTATAGAAAGCCATAAACATGGCTTTCACAGTTCCATCTACACACAAAAAGATTTGTCAAAAGGCTGACTAATTCACTAAAAGATACAAATGAGTGTTAGGAGACGAGAGCTATGTCATTTCCTCTTCATTTGCCATTTCATCTTTCTGAGAAGGTTATTCTCATCAAGAGACAGTAACAAGACTAAATGCCATCCCTCTTAGTGTTTGAGACATATGTGACACATTTTATACTTAGAAAGAAAACAGGCAGACCATTTCAATGAGATAGAGATTCCCCGAGGGACAGGAACAGTTATCTATTAAATTAGTTGACAAAATAAAATATTTGATAGCCAGAAGCGAAGGGAGGGATATACACTGCACGTAATATGTACTATTTTCCCTAGGCGCGGAATCACGTTGGCAATGGGTAGTGAGAGCACAGCCTTACCAGTACTGGTGTGTTATAGGCAAAAGGAAGGTTACGAGTCTGGGCAAAGTGTGCTCAGCTGAATTTCATGGCTTTGGGTCACTCTTGTCTGTTCCTTCTAGCGAGGCTGAATTGGCCACTGCAGCATGATATTTCTTGTCCAGCAAGGAGAGTGCCATACACACTTAGTCAGATACCTGTTTTTATCAAGGATAACTAAAAGTTTGCTTCTAAATAAGTCTGTGTAAAGAGTGTATGAAATATCATAAAAGATGGAGTTCTTAAAGCGAACTACTGAAGTATTTGTGATTGCCTGCCTTTTGCGCTCAGCAGGGTAGATACACATTTCTTATTAGGTGATATGTCTAGGGTAAGAATACAATAGATTTGGAAAGATTAGTCTTCCTAAACCTAAATTTAAACATATATTAAGCAGTAGGGTAGCTGGGAATCTACATTCAGGCATGTAAATTGCATACAGAAGCATAGATCCACAGGAAAATGGAGCCTGACCTGTTTACACTTTTAAAGATTTGTGTGCTACTATAAACATGTTCCTGCCCTCCGGTGCTTTTACCTATTACCCTATTTCAGCCCTGCAACCTCAGCTATGGAGGTTATGCCGCTGTGATCTTATGACCAAAGCGTTATACTGCCACTCAAAATAAGGCTTCTAACCCTTTAACTGAAGGTTTTAATTGGATGCCTACAGTGGTAATACAAGGCAGGCCATAGTACATTGAAAAATGGTCTATGAGAGCAGGTGCTTAGGTTTTTATATTGTTGACAGTCCATTTTGGCCATTAGCCAAGAAAAAATCCTTGTCTTTAATTTTTTCTCTCTGACTGATGGACCATAATGAAAAGATTCGGTCCTGCACCTACCGAGATCAAAATGACTACCAGTCATTTCAGAGGCCAGTGAATCAAGACCTAAATTCTCTCCTGCTCCCCTGGGACGAAGTGCCATATGGCAAGCTGACTGCTCTTGCTCACAGTCCTACCTCAGAGAAAGAAAAAAGGCTACGTGATCAGACATGGGTACCCAGCACCTGTGCCTTTCTTTTTCAGCATCACTTCGGAGCTGAAGCTGTTTTCATGGTTGCTGAGTATAGGAAGTGAGAGAGAGAAAGGGAACTAAGGGCTAGCTGTATCTCTGTAGCGTCATTACAATAACAATAGGCATTTTATTCAGAGATACCGAAAGAAAAATGTATGCACAGCTAGGATTTCCTGAAAAATGCCAATTAATTTGGTTTTGCCTTGCTATTGTACCTGAAATGATTTATTTTTGATGTCTTTCTATTCGCTTAATGGAATAGTTCAGAATTGGTGCTATTTCTAATGTTGAGTTATTAGATACTTTTTAATTCTGCAGCTACATCTTTTAATTCTGCAGTTACCAGTGTTTTCTTGCTTTGAAAAATAGCACAGCATATTATGTCATGACTCTGATAGTACAGTTCTTTCACTCTTTATTATACTTGATGACTTCATTTCTTCTTTATATACAGAATGACAATACTGATTAATCTTAATTTAATGAAAAGACCAAAGAGTTATAACATTTAAATTAAATCTAGCTCTTTAAGATTTACTGTGTGTAGAATAATGCAAATCAGCCCTATAGTATTATTTTCTGAAATATATTTTTTAAATGCTACCAATTAAATATTGTAAGGCAAGATACCGTTATCTGTTGTAACAATCTTGAACTTGATTGATATAATATAGGTTTAGATCAGTATAATAAAAATAATAATTAAAAAAATCTAGGCCAGCATATGTTTCAGATTCATTATGTGGTTGAAAGAACACTTTACCAAATATTATAGGTACTCAGATAACTTTAGTGTTGAACTACTTTTTATACTGGGTGGCTGTTATCCCATCCTTTACCCTGATGCTACTCATCTGTTCCCTTCTCTTATGAATGAATGAATGAATTGTATTTCCAGTGGTACAATGTGCTTGCTTTGAAGATTCAGCAACAGGATTTCTGTTATGATATATCTTCCCAATTATTTCCCCATTGTGCCATTTTTCATAGCCTTAGATTACTTGTCGTTCTTTGGATTGCCTTCATACTCTTTATATTTAATGATCTTGTTGAGAGGTACTGGACTGACATCCAGCAGACAAGAGTTCATTTCTTGACATCAACATACTTCTCTGGAAGCTTTGCCAGTCATTTAGTCTAAGTTTCAACTCACCACATGATAAATGAATAAAAAAGTTTTCTTTTTTTCCTCTTCTATCTTTCATTGTTTTCTATTTAAGCTGTAAAATCTCCAATGTAGAAATAATTTCTAATCATGAATATAAGCTATACTGTAAGAGCAATATATTATGGATCTTGGTTTGGACCAGAGTTGCTGTACAATATGTAACTTCCAGGAACGATATGCCAATGGAACAATACTCCATCCTGAAGTATACTGACATATCCATATATGAATTACTGATTTTGTAGTTCATGAGCTCAGGACTTTTTGTTTTCCCATTAGCTTGAATGTTTACATCTTAAAGGCTCAGATTTGATTTTTTTGCACATTTAATACTAAAGATTTTCTAAGCTATGTCAAAGCTGCTAGTGAAAATAAACATTTAGTAAACTAATGATAAAATTCTGTGGTTTAGAAAGTTTAGATAGCTGTTTTTTCCTTCAGAAAACTATTTTACCTGAGTAAAAATTGAAACCCAAAGCAGTTTCAGCTTGCAAATTTACAAAAAAAAAAACCAAAAAAACCCACAAAACAAAAACCCACAAAACCCTCCACAGAGCTATACCTTAACAAGAGGCTTAATCTTGGAGACGTGCAACAACATAAATTTAAGAAAGTGGCACAAAACTCCAAGGGCAGGAAAATTCTGTGAAAATTCTAAAGGCTAAACATTTCTATTTAAGTATATCCTCAGTTATGGGAGATGTAGAGCCTGCCTGTGGCAGCTTTCAGAAGGGACTGTGTTTCAGGCAAGTACAATCCTCATTTAAGCTTTGAGTTGAGAACATGAAAATGCAACTTGTCTACCACCTTTCTACTGCCTTAATCTTATTTTTTCTTCAGAGATCCTCCTATCCAAAACAATGAGAGGACTCTCCTAGCTTACCTGTACTGTCCATCTGAGATGCACAATTCCTTGAAATTTGTCAAAGACAATGTATACACTAAACACATGAAAAATTATCCTTGATGTCTCTAATCCAAAATTTCTGAAAGAAAAAAAAAAGAAAAAAGAGAAAAAAAGAAGAAAGAAAAAAGAAGAAAGAAAAAAGAGAAAAAAAAAAAGAAGGTAAATCAGTTGTAAGACACAAAAATATTTTCTGACCATTCTGCCACAGCTTTAAATAAAAAGGATGAGCCCTTTCTCATCTGAAGCATTCTTTATAAGTGGAGGTATATATTTTATGGTAATTTCATTATCATACCACTATTCAGTTTCATTTGTGAGCAACAGCTCCCAGATATTAGTATCTTAGAAATCTCAGAAATGCTGCAATTCCAAGACAAATAAATCTGCAATGGATCAAGATTCCTGAAGTAATTAATATTTTCATATGTCAACCCAAAATTGTTTCTTCTGAATAATTTGCTTATCTTTTTTTCTGTTGAAAAGTTGAGAAAATAAATATTTTATGAAACTTATTATTAGGCTATTCAAATTCAACTTAGTACTTGAAGCACCTTATGTGTCTTTTGTCCAATTGACATATCAATGTGACTCTAACATATCCTTTCTCTCTCCATCAGAGTATCTGTAGTGAAATTTAGGTCAGCTGTAACAAAAAGTTTCTGCTTTCCTGAGCCATAGGATCTGTTCCTTCTATTGCGAATAATGTCATGCTCCCATGAGTTGCAGAAAGAAAACCTGTCCTTTCTTTTTTTTCATTGGGTTTTTGTGCTCTGTTTTGTTCTATATGACTGTATTTCATTTTCCATTTCTCAAAACTTTATCAAACCTAAACAGAGATATGCAAACTCTCAGTGCAACTGTACACAGTACTGCCGCCTTCTCTCTACTTCCTCTGAATGGGCAAACTCCTCAACTAGTGCCTCTGAAATAAGAGTCAGAATCATGTCCATTATTTGTTTCACTAATATAACTTATAACACATATTGGAAAAACAAAACCCAAATATTTCTACTCATTTACTCAATCCATCAAAAAAGATTAAAATTAGATCTGTGTGTGTGCAGTTAGTTATAGAGATAATAGACTTATGCAGTGAACATATTTGGATCCTAACATATTCAATATCCCCAGCAATTTCTTTTAAACAACACAGAGAGAAAAGAAATTCTGAAAGCAAATAATTTTTATGCATTCTGAACTATTTTAATGAAATAGTAATGGTTAGAATAATGCCAAGGTAATATATGTATATATACTTTTATTGGGTTTTAATAAAAGGAGCTTGATAAATAGACCATCCAATTTTATTAGTTTTTAATAAAAGGAGCTCAATAAATATAGTATCCAACACATATTAATTTGCTTCTATATTGTTCTTATATTGATATGATTTGTTAATGGTAACACCCAAGTTAGGAGGTCAGAGTTTATGAGCCATGGGAAAAGGCTTAGTTGGGACCTGAGGACAGAAGGAAAGTGGAAAAAATGCATATGTACGCAGCTACAGCTTATAACTGGTAAGATTCTTCATTTATTGCGTTTTTCAGCCTTAGAATGAGTTATAAACATTAACAAATGCATTTCTGAATACAGTCATGTGATGAGTAAGAGAGCACAACTTCATTTTGGGGAAACAATAAAGAAATTATTAAAGGACCCTACATTCTTGTTAATTAGGCTGGTAAAGGATTTCACACTAAGCCTCATGCAAATTTATGATGTTAAGGCACAACACAAAGTCTCCAATGCCTGGAGTCATGTTTTTTTCAATGCTTACTTTCTCATCCTACAGATTTTTTTTTTCTCCTTAAAAATTCATATATGTACAGTATGCAGACAAATCTTAGTGACCATCAGAAGTAAAAGTGATAATATTGTCTTTTAAGGCCTTAGGGATATAAATAAAACCATCATACTTTCTGGTAATACTTTATAGTACTCCAATCTTATTTTCCAGAAATCTTTTTTTAACACTTCAAAGTATTAAAGTTCCTGATGTCTCCAAAAGACCTAATTCACTGATGGCCACAATTTACTCTAGTCCCAAACCTATCTATGTTTATCTGTTACCTGCAGAATGAATAACCCCTCCTTCTCACTACTTAAAATAAATTATAACAGATATAAAATACCATGAACATTAACAAAACTGATTTTAAAGCACTTCTAGGTTTTCTGCATGAATAAATATTTTGTAGTTTAAGACCTTGCTGCAAAGGAGCTCATATTTTAATCCCACAAGGAAGCAAATCAGCCTCCAGCATTTTGAGAATCAGCTTTGGTATCATCCCTTAGTATGCTTTACCAATCAAGTGAAAGGAAGACTGTTCTGTTTATAAAAATACAAAATTAATATCTCATTAAGGATAAAGGTATGTGTCAGTTCTGGAACAAGATCACAGTGTTTAATCATGCACAGTCACCTTTGTTCAAAGAGTAAGGTCTATCATATGTATCAGTCACAGAACAAGGAGGCTTACTTTGGTGAAGCTATGTAGAAAGGAATATCCAATCTCTAATCAATTTATTTATTTTCATTTTTGTTTCACAAATCTTCTTTTTCTGTCTTATCCCTTTACTGACATGGTAATTGATTAACATTTCTGTAGTTAGGGAGGCTCTCATAGCTAAACCATTAAAGACAACAATTAATTATGCCTCCTCTTGATTTGGTGAGTCTTTTAGAATTACATGGAAGGATAGACCTTGCCTTCTTTTTTCAGAGTTCATTTTGTACCACATGTCAAATTGGTAGAATATATAATTTTTATGAATATGCATATAAGTCAATCTTTAAGATACTGGTATAGGGCATTTCTTAAATCATGTCATTGGAGCTTTTATTTCTGTATTATCTTAGTCTCTCTGCTTCTTGTTCTAGACATCTGCTGTGTCATAATCATACTAATTATTTAAATTTATATTCAACTTCTCTTTGTATGCCTACAGGTGAGAAAAAGTGGCTCCTGAGAGACAAAATAGGGGATTTTTAATAAAAAGTTAGAGTTGTGAAATCTGCATCAGGTGATGTGCAAGTAAAATGGAAATGCAAATGAACTCGTGCACTCTCAGAAACTCCCTGCTGTGGAGAGAGTGCCTCCTCTGCCATACTTCGGTGGGGAGGTACTTAAATTCTATCCAGATTCACAGACTGGGTAATTAGGCCACTGTTCCAAAAAAAATAAGAGCTGTGGGCCCAGGAAAAGGACTGAGATTCCAGGTTTACCAACCTCACAAAAAAATTGTATGAGTTTCTAATCTATTAAAAAAAAAAAAAAAGAAAAGAAAAAAAAAGACAGAAAAAAGACACTAAAGCTCTAAGTTTTCAACGAATAAACACACTGTTTACCTTTAGGTATTTCTGAGACTTTTAGTCTGACCTTTGAGTTCCCTATTGTTATTAGGTTCTTAGAATGTTGCAAAACCTTGTACAATGGGTGGTCTGAGATGTTTGAGGGATTTAAATAGCTAAATTCCACCTCTGTCCCAGTTCAGGTTCTTTGCGCCTGTGCTTTGCTTACTATTTGATAGAAATTAATTTATTTAAAAGAGATTTAAGAGCCTGTTAATAATGGTGTTTCTCATTTCCTGGATCTGTTAGTTGACTCAATGCTGTGAGCTATATAACTGCTGAATACTTAATATCTGTAACTGAAAAATCAATGGAAGCTAATATTTGAAGGAATGAGGTGCTACACAGAGTTAATACACAATGCTATGTGCTCCAGAAACCATCAGACCATGCAATTTTTAATTGGTCATTGAAAACTGGCAGATAGCTTGACCTTAAATATTGGTGCTACAGTTCTTCCTTTTATAAAAAGAGGATGGCATTATTTTTCTTATAAAAGTGTCTTGAATATAAACCAGTTAATGCTTGTAAACATGGTGTTTTGGTGGTGCATTAGTCCATAATTCTCTTCACAGCAGTGTTCACATAATGTGCGCTGAATAAATTGTGAGATTTCAAATTGAACAATGAGTAGAATAATAATCTGTAGTCAAAGGTGATCATTAAATCACCATCTGTTCCCCAACTAGAAAGCAAAAGAAAAGTATAAATAGGTCATTAAAGTCTATATTACAATGCACATGCACAAGCAATTCTGTCAACGCTTTAGGTTTTAAATGACTACAAACTATAACAATATTAAGGTTGGTATATGATGGGAGGACAAGTTTCACAAGACTGGGTTTGAACGACTTGGCTGAAAAGGAATTAAAACTATGGTTGGAATGCAGTTTGTGGTTAGACATCTAACTGTAAGTTAATGCCTACATGTTACTGCCTACACATGAGTTAGATATTTGAATTCCCACCATACTTGATGGAGATCAGAGGCTTAATTCATCTACCTAAACATGGAGATAGCTGAGACATCTAACTATGATGTGACTGTTGCAAATCTAACATCAATTCTGTTGGAGATCTCACTGGTGTGGCACTGGGATGACAGCCACTGTACCCTAAGGCATCTTAAATGGTATGAGACAGCTGTGAGTGGGCCACAGTTAAAAAAACCACTAGTTGATACAATCTCTGGAATTTATTCCAGCTTCCCAAGCTAAGTTAAAAAGCAAGAGTTCTTCAGCTAGATTTGAGCATCAGCATGAAATAAATCTTCCATACTGCTTAAATTTAACATACTCTTTCGTATAGTCTTGGCCTGTGTACACTGTCTCAGACAACATCATGGTGTCGGGAATGTAACATAGGCCAAAGATTCTTCTTGGCAGTTGGTATGGATAAGGTCATCCTGTTTCGGGAAATGAAGAGAAGGAACTGGTTTGACTTGAGCATCAGTTAGTCCTAGTGTCTTGTATTTTCTAGTTTAGATATGGTGTGTCTATTCACAATCTCTTAGTGGTTCTTCAGTGAGGATACATTTTGAAGTACCTGTTTCCATGAGCAACAGAAGTAAAGAACCTGGAGATTGACTTTAGATTCCATTCTCCACTTTCAACACTTAAACATAAAAGTTCCTCCTTGCCCTTTGTCCAAATTGAAAAGGGTTAAGTCAGCGAATATAATCTCAGTAAAAATGCATTTTGTAATGTACTGTTATTGTCATGTGAATTAATGCTAATGCTCTTCATATTCACTTAGCAAATATTTACCTAACAAAAATTATTTAGATTCCTCAGTGGCCAATAAGTCACAAGACCAGGTGCACTGTACAAAAGACATTTGTAATATGAAAAGAGGAGAAGGAATCTATTGACTCTTTGTACTTAAATAACATCACAATTTCTTCCAAACTTCCATCTGAACACAATACTATAATGTTTTAAAGTCTCAGAGATAAGCATGAAGAAAATGTGCAAGTGGCTAAAAGACCTTAGCTCTCATGAAGGATTTCTGTCCTTATTATGTATGAAGCTGCTTGAAGCTTGACACAATTCCAGTGTTTCTATCTCACCGTACGCAGTGTTATGGAGAAGAATAACTAAAGGGAGACAAAACAAGAATAGGAGTATTTTTAATGTTTTGGTTTTTTTTTTTTAAGGTGACCAGTTCAAAGTTAATGTGTGTGTTGTGTTATAAAAAGTTAGAAACTGAACACTGTCAAGTTATCTATATAGAATTCAGTACAGTTCAACATTTACTTTTGAGGTCCCTATGGCGAGGAATAGGATGTATATACCACAGGAAAAATTAAAGCACGTAGTCCACAGGCAATGCACGTTGCCCACAAGCATTGAGCTGTTGTGGTTAAATAAAGTAAATAAAATTGGAAAAAAACCCAAAAAAACCCCCAAAAAACCCAAGACTAGACAAAACCAAACAAAACCCTCTCATTGACAATTTGGTTAGAATTGCAGTGCTCACATTGCTTGTATCTACCCCTTCTTTCTGCTGTTATGCTCACTCACTGCCTTTGCAAGTCTAACGCTTATGTCCTCAGTCAGTGTGAGGGAGTTGTCAGCTTTACCAGGAGAGTATGGTGTTATGGGGGAGTGCTTGCTCGTAGAGACGTTACCACCATTGCTGATGGTCTCGGCCTTGGCCAGTGGCGGGTCCATCTTGGAGCCGGCTGGCATTGGTTCTGTCTGACACAGGGTAAGCTTCTAGCAGGTTCTCACAGAAGCCACCCCTGTAGTCCCTCTGTTACTGAAACATTGCCACACAAACTCAATACAATTGCTCCACATTTCCTCACTGTATCTTTATTTACTATACATGTTGAGTTTTACTTATTTGGGGTACTTTTTCTTTTCTTCATTCATTTACAGCTAAAAGAAGGGGGCTTTACCCAGCTTCCAAGGTTACATTTCTTTAATGACAAACAATTGGCCCTTAGTGACTTGTTTATAGACCTGGGACCTCTGATATAATGCCCACAATTTCAAGGCCTGTGCTGTCACCCCAAGTCTGCCCTTCTGTAAGTTGTTTTTTAATTTTAGGGCTGTGGAGATTTTATTTTACACAGAATAACTGCTTGTATTACCATATGTTAGTTACAGGCCTATAAAAACAATTGTAGCAATGGGACGTCATCACATAAACGAAGGTATACTAAAACAAGTTCACTAATAATCACCTGGTAGTTAGGCAATTGCTGTTGCAACCAAACAAGCCGAAACAAAGTTCCAGCCAAGACCAAAGTAAGCCCAGACATAGAAAATTTACCTAGGTGTGTTGGTTTTGCATGGCAAGGTTTTGGTAGCGGGGGGGCTACAGGGGTGGCTTCTGTGAGAAGCTGCTAGAAGCTCCCCCTGTGTCTGATAGAGCCAATGCCAGCCGGCTCTAAGACGGGCCCGCCGCTGGCCAAGGCCAAGCCAATCAGCGCCTCTGTGATAACATATTTAAGAAGAAGAAAAACACTTAGAGGGAGAGAGCTTTTGCAGCCTGAGAGAGGAGTGAGAAGATGTAAGAAACTCTGCAGACACCAAGGTCAGTGCAGATGGAGGGGGAGGAGGAGCTCCAGGCGCCGGAGCAGAGATCCCCCTGCAGCCCGTGGTGAAGGCCATGGTGAAGCAGGCTGTCCCCCTGCAGCCCACGGAGGAAGGATGAGGAGGTGTAGCGATTCCACCTGCAGCCCGTGGAGGACCCCACGCCGGAGCAGGTGGAGGCACCTGAAGGAGGCTGTGGCCCGTGGGAAGCCCACCCTGGAGCAAGTTCCAGGCCGGACCGGTGGACCCGTGAAGAGGGGAGCCCATGCCAGGGCAGGTTTGCTGGCAGGACTTGTGACCCCGTGGGGGACCCCAGGCTGGAGCAGTTTGCTCCTGAAGGTCTGCACCCCGTGAAAGGGACTCCATGCTGGAGCAGGGGAACGATGAGAGGAGTCCTCCCCCTGAGGATGAAGAAGCGGCAGAAACACCGTGAGATGAACTGACCGTAACCCCCATTCCCCGTCCCCCTGTGCTGCTGAGGGGGGGAAGGTTGAAGCCGGGAGTGAAGTTGAGCCCGGGAAGATGGGAGGGGTGGGGGGAGGTGTTTTAAGAGTTGATTTTATTTTCTCATTCCTCTACTCTGTTTTGCCTAGTAATAAAGTAGATGAATTCCCTCTCTAAGTTTGGTCTGTTTTGCTCGTGACGATAATTAGTGAGTGATCTCTCCCTGTCCTTATCTCGACCTACAAGCATTTCGTTATGCCTTTTCTCCCCTGTTTAGTGAATGAGGGGAGTGAGAGAGCGGCTCTGGTGGGCACCTGGCCTCCAGCCAGGGTCAACCCACCACAGTCTTTTTGGCGCCCAACGTGGGGCAGGAGAAAATCAAGATAAGGACAGTAATTGGAAGAGGTAACGGGCAAAACATTGACTGAACTTAGCTTGAGAGTGAAATAGTGGTGAAGGGACGAGAGGTGGATTCTGTGTGTATTGTCCACTCTGGTGTTGTGATAGTGTTGCTTTGATTCTGGTGGGGGGAATTCTTTTTTCTTTTTCCTTGTTGATGTGATAGTGTGTGTGTAGTTTTTGTGTTGAATGCATATTTTAATAATTCTTAAATATGTGATTCACAGAGGCGAGGGGTGGAATGTGTTGGGTTTGCATGGCAAGGTTTTGGTAGCGGGGGGGCTACAGGGGTGGCTTCTGTGAGAAGCTGCTAGAAGCTCCCCCTGTGTCTGATAGAGCCAATGCCAGCCGGCTCTAAGACGGGCCCGCCGCTGGCCAAGGCCAAGCCAATCAGCGCCTCTGTGATAACATATTTAAGAAGAAGAAAAACACTTAGAGGGAGAGAGCTTTTGCAGCCAGAGAGAGGAGTGAGAAGATGTAAGAAACTCTGCAGACACCAAGGTCAGTGCAGATGGAGGGGGAGGAGGAGCTCCAGGCGCCGGAGCAGAGATCCCCCTGCAGCCCGTGGTGAAGGCCATGGTGAAGCAGGCTGTCCCCCTGCAGCCCATGGAGGAAGGATGAGGGGGTGTAGCGATTCCACCTGCAGCCCGTGGAGGACCCCACGCCGGAGCAGGTGGAGGCACCTGAGGGAGGCTGTGACCCGTGGGAAGCCCACGCTGGACCAAATTCCAGGCCGGACCGGTGGACCCGTGAAGAGGGGAGCCCATGCCAGGGCAGGTTTGCTGGCAGGACTTGTGACCCCGTGGGGGACCCCAGGCTGGAGCAGTTTGCTCCTGAAGGTCTGCACCCCGTGAAAGGGACTCCATGCTGGAGCAGGGGAACGATGAGAGGAGTCCTCCCCCTGAGGATGAAGAAGCGGCAGAAACACCGTGAGATGAACTGACTGTAACCCCCATTCCCCGTCCCCCTGTGCTGCTGAGGCGGGGGAAGGTTGAAGCCGGGAGTGAAGTTGAGCCCGGGAAGATGGGAGGGGTGGGGGGAGGTGTTTTAAGAGTTGATTTTATTTTCTCATTCCTCTACTCTGTTTTGCCTAGTAATAAAGTAGATGAATTCCCTCTCTAAGTTTGGTCTGTTTTGCTCGTGACGATAATTAGTGAGTGATCTCTCCCTGTCCTTATCTCGACCTACAAGCATTTCGTTATGCCTTTTCTCCCCTGTTTAGTGAATGAGGGGAGTGAGAGAGCGGCTCTGGTGGGCACCTGGCCTCCAGCCAGGGTCAACCCACCACACTAGGCTTAGTCCTGAGGCCTCAGGGTTAGCACAAAGACTGTGGCCTGCTAACTAGCACTGACAGTATCATATTTTCTGAGTTCGAGGGTTACAGGTCTTTGTGTCCAGGCTTGCTGTTCTAGCCCTTCTTCATGTAGTGACAAAAACCAGAAGATGCTTTCAAGATGCTCACTATGATTCAGTTGTTTCCAGTCACATTATTAGTTTATACTATTTTGACTGCAGATTGTTTTTTAGATATCTTTATGGCTTCCTTGTTAATGTGAGATTTTTCTAGTTCACATTTCACTTAAATCTGGTGCGGAGACAAGCTAAGGCATGTTGAGGATTTTTGAAGGCTCTTTGCCCATCTCTTCTAACACCGTTGTAGTCCTTTTATCAAATTTCCTTCTGGTCATCCTATTTTATTTTTAAAAATTTCCCCAAAGATCTTTCATAATCTGGTACAACGTTCTGAATATTTATAATATTAAAGTTAGTTTTAATTTGTTCATCATGATTCTCCTTTTTTTTTTTTTTCCTTTTTAATGATTTCTGTGATTTGGTACTTATCTTTTATTTTGCTGTTTCTCTTTATGATTTTATTTCCTACAGTTTTACTGGACTTAGAATTTAAGGATTCTCCTTGCAGTGTAGTGTTGTTGGTTTTTTTCTCAGTACTTCATTTCTTCGCTTCTCCAGTTCTTAATCCGTGTCAGTATCCAGCTGTGAAAGATACAGGTTGACTCACACTACCAGTTAGCAATCACCATCTTTTCTTCAAGTCCACGCTATGTCTCACCTCCTTCCAACAGGGACTGAAATCTGTTCCTCAGTTTAAACTGCAATTTCTCACCATACTGTTGTTTTCATTCATTTCCATGTTGGTTTCTTTGCTGTTTTCTATGTTAAGTTCAGTCTTTTTCAGCTTTAGTTTCAGTATAGCAGTGCCAAGACTTTGTAACTGCTGGTACAAACTGCTGAGCATGCCTTTGCAATTTGATAGATGACCTGATTTTAAAATTGATACAGATATAATTAGTGTGTGCTGGATTTATTGTTGTCATTGGTTTTTATTTTATTTTGCCATCTGGCATGCTCTGTGTTTCTTTGTATAAGGAACAGGATACTCAAAAACTAGGTCAAAAATATCAAGAACAATTCTGTGAATCATTGCTCATTGTTTTAGATATTGATTCCTCTCAGAGGTTAGATATTGTTGGTCATACTGTGGAGGAAAGAGTGATGGAAATGGCGTTTGCCCTTTTCTTATGCCCCTGATGGAACATCCTGCTGTAGAACTGACATCTTCAGGAGTCTGGTCCTTATGAATTACAAATAAGAGCATACAAAATTCCACCAAGGTATACCTCTGGCAGCATGCAACATGAAATGCCCAGGAAAGAGTAGAATAACTGAGTGAACTCAAATTAATGCTGTTGAAGAATATGTTTCTATGTCCCAACAGTCTGAAAAATTAGAATCTCTTAAATAAGAAATCATCTTTCTGTCTATCCTACCAAAGATATCCCACAAAGATTAAAGAAATACTATCAAGATAATATTAACATAATTTTAGTTATCAATCTGTTGGAATATTCTGCTGAGCTTGCCGATGTAACCGTTCTCTCAGTCTATCTCTGTGCCCTTCAGACTATTTATCATTCCTATCCATATAACCCCTTAAAGTTCTTCTCCCTGTCCCAGGTATCTTGACATTTTATTTATAATTCTCAGTAATGGGTAAATGACTCAGATGTACATTAGAATAAACATGCATAATACTGCTTTTGTTTATATTTACAAGGAACTGTAGAAGTACAGGATAAAAAGGGGCACTTTAATCTGTTACCATGCTCCAGGAAATAGACTACTTATGTTTGTGGTGCTAAAAAAACCAGTTGATTTTACAGTTGATAATAGTCAAATATAAATCTTTCTCTACAAATATAATCAATAATAGACATAATAAATACAATTTAGCAATACTGTTACAGAAAAGAATGAACAAAATGTTATTGCTAGACAAACACAGTTTTTACAAGTAAAATCAGGTTTTGCCATTATCCTGAATATTGATGTCTATAGTGATCTTGATATTACCTCTTTTTTGTAATCAAGTCATTTGAGTGACTTCCAGGTCCATTTGGGTATACAACTGTCACCAGAAATTTATACAATTGTTTGCAGAATAAAATGTTTTTTTTCACATTGGAGCTGCCACTTTTGGCATGAAACTTCTCACATAGTCTAAAATAGCAACTGACTGAAGTGTGACATTACTATATTCAAACAAATGGAAGGAGGCAAAAACTCAGTAGCTGCATGTTAGCTGGTATTTGGAGAAACTGAAGAATACCACAAGGGTTTACTTACAGTAACCCATAATTCTGTCAAAGGTGGTTTTTAATCCCAGCAAGCAAAGTGTCATGAATAGAAATAAAAGGTAATTTGCTAATCATAAGCTGCAATGTATTTCTATGCCTCTGAACAAATTAAAAATGAAAGTGAGAAGACAGGTATGCAGTGGCATCAGTGACCAGTGTTTGAGAGCTCTGTCTGCATTCAAGGCTTGGTCCTCCTAGGTCACAATACTAGGTAGCAGTCCAATACTTCTGCTGTTTCTAAAATTCCTTTTATTTTCCCATCAGTTGCCTGCTCAAGATCTCTAACATCTAAGCCTCTGGGACCAAGAAATACTTTAGCTATTTACTGCCCTAATCACATAATGCCTATTTTTATCTTTCCCCCATAAACTGTGTAATACATTAAGACTGATTGTGGGAAGTAAAAGCCCCAGGTAGTAGCCAACTTTATGACCACAATAACAGCTATACGGGTGCCCGACTTCAGCAAAACAATTCTAGTGGTAAAGATGTATTTTAAAGCAAGAAATTTAATCTGTCAGAAAAAGTCCAGCATTAACTATTATTTGTTTCTGACATCACCCGTGCTGTCACAGATACCAGTCAGACACCCATCATTTCAGATTAGCAGTGGAGGCAGACCAGATGGTGCCAGGACTGCTGGCCATGCATCTGAAACCCCTGTGAGGTTGTCACAAAAGGATACAGAAATCTGACTCGCATCTCAGTTGGCCTGGCTTAGGTTGTGATGAGTTAACCCCACTGAGCTTCTGACATGCTGAAAAAAGAATAAGTACATAAGAGTACTCACAACATGAATGAACAAGGATGGGATATATGTAGACATGCGTATCTGAGTGATTTTTCTCATCTTAAAATAGATCTGTAAAATAATTTGGATGAATTAAGTTCAGGAAGTCCCTTATTTTTCTATTAATTATAAAGGAAGTCTGGCCAACCAGAACCAGTGCAGATGTCTACACAATAGTTAACATTAGGTGAGATGAATGCCGTTCCAAGTGTCTGAAATTATGAAAGTGGTTCAAAATGTGCAGTTCTACAACCACAGGGAAGCAGAAAACAAAATTGTACTCCAGCAAGCTTTTCACTATGCTGTCCTCCTCTTTCTCACTGAGGAAGCCAGGACATCAGAAACGTCAGCCCTGAATTAATGACACTGCTCACACCAGCAGGTATATGACAAAGGTTTACAGGAATCTATTTCAAGAAATCTTAATCTAATTATAAAGCTTATGGACATGTAATGTATACTTATAGTGACATTGCCAGTGTCATTTACATAAACTTACTAAAACATTTGTGTGGCTGATTAGATGTATTTTGGTTCCTAGTCTGACAGAACCCAAACACAAATGTATCATTTCTGAGGAAAATACATTGGGAGAATGTGTGGAAAAAGGAGCTGGGGAAAAGCTGACCTACTTACCCTTTGAGCCCCTTGGTAGCAAATAATTCAGAATACAGAAGGCCAGAGAAAGGGCTTGAGTCTGTGCAGCAATTATTACTAGACTGATCTAAAGGGAGTATCTTGGCTTCTGATTCCTGTTTCCAGGACTATTTATGCATTTTGCGTTAAGGAGTAACTGTTTTAAAAAGCCAGATACCTCCCTCCCACCACCACCACCACAGCAAAGAAAAAACAAAACAAAAATTAAAAAATAATTCATAAGCACAGAATGAAACTCTATTTTCAGTATGGCTTTAACATGCTCACCAGACAGATGCATGTTATAATTGTTAATTAAGACATATTTAAGAGATTCTGCAATCCAGTTCTCAAGCTTTTGGTCCAGGTTTCTAATTTCTGGGCTATTACATGAAAGATAGGGAGTAACATCTTGTAATCAGTTCTTTCAAATAAAAAAATATGTGAAAGTGAGAAAGAATATTCTATGCTCTTGATCTTAAAGAGGTGAAGATAGAGTCTTGCAAATCTGATTCAGATGCTACATCTGTGGAAACAGACAGGAATTCAGGCACTCTTCAGCCCAGTTCTAATAACTAACTTTAGACAACTTTTTAACCATCTCAGACAGCAAAATCTCCTCAAGCGCTAAGAGCAGCAAACATTAAGTTTGTATTTTGCTTTGAGGTATAGGCATTAAAACATCAGTAACATCTTTGTAGGGACCCGTCTGCTGTTGATCTCACACATAGAAACAACTGGACCTGAGTTACCCAGTTTGAAAGGTAAGTGACTACAGCTTATAACACAGACCACGAGCAGCACATTTGAAACATGTCGAGAAGAGTCTGGGGCCCATCTGCAAAAAGCTCTGCAGGAATATCCTGAGTGCTTTTAGGATCTAGCAGTAAATTGTACCCTTTATACGGGCTTATATATGTGTGTCCTACATAGGCACCTTTACGTGTGTGCAATTTTGTGCGTGTTGAAAGAGGGAACTTCCTTCCAGGCTTGGAAATAGTTAGATTGGGCCTTTAAGCTTGAAACAATAAAGTGATCTTCTTCTTTTTTCTTGGGTTTTGGTTTTGGGGTTTTGTGCGTGGGTGTGTGGGTGTGGGTGGTGGTGATGGTTTTTTTGTTCTTTATTCTTTCAAGTGGTTTTAATGGTTATATTCAGATGGCATTTATTACATTAGTGCAGCCTTTTGAGTTAGAAAATCAGGTATCAGGCTACATTCACTCAGCCATAAGTACATGAAAAGATGTGCTTATAAAGATATGATAATTATTATCTAGAAATCCCTGAGTCCCCAAGAAAAAAAGAATTGTTTAAAAATATCAGGTTTGTTAAATCTTTATTCAAACCACCCCCCAAATAAAAGAAAAAAGGGGAAAAAAAAGAAAAAGAAAGTAAAAAAAAAAAAGAAAAAAAGGAAAAAAGAAAAAAGAAAATAGCCTTCAAAGTTAAGATATGTTTCAGAATATGCAAAAAGCCTTATAGTGACAAAACAGACAGAAATACAGGCTTTTATGTACAGTTTCCAAATTATTTTCACTCTGACCTGGGAAAACCTAAAAAAAATTTTGTTTTGTTCTATTCAGTGAACACCAAATAGATATGACAACAAAGACAACTATAAACACAGAAATTACACAAAAATAGCCTCAATGTAAATGAAAAATGTAGTAGAATTTTGATAGTCTCAAAGATAGATAAGCTTCATCTGGAGAATACCGCATCATTTCCAGGAGGTATGGTTACCATATGCCGAAGTGAATCTTATATATAAAACACGTAAGTTGGTTTTTTTTTTTCCTAATATGAAACTAATGAAAAAGTAAGAATACAAAGGATAGAAATTCTTTTTACTAGAAAAATATGAATCTTAACAATGAGGGAGCTTCACCATATGATTAGAGTAAGTATTACAGTAAAAATATTGAACTGAAAAAGGGGGGGGGGCATCCTATGAAACCAATTATCTAGTAAAAAATACACTCTCTGAACACTACAGAAATTCAAACTTTTTGATACAGATGTTTCTTTAGTAAAAATTTCCATGATAACAGTATATACAAAGATCATGATTAGGTTATGCCTTCTTCATGGGTAGCAAAAAAGATTCCAGAAATGCCAGATTTAAGTATTTAAAAGGTGCTTTTCCTTTAACCAACAGGAGGAATTTTTTCAGGAGGATGTTTTCAGATACATAAGAATTTGGAAGTGGAACTGCATTTAATACAAATAGACTCTGAAAATTTTCAGTATCTCTTCCATGCAGACAACAGTTTGATGCAGATGAACAGCAGCTTTTCAAGTCATAAAAAGCCTTATGAATTTCACAGGATCCAACAAAGTATTTTTGCCCTCCTGCATAAGTAATGCACAAAACTCTGCGTGAAACTGCATCCCTTAACAAAAATGTGGAAATATTGTTCAGTTGCATTCTGAAGAGTTAAAATAAAAATCACTTTAATTTTAAGGTTTAGACAGATTCCACAGAGAGGATGCTAGATTTTTTTTTTTTTGTCAAATCATAAAATCATAACCCCTTGAAAATATTTAGTTTCTTATGAGTATCTGAAAGTATCATTTGCTACTAAATAATCTCTTCTAATCTAAATCTCTTCTAATATAAATCTAATTTACTAAGTAATCACAGTGGACAACAGTTTGGAATCTAATACCACAATCTTTTTTTTTTTTTTTTTTGTGAGGACTGCTTACTTTCTATTTTTACTTCTCCTTAGATGTTTTGAAAATGTTGGAAATACCCTCAAGAATTTCAAGTCAAAGACTAAGTTGTAGTCCTGCATAAAAAAATCATTTATTATATGTTCTGTAACCTAATAAGTCTATAAGTCATTACAAAGATGGAGTGAACGGAGGAAGAAAACAAAATATACAGTTAAATGTACAACACATTTTACTTCACTATAAGATCAAAGCATAATAAATAGTCTTTACTCACAGTTTCAAAAAAAACCCTCAACAGTCTGAGCTGAAAGGCAGATGTCTGTATGACACAAGAATATTTTCACTGCTGGCTTTCAACTTGATGAGATTTGCAATGATACTGTAAAATTAGATATAACATTTTCACCAGCACATTCCTGTACTTCACTTTGTCCATCTGTGAGAGATATATAAGGAACTTAGACAGTGACTCCTAAAGTAGGTGTCCCAGATGTAATCCTACAATTGAAATGAGCAAAGCCAGAGTGCTCTCAAATGCTGGGATTATGAGCTCCTGTGCCTTGCCCCCATCGCTGTACTGCTTTCAGGTGTAAACCAGCAATTCTGAGTGTTACTCTGTTGTGCCACATGAGAGTTGCAGCATCACTCTAAGATGAGCAAACTTGGTGCCTCTGTGGAGAGTACAGTGTAGAGCTGCTTTCTGAACATTTTAGGCTAGCACTACTCCCCTGCTATTGATGAATTCTTGAACTTTTATATTTAACTGCCTTGACAAGTCAGTCTGAGGTATCAGAGATAAAATTCAGTTGCTTCTGGATTTCTGCATCCAGCAGCAGAACTACAGGGATCCAGATTCAGATGTAGACACTTAAATAGAAGTGTCTCAGATGTCGGTGTTTATAGATGAGCTAAGTGTCTACAATTATACTGAACAGAAAACTAGTGCTTAATTCAGGTTTTCACTCCTACACACTTACTGCAGCCTAAGGATAGGATGCCATAGGAGATCCAAGGCATCCACACAAGGCTAGTAAATACAAAATTGGCTTGTGACAAACTTGTGTTCTTCTGCAATGGCAGCTGGAGTTCAGGAAGAATACCGAACACCCCACAGTGTTAGGAGAGGTAGTAGGTATGTGTGTTTAGGTAACTGATTGCTGTCTACAGTCAGCTAATAAAATAGAAAACATGTTTTAGAGTGAGTGGAAAACCTCTGCAGACTCTATACTTAATTAAATTGTCTAGACATTCAAATTTTGTGCCATTCGAGATGCCAAACATTATTATTTGAGATAATCAATAGGTTATTCAAAACAGTAACATGGAGCTGGCAGATATGACAGAGACTTGTAACCTGCCAGATCCAGTAGATGGATGGCTAAGGGAGTCTAAATTTATACTAGTCATTTATTGGTGGACAACTGAATCTTTCCCCAGCCAGACAGTCAATGCAGAGCTTGATTCAGATGCTTGCATGTATGGCATGTGATGTTAATTTAGATGCCCAAAGACATAATGCCTACAGGCGATGTTCTGCAACAGCATTGATCTACCATAGATCATACTTGTCAGCTCTGTGCAGATGTCACAGAAGTCATGTGACATCTCAAACAGTGCTAAATGAAATGTCATATGTATTCACCAATATGTAGGTGTCTACAATATGGATCTTAAACCTACTGCTTCAATGAGTATGAGTTTATTTTCACTTACTCTTTCCAAAATTGACTTTGAAATTAATGTTGCAGGAATAAACTGATTAAACAGCCACAGAATATTGAAGTTGAGGGTCTGCATATATCTTTACAGCAAAGCAAAATTGGCAAAAAGCAAATATATTTACCATCTACTAACCTTTTAACCAAGATACCCTGTCACAAGAACTTTAGCATGTCTACTTGCTTTATAGAAAATTTTGTGTCTGCTTCAAATTCAAGGTTTAAAGCCCTGTAAAGTGATCCTGCGAAAGATATGGATAAAAGCATTTTCAGGTCAAAGCTTATTGTAGCCTAAATTTGAACTTGCACAGAATTTTTTTCATCAGTCTAGTCTCTCAAAATGTTTAAAGTTTGCAAATATTTCCTATTTCTGTTTTCTTTACTGTTGTTAGTTAGAGCTGAACTCAATGGGGATGTCACAACTAAGAAAGATGAGGCTGGAATATTGAGAATGTGACAGATGGGGATGATAAGAGAAAAAATATTTCCTCCAAGACAGAGGCTTGGCCATTGAGAAAAAAGTGCTGGTATTATTTTGTGGTTTTCCACTTAATATCAATCATGAAAATATATGATATGTTTCAGTAACAGGCACTAAGTATCCCTTCCTCAAGAAAATAGTAATAATAAAACTTCCTACAGTGAGAACAGAAAACAATCACACTCCTAAAATTATCCTAGAGAATCAAAAGCAAGGATAGACCAAAACAAGATGACCTTATATTTAGCTATAATGGTAAACTAAACAGTATAGAAGAAAGTTTCTGATCCTGACTTCTTTTACTGTTACAGATGTAACTACAAATTGGCAGAACAAAAGATACCTTTGCAAAGCCTACATGACAACTGAGGGGAAAACGGTGCAGGTTTCTATGAGTTTAATACTTTTCTTAGTGAATAAGAGTAGATGATCATTTAAAGTCATTTTGCTTCCTTTTAAAGGGTCATGAGCTCATAAGAGAGGAATCATGCAAGAGGTTCAACAAATATTCAGTCGTGTATAAATCAATGACAATTTTCAAACCTTGTAGAAAGAAATAGATACAGGAATATGAGAATCTGGGGGAAAATGGGAGTCCTTAAATAGTCTGCCACAAATAGCAGAAGATGTTCAAATTCTCTTCAGAAATCAGATGCAAGTCATTTTTGGACTGTATTTTTTCCCCTTGAATACTGCTCAACCATGGCAAATCAAGCACAAAGTTAGGTACATAGAATATATATGACTCTGTGGTTAGTTTGCTTCAAGGAATCTGACTGAAGCTAAGCAAAGAGCCCCAGGCAGCGTCAGTCTTACTTAGCTTCTGTCAAAAACAGTGCTGTTCCCTCAAGCCCCCTTTAAATGGATATATATTATTAATTCATACTTCCCCCCGCCCTTAACTTGATATTTATGACACTTCTGACATCTAAGACAGTAAAAAATGGGAATGATCCTTAATATCATCCAGAATTTCAAAGACATAAATGCACAATTCCCAAATATCTTCTAGATTAATTCTCCTCTTTTTTTTTTTCAGTTTTCACATCATTCTTGATCATTGAGAGAACAAAGACTTCCATTGTTTCAGAACAAATAAACCAAGACTACTCAGCGTAACGATTTATTAACCATAATGCCAGTAAGACCTTGTAATGAACAGGTACAGTAGTAGACATTACAGTTTTTCATTCCTCTAAGTATTTTGCTAGACACCAGCTCCGTCATTTGCAAAGATGTCTCCCTAGCATAAAACAATTTTTCCTTATATTTTTCTCCCCATCTCTGCAGGTGTGTAGCCACATATGAAGTCCAAATACTATAAAACATTTGCAAAAATAGGTGTTAAAACTAATCAAGTGATATGGGAACTTTTGACTTCACTTGTTTTATGTCTACCTCCCTCTACAGCAGATTTTTCTAGGATAAAGACAAATCAAGTGAGAAGTACCATTCAGAAATATGAGTAATCAAGCAACTCTTGATGACTTTCATCCTCTTTTATTCAGCAATAAAGCATTGCCTATTTTATCTCCTGTCCTGATCTATTTATCCCCTTAGTTTTGCACTTAAACTTCCTTGTTTCTTTTCTTCATCTAAGACCAGCTGATCTATCATTTAAATTATTTGTCAGTTTGGGTCTGGGAAAATTCTCTGCTTTTATGGTTTTTGAAATAACTCCACGAACCTTATAATGATGCTTTAAAACTCTTATTAATACTTTATTTTTTAATTCTCAGATATTTTTGTTACTTTCTTATTCTTTGTTCTGCTCTAGTTTAAAAGGTAAAAAATTGTAAAATGTTGCCCAATATACGATTTGTATGGAAGAAGTTATCTCCAATGAACTTGTATATATCATTGACTTTAAGGGAAATCAATGACAAATTCCTATTCATAGGAATGGAGCTAGGACTTCATCGAAGCTGTGGACTACTTTTTAGTCACTCAAATTAGTCATGTTTTCTGTGGATATATTAAGAAATAGGATCGCTAGGTTATTCACTAACAGAATGATTCATATCACTGTCTGTGTTCCAGGGACAGGTATATAAAGCTTGCCTTCCTCCAACTGTTGCATTATAAGCAACAGCTTGGAGGTTTTTCTTGTGCTCAATTTCACAAACAGTAAATCCTATATAGAAATGGAACCTATTTCATGTCACCTAGGGTTACGTAACAGCTTATGGCTTAATAAACTTCTGCTACACTTTGCTGAGTTTTAGCATGATATCCCCTGGCTATATACAATATTGAAATTGCCTGTGCCTAGTTTTGTGGGTCCCTTTTCTCATTTAATAATCATTTAAGTTTAAATCAATAAAGAGTGTTGAGTTTGGTTTGGTTTGGTTTGGTTTTCCTTTCTGTATTCTATAGAGCATAACAAAATTCAAGTATTAATTATTTGGATTTGAACTTGAACTCCCAGTTGGCCTTCAGCTGCCAGTCTAAAAGAGGATGGGTATCTCTAAATTCTATGTCAGATACAGAATATTTTATCAACCTTATCAGCCTATCAGCTGAATATTGTATCAGCCCTATACAGAGAACCTTGTTACCACAGAATATCTCCAAAGGCACCGAGCATGCATGCTATGGCAGTTGAATGGAGCCCATATTTTTATTTTTTTACGGACTTAAATTTTCCCAGGTATTTGCAGTGGGTGATCTCTTTGGATTCCAGCAAAGTCTTTTTTTTTTTTTTTTCTTCTTTTTTTCTCCTGTTGAACTCAAAACCCATATAACTCAGACTGCATATATGGATGAAGGTCTTCAGCCCACCTAGAATTTTGGTTCAACTCTTGTGGTCCTTTTCCCACTCCATGAATAATGGTGTTCAAAACCAGATTTAGCATTCCCCATCATGCTGTGTAGAGGTAAAAAACAATCAGAGATGAGTCTTATACACAAATGTTTTCTGATTATGCTTTGATTCAGGCGACATCAATTCCAGATGCCAAACTTAATTATATATGGTTTTGCCTAATGGCTGCTGTCAGTGAGTTAGAAGGAACTCCCTGCTTCTGTAAGCTTCTGAAACACAATCCAGATACCTGAAGAGGAATTAAATTAAAGAACTCACAAACAACAGCACTTTGTTGTAGAGAACCTTACAAAACTTTATGAATAAACAAAATCTATGTATATATAAGTTGGAACCATAAGAAGTCTGCTTGTTCAAACATGCAGTTGCATGTCAGAATTTAAAAAAAAAAAAAAGTTAGAAAAAACAATGCATGTTTGTGGGGGTTTTTTAAAGAGTTGTATTATACATGCTATGATACTTCTATCCAGGTATACTTTGCATTATAAATATTAACTAAAAAGTCTCTATATATTTTTACGTAAAACTGCCTGAATCTGTTAATAACAACACAGCTGTGCATGAATTGTGGGACATTTCACTTGGATTTGTTCCATACATTCAACAGGTAAAGCCTTTCCCCTTTATTTGCACAGTCTTTAGATTAACAGGTAGTTTCTGTTCATATCACAGGATGTGGCAGGTCAGATAAATGTCTAACCAAATTTTATTCATAGTCATATAAGCTCAAGTCAGTTGCCCACACTGAAGTGTATGAAACCAATTCAAACACCTTACAGATATGACACGGGATCTTTATTCAAATTCACATGGAGGGCATGTGAAAACCTTAAGCCATCTTAAATGTCCATAGATGTTGGTCTGTGGGCCTATGAATTGAGTCTTTAGTTCAGTACAAAGATAGCAAGAAAGTACAAACAAAAATCCCATATCACTAAACAGGTTAAAGAGCCTTGAGAGCCATTCAGCTCACTCTTAATACACCAAGGGCTATATCCAGTAGCCTGAATATAGGTGTTATTATGACCGAGATGTCTGACACATCTGTATGGGATGGCCAGATACGATACAAGATTTACAGGGATCCCATGTCCTTATGGAGAAGCAGCTGTGAGTCAGTAGAATACCTAAGGGCATCTCAAATGTTTACAGATGCCTATATTTAGGGAGCTGAGTTCAGCCCCGAGTAGCTATATATCTCCTTATTATAATGTACACCCTACTCGTGAATGCAAATAGACATATGAAGAAAGAAAAAGACAACTGTGATTCTGACCTCTCTGTTTACCAACCAGCTGCACATTTTGGGACTCTGGAAAATAATTCTCCCTTCCAGGCAGAAACCTGCAGGATACTGACCCAGGCCGGTGAAGTTCTGCAAGACTTCCTCCTTTGGGCTGTGTCTAAATGACATGCTAAATCTTCACTAAGCTTCAAAATTCTGTTTGTAAAGCAAATTGTGTTTGTCAACTACATTGCTACCAATTTCTTGTGTATGACAGGCCAGATTGATAAAGTAGCATGGTGTTACATTTCCATCTGTTCTTAACTTTCTTCCATGTTGCAATCCATGCTACAAAAGAAATATGTTTAATGTTGTGTTAAATGGATAATACATTTAAAATGTGGTATATTTGTACAGCATGACACTGAAAATATATTTTCATATGTTTTGAATAATGAAATGTGTCTAGTTTCAAAAAAACTGGTCGTATTTATTGTACAAAATGTGACATTGAAATATGCTAAATTTTAGAAGCATTATGGCTTCTTCTTCCTCTGAAATACAGTAGAAAATTACTTTTTATTTGGAAGACCATGTTTCTCTTTCCTGTTTTCTTCCCATCTTGCTCTCCTCCTTTAAAGTGAGTGGAGCTGCCTACTGCTGAGCTTGACAATAATGTAGTTCTGTTTATCAGCCAACAAAGGGAACACTCCAACCTGGCCCTCCTGCAAGATAACGAGATGAAGTGTTGCTGCCGAGACACCTGGACAATCAGTGCTTTCTTTCCTGTGCTTTGTTACTGTAAACTATTATGGATGACCTACTTTCTTTATCCTCTCCAATAATGTAGAAAAGTATCAGATCCAACTAAGATGCCAACGTGGTCTGTAATTTCCAGTTTAGAAAGCAGCTGTATCCCAAAGGAAAGGTAATGGATCAGATTACCATCTCGAGCTGCATTATGCTAGATAACCATGGCTAAATAAAGCTTTATAAAAGACTTGAAACTTGACAGCTTATTTCCAGTATTGAGGTATTTTTTTCTAAGTTTCATATGAATTCTTCATCTTAAAAATGAAGTTTAAGTGCCATAGTTTAAACTTCTTGAAATGGACTTTTGCAAGTTTAGCTAACAATACTTGCTCTGTGAAAAAAAATATCTCAGTGAAATTAATTACTGGAATCTTTTTAAGGTAAAGAAGTTGAACAAAGTATATCAAGAGTTAGATTTCCTTTCTTCTTTCTGATAATCAGCCATTTAATTCCTACTCAGTGTTATCCAAAATAATAAAAAAAAAAAAAAAATCTGACCTTCTTGTATTCCATTTGATGTCTCAATTAATGTGCCACAGAAAGTGTTCCTTCTTTCACTTACACTGAAATGGATATTCAGGAAACTTCTGACACATGAGTTGGATGAACATTGGTGCGGAACTGGACCAAGAATTCCAGGAAAACACTCAGAGATCTACAGGGAAGGCTGAGAAGTTTAATACTACAAGAAAACTCAATTTTGTATTAGTTGAGTTCAAACAACTGTGGAGAATCAATTAACTTGTCTGGACGCCAATAAAGAGAGTAAAAGAAACAATTATGCTTGGGGGTATGCTGTAGGGAGACACAGATACGAATGTGCCTTACAGCAGAGAATTCATACCTTCACTTAAATTCCTCTGAAATTCTAGGACATTTGACTGTAGGATATAGTGCTGGATTCCTGAACGCTTACTCCAATTGCTCCTGTTCACTCTAGACTTTCAGTTTGGGCCTCTAATTAAGAGCAATATAATAAAAAGCTAATTATTCCAAACACTTGCAGAAGTCACTAATTACTACATAATTCCTGTTTTCTAATCCTTATATCATCATTACTCATACTCAGTTTTTGCTTATTATGTTTCAGCTCCTTAAGCTATTTATACTTTGCCTGGTATTTTCCCTTTGTTCACCCTTAGAAATCAAGTCAGAAATATGCTTGACATTCTTAACTTGGGAAACATTGTGGAAATCATTTTACCTCTAGATGCTTAGTAACTAAGAAAGAATATGGATACTTGTATTATTGTTATACCAGGGTGCAGGTCTGTGAAGTTATTTATTGCACAGCTAATAATAAAGCAGATGGAAATACATATATTCTTAGGATTTAGAGTTATTTTAGTTACATAATTGGTCAGAAAACAATACACTTCATCATCAGTCTACTTGTCCATTGCTCAAGAGGTGAGCATCAGTTCATTTCTATAGTTTCTCTCCATATTTAAATATTAACTTTAACTTATTTTGGGAAGCCTAGCAATTCTAGTTCTTCATGGCAGTACTCAGTACTCACCTGTAAGAATAGTAAGAATAGAATAATGTACAGGTAATCTTTTTTACAACTTCTTTTTCCCCCTGTTCCTTACATAATCCCTAATGATGAGCCAAAACTTGACTATAAGAAAAGGATTTTTACAGCATCAACTGTTGCTTTAAGTGTATAAAGTATAAGTAGGGATTAACCAAAGAATGCAAAAAGTCTTGTTAAGTAACAATGTTTTTGAATAAAAGCCAGTTATTCCTCAGTTGTATTATCACTTAGAGAAAGAAATATGTCTTCATTTCTGCTCTCATGTATATGTTATTATTTCTTCAAGAACTATTATTGTCACCTAAGACTGACTACAGAGACACATGACAGTTTCTGGGCAACTGAGGGAAAAAAGCCTTAGCAGAGGAAAAAAGCCTTAGCAGATCATTTAGTATGAATGAACACATTCAAATTTAATATAATGCATGACTGAGAATTATCTTCACAGAGATAATTCAGTATGTTATGCATATTAGTGCCAGAGAGGTCATTGGTTCTTATTCTATTCAAAAGATAATTCTGGAAGGAATACCAGTTTATAGAAATCCTATAACAATGGTACTGCAGAAGTAATTCCTGGAAAGTGATGTTGAATTAGGTCATCATCACAGCCTGCTGTGTCGTCTATTTTGCCTTTTCTCAGAAGACTAATATACTCCATGTGAGGTATATATTTATACTTCGCAAAGAAAGATGGAGAGAGGAAGATGTTATTTAGCAAAATCTCATCTTAGTAGCCATGGAGTTCATTTATTAATGAATGTTTTAAAAAACATATGACACTTAAGAGATTTTAATGAACCAGAGCTGTAGCTCTCATCACAGTGCAGAAGTCCACAGATACTGAAGTTTATACTAAACATAACTGCATCATAAACATGATACAGTGGACATCAAAGTTTCTAGCTTTTTTTCTTTTTCAGATTTTAACAGTAAGGCACTATGCCTTATCTACATAGCTGTTGTAGAAACATATTCCTTGGTAGCTGCACTCAAGCTCATGTTGTTTATCTATTATATTAGCACAAAAGGAAAAATTTCAGTTATCTAAAGGACAGAAAAGTCAAACAAAACTTCGCAGAAACAATTTATACACAAGTAATTTTACATACTGAATCAACTTCTGAAATCATCTTTAACTATTAATTCATTTATGCTTTATTCTGAAAGTGCTGATGGGCAAATTAGAGAAAGAACTTTCACTTTGTCAAGAAACTTATTTTATTTACAGTTTGCTTGCATTGAATCTTCTTGTGACTCGTCATGACAAGACTGATGTTGATGATGTTGGAGTGCACCCACAATAAATAGTTCTAGAGGAAATGCAAGTTCTGTGCACTCCCTTTGGCATTTAAAAGCTTAAGAAGTTTGATGTATACTTCGTTCACTCCTCCATTAAAAACAATGAACCAAAACTTCAAATAGCGTTAATCGATGTAAGTCAAAGTGTAACTCTAAATTATCTCAGCTGAGGATCTGGCTTGTTTCAGAGATGAACCTGAATTACTACATAAGCCATTTGCTGATGGAAAAGGTTGAGATGATGAATTTTATTTCAGCTTAAGTATTATATTTTTGGATTGACTTTCTGAAGGAGTATCCATAGCAAATCTCTGATAAAGCAGGCCATTCCAGAGAAAAAAATCATCAAACGGTGAAAGCAAAGACGTAGCATACAAGGGTTTTTTTGGGGGAAAAAAGAAGAATATATCAACCAATATGAAACGAGTGAGTTAATAAAATCCACTAAAACAAGGCCAAACTTGTATCATTGACTGAACTTAATGAACATTGGAATCACAGTTAGGTGATGACATTTCAAACAGGAATGCAGTATATGCTTCCCTGGCCAACAAGTTCCCTACATTTATGATAAGACATTAACCTTCCAATAATTGTTATATTTTTCAACCAAGAGCAACTTTGCTCAGATTTATAGTTTCTGATTGTCTGCATGAATATAAGCATAAAAAAAATCTTACTGATCTGATGCTAACCCTATACTTAAGAAATGCAAAATTTAAAAAATCCTTAATATTTGTGAATATTTTCTCCCAAATTCTTATCCCAAAAAATTTCCTTAAGCCTAAAACATTGATTTGTTACATTATAATTGTTTTTGGTTTGATACCAAAAAGTCAGAATGTTGGAGGATTTAGTCAGAATAGAATACGGTCTGACTATGTACATAAGACTATTTCACTTTTTCTTTCTTTACAAGAACTATGAGATATTAAGTTAAAGTATATTATGCAGACAAGAACATTTTTAATTCATTTTTTTATTTAAGAAAAAAAGAAAAAAATAAAATTAGTATAAACCTTTGTCCTGGTCATCCTGTAATATCAAAGCTGAATAACATATCTTTTCTCCAGAATTTTAATTTTTTCAGTTAATATCTGGGATCTGTTGCTACTCACTACTTATTTATTCTATTTCCTAAAAAATATTTCTATTAGAAAGCTTTCTAAAATTTTGAGGTTTTTTATGGATTGGCTATTTTCCACTTACACTTCATTGATCATACACTCTAGTAGAAATGATGAGTCTAGGACTTTGTGATATGAACTTGAGATAGATGATAGACTGAAAATAATCACTATAAATATCTCAGATGCTGTAGAATCCTCATAAAATTTAGAACCTTTCACGTGAAAAATTTCTGTTTTTTCTGGGAGAGTTCCTCTTTCTGGTCTCTCTTCCAAACACTTCTTCCCCTGAATAAATTTTAAAAGAAACTATATGATAACTTGTTACCAGTGCCTTTAGAAAATAAATAACTGGAATGATTCTCTAAGGAAGAGATTTCAATTAAAAAGTTTGGGGTCTTCATTAAGGATACTTCATGGTTTTCTTCAGCAAATTCCCCAGAATTTAATTGTAACATACAATTGATATGCAATTATACTGCTGAATGCTTATTATTTTGGAGTTTCATCCTTGGGATATGCAGCTAAATCATATACATGAGTGGACATTACTTTTTCTCCCTCAGGAAAAACTCAAGTATTTCAAATGTAATTATCAGGAGGGAGGGAGGGAGGGAGGGAGGGAGGGAGGGAGGAGGGGAAGGAAGGAAGGAAGGAAGGAAGGAAGGAAGGAAGGAAGGAAGGAAGGAAGGAAGGAAGGAAGGAAGGAAGGAAGGAAGGAAGGAAGGAAGGAAGGAAGGAAAAAGAAGAAAAGGATCTAAACCTGTAATTTAACTGTGGAGTTTCTAGCAAGAGGACTTTGCAGTGGTATTGTAGATTCAAGAAAAGCTTAGAAAAATAAATGGAAGGAAAATCAATCACGGACTATTAAGCACAAAGACTATATTTAGCTATATAAAATAAGGCTACAGAGTATTTCTCAGCCACAGGTGAAATGACACAGACTGGTCTGTAGACATACTATTACCCTCAAAAGCATGTTAGCCACGTCCATGCCATACAAAATCTGGCATTCGGGTCTCCAATAGACCCCAGTAAGTTTAGTTGGAAGGTGCAAAATGATTAAGAGAGCAATCCCCAAACCAGTTCAAATCTTGTAATTTGTTGGTGGCAGGCAAATTAGTGACACTTTGATGCAAAGGAATTGTCTTCTGCTAATACAACCAAAGAAAACTGTTGTGCTTCTGATGGGAACTAGAAAGTCAAAAGAGAAAAAAGTGGAGAAAGTAAAGGTCATATTATGTGCATTTTCTCATGACCATAGGTATCTAATTTCACCACTTCAAGGTTCCTTTGGGATTTATCTAACACCTCAGAACATTTGTGTATCAAAGACCTTAAGAATCCCTACTATCATCTTTGCACCCTACTTACTCTTTAAGTCAGTCTGGCAATTTAGACATTTTAAAAGTATGTTTCTGTTCTTAAGGGGAAATGAGAACTCTCTTTAATCTTCAGGTGACCTGTTTATGAAATTTGATTAACTCAGTAAATATTTTTAGGGTAGGTTTTTTGTTGTTGGTTTTCTCTTGTTTTTTTTTTTTTCTACTTCCTCCCCATCCGCCCCCCACTCTCCAGTATGTGTATTTATCTGCACTGTCTAGATTTGTTCATGATTCAGAAATAGTGACACATGATAGGGAAAGGAAGTACTGTCAGACTTCCAAGTATGCTGAAACTACTGTTGGAAATGCAAGTCTTATGAGAGATTTTTTTGGGGAATTTACAGCTCAATTCATAAATTAAGAAGTTATTATATTTGGATGCATTTCAAAATAACATCCATTTTTCTATGCATAGCTGAACCAAACTTACAAACATTTTTCACCCTTTACTGATTTTAATATAAATTGGTTTACATTATTTTCAGTGTTCTGGAGATGCTGTAAAGCTCTCATGTGAAGCCCTCCTGAGAAATTTTGTGTTCCTATAATTTCCGTTATACGATGTACTATGCAAATTAGACTATGAAGCAGATGCTTTTTTTTTCTTTACTCTGTGCTCTGGGATCATAAAGTCACACTAAACTCTACAAAATAAAGAAAAATAAAATGAAAAAAATGATCGCAGCATTCTTCTATACTTTTATTTAAGTCTGTGTATTTACTGCAGATTTTTTTTTAATACTATGCAGAGTTAATATGCTTTAAAGGATAGTTGATGCACAGATGAGGATCTAGATCTGATTTAAAAATGTATCTAAACAAATATCAAGAGGAATTTCATTCTCCCATATGTACATACATGCTGTTTTAGTTGAGACTAACAAGCAATTTGCTCCCTCTGTGAGCTCCCATTTTCCATTCCCCTGTCACGGCACTGGTGAGTCCTGCAGCACTGCAGTTTTCCCTGGGTTGTCAGTCCTATAAACTAGATGAAACTAATTAGCCAGACAATCACCTGTAACTACCACATAGAAGGTAAAAAGGTATTGTTGTACAGAGACATATGATTCTTCCCAGGTGTAGCCTTAAGAGACCTGAAAGGATCTGATGGGGCCATTCATCCATCATCACACCTGACACAGGGACAGAACTCCATCTCATATGACATGATCGTAATGCTTAATTTCCTTCCCACTCTTGTCAAGGTTGCAGCCACTCTTCTTTCTCACATACATTAATATGACTTACAGTACCTTTCTTTTGCATCAACAGTGATAAATCTAACTAGACCTGACCTGCAAGTACTGTATTCTCCTATGAAGGAGAACTCATTGATTGATTGATTATATCCATAGTATGCATAGAGCATGATGTCCTTATTTGTCTTAATTTAGTGATTGTTAGGTTCTGGAGTGGGGGGAAGGACTGGGGTTGTTGGGGTTTTGTTTTGTGGTTTTTTGGTTTGGTTTGGTTTGGTTTTGTTTTTCTTCTAGGAAAATAACTAAGTAGCTCCTGATGACATACCAAAATGCCAGTGTGGCTCATAACCTGAGGCTGATGTACAGGGAACATTCTCTTGATTATACAAGAAATTTGAGCAGCCAAACATTTCAAAATTTCACCTGGATTTTACTATCTCAGCATGGATTTTGTTTGTTTGTTTGTTTTGTTCATAAGCCAAACCTGGATAAGTGGATGTTCAGCTCTATTTTCATTTAGAGAAGGATGTTTACATTATGAAAGAAAATCGACATAGTAAAACCCTCAGTACTTGCTTCTCTTAGCACCATATCTGTATTTACAAGGGCATTGAGAAGCCAGTGAATTGCTGTTGGTAGTAACTGGTGAATCTAAGTCTATGAGGCAAGAGCACCCTGGTAATAGATTTGACATCAACTGATTTGTTACTGATTGTTGTAATAAAATCATGTGATATTTTCTTCAAGTTTGGTTTGGAAAGATAGAACATGACTTTAAATGTTGCTTTAAAAATCATAATACTCTGACTCGAGTAATAAGTATAACACACTTAGTAAAATTCACTGCTCTGTGATAGGACATTATTACAAGAACCAGAAGGAAATGTCTAAATTCCCCTTGATTACAATGCAAAATCCAGGTTTTAAGTTTATCATGGGCTTGCGAGCATTCTGAACTATTGTCCTTAATCTTGCACCCATTAAAGACACACAAAAAGAAAGATATAAATTATTCATAGCACTAATTTCCTACCAACATCCCACCTTGCCATTAAGGAGGAAAAAAGTAAAATGAATGTGTTAATTTTCCTTCTGTTTTGGTCATAATTTGTTCATGTCATAGAAAATATTGGAATACTACTGTGGAAGTTAGAAATAAATAGAGATGGATCTGTGGTCCCTGAGATTATATCTCTTGACATGAGATCATGTGCTGAAGTAGGTGGTAGTATGAAAAGCGTAGACAATGCAGTCCACAGACTCTCTCATGGAGTCATAGAAATCCTTTCATGTCCAAAAGTTTAGCTATTTTTCTCAGTTATATCAGTCAAATGAAATATATTACTTCTCCCTACGAGTCTTACCTCATTTAATTCCAAGTGAAGCAGAGCAAGGTTTTTTGCCACTTTGTTCGGGTAAGGTAATGTTTGAAATAATGACTGATTGTACCTCCTGACATCTGATGCCAGGAATTGTTAATAAACTGCACAGGCTTGCAAGCTTTTATATTTATCATACTGAAAATACACCCAGAAGAGTAAGTTCTGGCTATGTGTTTTTTATGTATATCAACATCTAATCTTTGTCAGTATCTTGTCTTTCTGACTTCATGCCATACATGCACAAAACAGCTTTGTTTCATAACCAATGATTTTTTAAAGGAAATAAAAACACTGGAAGAAAAATCCAGTACTCCTATCATTACTTCCTCAGTTCTACTTAAGAATATCAGAACACAGGAAATGTCCTACTGGGTCAGAGAGTCTTGGTCAGTCTGTCTAGCTAAATATGCTGTCTCAGACAGTAACAATGGGAGATGCTATTAAGGAAAAGAACATGACCCATGGCAAAAGCTTGGTCCATCCCCTTTGTATTTCTCCACCATCTAGAATTCTTGTAATAGCGGCATTACACAGTATATCCCTGCATAGTCCTTGTGGTAGGTTAACCTTAGCTGGCTTCCATCAAGCTGCTCTCTCACCCTCCCTCCTCAGCAAGACAGGCAGAGAAAATAAGATGAAAGAGTTCATGGGTCAAGATAAAGACAGGGAGATCACTCACCAATTACAGTCAGGGAAAAAAAGAATTGACTTAGGGAAGATTAATTTAATTTAATATCAATTAAAAATAGAGTAAGATAGTGAGAAATAAGAACAAAACTAAAACCACCTTCTTCCAACCCCTCCCTTCTTCCCAGGATCAATTTCACTCCTGATGCTTCTACCTCCTCACCCCCCATGAGCAACACAGGGGGATGGGGAATGGGGTTGTGGTCAATTAATAATGCTTCATCTCTGCTGCTCCTTTCTCCTCATGCTTTTCCTCTGCTCCAGTGTGGAGTTCATCCTATGGGGTAAAGTCCTTCAAGAACTGCTCCTACAGATTACAGTTCCTGCCAGAAAACACATTCCTGTGTGGGCACTCCATGGGATGCAGCTTCCTTCAGGGTACATCCACCTTCTGCAATGTGGGGGACCTCCACAGGCTGCACGGTGGATATCTGCTTTGATGTGGTCCTTTCCATGGGCTGCAGGGGGACAGCCTGCTTCACCATGGTCTTCTCCATGGGCTGCAGGGGGATCTCTGCTCTGGTTCCTCCTCCCCCTCCTTTTTGACTGACCTTGGCATCTGCAGGGTTTTTCCTCTCACATTTTTCTGACTCCTCTCTCACACAGCTGCAGCCAAGTATTTTTTACCCTTTCTTAAATATGTTATCACAGAGATGCTGCCAGAGTCGCTGATTGGCTCAGCCTTGGCCAACAGTGGGTCTGTTTTGGAGCCAGCTGGAACTCTATTAGACACAGGGGCAGCTACTGATCTCTTCTCACAGACACCATCCAGGTAGCCCCACTGTTACCAAAACCTTGCCATATAAGCCAAATACAATCTGCCTGGAACCTGGTTTTGGAGCTGTCCTCCAGGAAGATGTTTAATCCCTCTCTGAATGTATGTTTTTGTAGCCCTTTTCTACCTCCACTCTTTTCACTGCAGTGTGTTTCTGATGTTCCCTAACTGCTGTTTTAAAAAGTACCTCCTTTATATATTTGAAACTGATGTCCTTCAAGTTTCACTGAGTGCCCCTTAGTGAATAACTGTTCGTGTTCAGTTTAGCTACTGCTTTGATGATTTTGTAAATCTTAGCCATATTCTTTCTCAGCCTGCTCTTCTCCAAAAGTTCCAGCTTTTTTAAGCCTTCCTCTTAAGGCAGCTACTACATCTTGATCATCATTGTATAGATGTCCTTCTCTATACCTCCTCTACCTCCATCACAAAGTTCTTGAGATGGAGACAGTAAAACTAAAGACAACTCTCAGGATACTGGTGTTTTATTCCGTAGCAAATAACATTTTCTGTCTTCATCTCAATATCTTTCCTGTTCATTCTGAGCACCTCATTGCTTTTCTGGCTCCCACTGCACGCTGAAATTATTTCAGAAAATGGCTAGTTATAACTCCAGTATATCTTTCCATACTTTACAACTACTCAGAGTCAAGCTTGCTTTACCATCCCCTAAGGACAACGTACTCCTGATAAAGCAGAATGTGGTTGGAGATATGCTGATCTTTTGGATAGCAACTGCACGTAAGTGTTATTGGATAAAAACAAAGCAAAAGAACATTTCTGGAAAGTCTAGCTCTCCTGTCTTCTAACTGATGCATTAACCAGAAAGCTGGAGTTAGGCAGAACTATAAATCAAGGTAAAATTATTGCTAAAATATCAAAATGTCAAACAAATGTCTTTAATAGGTATTCTGAATCTCTATGTTTATGAAAAAAGAGGATGAAATAGTAACAAAGAGCTATGTTTAAAAGCACATGGTACTTGTACTGGGCCTTTTTCTCACAGGGAGATTTCCAAGCTACTAAGAAGTTGATATAATGGTACATTTTACTTTAATATTAAAAAATGGGAGGAAAACAGATCAAAAGGTACACAGAGAATATTATTTTTAAAAAGGTCTAGAGAAAGTCCTTATACTTTTGGGTCTAGTGTAGGCATCTACAGTGACAAGCTGATCTCCCTGACAATACAAAGTAACATCTGCTTCAGAGTTTAAAACAATGTACATTTGGAGTTAGCAATAAAAAAGGACATTTTGTAAACAGGAAAGGCAGTGCTATAAGTATAATTCATACTTTTCTTTGAGCAAAATCTTATAAATCAAACCCCAGACTGTTTATGTATATACAGATTCCTGAAAGCTATTTTTTTTTTTTTTCCCATAATGGTCATCTTCCAAATGAAGGTAACAGTGGTAATTCATTAGCCATTGTTATTTTTCACATCCTGAAGCATATATGTGGAATGTATTTAATTTAAATTCTTTGCTTCCTGGCTTCATATTCATGCAGCTCACACTTAAACCAATTGTATCACTTTCAGTAATCTCTAGAAGAAAGTCAAATTTGTTCTAGTTCCATTATGCTTGTTTACGGCGATATAAATTAAATACATCCCTGCATATGTCTAATACTTTTTATTTAGAAAATGCTACCATTTCTTAATATCTGTTTGAGTTAATACAATGAGAATAAGTTGGAGCAAAAAAAGGTTGCAATCTGGCTTCAATTTCCACAGATAAGCATATTTGCACAATTTTTCTAAGGAACTAAAGATTTTTCAAAGACTTTAGTTTGAAAAATCTTTAGTTCATTTGGCTTTAATAAGAGGCAAAATTGCAAATCAGTTAAGTTGTTAGTAGCTGTATTTTTCACCTCTGTGGGAAAAAACCCAAAAACCCACTACTGGAATGTTTTAGGAGACAACATATCTTGGCTCCTCAGACTGGAAAAACAAAAGGAACCTTCTGTAATATCACTGATAAACACTGTAATGACACATTTTTCAAACTATCCAACTGAACTAGATGTGTTGACAGCTAGAGAGGTCTCAGCTGCTTTTGTTACCAACAGACTGCTCTTCCTAGCCTTTTTTTTTTAAATATATTTTAGTTATATAAATATATACATAAAACAATATTTTGTCTTTGCTTTAAGTGGTTGGAGATCATGAGATTCAACTGGTATTCAAACTTAAGTGACTTAGAAAGTAAGATCTCTACCCTGAAAGATAATTAAATAATACAATGCAGTTATCACTAAGCAAGCTGTTTTATGGTTCCAATAGCATTTTAATTACAAGCAATACTGCTAGTTATCACTGATAGATCAGTTATGAAATGTCATCTGCATGATGATGATGATGATGCTTAGCTCATCTTGCAGACAAATGTTAACCACACCATCTCGTCTTGCTCAGCACTTAACTGACTGGGTCTACACTATTTTGATAGTTGCTTCAGAGAGGCTGTTAGCACAGCATGCTCTGAATTACCCTCATTTTCCATTATAAGGATTCCCTGTGGTAAAGTAGTAAGTGAACACAGCTAAACAGAGTATTGCATACTCTGAAGGGCTTACATACTACAGCCATTTTTGAGGGTGTCTTTCAAGCTCACTGTATGGAAGGCTGGTGAATCTGAAATTTATTGTAGCTTCACAACTTTTTCCATACATTGTTTAGAGAATGTCACTGAATTAGATCATGCATGAAAAGAAACTAGTGATGGCTACAAAGTTGAGAGTAGCGTAGAAAGGAGAACACTTCAAGTAAAATGTTCTCCTGCAGCAATTGAGGGTTAAGTGGATCCAGTGCTGAGGGGCCCATCAAGCCTCATCGACAGTCCCATATGATCTATGAATGACTGGAAGATTTGTCTATCTGTTAAGACTCAGTGTGAGCTGTGTTAATTTGCCCATTTGTGATTTCCAGGCTTATTTTTCTTTTATCTAAAAACAAAACGATCTACTAGAAAAGCTAACCACCAAAAACTCCCCCTCAAAGTTGAACACCAAAAACTCCCCCTCAAGGTTGAACACCAAAAACTCCCCCTCAAAGTTGCACATGCTTTAGAAGCTTATTTTCAGAGAAACTCAGGTCTCCGGGGCCATAATCACTTTCTAGTGCTTTCACATTAAATGTTCAGTTCTCTTCAATATTTCTGTCTGTGCTTCAAAGCCCTTTGTGAGACTGAGAAATTAGCTAACTAATTTTCTTTTTTTTTTTTTTTTTCCAGACTTCAGTCCACCTGACAGCTATGCTTCATCAGACTTTTAAGAAAAGAGGACAGATATCCAACGAGAATGGAAACAAGATTAAGGAATTCACTGATCTGATGAGATTGCCCTCAAACATCATCATGTTCTGAACAAAACATACAGCTCACTTCTTTGAGTTCTGTTTTCCCACAGCAGATTCTTTTTAGTTATTAACACAAAGGTATAAAGTGAAATAGAATGGAGACAGCATCTGTCATAGTTTATTCCTAGTAAAGGGACTTACTTTGATACTCTGCTGGAAAGTGACACAAAAATTCAGGACTTTGTCAGTTTCAAACCAAAGATTTCTTAGCATAGTGGTGAAAATTTGTATTAGAAATTTTTAATGTTATTACAAGTTTCCTTTGGGGAAAAAAATTGTGATGTTTTGGCAAAAAGCTTCATAACGGAAGAAATTTCAGATTCTAGAAAGAGAATCTGAAAGGTTTCAGTCCAAGAGGGGATGATTTACAAAGCTATGTTATTCTTAAAATCCTTCACAACAGAAATAGGTAAAGGCAAAGTAGCCCTAATGTCTTTTCTGATGTCAGTTCATCCAAGACTTCAAAGCTATAGGTGATATATATCTACTCTGGATTTTGAAAAATTGTGAAATAAAATGATTTTTTGATTTTATGTTGAGACAGACTTCAGATTTACATTATTATTTGATTAACATATTTATGACAGAGTAATAAAGAAGAAAGTAATGTTTTGGGCATCTGAAGAAGAAAATGGTAGTTTTTCAGTAATCATTAATCCCTCCTGAGGTCCAAACTATTCCTTCCCATTTCTTCCCCAGATTCCCTTTCCCATGGCATGGGTGAGCTTTATCCACACCGAAGAGAATTTGTGGGGATAGAAGGAAAACCAGTACCCAAAACCTTTAAAATTTAAGCTTTATTTTGTACATGGTCATACTGTGCTCATGTGTATTGATAATATAACAAAGTACATTATCTATGCTTTTTATTCATAGATAAAATATGAATATCTTTTTTAGTGTTGTGTCATGAGTCTAATATAATTTCTGGACTGATGCTTCAGAATAGCTTATCTTTCAACTTGTTATTCACCAATGAAGTTAAACGTGACATGTTCCACCAATTTCCTCACAGTTTCTCCTCAAATCACAGTGTTTCTTCTCCTTCTTTTTACAGAATTCCGAAACAGTAAAAGGTTTTGATTTCAGATGCTCTTTTACAGAGACTTCGTTAAAATTATTTTACCTGGCTTTGTAGTATGAGTTGGCTTCATTAGTTAATCAGAATAATTCCAAAATTGAATCTTAATTTAAGTAATTCTATGGTAATAGCTTTCAAGCCTTCCCTGAATGAGCTACTAAAATGGTTTATTAATTACAGACTTCAATTTATCTTATTTGGGTCAGCCAGCAGGAACCAGACAGCTGACCCCTTTTTACTTCTAAAAGTGCATGAAAACCTGAGATACCTGAGGACTCTATTTCATTCCTAAATCTATTTTGAAATATACCTGATGCAAGACACCAGATATTTGTCCAAACAGTTTTATATTTAAATTAAATAAAATTATGTTTCATCTGAATCTATTATTGAACAAAATCATAAACCTTTTTGCAAGCTTTCAACTGGGGGGGGGGGGGAATTTTTTTAAAATAAAATAGAGGCTAGTTCTTATCTTCTTGGAATGGAAAAGGTGAATGCTTTTATTTTAAAATATATCTCAGAAATTTTCTTCAAGACAAAATAATTTTTAAAAGTAATTTAAATATATCTAAGTAACGAGTTCAGCTGCCCCAGAAAAAAATCTCATATATCTTGTAATCTCAAGCTTAGTTTATTAGTTTCCTGAGTATAGCTGGTTTATGAGATGTGTCTTCCTCCTTGATGTTTGCTCCTTTTAGCATACCTGTAAGCCCAGGTTGTGAGCTCTAGCTTCTCATTAAAGTACAGCCACTTATTTTTACTAGCCTGAGATCATTATTTTCAATCCAGTGAGTTTGCAAAGACTGTCCAGTTCTCATCAGTTTTTCTCTGGCTTTTGTTGCTCTTTTAGGGATTTGTTTTCTTTTATGTCATTAGTCTAAATAGTCAGGTCAAAGACAAATATACCACTGGCAGTAGTTGCAGCAACAATCTTTTCAGAGTAATTTTTTTTTTTTTGTAGATTTTTTAGAAAAAGCTTTTGCAGACTATTTGCACTCCAACCCCCAGCATGTGATACCTACTCATGCATCCTCATTCACCTCAACTAACTGCTGTATCAGCCACATATTGCTATATTTTATCTTTATGTATTGTTTTTAAATAGATAATTTTAAATCTTAAGGATGTCAGATATATAGAATATAGTCACCATTTCAAAACGGAAGAAAACTAAACCTCATCTGATTCCCTTTTTGCACCTGGACTACTTTGCAGTCAGTAATGAAGAAGGGAAGTGAAGATAAGTCAGCAGAGCTGACTCCAAAGCAGTCTTGAATTTCATTCAGAGTTTATTTTGGCCAAGTGTTACAAATACTGTGAGGTTTAGGAGTATTTGTCCTCGATTACCCTCTCAAATGAGAGACGTTCTCTTATTTGCTGGATAATGTTATATGTAAAGTGCAAGAGGATAAGGCAGGTACGCATATAAAAGAAGTAGTCTGCTTTTCTATTTGGAGAAGTCTTAGTTGTCTATACATTGCCGGATTTCTTGTCCATTGAAATCTAGTGAACTTGGACACTTAATTTAGGTTTGTCCTCCGAAAGCTATCCTATAATGTGGTGCTTCTGTACCTCATTAGTCACATAGTAACTGTGTCTCATATTCCTTTTTTTTCACTTTCATTGCTATATGACCTAAAGACCTTGTCTCTGCTAGAGTTTGAAATGGGCAGAGAAAATGGGAACACAATTATTTGAAAATCTAGTAAGTGGAGGCAGAACCATTAGAAAGGGGATGTTCGCTTCTTAGTTACGAAGGACGCACAATTTATAAAGAGATCTTAGGATATGAAGGCCTTTGAAAGTAACTTTATAGTTGAAGTCATAGAGTGAAGACAATATTATGGGATGTATTATGACCATGCACCAGCGGCGCTTATCTTTGTGACCTTAGAGTCTTAGACATCAGTGACCAGTTTTGACAGCTAGGTCTCAGGACTCTGCCTACCTATACCATCATGGTGACTGAACTTCTATAGGTTGTCTACCTGACTTCACAGTGAATCAAGGTCCAGCAGTCCTAGACAAAAAGTAGCTTAGATCGTATATTATTCTATCACTTCACTGTAGTTTTGGTTTCCTTCCTTCCTCCCTTCCTCCCTTCCTCCCTTCCTCCCTTCCTCCCCTTCCTTCCTCTCTCTCTTTTTCTCACTTCATTTCTCTCTCTCTCTTTCTCTCTTTCTCTTTTTCTCTCTTTCTTTCTCTCTTCCCTCCACCCCTGCCCCAGCACTTGATTATGCTGTCTAAATTTGGCTCAAATAAGAGAGCCATGAAAATCATCTTTACAACAAAATTATGGATAAGCAGAGTAAGAGTGCATTTCTCATGACTAACAAAACTGACATTTTATTAAACTAAGTATAAGATGGTGAGAGTATGGATGAAATTATAGTTTTCCACATAAAGTAGTTAGACTATGTCTTTGTCAGGCGACAGCCAAAATGTCCAAATATTGCTATTATGTTGATTTCAAATTAAATCACAGATCCATTCTTTATATTACATCTCTTTTGATATCACATTGTTTTCCAGTATCTAGTATGTGGGTAAATAGTTAAGTAATACTTGAGTTTCAACTGATCTTTTTAATAAAATAAAATGTTGTACATATACTCCAAGACAATATCTAGATTAGAATGTGAGAAATATTAATTTCAAGAAATTCATTCAATATTTGTAACTGCTCTTACTTTTATTTAGAAGGAGCTCACAATGTAGACTTTCAGGCAGTAGTATAAAACTGAAGTAGACCTAGATACTGTGATGTCAGAGTGAAGAAGAATTTAAAATTATTTACAAGAGTTTTGAGAGTTAGTATACATATATGTTAGTTCAGGTGAAGAACATAATATTCAGCTACACTCTGGAAGAGAAAATAATTAGATTTCTCTAGCAAGTGTTTGAATTTTCAATGATGAGTGGGTTTTACAAGTGCAAAACACATCATGTCCTGTCATCACTTAACAGATACAGAGAAGAGCAAGGTACATATTAACAGCATTTTATCTCTCTAAAGGTGAGTGGCTTCTAAAAGAAATCTATAAAATGAACAGGTAGTGAAGATGTAAAAATACAGAAAGCTGTGAATAAAGCTCCAGAAAGAGAAGAGAGGCAACAGAAAATGGAAATTACCTTTAAATAAGCATATCTTAGGAATTTTAACATTCATAGCTTATCAGAAATAAATTTATTGTTTTGATTTGTGCTATTCAAACTTTTAAGGGTTATTTCAGGTTTATGTTTAAGAGAGGACAGATAACGTCAGAGGTGAGGCTGGCAATAAAAAAGTAATCTACAGTATAGAGTTTGAATAAGAATAATGATTGTGAAAAGATAGTATTGCACAGTTAGGGAGCAATGAGAAGTTTAAATTCTGTATATCATACTTCTATCATTAGGTTGAATAATAGGGTGGCTGAGAAAGGAAACAACAGAAAGCTGTTTTTAAACAGAAGTGTTCATACAGAAAGCAGAACTATTGCATAATCGCAACAACATCCTAATAACAACCTTTTTCCTATTTGCAGTTGAAACTCTTTCCTAATCTGTAATCTTCTGATAATTGCTCACCTCTGCTTGCACATACATTGCTTTATAACATGAAAAACTTAGTTATTGCTATGTTTTAATCACTATACTTGCACAAATGTTTGGGGGGGCAGGGGTAGGGGTTTCCTTCTTTGTCTTCGTCTTCTTTTTTCTTTTTTTTTCTTAAGTTATTTTCCATTCTTCTGGCTATAGGTTTCTCTTGGAGTGAACCAGGAGAGAATCCAAAATCCAAAAGTTAGAATATATGTGCTTCTGCTGGTCAGTGATGTGGATTTGTTGACTAGAGAAAATGCGCTCTCAAATAGTATACTTAAAAGCTAACAGAAAAACCTTCTGCTAGAGAAAATATGTGTTTGATCTTATCTAGTCCTTTTCTATTGAGAGACTAGCCACAGAAAAGGAAAGGACTGGGAAGAAAAATGCTCATTAAAATGTGGCCTTAGATTAGACATGGACCTCATGCTGAAATTAAAAATGTTCAGACTCTCTCTAAGCCATGAACTTCCCTTAGAAGAAGCTTCTTCTTTATTTGGGGGAAATAAGATTAATTATATAAATAAAAAATAAATGATAGTAAGAGCACAACTTTCATTTAACGCCTAAAAGGCATTGAAAGGTGTGATCTGATATGTGACTGTGATCTTTCCATTTACTCATAAAGCACAGTCATCTGCAATATGGTTGTATTTTTGTCAAATCTGTAAAGCTTCTTGAGTTCTTTTTTCTTTAAAGGTAATACTTTTCATTTAACTATAGGATTGAGAAAAAAATTATAAACATTGTTCTTAAAAAAAGAAATGTTTTTTTCCAACCTAAACAATTCTATGATTCTATAATAATAAAACATAAAATTCTTAAAAATGCTGATAATTTTCATTAGAAATTCATTGTACACAATGCATGGTTAAAATAAGGCCATTAAAGGTTATTTCAAAACCAGTACCTTTCTGAAAGAGAGTTTCTTGACATTACTGATGTATAACAAATAAACTGTGACAGTTTGCGAACCAGTCAACACGGCCATCAACATTTTGATCTGTCACATAGATGCATGCATCCACAACACCATTTCCTCTTGCCACTTTATTTGTGCTTGCATGTGTGGGGAAAAAAACAAAAAACAACAACAAAAAAAACCCAACCAAAAAAACCCCCAACCTTATATAGCTATGAGCTATTTTGTCAGTATCAGCAAATAGCAATAATGAAAATGAATAAATATGGAAGAAACTGACAGACAAATATAAAGCAAATTGTACCTGACATTAAATTACCTTTCAGACCCCTGAGACTCCCTCTTGAAGGACACTGGCTTTTATTTGGCTACTGCTGACTGATCACAATGAGGCAATGAGAAAATATAAATCATACCAATCTTAAAATAGTCTGACTTATGAGGTTATATGAGTTATGTTTCCAACTAATAGATTTAAGAGAAAACATCACATTTGCAGAACATTAAAGGAATTTCAGCCAGTTGTTGCACATCATAGGTTTGCACCAGCTCTGTGTCTGATCATGACAGTCTTTTATACGTAGAATTGTTATTTAATTGCATATGCAGTTTGGATTAAGTGTTTCAATACACATTTTGTGAAAGTGTCCTGACCTCCTCAATGCTTCAGGCAAAGTCAGTCATATTGAAAACTTCAGTTTGAAGAACCCACTCACTTTTTGTCTTTTGTTCCTTTTTGTCTGTCCTGACAATCCAGTAGTCTGTGCAGCTCACACTACATTAGGACCTGGCCTTCAGCTGTAATGCAGTGTGATTACAGCTGATGAATTTCCTTTCTGGATTTCTGTACAGGACATTTTGGGCCAATGTTATGCACCTTACTATTCATTTGCACATGCTATAATGCTGAAGTTCCCAAACATGAGATTTCAGTGTTGTCTGCAGGATGCATACCTGGAAGAGTATAGCCGATATATATATATCAAGGAAGAGTAAAGCCAATCAAACTCCTCTGAGACAAGGTATTTGGGCAAAAGAAAGATGTATTTTGGGGGGATATGAAAGAACAGTGCTCTCAGACTTTCTGCAAAGCACATGTTTGAAGTAGTAGAAACTGTTACTGCCATATATGACTTACGTGTATATTCATTGTCTTTTGGGACTTCTTGGATACAGTCCACATAAGCATTTTAGTTCAGATCAGGGGTGCATTTTTTAATCAAATATCCTGATTGCCTCCACTTGCTATGCTTTGTTTCACATCATGGTGTGCATGAACTGGTTTATTTCCAGATGTTACTGAAATGGAAGATAAAGTCAAGTAGATACCTGATGCACTCCAGCTGCAAAAGGGCACTCAGTCCATGGGGCTTGGCTATAGCTTGTCTAAACTAAAGTAAATGTCCCCAACACCACATATTTTGGGTTTTACGTCTGCTCCCTTTGATCTATGCTACTTGCTATTCTGGTCTTTTTTTTTCCTAACATAGCAGGAAATTTTGCTATTGATAATAATGGAGATTTCTTTACATTTGCAGAAATGATAGAGTAAAAAGTTTGTATTGGTGAATTTACTATCTTTTATTAATGAAAAAATCCTTGTGAGATTCATCTAAAAAAGTAAAATATGCATGTGGATGTCTTATATTTCTGGTCTTTGTGAACATCAGGATTTGTAAAGAGCTTAATAACACTAAGAATTCGAGGACTGTGACTGAGGATCCTATCAATGGATATTGTGACCTAGCTTTGCTCATTTGCATTTAAAAATTTGGTTTAATAATAACTCTTAAAGGGAGTCTTTGGTGCCCCAGGTCAAACGTACTCAAGAAAGAGGGGCAGGAGGAGGGAGATGCTGCTGAGGACACAGCTGAAGGGACGGTCTTTAAAGGATTCACTCCATACCAAGGGAGGGACAGTCCTGAAGGACTGTGGTCCACAGGGGACCCAAGCTGAGGCAGGGTGACCCCTGAGGGACTGAGGTCCATGGGCAACCTATGCCAAGGCAGAGACACTGCTAGGCAAAAAGCAGGAGAGGAAAATGGGTGAGAAGCAACAAGTGGCAGTAAGAACCCACTAATGCACATGACCCCACACCCCAACCTCAGTGCTGCCTGTCACCTCATTGGAGAAAAGGGGACAGACTGAATGTAACCTTCAGTAAAAACAAGGGAAGTAGAGACAAAGAATGAGAAAAGGTGATTGTCTTAAGCTGAATGTTGAGAAGGGGGAGGAAAGCTATTTACTTAAGTATTTATTTGGTTATATTGTGGTTTGGTTATTTTTTTTTCCCTCAGTACTGGAATCAATGATCAGAAGTTGTTAATTTCCCATAAATTTAATTAAGTAAAAATTCCCCGAGTCTAGATGGTTTTTGTTGCAACAATAATTCATCTGGGACTGCTTATGTTTAAAAGATTGTTGTTTGTAATGTATGATTGGATACAGAAATATTTTTGTGATGTGGTTTGATTCTTGTTGCTATTATATGTAGTTGCATTTTTGTTACAAAGCTTGTTGCAATGACATAGACATAGCATAAGGGGGGAAATATATTCAAGGGTTCCTATTCTATACAATATGTGAAGGTTAATATATATCACATACACCCTTTTACCCTAACTCCAGAAAGCTGTTAGTATTCCCCAAGGTATAGTTTCTTTTGTTCTTACAGCTTTATTTTATTGAGTTTGTTCCTTCTTTTAATTTCCTATATTTAACTTACCAGAGACTTTTAGAGTGCAACTAATCACACATTAAGCAGAGGCAAATGGAAGACTGAAGTACCTATCTATAGATGGTATAGAGCTTTGTTTAGTACAGTATAGATGTTTAGAGTCATAGATCCTTTTGGAGAAATGTTGCATGTCCTGCTTTCTTCTACATTTGTAGCATGTGTTAAAGTATTGCTTCATATGAAGAATGTTTTGAAACCCTCAGTCTCCTTATTGATCATCTTTTTATTTTTTCCATCCCAAGTAACTGTTTCTGCAAAACACAGACAACAGTGCATGATTGTATTTGGCTTGTATTTTTCCTCAAATGCTCATTAGTGACAGAAGTAACTAGCTTAAGTCTTAGCATTAACATATGGTACTGATAAATGAGAGCAGAGATATATTTCAGTCTGACCATTTGACACATTTTAAGAATATTTTTTCACCAAAAAATTTACATTCTGGTCCATTGCTGTTGATTTTATTTTTTGTTTGCTTGTAATTGTATTTTCTTACAAAACTGCTTTTCTTTGTATAATATCTATCATATTTCAAATAACTTAGGCGTAATTTTGTACACATTAGTGAGCTACTTGGAGAGGACTAATATATCAAAGCAACAATTTGCTGAGAGGCTGAGGAGAAGAAAACATATGAAACATTTTGGTGGGTGGTTGTATTATGCAGTTTGAACACTGGAAACCCATGGATAAGAAATTAATTGTCTTTGCTTTTATGCCATGATCTAAACTAGACACACAAGACAAATCAGAGAAAAGTCTATGCTCTTGTCTTTCTGTATATTTAGGTCAGTGTAGCATGCAAGTATATAAAACAGGTATTTACATTGCAGACTTACATGTAAATCAAAAAGAAAAGCAACCTTTATGTTTTTAAAAGGAGCAATTAGCTACTGATCAAAAATCAAGCATCAAAATAAGCAAAAGCTTGATTATCTATAAACACATCCCTGTTCTTTCTAAAAACCTGAAACTGGAACAACATTCTCGTATTTGTTTAGTAGCATTTACAAATACATTTTAATAGGCTCTACTTGGATCAAGCATACATTATTAGACCAGATACAGACTGATAAAGAATTAAGCTGTGTTTAAGCTTTTCTGCATTTTGTGAAGCATCAAAGAGGCACAGCAACCAGAGTCTTCATCATAGAAATTTATTAAGTTCGTCAAGCATGACTTCCCCTTGGTGAAGCCATGATGATTACTCCTGATGAATCTCTTGTCATTCATGTGCTTGGAACTGGTTTCGTGGTTTGCTGGAAAACTTCCCAGAGAAAAAGCTAAGGCTGACTGGCATGTAGTTTCCTGGGTCCTCCTTCTTGCCCTTGAAGATGTGGGTGAAATTTGCTTTCATCCCTCCTTGGGTACTTCTTCCAATCACTATGATTATTCAAAGATTATTGAGAGTGGCCTCACAATGACACCTGTCAACTCCCTCAGCACTCATGGGTGTATCCTATCAGGTCCCACAGACTTCTGTATGTCCAGTTTGCTTAAGTATTACCTGACCTGATTCTCCTCCACCAAAGGTAAATCTTTCTTGCTCCAGCTTTTACTCCTGGTCTTTGGAATCTGACATTTCTGAAGGCCAGTCTTGCTAGTAAAGAATGAGGCAAAGAAGACATTCAATGCTTGTGCCTTTTTCATGTGCTGTGTGACCAGGTTCCCTGTCTCATTGAGCAATTTTCTCTAGTCTTCCTTTTGTCACCTTTTTATTCATAGAAGTTTTTCTTGTTGCCTTTGACATCCCATACATATGCCTTTGACATATACACACAAAATATATAATCAAATGTATAACAAACACAATCCATAAAAATACAAAATTATGAGGTCAAGTGGCACCATAAAAATTTCATAGAAATGTAGGGACAAGTTCTGTCTAGTGTAAACATGGCTAATCTGCAGTAGAAGATGCACTCAGCACAGGGCAACTTCAAACCAATTCTGCATAAATTGGTATATCCACACATTATAACATAGCACCATTAAAGCCTTCTGTAATTCCAGGAGCAGAACTGCACACAACTCTATCAGTTATACTAGGGTTAATTAACTCAAATGAAGTACCAAATCGATACAACTACACATCCCAAGGTCCCTATGTTGGCTTACTTAGTACTTATCCTCAGGTGCCTACACCATTTTGCATTGCATGCTGTTTATTTCCCAACATAGTAGGCCTCTCTGGAGTCATGTGAATGACTCATAACTGACTTTTTTAGTGTTTCTTATTGTCATTTTGTATTAACATAACAAGGAAGAACTCTCAGCCCTGTTTGACAGAACAGGGATAGAGGAGGAGAAGCATCTTACCCAGATCATGAAGGGGTAAAGGAGTCCTGGAAACCATTTCCAGGCACATGAATGACAAGTCTGCATGGCTTCAACAAGGAGAATTCATGATTAAGCAACTTGATAGACCTCTATGATGAAATGACTGACCTGGTAGATGAAGGGAAAGCAGTGGATATCGTCTACCTGGACCTTAGTAAGGCCTTTAACACTGTGTCCTGCAAGATCTTCATAGACAAGCTGTATGAGCAGACAGTGAGGTGGATTGAAAATTGGCTAAATGGTTGGGCCCAGAGGTCCCATCATCTGGATGATGGGTCAGAGTGTATGCTCAGCAAGTTTGCAGATGACACCAAACTGTGAGCGGTGGCTCATACGCCAGAATGCTGCCGTCCAGAGGGACCTAGACAGGCTGGAGAAATGGACTGACATGAACCTCATGAAGGCCAACAACAGGAAGTACAAAATCATCCATCTGAGGAGGAACAATCCCATGCACCAACATATACTGGGGGCTGTCCAGCTGGAAAGCAATTTGTCAGAAAATGACCTGGGGCTCCTGTTAGACATCAAGCTGAAAGTCAGCCACCAGTGTGCTCTTGCCACAAAAAAAAGGCTAATGGTATCTGTGTTGGGTTTGCGTGGCAAGGTTTTGGTAGCGGGGGGGCTACAGGGGTGGCTTCTGTGAGAAGCTGCTAGAAGCTTCCCCTGTGTCTGATAGAGCCAATGCCAGCCGGCTGCAAGACGGGCCCGCCGCTGGCCAAGGCCAAGCCAATCAGCGCCTCTGTGATAACATATTTAAGAAGAAGAAAAACACTTAGAGAGAGAGAGCTTTTGCAGCCGGAGAGAGGAGTGAGAAGATGTAAGAAACTCTGCAGACACCAAGGTCAGTGCAGATGGAGGGGGAGGAGGAGCTCCTGGCGCCGGAGCAGAGATCCCCCTGCAGCCCGTGGTGAAGGCCATGGTGAAGCAGGCTGTCCCCCTGCAGCCCATGGAGGAAGGATGAGGAGGTGTAGAGATTCCACCTGCAGCCCGAGGAGGACCCCACGCCGGAGCAGGTGGAGGCACCTGAAGGAGGCTGTGGCCCGTGGGAAGCCCACGCTGGAGCAAGTTCCTGGCCGGACCGGTGGACCCGTGCAGAGGGGAGCCCACGCCAGGGCAGGTTTGCTGGCAGGACTTGTGACCTCATGGGGGACCCCAGGCTGGAGCAGTTTGCTCCTGAAGGTCTGCACCCCGTGAGAGGGACTCCATGCTGGAGCAGGGGAACGAGGAGAGGAGTCCTCCCCCTGGGGATGAAGAAGCGGCAGAAACACCGTGAGATGAACTGACCGTAACCCCCATTCCCCGTCCCCCTGTGCAGCTGAGGGGGGGAGGAGGTTGAAGCCGGGAGTGAAGTTGAGCCCGGGAAGATGGGAGGGGTGGGGGGAAGTGTTTTAAGAGTTGATTTTATTTTCTCATTCCTCTACTCTGTTTTGCCTAGTAATAAATCAGATGAATTCCCTCTCTAAGTTCGGTCTGTTTTGCTCGTGACGATAATTAGTGAGTGATCTCTCCCCGTCCTTATCTCGACCTACAAGCGTTTCGTTATACCTTTTCTCCCCTGTTTGGTGGATGAGGGGAGTGAGAGAGTGGCTCTGGTGAGCACCTGGCCTCCAGCCAGGGTCAACCCACCACAGTATCCTAGTCTTCATTAGATAAACTACTGCCAGCATGTCATGATCCTTCCCCTCTACTCAGCACTGGTGAAGCCACACCTCAAGTTATGTGGCCAGTTCTGGACTCAGTATAAAAGAGACATGGACATACTGGAGAGAGTCCAATGAAGGGCCACAAAGATAATTAAGGGACTGGAGTATCTCTCCTATTAGGAAAGGCTGGGATTATTTAGCCTGGAGAAGAGAAGTCGCGGGGGATCTTACCATTGTATACAAATATCTGGAGGGAGGGTGTAAAGAGGGAGCCAGGCTCTTTCCAGTGGTGCCCAGTGACAGGACCAGAGGAAATGAGCACAAACTGAAACACACGAGGGTCCCTCTGAACATCTGGAAACACCTTTTTTACTGTGAGGGTGACTGACCACTGGAACAGTTTGTCAAGGGAGCTTGTGGAGTCTCCATCCTTGGAGATATTAAAAATCCATCTGGACATGGTCCTATGCAACTGGTTCTAGGTGGCCCTGCTTGAGCAGGTCCCTTCCAACCTCAACCATTCTGTGATTCTGTGAATCTCTAGCAATTAGGGAGTTTGAAAGCAAAACATTTTATTAATTCCATACATTAGGTTACACAAAAGATGTAAGAGTTGCTCTTTTCTGAAGATAATAATAAGGACGATTTTAAAGATTTCTCTTCCTAGGAAATGTTTTCCTCTAAATCATATAACAGAATGCTAAGAAAGAGAGGAATGAATCTTGGGAAAAATGTTCTTCAGGGAACAATTCATGGGCTGGCATAAAAAGCGGAAGCTAACACCACAGCAGTTTCGCTAAAAGCTGAGACTATGGGACTGTGGACATAGTCATTTCCTCTTACTTTCATGCTATGCTCTTCCAGTTTTGCATAGCTGTATCTGTATCACATAGTATTTTTTGCTGTTAGTAAGCCTTGTGTTTTAAACCTCTAATCTCATTATTATAGTATACAAATTCTTCTTATCTCTTCTAATTTTTTTAATGCCTTTGCCAGTCTTCATATTTCTAACTCTGAACAATGAAATATCAAAAGGAACAGCAAATGAAAACACAGGTATTTAAGAGGTGCATGTCCCCAGTAAACACCCAATCCGGAAATCTATTTATTGTTTTCCAGTAATTTCCTTACTCTTTTCACAACTGTGGATCTAATTGGGAGATATGGCACTGACTGTGAACAATACTCATTGAAAGCAAGATGTATTTGCCAAAAGATTGTTTTAATAATTGGAAAAAACCCCAAATCAAACCAAAACGCACTGCTCATGACAACTCATACCTTTGTTTCCATTATAATTAATGACATAATTCCTTTTCAAAATGCAGAATTCATCAACCCTGCCTCTTAAAAACTGATGCTACAGCAGACAGCCTTCAGGGAAGACATTCAAGAGAGTTGTTTGGATGAATCTTCTTCAAGAACTTAACCTTGGCACCCAGAGCAAATGAGAAACCTGGCTTAAAAGGAAGTTGCTGCTTCTCAGAGATGTCCTGCCTCTGGGAATCTGTCAGTGAAAGAGGGGCATGGCCAGGTCAGGCTTTCATTTTATATGTTTTGCCAAGTGTCACCACAAAGCAGAACATATATCCTAGCTGAGATAGAACTTGAACAGCCACAAGCCAAATTCCACATTGTGAAGTTTGGAAGACAACAGAACATGCATTGTGTCTTCTAAACAAAGGAAAGAAAGGAAAAAAAACGGTAAGAAACTAACCATGCTCAGAAATATACATCGGATTAGGTATGAAGATTTTACACCATACATTTATGCCCAATGATACTTTTTAAAAAATAATTTTAAATAGAATGTATTGTTGGATTTATATACTGCAGATTAAAAAAAAAAAAAAAGAAAGAAAAAGCATGTGATAAGCATTGCAGAATATATGACATTTTAAAATTCCCTAGTGAATAGCCAAAAATATTATTGGAACCCTAGTCTGAGAGAATTTGTTTGTATGTATGGCATTTAGGCCTACACTATATTAAAGACTTTCAAAGTGTAAGATTATGAATGGACTCTACTGTTGAGGTTACTATGAACTGTAAAATTCAGTGGAGTGCCAGAAACTGCCAGCTGGAAAGAAGACAAGGGAATATCAACAAGCTGCATTCAGAAGGAATCCTGATGTGTTGATGTAATAGCCAGATAATGAAATGATTTGCCTGTCTTAATATTCCATTTACAAAGAACTCATTTAGCCTTTGAAGTGGAAGACTTTGGAGATCATGTAAACATATCCTAGGTTGAAAACAGTCTCTTTAAGAGCATTATATTTGGCTTTGTAAACATTAATTCTAATATATTGTAGCTAAGGTTGATGTATTTAATAAACAAATATAGAAATTTATTTGATACCTTGCTGGCTAAGAATTTAAAAATAAATTGTACTTTTTAGTAAACACTGGAAAAATTCAATTTATCTGTCTAGACAATAGCAAGTATATTGTCATCACATGAATAGTGTAACAGAGTAACTGAAAAGTTCACAGACACATTGTAGGAAACAACGAGCAAAAGCATTCAGTTTTCAAATGGTTCTAAGGAGACCTGCCTCATAAATAGTAACTTCATCCAAAACACACTTAAATTAAAGTTTATTCTCTCAAAATCTTCCTATCGTGTTTAAATGTTAAAGTTTCAGCTCATAATGTTTAGAAAAAGCTACATTTCTCTTGATATTCCTCATTATCTTACTGAAACATCTGTATGAAATACAGCAATTGAATTAATGAGACAGTCTTACTTATGTGACTGGAACCATGATTTCCACCATCTCATAAAATTTGACAAAGCCCTTCATTATTGCTCTTTTACTCTTCAAATAAGACTTCACTCATCTGAAAAAAGCATGTTGCATACGACATATTTTTCATTACATCATACTGTTGCACAACTCCATTGTTTGAGGATTTTTTTTTTTTTGGAACCTCTTTAGATTAATACTTTAACATATTTGGTAATTAACTCATGATCATTCTACAACTGAAAAAACATTTTATTTAAGTGTCTAGATTTGTGTTTGTTTTTCATAAAATCTGGAGGAGAATCATACTAATTTATGAACAAATTTTTTACTTTTGTCTATAAATAATTTTTTTAGATTATTTCATATTTTTCATTCTCTGTATTTTAAAATAACTATTCTTGTTTGCATCTCTGTATCATATAGATTTTTCTGAGCCTGTAAAAGACAATTTAAACATGAGTGATCTCTAAATCTGGATGAAAAAAAAAAAAACAAACAAAAAACCAAGAAAAAACCAACAAGTCCACAATTATTTTCTCACTAGGATCATTCTCCTACAAGAAAATTTAAATTCTCTGATACTGGAAGAAATTAGATATGATTTAACAGCAATGGAACTGGTTCATCTTTTCATAACACAAATCTCAATTTATACCTTAAATTTATTTTTGTTTCAAAGTAATATCTTCTAGTAACTTCTAGAGAATAGAAGCTGTCCTCAGCATCAACATTTAATAAAGTTTTTTGGAGATGCCCATTACATTCATGTTGCAGTCTGCACAGGAGGAAGGATGACCACTGTGATTTTTTTTCAAGCTCTGATTCTGCAAAGTATAGACAAACACATATGTTGATGCTAATCCCTTTGGTATCAGCAGAATGATGGGTGAAAATGTCACACAAAGTGTACATTACTGTAAGGTCTGACTCTTCTTATATTTTCACTTATGGTTTGCAATAACAATACATTACAACATTTTTAACAAGATTACTTCATGTTATCATAACAGAAAGTGGTTTTGAGGTAAATAAGAGTGAAAATTTCCAGTTTGCAGGAGGAAAACTTTTCAGAAAAACACACGTCAAGGCTCAGATTCCATTCCATAGCGTAGAATTAATTTTTGTGTGTGTGTCTAAATATATGTATCTTTATGGTAGCTGGATTTCTAAGCTCTGCTAAGCTTAACTAAGTTATAGTTGAGATTTTGCAAAGGAGTTTGGCAAGTTATTTGGTTTGCCCAAAGCAGATATGCCTAATTTTATTCAAGTTAAGAATTCCTACATGTATATATAAGATGCTGAAATTCAAATGTGAGAACTCACAAAGGAATCCTAAAAGCTACAGTACATTGTCTAATATTGCAGCCACTGCTATCAAATTCAGAATACAACATTGCAAAATATTTATTACAGCAAGAAAATATTAGAAAAATATTAGAAAAATTATATGACACTAAAAAAAAGACAAAGTTGTTTCTTTGTCATTAACATCAACTTGCATTTCAACTGCATCAGAACTAGTTCCGTTATCATAAAAGAAGACAAGCAATTTTTGCCATGGAAGAACTTAGGGTGGAGTAGCTATAAAAATAGAATCACATCAGTCAGTGGCAGAAAAATTATTTATTTATTTATTTAATAAAATGTGTATAGCAGATGGATAGGGGTCTCTTTCCTAAGGTTCTGTTCTACAGCACCCACAGGATTCAGAATTTTGCAGAAGATACCCGCTCACACCAGTTAAGCCCCTGACTGGCTGTGATGGGTACTACACCCTCGGAGGAACAACCAGCGTGTCCTAGTCCTGGCAGGCACCCTGGCTTTCATCCAATTTGGGCTTCCCTTTTGTCACGGTGTTGAACATCCCCGGATGTGTTTCCCCACTTCAGGGCCTATTGTTTTCACTATTTACTGCCTTCTAATTTAAATAGTTGCTATAAGCTGCCAATTGCCTCCGTGTTCACATCCACACAGGCCAACTTTCTCCATATCTAAAGTCAATTAGCATTTGTTATCTGGTTTACTATCACTTTCTGGCATCTGCCCCAAGTGCGTTAAAAAGATGTAAAGCTGTTACTATTTCTCTGTGATTTGTTTCTTTCCCACACATACCTTAATTGCGAGTAGGTCAGATATAGTCCAGGTTTCATTTATGAGTGCTTACAGGTAGTGCCCTCATGATAATTGTCTAGGTTTTTTTTCTTTTCCTGACACATAGCAGAATCACCTCATTAGTAGAAGCTGGACAGATGTAGTCCAGGACTTATTTTATCTGAAAGGGTAAGTTTCACCCTGTGATAATATTCTTTTACAAAAGACAACAGATACCTATATTTGAAAGATGTAATAGCGCAGAATACAGTGCTGTATATACAAATAATATGATATACTACATGCATGGTGATATATATACACACATATGTAGATAGCTATAGACATATATAACCTCTCTCTCCTTTTCTCTTTTTCATATGTCTACCTATATATATAAATTTATATATATAAATAGGCAAACACCCACATATATTGTAAGGCACTATTCTGTAACTAGAAAGAAATACTTCCTTATGACATTATTACTGCTTCAGAAATCATGCTGCACTGACAGCTTAATTACTAAGTGTAGGTACTAGAAGGTAAGTCCCTCGGGCTCCCTGGTGCCCTTACACTACTGAGAAAGCAAAACAGATGTTTAAAGCATAATACAGCAGCTAATGGGGGGTGGGGGGTGAGGAATAAAAACACCAGCGCAAAACATGGAAAAAAAGGCTGGAGAACAGAACAATCTCCAGAAGTTGATGCATTTTCAACATCTTTGAGACTCAGGTGACATTTGGGTTCTTCAGTACGGACGCAAGATACTAAACTTAGCTTGCTAGCTAGTCCTGCTAGCCCTGATGAGAACAGAAGCTTGCCTCCCTTAGAGCCAGGCTAAAGGCTGTGGCCACAAGATTTGGGCATACTTATTTCAATTTAAAGAAATCTATTTCTAGTTTGAATGTTGCCACTGAAAGTAAATACCAGCTTAGAGTAATTTTTTTCAATTTACAAGAAAAACATTAAATAACTGTAGCATGATAGATCCTAGAATCTGAGCGTGAATATACACCCTTTTATGGGGAGCATAAAGGGTCTCCAAAAGGGATCTGTGTCCATGCATAGTTCATGAAAACATATATTGGGACTGGCAAAATAGATGGCTCGTTTGTTTGCTGATCTGTAATCTTGTTTAACATGGAAGTTCTTCCAAAATAAGTTACAACTTAGAACTGCTTGTTCTAAAAAAGAAATTTGTCTAGTCGTGTAACGTGAGGGGAAAAAAAAGCATTGCCTACCTTCACATTCCTTATTTTATTCTGCTTAAATTTATGTTCAGAGTTCGATTTAGTAGCAATAAGAAAAAAAACCTGAAAACTAGCTTAATAGTAGTCCAAGTGCTTGGCCTAATACATATTTCCCTGCTCTTTTCTCCTTTTTTTTGTGAAAAAATAAATAAACGCATATTTTCTGGAACTGGAATAGAAGACATCTGTCATCTGTAAGCACACCAAAGAACACGAATAGCTATCTTGCTCAGATTACTCATTTCCAACATGGCAGGAAAAATCTGGTTACGAACTCTGTGCAGAGCACTGTGCTTTTGTCGTGCCAGCCGTATCTGACACACACGTTGTTCTCCTCACCACTCACGTGCTCATGTAGCACTGTTGAGCCACCGACCGAAACCTCTTGGTTTGCACGGCTGTTGTGAGGCTTTCTCCCTTGTTACACTATGCTCATGCTGCAATACCGAAAGAAACTCAGCTCCACGTAACTTCAGCCGTCTCTTGGTTTAGACTTTCTAATTCGTTTTCTCTTCAAAAGGATATAAAATCCAGTCTTACATCACTTCAAAGCAGTATTCAAGGTGTACTACTTACATTTTGCAGTGTTAATCAATTTATAGCTGTATTTTCTTTCCTGGTTTATGTTACAGTAGATATAGGAATAGTCTAGATTTTAAGGAAGGCTATTTCCACATAAAACACGCCAAGAGGCAGACAAAGAAACAAAGGCATCACACACTGTAACATCTGCATATTTCTAAGTAATAATTTCTAAGAGAATTAAGTATACCGTTTGAACACTTCATGAAGAAAAGTTAAAAAGGAAAATGTTTACACCCATACTTTATTTGACAGGAAAAAAATATGTAGCTTTTTGAGATTAATAGCTATTTAACAATATTTCCACCCATAACAGAATCTAAAAATACTGTAAAAAATAAAAAATATTGTAATATTGTAAAATTGTTGTAACATACACCCCCTGAGGTGTAAATCTCTAACAATAATGAGCCATATACATGGAATTTATTTAAAAATCTTTACAAGGGTATAGTGTAAGCCCCCTCCCCCCCCCCCCCTTTTTTTTTTCCCGAGGGTACCTCTGTATTTATCTGTTGGAGAACACTACTGCACACTCTGGACTGAGTGTCTGTTAACAGATTTCCTTTCCCTAAGAACTTTATTTTAAATGGAAAAATAAAAAAAAAAAAAAATTGAGTTGACACATTCCAGTATTGTTTCAGTGCAGAGTTAAGCTGAGGAACATCTGTTCTGAGAATTATGGAATGACTTCATAGCTTATAGTCAAAATTCAGTGAGCAAATCAAGGTGCTAATCTGTATTTATGTTAAAGAAGGGGAGAAAAGCTGTCGTTAAGATTGTAGTTTCTGAATTTGTAGTAGGCAGGTAATATACGTCTAGCATGCAGAAAAGCTAGTGTACTTTTCACTAGCTAGTGTTCCTTCAGTCCTTTCACTTATTACTCTCTGAAAGTAAATTCATTAATTTCAACAGCACTAGCTCTGTAGTACATGGTGGTTGGCACAAAAGGGCTGAATCATTTCCAAAGATGATGTGTAAAAAAAGGATCACCCTTCTTTAGAGGATGAGTGTCCTTTCTCAAAAGGGCCTTCACCTGCTGCTTCAGGAGTATAATCTTGCACAGGGAGACGTTTTCAACAGAAGCTGATAACCGACTTTCTCGGCTTTTCTAACCAGTTGACAGCATTCATACAGTCAATATATGGACTTTCTTACTCCTATTATATACCATAACCAAGAATTTTCTTAGTAGTTTCAGCATGTCATCATTACCCACACTTCATAAATATTATTTTGAATGAGGATCTTTTTATTTTACCCTGTTCATTTATAAAATAGAAATCAAATTTTTACCACAGAACATGTGTTGAAACTTCTTCCTCTAATGCCCAATTATAGTGCATCAGTCGTATAGCTGAAAGGTGAAATTTCAGTAAACGACCCTCAAAACTGCCTATCTATTATGCACCTGAATGCACAATTTTCTGAATTATGTATACAAATGTCATTTAAATTGATAGAAATTCTGTCACAGATTAATTTCTTCTGAGGTTAGGAAACTAAAAAACAATTATCTTTGTCTTCTTAACCTAGCTAAGTCATCGCACCAAAGATATCAATCAGATCCTATTCCCGGGGTGATTAGACACTAAGTGGATAACGGATAAATATGTACTTACACATCTGTATTTAAGAAATTTCTAAAAATAAATTTATAGGGAGTTCATTTTCAATACTTTGATGGTAGCTCGGTTCTGTTAAGAAAAGTGTTTATATTTTTATATCAGAGCTAGAGGCAGATGTTACTCCTTTTCATTTGTGAAAGCCGTTCTCCCAGTTTTCCTAGTAAAATTTAGTGAACATATTCTAGCGATTTATTCACGCTTACCCAGAGTAGGAGGAATAAATACTAAATCTAAGTAGACCGGGTAATCTGATCACAAGGGAGCTACACATGTACAAGGGCTGAGTTTTAGCTGCAGGAGAAGGCTTTCTAGCTCTGCGGGAAAGGACCTGGGGGTGGTGGGGGAGTATGGACCCTAAACTGAACATGCTAGGAGTGTGCCTCCAGATGTGAAGGGTGGCCTCAGCAAGAGCAGGCTGAGGAGAGTGATTGTACTCCCTGGGAGGCTGCAGTGGCCATGTATGCCCAAACTTGGGACCCCCAGGTCAGAGCAGTGCCAACAAATTGGGAAGAGTCTGTAAGAGTTCCACTTAGAGGGCCTGGAGCACAAGAGACACAAGGAGCGGTTGAAGGAGACAGGTTTCTTTAGCCTGGAGATGGCACAGAGAGGGAATTTATTGTTGCCTTCCAGAACATGAAGGGATTATAAGAGAAAGGTAGAACCAAACTTTTCTCACAGGTACACACAAAAGGGCAAGAAACAATGGACGCAGAAGAAATTCTGATTAACTCTAAGGAGAAGAAAAATTTGTAATGAGAGCGGTTAGGCCCAGTGTGTAATAAAAATTTCATCCTTGGAAAACATTAATGGCCAAGGCCCTTTAGGACCTTGAGCCTGATATACCTCTGAAATTAATCCTGTGTTCATGATCTCCAGAAGCCCTTTCCAATTTAAAGTGCTCTGCTTTTATTTAGTGCCAACACTAGCTTTTTTATCTTGTTTCAGTCCTTAATTGTTTTCCTTTAAGCTGACTAGAGTGATGGTATAAGCCTATCTGTTCAACATTATATTTTGTAAAAAGGCAAATTTTATCCTTTGTGATGAATGTAACATGTTTTATCTGCTTGCTCTCATTTTATATGCTATCTTCACTTAAAAGCATTATGACTGAATGTGGTGGGAGTAATGGAGAGAACATGAAATTGCATCTGCCTTTGGTAATGACCGAGAAAGCTCAGGAAAAAAGAGTTTCCAGATTTTAGGGAAGGGCAGAAAGAGGAGGAAGCAGAGAGTGAATGTTTATCAAGTATATGGGAAGCACAGATTGCTTACAGCGCAATTGATGCTTGTGGTTGCAAAGTCCATAGGAACCTGGGGAGCTACTGAGCTCACAAAAACTGTATGTGAATGCAAGTCCCAATCTGGAAGGACAACAGTGTACATGGAGGTATTTCCTTATATGTTCCTATTATCTCTATTCTATGTAATCACTTTGAGTGAACTCTGTTTCAAAATATATACATTATTCTAGTTAATTTTCTAATAAAATACATATTTTTTAGTTCAGAAAGCCCCTTTTGGTTTTCTTTTTGAAGTTCAATTTAAGGAGAATGTTCAGGGAGATCTATATCAAAACTTTAACCATCTTATATCTTGTCTTAAACCTTAATGGTGCAGAAAAATAATGAACACTAAAAGTATCTCACAGCTATCAAGAAGAAAATAGAAAGACTATCATGTCGGCTTGTCCTGGTTCTGGCAAGGATAGAGTTAATCTCACAAGGAGCCAGGGCAGGTGACCCAAGCTGGCGGGGGCTATTCCATACCATGTGACATCATGCTCACCATAAAAGGGGGCCAGTCGGGCAGGGGTGGGGGACAGTCTGAGCAGTCGGTCGGTCGGTCGGTTGTCCGTCCGTCCGTCCGTCCATCCATCCATCCATCCATCGGATAGGTAAATTGTTCTCTGTTATCACCCACTGTGAATATCTGTTATCAGTACTGCTGTTGATTGTTTCCCTCTCCCTTGCTGTCCCAGTAAACTGCCCTTACCCCAACCCTCGAGGCTTTGCCGTTGTTTTTCCGTTCTCCTCCCCATCCCGCCGGGGGAGGGGTGAGCGAGCGGCGCGTGGCACCCAGCTGCCGGCTGGGGATAAACCACGTCACAGCTATTATAGAATTCCTCATTTGAAAGCCCCTTTTCCAAATGTGTTCTCCAAATAGATTGCCCAAAACTCATTCCAACCTTGAAAAAGAGACCTATTACAATTAGCCACACAGATGACAAAAGCACCTAAAATGTTTATCCGTATTGGAAGTGAAACTGGACTACAGCAATCAACTAATCCCAGACTCTATCTACTACTGATCTAGGTCATTCATTGCAAAAGGGTAAAGATGAGTTTTCAACCAGTCCTCTACACAGGACTGAATTACAATAAATACATTTAAAGCTTCCTAATTTACCCATACGGAGATGTCTGGTTTTGTGCCATAAAAGCAAGTATCCATTAAACAAACACACACTTTTAACTTTTTACTAGAAACATTGCAAGCAGTGAACCATAAAACTCCTTTCACAGTATGAATTTAAGACATACATCCACCATTTTCTAACCCTATTCTAACTATTGTTTTCGCTGGATATTTAAGAAAAGTTTAAGTGAGACATACTAGTTAATAAATTCTTAGCAGTTAAACCTACAATATGAAACAGCTGTTATGTGAGAATATGACAGTGAGTTATGCTTTTTTCAAGAATTTCAAAGTAAAAATAAAATAGTAGTGGCTTTTTCTATTATTTTTTTTTTCATGCATTGCTAGACTTTAGCTGGTGAAATCCTTTGAAATAACTTTACAAGTAAGGAAAAACGGCAGAGGAAGATATTGAATCTATATTAGCAGTTCTTTAGTGAGTTCCACTGAAAGTAAAGCATTGACGTAATTGCTAATTAAGCTCATAATTCATCTGCTTTCTATTTTAAGGTCATCTCTCCTTTGCAGCATGGGGACAAATACTCAATCTAACTTTAGTCTAACTATAAAAACTACATAAAACATACCACTGAAACATACCATAACAGAATTCAACACAGGTCAATCACATGAATAAAAATCCAAGACTCCCAGTGAACACATACAGCCTGAAATGAAGCTTCCTCCACTTTTTTCAATACTGTAATTCATGTTGTTTAATGTAAAACAACACTAACCATATGTTTCATCACCTTGTCACCAAAGGTTAACTTCCAAATTCTATTTGGAATTTCAAATAAAAAAGAATAAAAAAAAATCTGCCAATAATCTTCTCCAGTAAGAAAATTTCTAATTCTGTCTTACTCCTTTTGTCACTTTTTTAATTAGAATCCTCTGCTTTTGCAAACCATACTCTGTTCCACTGTTTCTAATAGCTCAGAGATACATAGCTACAACAGGTTAATTTCATGACACTTACTTTACAAAGACAGGGAAAGTTATTAATGAAATATGGTTCCCTTACACAAAGTCACATTTTTAATTTACATCGAACCATTTTTCTGGCTACGAAATTGTTTATACTATACAATAACATATCTTTCCATAGTAAATATTTACAATATTTGAGTACGTTTCAAATCAGTTTGCCAAATCAAGTAGCTCTATAAATTCAGAAATTATTCAAACATTATTCAGCTTACAAAGCACATTTATAAATATATGTGTGTGTGTGTTTGTGTGTGTGTGTGTGTATGTGTGTTTTAACTCGCTTTTTCCACAACTTGGATGTCAATTGTATCCATTAAGCTACTGTGTAAAAAGCATACTGTCACAATCATTGTTAGCTCACTGCTACTTCATATCACTATTTATCCTCTGGAAGTCTTCTGAGTTCTACCTCAATTAGATTTTGGTTGTTTCTTCCAAAAGAGAGAAAAAAAACAAAACCAAAACCAAACACACACACCCTATACCCCCCTTCCCAGAACATAAGGCACCACATTTTCTTTTAATCTGATTAAAATTCATAGTTTCCAGATGACTGAAACCACATTATACAGAAAATTTTTCCAAAAAAAAGGCAAGGCAAGTACTATTTTCAATAAATTTCAACAATATAGTTACAAACTGACTGAGAATGCATAAGTTAATTAATTATAGTTACACAGGAAATCTCTCCTTGGGTATTTTTAAAGTACAGAATCCTTAAGTTTACAATAATAAGAAAGTTATCGCACTGGAATGTTTTGCTTGTGTGTGAATGAATATAAACTGCCTAAGACTGAAAAAAAAAAACCAAACTAATTCTTCACCTATTTTTCCACCCAGTTCTTCTGTGTGCTTTACCAATCACCCCAATGTATGAACCCAATGAAGCTATGGGATGACTAAGATTTATATCTGGTAGAAGATGGGAACCAGTACACCAAAAAAAAAAAAGGACTTTTATTTTTTTCCACAGGGAAAATATTTCAGAGACCATTAGCTGAAGAACAGTACTTTGAATCCTAGATTTCCTTCTACAGTTTAATAGGAAATGTTTCCCCTTGGTCTAGGTTCCTTCTGTTTAAGAAAAAGGCTTGCAGTTACTTTGGGGATTTTTTGGTTGGTTGGTTTCGGTTGTGGGGTTTTTTTGTTTTTTGGTTTTTTTTTTGGGGGGGGGGGAGTTCCCCTCAGATCCAGTCCTGACTATTCCTAGTTTTTCAAGTTTTCCTTCAAATCCAGCTCCAACCTGCTCTGCTTCTGTCTCCTACATTTTATCTGTTCCTCATTCCAACTTGCACAATCTTCTTCCAAAAAAAAAAAAAAAAAGGAAAGAAAAAACTTTTCTTATGCTCATCTCCTTTCTAGTTCTCTTCTGATCCTGCCAATTCCAGTGATTTTTCCACCAGTTTGATTTTCCATATAAGCTTTCTTTCTGTTTCTTGGACTGTAGTAACTCCTAATTTCTCATCTATGTATGTGATTCATTCTTTCCTGTCCCCCAGCTTTCCAGAAGTCCTTCGTCCCAGACTTTTTCCAAACTAGCCTCTTAACCTAAACTTTTATTTGTTATCACAAATCTGTGCTCCTACTTTTTTCTCTTCATCTGTTCTATTACACAGGCTCCTCAGATGCCTGGAAAATCCACCAAAATTTCATTAAGTGACTTTAACAGCATAGTTATTGATAACAGTTCCAGTAGCCAAGTTTAAGCTTTGTTTTCCATTAACTCTTCCTTTCCTTGTAAGTTATGTATCAACCGTACAAAAAGGATATTTTAAAATTTTACACAGGAATTTTTATGTTCTGTAACTATTTCTCCCTCTTCCAGCCTTTTGCTGTTCCTGATGCTGTCGTAACTTTTACACCATTATGTTGGTTGATTAAAGGAAAGGACAATCATGTTAGTATTTCTGAACTAGTTCATGCTGTTAGGTAGTCTGCTTTAACTGTCTAATTCTAATATACACCACAGTGCACAGTGGTTGTTCCACAATTAACTAGTGATATACTGCTTATATTTCAAGGGAGTATAGGAACGATAGACTAGGAATCAAGTTTAAACTCAAAACACTAAAGGAGAAACTGTATTTTCCCTGATATAATACTAACTTGTGTTGCAAATTGTAATTGTTTGAAAATTAATTGCATTACTCATAAACAATATGTATATATTTTACATATAAATAAATTATCCACAGGTGATGGGAGGAAGTTTCTGCAGTACTGGCATTTTCTCTAAGAAAATGTATTTAAACTGTGATAATGAAGGAAAAACTTCAGTATTGATGTGTGTTAATGTGTTCTTTATCTACTATATCAATTTAGGAAAGAGGCACTGCAGATAACTCATTGAAGATTGTGTTCAATGTTCATCTGTTGATAGAAGAGTGAAGGATTTATAGTTGAGATGGGAAAACAGAAAACTCTAAAGCCAAAATAATCATTAGACCTTGAAAGCTATGTGAAACAACCTACTGAGAGGTTAAAAAAAGGTGACAGCCAATGAAGAGATTTGCTAATGGGAATAGAGAAGATTTTCATATACAAAAGGCTGGAAAGAATGAAATTGCTTTCCTTTGAAAAAGAAGGAACAGTGGTGGTAAAAGCATAGTATGAAGAATACATAATATTCAATGGGATAGAGGTAATAAACAGGGATTAGTGTTCCCCCTCTTTCATACCACATTTGATGCACTGGAAAGCTATTGATGGTCAAAAATTGGATTTACTGTCAGCAAACTACATACATTTTTAAGTTCCTTGCCAGAAATGTAACTTTATTAAGAAAAAGAAATTCTGTAGGAATAAATTTATTATAGCTAGATGTAAACAGAAATCATGAGTGGAATTCCAGTTCAGATTTAGGCATGTAAACTTATGTATCTGCATGAAAGGGTCTATATGTGAGGGATGAGTCTATACTTCCATGATGGTAAATGGAGATATGGAATACAAACCCATTGCCTAAAGATGAACACTTTCTCTCATTTAAGATATTCGACCTTCTCTTAACCTCCACCCAAGAGCGGCACAGGTCTCCCATAGGTCCTGTGTCATTTCTGCCAAGTTAATGTCCTTTTTTCAAGGTCCGATGTGCTATGTGATACTAATGTTTAGAGTGCAGTCAGGTGATCAATTTTAAGTTTTTGTCCTAAGGTAAACTAGCAACTCTAGGTTATATGTGACTATTTGGACTCCATTGTCAACACTGGGAGCTTTGACAGTAGCTCACATTTAGCCTGCGTTGCACACATCTAAATGGACGTATATAAATCAAGAATTGATTTCCACCTCACCGACTTTGATCTAGCCTTGTGGTTCAACTACATGACAGGTTACCTGAAAAGTATGTAGGAGTCTTGGGCCAGTGGATCCTGAGAAACATCTTACGTTACAGCAAAGTCAATTTATGAGAAATCAGAACTCCAGAGTTCCTAGGAATCTTGGGTGCTAGGTTCTCCAGCTCCTTAATAGTACCTGGATCAGGGGCAGTTTTGGCTCTTCCAGAAGAAGGCTTCCCAGAATTTCGCAACTGACAGTTAAGGTTCCTAATACCTAATTGTTACAGAAGCCTTATGAATACAAGATTGTAAACATTTGAGAAAATATAATAAAACAGTTTTCAATTTGCCATGTTTAAGGATTTTTTTGTTTTGTTTTGACTGTCTTCCTTTTTGTGGGAGTGAGGATAAATTCTCTACCATTTTAAAACTCATATTTCTCAAAAGCTAGATTGTTCAGAGGATTCAATACCATGCATTTTTGAATGTCTACATTTAACTAATAATAATGTAACAATATGCTCCTACTCTGCACACCAGTGAATTCTGCATAGTATCCTATGATCTGATTTTAGGCATGAGCTTCTAAAATTGTAACTGCTCTGCCTTTTCTAACATAGGCTAGTCTCATGCGTTATTTTAGTATACAAGAAATGGAAAATCAATAACTCCATTCTCCCAAGTTGACATTTATTGCATAAAGATATAGTATATGTAAATTATCTGCTATATATATTTCCTCACAGACCAATGCACTGAAGCTGAAACAGTAGTAATAAAACCATCTCTGGATATTTTATTTAGACAAAAATAAATAAATAAATAAACAATGTATTAAAAAGTGAAACAAGAGGAAAAAGTAGTATGAAACTTGGTTGCTAACAAATACATTAAAAAATATTAATTTGGTCCAGAATGTCCAGAAGTAACTAGGAACTTACCATTCACATTAAGTACTTGGGGGAGAGCCCTAAATCTAATAAAAAACCTTGACAAATGCCAATCATGGTAAAAAAAAAAAAAAGATGCCCATAAGCTGAATATCTCATATTAGTGTCTTGTAAAAACTCCTGTGTTGAATTCATTAACACCACAATAAAGAATTACATCAGTGTCAGCGTATTTCACGACATTCTATTCTGATGTATTGAGTTCATTCACTCATTCTTTGATGATAATATGGAGAAACAATCTTTCTCAGTGGAGACTTTCAGCCAATTAAATAGCATTCAGCTATACAATAACACCAACAACAGAAAAAGAAAAGCTTCTTTTTATTATTACTCTATAATAAAGGGAACATACTTTCAGCACAAAATCCTTGAACCTGACCCAAGCTCTAATCTAGCTCTATCATAATTAGGCGGATTTCAGAGTTCTCAGTGTATAAATACCTATGAGGTGCTGCCACAATTCTTTGTCTCTTCATTTAAGTTTCCAGGTAGAAGCAAAGACATTTTTACAATTTTGCAAAACATGTATTATGCCCTGATTAAACAGGGTACTAAGATTAAAAAGAGAAGGAATGACTGTTGCTGCAAGAAGATTCTCTAAATATAACAGCCTCCAGATGTATAAAGCACAGCAAAAATATAAACAATACAAAGATACAATTCTAATTCCTATTGCTTATTAAGCCCTTGGACAGTGTTTGAAGTTTAATTTTTTTTCCTTATTCTAAATGCATATTGTGTCACTTTTTCAATATCATTCCACTGAACTGAATAAACAAGTGAATTGAACAACACAAAATTAATCCACTCTTCCTCGCCTCTGGGGTGTTTCATAGATTAATATTTTTCATTTATACAGGCTTTGAAATGTGTCAAATAGCATTACAGACATTAAATAATATCATTTCCATGTTAGACTAGAGATGAGAGGTGGCAAAGCTGTATATACTGAGAATTTTTGGCTCATCCTTCACAAGGCATTTCTGATCTAGCAAAAATTTAAGAGTCACAGCTGCTACAGACCAGAAATCTAGTATCTTTCTTTGGCAGAAGTTCGTAGGTCTTGCCATCTCTACCAAACTAGCATAGATTTATGTTAGACTATAATATATCCTCCAGATTACTAGAACTTGTAACTAAGAAATTTTCCTTAGAACATAATTTATTTAAAAATATTATTTTGTGATAGTTCACCTCAAAAGGTTTGTTTATCCTCAGCTTTTCTGGTTTTGGGGGTTTTTTTTGGTTGTTGTTGTGGTTGTGGTTGTTGTTGTTGTTATTATTAATATTAAATGTAATTTGTAAGTAAGCGTATCATGAGATAATTTCCTCCAAATTGTAATATATGTCTAGGAGGCTCTGAAGGACTCCTACATTGATACTTCTTTGTTTTCTCAGAAATAATGTAATTTGTAGTATAATATCTGTATATTATGATCTATGTATATATATCTAAATTTATATCTACTATATATCTATCTATATATGTAAAGCTGTGTTTATCTTGCTAAATAAATAAGATCACAGAAAAAAAATCACATGATGACTCCCTGATCTCTCGTCTCTCCCGGACTCTCTTTTGCTCCACTGCGGCTCCTTCCCTAATCAAGCCCAGGCATGGTTCTAGGAGCACATCACTGCACGGTCACATCCCAAACAGCAAACATAGATTAAATTATCTCAGGTTTGTTTCCATCTGTTTTTCATGCCTCTTTCACAAATAATTTTGCCTTTAATTCACAAAGGTAAATAACAAAAGAGCTTCTGGATGGACTTTTAGGATTCTAAAGGAGTGTGACACTTTTCTTTTTAAGGTTTAGAATATGTGCAGATATCACTCCTTCTAAAGGCTGGACAAAGTCCAAGAGAGATATTTGTCTTTACAATAAACAGACACATCCTTTCTCTTAAAACTCATAGCTTTCAGTGATTCATGAAGGCTTTTCATGGTGTTCTGTCTATTTTAGATCTCTTCTATATTCAGTGGAGAAAACTGGGAATTACTATAAGGTGATCTATTAGAATTAGAAGTATATAAGTGGAGATGCTTATCTTCCTCTTTTGACTAAGCTTTGGATGGCTAACTTCAGTGAGATTAAACCTGTGGGTAAAAAAAGTGTTCATGAGCTGAATGTTATCCTGAAAACCTAAGTAAAACCCTGTCAGAATATCTCCAATATTGTCTATACTGTAATAAATCAACAAAGTAGAAGGAATTCAGATAGCATTAATAGTCTGAAACCTAGCTTTTTATCAGCACTGTTAGTTTAAGCCCCATGCATCTTTAACTTAGCTTTTACTGTACATTGAATATCCTTAGTTCTTTGTCTGTGTTTGTAAGCCGATTTCCTTCTGTGTTTCAAAGAAAGTGCTAGAGCTGCTCATGTTGAGCTCAGAAAGTGCCTCAGAAACATTTAGAAGTCTTCAACGAAATGACAAATGAACAAAGCTTTTGCAGGGAGAAATACAAGAAACAGCATAAAGAACCCTGTAAGTGACTTGACGTTATTAAAGCTGGCATAGCACTTAATTAATCTGTAGCCATCTGCTTCTTTATGATTGTTTCCTCCATAAATTACAAGCAAATTAAAGCCCAGTAAAATAAAATTACTCTATGGATTCTGAGCATTATACTGCCACCTTTGTAAAGAGAGATTAGCTACAAAGGAAAAATTAGTACAATTTATCTCTTGAAATGGATTAATTAACCTGGATCTTTATATGCATGCTTATTTGGAAATAAAATAGTATTAAAATGGTTCGGTTTCTTTCACTTTGAAATGAGTGTACCCATTTATTCGTTCTGTTTCAATACTTCAAATTGCACCTTCAATATCATGAGCTGACCTCTTTGTGCATCCCCAGGTAGACAAGCTCTCTCAGATTAAAATATCTGAAAAAAACACCCTTGTGGAGCATATGCCCAAAGAGCCTAGGCTACTAGTTAAGCGATTTATTTGACTTGCTAATAACCGAGAGGCAGAAGCGCTTCTTAGCCTGCCCAAGGGTTTGTAGCGTATGTGCGCCTCACAGATAGTTAAGCGATCACAATGTCCGCAGGTGGGTGGATAAGGAAAGACTGCAGCAGGGAAGAGAGAGGCTTGGGAGAGAGGATTTGTCAAGAAGATATGACAGTGGGGAAAGTGTGGCAGGTGGTTTGAGTCTTTACTGCACCACCCACTTCATCTGGGCGCTGCCAAAGTTAGTCATGACACAAAGTCCTTCTCTTCTTATTTACAAATGAATGAGAAGGAAAATCAAAGAAAGATGTGTATTGCATCGGGAAAGAAACAGTTGGTAAGATGTTGCAGTGAAGAATAAAGCAACTGTGGAAATACAGTGATGTACGTCTGAAAAAAGAAAAAAAGAAAAGAACAAAGAAAAAAAAACACAAAAAAAGAAAACCTGCAGAGAGTTAAGAAAAGAAAATAAGAAAAGTTATAAAAATGACCGAAGAAAGCTATACCCTAGGAAAAACGTTTATGAGCAATTGCTCTGCTAATTCTGAGTAAAGGAGACATGCAATCTTGCCAAAAATCCATAAAGGAGAACTATGAAGATGGTAATATATTATTTGCTTTTGTTAGCAAGAACAAAAGAAAAAGTAATGTTTAAAGGAAGCAGCAGGGAACATTTATTTGATCTTAAAGGAAAAGCTAATCTAAAATTAAGTTTTTAATGAACTATGCTGAGGAAAAATATAGAATTCTTACTATCACAGAGAATATTCAAGGTTAACATGTCTCAGAGGTATAGTTCAGGCATAATTTAAGAAGTCTTATCATAGTGAACAGTATTCTCAAAGTCCTAATACCAGTTTTGTTCAGTGGTTCCTGCCCCTATAGCTTCTGCCTCCAAAGGCATAATCATTGTCTAGTCTAAATGATTCCGTAATATATTCACTTACACTGATGTTACCTTTTTTTCTAGCAGGTATGCAAGTTACATTGTTTGTGTTGTAGAACCCATTTCTGCAACAAAATTAAGAGTTTAATTGCAGTCTGTACTTATGTATCACTGAAGTCCATAGAGTTTTATCAAATATCAAAGGTTTAACTGAATAAGAATCTGCTCACTCACCTTTTTAACAAGTTTTTTCTCAAAATGTGGTACTATTTCATCATCTATTTTATACCAGCATGGTTTGATTGACATGTCTGAAATACTTTGAAAGTAAAGAGAGTTAAATAATTATTGATAATAAATATGTTAAATATATACAACTTTCTCAGCACAATCAGTGATATGCTGCCACATCATAGTAGGATTAAGAATTATCCAGTCTTAATCCTACAATGTTTAATGTCTATCATCAAATGGTCCACTTAACGCTACAATTTGAAGCATTGAGTAAGAATATATTCAGAATATTCAGCAAAAGCTTGGGATTTTATTTGTACTTAATCCATTAAAATTGTCATAGAAATCTTTTATTTTTAAGTATCTCTGAAGAAAATGAGGGATTAGTTCTATTAGTTTATAATAAGTTACCACCATCAGCATTCCGTCTGTTTCCCCGTAACGCAAGACCTATGGGAGCACTTAAATCCCATTAATATCTGAGCTTTCATGGTGGATAGGAATGGTACTCTATTTTGCCCTGAGGATAGTGTTCTATTATATATTACATCAGTTACTTTCAGAATTAAGCAACTTTCAGTTGTGTTAACACATGTAAGTTAATAACATAGAAATACGTATGATTAAATAATGGCATATTTGTTCTCTCAGGTGACTTGCTTTGATCTGAATTCCTTAAATACAAATAAATGCAGAAATTTACTGTCTGGGTCTCTTTATTCACATTTTTAAATCCTCTTTTAAAAGAAAAACTCCTTAATAATTCTTACGTATATGTGTATATATGCATATAAAGTAGAACACATTTAGCATATAAAAAGGCATTTCATTTCATCCTCCTTTCTGGATTGTGAGAGAAAGTGCACTGATGATTAAGGCACATATAAAACTATGAGCTTTTAGTGGCACGCTCCACTGAAATTAATGCAAAGGCATCAGTGGCCAGAACAAGCATCAGTCTGATAAACAGCAAAAAACCAGAGACAAATTGAAAGTCCTTTAACCTTTAATTTATAAATTTTTTGTGCCTTCAAACATCATAACTTTTAATTCAGATGTTTAGAATGTATCTATCAAGTAAAAGAAGGAAGATGTGAGCTTAAGAAATTTGAAGGATTCCAATGACTTGATAAACACAATAGATTACAAATTTGAGACTCAACACTACTGGAGAGTTTGACATTTTTATATGGAATGGAGTAATAAATGCAAAATATACTAAAATGAGCAATAAATAAATGCAAATTGATTGACTGTTCAGTCCTGTATTTTAAGCTCCTTAAAATCTTATATTCCCTGCATTTTAAATTCTTAACATCTTAAACTCATTGTATTTGTGTAGTCTTAAAATTTTGCAGGCTGTTCTCATTCCAAAAATGGATGTTGAATACATAAGTAAATTTCTGCGTTCAGGGATACTGATATAAATACAAAAATATTCTCCAAGGTAAATCCATTTACTAGAATTTCACATGTCTCTGTTACTGCATTCCTTCCTGGCCACAAAAATGGGCCAGAAATTAATCTCATTGAAAAATTCTAGGGCAGAACAAATCTTTCATTTTATACAAGAGAAATATCACTGTCTCAGATGTAGACATTTACCTTTACAGCATGTAAAGATAAATAAGATGGATCCTTCAAAAGTACCTTCACTTTTTCCCCAGAAGTACTCTGGTCACTGAAGTTGACTCAGTTCTATAGGGGAAATACCCGCAGTACAGATTCACAGCAATTATTCAATCCTAACATCATAATTCCTTCTTGTCAGTACTGCAGATAACCTGGTGCTTACCAGGTACATTCTATTTCGGTCCACTTTCCAAAACCAGTAAGTTGCTCTGTGTTTTATAGATGACCATGCTTAAATTGAAGTTTCAAATAGCAATTATTTTTTCTCTTGTTTATCAGGGTTATTTCTCCATTTGAGGTATGTATTGTGATATTGTACAAGAACTCAGAGGTTATTACTAATACTCAGTGTAAGAATTAAAAAGCTCCTTTCATATCTGAACTTCTTAAAGAGCTCTTTTGGCATCCCCACATCCGAGTACAAAAGACACAGCAGAATCTGTTCAATATCCAGTTTCCAAAGGCTGATTATTCTTCATTTCACAAGGCATTTAAAAAAAATCTGTAAAGTCTCACAACATAGCAGTGTTTACTGAGGATGCATCATTAAAGTTAAACAACTTGAGAACTGGCGCCATGCTTCACTAAAATATTAGAGGTTTTTTGTTCTGTTTTTCAAGTAAACAGGGTAGTTCACGTATAGTTTAACAAATTCAGAGCCATCCTCTACTCCTACCGGCAAAATGTTAACTGATGCCATTAACTGCAGCCAGGACCATAATAATTCTTTCTTTATTCCATTGACTCAGTATCTTTTGTAAATGCAGATTTAGGAGCAGAGATTAGAAGTGTCATGAATTTGTGTTAAGTGAAACTGAAGGACAGTACATTGAATTCATTAGTGGCTTGTGTGGCCCACTCAGACATGGCTTCGAAAAATTACCTTCCTCATGGTGCAGAGCAGTATTTTCTGTGTGTTACTCTGGATCTATTCTGGAAAATAAGAGTTTCTTTGTGAAATTAAATAATTCCAGAGGAAAAGAAAGAATTATGAAAAAATAGACACCTAAACACCCGTAGTCAAGAAGACAGATCTGTCCACTGTAAAACACTGGATTCTTTCTGGAGACCCACTGCCAACAGATTGTTAACTTACCCTCTTTGGAAGCCAGAGCTGCAGCCATGGCTGAGAAGCAGGGAAACCACAGGCTGGGTGATAAGTCCTATTGCTCAATGCACTCCACAGTCTTTGGGAATCTGGTAAGTCACCAAGCACAAAGTAAATCTCTTTAGTTGGAGTCCTACCTTAGACATAGTTTTTAGAAAAGTATATGAGATCCTGTGCTCCCCATCTACAACAGGAGTGTTCCCGTCATGTTCTGAAGAAACTTGAACGTGACGCTAATGACTCTAGGTGAAGCCTCAGTAATGACATAGGTATCTATGTATAAACTAGCTAACCTACCTCCCCTCCCCCATTAATGAGAAAAATAGGTGTCTCTCCCGCATGATTTCAGAGCAGATATCTGAAACAAGTAAAAGAGATGAAACCCCCCAAAGCCCATCTCTGAATTGACTGGAATGGTTGCTAAAATAGTTAAGTATTCTGCCTTAAAGGTATCTAAATTAGGTAAGACTTATCTTACCTGTTTGAAAGAACTTGATATCAGAAGAGAAAAGTGTAATGAATATAGAGGAAGTTATTTTTATGCTTTCATGTCACTAATTATTCAGGCAATTCTAATCAAACCTAATACATAAAGTATGCTCTTTGGGGTAACACAAATACAGTGGTATTGAGAACTACAAGCTGGACATGAAAATTAACAATCTTTTGAATTCTTCATTACATTACAAATTGTGTTTTATCTAGAACTCTGCTTTGAATCTACAGTGGTTACAATACAAAAAAAAAAAAACAAACCCAAAAAACCCCACCAACCCCCCCCCCCCAAAGAAAAAAAAAAACAACAAAAGCAGAAAAAACCCCAACCAAACATAAAGGAGAGGTTTCACTAATACATCAATTGCACATCATAGCTCTGAATCGTTGGAGCATGAGAACTGATAAAAAGTTCCCCTCTTCCTTTTGCCCCTCTACTGTGTTTGTATTTTTCCTTGTTGCAAACAGTACTTTTCCTGAAATCTGGTCAGAAATAGTTGTTTATCAAGATTATTTCTAAACATATAAAAATGAAAGTCCTGTTTTGCAGGTGTTCTTAGAAAGGTTAGACAAATTCTAATTGGTGACATTGCAAATGCTTTTTGTGAGTCTGATCATGACACTTATGTTGTGCAAAACCTAACTGTAAATAATTTCAATGAAAATCACTATGGAGATCAGCACATAACATAAATCAGATTTTTTTTTTTTTTCAAATTTCATGATAACAAGAAAATCAGAAGATAAATTCTCATGTACCTCTAAAACCCAATACTTTTTGCTATTGAAAACAAGTGCATCTCCCATATGTTCTCTGCTGTTGAAGGTAACAGCTTTAAATAAATTTAAAATTTTCTAAAATAGCCTAATTTGTCAAGTAAAGTGGTTTATACTTATGAGTAATTGCAAAATAAAATCACAAAGGCATGAATCATACATCATACAGAAAATCAGAAAATATTATTTTCAAGAGATTGATTCAAATCTGCTAAGGTTACAGATGAAAACAATTTGTTATTTTAATGTGGACACCAGTGGAAATAGCATACCATGGAAAAATCCTCAGGTTTTTAAGGACATTAGTCTGAAAATAGCAGTATTGAAGTACTGCAGTAGTGAGTAGCAATGGCAAGAGTCAGAAAGTAATAGGGGCAGAAGGTAATTTATAGAAGGATTCAGTTTGCTAAGCCCTTAGGGAAGGGCTCAGTAAGCCTTTCCACTTAGTCATTCACATTTTTTCCACTTCTTTTCTGTTAGTTAATGCAGTTTAGTATAAAAAAAAAAAAAAAAAAAAAAAAAAAGAAACAATAAGCTGGTCTCTGATACCATTATATCATCTACAATTCCACTATATATCATTTGAATGAAATGGGATTACTCATCAGGAAAAATATTCTTTAGCTTGAAGGGTGACAAAGTCTGACCCTAATTGTAAGACTTTAAAAAGGCAAGAAAACAAAATATGAAATAAGGAGAACAGACATGTCTACAAGGCTGAACGCGGACAGCATGTTAATGATCTAAGAGTGGCACAGAGCTTTTATCTTCAATATGTGAAGAACCAATTACAGAACTGTTTCTTTTTTTGTTTAAAAGATTCCCCACTCCAAACACTTTGTCCCTCCCTGGCTAGAATTCTCAAACATTTTAAAGAATTGTAGAATTTTTTTTGTGGGTATTGAGACAAGCAGTCTATGTAAATGTTCTCCTCAAGATGGAATGAAGCATTCAAACACATAATATAAAAGTTTTGTGCCAATGTTTAGCCCAGACATTATTTTTTAGTATGAAAAGCGACCACTTTGACTGGTAGCAAAAGTGACACATACAACTGAGACATTAAATATATTTATTTTTATATATATTTTTAAATGTTATACATACTAGAAATTTAATTAGATGAGACCTTCTTTTAAAACAAATGTTTACATTTCTCTTCAGAAGCTCTCTGCTGACTCCACAGTAGCAAACTTTTTCAGGAATTTGGCTGATTGAACATAAAAGCAAGTTCTTCAGAATCCCTTGTATAAGAACTAACATCCCAAATATCTTGGGAAGAAGTCAACTGAGAAATACTGAAGTTCAAAACAGCATGAAAATTAAATGTCCACTACAACCTATACTCAAGGTACTGCAACTCTATTACAGCCAGTAAAAGGTCAACACTATCATAGATGATTTTTCCAAATATCAACCTTTTAATTATACCAAGATAGAGATACTATCTACTCTTATTTTTACACCCATTCAATTGATGAAGTACATATCAACACAAGCACCCTGGCATGCAGCAATTCGTAATATTTACACCTACAGAGTCCCATATTTGCCTCCTTTGTGAAAAGAATCACAGTTTAACATATAACATGAGAAACATCCGTCTAATACAGCAAAGAGTGAACAAGCATTAGGCATTAGCCTAGACAGTTACACTTAAAGTTGACTTTAATTGGAAGAGCAAGTTCTGTTCCTGAAGAATGCAGGAAATCCCAAATCTACCAAAATGAGAATTTGAGAATTTTCTACATTACACACTCCATGCAATCACAGAATTTTATTTAAGGTTGGTATATATGGTATGCCTTAAAGTACTCAAAGATTTCTCCCAGTTCTCACTAGCAGCTCTGCCCCTTTCTCCCTTGCACTCATGTAATCTGGCTAATCACATAATGATGTTGCTATCAGGAGAGTGGAACTCTCCCTGTTTGTCTTTTCCATGCTTCACTGCCCAGGGAATGCCTAATACATTGCATGTATCTATGGCATACTCTTTTCAGAGCTGAAAAATACAAAACACTTCAGATTGCAAAAAACTTCTTTCTTTTTTTAATCCACAAATACTAATCACTTATCACTTAGACCTGTGAAACAGACCTTTCTGTTTCACAGACAAGGGTTTTCCCTCATTTAAAAAAATATTAACATGAAATAACCTAAGAATCATTCTTGTAAATCAATTTGTACTTAATCTGAAGTTGGTCACTTCTATTTCTCATTGAAAGAAAGACTTGAAAGCCTGAAATCTTGCCCCTTTTTGTTCCTCTTCAGCCAATAAAGATATCTGTTCTCTTTACGAAGTTACCTTCACTTATAGAAATAGATAAAGTCTGCAGACAAGTTGAAACAGATTTCTAAGACTCAGACTCTCCTCTCAGTTTTTGTGTGTGTTTATGGTAAGAATACAGAAAAAAACCCAAATGCTCACAGATATAAAAATAAGTAATTGGTGCTAAGAATGGCTTCATAATTATATCTGCTCAGAGAAAACAAAGAAAGAAAAGGATTTTCAGCAACAATTCAGAAATGTGAAGAAGATATTTTTGGAAAATGCGTAATAACTTATCTAAATAACCATTATTTTATCCTAATTTGTTCTTTATCATTTAATCTTAGTTTGCCATCTCTGTAAGAAATGCCATTAGCAAACACACGAAGAGCAAGACGGAGATACATTTCTTCTCTCTTTAGTTAATAGACGCCTCTGTAAAAATAGATCAGAGAGAGAGAGACTCCTTACGATAAAGATGCCTACATCTAGATGACCTGAGCTCTCCTTAGCTATGCCTAATTTAGCAAGTAATCTGGCCCAAAAGGAGAGGATTTGTACAATGAAAATTCCTGCTGAAGATATGGAATTCCAATTTTCATCATTTGAAGGATTTTACTTTAGACTTCCTTTGATCTAGTATAGTGATCATAATGCTTATGAAGAGCTGGTGTGCATTAGGTACATTGCTGGAGATTATTTTCTGGTTTAATTTCTTGCTAAAGGAATTAATGAGATCACTCTGCAAATAATAACCAAAGATGGTAGAAGGAGATTTTTTTATAAAATTGTGTAGACAAGAGAGTTTCTGACATTTATTAATTTTTCCATGTTTTACCAGCTGAACATGTAATAAGAAAACAACAAACCCTCTTGGTTTTACATCAATGTACTATGATTTCCTTGTTCTATTTTCAGAATCCCAGTAGAGATGTCAGAAGAATGACATGACCTCCTTACATCATTTCTATGCAGTATTAATTTCTAAGTCTAGTTTTGCTCATTGGCTTCAAAATCATAATATACAACATCTGTCATCACTAGGATCTATTTAGAAGACATTTCCACTGAGAGTACTAATTCACAATCTAATAACTTTGTAAGGCTTTTCCATTTTTAATTTAAAAATCATTTATATTTCACACTTTTGCTAGCAAAGGAGTTTGTAAGTGGCTCAGGGATGTGAGCATTTAAATAAGGCCAATTTTTAAAATTCCTCTTGTTCTCTGGAGGATTTTTTTTCACTCGTGGACTTATGTGAAGCTGTAGTTAATCTAGAGAGATCCTGCACAGAAATCCAAGATTGTAAGTCTACAAAAAATAGGAAATAATCTCACATGAATGATGTTATGACTTGAGGAATGAAAGTGGTTCTTTATATTTGTTTTTCTCAAACAGATTTACTAATCATGATCTGACATATCTTCAGTTTGAGGACGTACTAAGAGAACCTATGCATCTATTAAACTCCAGTCAATCTAGACCATCATTACAGGAAAAGAAATAAAAAACATTCAGCTAGTATATCACTCTATAAGATACTTTTCTCACTGGAATTCAAGAAACATAGCATATAGTAGGGACGACAATATATCCGGAACATCAGTATGTGTCCTACTCTGTTGCTAACTGAATGTTTCTCTAAACATTGCATAAACATGGTAAAACTGCAGCTTAGGGCAGAAGCACAGGAGTGGCTGTGCACCACTTGTAGCATCAGTGCTTGGGGAGATAGCGTATGAGATTTTTTTGTTGTTGTTAATTCTACTACCTTTGTCTTCTGTGCATTTTGCAGCCTGATCTCCTAGGTGAGATGATATAGCTAAATTTAAGATGCATCTGAGATGCATATTGATCAATATAGTTTAATCTTTGACATGGGAGATAATTTTACATTAAATCTCTTCTAGTGCTTAAGGCTAACATTAAAGTTACACAGAATTTTTTACAGATTATTGCACCATCCTCCAAGTTCCTTTCTATAATTTTGTCACTACCTGGGCTATTGGTGGGATTTACAAAACCTTTTCAATAGGTGTCCACACTGTTTCTAAAAGCACTTAGGTGCTTTTGGAAACATTTGGTAGCAAGTTTCATCAGAACCTTAGCAGATAAATATAATGTCCAACATAGAAGGATAGTTCACATCATCGTTTCAGTAAGGCAGTAATAAAACATCTGACTTAACAGAGGTTCCAACAAGTGTTCAATGCATTATGCAACTATAATCCAACGTACGAAAAGAAATGAGGGTATTTTGTGTGTGTGCAGCAAAAGGAGTTGGTTATGGAAGTAAGACTTTTCAATAGTGAATTCACTAGTGACAGAGTGACAATAGTAACAATTCCAGTAGTGACAATTTCAATAGTGACAGAGGGTGACAGATGTAAATTCTGATTTAGCCTAGAATACTTACAGATTCCTCTGTTTTTGTGGAAAATCATGAGCTTTCTTTCACTGGGAGGAAAAACATCTGAAATGAAGACTCAAATTGTTGTGGTTTTTTTGTGTTTGTTGGTTTTTTGGGGTTTTTTTTAAATTTCAAGCTTAAAACGCAAACCATCTGCATTCTGAATAAAGATAGGAAACTAAAGATGAATTACCAAAATAGGTAAAAATATCAAACATGCTAGCTTAGATACTAAATAAGTTGTGAAGCCTCTATTTAAAAAAAGAAAGGCAAAAGTCTGCACGAAGCAACTACACAGGAAGCTGTTGCTACTTCAAGTACTTGCTTGCAGAATTTCACAAATACTGAATATAAGAATGCTGTTCAGTCTGTGGGGTGCAGGGTAATCATCACTGAGGAAATCCTCAGGCCAAGAGGAAAGAACATAAAAGCATAAACAATGACTAGCTGTGTGAAATACCATGTTTTCTCTTTCCTCTCCCCCTCCTCCTTTTCCTCTTGCTTTCTGAATGTTCTTGAGGATAAATGCAGGTCTGCTACAGGATTATGGCTTTGACATAGTTATTGATCCTTTTTCTTCTAAAGGATTTCTCCTTACCAACTGCATGTGCTTTTTTCATGTCACAATGGGAAGAAACTTTTGTTTAAAAAAATCCCATCAGCTGGAGAGCATGATGATGCCTGGAAAGATACCGATAATACAGATAATATCATCTCTGAACTGAAATATCTGACACATATTTTCTATTGTGCAAGACATTAATTTGCTGGGGGTGTTTTTTAGTTGGTTTTGTTTGGGTTGGTTTTTTTTTTCTGGTTCAGACAACAGTCTTTTTTTCTGCTTTAAAAATTACCTTCTGCAGTCAAAGAGGTATAGATAAACCTAGTAAAGTATAATCAGGAGACTTTTTAATCTATCATCACAAGACATGATATGACTTAATAAAAGACAAAAGAATTTCCAAGCATATCCAAATTTTTACAAGAGAAATATGATCTTTTTTCCTGCAGTCAGTAACCTTTCAGATTATGCGGCCGAAGCTAATTAAATAATACACACAGGCACACACATCACAAGAAACTAAGCTATGGCAAATCTGCGACACAAGACACGTATCATAGTCTGAGCTTTCCACTTGCTAACAGAATCCAGGTGTTGAGACTATCTGATTCAGATGGAGTGTTTCCCCAACTCTTTCACTGACTTTCCTTGTTTTCAGTGGAATTTGAGAAACTGCCTGTGTTTGTTTCACAAACTTCATTTATACCAGTAAAGAGTTCCCCACACCACAGACAAAATAACATCATCTCAACACCAAGAAAAGTAGACAATTATCACACACATCACCCCTTGTCTCTTCACCACATTACAATAACAAAAATTCCCCACAATTATTTGGCCATGGAAATTTGAGAGACAGTAATTCTGTAGGCTATTAAATCCCTCTCACCAACCCTACAGCTCAATGAGCTGAGATAATCATTAAAGAAGAAGGGTTTCCCACCTTTATTGATTCAGATTGTTTTACCAAGGATGTGGTTATCTCTGTGACTATGCTGAGGGAAGTATTGAAAAAGCTATCTATTGAGTCATTAATATAATGACGAGTTTAAGTCTTACATATGCACAAACAAGACAATTTTAGTTTGGCCTTTCCTACAGTTTCAGTGCTTAAAAAGGCAAATGAAATAATATTGCTCTAAAATTATTATTTAAAAAAAGAAAAAAAAAAGATGGTGTTTTCAGGATATGAAATCATTCTGTCTAATGCTTTAATGTTCTGTCCCTGAACAGTTTACTGAATAGTTCAGTGAATTTATCTGTAGGTGCCTTTGTTAATGAAGACTTAAGGTGAGAGAGGAATTCATGCTTTTCAGGAAAGTTCCTTAATTCAGTTCAGCAAGGATGAACCTAATTGCTGTACCTTTTGCCATTTATACAAGAGTATCTAATACTTAAAAGTACTGCATCTCTTCTGCTTTAATAAAAATGAAGCTAATGTGACTTAGAACTAATTTCCTTTAAAGGCTTTTATGTCTACAAAGATAACTGGAAAGCTCAGCTCATGATCTCAAATTACTCCCTTACTATTCCATTTAACATAACTATAGATACAGAGGAATTTTTCATTTATTAAATCTAGTCAATGAAATATTATCTACAGTTATGCTGAAGGATATTTTTTTCCCTCTTCTTTTTGAGCTAAATGAGAAGGCTGACTCTATAAATGAACTTGACCAGAAATTCAAAGAGAGCTCAGAATTACTGGGAAGGTTTCCTTTTTGTAAAGCAAGCGATGATAATTGCTTAATATCCAGTCTTTACAACAACCTTTTCTTTAACATCATGCTCAATCCTGGTTTTGCCCTTTGATAATACACTCATTCATTCCTGTGGCCATACCATGTTATTTATGTGTAGCACCAAGAAAGCTGTTACTTTCTAAGGTACTGGCATACAACAGTGTAACTGTGGCAATTTAAAATGTTATAGCAATTCGGAAGGGTCATGAATTCAAATTCTGCAATTACATTATTAGTATTTGTTGTTTCAATATACCAAGAAAAATATACTGTCATATTAATGCCTTTGAAAATCTGAGTAACTGTCTTTGCAATAATGGATTTTCAATCTCAAGCTAATTGATAAAAAATCCGTCGCAATCTGGAATGATGAGTTTTTAACAATTAATAGGAACATGCTTCTAGATATTGGTTGTCCTCTGTGATCTTGATGGTTGAAGTGTGAAAGCAAGCTCCACTCACCACTCACAGTCTTTCTGCCAGGGGAAAGTCTGGCCACACTGTTCATGATCACATGTTGTTATGCTAACCTATTGTTTGTAAAAGTACCTGGAGTACTGCCCAAAAAACAAGGTTCTACGTAATAGTCATCTGTCATGAGAAAGCTTTAAATATACAAACAAAGCAGTCAGCAAACCCAGAAACATTTCATTTTCTTCCTGTATGTCTGCATGGTCCTTCTATCTGCTTCTCACTGAAGGCTACCTGGGTCTGCTACAGTTGCAAAATTGTCACCAGGACCTCTGTGGCTACTGGTTCTATAAAAAATTTGGGTTCTTTTTTCACACACAGTAATTAGGGAGAGATGAATGCAAACCATTGCCTGAATGTTATATGTAAAATATGTAAAAATGTTTGTACTGGGTTTGGTAGCAGGGAGGCTACAGGGGTGGCTTCTGTGAGAAGCTGCTAGAAGCTTCCTCCATGTCCGACAGAGCAAATGCCAGCTGGCTCCAAGATGGACCCACCGCTGACCAAGGCCAAGCCCATCAGCAATGGTGGTAGTGCCTCTGGCATAACGTAGTTAAGAAGGGGGGGAAAAAGCCTGTGCAACACCAAGAGAAATTGTAGCTAGAGAGAGGAGTGAGAAGATGTAAGAAACTCTGCAGACACCAAGGTCAGTGCAGATGGAGGGGCAGGAGGTGCTCCAGGCGCCGGAGCAGAGATCCCCCTGCAGCCTGTGGAGAAGACCATGGTGAGGCAGGCTGTCCCCCTGAAGCCCATGGAGGATGATGGTGGAGCAGATATCCATCTGCAGGCTGTGGAGGACCCCACGCCGGAGCAGGTGGAGGCACCTGAAGGAGGCTATGACCCCATGGGAAGCCCACGCTGGAGCAAGTTCCTGGCAGGACTTGTGACCCTGTGGGGGACCCACACTGAAGCAGTCTGTTCCTGAAGGACTACATCCTGTGGAAGGGACCCATGCTGGAGCAGTTCGTGAAGAACTGCAGCCTGTGGGAAGGACTCACATTGGAGAAGTTCATAGAGGACTGTCTCCTGTGGGAGGAACCCCACACCAGAGCAGGGGAAGAGTGTGAGGAGTCCGTCCTCTGAGGAGGAAGGAGCAGCAGAGACAACATGTGATGAACTGACCACAATCCCCATTTCCCCATCCCCCTGGGGGACGCTGGGGGGGAGGAGGTACAGAAATAGGGAGTGAAGTTGAGACTGGGAAGAAGGGAGGGGTGAGGGGAAGGTGTTTTAAGTTTTAAATTTTATTTCTCATTATCCTACTCTGATTTTGATTGGTAATAATTTATTTTTTTCCAAGTCAAGTCAAGTCAATTACCCATCACGGTAATTGGCGAGTGATCTCTCCCTGTCCTTATTTTGACCCACAAGCTTTCCATTACATTTTTTCATTGTATTTTCTCTCCCCATCCAGCTGAGGAGGGGAGGGACAGGGTGGCTTTGGTAGGCACCTGAGGTCCATCTTGGGTCAACTCACCACAACACTACGTGTGTTTCTCTCAAGAAATTAATATTTCAGTTCAAGACCTGGACTCAAGAACACACAGATAAATTGTTCACGACCAAACTAGAAATGCAATCTCATGGTAATACAGCCAGAAGGAGGATGCAACCAGAAGGGTATTACTGCTTCTTATGGGCCAGCAAGCCCATACATTATAACATTAAAATCTCAAGAATGACAGGGGGTTGCACATTGGCAAAACAGTCTAAATAATATATACTATGTATATACAAGTAGTCTGTGTACACTGTTGATAATTACTAATTCTTGGTCATAGACCATACTTTAGGAATGACTTGGTAATGGAGAAGCTTCAAAAGAAGACCAGGAAATAGTTATCTGTAATAACTTTAGTGAGCTTTATTTCTAATAAAAAGATATTAGATCTGCTTATTGTGTTAAACAAGGGTCTTAGTACCTGACAATCCACTTTTTTGTATGCATGAAAATATCTGAATTCAGATCCAAATCCCTTGCAAACCATATCTTATGATCCACTTTGATTATAAGCACATGAAGGAGCTTTGAAAAGGAATATGGAGTGAAAGATGAAGAAGCATTAAGCCCTTGAAACATTTATTTTATTGTAGAGAATGAACTTAAAAATAGCAAGTGACAGCTCTAAGAACAGGAAATAGGTGAAATATGTTTGCAGAACTTGATAATGCATCTGCAGAAACCCAGGTAGGGGGAAATAAGGTGGTCCAAAGCTACGCTTCAACCGAATGTTAGATCAGAATATGGAAATCCCACAAAAAATTGAGAAACTCAGAAGAAATTTTGGTCCAGCAGGATATTCATAGTTGTCATGAAGCCTTGAGTAACAATACACTGGTATTCCTATACCATAAGACGAAAATGAGTATTCAAAAAAAAAAAAAAAAAATCACAGATAAGCAATGTAAAACACGTGTCTAGACCGAACCTTTCAATAATGCATTGTACAGCCATTTACAGCCATTACTGGGAAGCATAATTAAAGCCAGATTTTAGTGACTACCAAATATTGTCTGTCTGGCTGTAGCAATCACAGGTTTAGGCTCTCCAGAAATTTCTGTCTGCCCCATGCGTAGAAAGCCAGACAAAGTTTTCTGTTTCTCATGATCTGATCTTATTCTGGATAGATTTGATTAAAGTACATTACACTTCTTTTTGTACTAAAACATGCCTAGCATTTCCCCGAATTACCGTTCTGAGCTTTTATTTCCCTAGGTTTCTATAGAAAAATCTCGGACTGATCATTTGATTTTCTTTAAAATGAACACAAATGTGTTAGTTATGATTTTTGTTCCTTTTGTCTGCCAGTGGGTAGGCATTTATGTGTGTTTCAGAGAACAAAAAAAGATACCTGCTGTGTCGCTCACAGTGGAAATGGTGAAGAAAATCTAAGAACTGTTATAGCAAGAAAAGTTGCTATTGCACCTGGAGACTTTGAAGTCAATTGTTCAATGATTATTTCTAGTAGGATTTTAAAAGTTAATGTCTGCTAACAGGAGGGAGCCTCCAAACAAATTGCAGTTTTAGATATCTCACAATCCCTCTTTTCTCTCCTATTCCCTAGTGCAAAATGCTGCATGTATAGCATAGGAGGTATGAATTCAGGTGCTGGAATAAAGGGGGAGATCCGTGTATTTAGTCATGCTGCATGTCATGATCTGTCAGGTCATAATGCTGCATGTCATAACCCATAGCAGTTGTAGTATGGTTCTGAAAGTGGTAAACATATTCGGGGGGGGGGGGAAAAAAAAAAAAAAGCTACTTAATGAAAAATAAAAAAATATCCAGTTAAGGAAAGCCCTGAGAAATTGGATAGTTCAATCTGTTCTTCTGTATCTAGTAGCATCTGCTACTGGACACTGATAGAGGCAAGGTATTACATAGAACATTTTTATCAAAATAGTATGCTCAAAAATACCTGCTTAACTCTGCTCACATTGTCACTGCACTTGGGAAAAAAAAGAAAAAAAAAAGTCTGCTATGACTTTTGTTTTAAAACATATACTGAATGTACCAGTTAAAGATCGGAAGTATCAAAATTATACGCGCAGATAGAACCAGAAAAATCCACTGAAGAAAAGGGCTATTTTCTCATCAGAAACAAACAAAAGACGAAAGATGAGGTAGGAAGGCTTCCCTGCATGCTGATAACTTGCACAGAAATCAGTAAATTTCTTCTAATAAGAAAGAGCTTAATGTGCTTAAAAACCAGGAAGGAAAACCAAAAGACATCATTGTTAGGAGGGCGTATATTTTAAAAGTCTGTTATTTTGCTTCCTGTGGTGTTTGGAAAGGATTGGAAATGCTTTAGAATATTCACATATTAGTCAAAGACACATTTTTTTTCTGGATTTATAGGAAAAATGTTTATGGGATTTTCTAGTAGAATCCTTGTGACAGATACACCTTAACTCTAATTCCATACATCAAAACCAGCTTATATTTGATTTGAATTTTTAACAGGCAGTCTTTTCATAGAAGAAGGACTTTTTTTGTTCTTGGGCATTTCACTTTTGAAAGCATTTGGTAACATGTGAGCTGTCAAAATGCTAGTTAGGGACCCTGTGTATCTGTGACAAAAATAAACAAATTAGACACTGAAGAAAGGGGACCTAGAAGTCATGTTTGCCATACCTACATATGCAAGAAAGCTTCTGAACAAGGCAAAACTCAGTACCAAGATACTGGTCACTGAAACACTACTTCAGCTATTCCTTCAATAAACTGATCTTTAAACATATGTACACCTCACTAAAACTGCATACAAGATAAGCTTTAAGGGTAAACAAGAACTATAGTGCAACTTCACAATAAATACAACAATGTAAAATGTCATCTCATGCTCAGCTGACACACACACAGTTGAATACCTTTCTCTTCCTGTCTTCAAATACCTTTCCCTTCCCTTCTGCAAAACTTTTCACAGTACAAATTAATATAAATATGCTACACTGGGCAGGACAATGGTTTTATACCTCAAACAAGTATGAAAGTACATAGGTGAATCCATGTAAGAATTCCTCAGGCTAATTCCATTTTCTTGAGTCCTAGTTAAATTTTAAATTTAATTGAATTTATCAATATTAATAACTCTTCAAGATGTTCTCTCCATCTTGTATGCGATTCTGAAAATAAGTTAAAATATCTTAAGGTAAAATATGCAAAAAAATACCCCACCAATTTGTCCCATTCTCTAGAGTCAAATGACCTTTATTATTCAAAGTCTTACTTCCTTTTTGCATTTTTATGTAACTCATTTTTCACAGAAAATTAATTTGCGTATTCCTGGGCATTGTTGCTTGTTCTCAACATACAGGGTGTGGTTAGGACAAGCTCAGATCTCACTCTTTGCAGTTGCACCAGAGTTACCTGAAATTACAGTTAAAGAAGGAAAGAAGGAAAGAAGGAAAATTAAATGTACACATCATCCATACTGGCCTTTCTGTTTCCTCCCTCAAAATACTTTCTGGGTACTGATATTCCTGTTCTCTACACTAAAATTACATTTTCGTGAGTGTTTAACTGAATCAGGAGATTCTGGGGCTAGTTCTGAATTTTACTGACTGCAGAAAGCGTCAGCAATTTGCAGAAAGAATAGACGGTTCTTTAGTTTTCTGTTCAGTCTTGCTTAATTCTTTATCCTCTCTGATAGAAGTTGGAACCAAACTCAAGCAATTTGTACGTACACAGTCACAGAAAACACTTCAGTCTCACATTTTTAAATCATTTATTCTTGCATTTTTCTAACTGATAACCTAAGATGTGGTTCCAAGGTTAAGAAGTCAAACAGGTTTAAAATAGGAACTCCAGGTAAACTGACACTTTTAAGTCTTATAAAAAAGGGATTTTTAGAGGTGTTTCTTTTGAAGTTAAAAAAAATAAAATAACAAAAGCATGTAAAATAAAACATCACCCTGAAATGGAATGAGAAACTGAAAATACACTGAGTTTTTTCCTCCTTCTTGTAGATATATTACGTATTTTTGGGAGAGGGACATGTCTAGTCCACCAGAAGACACACCACCACTGACTAGAGGACTTGCAGGCTCGCTGCAAAAGCCTGTCAAGGCCTCTCCAGCACCCGGATTTTGATGAAATTCAATTTCCTGAAGGAAAATAATTGAGGGAAGGTTTTTACTTGCTCTAACTACAGTTGAAATCTGACTGGACAATCAAGCAGGAGTCAGGAAGAGGGGGATTGCTCTGAACCAGGAGCAAGTGCTGAGGCTGTGCCCTGCTCAGAAGGACTGGCAGAAGGGCTGGTTTGAAAGGCAAGCCCAGGCTTGCCACATTGGTGAAGCACGGAGGTGCAATGCTGCAGATGGGACTCTGCCTGAGGAATGCAAGGTGGAGAACTTCCTCTCTTACTACACTCTTCTAGGAGCACAGAACGTAAGTTGGTCCCTCTGACATGAGGGTAATGCTTGTCAGAGCAATGCTTCTCTGAAGAAAAAAAAAAAAAAAAAAAAAAAAAAAGGCAGTTCCTTTCACACAGTGACCTAAGCTGTTATATAAACTAGATGCTACAACCTTCCCCTTTAAGTACACAGCACGTTTCTAAAGGCTTTGCAGCCTGTGATATAACTTCAAAGCAGTGTGAGTATTAAACACTCATGAACAAAGAAACTCCAAACAAGTATCAACAAAGACTTATACCAAAACAAAGAACTCTGCTCACCTGCTTCTCCTTCACTACCAAGTATGAAAAGGTATCATGTGTGACAGATGCCAATCACATTTCTGGGATGTACTTGCATACTTCAGTGATAAGCATGTTGAAAGAATATGTATTAAAACTACAGCATCCAGCTGTCTACACTAAACAGTGCAGCATAGAAAATGAGAGCCATCAGCTGTCTTTTCCCCATCTTCATTTGATCTAGGATAGTCTGTTATAAGAAAATGTAATTATGAATAAATAAGCATTTCCTGCCTTTCACAGGACTTCAGTGCTATACACGAGATGCAAGCAGTACCATTATTGTCACCGAAATTCGGGAATAAAAGAAAACTCCTTAACACCAATTTAGCATTAAGAAGCAGGCATTTCCTTTTATTGCAGCGCTGGGTGTCAGGAGGATAGTTCCTCTAATCAGGCACACCTAATGCTGGTTCTCTTGTCATATTTATACACAAATGTTACAAAGATTACAAAGCGGTACACTCCCCATTACAATAATTGGTTCATATTTCTTCGCCTAGTGTGCAAACTAGAACGCATGCTCAGTTCCTTTCTCCACCTCTATCTTTTGAGTAGGTGGGATAATTTGGGTAGGGGGCTTATGGGTCGGTGGTCGTGGTGACCCTGGCCCAAATTACCTTTCCCCTAGTTTCTCAATACTTCGGTGTTGGTAATTGTTTGCTATATGCCTTAGGAAGATAAGGATGCTCCTGGAGGCAATTAGTGTCCTCCCTTTCTGAAAAGTACGTACATAAGGACCTTGAAGTGTCTTGTAGCTCCTCCTTTTTATCATGATGTGTAGCAGGTGCTCATTCTAAGAATCGTTAGCCTTCTACCTAAAGTAATAATGAATAGTTTCTTAACACGTATAAGTAGGCCTTCGTTACAGGCCTATCTTTTTTGCTACATTATCATAGCAAGGCATGAATGACAGGAATGAAGTGAAGGATGGGGAAGGAGGGAGGAAGGGAGGGAGAGCCCTTGTTGCTGAAAGTCTTGTGACAGTATTGATTATAGTGCACAAGCTGGAATCTCAGCATTGCTCTGGGGAACATATACCACCTCTGTATATAACCATAGGGTGAAGTCGTCCATATTGGATCTGCATTTACCACCAGAAGAACAATACTTAAAAATGCAGAAAGGGTTTTTTTATTCATATTATGAAAAAGGATATGTGGATTCATAACTACCAGACTACTTCCCTATTCACAGACCTATTGAAAATCAATTTTGCTCTAGATAAAAAATGTATGAACAAGGGAGAAAATATATGTATTAGGGCAAGATGGGTTTCAAAAGACTGTATTCTGGGTATCTATATAGTTCTTTCATCTGTAAACCTAACAAATTAAAGCATATAATACAACAAAACAGTGCTGCTGACTGGGCTTTTCATTAGATACTTAATCTAAGAACCCTGCTCACAGAAATACAAAGTACTGTGTCAAGACTTCTTTGCACAGATTTTTCCTGTGCAAGGAAGTGATACTACCTAAAAAGTTTTTCACAGAAATCTTTGCCTGAGATTTCCAACATTACTCAGAAAAGTTGAAAGCCCTGAATCTATTAAGAAGTAGGCTTTCAAAAATATCTTAAGGCAATAGTATCTTAACCTTTCACATTTGAAAACCAGTAAACAATAGTTGTCCTTGCCCATAAGCACTATTTCCACAATTCAATAAATTATATAAACCCAAAGCAGAAGTAGTGTACTCGTAGATTTACACTCTGGTTGAAACTCTTATGTACAAAGATGATGGGCTACCTCAGTATCATCAACACTGAAATTTCAGTATATGAGCATTTGGTATCTATTAAGTGTGACTCTGAAGAGATCTGAGTACCAAAACCTGCAAGCACCTCCTTGCTATGCAGGGGTATTTCCTTTATGTGAAGAAAAATTTTTATCAAAATAATAACTTATTTATAGGAAACATTTTTATTTGTGTGTGTGCAAAAACACAATAAATTTGCACTTAGTAATTACTTTTATTTTCATTTAAATTGCTTTTTCAGCAAGTTTTAGCAAGAACTGAAACATACTATTGTATTGCTAAATTGAACAAAAAAGATTTTTTTTTTTTTTTAACATACCTATAAAGTTTGGATTTTTCCTCTGCAGTGGAACCAAAGAAGTACTTTTTCTGGTATATATATGTGTCCTGCAAATTTAATATAAGCCACAATACACATTTTAGAAACCTTCTCCGAACTTTTTACCTAGTTATCTTCAGTGTCTTTGACTATACAGTTAAATGTTATTAAGAATGAATAATTTATGGGATTGCATTGAAGCACAATACTTCAAATGTAATGAAATATAGTTTTGGTAGATCAACATCTTTATTCAGATTTGTCGGCCTGTAGCCACTGTGTTATAATTGTGTAAATTGGAAAGCAGATTACAGAAATGGATAAGCATATACACTGAACTATTTTTCCTAATACAAAGTGCAAGACTTTCGTCTTTGTACATGCATAATTCTCTGATTTATTAATTCCTGGATCTATTATTCCAAATCATACTCCCATGCTATTTTGGACTAATCATGTTAACCATTAGCTAATTAAAATGCTCAGATGTTTGGAAATGTTTATAGAGAATGATACCATCTCATTTCAACTACATAATTGACATACAGTAATTCAAAATGACCTACACTACCCTTAGAGCTTTTATTCTTTTTCTTTTTTAATTGCTTCTTGCATGTGAAAAGTGTATTAATTCTACTTAAGCATCAGCTAATCAGAAAACAATAACTGGCCATTCCCATACAGAATTGTGGGTAGGAATACAGGATTGGTTTCTGTTTCCATGTAAAATCAGATCCAGTAGCTGATTGCAGGGAATGAACCCTTTCTTCTTACCACACCGTGTAAGAGTCTGATACCTTATCTTTTCCTTTCCCCCCCCCCCCCCCAATAATGCATCACACTAATATTATCAGTGGGAATTCATCTCCCTTCATTTGCACATAAATGGGGTTATATCAGTTTAGAATCTCTGGGAGCTCCGGGCTTATTTTGGTGTGCAGATAGTTTTCAGACAGGTACTGCCTATTCATTCAACACTGCCTCAAAGCACAGTGATTTATCCCTTGATACAGAGCTATGACATGAGAACACAGTGGGTGATTTATCCCGTGCGATTTAGTTCAGTGAACATGTACTGTCAAATAGTAAAATGAAATGTGTATATTGTATAATGGGAGAATTGAAATAGAATTTATAAACTGTCAGCTTATTGTAAAATCTTGTGCGATTTCTACTAAACTCTTCAAAAAAGCCCTATTGCAAGTTGTTTCAGCAGCAGCTGCAGCTGTTTAAGACATGCTGGGAAGAAGCGATAATGGCAGTGCTTAGCACTTCATTACATATCATTAATTCATGTCACCATTATGCTCCTCTATTTACATTGTGCTGGCACATAACTTATCTGCTTACTTTCCTATAAAATCTGTCCAAGGATTATTTCCATTAACTTTTAGTGCCAGATTTTTCTCAAAAGGTTGGAAGCCCCGTTAGCCTCCTGTTTGGGCATTTTAAGGCCTTTCTTTTCTGCTTCTGGGAATCCTGCAGGTATCCTTAGCAAGCTAATCAATGGTGAGTTAGCTTAAGGCATCTTCATTCAGGAGAAACCAGCATGCCCTTTGCAGTCCAGCCGGATTCCTTTCAAGACTTCTGATCTCCTATCAGGAACGTAAGGTGGTAAGAAATGGTATCTCATGTGTCAGGCTGTTGTTGAGTTCATGCCATCATACTGATGTTAGGCATAAAAAGAGCCACATCTTCTTCACCTGGGAGGAGAAGTAAAACTGCTTCATCTCTCTTGAGGCCAATGCTAATGCTGCTCCTTCACTAAATTGCTCAAGAATGATGCAAACTGCAAGAGACTGAAAAGGTCACCTTGCAATGCCTCCTGTTTATGTTAGCCCAGTGAGCAGTAAACCTGAGGCTAAGTACAGAGAAAATTCACGTCCCTAACAAACCGGCAAGTAACCCCATTGAAGAATCCACCAGGCAACTTTCTTAATTTTGTCATCTAAACATAATGTTATGACTGTTGTCATTATTGCTTGTGATTAATGAAGGTACATATTTTTCCACTTGTTTCATACATTGTTACTACTTCAAAAAAGTTGTGCTCTCTAATTTTAACCTGGTAAATCTCCAGCTATTTCATTGGGTAGGTATATATATTATAGGGTTTTTTAACTTTAAAAAATGTTTCTATGAGCATTTTGAAGCAAGAAAAGGAGGCCAACATTACCATGTTGAAATGAATGTTTATCTTGTGAATTGAGATACTTGCCTCAAGCATAGGTACATCTCCAGTAGATTTCATTTGAATATGTAAATGTTCGGTTCAGCTTTAAATGACTCCCCAGTGACTCACATTGCAATAGGACTATGAGGAATCTACAGCAGCAGGCTAGGGCAAAAACATCAAAATAAGTTCCATGTCAAGAACTGTGCTGAGACACTATGGCAGGCACAGGCATAAAATAAGGTGTGGCTGATTTGAATTTTTTTTAACATATATAGATGTATATATAATTTATTTATTAAGAAAGTTAATTTACAAAACATTTGCATATCTAGAGATATTTGCTCCTAAATCAAATGTTAAAACATTTGTGATGTTGGAAAGTTTGCTTTCCCCCCCCCCCCCTAAGAATTTTAAAATAAACCATTCATTTTCCTGGAAGAAAACTCAGAGAAACTTAAATACATGACACTTGGAATTTCCACTTTTTTATATCAAGAAGTGTGGGAATGAAGGGAAAAAAGAAGGAAAAAAAAACCAAACCCAAAACCCAAACTCCTGAATAAAACTCTGAAGCGTTGAGCTGAAAAATACTGGGGGCATATATGCAGAATTATGCTGGCATATGAACATTCCTCAGGGACCAAGCATGGTTTACACAATCAAAATGTGTAAGGCTCTAGTACCAAGCATAAAAAATGTAATTTTGCAGAAAGTTTTCTTTGGAAGATGACCTCAGATGTTTTACTTCAAGAAAAAAACTGCAACATGGAAAACCCTCTGCATTTGTACTGTTTTTATTTTTTTGTTTAAAAAGCAACCAAATCAAACCAAAATCCAAAAACCCCAACTTGCATTCTTGTAATAGATTGCAATCTTGCAGTTTAAACATAGAAAAATAATTGACCCAAGGCAGAAAATGGTATTGCTGTCATTAAGGAGAGAGACCCTTTTAGGATTCCAAGTTTTCAGCCCGAGTTAACACTAAATTCAGCTGAGTGGATTGGTGGTGTGGTTTAACCCCAGCCAGCAGCTCAGCCCCACACAGCTGCCCGCTTGCTCCCCCACAGTGGGATGGGGGAGAGAATCGAAAGTGTAACAGTGAGAAAACTCATGGGTTGAGATAAAGACAGTTTAACAGGTAAAGCAAAAGCCGTGCCCACAAGCAAAGCAAAACAAGGAATTCATTCCCCACTTCCCATGGGCAGGCAGGTGTTCAGCCATCTCCAGGAAAGCAGGGCTCCATCACGTGTAATGGTGACTTGGGAAGACAAATGCCATCACTCTGAACATCCCTCCCTTCCTTCTTCTTCCCCCAGCTTTACATGCTGAACATGACATCATATGGTATGGAATATCCCTTTGGTCAGTTGGGGTCAGCTGTCCCGGCCACGTCCCCTCCCAACTCCCTGTGCACCCCCAGCCTACTGGGTGGTGGGGTGGTGTGAGAAGCAGAAAAGGCCTTGGCTCTGTGTAAGCACTGCTCAACAATAGTGAAAACATGTCTGCATTGTCAGCACTGTTTTCAGCAGAAATCCAAAACATAGCCCCATACTAGCTACTATGGAGAAAATTAACTCTATCTGAGCCAAAACCAGCACATTTGGGCAGAAAATGTGTTCCACATACATATTCCTTCTCTCAGCGATGCACAGAATGTACTATGGCTCTCTCATTATCAAGTTGCTATGTGTCTATGTTGACGCAATATCATCCTACCACCCCTGTCTATTGTGAAGAATTCCATCTGCTCTGTGAGATCTCATTTTGCCTCGCAATGCAGAAAAGGCATTGAGAGTTGGAGGCCAGAATTCTACCTAATTTTATGCATGTTTTATTCGTAGACAGTGTTATTTATTGGCTGTGTGGACTGTTATATAAATAATGATGAAGCAGTCAAGCTCATCCTAGTCCAGACACACCAGCTCCCACTTAGGCTAAAGTATTCTCATTAAATGACTGCTGTATAGAGCCTGTGATACATGGTTATGATCCTTGCACAAAGCTTTTAAGACTATAGTTACTGGCTCCTGTTCAAGGGAAAGAACAGACTGGCATAGAATACCATTCTTTCTCTTCTAGAAAAATATATTCATCTCTACAGCCAAGCTGCTCCTGGAGGGAAGAACAGCCTGTTCTCTGCTATTATGAGCACTTTCTACGTTTTAATCTATGTTCTTTGCTGCACAGCTGGTGGGAGCAGCAACAGGCCTAGAACTGAGGGACAGAGGGAGGCTTTCAAGTGCTGTGTCAGGAGTCTAATCAGAGTATCTGAAAATACAGTATCCGAGTGCAAGAGAAGAAGAAGAAACTTGATCCTGCTTGAGTAGGCAAACTGTTATTTCACATCAGTGGACTCTTTTAACGAAACAAATAATTTACTTTTTTTTCCTTTTCTCCAGTGTGTTATTTAGAATGATGTTAACAATTTCTTAGTACTGCATTTCATAGAATCTTTTCTCTAACTTTCTGTTAACTGTAGACTGACCAAACTTCAGTTCTTGCTGAGTTTTCACAAATGTAGGCATATTGCAATATTGGAGGTCCAGGTATATGTTTCTGAAGTCCCAGAAATGTCAAATTTCAGTTTAATGGTATGATTGTGCTATCAAAGACCAAGTCTCATATTCTTCAGGGAAGGAATTGAGATAAATTCTTGATCTTGTATTCAGAGTGCAATTCATGCAGCCTAACTTTTTGTATCTACAATCTAAACACCTAGAAGCGCAGTAATCTCTTTAGACTCCTGTTTTAGTTAGCTCAGGAATATTTTTGGCTTCTACCTTTAAATGAGTGAATCACACCATAGGAATCTCTTTGTTTCCCCACTGTAAAGGAAGTCCGAATTCCATTCTCCAGATTCACAAAAGAAAAATACTTGTGTTGAGTAAAGCACGGAAGCCAGGATCAGCAAAAGCTATGTTTGCTAGTGAGGACTAGTTAACAAATTCAGCGTATACTTTCTGACCAGACTAATAAAAATGAAAGAAGAGGAAAAAAAAATTGTCAGGGGAAGGATCACAGCCCAGAAAAAAACTATTTCAAGATTTGTGATATAAACCAGTTCTTTTGAAAGTATATGAAGGCTCTGCCTCCAGCGAGGGACACACCTTCAATAGACTCTCTAAGCGTTTCAAATGCCTGTAACATTGCTGTCTTAGAATGATGCATGAAAGATTCCACCTAGTCAGATCTACAGATATTAGGTATTAAAATCCATTTGCTTTTGCCCGCATAGTACCTCATATATGGAAATATAAAACACTGGAAATTCATATAAAATCTTACTTGTGAGTTTAGGGAGGGTATTTCATTTCTGTATGATACTTATCATGATAGTGGCTGTACTAAATTAATTGCATCTTTCAATTGCGTGTATTTCAAAAGGATTTTGAAAGTTTATGTATAATAGCACTGAAGAAATTTCTGTAAGCAACTGGAAAATACTTCAGAAGATACGTATTCATTTTTAGCAACTAAAATTTAACAAAAAATGCATCAGTATATGCTGGGGGGCTGACCAGCAAGTTTACCATGAGCCAATGATGTGCCCTTGTGGCAAAGAAGGTTCATGGTACCTGAGCTGCATTAGGAGGAATCTCACCAGCACATCGAGGGAGGTGATCCTTCCCTGGAGTCCTGTCTCTCATTTTGGGCTGCTCCCTTTGAACATCAGGAAATCACTTTTTTACCGTGAGGGTGACAGAGCACTGTAACAAGTTGCCCAAGGACGCTGTGGAGTCTCCCTCCTTGGAGATACTCAAAAGCTATCTGGACATGGTCCCGGGCAACTGGCTGTAGATGGCTCTGCTTTTGGACCAGATGACATCCAGAGGTCCCTTCCAACCTCAACCATTCTGTGATTCTGTGAATCAAAATCCAATGGTCTGACATTCATTCATACTACTGCACTCCCTCTGAAATCCTGATTTTTTTAATTAATCTATTTTACATATTGTCATGTTGCATAACTCTGTATTGTTATATTTTCCTGAAGTAAAAGCTAATACCTAAAGAGGAACACAAAAATGTACATCTAGATAAAGTATATTTGGAAACTCTGAGTTTTCTACCGAGAACTAAATGAGCACTTTTGGAAAGGACGTCAGCTGAAATAAGGTAAAGCTAGTGGAACAATGTCACCACTCCATCTGACCCAGCTTGTCATGCAGGGTATTACTGTGGCTAAACAGAGCAGCTGACAGGAGAAAATCTCAGGGACACAAAGGGAGGATGAATCATCACTCTGTATGTTTATCATAGCAGCATGCTGGGAATGTGTTTGCAAATGCTAATAAAGGTGCAGGGGTATAGGGATGTGTCATACCTATAACAAAGCCTGTCCTTCCTGATGAAGAGCATGAAAAGGTCTAAAAGCTCCTTCATCTCCATTGTATTTAAGCAAATGTTAGAATCTGAATTCTGACTGGCTGAGTCTTATATGGTTGTTCTCCAGACACTAAAGTATGTACCTGTCACTGGTTGGCTCCAGTCAAAAACTCTGTATTTAAAATGTACGTATCATGTAAGTATTAAGGAACCCACACAATTTCTGAGGCAAGATTACTTTTACATGGCAATTAACTTAGATGTCTTGGTCACATGCTGATGTCTTGGTCACATGTTGAAATGAAATGAGTCAAATAAGTCTTCCTAGGTTACCTTGAGCAAATGTGCAGCCTCTGGCCTAGCAAGGCATCCTGGAGGATCCCATCTCTCCACTGTTCACTGAGCGAGGCTTCTGACAGGTAGCCTGCTGCCCGCTATGCTGCAAATCACCCAAATTATGTATATATATGTAGCTATTTAGGCACATCTGCAACTGGCTGGAAAATGAGTCATTGTATTATATGATTAAAAGGAATGTGGGAAAGAAACTTTATGTTATCATATAACTAAAGATAAAGATAATTAAGGGTATAATGCAACCTAATTAAGGTTACACAAGTTACTGTAAATCTGGAGTCCCCTAGCTTTTCATGGTTTCAGACTACTATTGGATAGCTTTATTTTATGGAAATAAAAACAAAACATTGATACAAGCAATAAAGAGAAGGAAAAAAAAATTAAATAGTATCTTACACAGCTAAGCCTCATTATACTCACAGGTGGCAAAGAAAAAGTACTTCTTTGCCCCAGGGGGTACAAAGATTTAGAGGCTTGCCGTAAACACAACAGATGCTGCCTCTATCCCTCCCTCCTGCAAAAGCAAGCATACACACATGCAAAAACCACCCCTAAAATAAAGACATAACATAGAAGTAACAACCCTACTGGGTTAGAAGGAAGGTCTATCTAAACTATTATTCTACTGCTTACGGTGGCCAAGATAGATATCAAGGAAAGAATTTAATGAGTAAAAAATACAGAAGTACTTTGAATACTCACTTGCCTTTCAACAATTTGCAGTTCACAGAGGCTGTGACTTCGTAACAAATACTCTTTCATGCATTTTCTTCTAACAAACTCCTCCCTTAAGCTTCTGTTGTCTATGGTATTTGGTACTAAGTAACTTTAATGATGAAAAATATTAGGAAAGCCTAATTATAAGCATTGTTTTTACACTTCTGTTGACAGATAATTGTTATTAGTCAGAACATCATTAAAAAGTAAGTATAATGCCAGAGAAATTATGGTTTCTCAGTGCAGACACAGCACTAAAAACATGTATGGAGGGAGAAGGGAGTGACCTGTAGTTTAGGAATGACACTGACACAGATGTTTTTTACCTTGATAGTAAGTGAAAAAACTACTGATCTACTGATTAAGCAGCCTATTACCTTCATTGTCTAATTCTCATTTCACTTATTCCTATGCAATGTTATTTAAATGGCACTATATGCAAAATTCAGCCTTTCTTCACAAGTACTCCAAGCATTATAGAAATGAAACAGAACAAGCATAGCAAATTTTCATATATTCAAACAAGATTTAGTCATTTCCTTGTATCATAACACCATGATTTTTCATGCATGTCTAACAGAAAAGCTCAATGTTACATGTCACAAAAGCATTTGCAAGAAGTAGGAGAGTCAGAGTCACACAGGACAGCGAACTGCTCATTTTTCCTGTTCCCTATGAGATACAGACTAACTATGTGACCAATATGTCTTGTCAGAGCAGTAGAGCCCTTTCTCAGAGTTTTCTCTTCTTTTTCACTTTAAGGGAGATTTGAGGTCATGTGGCGTGGGTTATTACGTCTCCTCCTTCTCTCCAAGCCTTAGCAAGAGACAGAGAAAGCTCTGCTCCCCGTAGCTCTTTCTCTCAGCCCAGCCTCTACTGTAGCGTCACACTCTGTTCTTCCCCTTCCTCGCTGCGTGGCCGCAGAGGAGAGTGTGCTGGGGCTACTGCAGAGGAAGCAGATGTAGTCGTTGAAGGCAGCTCATAGGGAAATGGGGCGAAATAAGCTCACGGGGAAACGAGATAGGAATTATGAGGGAAAGGGCTGTCTGTGACACGAATAGGGATTATCTGCCAAACAAGGAGGCATAACAGGAGAAAGAAGATAGTATCTGTGCCTCATACCCCCAGGAAGTAAGAAAGAATGTGAGACAGTAGAAAGAAGTGAAGAAGACTGACGAAGGGGAATAAGAGAGATTTCTGCCATCAAGCTACAGCTCTCTGGAAGCCATGTTAATTCTCTAGCTCTATAGTTTCACCTTCACTCCCTGGTAACTCTTCTAACCTTTTCAGACTCGCTTTCTCATTCATGACCTGCTAAAAAAAACAGTTCTAGACCTTGGCAAATCTCTTCCTGCTGTCATCAACCTTCCAAAATACTAACAGACCACAGTTTCTCCTTAAATTCATTTTGCTGTCACCTCAAAAGCAAATTTTGCCTGCACTACTAAGAAGCTTTGAGCTGTTTCTCTATGTACCCTACAGCAAATCAGTTGGACAGCCAAGCAAGCAATCAGATTTCCTTTCCTCACCAACAGCCTGCAATGAAAAGATGCAAAGGAGGAAAATCAGTCATATCCTTCCTGTCTAAACAGTTTCTGACAGCTCATTATAATTATTGAATGTCAAAGTGAGTTCAGCCATATGCAAACATATGGACAGAAATGGTTCCTGCACAAGATTCAACTGGTTCAGAGACATCAGGAAGCCTCAATAAGATGGACATAGATTAAGCAATTTATACAAATATATATGCATGTGCAAATATACAAGACCATGGTCACTACTTTAAAATTTCATTAAAAAAAGTAAACCTCAGCAGTGGCTCTTTTGTATGACACACTACATTCTATCCCTTCTAAATACAGGTACAAGGTAGTATTATCACACATATTAAAGTACAGCATCAGTTCGTCTATGACAATATATAAATGCTTCAGAAGCTTTGTCATTGCCAACAGTTCTCCAAACAACTGAGAAGATATAGTAAAGAAAGGATGTTTAACACAGAAGTACCTGATGCAAAATAGAACAGCTTTCTTGCCTTATATATGTATATTCAGATCTGCCATAATGCAAGTCAAATTCTACACAATGAGAGTAATGGTTTAATTATGTACTTACACAGTAATCCATATTTTTCTGACACATGATGTTTTTCCCCAAATTTGCCAGTTTTACTTGGAACACATACAGCTACATCAGTGTTTACAATAGTATAAAATTCTTTTTTGGGAAGAAATTGCAGTTCTTTTCTAGTTATTAGTCTAAGGTGCTCTGTACATTTTCAGTCCCCTTTACCCTCATTATTCAAGTAGTCTCTATCTATGCATAAAAATAGATGGTCTAAACATTTCCTGAAAACTTCAGCTTCAACTGTATTTCCTCACACAAAGAATGAATTGAGTGAGGTACCTGGAAATCTAAAAGGCCTAAGAGGGCTGTGTATCTACCTGAAACTCTGTGCATATTCCAGACTTCAACCACATCCTTGAAACTGGGACTGAAAGTCTGAAGCGTCTCCCAGGTTTACATAAACAGGTATTTCTCTTTTTACTCAGGACCAGTCCTTTTTTTACAAATTAATTATCTATTGTAGAGAAATGGTACTACAAAACAGACCACCTCCCTGCCCTTCAGTGTTCTGAATGTTCCCCTTAATACTGAATATGGGCTGTAAAAAATTTCCTTCGTTCCTCATTTTTTGGGACTGTTATTTTTTCATTGACATCTTGACAGTGATGTGGCTTCAGCAATGGGATGGGAGGCTGGTTTCACCATCTCTGTCCTGGTGGTGCTGTGGTGATTAGGGAAGTCTGAGAGAATAGCATCAGAAGCATGATACTAAAGAAAAAGGCATTTACGTTTCTCATTTACTGGACAAATTTTCTTTACTATGAGTCTTTTGCACTACTAGGCTTGTCAGGAGGTTTAAGTGCACAGATGCCTTTTTGTTGGCTTCTTTGTGCTTTTTGTAGTCAAAAGAGTAAAGAAGCCATGTTTGACACAAGGAGTTATATAGTTTTAGGCCCTTGGAGGGGATATTTTTCCTGTAATTTTAAACAGATGGGGCTTCTGATATGCTAAATAGATTAGACACACTCTCCTAAATGAAGGCTGCTAAACTCTATTTAAATGACAGTTCACAGCTTGCTTGGACTCACCTATAGGGAATGTACAAGACATGGACATGACATAAGAAATGTGTAGCAGTATCTTTTATGGCATTCATATTTTTTAACTCTATTCCTATACTATAATCACAAGGATCTTCTCCTCCTAGTTAACTACAAGGAAAGGAATGTTACCACAGAACCTTTATGTCCCTTTCTTACAACAGGTCTAGGTAACCATACTGCTGCATTGTTGTTGCAACTATCCATGTGATGTGGTACCTGAGCAGTTCTTGATAGTCCATGGTAGAACACAACTCAGTTTTACGTCAGTGAAACTTTTTAAGTTTTAAAGGTTTAAGCTACTTTTAGCTGTTCCGTTTAGTAAACAAACTCTCAAATATATTTCATGATCAGGCAATTAGAGCTATCTGTTGTCATTTCTTTTCATGTAAGAACCTGATCTCATGGGAGACTGTGAAGACACAGGGTCAAGAAAGAGAGAGCAGTAATTGGAGATGGCAGATTTGGTTCATTAAGGGTTTATTTATTTCCTATATGCTGGTGTTCAACAGCATCTTCACCGTATGTGTTCCCTCTCTAATTTAATGTCCACTCCCATCAGTGCTTTTTCTATCCCTGCTGAAAGATAAATAGACTGGCGGGGTGTGATGGTAATAGAGTTGATCCTGTAATTTAAAATAAATAGAAGGCAGTGAATGTTTTTGTGGCTATTTTTAAATGTAGACTTCAGAAAAAATTATCTTTACAAAAAGTTCATTCATTTTTTTTCCTCCTGCCCTTATAATAATGGAAACTATGATTATATGACATACATACTGTATTTTGGAATCAAACTATTCTTTTCTATTAATTTTGACTGAAGCTGACTAATTGCATCAAATTAAGACATAGAAACAAAGGGTCAGTCTACAGAACACATGTAAGAGAAATACCCAAAAAGTATATACTAATACATTTTGGACAACCTAGTCTAGTGGAGGGTGTCCCTGCCTGTGGCAGGGGGGTTGGAACTAGATGATCTTTAAGGTCCCTTCCAACCCAAACCATTCTACCATTCTGTGATTCTATGATTCTATGATATGTAGGTAATCAGTTTAAACTTTAAGTGCTATTTCTTAGCCAAATGATGTTAAATACAATACAGATACTCTTAAACATCCATACATTTACATATTTAAGCTTATCATTAACCCATCTGATTTCACTGGCACCATTTCTGCTACCTGATGACATGTGAATATTAGCCTCTACATGTCTTGCTTATCTAAATGAAAAGCTGTCTAGACAGATTCCATGTTCTTTTGAAAAAAAGTTCAAGGGAAAGTTGTGCAATTGTTTAAAAGAATTCTAATGTATTTCAAATTCAACCAAATAACTTCATAGATAAAATGAACAACAATTATCTCACAATTAAAAATTAGTGCAAAGTTCTAAAATAAAGGGATATTAAATAAACAGTTTTTAAAAAAGATATGTAGTTGGAGTTACATTTTGACTAATTATAGCTTAGCTATTGCTGCTACCATGAGCCATATGGAGTGAGGTCTTTCTGAATAAGTACACAAAAATTTCTAGCACAAATACTGAGAAATGTGCTCATTGAGAATCTTTGTTCCTCTAAACAAAGTAACTGAAATATTAATGAAAAGAGAACAAAGATAAATTAATTGAAACTTAGACCAAATATTTCTAGAATTTTCTCTCTAATTATTTCCTCTATTTTACTTAACTTTGCAAACATTACTGAAGACATAGGATGCTACAAATTTAAATATGGAAAAATTGCTAGGACTGAAACTTCGGTGTAGACAATTGTAAAAATAACTACTATTATTATTTTTACAGGACCTTGACAGTAAAGAACTATGTGTAAGTAAAGCCCTGTGTTGGAAGTCTCATACACAAAGCACATGTTTTGACTCTCATCATTTTAGGTAGATTAAATATATACATAGCAAATTTCTAGTTCTATTCCCTTTGAAGGAGGAAATTTGAAGTGAAACAAAAAGGAATTTTTTAAAAAATATATATTTTAAAAAATATATATTTTAAGAGAAAGCTATAATTCATCTTTAGACCCCATCTTGAAGTACCTTTTTGTTCAATTAAAAGCATTACTTCCTATGAAGATCTTGAGAAAATACTTGTTTTCCTCTAGTCACAGGCTCTCTCTTTACTTCCCTATAAATGTCAAATAAAAACTGGTGGAGAAGGTTTCTCATTTGTCCTGGGCCTTGATGCTATTAGCCTCTAAAGTTAATTTTGGCAGGCTATAAAATTCTCTAACGGGCCTCAGAAATCCGGCACACAGATGTTTGTCTGCAACATTTGCTTTATTTGGATTAATTGCTTTTGATGATGCAATGCACTCCAACTGTGAGCCATATCAAATTTCTCCTTCCCTTTAGAGAAACTTCGTCACTTCTTTCGGCTTTTGGCTGAGGTTTCTCAGGATTCTTTCCTTCTTGCTTGTTTTCTTCTTCTTCAGCTTAACATTACATGAACAGATCTATACTCATTACTGTCTCAGAAGTACATGTCTTTAGATCGATTTACTTCTGTCCAAAATGAAATCTCAGCCTTTCTTTTAAGTTAAAAACCTAGTAGATTTGCATGGTGGGTTGACCTTGGCTGGCCACCAGGTGCCCACCAAGGCTCTCTATCACTCCTTCTTCTCAACAAGACAGGGAGAGAAAATACAGTGGAAATGCTCCTTGGTCGAGGTAAAGGGCAGAGAGATCACTCACCAGTTACCATCATGGGAAAAACAAACTCAACTTGGGGAAATTAATTTAATTTATTGCCAATTAATAACAGATTAGGAGAGTAAGAAATAAAAACAAAACTAAAACCACTTTCATCCCACCTCCCTCTTCTTCACAGGCTCAACTTCATTCCCAGCTCTTCTACCTCCTCCCTCTCCTCGAAGCAGTGCAGTAGGATGGGGAAAGGGGTTTGTGGTCAGTTCTTAACTCTCTGTCTCTGCCGCTCCTTCCTCCTCATACTCATCCCCAGCTCCAGCATGGAGTCCCTCCAATAGGATAGAGTCCTTCATGAACTGCTCCAATGTGGGTCCTTCCCACAGGATTTTGCTTGAAGAACTGCACCAGCAGAGATCCTCTCAATGGACTCTGGTCCTTCAGGAACAGACTGCGCCAACATGGGTCCCTCATAGGCCTCAGTTCCTGCCAGTAGCCTGCCCCAGCATGGGTTCTCCATGGACTACTGTTCCCTTAGGCCATATCCACTTGCTCCAGCGTGGGGTCCTTCTTGGGCAGCAGGGTACTCCTCTGTGGTCCCTCATAGGCAGCATTGGGACAACCTGATTCACCATGGTCTTCTCTACAGGCTGCAAGGGAATCTCTGCTCCAGCACCTGAAGCACCTCCTCCTCCTTCACTAGCCTCAATGTCTGCAGGGCTGTTTCTCACATTTTTCTGTCCTCTCTCTCACAGTTTGTACACAGCACTTTTTTTCCCTTTTTTAATCATGTTATTACAGACGTGCCATCAACATCACTGGCTGGCTCAGCTTTGGCCAGCGGCAGGTCCATCTTGGAGCCAGCTGAAACTGGCTTTACCCAACATGAGGGCAGCTTCTGGTGTCTTCTCACAGAAGCTACCCCTGAACCCCCCCTGCTACCAAACCCTTGCCATGTAAACCCAATACAGTTTGAAATAACCTTTACCCTTGATAAATTCATGAGCAGTATTCTGCCTGTAACTCAGGTTAAAACCCTGCCAAGTTCAGCTTAGAAATTGTATAGTTTCACATATGGCACTGCATATTTCTTAGGTCATGTCCGTGTCTTGTACATGACACATAAGTGAGTCTGAGTGAGCTGTGAATTGCCACTTTCATGGAAGGTAGAAGCTCTGCATGAGAAGCCCTACCCACTGCAGGAGTTTGTTCAACCTGGAGGAGAGAAGGCTCAGGGGGACCTTAGCAATACCTGACAAGAGGGTGTAGAGAAGACAGAGACAGGCAGTTCTCAGAGGTGTCCAGTAACAGGACAAGAGGCTATGGGTGCAAACTGAATTACAGGGAATTCCTTTTAAACATGCTCTGTTCCCTTAGAGACATAAAACTCAGATTGTAAAACTCAGATTTCTCCCAAAAACTACAAATAGAGGGACTTGAAAATGCCTACACAAAAGGTCACTGCTGGTGAAACTGAACAGTGCAATTTCCCTATAATTGCCCTTTTTCTATCTTTATACAACCATTGTCTGCTGCGACGTATTTAGAAACAAAGCCTTTGGAGCAAGGGTGACCTCTTTCTTTTGACTTCATGCAACACTGGATACTGAGGACACCCATTTCCCAATGGTACATTTTCTGCAGAGCTTCAGAGGAACCATTGCTATTTAAAATATTTTATTTTACTGGATTTTTGAACAGCACAGAAAGTAAGAATATAAACCCAGAAGTGGGTCAGAACTGAACACGTATTAGAACAAAAAGTGAGGAGGAGGAAAAAAAAAGACTGCACAGAGATTTTAATTAAAATTAAAGTTAATTTTGCATATATTTTACTTATGTAAAACATGTATATATCGAATATAATTACAAATACTACTTGTCACTTTGAAAGAAGAAGTACTAATGTTTGAATCAAAAAAAAATAATAATAAGGTAAAAGAAAGACATAATTTACCCATGAGGAGCAATTTACCTGCCTGTGAAAGTTCCCATGTTATTTTCAGGTTGTTTTGTGCGCAATTTGGAAGAAATAGTAAAAGTATTCTGTAATATGAAAGCAAAGTTAAAGCTCAATTTTAGAACAGAATAAAAAAACCTGAAAACCAAGATTTCCTGAGTTATCCTTGTATAATTAAGATAATGAGTTGTGCCACATATTGTAGATCGAATGTTTTAGATACTAGAATTAGTGTTCTAAATTACATTAGTATATTGTACGATATTACTATATTGTTCATAGTAATGGAATATCACTTAGGACAGTGCAACACAGCAGGAGAAGGATGACTCTTGACACAAGAAATGGTTTTTGGTGGGCAAGCTTAAAAACACTGATTTTCCTCAGACTTCTGAAGATGAACCTACAATATTTTCCTGCTGATATTGGACAAAACAATGGCTAAAAAAGACCTGTCCATAGGAAAGTAGTACACAGGAAAATGATCACTGTGCTTCAGAACAGTTCTTCATTCTTAGCTCTGCTTGTTCCTTTTCTGTTTCTAGCCTGTTTCTAAGGAGTCAGGTATTTTTAGAACAGCAGTCCCTGTGCTATAAAGGTCCAGTTAAAATACCTGAAATATGATCACATATCTATACTGAATGGCTGTGAAAAGTCCTGGTTTCTGAAAGTTCAAACTATAAAGGAAGTCTAAATGAAAAACTTAGAGTGTGTATTGACTTTATGAAGTATTTGGTGTCAATGCAAGTTCACAGCACCTGCCTCTGTCCCTTTGTGTGTCCTACACTCATTTGTCTCCCTTCGTAGTTCGTGAATCGGTTCAGAAAACTGTTTTGGTTGGAAACAAAAAATTCTTTTTTTTCTTCCCCCCCCCCCCCCTTTATCAGTTTAATTCACAACACAGCTAAATGTAGTTAAAAATCAAGTGAAAAAGTGACTGGTGTTAAGGTGGGAACAATGACAAGAAACATAAATTTGTATTTCCAATTGATATTTACATGTTGCAGTACCAAACAGAAATAGAAGATAACTTTTATATAGCTAAATTTAGATAAGCAGAATCTAACCCCCAATTGGGAAAAGGAATTAAAAAAAAAAAAATGAAAAATGAACCATAAATGTGACAGGGAAATATTTACTGAAATTACCTATTTTTAATTCCAATTGGTAAGAATTATATTACAGGTTTTCTTCCCTTTTCTTTGAGGAGTGAGAAGAAAGAATTTTAATATAACATTTTAGAATATTTTGTACAATCTTGAATGTATATTTCTATGAGTTTGAAGTAGCTGGTTTCATTACTAGTGTCATATTTTTATTTAATTTCCTTTTTAAAAAAAAAAAAATCTGGAATTCCTGAGTTTATTATTTCTAGATCCCTCCAAAAAGTAGGGGGAAAATGTGTTTTATTGCTATTGTTCTGGTATTTTAAATCTAAAATTAGAAGGGACTTACCAAAAGTTACTTGCCACTGGCTTTATACTTTATATATTATTGTTTCTATTCCTCCAGGCAGAGAATAACTTACTTCATACAATGCCTTTATTAGACTTTGTTATTACTTTTGCCACAAATGAAACAAAAGTTGAAACAAATATGCAAAATTTATTTTGTAGAATAGTTTAGATCTGGGATTTATATCTCAGTAAACCCAGTGGTTCATTTCAAAGAAGTAAACTTGCAGATTAGAAATGGTCAAACATTTACAATAAACTTTATGACAAGCTCCAGATAAGGTCTTAAAGGCTTAGGTGGAATGGAAATATCTATGTCTAACATTGTTACCCAAAATCCTGATTCAGCTCCTGCTCATTCCCACAAGTTTTATTAATGTAACGCTTTCAGGCATTCCTATTACTCAGAAGTGATATTCTGAGTCTTGATGGAGCTAAGTGTGTTGTCATTGACATCTTGGAATAAACCTAAGTGTGCTCTGCAATCTTTTTGTCCCATCCAAGGAATTCATTATGGCTGTAACAGTTGTCAAAGCATTCCTGATATTTGCCTAAACAATTGGGTTCCACCAAAATACAGTGAAGTTGGTTTCTTTCATACACAACTGGGCTTAGTCTCCCTTTTTCTTACTGCTTAATGGATGAAATATTTGTCAGGCAAATTGTTGCTTTTCATGACTAAGGGGATTAAAATCTTCGAAGCTCTAATTTCAAAAAAAGTGCTTTGGTAACTAAATCAGAGTTAAACTTGAGAATCAGTGTAATGAAGGGGGCTGCCTACTCTTCTGAAGTTGTTTCATTGTGCAGTGAAACGTTCTTTACTGTGCAGTAAAGAGTTCAAGGTTTTAGAGTAATAAAAGCTATGTAAGAGGAACACGACTCCAGTGACAACTAAACTATCTGGGAAAGACAATCTTTGGTTTTCAAGTATACCCACACCAGGCTGGGGCAGGGGGAGGATGAGGTTGTCTGGTTTTTTTGCTTTCTAATTCTCTATTTTACCCCCCAAAATATTAAATTAATGCTAAATCAAAGACTGAGATTTTTCAATCCCAGAAGTTAGCAATATTCTTCCTTGTTCTCTGTCTGAACTGGGGGACCTGAAACAATTTGCTAGATAGCATAAAAACTCCCAGAGAGGAACAACAAATAACTTTTCCTCTGTCTTGCACCCAGAATAGCCTCTCAGTTAAGATGCTCTCCTGAAAGAGAGAATTAAGTTTCTGTCCCCTTATGTTTTCATTGGGAGTTCAACTTGGGTCTCTAATTTGCTGGGTTGAGAGGAGCGATGCAAAACATTGACCTGTTGTACACAGGTAAGTAGGTAACGTTTTTTCCACAGTATTTTAACACTATTGTTGCTAAGGTTACAGGCAGATGCCTAAGCCCTGCCCTGAGGTGTACCTAACGTAACAGATGATGAGGAATTGCTTGGTGTGACATGAGAAAAGACTGAACATGGCAAATAACAGTGCAAGAAGCTGGTAGAAGTTACAAATGGTGCCGTGAGACATTGGCGGATCACAGATGGTTCAGGAGGAAGCAAGCAAGAGATGACTGACCTTCAGGGGGAGCACTGGGCCCTTTGGGGGGAAGGAATCTCACAAGACCAGCAATGCCTCCGTAACACCATTGGTGATGTAAACTTGAGACATCCTGGGAAACAGTAATGGTTTCCCCAGGAGTAATGGGGAAAAAATAGAGGTGTGTGTTTGGGAAGGAATAAGGCCAGAGAAAGGGAGGGATCAAAGCGGATCAAGGGAAAATAAGCATTGGAAAATGAAGAGAAGAGGTCAAGTTTGAACATAAACTAGTTGCATGTAAGCGTTTGTACTGTGTGTCCATGTGTCTATTGGGAACGGGTGCTCAGCCGTGCTACTGACTGAACGCAAGACAGAGAAAAGCAGTAGCATTCCTTCTAAGGAGCCAAGAGGGAAAAGTCAACTGGGTCTTTCACTCTACCAGATTCAGTCGTCCTTAACAGTCTCCAGTGAGATTTGTACATTCCTTAGGTGAGTGAGCAAAACCAAGCTTTTCTGCTGTGTTTTTCCAGTAGACATTCAGCAGTCATCAATCCTGGTATCTTATGTCAGCATCAAAGCATCAAAAGCATTCTGAACTGAAGGTCCCTTCATTCTAAGCTTTTTTTTAAAAAAACTTATTTGACAGAGCCTAAATTTCTTTACAAATTCTATAATCAACCCAGAAGCCTAATTTAGAGATCTTTAGGGAATATGGGATTAAAAATATGTCTTTTTATCCTTTAGGTTTTCTGAGTTTGAACGTAATCTCACACACCTGCATATTGAATTCCCAGTGTGAGAAATATTCCTATGTGGTTTGTAGTGCTATGTTTTTCACAAATTGAGCAACAAATAGCTAACAGGTATTCTACTTTGTTAAATATTAATCAATATTTTTTAGTGTTTTTGTTAGTTGGGCTTTTTAATGCATCTCATACTTTTTTTACTCTGTTTTGCTTACAGTTGCAACATTTTTTCCTGAATGTTTTTGTCTTTCTCTTCCTCTTATTTTAGGTTTAGAATTTTTTGTCAGCTTTTTTTACTGTTTATGAAAGTAAAAAAATAAACACTTGAGAAAAAACATCTGGTTTGTACTAGATAATTTAATTTTCTTGCCTGAAAACCTCAGCAGTATGGCTTAGAAATGTTATATTGGCACATTCTTCACTCAACTTGGACACAGTAGATCAAAGACAGAGAATAACTGCAAATTACAGCTTCCTAATCTTCAAGTATTTCACCCCAGTGCAAAATAAGGACACTAGATGCAAGCTGTAAGTCATTCCTTTGGAGAACTTAAACACTGCAATTTTCTATTACTCCTTCCTTCATGCTTTCCATTAAGATGTTCATGTCTCATATGTAATGTTTCTCTGAAATTCACCCTACTGTCCTGTATTCCTTCACCATATGGGGACATGTTATGCAGGAGATGAGGGAGTGGATTCTGCCCATGTTTTTTTGTAAATGCTCTATATTTCAGTAAATGCTTCTCATCAGGAAAAAAGGCTCTATTAATAAATCACAGAAATTATTTTAAGCACATTTGATTTTGTCAGTGTATATGACAGTTGTATGTAAGTCTAAACAGAGAAATACCAGATTGTAATTTTTTTAGAAAAAGGATTTTTTTTTTTCTAAATTAAGATGGTCTGGAAGGAGAAATTATGACAAAAAAAAAAAAAGACAGTATTTGATTTGAAACCAGATGACTAAATAAATAAGGTCGGTTAAAACAGTAATTAATGCTACACAGATCTGTTTTGTGCTCCTTTAAATTCTCTGTCATAAAAAAATTATTGTGTAAATTTAAAAACTTCTAGAGATAAAAGGAAAATAATGGCTATGAAGTGAAGTTAACCTACTGATAATATGACACAGGATACTACTTGACCAAATGGCTTTACATACTCTTTAAAAACAAACAAACAAACAAAAAAATTGGGGTTGATATCAAGCAAGAAAGAAGGCTGCAATTACATGAATTAAGACACAGTGAAAGAAACATTATCCCACAGCATGTCATTGACTAGTTAGGAATATGAAGGTGTTTTCACAGAGGTCAGTAGTAGAAAGAGAATACTAGACTGATGGATGTTTGTGTTACAGAGTGAAGGTATTCCAGAAATACCTGAGTGGTATGTCCGGATAGTCAGTAAGGTATAACAATGTTGTGTAGTTAAAACATTTTGTAATTTCCAGGCATTTTCATAAGGCTAATCTTTACTATAATGCATAAGTGTCTCTCTATAAACACAATAAAGAGTATTGGAGACATCCATACCGCTCTCACAAAAGAAACCTACACGACTCTTTCCCTTCGTCCTTTTTCCCTGCCTTGAATATTCCTTAGTTACTTCGAATTTTTTTAATAATTATATCTTTTTGTTAAGTCTCTGCATAATGGATGAGTTTTCTTTGTTGTCTTAGAAACAATCACCTCCTCCTCCTGCTTCAATGTGCTTTTAGAAGGGTTTTTAGTTGCCCTAGGCTTCTGTGGATTGAACCCAGATGTCTTTTCTCTTTGCAGTTGTTGAACGTTTTGAACTAAATGCATCCCTTGTGCAATAACTGAGTGGAAGAAAATGTTTTACTTCTATGTTGATACCTTTCATGGCTCTTTACATGCTTGTTGCAAAGGCAACAACAAAGGTACAAAAATGTTTTTCCATGTTAAAAAGAAAAATAAAAACAAAACAAAAAAAGACAAAATCAGAACCCTCCAAGCTATAAAAATATCAAGATAAGAACTTAAAATATTCTGTGGTTTGGGGCATTTCAATCTCAGAAGACCAAAACAGACTTAACTTAAAAGAGGCTCTTCAATGCTGCCACACATGCTGCCAAATAACTACAGCCTGGAAACAGCCACCTGGCTACCCTCCACTGTCCAGGATACAGAGGATTGGACTGCAAGACTGAATAACACTGTGCACTGTTACCTAATTATGAGGCAAATAATTTGTTGCTTTTGACAGGATGATGCCACCACATCTAGTCAACAGCTTTTGTGTATTCTACCCCCTCCTCCTGCCTACAGAACACTCGCATCCTTCAGACTGGTGTTTTTGCTCTCCCAGCCTTGTTTTTGGCCATCGGCATAGGTGTCACCCTGTGGAAAGAACCCGATATGGAATTGGCTTAGGCTCTTGCATCCTGTCCCTAACCACAGTGGCAGACTTCCCAAGTCCATTTATCTGTCCCTGAAAAGATCTGAGTGCTTGGAAATTAATTCACAATCTCAGAAGGACCTTAATTGCTGTGTTGGGTTTGCATGGCAAGGTTTTGGTAGCGGGGGGGGGGCTACAGGGGTGGCTTCTGTGAGAAGCTGCTAGAAGCTCCCCCTGTGTCTGACAGAGCCAATGCCAGCCGGCTCCAAGACGGGCCCGCCGCTGGCCAAGGCCAAGCCAATCAGCGCCTCTGTGATAACATATTTAAGAAGTAGAAAAACACTTAGAGGGACAGAGCTTTTGCAGCCGGAGAGAGGAGTGAGAAGATGTAAGAAACCCTGCAGACACCAAGGTCAGTGCAGATGGAGGGGGAGGAGGAGCTCCAGGCGCCGGAGCAGAGATCCCCCTGCAGCCCGTGGTGAAGACCATGGTGAAGCAGGCTGTCCCCCTGCAGCCCATGGAGGAAGGATGAGGGGGTGTAGAGATTCCACCTGCAGCCCGTGGAGGACCCCATGCCGGAGCAGGTGGAGGCACCTGAAGGAGGCTGTGGCCCATGGGAAGCCCACCCTGGAGCAAGTTCCTGGCCGGACCGGTGGACCCGTGAAGAGGGGAGCCCACGCCAGGGCAGGTTTGCTGGCAGGACTTGTGACCTCGTGGGGGACCCCACGCTGGAGCAGTTTGCTCCTGAAGGTCTGCACCCCGTGAGAGGGACTCCATGCCGGAGCAGGGGAACAATGAGAGGAGTCCTCCCCCTGAGGATGAAGAAGCGGCAGAAACAACGTGAGATGAACTGACCGTAACCCCCATTCCCCGTCCCCCTTGTGCGGCTGAGGGGGGGAAGGTTGAAGCCGGGAGTGAAGTTGAGCCCGGGAAGATGGGAGGGGTGGGGGGAGGTGTTTTAAGAGTTGATTTTATTTTCTCATTGCTCTACTCTGTTTTGCCTAGTAATAAATTAGATGAATTTCCTCTCTAAGTTTGGTCTGTTTCGCTCGTGACGATAATTAGTGAGTGATCTCTCCCTGTCCTTATCTCGACCCACAAGCGTTTCGTTATGCCTTTTCTCCCCTGTTTAGTGAATGAGGGGAGTGAGGGAGCGGCTCTGGTGGGCACCTGGCCTCCAGCCAGGGTCAACCCACCACAAGTGCCAAAACTTTCATGCATTCGCTTATTACTCATTCCATTTTAAAATTTGCCTAACTTTTGCTGTCAGCAGTTCTTATTAATGCAGAGAAAGATAAAAAAAATCCCTTACTTGAATTTGCAAATTCTTAATAATTCCAATATGAATGATTAGGCCCATTTTTATGATGCAGTCTAACAGATAAAACCTTTTTTTATTGTGTAAGCTAACATCTTGATTTTTCCTCCCTTCCCTGTTACTCATTCCATTGTTTTAAAGAGAGGGTTATACTTCTGTATTTCAGTTAATTCACCTCTTCAGGAAACACAAAACAAAAGAAAGCAGAAAGCAATAGAGTCAGAAATATAAAAGGACCTCATTTTGCAGATGATTTTCTGGTAAGAAGCGGTGGCCATAATTACACACATAATGCATTTATATTAGCTCTGATTTCAGCTAACAGAATCTGACAACCTTTTGCATAGTCTCTTGTTCTTAATTGTGCTACAGCTATGACTCTACTTTTATTATATTAGACATGATACTGATACATTTTAAACGGCCTAGTAATTACAGTAATGTCTTTAGGCTACTGCTAATTTCAACTTCAGCTTTCATTTAACTTCATGCATGTGTGTGTGTGCATGTGAAAAGGAAAACAAATGGACTCTTCAACAGTTTGTCAATTTAAAACTATTTCAAAATAATAATTCATAAAATAATCCTTAGAGTAATCTATTATGTCCAAGCTGCCAATAATCAAACACTATTTAATCATTACTGTTTCTTAACAGATAAGTCAAAACTATCATCTTAGCTACTCAATGTGCTCATATGCTTGCTTTTATTCAGGGCAAGAATAATAAATTATCAGCAGGGTAGAAACAATGTAATAACTTAATTTTCTGGATAGCAAGCTGGACTCTGGTAACGTACAAGCTACTTCTCCTGCTTGACAGCACATATGCTATAGGAAAATGAAAAAAAAAAAATGAATTTGTTACCTCAGTTTAAAAAACCTTAAGGGATTTTTTTAAAGAGGAAAAAATAAAGAAGGAAAAACAATTCCAGGTCAAGAACCCGAAACGAATTACTTTGGCCATGATACATATATGAAGACAAAATTAACTTTTTCTTTTCCTCTCCTTAATATATTAAAGTATACAGTAATTGTTTGTTAAAGCAATTACAAGTTTCCAAAGTCATCTTTATCTTTAGAACTTTATAAAAATAAAAACTTGAAAATCAGTTGCAGTGTACTAATTTTTTATACTCAGCTGGTGTTTGCAAAACGCAGTGAGTAATCATCACAATGTGTATTTGCGCCAGTGGTGTTTGCTTTGTTTTCTGAAAAATAACTTGAAAGCTTTTTATGCTCATTGTCCTTTTCACTGTCATGTGAAATTATTCACAACAAAGTAACAGAGATGTGATGCAATAAGGGGAATGTACATACAGTTTCTTTGTTTTCTCTGCCTTTTTAAACTTATGGTGTGGTTTTAATTTGTGAGTCTGTCCTCCAACATTATTTTCTTCAGAAACGGGCTGTCAGAACTGTTTGTGGTTTCCCATACATATGACTTAGGTATGGGTCTCTTTGCTGACTTACAAAGTAAAGTACAGACTCCCTCCGACATTATTGGATCACTCCTGTCTCCATATGTGAGAAAAATGTTACATCTTTATAAATGTGTAACTAGATATGTAATGAGCATCTGGTAGAAAACATATATATTTTTAAAGCTCTGAATTTGCTGTATCCTGGAACATTTTAGTGTCTTTTATAGTAGCCTTACAATCATCAATAACCAGAGAATTAGTCCGAAGAAATCTAGGAGAGGAAAAAAAGGGCAGAAAGGAGAAAGAAGCAACAAGCGTAACCTGTGGTGAGTTTAGGAAATATTTAGGCTTATTTTTCTGAGGTGTAGGCTCAACTTTGGCAACTTAGGGACTTATCCCGTACTAGGAGGGGCGTACTCATTTACTTTAACAGCGACTAGTAAGTCACTAACATAACTTCCTTCAGGTAGTAATTTAATAAAAGTAGAAGTTGGGAACTGAGAAACATATTATGCCTACTGGTTTTCTGCTCACATAAGCAGCTGACGATATTTGTACTGAGGTATAAATATTAAAACTTAAGTACAGGCAGACCTCTTTAAAATCTTATCTGTTGTGTCATTGAAATAGAGAGAGACATTTTTACAAAGCTAGTGCTAAAGGAAGTCAAATAGTATGGGTCTGCTATGATTTGTGGAGATGCAAAGGTAAACAGGTTATCATGTACTTATTGTGAACCTTAAAGAAAAAAAGAATCCTTCCGTCTTTGTCAAAGGTTAAATTAGGCCACAGTTTAAAAACTTGGTGTGCCTTACACACAATTTTAGTTCTTTCTGTCACAGAAATGCTGCAGGTAGTGCGGACTCCTGTTCATGCCATGCCTGGTCTTTTACATTGAACTGTGCTGCCAAACATGAATAATATATGTGTGTGCATGTACACACACCCAGAGCTTCCTAAAGGTCATTCAAGGGAAAAATGTATTCTTAAACACATGACTTGATTTGCAGTTAGGAACATTACAGATGACACCAAGTTGGGTGGGAGCATTGATCTGCTGGAGGGTAGGAAGGCTCTACAGAGGGATCTGGACAGGCTGGATCAATGGGCTGAGGCCAACTGTATGTGGTTCAAGAAGGCTCAGTGCTGGGTCCTGCACTTGGGTCACAACAACCCCAGGCAACACTGCTACAGGCTTGGGAAAGAGTGGCTGGAAAGCTGCCCAGCGGAAAAGGACCTGGGGGTGTTGGTCAACAGCTGTCTGAATATAAGCCAGCAGTGTGCCCAGGTGGCCAAGGTGGCCAACAGCATCCTGGCTTGTATCAGCAATAGTGTGGCCAGCAGGACTAGGGAAGGGATCGTCCCCCTGTACTCAGCACCAGTGAGGCCGCACCTCGAGTCCTGTGTTCAGTTTTGGGCCCCTCACTACAAGAAAGAGATTGAGATGCTGGAGCGTGTCCAAAGAAGGGCAATGAAGCTGGTGAAGGGTCTAGAGCACAAGTCTTATGAGGAGCGGCTGAGGGAAGTGGGTTTGTTTAGCCTGGAGAAAAGGATGCTGAGGGGAGACCTTATCACTCTCTACAACTACCTGAAAGGAGGTTGTAGCCAGATGGGTGTTGGTCTCTTCTCCCAAGTAACAAGCAATAGGACAAGAGGAAATGTCCTCAAGTTGTGCCAGGGGAGGTTTAGATTGGATATTAGGAAACATTTCTTCACCGAAAGTGTTATCAATCATTGGAACAGGCTGCCCAGGGAAGTGGTTGAGTCATCATTCCTGGAGGTATTTAAAATGCATGTATATGTGGTGCTTAGGGATATGATTTAGTGGTGGACTTTGCATTGCTAGGTTAATGGTTGGACTTGATGATTTTACAGGTCTTTTTCAGTATAAAAAAAGTCTGTGATTGTATGATTACATATTAGATGACTATTAACTAACATAAGCTTACAGAAAGATTATTGAGGATGTTAATTACCTTAGAACATGGTGCTGATTGACAAGCCTGTGCCATTTAAATAACCATTGAGAAAACATGGGTGGAAATGCAAAAGGAGACAAACCATGTGATTTTATGATACTGCTTTTCATATGCCATTTGAGGATCTCTATATCACATGTTTTTATCATTTTGCACCTTCATAAAAACTGAGGTTACTTTGTTCACAAGTTATACTATTTCTGTTAGCAAAAAAAAATCTCCCTAATTCACAGACAGAGGATATTAATGATCCACATTATTTTCCACTTAAAAAGAAAAAAAAAAATGCATAAACAGCCAGATATATCTCCAGAGGGAAAAAAAATCTTTACAATTCCTTACATAATTCAGTTGTTTTGATATCCCTACTTTGTTCCATCTGTACCTGATTGCAGATCTGCATTTAAAGCCAGGCCAGTCTGATCCTAAAAGACAGTTAAAATTTCCATCCCATTCAAGAAAGTGACAACTATGTTTCTTCTAGATTTGGATAAACAGAATTTCATAGGTATATTTTTGTTCTGCTATGAATTATAGAAATACGCTAAATATTTAACATTCTTGAGTGGTACTTTTTTGCTGTGGATGAGCTGATATGACACTTGAGGGCCACCCCAAAGACAGAAATAAATAAAATTGATATTTGGAATTATCTGCTCCTTTCCTTATTTATGGAAATCCTCATGCCATTTGGAGTATTTTGCTTCAGTTTTTATTTTGGCAAAAATCCCAGTTTTAAAGTTTTCGCAATGCTTGTAAATTCCTTTGAATCAAGTGATAAGGATAAAATGTTTGCTGTGGGACACCTGAAGCAATAAATCTAAATCATAAGCAATAATATATGCATCAATACAATTTTTAAGTATCTAGAGTCTATATAACACCTGTAAGATGACTTTTTTATAACACTTGTAAGATGATTTTTTAGTGTACCTTCCTGTGTTTTGTTTATTATGATCTTTTATTTTCCAACACTAAGAAATAGGATCTTGTTTCATCTTTATCCGTTCAAAAGGACGCTGAATGCATCTTTTGTCATTCTTCTTTTCCATCTAGGTAGTTGGACTAGATGAAGGCAGTTGGACTAGATGATCGCTGTTGGTCACTTCTAACTGAACTGTTCTGTTCTGTTCTGTTCTATTTTTCCAGGCTTATAACTTCAATCAAATTATTCCTGTATTAGTATCTTTCCATTGTACCCACAATAAGATACTCACCCAGATGCCCATCATAGTCTATTTTGGCCTTAATTGTTATATCTTAAATGTTAAAAAGGTGTGAACACCCCAATTCTCATCTGTCTTCTTCACAATCCATATAGGTAGCATTTAGAAGACTACCTTAGGGCTTTCTGTCATGATGTACTTCATGTATGGAATAAAATCTGAAACAGTAACACAGACATCTTATTGGTCTTTCTAAAATATTATTTAACCAGACTACCTGGGGTACAGAAATGGCAATGACTATAAAACTAGAGATCTGTTATCTACAGGTTTTTAAAGAGCACATTTCCCTTTTCAAAATTTTAGTCCCCTTTTCACTCCTGGATTCTGGTTCATTAACTGCCTCTATTGCACAAATGTGGCCTTCTCTAATTGTCTCTCGTTTTGATTGCAACATCTAGCCTCTTCTAAACCAAACCCTGTTTGAAGTTTAAGAATGTGGAGATCACTCTGAGAACGACAATGTAGACAAGACTGCACTAGCCTTGGCTTGTTCTTCTCTACAGTGTTTCAACAAGATTTGTCCCTCAGAGACCTCATCTGCCATGACGGCATCCAGAGCAAGCAATGTATTATTTTGCTTTTTCTCTATAAAAGCATTACTGTAGCAGGCTGTAATTCAGCTCTGTGATTATAACACACATGACATAAAGAGAGCATAGCAGTTCTCTCAGAGAATGACAGAAGTCCCAGTCTGGATACAAATGCTGTGCAAAGTGGAAATAGCTGATCTGTTTCAAGTTCACTGTCAAGAATGTGGACATAAAACAATCTGCATCCATTGGCCTAAATGCCAGGGATAGGCTTTGTGGTGTATTTAACAATGATGCTGTAGCTTTTCTTCCCTCTTGCTTTGCCTTCTAGTGGATCCACCTGCCTAAAAAAGCCACAAGGACCTGAAAGTGGAGTCCTTAGCATCTCTGGTGGAAGAGCAGGAGGGATAGGAACAGATCAGTGCAAACGCTTTCTCTAGAAACAGGGAAAGGCAGTGAAGTCTGTGGGTCTCCTAGAAACAAGATAAATAGCTCAGACTGTTTTCCACCTGTGAATTCACAGTTTAAACTCCTCATAACTAGGATTTCTAAGATAATACATTAATACCTCCCCTCAATCCCATCTCAAAATCAAATTTAATGAAAGAAAACCCAGCTTGTTAAAAACTGGACTGTCACAAGCTTGATTCCTCTCTAGAATCAAGAGTTGGGTTGTTTTTTTTTTGTTTGATTAGTTTGGTTTATTTTAAAATCATGTTGGAATGCATGCATACAATTTCTATCAATTTGCAGTGGGATTTAGAGCTCTCTGTCCCCTAATATTTTTTAAAATCTTTCCCAAAGTCACTTGAAACCTTCCCCCCGCCCCAGATTGTTTGGATGAATGTTTAACTACATATAGAAAAAATTGACTGTAGCAATAAACAAAGAAGAGACATAAATCACAAGAACTGAAGGCAACAATTTGTTTTTACCATTAAACAAAAAAATTCCTCACCTTTCTCTGAGTATTACAAATGTAACCTTTGACTAAATTTTTTTTTGTACTCTACATAGAGGAAGTTCAGATGTAGCTCGGGGCAGTGGAAACAAATGAGCTACAGGGAAAAGATGTTGTGGGCTGTATCCCATGCATACATGTGGTTAAACTTATACAGCAGCTGGTTTTATGACATTTCCCTGAAAGGAACAGGGCAGGGTAAATTATTCAGACAGAAACCCAGCTGACCCAGTCAGAGCTTTCAGTGTTTGTTTTTGACAAAAACTTGTTAGATATTCTTCATCTGACTTAAAACATATCGCAGTGTAAGTACCACTGCACTGTCACCTAGACACCAGAAATGAGCCTCCACTGGGGTAGCAAAATTACTTGATTCTGTCAATTTGTGCTGAAGAACAGAACATTTCTTACCTGTTCAAACCAACCTAAGTTATTCGTAATAAAACTTTGTTACAAAGTATATGACTTGCCTTTTTTTAAAGTTTAGGTATCAGTAGAAGTCTGCTACTTAGAGTTGCACTTACAGTCATACAGAAAAACTCAGTCTTTAAAAGTACAAATGTTCAATCAGAATAAATCCAGTATGAAACCCTCTTTTCCAAAAAGTCTTCCAACATGAGCCCAGTCGGTAAAGGTCTAATAAAAGGAGATAGACACTGAGCAGTGCTTATGCAGTAGGTACAATTCTTTGGGGGGACATCCATTTTCTTAAACGTGTAGAGCTCATGCATGATGCATACACACAGGGATGTATGGTCACGTGGCAGGTGTAGGCTTAGAGGTGCGTGGTCTTTGCGCAAATGCACAGGCTGCTATCTAGGCCACTAAGAAAGAAGTTTGGATGCTGCTGTTGTACGGAGTTAATAATTTTCCCCCTGGTTAATCCACAATATAATATATCAAAACTATTTTCCAAGGCATATGATTTTTTTTATTATTATTTTTGTTTGTTATCCTCCATAATATTTTTTTCAAACCTTGATCCACCTGGAAATGTATAGTTGAAGCTTCATGGCATCTGAATCTAATTAAAAATCGTCATTATTTATTGCCTAAACGTTAATGCTACTGGACAGATTTATGAAGGTAATACTTCAATTCCTCAGTTATCCATCACATTTATTGATACCAGGACAAAAATGTTGAAGAGCACAACTATATTCCACTTTTATTCATTGCCTCAGCTGAGATGAGACTGCACTAATAGAGGGAATGTTTGTGCTAGTATTAGTAGTAGGAGACATCAACCTTACACTAATATTTGTATTTCACACTAAGAATCAGTAACAGTAATGTCATTTCCAGATGGCTCTACATTTTTCTGTGGCAGAGCCCCTTTTCTCTGCTGGAATGATTATATTGAGAAAGTCCATAAATCATTGAAAGGAAAATTGGTGTCTAGAGTAATAGTTCATCAGAAGCAAACTGAAGGGTGAACTGAGGCACTTTTGAGATTCAGTATATAGACTTTAATTTATTTGAAAACAGACACTTTTGTCTGCTTGAGGGTCTGTGAATTAGGGGGTGTGTGCATTATGAGCACACAAGGCACCATTTTGCCTGTGTTACACAGCTATAAGGTAGGAAAACATACAATTTCCTCCTCTCTTACCGTATTTTGAAGATAGGTACATGTAGAAGTTGAAACATGGTGACTGTTAGATCCCAAAGAAGTTTTATTTCAGTGGAAATTTTGACTGTGCCATGAGTGGATTTATCAGATTTGTGTGGCAAGGTTTTGTTAGCAGGGGGACTGCAGGGGTGGCTTCTGTGAGAAGCTGCTAGAAGCTTCCCCTGTGTCTGATAGAGCCAATGCCAGCCGGCTCCAAGATGGACCCGCCCCTGGCCAAGGCCAAGCCAATCAGCGCCTCTGTGATAACATATTTAAGAAGGAAAAAAAGCCAGTTAGAGAGAGCTTTTGCAGCCGGAGAGAGGAGTGAGAAGATGTAAGAAACTCTGCAGACACCAAGGTCAGTGCAGAAGGAGGGGGAGGAGGTGCTCCAGGCGCCGGAGCAGAGATCCCCCTGCAGCCCGTGGTGAAGACCATGGTGAAGCAGGCTGTCCCCCTGCAGCCCATGGAGGATGATGGTGGAGCAGATATCCATCTGCAGCCTGTGGAGGACCCCACGCCGGAGCAGGTGGAGGCACCTGAAGGAGGCTATGACCCTGTGGAGATCCTGTGCTGGAGCAAGCTCCTGGCAGGACTCGTGGACCCGTGGACAGAGGAGCCCACGCCAGGGCAGGTTTGCTGGCAGGACTTGTGACCCCATGGGAGAGATCCAGGCTGGAGCAGTTCATGAAGAATTGCAGCCCATGGGAAGGACCCACATTGGAGAAGTTGGTGGAGGACTGTCTTCCTGAGAGAGACCCCATGATGGAGTAGGGGAAGAGTGTAAGGAGTCCTCCCTCTGCGGAGGAAGGAGCAGCAGAGACAACGTGTAATGAACTGACCACAACCCCCATTTCCCCATCCCCCTGTGCTGCTGCAGGGGAGGAGCTAGAGAAAATTAGGAATAAAGTTAAGCCAGGAGAGAAGGGAGGGGTGAGGGTAAAGTGTTTTAAGATTTAAATTTTATTTCTCATTTTTCTGCTCTGATTTTCATTGGTAATAATTTAAATTAATTTTTCCCAAGTCAACTCTGTTTCGTCCATGACAGTAATTGGTGAGTGATCTCTCCCTGTCCTTATTTTGACCCACAAGATTTCCATTATATTTTTTCATTATATTTTCTCTCTCCTGTCCATTGGAGGAGAGGGAGTGATAGAGCAGCTTGGGTGAGCACTTGGCATCCAGCCTGGTTTAACACACCACTGTGGAGAAGTTGGCTAGCAATTTTATAATATTCTTTGACTTAGAAATCACTTGTTTAAATAAAAAGTTCTGCATCTCACGATACTGTAATTTTTAGATTTATGGAAGTTTTTATGTTTCGGGTTTTTTTTTTCCCCAGAAGTCTCAACAAAACAGTTTATTGTGAAGTTTCAAACTTCCACATGAATTTAAATGAATAGTAGATACACTGGCTGGATCCATCCCAACTGGAAGATCATTAGCAAGGCAGCAAATGCTACTGTTAACAAGAAATAACTTTAACAAGTCAGAGTTATGAATTTCAGCATTTCAAACTTTCAAAGCCTTTTCTCTATTTTTATTTTTTCATGCTACAGCTACAATTCTTGATCTGGAGTCAAAAGCAAGTGTGATACAATTTCCCTGGCCTCAAGCATAAAAACTTACTAATAGCATTGTGTCCCAATCATGGAATGCAGTATGTGCGTGTGTCTGTGTATGGATGTAAGCTGACCCAAAAAAAAAAGAGATCAAACAAGAAAAGTGGTACTGCAGATGTATTTTTCCTATGGCTAAGAGTATCTGTCAAAATATGATCTTCTAGAGCTTTTAATTAAATATTAATATAAAGGGGAAGAAAAGTATCCCACTTACTTGCTTTCCTCAAGCATCAAGTACACAGCATGAATGTGTATGCACAAATTATATTATTTTCAACAAATAGGGCTCCATAATATGAATATTTTTTTAAGTGTTCATCTTATATGTGAGCAAATGGGAACAGATGTAGTGGCAATTCTTCTACATCTCATTAGTCTGCATAGTGCCTTGAAGGTTACAGACAAAGTTAATTTCAGGCATCCAGTACTCTTATCCTCCTCAACACGCACATTCAGTTAAAATCCCTTCCTTTCCAAGAGCAACTTTCACAAAAAAAATGAAATGGATTTAACATGTTATCCTGTGGGTTCCTCAATCAGAGCTGTAAGTGCTAAAACACATATGACGTGCACTGGTGTTGCCATATGTAAGTCTGCCTCAGTGCCTTTCCAGCTCAGAGATGGTCTGCGAAGTACACATGAATTGCTGAAACTTTCAATTCATGGAAAGAAAACATTTAAGCTGTAATTTTCACTTTAGCTTTGGCATAGAATTCTTAAAGCATAAATAGGTTAAATATTTAGGCATATTCAAAAATATAAACAAAAAAAAGACAACAAAAATAAATTTTCAATATTGTGTGTCTTTGGTTAAATAAATTGGTAAAATAAGAGCCTTACTGCCACTTTTCAAAACAATCAGCTACAAACACTACCTCACGCCAAATATGAAGATGGAGAAAATATGCACAGATTGATTCCTATGTTGCATAAATTTAGAATCAACTTTGACAAGCTTCCAGCTGAGCCTCACTGGCTGCAGAACTGTCTCAATGCTGCAAAATGTTATGCATGCAAGATGTCTCACTGAAATCAGCAGGACTCCTCATGTGAGTGCATGCTCTCATTTGCATCAAATATTTGTAGAAGGCAGGTCCTTGTTCAGATGTTACATGTGATAAAAACATGTTGGCGTGTCCTGGTTTTGTCTGGGATAGAGTTAATTTTTCTTCCTAATAGTGTGTATAGTGCTGTGGTTTGGATTTACGATGAGAATAATGTTGATAACACACTGATGTTTTGGTTGTTGCCAGGCAATGTTTACACCAAGTCAAGGACTTTGCTGCTGCTTATACTGCCCTGCCAGCAAGGAGGCTGGGGGTGCACAAGAAGCTGGGAGGGGATGCAGCCAGAACAGCTGACCCAAACTAGCCAAAGGGATATTCCATACCATATGACGTCATGCTCAGTATATAACTTGGGGGAAGCTGGCCAGGGGTTTAAACTGCAGCTGGGCATCAGTGGTTTGCAGGTGGTGAGCAATTGTGCTGTGCATCTCTTGTTTTGTATATTCTATTATTATTATTAATAATTATTATTGCCATCATCATAATGTTCCTTTTCTGTCATATTAAACGGTCTTTATCTCATCTCATGAGTTTTACTTTTTTTTTTCCCCCGATTCTCTCCCCCATCCCACTGGCTGGGGCAGTGTGAGTGAACAGCTGTGTGCCTGTTTTCGCTGCCTGCCAGGTTAAACCACAACATGGCCCCATCTAGAAAATCCATTCATATGGTGGTGCCTCCGCAGGTTTGTTACGTTCTGTGTAGTGTTTGACAAGCAGCTGAGTGACCTAGCAATATTTACCTCACACTTGAAGAATTCCAAACTTTCAGTGAACTTCTGGGAAAATAAAAAAAAATATATATATAAATAAATAATTTAAAAAAAGGTCAGGGGGAGAGGGGAGAGAGGTGGTATCCAGTAGCACAGGATCCAGGAGACCTAGATTTCAATTCTCCCTTTCTCTTACCCCCTATACTGGGAAAGCTGTTGAGGCAGCTGTTCAGCGTTGCCTGCCATTTGGTTGCCATTCAACAATGACCTCTACACAAATCAGTGGTGGGGATGATGAGAACAAACTGCAAGATGGAAGGAGGCTCCCTGGCAGTCTGAGATGTTAGAAATTCTATCTCAAAGTCCAAACATTGTGTTAATGTCAGTACCGCTAACAGCTACTATTTAATTGTGAATCTTGGCATGTGCATTTCCTTTAACATCACTATATTGGAACGACATGGTTACTTTTTAGCCTCAACTTTCAGTTACAAAGCTCTCCTTTGGTTGTACAGAAAAGGTAAAAGCAGGTTCAAACCTGTGAAAATGTAACATCTTTAATGTCTCAACTTTTTTTTACCTAATTTGTGTGAAAATAGCTACAGAAACAAGCAAGTCTCCCCACTTGTTATTCAAAGCCATCCCTTGCCCTTAAAATACGTACTTAAATATAATTTCTAATCTGATAATGAGTTTGACAAAAATATTATTCTCCTGTTGTCATTTTATGTAGAGAGCAAAAACAGAAATTCACGTCTTCCTGCCATTCCTTCTTTGTCTGCATTTCTTCATTTCAGGAGCAAAAGCTTCTTTTAAACGTAGAAATAGCTCCAAGTATTTTTATAGCTTGTGTCATTTATAGCTCTGTGTAAGAGAGTCTCTTTATCAGTATTTCTCAGGAAGTGGGCTCATTACTCATCAAAAATATTAATCTCAAATTAGGTTCCAATAATCCAGTGTGAGTTTGCAGGCATTTAATAATTTTTAAACAAGTTGTGATATCATGCTGGTTGCCAAGGGACATTACATTTGAAGACATTTTTCCTTTTTCTTTTTTTTTTTTTTTGAGTGGTGCTTTAACAGTCCAATAAGATGTTATACCTCTCCTGATGTGCAGTGCTGTGGCAGTACCGATGCAAAATTTATGAACATGACCTGTTTTATTTGATTATATAGAACTACGCAGAAGAAAAGCTTTCTTTTTGTGGCAATTGCATTAGCTGCAAGTGCTTGGAAGAATGGTAGAATATTGTTTGAAAAAAAAAATTTCTAAATTTTGAATAAAAATAATTTATAATGAAAAGTCCTTGCAATAAATCAAATAACTTCCTTTTTGGTTGGAGAAAGAAGGAGACCTTTTTGTTTGAGCTTCCTTCAAAAATAGGTACACTTCATTGTACTGTAAATTTGAGATAGAAAATAAAAAAAATCTAAAAGACTAGTTTTCTAAAGCAACCACCTTTTGAGAGAGATAATGAAATTAGTTATGTTTAAAACATTTGGAAATAAGTACCATAAATAGAGTGTTGATCATTGATATTTATTAATGATTAATGTCTGCTGAGAATATATGCTGAATAAAAGGGTTGTGCACCTTACAGTCCTCTAATAGTTCTAACAGTGTAATGTGCACAAACTAAAGTAGGAGTTCAAATAAAATAAAAAGGAAAGCCCTTGTGGTTTTCTCAGACTTTTTAACCTATCTTTAAATAATAATTCTGTTCTAAAAGGAACAATATAAGCAAAGATATTACTATGTAGAATCATTCTGGTAAGTGTTCTATTAATGTATACACTGCTTTACTGAAATAACTCAGTAAAATTTCTAGAGGAAGTGTTGAAAGGGAATAAGATGTTAATGCTGATCATTTATTTATACTCCAATTAAGTTTGTATTTGCTAGTAAGGATCACAAATATACAAGACAAAGTACAGACAGGAAGACACATTCACAGAGACTTTCCAATCCCTGGAATTATTAAGGAGCTGTGCCTTTCTATTAAAGTAGTGATAACAGATTTTCCCTTGGTCCATTTTCTATAAAAACTGACTCAAAAAATAATGAAAAAAAATTGTAATATAATCCCTGAGGATTCTTATTATTATAGAGTTTCTGTACTATAAATAATCTCTTTTCCAAGTTGAAAATATAATAGCACAGTATATGAAACATTCTTGCTTTAATTTCCAAATTATTTTTTTTTTAGTCTTGACAAGAGGTAGTGCAATTGCCCTCAACTACAGGATAATAGTTGAGTCAAGTCTTTTTCCCTCCAAGTTTTGTCTAGGGATTTGGTGGTTTAATGAATGTAAGAAAATTATTTACTGCACTGTTCAGAATTCCTGAGCTGATATCTAAACCCAAAGGTTTCAGCTTCCAAAATTCTCCCTAAATATTCCTCTTTGAAAATGCAGACATAAGCATCCTTAAAAAAAAAAAAAAAAGTCAAAACCAAAAGCCAACAAAGCTGAACACAGTTTGCATGCTTAAAATATAAACATATTTTATTTAAAAATAATTGTTTATCTATGAGTTGAACTTCTGACAAATGCACATCCTTGTATTCCAAAGACATCAACAAACGCATGTTGTTACATTCATTCATCTCATTTGCTAAATCTCTGTAATTCCTGCTGAAATGCACCTGTTGCATCCTGGGGTCCTTCTTCCCCTAATCATTCAGACACACAGAAGCAGTCCATGGCTTCCTGCCAGCCCAGATGGAGCGTCTTTTTTTTCCGATAGAAATTAGAGCTCAAGAGGAACTGCTGCATGCTTAAATCTCACTCTGGTTGAAAGTCATTGAGCCATAGTGAATCTTGAGGCTAAGCTGGAGACTGCTTCAGGCTCCTCTGGTCTAGGCATGATCATTAACAAAGGGGAAAAGTGCATGCTTAAGGTGTTGCTTTTGCAAGGTATTTGCAGACAAGGATCGTTCTAGACATGCATCCTTAGAAATATGCAACATAAGTATTTTGAACTGAGGCCTTAATCTTTCATCAGTGCCGGGTGAAGAAATTACTGTCCTCTGCTTGGCTGTCACACCTGTGAAGAAAGCATCAGACAAGCTGTCAGAAATAAGAGGACTGCACCCAAAGCCTTCTGTACTTGAAAGACGAGCTCAAGCACTGAGCCATAGCCCTTGCTCATGTTTCCACTGTCAGAGAAGAAGTAATAGACCTGTTTCTTACACAGCAGTTAAGAGAAAAAATGATGACATTAATCTTAACGAGAACTCTTCCAGTGATTTGAATGGGACCAGAATTTCACCAACCACGTGTTGAAGTTAAAATAAAAGACTGTTTAGTGTTAGTGAGGTATAGTCTATGTTTACTTCCACATGTTGAATTAGAAATTCCTAAGGAGTGAGGTATTAATTATGACAGAAAAAAAAGCTGAGAGAAGTTAACGTTAATGTAACAAAGATAGTAATTTTTCATAAAATATATCTTCAAAATGAGAAATGTTACTGCAAAACCACTTAAATAGTGAGCCAAAATATTTTAAAATCATGGTATAAAGGTAATACACCTCTCTCCTTGGTAATCAAACTTAGAACGCACAATTACAGCAATGGAATTTCTTGCAAAATGCTCAATATATACCCCTGTCTCAAGTATATCTTAGTGTATAGAAATAAAACAATGTGCTTATACTAGTGAAAGTAGGAGGTGTATCTGTTGACCTGAAGACTACACTTAGTTTGATAATTCCTTAAATCCCCTCAACTCATTTTGTTTTCATATTTTCCTTTCCATTTAAGAAACACATTTGAAGACTTTATGAAAATAAAGTTCTTATGTATACAAATGTTGGGTTTTATTCCTGTTGTAGATATTTCAAATGAGACAATAAAATGACTTCATGAACATTTCTGTGTGCACATGAGTAGGTAGAGAATTAAAAGAAATATTCTTAAGTTTAGATAAAAGAACTTTTCTGACAATTAAGCAAACCATGTAGGTAGTTTACATGTTTGAAAGCCCTAAGAGGTAGCCAGTACATTAATGATTTATGAAATTACAGGAGAAGCTCAAAATGATGGGTGTTTTTAGTTCAAGCAATCAACTTGGACTAACTGGGTTAAATTAGAACATAAATATATTAATGATGGTACTTTTGCACAGAAATCTGCTGGTTAGGCTACTGCACAAGAAATGTTGAAAACTGCCTACAGAAGTTGCTTGGCCCAATGAATGGGACAGAGTCTGATTCAGCTGTGTTCTCCTGCAGCCAGCTGGAAAGCCGCAATCCTTCTCTTAATTAATTTTGTAACAACTGTTCATTGAAAACAAATTTAACTGAGGGGAACAGGCATTCCAGTCTTTTGTTCCTGGCTGAGTGATTTCACCACTGGGCCATGATTAGGCTTTCAATATCCTCACATCAATCTAATAAAGGAGCAACATCCTGTTGTCTTATATTGCTGGCATGAAATGGAGTGGAATGGAGATAAAGCAACTTGCTTAATATCACAGAAGACATCTGTGGCAAAACCAAGTGCTTGAATCTGGCTCTCCTAACTCACATCATATTAACAGCACCATCCTTCCTCTTCCTAGGGTATCTGAAAACTCATAAAAGAGTGTTCATTACGACTGGAGACTTAGCTGGTAACATGCTTTAGAAATTAATGGTGGCCTTTTAAAAATAAAAGTGCCACTGTTTTCCAGAGTGCCACTTTTTCAAGCTGATGGGAAGACGCTCGAGCAGGTCGTCGTAACATCTGTACTAATGAGGATTCATGTGCTGAATTTCAAACCCAGTTTATTTCAAAAATCAAGAGATAATTTATCCAATTAACATTTATGATTCTGGAAGACATTATAAGAATATCAAATTTGATCCTTCTAGGAATTCAAAGATTATGTTCTCTGGGCAATGGTTATTAATGCGATGTTGTTATTCTGTTGGGGTGGTTACAAAGGAAGAAGAAAGGATGTCAACACCTTTGCTTGTACTTTCAAAACAAGGGAAACATTAAAACAAGCAACATATTTCAAAACTGGTGACAGAAAAAGTAGTATTGTGAAGAGAAGTCAAGTCTGAGCATCTAAGGTGTTTTTAGCACCAAAGTAAAGCCTTTGTTTAAGAAAAAGATGTTAAGGTTGACACTGTCCCTCTAAGCAAGAAGTGTCCTTAATCTAAAACATCTAATATCACCCATCAAAACACAGTATTTCAAAAAGTCTGTGTAGAGGAATTATTTGTCATTTTCTTCCAGACTGTCAGCCTGATGAAAGGATTTTGTTGTTTTTCAAACAATACTCAGACAGCATTGCCCAAGTTGTTCAAGATGCAAGTAGTGTTTGAAGCTTAACACACCATGAAAAATAACTATTAAAAATAATTCTATCTCAATACATTCATCTTCTTCTGGCTATGGGCTTTCAGAAGTGGGAGAAAAAGCAGGCAAATATATGATCTTAAAGTAAACTTCAGTTCCTAAAGTAAGTTCTTTATTACTGGCTTTTTCAGTTCCCTTCTGAAGCTCAAATTAAGCCTATGCAGAATGTCAGGTCTTCAATTTATTTCCTAATGTTCTGTCAGTGAATATCACCATGGAGAACAATAATTACTTTCATATATCTGCTTTTGCTTTTAAATAATTTTAGATATTTTATTTATATGTTAATCATAGGAGAAAGAGAAAAAAAGGAGGGGAAAAAAAGTAGAGCTAACATAGCTCTTGATATCCTTCCAAGTAAAAACAGAAGAGTTACATTGCAATGGTTTCTCCTGTTGGCTACAGCTTTTCACGATGATCTATAGGTCAAACCCAAAATCTAGTACTCTGTTCTGAAAAAGAAATTAAACTACATTGTTCTAGAACAGATATGCTAGGGAATAGCTAAACTTGGCATTTTGTAATGTAATATAATATAACTCCAGAAACAAAAATAACAGACCCAGTTTAAGAATCGAAGTTCTATTTTCTATTTTTTTATGCACTTCAATAAATACAAATACTGTTAGAATACATTAGATATTAGTCCATTTAATAATGTCATGGAATGTCTGTATAACATTTATCCTTTCTTGGAGCTCATCTGTGCTTTAATCCAAACAATTATTTGTGTATGTGAATGAAGATGCCAGATCCCTTATCAGCACCATTTTCAACCTGAATGAGAATGGAAAACTTTGTCAACATGATGAAAGTAGGTCATTAATTCCTTAAAGTACAGTTTTTAACAGTTCTTACAGAGACAGGGAGAGCAAGATAGAAAGCAAGGGGGAAAGACACTTTGTTTTTTACAATACTTCAGCAGGCTTCTCAAGTTTATTTTCATCCCCAGTATAATACACTGCTGTTTTATATGATTATATTGAGGAACAGGTCACAGCACTGAGATGAAACTGGGTAATGCGCCTCTACCTTGACTTTTTTTAAAGACAAGGCACTGGTAGGTGGTAGATCCCCTAGCAACAACACAACTTTTTGATCTCAGCCATAGTCATGCTGAAAATGCTGCTAATCATCTTATTACACAGGAGGTATTAGAGAAACCAGAAAGATGAACTGCGAATTTATCTATGTGATAGCCTAAATCACAGAATCTCAGAATCACAGAATGGTTGAGGTTGGAAGGGACCTCAGGAGGTCAGCTGGTTCAACTCCCCTGCTCAAGGAGGGCAACCTACAGCCATTTGGCCACTGTGTCCAGATGGATTTGTAAAATCTTTAAGGAAAGAGACTCCACAACCTCTCTGGGCAACCTGTGTGAGTGCTCAGTCACCCTCACAGTAAAAAAGTGTTTCCTGATGCTTAGACAGAACCTTCTGTGTTTCAAGTTGTGCCCATTGCCTCTGATCCTGTCACAGGGCACCACTGACAAAAGCCTGGCTCCTTGTTCTTTACACCTTTCCTTCAGGTATTTATGTACATTGATGAGATTCCCCCTGAGCCTTCTCTTCTCCAGGCTAAACAGTCCCAGCTCTCTCAGCCTCTCCTTGTATGACAGGTGCCCCAGTACCTTAATCATCTTAATGGCCCTTTGTTGGACTCTCTCCAGTATGTCCATCTCTCGTACTGAGGATCCCAGAACTGGACACAGGACTGCAGGTCTGGTCTTACATGTGCTGAGTAGAGGGGAAGGATCACCTCCCTTGACGCTCTGGCAATACTTTGTCTAATGCAGCCCAGGATACCATTAACCTTCTTTCCAACCAGGGCCCATTCCTGGTGTGCATCAGGACCCCCAAGTTCTTTTCTGCCAAGCTGCTTTCCGGCTGGACAGCCCCCAGCATATGTTAGTGCATGGGGGTGTTTCTTCCCAGGTGCAGACATTACATGTCTCCTTATTGAACCTCCTGAGGTTCCTGTCAGTCCATTTCTCCAGCCTATCAAGGTCCCTCTAGATGGCAGCATGACCCTCTGGCGTATCAGCTACTCCCCCCAGTTTAGTGTCATCTGCAAACTTTTTGAGGGTACACTCTGCCTCATCATGTTAATGAAGATGATAAACAGCACTGAACCCAGTGCTGACCCTTGGGGTACACCGCTGGTTACTGGCCTCCAACTAGACTTTTAGTCACTGATCACTCTGGTCCAGTTTTAAATCCACATCACTTTCTGCTCATCCATCCCATACGTCAACAGCCTGAAGACTGCCTCCTCTAAGTTCAAGAGAAGTCCACCCTGTCTATTGGGACTGATCCCAATGAAGATCTTAAGGGAGATGGTGTCAAAGGCCTTACTGAAGTCCAGATAGACAATACCCAGTGTTATCCTCTCATCTACCAGATCAGTCATTTCATCACAAAAGTTTCATCAAGTTGGTCAAGTACAACTTTCCCTTGGTGCAGCCATGCTGACTGTTCCTGATGATTTTCTTATCATTCATGGGCCTGGAAGTAGTTTGCAGGATTAGCTGCTCTATCACCTTCCCAGGGATTGAGGTGAGACTGACCAGCCTGTGGTTCCCTTGGACCTCCTACTTGCTCTTCTTGAAGATAGGAGTGACATTTGCCTTTCTATACGCTTTGAGCAGTTCTCCCAGTCTCCATGATTGATCAAAGATCATTGATAGTGGCCTTGTAATGACATCTTCCAGCTCCATCAACACTTGTGGGTGCATCTCATCAGGGTCCATGAACTTATGTATGTCCAGGTTGTTTAAGTATTCCCTGACTTGATCCTCTTCCACCAAGGGTAGATATTCCTTTCTCCAGCCTTTCTCCCTGATCTCTAGGACCTGGAATTCCTGAAGATCCATTTTGCTAGGAAAAACTGAGCCAAAAAAGGCCTTTTCCATGTGCTGTGTAACCAAGTCCCCGGTCTCATTGAGCAATGGGCCCACATATTCCCGAGTCTTCCTTTTGTCACCTACGTACTTGTTGAAGTCCTTCTCATTGTCTTTGACATGCCTGGCCATTTGGGCTTTGGCTTTCCTAACATTATGCCTAGATTCTTAGTCAATGTTTCTGTATTTCTCCCAGGTTACCCATCCTTGCTTCCACCCTTTTTGTGTTTGAGTTTGGCCAGGAGCTCCTGTTCATCCATACAGGCCTTTTGGAAGTTTTGTATAACTTCATATTTCTTGGGGTGCACCCCTCTAGAGACTGTATCCCCCCAGTGCAACAGTCCAGTCATGGCACCCATCCCACCAGTTTTCTGTGATCCCAAGAAGGTCATAGCCCTGCAACTGCAAAGAGACAGAAGTCAACCAAATGATTTTGCCTTATCTCAGTGAGATCAAAACATGATTAAAGTTTGCAGATGTCACTACAATGGAGATAAAATGTTAAATTATAAAATGAAACATGTTCCTACAAATTAGCAGTTGTAATCTGATGCTGTAGCTGCAATGACATGTTGGACAACAGCAATGTAAATCCTGAAAATAACAAATTTTATTCAACTTAAGGATGGATGTAAAACCTTCTTCTTCCTACCTCTGCATTTCTATATTCATTTCATAGTATCATTACTTTACATTATTACCTGCTGCCATTACATCCTGCCAAAACTGGAAGAGAGCTAATATCTTGTATTAGTCCCACTGATACACTTGGGAAAACATGAAGCAGGCATGTTTTTTCAAATGTTCTCCAGGGCTGAAAAGGAAGAACTAAACTTGATACTATATAAATGCTGGGAACAGTTGCCATGAAATTCAGCTCATTATGTTAACTGATCAGTTTGACAGAAAAAGGTAGTTAGCATTTGGAGTCGACTGACAGGTTAGCAAGAAGAGAAGTAAAAGATAAAGCCAGTGGGTGAAAGATGTAATTTCACGACGCCGTTTTTTCAGGAAAGACAGTTTATGAGTTCCCCATCTTGTCTCTGTTTGTGCCCCTCCACAGATGTAGCAAAGTGAAATTGTAGGGGTCAAAATGGTGTCTTATTCCCAGCACAGGTAATTTCAGTGAGCCAGTTTACAGCTGCTGCTCAAGCTTTTGTGCAGGTGAGCTATGATCAAAGGGAGCAAATGGCATGGCTACTCCAAGCCGGCTTTGAAAGAAAAGCCATTGTCTTATGAAACTACACACTGCGGGGAAGAGAGAAAGAGAGAGACGTAACTGATTCTTGGGGAATAATGAGGGTTAGCAGGAGGTGAGGGTGAAAAATTTGCAATGGATCATAAAACAATACTGCTTAGAAGTCCACTAACTGAGGAAGTCAGATCTGAAAGTGTTTTTTTCCCCCACGGAAGGTATCCCAATATTTTTCTTCCTAGACGACTGCAGCTACAAGAGCACAATTGCCAAATGATGGCACCTTACTTCCATATATTTTCTTCATTTGCTTTTGTTAAAATGCAAATTTAAAAGGAAAGGAAATTAAAAAAATAAAGGAAATGGAAAAAATGAAATGTTTTAAACTTTTTTTTTTCTGAATAAGTACTACTCTAAATATGTAAAGAATGACATATGCAAATTTATCCATTTGAAAATTTGTTTAAAAATTTTGCAAGCTTATTCAAACCTTCCAGAAAAGTATTGCACTACTTAAGTTACATCATAGCAACTTTTTTGTTCACTTTTGACAGGCATCTATCTGGGATTTTATAACATAAAAAAATGATATGAAGATAGTCTTAAGCTGTAACTGAAAAATGGCATAATTCATTATCACTTGCTTTTTTAGAGTTCTTTTCTCTCCAATATCTGTGTGTCTCAGTACCTGGAGTCAACCATTTGAGGGACAAAAAAAAAAAAAGTTTTCTTTTGGTGCAAGTTTCAGTTCACCTTATTAATAAATAGTCATCTAAATCAGTAAAAGTAATAAAAACATTAAATGTGAAGCTACATGTATGTCTGCTTTTAATAAAAGCATACTTTTCATTAGGGAGAATGATTCTTCTGTTAATTTGATTGTGCCTCTTAGAGTTAGTATGCTTTGTGACCCAAGGGATGCTGGTGATATCAATGTGTTTGCAAAATGACAACTTGTGGTAGTATCAGCCTGGAAAAAGGACTGGGGTAATCATCATCAACGTAGCCTAAATGCATGTAAGGAACTGTTCAAACACTTTAACATAACATAAAATCCCATTCCAGTGCCCGAAAATGTTCCAAAGCACTATTTAGTATACAAGTATACATGTAGCCTCAGGGTCTTTGCCCAGTTTTGTGAATAAATGAGACTTCAGCCTGTATTCTGGGTGCAAAAAGATACCCAGTTTTAACACATTCTTATGAGAAATGTTTGATGTTTTCACATTTTCCTTACTGTAGATTTTGAAAGAAATTAAATTAGTCATTATTCATACTGTTAACCTGGACTGCTTGCCACCATTACAATTATACAAATGGTTGCTTTTGTTTCATTATGGTACCTGTATTCTTTGATGAACTGACCTTTTTCAGTCTGAAAACTAAACAGTCTGCATGTAATGAAAAGACCATATGCAGTGAATAAATATTTATTCATGGAGAATGTAATGTTTAAATTAGAATGAAAAGGTCTCCTAGAACTAAACATTATTCAATTATAAAAGGGCAAAATAAATATCCAAATTAGTCTCAGACTTAGCAGGCTTTCCATGTCAAACTGGAAGATTTCAACTTAAAACAGAGCAACAGTCAAGGGAGGCTAAAATGTTTTGTTTCTTGTTTGTTCCTGCATGACTAGATTCTCCTTATGCTTTCCTCAGTTTACATCAGTTAGTGGGTTTATATCATTACTAGTAGAACAATTGTTTGTTTCCCACACCAATAACATCCCGTTGAAGGAATTTTCCAGAGGACTGTGCCTGGAAATGAAGATCCCTTTCTGTCTCACTCTTGCAGAGTTAGTTTGAAAGTAAGGGTACATGATAGAGAACAGTTGTGCTATCACATATTAAGACATCTACTGCAAAGCTGTAATTGATGGTGAAAAAATTTTGAGTCAGCCTCAATTATAAAAGAAGTATATTAACCTAAGATATCTGCATCAAGCAGCAGACTAAGCATGAACAGTAAGATGTCAAGACACAAAAACTTATTCTTTCTTAGCTGTATGCTAGTAACTCCATAGGTTCTGTCTTGCTGGGAAGGAAAGTAATGTTTGTCAACAGTAGCTGTTTGAACATGACTTTGGTTATGCAATCTTTATAATCAAACCAAAACAATGGGGTAATATTTTTGACATCAGGACTGTCTATCTTTTCAGTTTTTTGTGTCAGATTTGCCCAGAGTGGAAGTCCATAAGGTATTCCACTTTGCAGAGCTTCTGATCTAACCTGGCATAGAAGTGTAAAGCTAAATGATGATTTTAGTGTGTTTTTTTTTAATTCTTATAAACTAATATTAGAAAAAATGGGGAAGTAAAATATCTGGAAGATATAAGCAAGGATATGCTTCCTGACCATGCGGGATTTCTTCATTTTACTTTACCAGTTCAACAGTCATTTTGTCAGACTAGACCATACGTTCATTCACCACAGAGGTCAGCTGTTGGTATTCTATGGCATTGTTCCCAGACAACAGAGGATACTAGCTTATTCAAACATGACACTTTAATTTGAGGGATGTATGTGTTCTTTTCCTCTGAACAAAATCATATGGCAAGCATATTTTCATAAACCAATTCACAATCAAAGAGAATTCTGCTCTGCCTATTTCATCTGGAGTTCTATCGCTTTACTCTGTAAACACAGAATTTCAAGCTTATCAGATAAACCCAAATTCTAATTTGTTTTGAGTTTTTTTGGGTTTTTTTGTTTTTAATTGCTGTTTTAGCATTGTTGTCTGCCTACCAGCTCTATAGCAACTGAGAAAATTAGCCTTGTCTTCCCAGGGTAATTTCTAAAACAACAGACTTCCTCCAAATCAAGAAAACTACAGCCACAAAAGGAAAGATAAAGAGGAAATGAAGATACATAAATCCTTTTTCATCTCCAGTAGTATCTCATAGATTTAAAACACACAGCACTATCTTATGGAAGAAAAGGAGCACTCCTTACAGTGCTATTACCTACTCCTTCCATTCCTCCCCCAAAAGGCAAGATGGCATGCATATTTTGTATGAACTCCAAAATCCTGTTTAGATTGTGATATTTGCTGTAGGGGTTTTTATGCAGGAGGCATTCTCTACAGCTGTTTCTAAGGAGCGTGTTTTCAATCAGCCAGCAACCATTGTCCTTCCTAGTCTCCAAATCTGGCAGTATCAAAATAAAAGAGAATAAAAAATGTTGATTACTTCTCCATGAGCTAAAGCTTGACTTTGCTACATTTCCCTGTGGAACACGTACACCGTCATGCATAACATTGCAAATTCGCTAATTGTTTACAAAATGTATTTGTGCATTTTATATGTACACAGCAGTTGTTTTTATGCATGTCATACATTCTTGTCATGTTTGGAGATACTCTAGCTTTCTGTGGCCTCTTGATGTAGGTGTAATATATATGGATGTCAGGCACACACTGGCTGAAAGTCCAGCTTAGTCCAGTTCAGTTGCAGGCCTTCAGTCCCAATTATCTCCATCAGCACTGCCCAAAATTATTCAACACAGTACAGAATTCCTGCCAGACACATCGGCAGTAATCTCTGATTTAACTGATCCATTAGACACCTAGTACCTTCCAAAAGGTAAACTTATAATGCGTTTGAAAGGACCCACCAGAGGCAGGCAGCAGACTTAGAAGCACAGAAAGTTGTGGTGGTTTTATGACCATTGTTTACTTGTGGATGGCAAGCCACAGCTATTGGCTTGCTAGTTTTGAAGTAATAGATATTGCATTTCCTAGCATTAATTATATGTGTATAAAACTATTGAACATTACTTGTTATTCCTCCAGCTTACACACAAATGTCATGCAAAAGTTTTAGCAACATGTTGTACTTTCTGTAAACATGTATTTGCCTGTGCACATACCATAATCTTTTGGAATTACACAGATTTGCATTTGGTTTTGTTTTAGTTTTTTTTTTTTTTTTTTCTTTTAACTAGGCAGCTGGACATTATGCAAACTTCATTTAAGAGAACAAACTAGAAAACAAGTAATTTCCTTCTCTGTCAGTAAACAAAGTAATATCCAGACTTTGTATAAACAGAGAACACAGAGAAACTGAAAAGATACTGAAAAAAGTGTCAACATACAATGCTTTTTATTTAAAATAACTGCACAGAGAAACAGCCCTGGGTTCAGGGAAGGGTGAAATGCACATAATGTTGCAAATATATGATCCTTCCCTTTAAAATCAGTAGAAGTTTCAATGAGCTAATTTTATATATAGGAATAATCCTAATGCATATTGTGCTGAATGCCATTTTAATGTGGCTTTTTGGGGGAAACTTCCAACTTTTTCAAATTCTATTCCGAATATTTCTGTGTATATATTAAATTAACTACAACTACAAAGCTTTCCTTTCACATCTGAAGTTTATTTCCAGTGGCTCTATTTTGTATTTTAACTTCTGGTTTTAGGGTTGTGTGCAGTTTTGTTGTTGTTGTTGTTTTAGGGGATTTTTTTCGATTTTGTTGAATTTCCTTACTTTTAGGGCTTTTTTTTTTTTATCAGCTGTTGAGTGATTGCTTATTTAATTAATTATCAATTCTATTTGGCTTACAGGCAGCACTGCACATGTTGGCACAATGCTAATCAATATATAGGACCTTATTTGACAATCTTAACTAAGGCTGAACAGTACTTACACGTCAGGCTGACCATAGAACAACAGCCAACATCATAAGTAAAGATTGTAAAATAGAATCCCTAATATTGATTTACATGGAATAGTACTTGTTTCTGTGTAGTATTAACTTCTCTTCATTGCTTTATTTTGATCAGTGGACATGAAGCCATCAAGGCAGTTATAGCTTATCTTAACTGATCTAATTGCTTTTACATTGTCTCCAGAGAGTTTGTGCACTTGTGTAAACATGTAAGACATATCCAAAAAAGGAGTGAATGAGCATTTGGAAAAAAAATCTCATGAAAACACTGCAGGGGAAAATAAAGGTGAAGAAGAAGGAAACAGTCTATTTTTAAAATTGATCTCCCCTCTTCTCAAAATCATGTCAATCTTCCTAAAGACTTGGACAATCCAATGTTTAAGATGATGGTTAAAAGAGGCTATTAAAGTTTGGTCATAAATAGCATAATTCTTTCTGCTTCAGAAGTTTGGGGAATAGGATTTTCCTTTGTGGAGAGTTCTGGCTGCATTACTGGGCAAGTGTTAATCTGCCATAACTTCACTACTTCTTATGAGAAGTGAATGTCTTACATATCAGAAAATACTGAGGTCTTGAAATGAACTATTACTATTGTTATTTAGGTCACTAAAACCAGAAGAATATCCTTACTGAAACAGCTGGGGTCAGGGGTCCCTACTAAAGGGATTATTTTGCAATTTTGATTTAACGCTCATTAAATTACATGTCACAGAACTGGAAAAAGGAATGCACAGAACAGTGTCCTCATTACTAATCAGAATCGGACCCTGTACTGTTTTTTTTCCCTTCTGAATGCACTAGTTTAACATTTCAAAGCATACAATTAGTAGTTCTGAAGTCCCGTCTTCAGCTTTTCCATCGCAGATGTGGGTTCAAGTAAGCAGGCACAGAGCTGAGTCCTTCTGAGAGAGCTCTGCAAGCACAAGGTCCACACTTCCCAGCTCATTACACCTCATGTTCCCAGTCTTTAAGCTTTAAATCAGCCTTTAAGGCTGACTATTTCCAGAAAATTCTGCATAAACTTTCTAGCCCTGGAGGCAGGGACTTCTTTACAGCCAAGAGATAGATGCAGTAGTGACAGATGAAGGGAGAGAAAGCTCTATCTCCTGTCTCCAGGTGTGAAGATAGTGTCTCTAAAGAGATCTGATATGACAACTATTAACAGCAGAGCCCAAAGTTCACTGCCCTTTCTCCTCATCAAATTGCTTCTGATGGAAGGGCACAAATAATATCATCCAGGCTCTTTGACTGAGTGAGACATTTCAAATTAATATAGCCCTGGTTGAAGGCTGCACAATGCACCCAAAGCTGTTCCATTTATTTCTAATTCCTGGCCAAACAACCACTAGAGACTTGTGTGCAGATTGTGGTGGGTTGACCCTGGCTGGGGGCCAGGTGCCCACCAGAGCCGCTCTCTCACTCCCCGCATTCACTAGACAGGGGAGAAAAGGCATAACGAAATGCTTGTGGGTCGAGATAAGGACAGGGAGAGATCACTCACTAATTGTCGTCACGAGCAAAAAAGACTGAACTTAGAGAGGAAATTCATCTAATTTATTACTAAGCAAAACAGAGTAGAGGAATGAGAAATAAAATCAACTCTTAAAATACCTCCCCCCACCCCTCCCATCTTCCCGGGCTCAACTTCACTCCCAGCTTCAACCTCCGCCCCCCTCAGCGGCACAGGGGGATGGGGAATGGGGGTTACGGTCAGTTCAGCACACGGTGTTTCTGCCGCTTCTTCATCCTCAGGGGGAGGACTCCTCTCATCGTTCCCCTGCTCCAGGATGCAGTCCCTCCCACGGGAGACAGTCCTTCATGAACTTCTCCAACATGAGTCTCTCCCATGGGCTACAGTCCTTCACAAACTGCACCAGCATGGGCCTCTCCAACGGGGTGCAGACCTTCAGGAGCAAACTGCTCCAGCCTGGGGTCCCCCACGGGGTCACAAGTCCTGCCAGCAAACCTGCCCTGGCGTGGGCTTCTCTCTCCACGGGTCCACAGGTCCTGCCAGGAACTTGCTCCAGCGTGGGCTTCCCACGGGCCACAGCCTCCTTCAGGTGCCTCCACCTGCTCCGGCATGGGGTCCTCCACGGGCTGCAGGTGGAATCTCTACACCCCCTCATCCTTCCTCCATGGGCTGCAGGGGGACAGCCTGCTTCACCATGGTCTTCACCACGAGCTGCAGGGGGATCTCTGCTCCGGCGCCTGGAGCTCCTCCTGCCCCTCCATCTGCACTGACCTTGGTGTCTGCAGAGTTTCTTACATCTTCTCACTCCTCTCTCTGGCTGCAAAAGCTCCCCGAAGTTGTTTCTTTCCCTTCTTAAATATGTTATCACAGAGGCGCTGATTGGCTTGGCCTTGGCCAGCAGCGGGTCCGTCTTAGAGCCGGCTGGCATTGGCTCTGTCAGACACAGGGGAAGCTTCTAGCAGCTTCTCACAGAAGCCACCCCTGTAGCCCCCCTGCTACCAAAACCTTGCCATGCAAACCCAACACAAGATGATGAGTTGCTTCATAGCAATGATTGCATAGAAAAAAGTTTTAACATGTTTCCCATGGTGTTCCACACTTGCATGCACATTTTTGGTCAATTTAGGTATATTAGCAACAGTTTAAATAGAAAACACATTTAACAAAGTTTACTATTACAATCTTAAAAGTAAAGTTTACAGAGTTAAAGTTGTAACTTTCAGCAGGTGAAAATAAGTTTACTTTCTTATATGCTCACCCTATTTTGATTAGAATTGAGCTTCTCTAGATCTTTGACACTGGATATATCTTTTGCATTAAAGCAACCTATTTTTATTAGAGCAAATATTATCTGTAAGATTCCAAATGTCTAAATACAGAACTGAATTGAATATGAAAAGCCCTGTCCCTTTACATTGTCTCTATATCGTGATAAATGGGTGAGTATGCCTTACTCATTTCCAGGCATTCTGCTCTCTGAAGCATCTGTTAGAAGTTGGTGATTAATGATGATCTCAAAGGTGGTGTAAAGCAGCAGCCACAACTGATCCAAGCCCTATGTTGTAAGTGAAGACAGCAGCAGAAGCAGCTCTGTTCAGGCCTGCGGTTTACAGGCCATGTTACACATAACAATTTAGGAACCCTTGTCTTGTATGATTCATGTTTTGCTCAGAGTCATAGTACTTAACAACTATTATAATATTGGAAAAAAAAAAAAAAGCAAAAGAAATATTAAAGTACAACGTCCTTTTAATTATTTTGTTCCAATAATTACTGTCCATCATTGAAAGGGTGCATGATTTGTAGTCTGAATCAGCTTGGCTTCCTTTTTTAGTTGCTGATTCTTGGGATGATATGGGAATAAGATTCTCTATCTTTTGAAACATTCATTTCAAGATTACTTTTCCTTTCTGAAAGGCTTGCAGTAGTCAAACAAGTCCCTGAGTTCAAGAGTTATGAATGAAACACGGTGCAGGTGGTCACATCAGATTAAGATTCTCTGACCTTTAAATATACAGGTACTTCCACTCTTAAATACAAGGATTATAGTTATGCTCTGCTGCAGAAAAGAGGAAGAAAAAATTATAAAAGGATTTGTTCTCTTATTTTCTTTGAGTACAATAAAACCTATCTACATCTGGGTTGATCCTTTTGACTCCCTTTACACTCCGTGGAGAGAAATGAAACCTCTTTATTCCGCTGATGACAAAGGGAGGTTGGGGAATTGTCTCAGAGGCAGAGTTCATTTGGTCACACAAATTCCACCTTTTGCACCTGTCAACTTCTTTGTTCAGTCATTACTTATACAATTATAAAACACAAAAATGATTGTTGAAATATCATGCAAGTGAGATACGCAGAGGTTGAATATCTAGAATCATAGAATCATAGAACGGTTTGGGTTGGAAGGGACCTCAAAGATCATCTAGTTCCAACCCCCCTGCCATGGGCAGGGACACCCTCCACTAGACCACGTTGCCCAAAGCCTCATCCAGCCTGGTCTTAAACACTTCCAGGGATGGGGCATCCACAACCTCTCTGGGCAACCTGTTCCAGTGCCTCACCACCCTCACAGTAAAGAATTTCTTTCTAACACCTAATCTGAATCTACCCTCCTTCAGCTTAAACCCATTACCCCTTGTCCTGTCACTACACTCCCTCATAAACAGTCCCTCACCATCTTTCCTGTAGGCCCCTTCAGGTACTGGAAGGCCGCAATTAGATCTCCCCGGAGCCTTCTTTTCTCCAGGCTGAACAATCCCAACTCTCTCAGCCTGTCCTCATAGGAGAGGTGCTCCAGCCCTCTGATCAGCTTCGTGGCCCTCCTCTGGACTCGCTCCAACAGCTCCATGTCTCTCCTGTACTGGGGCCCCCAGAGCTGGATGCAGTACTGCAGGTGGGGTCTCACAAGAGCAGAGTAGAGGGGGCAGGATCACCTCCCTCGACCTGCTGGTCACAACTGTTTTAAGCCTAGCTGTCATATAAATTTACCAGCATGGATTCAATAGCCATGGCCAACACAGATCAGCTAGGAACTGTGCTTCTTACTGAGGAAACTCAGAGACCCCTCATACTGACTGAAGAGTTTGCATTTGACTTGACTACAGAGAAGATCTTAATTTAGGAGCCTGTCACATTTACCACTTCTATTATTACACATGTTGCATAAAAATCTTTGTAAGCTTCTTCTCCGTTCATCTAAAAAAAAAAACCAAACAAAAGAAAATAGTTCTATTTAACTGAAAATTCATTAAAACAAAGAAAAAATTTAAAGTCACTTTTTAAAAAAGGCTACTTACATAATAAGCAGTCTAAAATGCTGGAGATCAGGCCTTATGGGAGTTTCATAAATTCAGATTTTCTGAGAACAGAACTATAATATACCATGTACCCTTTTGAAGATAGGGATGGAGGTGATTTGCACCTTAAAATGCCATTCTTAAAAAAAAAAAAAATTGACAGAAGATCATTGAATTAGCATATTTTTGCTATTTGTCTTCAAAATACGCATATCTTTTACTTTTTCTTGAAAAAATTTACAACACAGAGAGGTTTTTAGAAACTCAGAAATCTTATCTGTCTTCAAAGTCATATTGGATGTGATTTTATTCCTGTCTGAAAAAGTGTAGAAGGTTTAAAAGAATCTGTGACATACTGCGTCTTATTCATGAGATGTAAGTCACATTTCTTTTATATATTTTCCCCTAACATCGTTACATTTGAATCATAAAAATAAATATGTTCATCCTGAAGAGCAGTGCTTCATAGAAGTCTTATCAGAAAGACAGTAATAGCGTATCAAACTTTTAAGTTACTAATAAAATAATTTCTTTTAGCAACCAATATCAGTCGTTAAAGTGATAATTGTAATAGATGTCGCCAAATACAAGAATTGCTCGACATTGCCACAGGGACTCCATATAATGCGTAGCCTTCCTTTTCTCCCAGGAATCTACTATGAGCCGTAGAGGAGGAATTTGGATGTGTGAAGCAAACCTCAGTAAGCAGACCTGTGGTTTTAATTTAGTAGATCAGAGAAGTGTTAGCTCTTCTGGTAGATTTAGGTACAGAACCTACCTCTGCTGCCCTTGCTTGTTTGTTTGATGATGACCCAGGCAAAGGGTCAAATGTGTCCAATGGCTGTAATATGAGGACCATGTGTACGTTTTGTCCTCATTCAAGGAGGAAAAGCCAAAAAGCTTTTCTTTGATTTCCTGTAATTAACCTTGCCAGACGGACCATGAAGAAGAGTAAATAGGCAATCTACAGCCCAGTATGCAGTTACCCTTCTATAGGGTCACATGTTAAAATTATGAAAAGAACAATGACTTACCCCTCAGTAACTCTTGTTCAAGATTTTGTAATCAGGAGGAAGACAGAAAAAGAAATACATATAATCAATGCATGCAGGCTTTGATTAAAGTGTCAGGAGTATGTATACGCTCTAATGTTTTTCGCATATTCCCAGGTAAGCATATGAAAGATAGATCTCTTAGCAGTATCCTTCAGTTGTATTCCCATCCAGAGACTATAAACTCTCAAAAGTAAGAAGGAAATTTAGGGGAAACATCATCATCTCAGGTGTTATTTTAAAGGGCATCTCAGGCCTTACTTAAAAGGGCAGTGGACATATACATTGGTTTAGAAGTCACCAACAACAATCTGCTTTGTGCACAAGAGGTGGGGGCAGGCATATGCGGGGAAGCTACGTTGCACAGATAGAAACAGGATACTTTATGGCTATGTCTACATCAATGTATTTTGAGGACTAAAACAAATTGATCTGTAGCAAAGAATTGATGCTAAAAACTTTAGTTGTCATAATGTAAAAATTTCAAGTCTCATACTTTTTTCCCTTTTTTTTTAAAAAAAAAAACCCATCACACAAGTCAGCCTGATGCTGTAGACTGAATGCCCACTTGCAACTGGTGTTTGTTAAATACACTCTTGGGAAAACCTTCCACCACTCTTTCATCCAAATGAAGTTCTGTTCTTGTGTTCTGAGACCCCTTCACATTATGCTCTGGTCTGAACAAAAACTGTAATATGGAGGTGCACCATGATACCTGTGTGGACCTAAACTCTTACAGGCCCATAATCTAAAATCATGATACAGCTTAATAACTGGAATAGGAGAGAGTTACATGCTAACTCTGTTTCATCTGGCCTTAATTCCATCCGTAGTCTGGTGTTTAATGCTATATAGCATCTAGGTAAGACTATTTCTGGCAGCAATTACGACAGGAATCAGAGGAATGTTGGCTGGATGGGACCTTCGAACTTTGCATTATGAGTCATGTTTTAACCCCCTAGACCACTGTGGTAGCAGTAGTCATGGTGCAAAACACTTTATATGTGTGTTCAGTGCCTTATAGAACAAATAGCTTTAGGCATCCGGTTCTGATAAAAGAGGATCTTCAAATTAGTCTTTAAGTAGAAAAAGAAGAATCAAGTTAAGCTTGAATTCCTTTTCACTGCCTTAGGTAGCAAGATGATACAGAGGGAGAACTGTTCCCACTCAAGCTCTTGTACCCTTTTATGGTGTTTAAGGATATAGACAGGGTCAGCTTAATTACAATATACTATATACATGTAATTTAATTCTCATTTAATTATTCCAGGCTTACTTTATAATCAGAGTAGAAAATCAGAAATTCTTAAGATGTCATTAATTTAATCTGAAAACAGCCGTGACAAAAAGTTCAGTCAAATTTTGGCATCCAAGGAAGTGACTAGTGGGACACAAGCAACTCTTCACTTAGTTTTATTGAGAGTAGTTGTCTGAAGCAGAGAACACAACTGTGCAAAAGTCAGTGGAAAACACTCAGCCACGCAGATACCCAGTAAAACTTACATTCCTCCTGGATGCTTGGCTGAGCTAGAGAAAATATCCTTGGTAGAGCTTGTGCTCCTGATTCATGTGGCCCCTTGCAGCTTCAATTCAGTGTGTGCAGCAGAGCAAACCCCCCAGCAGTGCCTGGCCCCTGTTCCTTTCCAGGTGGCAGGCTGCCTGGATGAATCCCTGGGGTCGCTGGCTGAACCTCCAGCAGGCAGCTGCACCCACACACCCCAGTCAAGCCCAGACAGACCATTTTGGTTCATTCAAGCCCCTCTTCTCTTCAGCCAACTCTATCCAACACTGGTCAGAGCTCTCTCATACCTCCTAGTTCACACAGGCAGCCTCAGCCCATGTGGAAAACTCCTGATATGACCTGCAGTGTGTGATTTCCTCATCATCACTGGGGAGGAGATAGCAGAGGTTCATAATCCTTGTTCCAGCATCATCATACTTCCTAGCAAGCACGCATGCAGGGAGAGTAGCCCTTGCCTCATAAGGGACCATTTTTTCTGTTCATGTGGTGTTTGCTCTCACATGCTTACTAGACTGTAATTGCTATGTGCACCAAAGACTGCTTCCAGATTGATCATTTTATCCTGTGGCAGTTCTGATGCATCTGCCTGCTGCATATGCATTCATACAGAGGAACTCCTCAACAACAGGGAATAGAAGGAGAGAAAAAATGACCACACATTTAGAACTAAAGAAATCAAGGCACGAGAGCAAGCAAGGAAGAAAAGAAAAAAATTAGTTGCTTATAGAGCACCATCCTTAGGTTTATGAAAATAAATACCCTAGCAGTATTACTCAAATTGTGTAGAAAGAATAATGTGACTCAAATATTAATGAAAAAAGATTATAAACTATGAGGAAGGTGAAGTGAGCAAAGGAAAATTATAATATATATGAAAAATACATTACCTTTTTCAGAGTCACTGATAACTGAAAAATGGTCTTGATTGTTTATGGATTAGCAGCCAAAGAAAAAGTATGAAGTGTGCATCACAGGCATAAAATCATGCAGGAAAACAATAAGACTAGACCTTTTAATCCTTCATAATATGTAATAAAATTTTAATTTTGGAGAACTTCTACTCTCGTGCTACTAACACTTACAGAGATTTGAAAGAATAGATACTGATGCAAAACAATGTTTTAAATTAAAAGAGCACATTCAGCACCAGAAAAATCTATATCTTGAGGACCATCTTGAGAAAAAAAGTACTGATCAAAGATGATAGGATAAACATCATAAAATACTCACAATTAAAAAGATGATGGCGCAGTGCCTCTGTTTAAGCACATCTTAGTGACCACCACAAACACTTTGAGGAACTAATAGGTAGGCTACTATTGCATTTATGACAACATTAAGTGTGCATATATAAAAACATGAATACATATACATGTTTTAAAAGGCACATATACACATGTATGCACATACACGTACACTTACAAATGCACATAGTAAATTAAAAAACAGAAATTGATCATTTTGATTCACTGCTAGAAATAATTTTGGAAAATTAATAATGGAAGTGAAAATGTAGGGAAGCAGCACAAAAAAGAACAACTGAGGTATAACAAAAAGATTGGTGAAAATGTTGGTATCTACATTTAAATTTAAATATACACACTATATTTATATATCCACATATATAGCCACATCATATATCCACATATATAAAATATGAATATCCTATTAACTGCTTAGGGGGACAAAGCCAGATGACCTTCATATCATGTGATAAAAATTTTCCCACTTCATCATAATTAAGAGGCCTATAAAGGGCATCTATTAATGTTAGAATCTTAATGTTATCAGATCTAGATAATGTGCTTTAGACAATTTTAAAAGAGCTAGCTGCTGGAAGCCTTGGAAGATAAAGGTCAATTTTCACTAAGTGTCTGGAACTGATGAAATTACAGTTGCCTGAGAGAAAACCAGTATGGTGCCAATATCTAAAAATCATGAATGGGGTGAGTTAGGTCGTTAAAAACTCATAAATGAGGTTAGTTAGACCATTACAGTTCTGACACTGATCCCAAAATAATGGCAAAGCTGATACAAGAGTTAATTTTCTCTATCATCTTCAGTATTTCTTTTTACTGAGGCTTAACTTTGTTTGGTAGAAGCAATTGAATGATATATTTATTCAAATATAAAAGTAGAAGTTTAGATATAAAAGAATGATTTAGATTAGTGATTTGATACTAGATGTATGTTTACCACAGCACACATTATGCAGGATGCATTATGCATCAGCCTTTATGTAGATATAAATTGTTAACATACTGTCTTCTTTCAGTAAGTGATGTCACACAATCTACCATTCTTAGTCTGCCTCTGAAGTTTAACCTTTTTGTCATTGATTCATAACAAAAAAATTTGCAGGTGACTGTTGTGAAAGTTGTGTTAAAGAAACAGGTTAGTCAGATTAAAAAGTCTGCTTTTAACAGCAAAATACGCACCACCAGGGAAGATTAATTTTACTGTGGCCTAAAGTCAAGTCATACATCTCAGAGGGAAGAATGCTGATAATACAGGAAGGAAAAAGTATATCTCAGAAAGTAATTTTAATGAAGATATAAAATATCAAATAACTTATGACACAGGAATGTTATCTGTCCTCTAGACTTAGACATGGAAAAAAATGTATAATTTTAAATTGATAAATGAATACACTAGTAAAAAATATGATTACAGTCACTTTCTCTTTTTTCTTATGAAAGAGAGGGCTTTAGATTTGCTTTTGTGTTGAGTAACTAAGAAAACAACTGAAACTAGAAAACTAAGAAAGGACCATTGTTATCTGATACTCAGACAAGTCAGATAAGGCTTCCTTGCCACATATTTGATACAGTAACTTTCAAGACTGTGAAACAAGTAAAACTAAAAAAATGTGACAAGTGTAGACTCATATTCAGATTTATTTTAAGAATTAACTCAGAGCAGATGTTGACAAGGGAGCTAATCCAGGTGACAAAAACTAAAGAGTTTGAATCATTATTGACTATGCTGAGTCTGCCACGGGCACGTTGCCCAGACAGTAAGCCAGAGACAGAGAATAACATGGAGTGGTTAAGTATATGATGTGTTTCAAACATCTTTGGACTGGATTTAGATTTGGAAATACTGTTGAAAAGAAGCTGAAATGTTTCTGAAGAGAGAGTTTATAGTAAAGAAGCAGTGTGTAATTTTGGTTTATTGTACTGGACCAAAATTTAGTAATGCATTGATTTTCAGCTAGGAAAAAAAAAAAAAAAGTGTCAGAAAAGAAGAGTAGAAATTACTTAAACCATAGGCTGTGATATATTTTTTCAAAATTTTGTTTCATATATTACCCAGATTCTCTGAATGCTTTTACCTCACAGATACAAAAAACAGGACGATGTAACTTTCAGCTACTGTTACATTTCTGCTGTGCTTGAAAAGACAGCTCAGTACCATTTGGGGTAATATTTTGGTTGCTCCAGGTTATAGCTACTTTAATTATATTTTCAGGCAACTTATCAGAAGGGCAGTACATTTACACTGCATTGTCTTCCTGCAGCTTCACTTACAAATGTAGACTGCTTCTTATTCCATATTGTACCTCTTTTAATGGTATTAGGTCACATCATAGGTCAGAATCTTTCGTACACCATTGAGGTGCTAATGTTTTCATTAAAATAGCATTCATTTTCTGATTTACCATTCAGTACCAGGGCTCTCAGCCAGCAGCTAAAACTCGGTTTTAAGAGCGTGCAAATAGAATACAATCAATAACTGGAGAAGCCTCTGACTTTGTGAAGTCAACCTTAATCAAGAATCAGTTATCTCAGATTTTTTGACATAACTCAAATAGATTCTGCTAAAACAAAGAGTGGTACCTGAGAATTTATGACAAGGTCATAACCCAAAAGTGTCAGGGACTTTCCAGCCCTGCCTCGGGCACCGGCAGGACACTGACCTTTAAAGCTTCTCTCTGTTGAAACTCCTTACTGCCTGTGCTGTGAGAGGAAGCAGAGAAGGAAGAAAACGGAAGTGTGGGGCAAAGGCCACGGCTCCGGTGATCTCTAGTATATGGTTTTGTTATGCCAATTTATAGGAGAAAGCAATGAAGTGGATAGAGCAGAAGTAGTCAAAGCGCGTTGTAAAAGAGAAAAGAAGTTGCATATGTATGTTATATTGACCAAAAAGCTGTAACATAGCTAACTCAAGTACCAACACTACCTTATACAAATAGTATAGCTCTTAGGACCCATACTATTTCCAATGTAAACTATAAAACAGCTGTACCACTTTGAAATATTACTGAAAATAAGTAAAAAAAAAAAAAAATCTACTAAGTATGTTCCCTCTTACATGTTTTCCCATTCAACTCCTCATTTGTTAAGTAGAGTGACAGCACGGTCTATGCAGCTAATTAAAGCATTTCTGGCTGTGGTTACAGTGCTATTTCTTTCCTGCAGCCATGTCCTTTCATTAGTAGACCCTCCTTAGAATGTCTTTTACAATGAAGGAGACATAAAATTTTAGTAGTATTTTTGCAACAGGAAAGCACAAAGAGTTTTTGGGTTGTATCCACAACAAAAGTTTATTCTAATGCAGGAAAGATACAGCCTTCATTACAAATCTCTAGTATGATCACATTTGGAGTATTTTGTTACCTCATAATCAGAAAATTGTAACACCTGGATCTTAATTATAAAAAGATTTGGGAAGAGCTGGCAAAATGCGGAGATGGAAAAATTGGTGAAAAATTATAGGGAAAGTTAAAATAAGTCAGATATGTATAATTTAGCTGAAGGACCATGACAATAATGGAAGTGCAAGAATACATAGCAACTCAGAAGTACTGTGAGATATTAAAAGTTATAAGCAAAGATTATTTAGAGTACCTGAGGCACAGCCAAGTAGAACAAAGTTAGCTGAATAAGCATGAACTGATAAGGCACCTTGGCACCAGTCCCTGTTAAATTGATAATTCATCTCCCATAGGAAGTGTCTTTAATAGACTTGTGGTAATACTTACAATTAAGAAATAATTGATCTTTGACAAAAGGATTCTCCTTCTCTGTTCTGTCCAGTCATTGAAAAGATCTATGGGCCTAAGCAGCTCTGATGATTTACACCATCTGAGAATCCAGTCTTACTACCTGCATAGTGTAGCATAAGAAACAGATAGAGAAGCATAATACAGAGGATGGAAGACATTTGTGTGGTGCAAAGATCAGTTTAATGTTCAAAGTCAGGCAGGAGGAGATAAACAGTGTTGCCGCTCTAAAGCACTACTGTTCCATTTCATTACTCTACATTATTTTAGAAAAAAGATCTTTGTTTTAATCTAGGTATTAGGTCTTCCGTAAGTTCAGTTAGTATTTTTGCTACCATATCATGAGTCCCCTCCTTGCTCATAATGCAAATTTAAATCACATTTTTAGTCTGCTTGTCTAATTCACAAGCTGTATTAAGCTTTACTCTAGTTTAACAGTTACTTCATAGCTTCCAAACATAGAACATTAGTCTGGATAAGGGTTCCTGTTCTTAAATTGGAACAGACACTGTCAGAAATTTCACATACAATTCTTTTTTGGTTTGCTATAAACAGATGATGTCCAGAACCTTGCCTGACATTAAAAGGCTACTACCTGAAAATCCCCATTAAAGATAATTAGGAGATTTATGAGTCTGTAGAATAATTATTTTTCTGTTTTACATGACTCTGCGACATTTTTTAAGCTGATGATTGAGCGTTAGCTATCCAGACTTCATACAGAGCTGAGTTCCCTTCACAGAGAAATGCTGACAGCAGTTTTGATTGCAACATACAGACATAACATTTTATTCAGTTATGGTCTTTTGAGCCTACAAAAAAGATAATATTACTTAAAGCAAATAATACACAAATAAGTAAATGAATAAATAAACCCCAAACAATTCCATGTCTAGGAAAAGCATGCTGAAAGAGAAAGAGAAACTGTGTATTCTGACAATTTTATGTCACTTCTGCATGAAAGAAATCAGTAACAAGTGATGTTAAAAATAAAACATGAGATCTCACAGGGCCATTCACATCCTTACCACTGTTGCATGACCATATTTTCAAAGAGAGGGCTGTAGTTAGTAATCCATATGCAAGCAGGCACTCATTTGGGGAGAAAGGCTTCCAGGAAAATCCAAAGTAAAAGGGGATCTTTCCCTTTTCAAGTCTTCTTGGAGTAAAAAACAGAGATATTTTAATAAAAAAGACAAAAGATCACAATATTGTGCCTCTGCAAACTCCCTCCCTCTCCTCCCACAGTTCTTCCCTGGGTTTTGGCTCTCCCTCTTTGAGTTCTTTAATAATTTGTCAGTCAACTTCATGTCCTTACTGACATCAGTCGCTGCCCTGTAAACCCATACCACTATTTGCAAGCTGAGAATCCCTCCACTTCAGACAACATGCCTGAAGTGACCATCAGAAGGTAAGGAGGATGATAAAGAGTGCAGTAACACTTAGTGTTAGCTTAAAAAAAACCCCAGCATTGTCTATACCTGCTGAGGACACAATAATAGCATTAGAGCATGGCTCAGCACTCAGCAGGACTTGTCAGAGGCAGTGACAGGTGACAAGATGGAATCGATGAAGAGAGCAAGTGGCAACATGAAATTGCTGAGCAACACAAGCCTCTATATTTACTAGCACTTTTTTTCCCCTTGTTTTTTAAGCTTTTGACTGCTCTAATAGCAATTCTTATGCGCAAAATCGTCTCCCTCTGGCAAAATACACAGTTCAGTCTGACACGGAAACACCCTCTTTAACGCTGGAACAGTAGACATACTCAGTTACTCTGCTGCTGTGAAAAATCATTCTCACATATGAATTGCCTCTCTGAAACCAGCATCAGCAAATTTTTTATTGCTTGTTTTTCACTTTCACTCTTTTGTTTGCTTTCATTGTAGAGCAGTACCAGAGCATGCAGGTACCAATTGTCAGCGTTTCCTTTTCTACGAGAGCCATCATCAGCCCCCTCAGTCCTTTCCAGTAAGTAACTAGAAGCGCAGCCTCCAAAAACTCAGTGATATTCCACAAGTGTGACATAATGGCTCCCAATAACCAGTCACACATGCTAAACACATGAGTATGTAACTTTAACTTTTTTAGCTAATATCAGGTATCTACAAGTTCTTCATGTAAATCTGCTTCTGAACAGAAATTCTGTGGTTCAACACCAACTACCTCTGATATAAACCTCTTCTAAATTGCAGTAAACCAAATGGAGTGTTGTGCAGTAGAAGAACAGGAAATAGATTAAGATTTGTTTTCTCTTGTGGTCTAAGGCAAGAATTGAGTTAAGCCACTGTAGCTAACACACTAGAGATTAGACTTAGAGAAAAGTTTTAGGACTCATAATGCAAAATATTGAGGTTAGTCTTAGAGAAAGCCTTTAGGCATTTCAACTCAAATCATCGGGACATCGGAAATCTAAGCCTCTAGTTTTAGGAATGAACACCAGCAGGCTTCAAAAATGAGGCAACTAAGAGGGATTTTAGAAGAGTTTCTTTATCACGCAAGGGGTGGCTGGGCCACTAGGAGACAAGCTGTCTGAAATCTCTCTTGATTTGGGCTTTAGCATCAACTTCAAGCCCAGTGATAGAGAGTTGCAGTCTGAATGGCCCTAGTGATTAGAGCACTTAGGGAGCTGGAGACTTTGTGTAAGGTTTTCCTGACCCTCGGGGTATTACATCTTTCTGTTCCCACTTCCCAGAGCTTGCCCTCATTAACACGCTATAGAATGGGCTAGATTGGAGAAAAGAAGAGGGAGAAGAAACACACATTCATTACTCCTCTTGCTGAAACTGGACTGCCCTGCAAAGAATGCAAGACTGACAGCATCAGAGAGAATAAACAAGAGGGAGTCTGATGCTGCAGGCCAACAGGGACGCTGCCTGTGCTTCCCCAGTGCAGATAAAGGCAAAGGATCCTCCACCAGATGCAGCAAACTGTCTGAGAAGGCACAGAAAAACTGGCAAAGATTATATAGGCAGAAGATCAGCATCACTGACTCTTGTGTCAAAGGAATATCAACATTTAAGAGAGCCCTATCTATTTTGTAGAGGAAAATGTGCTACCTCATACTGAGAAAACACTCCACAAGAAACTGACCTTTCTGGGGACATTAGGTCTGCTGCCAGTAGGACAATTCTCTGCTTCTGCATGGTGAAAACAGGAGTGACATCATTTCAGCCTGTCAGTTTGTAACCGTGTCTTCCTTGCACTGCAGATACATTGAGCAATATCAGCTCTCACAGAGGCTAGAAGTAATTCTTCAAAGGATCTAACTAAAGAGTTACTTTCTAGAAGTGACTAATTATTTGACCTCAGTGGAGAACAGCTTGAAATAGTTTCAGCCAAGATCAATGCACTACCTAAGAATGACAGACAGGAAAAATAACTTGGATAGCTTGAAGGGAAGTGAGGTAAAAACAAAATAATTAAAGACTGTTCTGTAAAATGAAGCTTCATCAGAAAGCAGAATAGCTTTAAAGAATCAAATTATCGTCAGTGAGAGTGCAGAGAGAGCTACTTACAAGGACTATGAAAACAGCTGTAACTACGGCAGGTTGCTTTATTTAAATAAAAACAAACAAACATAAAACTGAAGGCTGTTAAGAATGAAGATTAAATTTTCAGAGAAACTAGGTTTCAATTGTTATATTATTGAAAAGTGGATAAACATGATCTTTTATCAAGTACCAGCCTTGCAAACTCACCGTGGTATCTAGGAATCAAAGTCGGCTTTTTCAGTTTTGTGTATCATTACCAGTTTTGCAGCAAGAATTTAGCTGAGAATTCTGTTTATATCTAACCCAGAACCAACAATTATGTTCAGTCTCAGGTACACAATATTGGCCCAGCAAAAGCAACAAGGTTTGTGAGAAAAATGTATACAAAAGATCAAGGTCAGCTAAATGTCAGTCAGAGTTCTTCCCCCCCCCCCCCCCCAACTTTTTGGTCACAATTGAATTTAAGTATTTGAAGGTTAAAAGTATTTTTACCTGTAGTACACTAGATAAACAGACTTAGATATATACTACACATCTGGTGCATATCTGCAAGTACAAACCAACAAGCAGGAATTAAAAAATAATATAAAGCAGATTTTTGCTGAATCTTCTCCTATTGCCAGAAAAATATATTGATAAATTGCCAAGAATTTCAGAACTGCATGGTTGTCACAAAATTCAAAGCTAAACATAATTCACGTCTACCAAGCTGCTGACTTAACACATGGTGTTAACTACTAGCAAAAAAACATATATATCTATATATATTTGCTAAATTCCTCAGAGGTCAGAATAGGTTATTCATTTATATTTTGCATATTATAAATTGAGAGACAGGAATAAGGGACTGAGAATCAAAATATTACATAGATGAGCAAGAATGAGAGTGATGAAAAATAAACACTAAACTGCTTGGACAACCGAGAGGACACCTGCTTTCTCTAGGATATATATTTTGAAGTCTGCAGTTTTGCTACGCCATATGTCCAGAGGTACAGGCACCTTAGAAGGCAAATAAACATCTTCTCTAAGTTCTGTTGTAGATTAGGATTCATTAATGGTGTGTCCTTGCAGCTATGAAATGTAATGCCATGGCCTGTGAAAAGCTTCTTAATATAAAGAAATTAATATAATGGAGGAATTCAGCACAAAAACCAAGCAGCACCTTACCCTTTTACCAGGCTGAAAAGCTGATGTGTCTCCTACCCTTGGCTGCTCCATGGATTCTCTGAGGTCTCTGCGGAGACATTGCTTGATGTGGTTCAGACGGCAATAGTCTAATGATCAGAGAAGTTGGCAGAGAAAAAGGTGTTCTGGCGTTCTGGTTCTTCCACCTTAGACTGTATATAATCTTCTACCAGACATGCAAAACCAAAAATACTTCGGAAGGTAGAGAACAAACTCCCTATCTTGCTACATCCTGCTTAACAGATCTGTTCGGAACTCCCTTAATCATAACAATACCGGCTGTTAAGCATAAACATTAGTTTACAGTTCATGAACTAAGGGTATTGCTAATATTTCTTATTTTTAAAAAAATATCCATAAGATACTCCCTGCTGCACACTGTCAGTGAACACTGAACACGTAAGGCTAGTACTACATAGCAGCAAGTGAAGGCAGAGGTTATTCCCTTTTCTGACAGTAACTTGCTGGCTTTAAAATTCAACAACACTGGGGGCATGTCCTGCCTCACTTTTGGACAGTGTGTACCTCCTCAAGAACCAGTTTAATCAGGAAACTATTAAATAGAACAGGAATGAGGATGGAAAGTTTTTAAACATGCCTTGATAGTGCTGCTTTGTCAATGGAGTGGTAGACTTGACAATGTAGTTCAGTGGTCTGTGGAAAGAGACGTCCTACTCAAATTAACATAGCCAAAGGAGCTGATACCAGGACTATTTTCCTCTTTGGTAGAAGGTTGCCTGAATGGGAAAAAAAAAAAGGGAAGTTCACTAACATTTGATTGTTGAAACACACTTTCGTTTCCACTTGTCAAACTTACACATCTCCTTGGTCAGCATGCTCATTCTTTCAATCAACTGTATCTGTCTATACCCAATTTTCTATCTAATTCAAGTCTGTGAATTATGTTAGTTTAAAAGATACTTAAAAGTTAGAAGTAGCAATGTTCTGACATGTAGAGTCCATGTAGGACCTCACCCTACTTCTTTTTAAACTCTCTTAAATTTTTAATTTAATGTTTTAGTTGTGTGTTTATTTAGCTTTACTTTTTATATGGGGATAATTTAGAAAAAAATAGCATGAGAAAGTTTAGATCAAAACATAGATACACTTTTCACTGCCAATTTACTCAAGAAACTGAACTGACCATGCATGAAAAATTGCAGTTGCTAAGGGGGACATTACAGTACCTACAAACTAGGACCAATGTTTAAATACAAATCTTTGATGTATGTAAGTATATAGAAAACTCCTTATGTAATCAACAGAAACTATATGTTGTTCATAAAGTTAGTAGTAGTAGCGGTAGGATATATGCCTACAAAGATTTGAACATGAAATTCTGAGGTCACCTTTCCATACATTCACTCAAAACATTCTTAAAATTAATTTAAAACTAATACAGTTAGATGAGTTGTTTGTCTTTTGCTTTTTCGCACTTGGATTAATTTAGGAAATCTTATCTTCGACATCTAAGGAGGATCACACACTGCAATCCCAATTGCTTGTACCTAGTAATGTGAAAGCGTATCGGCATATAAGAAAGTTAGCTATACGACAGTTTAGCTAACTGTCTGTTAATGACTGTTTGCATTATTTCCAAATGTCCTCAGCAAAACCTACGCAGCCAGTGCATAAAATTTGATCTGAATAACTGTAATAGATTCTGAGATGAGGGCTATACACAGTCTAACAAATTTACACACAGAACTGAACAGGAAGACCAGAATAGGAAGTATTCTGTCCACAAAATGCGAAAGACTAGAATAATAAATGCAGAACTGTATTTGAAGGCACATAAACTGTAGGCCTACTATAAATTACTGTAGTCTTCCTGTGCGTGTGCAAAAAGTAGCATACCCCAAGATAAAATCAGGCTAGGGATGAATTTACACTCCGAGGTCCTGGGAGCTGGACTGTGCCCAGGAGTACAGACATAGCTGTAACAGCTGTGGGATAGCTGCATGCGTACTCCCCAGCACTTCTACCTGCAGCGTTACTCACTTGGAAACCCTTTCAGTATTGTCACAGAAGAAGACATAAAACCCAGGCAAACTACTGTGAGACCTATCAGACGTTGAAGGATGAGGGTTTGGGGGAGAAGATGAATTATCCTTGTGTCCTTCCATTTATAGTGAACTCACTACTCCGGGAAGAATAGAGATGAAGTCTATATAAGGACCTCTGCAAGGGGAGTTTAGAGAAAAAAAGCAGTGATGCAAAGTTGCATTCTGGATTTTTCTAGTATATCTGTCTTGGAAGTTGTGTCTTTTTGCCTTATGAGACTGGGGAAAACAATAAAAAATGAAAACAATAGACATTGCCTCTTTTGGTCAGTCACAAATATCACAGAGAGAGAGTACTTGCCAGTTAAGTCATCCACAGTGGCAGGCAGAGTATTCTGTATTTAAATCTCATAAAATGGTCTGCTGAACTCTTATTGCTTGTGAATGGGAAACTGTTACTCCTCTCTACAACTAATTTGGTTAGATGTTAAGGGTTTGTTTTTTTTCTGAGCAAAGACAGCAATACAGCAGAGCTTTCAGGTAGTTCTGGGACCACTTCTTTTATACTTCCCCCCCCCCCCCCCCGCCCTTTTCTAACCCTGACTCTGCATATACTTTTTGTTTAAATCTGCATTACAGAAGTGCCAAAAGCTGAAACTCACCATGGGAGGCTGATTTTGCAGAAAGCAGCTAAAAGAGGTACTTTGTCACACTGAAAAACATTTCCATGTGGTTACATAGAAAATAAAGTCTACATGTTAAGACATCTTTTCATGTAGAAAAATTGACATTAATTTCACTTGGGTTTGGGTAACTTATTGTTTGCATTCCAATATTCAGGTCCAATCAAAATCAGAATTCAGCATAGTTAGATATTTCCCTTGTCTCACCGTGTTAATATCAGTGCTTGACAAAATTTATTTATTTCTCATCACCTCATCACGAGTCATAATCCCCTGTCTGACAGAAAAGAAGTTAAAATACAGAAAGACTGGATGTAACAAGGAACTTAACCTTATTTATAGGCATCTGGCCTCTGCAGAGAAATATGAAATACTGAAAGAATTGTTTAGGCTCTTTCTATAGTATGTAGGAAGAGCATGTGGTTTTAAGTAACAACTGCCATATTACAAACATTTAAACAGGGTATTGTTTAAATATAATTAGTTCTATGAAAAAGCCAATAAGCATGAGAATTGGCCTGAAATTTGATTGTTTTGTAGGTTGCTTATTGCCTACAGCACTGACTTTGATGCCTTTGTCTGTGTGGAGTTTGGAGAATGCAAAATTCCTTAATAGCTTTGCTGTTCAGTTTGCTTTTGTTCATTATGTAAGTACTAAGGATAGATAAATCCCCAAATCTTTTATGATATAGAAAATTAACAGTAAGGATTATTCTGCATTCCAATGTGAAGGCTTAAAGAAGGGGTTTGGAAGCTTTATTGCTGTGACTTCAGTGTTGCTTCATTAAAGTTCCATATTATTATGCAAAAAATAAGTTATTTTATTGTAATTAAAAGTTTGGTCAAGTCATAACAAGAGACATGTGAATACTTTTTCCCTGTAATTAATCAGGCTCCATGGTGGCCTATGTATTTGTAATTCTGTGAAGAATATTTTGTGAGGAAAAAAAAAAATCCCTGGAGAGTTAGAAGAAACAGACTTATATTATTTTACAGTTTGAAGATAAAAAGAGAATTCCATGTTTCTTTAAATCTTAAAGTACAATAAACTTGTTTTAAAGGAGAGTTCAGTTTGGTAGGCACCTTTATCATTAATCTTTGTGCACTTGTAAAAAATCTGCCAAATGTTTTAATAAGCTTATGGAAAGGTTTGGCTTCGTGTAGTATCAATTTCCACTTGTAAAGAGGATGATTAATTTGTGGGGGAAGTAGAGTAGGAAATGTTCAAAATAGTTATTTGCTCCAAAGCAGAAGTAATGCCTTTTGTGACTGGTTGGATTCCTTTCTAGTGAAACATTGCATGCCCCCAGGGCAGGGTGCAGACATCATCTTCTCTGAGGACACCTTAACAACCAACTAACTCAGATACAAAGATCTGGGAGAAAACTCCCTAATTCTGTCTAATGGCCAAGGATTTAATAGAGTGGTTCATTCTGCTAATGTAAATGTGGGAGGAAAATTGTTTCTTAAACAAACAAGCAAACTAGTGTTAAACTGTCATAGCCCAATAACACAGAGAGGAGCATCCTCGTATTCTTAGGAGTTCAGTTAAAAACCCTGAGAAAGAATGTTTGGGAAAAACTGCCTACTTAAGGGGGAAAAAAAAAAAAAGTCTGAAACTCCAAAAGGAAGTGATTTTCCTAACGGTTAACTTTACTGTAAGTCAGTCAACTGGACCACATAACAGAGCAATGCATTCATTCACAGTGTTGGGCACAGATGTTATAAGAATGTGTGAGTGTATCTTATAGAATTTTGTGTTGAGTTTGGTTTTTTGTTTTTTGTTTTTTTTTTTTTTTAAATATATCTGTTCTTCCAAATCTATTGATGTGCAGCAATTTTGAAAAGAAACAGATTGTTTAATGAAGGATAAAATAGTAAAGTCCTGTATTTGCAACTGCAAAGGAAACTCAAAACATGTTGTAAGATAGGAATAGTAAACTCAACCAGGGAGGAAACATGCTTGGAATTTTTAATATTAAAACCTCACACTTCATTTGTGGAGATGAATATTTTAATGGGATTGTATGCAAGGCTATTGTAAAAAATAAGATAATGAATGGATCATAAATTGAGTCACTTTGCATTGTTTATTAATTTATATAAATTTCAGACTGGTGTAACTACTGTATTTCATTATAGAAGCAATATAACTGATATATCTAGTAGTGCCCTCAGTTTTGTAATAGGTAAAATAGATTCGGAATACAGGAATATGAAATACTTATTCAAAAACAGATTACGCTTTACATGCTCTGAGTTTATATCTACTTAATTTAATTTGACTATCAAATTATAAAAAATGGAAAAGATAAACTACCCACAGTGATACCTAAGTCGTAAAAAAAAAAAGAAGAAACAAAGACTTATACATTTCTTTCCATTCTTATATTGTTGTCATGCTAATGGATATTTCAGAATTTCATCCAGCTTTCACTTTTATAGTGAAACCAAATATCAAAAAGTAACATGAATGTAAAACCTGATGGCACAGTGTCCTCTGAAGGCAAAATGGGCATAGATTTATATTTTAAAAACATTGATGTGCGATGAAACATGTAGTGCAATCAGTTTTGACTACTTTTCAAATGAATTTAAGTACATTCATGTTAAATTTAATTCTAATGATCTTTGGAACTGAAGGCACTGTTTGACAGATAACTCTTGAAGGTGAAGGTGTTGCTGAATTGTTATTGCTATTTCTTCTAAAACTGAATATTTCAAATCTTTTCAGTTAAATACTCACTGAATAAGACATAAACTCTTCATAACAAGCTTTGTAGACGATCTTTTTGTCTTTCTAAATTTAGTAAGCAGCTGTTTTATAACAGTTGATGATTAAAAATACAGTTATTCCATTACTACCATTCTTACATAGATATTTAGCTTTATTGTTCAATGATTTCATCGTAATTGTGCAGAATATGTTTTATTATTCAATTGAAAAGTAGCAGCAGAGGGTTATCACGTGAAGATACAAACATTTGCGATTTTTTTTTAATGGTAATTCTCAGAACATTTGTAAAGTGTTACATTTTTTCATCCCTTTTGTACATTAAGATATTCCTTCAGTTTCACAAGCAAGAGTAGAAATAAATGCCTAGGTATATATAAAATAATCTAGGATTTCCCCCATATAGGGAGACACAGGAGCACACATAACTGTAATATTTCCCAGCTACACATGTTCTCCCTGAAGTTAATCCAGTTAAGACTTTAAAGAGCTTTACAAAAGGCATAGCTTTTACTTAGCATACTGTAATATCATTTTATGGAGAATTAAATTAAGTGTTCATTTTCTGGAGAGGAGGTTGTCCTTGTTTCCAGATCTTCAGTGGGTTGCATTGCTTTTAAGAAATGTCTTTCTCTACACTGAGACTAAAGGAATTTCATTTCTTAAGTGAGGCAAGATGAATCTGGCCACATTACTGTACAGGTTTATGACATATTGTGGATATATTTCTGCTGAATACGTCTGCTATGAGAAGCCCCCAATTTGAAGTGAGGTGGGACAACAGGGTGACTAGCAGCAAAGCCTCACACAGGACATCCTGGATCCTACTGAGTAACAAAACAGAAAGATCCTATTACAACACACCAGATGTATGGCTTGGCTTGACAAAGCAAAATGTGTAAGCAGCTCACAAGAAACTGTAGAATTTATCAAGTATGACCATGTTTGCCCAAGAAAGAACTGTGAGAATGTTCTAAAGACAAGCTTAATTTAAGGCAAGTTACCAACCATGTATTCCAAGCCCTTCACAGCACTGGGCAACCAAAATTTAACAAAGTATGGATTTCTATGAAAATAAATCTCATAGGAAAAAATTAAATTTAAAGAATTATGTAGAAGTACTCACTTTAACAAAGTTGTGCTCTCAAATGTTCAGCATAAATAGTAAGTATATATAAGACACTGGAATCATCACCACAACCAATATTACTCTGTTATCCTGGACAATGAGAAATTCATGGTGTGGATCATTCAAAAAATTTGAGTGAGACTGTTTAGTTAAAGAATAAGTAGATTGATTGAAAGTGCATTTTATTCTGATATTAACCTCTCTTTGTTTTATACCTGAAGGTAGAACACGCATGCTAGAATATTCGCTCTCTTTTCTTTGCAGGCAGAGGTTGTAACATTGCCAGATCTCATTACAAGTAGGTTTTTTTCTTAATGCCTCCTTACCCAAATCCATATAATTAATAAGGATTTCCCCCTTGAATAAAATTAAATTTCTAGCTTTTACTGCAGCGGAGAAAAGCTTGAGAGCGTGTTTCACTGCATCTTCTTTTTTTTTTTTTTTTTTTTTTTTCCTAAAGTGTTTCCCACAGCTACAGTTATCTTTAAGCTGTTTCTTCATTCTGAGGGGTCTACCATCATTTTCAAATATGAAAAATTAGTATTACTTGGATGGAATGTGGTTTCACATAGGTGACAGATTTTTCTGATTGCTGTGAGGATAGGTTTAACTTTCTAGTTATATATACATGCACACACAGACACACAAGCATGTAAGAGGGCATATGGTTTGTGTGTGCATAAATATATTTATTTTCTGGAGGGTTAGAGGAATTAATTACATACTACTACGTAGCACATTTTAAACACATGGAGAAATTTATGTAAATTCATATAACTTCATTTAACTCCATGCAGACCTATTCATTAAAAGCAACAGAATCTGGCTCAGGAAAAGCATTTCAAACTATCGTATTAATGAAGACAGGAAAAAAGCTAGTGAGACCCTGATTGGTATCATAGAATACAATGCAAATTGGTCATGTTCCCTACTTTTTCATCCTACATAATATGATAGAATCATAGAATCATAGAATGATTTGGGTTGGAAGGGACCTCAAAGATCGTCTAGTTCCAACCCCCCTGCCATGGGCAGGGACACCCTCCACTAGACCACGTTGCCCAAAGCCCCATCCAACCTGGCCTTGAACACTTCCAGGGAGGGGGCCTCCACAACCTCTCTGGGCAACCTGTTCCAGAGTCTCACCCCCCTTACAGTAAAGAATTTCTTCTTTATATCTCATCTAAACCTATCCTCTTTCAGTTTAAAGCCATTTGCCCTGATCCTATCACTACAATCCCTGATAAGAGTCCCTCTCCAGATGTCCTGTAGGCCCCCTTCAGGTACTGGAAGGCTCATGGACAAGACGACTGGTTGAAACTCATTAGACTTTATTTATTATCAGAAATAGAGCATACAAGAACTGTCTGTGGGGTGGACAGGCATAGAAGTTCAGCAACATGCCAAATACTGTTAAATTAAAACAAATAAACAAAAAGACACCACCCTGCTGACCACTACCTATGAAATCCTGGGTAATAAAGCCTAGAAGGTATTATGCTTCAGCAAGTTCATTACTCTAGCTAGTCATGAAGGATTTCAATCCTACCCCTAGTGAGCTACATGTTATTGGATAAATAACATTTCACTTTTCTGTGAACAAAAGGATAGCTGCATCTTATGCTCATCTGCTATTATAGTTATGGCAAGAGGTAGGCCCCATAACTTTTAATATACATCACAATGTGTTTCAGGGTCCTAGGTCCTTCATTATTAGTATTAACATCTGCGCAGAGAGCCATATGGATCCCAAGCACAGCACAAACACAAGGTTTGTTTTTGTGAGACCAGCAGGAGTGAGCAGGTAGTCCACATCAATCACATCTGGGAAGACAGGAAAGGACCTCTAGGTCCCCACACAGAGCGCCTTTGAGGCCACCACTAGACAGGGATAAGACTGAAGGAGCACGCACCGCTGTGCAGTAACAAGTCTTATGGGATCTGCTGGTCAAATCCTCATACACTCGAGCTGTTTTACCATGGACAAATCAGATTCCAGTGGGTTGTTTGCCCTTGTCTAGACTACAGAATCCGCACACGCTATATCTGTATGGAGATAGCAAAGAGGAGAAGTAACAAGCTATTCTGCAGCTGGCAGATGGTCAAAAGAAAAACTGTCCTATGATTTTCCATCATGAAAAAATTGTCTAAAACATATAAAATTATCTGTAACAAAGATTCCTGAGACCTATTGTTACAGAAACAGGGGCTCACCATAACAGTTCAGAATTCTGTCCCACCTAGTGAGATATTCTGATCCTGAGAGTGACCACAGTCAGGTGCTTCAAGCAATGAGACAAAAAAGCTCTGTATCAATTGAAACAGAAGTAAACACTGATGTCTTACAAAACACAAATACTTCAGACATAAATCTGTAACCATGCATTGCTTTGCAAGAGTACCATTAAGATCACAGCCTGGTACATGAGTAGTGGTGAATTCTAAGGTAAATAGATAGAAAATATAATTTTTAATTTTTTTTCATTGTTTGTTTTCTAGACACGCTGTTAGAAAATGGTCTTGGTTCAGTCCTTTAAAAACAATTACTTGAGTATTTAAATAATGACATTGCAAACTTTATTTTGTGCTGTACCCAAAATATATGGAAAAGTGCTCATCTTTTCACTCTGAAAATATCTGTTAATCTTCCACTCTGCACATGACTTTTTTCCAATAATACCAAAGTAAACAAAATTCCAGCATTTGACTTTTTCTTTCTTTAATTTTTTTTTCTCTCTTTCTTTAACAGCCCATTATCTCTAAGTTACCTTATAGTTTTGGTGGATAATGAAACCAGCAATATTCTGTATTCCAAAAGACAAGCATTTGCATAACTGATTTCTTGAAACATGCTGAAACAATTGGCATTGTAAAATATTATGAGTGCTAAAAGTGCTTTTTTCATTAATCATTGTAAATGGTTCTGACATTTTTTAAGGGCCAATTTTATGTGGAAATTCTCCAAACCCTTTGGGTAAAATGATTTGCTATTTAAAACCTCTTAACATGGCATGGTGATACTACCTCAATTTGTTTCAAGATGGAATTATACAACCTTTTGAGGCAGAACAATAACCATATCTAAAGAAAGCATTTACTGATATCAGACATTTTTAGTTATATTTGTTATTAGTAATTAAAATTATGGTTGTGCTTTTCCTTGTAAAAGTACAATTTTTATGATAAAAATGAGCAAAGGATCAACCTTGCATTTCAAATATTTATTTTAACAACTTATTAATACATAATGGATTTTAACAACCCTGAGATGTTATATGGTTTTGTGAAAGGAAGATAGAGAAATTTTACTCACCTCCTTACTATCACAACAGTTTACTTTTTGAAAATTTCAGACTCATACATTCAATTTTTTTCTGTACCTTAACTTTCTTCCCAGAAAAAAACCCTATACCTTTCAATGTTGTTAATTTATAAAAAAAAAAAAAAAAAAATTGCTTGAAATAATTAGTTCACATTAATTAAATTTCCTGTGGGAATTATGTTTTGTTTTCTTCATTAAGTAGATTTTTTCATTTCTTTCAGAAAGGTAAGGGTAACTACACATCATATTTGCAAAATGTCCTGAATATTCTTTCAATCATTTCAACCCAGACAACTTCATGAATTTGTGCACTGAAAAAGTCTAAAATGTGCCTTCACTGTGATATTTCCCTCAGAGGCAGGTAAGCAGTAAAGGTCTGATCTTGTCTGATCATCCAGAAGCACCAACATAGGTGGCCTCATAGGACTAATAAGTACAGTATTTGAAAGGATTCAAGAGCATAAAGATAATAGTTTGTCTTCATCATGCTGCTTTCCTTACAGCACCCAGCGGTAAGCATTATCTGTATACTGCATTTCTCACTTCTGAGTGGCTTTTCTCCCTCAGGCTTCTGAAGTGAGGGGCTGGGGGTAAAGAGTGTATAACTTGAAGCAAGTGAGGAAAAAATCGGAAAACAGCAAGAGAACTTATCAGAATAGGTTCATGATCTATCTTCTTACTGAAGGAGCAGTAATCCTTTCCTTGACAATCTGACCTTTGTTTACGTTCTCAAAGTTTTCTGCCTACTCTTCAGACTCAGTTTTAGAAGACGTTGAAAACCACACCAGCTTGCTTCTGCAAGGCCTTATTCTCCTCTTCCTGCAGTCCTTGCTGATAGAATTCATTGTTTTATTGCAGCCATGTGACTCCAGGTTGTCTCTGTGTAAGTACAGTAAGTGTAAAAGGCAGACAATGTGAATTAGTTATTTTGCATTAAAAAATAGCTTTGGTAACAACTGATCAAGGTTAGGCTTTCATGAAAACTGACAGCTGAGAAAACCTTTTTTTGTTTGTAAATTTTTGGATGGTTTTCTTCTATGGTAGCTGTTCTCTTGCACACTTCAAGATTATTCATATTTCAGACTATTTCTGAGTATGTTGCTGTGCTGGTTTTGGCTGGGAGGGAGTTAGTTTTCTTCAGAATAGCTAGTATGGGGCTATGTTTTGGATTTGTGCTGAAAACAGTGTTGATAATACAGAGATATTTCCATTACTGCTGAGCAGTGCTTGCACAGAGCCAAGGCCTCTTCTGCTTCTCATACCACCCCACCAGCCAGTAGGCTGGGGGTGCACAAGGAGTTGGGAGGGGACACAGCTGGGACAGCTGACCCCAACTGACCAAAGGGATATTCCATACCATATAACGTCATTCTCAGCATACAAAGCTGGGAAGAGGGGCACATTTGGAGTCATTGCATTTGTCTTCCCAAGTAACCGTTACACATGATGGAGCCCTGCTTTCCTGGAGATGGCTGAACACCTGCCTGCCCATGGGAAGTGGTGAATGAATTCCTTGTTTCGCTTTGCTTGCGTGCATGGCTTTTGCTTTATCTTTTGAAATATCTTTATCTCAACCTATGAATTTTCTCATTTTTACTCTTCCAATTCTCTCCCCTGTCCCAGTGCAGGGGAGTGAGTGTCTTTTAAACCAGGACAGTTGCTTTCTCTGAAGACTTCTCTTTAATACAAGAATAAGCTGATGATGATTGCACTTCATTATTTGTCTGAATAGTAAAATTCTACGCTTCCCTATCTGTTTAAGATTATTATATTTTAGATGAATGTGATGACCGTTTAGCTATATTTAGTAGCTTAGGTTGGAATCAAAAAATCTCACTGTTTCTGAGGACACAATCACATAGTTATGAATACTCAGTAACGTAGTTATGAATACTCAGTAACACCAGGTTTACTGTAAAATCTCAAAAAAACCATGGAGAGTGAATAATGTTGATAGCTCCTTCCAAGGTCTGCCTCTCTTGCTGGCTACTGCCTTCAGCTGACACACCAGCCATTAATTTCAATAATCACCTACGCTCCAGCTGTTTGACTCAACCATTTTTGATAGCTCAGGATGGAACATGTCACCAGCCACAGTGGGCTGTGCCAGATCTCTAGAAACCACACTTCCCCAGACTTGCCTAGCAGGACACTTTTCCATGGATGTTTCTTTACTCATGGTAGTATGATAAATAGCAAGTGTATCATTCTGTACCAGTATCACATGGTGGGTTAAACTGTTCAGGAACTTGAAGCCAGAGAATTCAGCTATGTCTAAAATTTATGCATGTTTCAATCAACTCTTATTTCATTATGTTATGTGTTCTATATGGTTACTATCGTTAATATGATTCTATTATACGCTTTTGATTTCTAATTTGTACTTTGTCCTTAAAAGAAGTACGTAGAAAATTTTCAGTCACTGTTTGTTTCGTGTTTGGTTCATGCTATAGGCCTTTAAAAGACATACATAGACATTTAGGGGCCTTTAAAACCTCCTCTTCAAAACACCACTTGTCTTTCAATAAGCATACAGTTTTACTAGTACTTTGCTGAACATCAGAAACCTTACTTCAGTATCTACTTATCTGTCATATGATAAAGCTAATCTCATTTCAGCACAATTATAATATTTAGATTTCATGTTTTTGTGCTTACATATAAGTTACAATGGTGGAATATATGAATTGCGAACATCTCTTTTTAGTCTTATTTCTTTTAGCCTAAGGAAATGAAGTTTATGTGATTTTACTGTTCCTGGCTGGATACACAAAACACTCTGTCTGCCTTGCTTCATCTCAGTATCTTTTGAACTCTGGTCAATCTCAATCAGAATTGGTTGAAAAATCAAGACATCGTACAAATCAAGATGATCAAGATGTCACAGAGATCATAGACACCAAGATGTGCTTTCAAGCTTCTGAAAACAGCTAGCCAAATGAGAAGAAAATCTTACATACTGCCCTCATACACTAAGACTTCAGTGAATGTGTAAACCTAATTAGACTGTGGAGAAACAAGTTTTTAACTGGGTTTGTACCAGATACCAAAGAATCCAACCACGTGACAAAAAGCTATAGAAAATCAGACTTTGTCAGTTCCAGTGTGCTTGAAAGTTGCTTCTATAGAAATCCACCTGTAAGATGGTACCTTCAACATTCACCTACAGTTGGGATGGGTACTGCTGCAATAACATAACTAGTTTGTTTTCTCAGCTTTGCTGTATTACTTTGCCCAAAACTTTATCTCTAGAATCCTCACCTCTAGTATTCTTTTTTTTGTGTGTCCTGCTATATGCTTGTATTTGTGAAAAACTACATATATACAAGGATTTGATTCAATAAACAATCAAGACTTCAGATTCAGAAATGCTAAAGGTTTTTTAAGTGAGGGTCCAGGATAACTTTGAAAGACCTTTGTAACCCTGGCAGAATATCAGACAAAGAAAACCCCAAGTCTGAAACTCTGTATTGGCTGTGACTTGCTGGAGACAGCTGAGTTAGAGAACGAAGGTGGCTGTCTTCAGTCAAAGCAAGTTCTTCTGAACATGCAAGTTGGGGCAGACCCCGGAGGGATTTAGGAATATACAACTTTGGAAACAATGAGTTCGATCTAGTTGGCAATGAAGCTGACAGTTGCCATGACAGTTGGACAGAGGAGATGTTTTTCATGTTTGTTATTCACTTATACATATTTTACTCTCTAAGATATCTAAGATTATCTTTTTCAGTTTGGCATAAGAGAAGCATAAACTGATGCATGATATGCCAACTATTTCTAAAGTTTGAATGCCATGCTTTGCCTGTTTTTGTTTCACGAAAGTACCTGAAAATGAGAAGAAAACATGCTATCCTAACAACAGGTATCTGAACACAAAGAAATTCACAAAGATATCAGCCCTTTTCATGGTTCCTAGATAAAAGTGTCCTGTACTAATAAGGTGTGTTACTATTATGCTGGATCCACACAACTGGAAAAGCCACAAAATCGGGACAGAAACCTGGTAAGGGTCTTGATCATAAAGTGGAAAAAAAAAGAAAAGAAAAAGAGCAAAAGATAAAAGAAACCATACTTAAAATATATATTCCCAGAAGGGTTAGCATTTTATGCAGATTTTATATAAAACTGCTATTTCTGTTTGGTGTATTAAATTGCTCCAGAAACCCATCTGGAAAATAAGCCTATTTGCAACTAAAAATCAAATTTAATTTTAATATTTTTCTCTTTCAGGAAAGATCATTAAAGAAAATATTCATTTTCATATTCAGCTGTTATCTTTGTGTACTTACAGGTGTGGCCCTTCTAACTTTTATCCTCGTTGAAGTGGAATGTATCTTATACTTTTACAAACCCTGAGAAAACATCTTATGAAAGGTAGTTGCTCAAAAGTGCTTGATTACTAAGTTACATTAAAAGCAGATGTTTCAATGCAATTGATTAGGAAATAGCAATTAGATCACCCTCAGTGGGGTTCAAGTTAAGTAACATGTCAATAGTGTGGTTTACTTCTGAACCATGACAACTTCATGTCGATATAGGGAAAAAAAAACAATGCTGGGGAATTAATTACCTGGCTTATTTTAGCTATGTGCTTTAGGAAAGGCATAGCGCCTTAAAGAGTCAACATCAACATCAAAGAAAAATTTGGCTAGCTACACCAGCTGTATATTGCAAAAGTTTACATTTGATCAAACAAATACACTCTCTCACTAATGGCCCCTTTTTGAGCTGATACTGAACAGATAAGTGGATTATTCCATGCAGCTAAAAGAGAAAGGAAAAGACAAATGGGATCATGCCTAACTCTCTCAAATAATTTTAGGTGCAAGCATAGTGCTGCTATAGTGATTTTGAGGTTATGATCTCTATTCACCTTAAAAAGTAGAAAGATTGTACTGCAGCTCTGTGTCATGGATTGGTGTTTCCTACACTTGGTTTCTAACACTTTGCCGTGTCTCAGAACACCTACTGCGGAGTGCTACAATCACAGGTGATTTTCTTTCTCATGGAGGAGGTGTTAAAAGGAATGACATTATCCATGTCATGTCCTGGTATGGAGTCATGATATGACTGCAACATGCATCTTAAGCTGGGTGTGTAGATCCAGTTAAATGCATGCAGACTGTTACAATAAGAGATACCTTGCAAAGCAAAATATTCTGGTTTGACCTTATTGAAACATTTCCTGTTTTCTTACATGAAATTATATGTCATCAGATTCGAGACATTTCTGTTCAATCATTCAAGTTCTGTGAAACAGGATTTGTAAGAAAAAAAGCCTGAAGAATTAAAACATTTTCTGCTTTTTTTTTCTTTTGAATTTATAAGACCTCCATCTTCTGTAATTTTACAGCACAATTTTTTTCATAGAGCATATTACTAGGTTTAAAACAAAGAGAAAGAGAAACAGGGAGAGACAGAGAGAAAGAGGTGGAGAAATGTATTATTTATAGATCTGCTCAAAAAATATCTGGCTACTGAACAGCAGCTGGCACATAAAAAGTCACATACTTTTTTGCCAAAATGCATATGCCATATGGTTGCCAAAGACAAACCATCTGCAGTAGATGTCCTTTGGGTAGCTAATATCTTGTTTCCTGAATGACCAGTTTTATTGTGTCCAGAATAAAGAAGTGTATAGAAAGCAAATAATATGTTAAAATAAAGGAAGAGCGGCTTTCCACATTTGAAAACTGAAATTATGCACATAGAAAGAAAGATATTTACCAAAAAAAAAAAAAAAAAAAAGGACATCCTTTAATAATGTTTTCCTAAATACAGATTAAAATTCTAATGACATTTCTTTCTGGTAAAACTGTAAGCATTTTGACAGTAATCACCCACTTAAGTTATTTTAACTTTTCTAATGGAAAATGTTCTCATTGCCTTTGCAGAGATTACACAGTAGCTAAATACTAGGCCAGATTTTCATAGTATCATACAATCATAAAATGGTTTGCACTGGAAGTGACTTTTAAAGATTATCTAGTTCAAGCCCCCTGCCATGGGCAAGGACATCTTCCACTGCTGCTCAAAGCCCCATCCAACCTGACCTTGAACACTTCCAATGATGGGGCATCCACCACTTCTCTGGGCAACATGTTCCAGTGTCTCACCACCCTTATTGTAAAAAAATTCTTCCTTATGTTCTATCTAAAGCTAAATCTAACCTCTTTCAGTTTAAAACCAGTGACCCTTGTCCTATCATTACAGGCCTTGGTAAAGAGACTCTCTCCATCTTTCTTATCAACTCTCTTCATATATTGAAAGGCCTCAATGAGGTCTCTCCGAAGACATTGATTGATTCAGTATTTATGTGTTTTAATCTTAATTTTAATAAGACTGTTTTAGTCATCTCCAAATTGATGGTATATCCTGCAAATGGATTAAACATGCATATTGTAGAGCAATACCAAAGTTTTTATGAGTGAATTGGAACTAATTTACATAGAATCGTAGAATCATAGAATGGTTTGGGTTGGAAGGGACCGTAAAGATCATCTAGTTCCAACCCCCCTGCTGTGGGCAGGGACACCCTCCACTAGACCACGTTGCCCAAAGCCTCATCCAACCTATTATGTGGAAATTTGTTAATTAAAAAATTCATTTCAATAATTCCTTTTGATCACTGATCTTTTAGATATCATTGCTGTGTTATCATACTGGATATCTATTTCACAGCTTTAATCCAAATATAATTAAATTCTATGTCCTTACCAATAGCACTTGTTCATTGCAGTTTCACACTAGCTTGCAAGATTAAAGAGAGTCTGATATAATGACTTCAGACCCAGCACGCTTGCTTTCATTTATTACTGAAGCATGTAATTGTTCCAGATCACACAACTGGTTTACTTGCTTAAATTCATTCTGTATTTTAAGCATCTCTGTATTCTCATTGTTTGCATCTCCCTTCCTCTCTTCCAAGATTCATAGACAGTCATATTCAGCTTTTAAACACTTTCCTTACCCTTCTTTTCATATTAGTTTTCAAATCTCATCTACTTTTCCCCTCTAATTTACTCCATCAGCAGTGATTAATACTACATTTTTTCTATATTGCTCTTGGATTTAAAAAAACCAACCAAACAAACAAAAAACCAAACCACCACAACAAAAGAAAACCAAGCCAAACCCACAAACCCTCAAACCCTCAAAACAGTCTTACAAAGGAGTACATCAGAAAGCAGTGTCTATACTTTTTGCCTTTGTTGATTCATACTTGCGTATCTATACACACCCCCACAAACATGTTCTTTTATGTATATGTAATTCCAAAAATCTGTTGAAGGTCAGACACCCAAGATGATGGAAAACAATTTGAAAATGATGATTTTGTAAAACTATCTAGCTAAAAAGAGCATAATATCCACCTTGAAAGAAAAGCAAATAATCTTTCTTTTCTCTATGCAATAACAAAATCAGTGTTTGCTATATTTTTCCCCAGTTTTTCACTATCTGAAATACCTTTAAGGCTATATATGAATATATGATTTCCATTTCCACCATACTCTCAATTTTGTCAAGTGATCTCACAGCATTGAAAGAAGTGAGTTTGGATACTAAGAGAAAAAAAAAATTAATCACATTTCCTGTTTGAATCTGTAAGAAAATATGGTAATTAATTACATATAATTTATATAATTACAATTATTTAATTATACATTTATAATGATATATTCTTATATATATTTCAGAACAAATTGCTTGTGCATAGATAAAAACCAATGCTGTTGCACATATCCTTTTTCATTCTACCCCTTCTATAAATAAAACTCACAACGTAAAACCAACATCTTCGAACTTTGTACTTTGACTCTTTTGTACATATTCTGTTCAATGTTTGTAGAAAGTTTTTTGTACTCTCTAATGCCTGGTATTTGTATCAGGTGCTTCTTTGTTTGCAATCCCAAGTACAGCTACAGGCTTGAAGGAGAATGGATTGAGAGCAGCCCTGAGGAGAAGGACTTGGGGGTATTGATTGATGAAAAGCTCAACATGAGCCAGCAGTGTGAACTTGCAGCCCAGAAAGCCAACCATGTCCTGGGCTGCATCAAAAGAGGTGTAACCAGCAGGTCGAGGGAGGTGATCCTGCCCCTCTACTCGCTCTTGTGAGACCCCACCTGGAGTTCTGCGTCCAGCTCTGGGGGCCCCAGTACAGGAGAGACACGGAGCTGTTGGAGAGAGTCCAGAGGAGGGCCACAGAGCTGACCGGAGGGCTGTAGCACCTCTCCTATGAGGACAGGCTGAGAGAGTTGGGGTTGTTCAGCCTGGAGAAGAGAAGGCTCCGGGGAGATCTAATTGCGGCCTTTCAGTACCTGAAGGGGCCTACAGGAAAGATGGTGAGGGACTGTTTATCAGGGCCTGTTGCAATCAGACAAGGGGTAATGGGTTTAAACTAAAAGAGGGTAGATTTAGATTAGATATAAGGAAGAAATTCTTTCCTGTGAGGGTGGTAAGACACTGGAACAGGTTGCCCAGAGAGGTTGTGGAGGCCCCATCCCTGGAAGTGTTCAAGGCCAGGTTGGATGGGGCTTTGGGCAACGTGATCTAGTGGAGGGTGTCCCTGCCCATGGCAGGGAGGTTGGAACTAGGTGGTCTTTGGGGTCCCTTCCAACCCAAACCATTCTATGATTCTATGATATAAATCTTGCTTTTTTGACTATGACTTTAAATTATCTGAATAGTTACCAGAATTCAAGACCTGTAGTAGGTGGTGAAAACAGGCCACAGTATGGTTCAATTATCACATTACGTGGGGCTAGGAAGCAAACTTTTTATTTTTTGCTCCACATTTTTTAATCTGCTTTCTGTTACTAGAAACCTTCTAAAAGGTTGATATATTTCCTCTATAAAATGTCCATTTGTTAATTTATTTATTTTAAAAGTGAACAAGGAAAACTTCAGCCTTATCATATTTTCTTCAAAAAAAAAAAGAAGGAAAATGAGAATATAATGTGTGCACATATATTTTGAGATAACATCAGCAGTGTAAATCAAACATCAAGGTACCTAGATTACAGTGCTTCTGTGTTTCAGACAGATAGGAGCAAAACCCTAGGTCACATAGCTGAAAAGTTGTTCTTTGAACCAGCACTTTGTGACAGACAGGTAACACAAGGTTATGCGATATTTTTGAAATATATTGAGATCTTGGTAAAACCTGTTTTGTGTGAAGGCAGTCTCATTCAATGACCATGATTACAGCTTCAAGGAGGGAAAAAAACCACCCCATAAACAACTGTCAGAGATAATTCCACAAATATCTGAAGACAGTGCTAATACAACTTGCTTGGTAGTCACAGCTGGCAGTCATTTTGCTGACCGTTTCTTCTGAGCTCATAGGTAATGCACATTGCTGTTGGTTTATATGCCATGCAAAAATGTTTTTGAACTAATCTCCTTTAAACAGTAATAGAGAGCCTGGCTAAATCCATACCACTTGGAATTATTTGACTGCCACAAATGTTAAATCTTTCCTAAAATAAACAGTCATTATTTTCACTCAGAGATACCTTAATAATCATCACTGATATTTTACTGGAAAGCTGTGGTGGAAAATATTTGACTATGTCTATACTAGTAAATTAAATACACCGAAGAGTGTTCATGAGCACTGAAGCTGGTGAAGCAGAGTGGCCTCCGTCTGCTCCTTTTGCTTTTGGCATAAGGTTACCGCATGAGAACTGCCTACGTTAAACAGTCCCTGGAAAATTCAACCTCCCAGGTCGTGCCCAGAAACTGCTAGGGACAATGCTATTAGCCATAAGATAAAATATGTTTGAGGCTGTTCTAACACAGTAATAGTATATGGAGTTGTATTTCAGTGCCCAGGAATGGTTCTGAGCGCTGTGTGTTGTATTGTTAAAGGCACAGACTCTGGTGCTTCCCATAAGATCCCATTTAAATAAGTAATATGCTGTGAATAGTATCTTCTCCGGAAAAAAAACCCACTGTGTCTTTGTTTAAACACTGACTGTGTTTTGTTGGATTTAATTCCCTCTGATGGCTAAAAGTCTTTACCTTTTTATTTTGTTTTATTTTATTTGTTTCTCCTTCAGTATGACTCCCTGTTCTATAGCAAATAAATGAAGCTGAAAAGAGAAAAAAAAATAACTCTACATAAGGATTTCATAGATGAGTTTTTTTTAATTTGTTTTTCAACTCACTCATTTTCTAGTAAATATCACCACATAATGGCACAGATTCTTCAGTGGTTAGTAAAATAAATTAACAGAATATATAACCCCCCCAGACTTCAGAGATCAAATAACCACAAAAGGGGCACATTTTTATTATTACCGCAGAATTTGCTTCCAGTGACACAGTACATTGGTTCCCACAGATGTCACAGCTTAATTTTTGCTTAAAAATGGAAAAATAGCCCCTTAGCAGTCATTATACAATTAAAAGTAAAAATTAAAAAAAAAAAGAAAAAAGAAAAAAAAGGAATATCCACTCATTTCTAGATTCTGATACTCTTTTATGCTCAGGAGATTACATTATTCTTATTGATCCTGATGTGAACATTTTAGATGAGGGAAAACAGAATCATAGAATCATAGAAAAGTTTGTGTTGTAAAAGACCTTTAAGATTGTCAAGTCCAACCGTTAACCCCCAGTGCCAAGTCCAACCACGAAACCATGTCCCTGCGTGCCACATCTACATGTCTTTGAAATACCTCTGGGGAGGTGACTCAACCACTTCCCTGGGCAGCCTGTGCCAATGATTGACAACCCTTTCAGTGAAGAAATTTTTCCTAGCATTGAATCTAAACCTCACCTGGCACAACTTGAGGCCATTTCCTCTTGTCCTATTACTTGTTACTTGGGAGAAGAGACCAACACCCACCTGGCTACAACCTCCTTTCAGGTAGTTGTAGAGAGTGATAAGTTCTCCCCTCAGCCTCCTTTTCTCCAGGCTAAACAACCCCGGTTCCCTCAGCCACTGCTCCTCCTAAGACTTGTGCTCTAGACCCTTCACCAGCTTCGTTGCCCTTCTTTGGACACACTCCAGCACCTCAATGTCCTTCTTGTAGTGAGGGGCCCAAAACTGAACACAGGACTTGAGGTGTGGCCTCACCAATGCTGAGTACAATCTGGCTGCTTGGAAAATCAAGAGAAGCAAATAGTACTGCACATGAAGAGTACAAGCACATCTACTGGCTTTGAAAAAATAGTAGGAGCAGAAGGAAAGTGAAGAGTGAGAAAGATATATATATTTATATAAGGTATAATTGTAACATAAGGTAGTGTTGTACAATTTGTAAACATGAAAAAACTATGCCACTTTCTAGAAGTATTCCAGGGAGATAAAAGTGAATAAACAAGTTAGGATAAAAGATGTGTTTTTAAAGGTGAGGTGTAAAGATGTATTGGGGTAGTTTCAGTGTGAGATCTTTCATCACAGTAGATGTAATCCACAGCTAATGGAAGAAAGGGAGGAAGGAGAGGAAGAGGAAGGAAGAAAATATATATCTAATGTTCCTGAATTATTTACAAGGAACCTACTTTCTCAATTCTCTCATTAGAAAGGAACAAACTACAGAAAAGAAATGTTAAAAAATAGGCACTCAGAATAATCACCTTACAGACACATGCACACCTATGTTCACTGTGTCATTTAGATAAAGTTGTAATTTTTTTTAACATTTAAATATCAAGCCACTTTAAAAATTATTTAGATACATTAGTAAAATAGTAAACATACACACTTTATTTAGAACAAATGTCAAATTACCAGTTGTTCTTTTGAAACAGATAAAGCATTTTCTTGTTGAACTTTAAAGGTACATCTTTCCATTATCCAAATCAGTTCAAAGCAGAAGTATTGCTCACAGATGATCGAACAATCAGTACAAGAAAATGTACTTTAATATCTGTGTCAAAACACAGATGGTTTCCATGTACAATTAAAGCTTTTTAGAGATAAAATGAGTCTCTTTAGGTTTGACTTTAAAAAGTTATTTACTTTGGTGACATTTCAAGCATCATTCAAAGTTTTACTAAAATGCACTTTGAAGTAGATTAAAAACAAGGCATTTTAATTTCTAAGTTACACCAGACCATTCATGTATGCTTGGTATGTAAAATTAAATGCATTTTAAAGGTAAAACTAATGACTCCTTAGTGCCACTATCTATATTCTGTTTATTTTCTGATAAGAGCAGATCCTATTGTCATCAGAAAGGCAGGAAATCAGTTCACATGATGCACATGCAGACAGATCCAGATGGCAGAATCATAGAATCATAGAAAATAGAATCAGAGAATGGTTTGGGTTGAAAGGGATCTTAAAGATAGAATCATAGAATCATAGAATCATTTTGGTTGTAAAAGACCTTTAAGATAATCAAGTCCAACCATTAACCTAGCACTGCCAAGTCTAACCACTAAACGTTGTCCCTAAGAACCACATCTACATGTCTTTGAAATACCTCCAGGCATGGTGATTCAACCACTTCCCTGGGAAGCCTGCTCCAATGCTTGAGAAGCCTTTCCTTGAAGAAATTCTTTCCTGATATTAAATCTAAGCCTCCCCTGGTGCAACTTGAGGCTATTTCCTCTTGTCCTATTGCTTGTTTAATGGGAGAAGAGACCGAAATCCACCTTGCTACAATGTCCTTTTAGGGATCCCCAGTACAAGAAAGACATCAAGCTGTTGGAATGAGTCCAGAGGAGGGCCACGAAGCTGATCAGAGTGCTGGAGCACCTCTCCTATGAGGACAGGCTGAGAGAGTTGGGGTTGTTCAGCCTGGAGAAGAGAAGGCTCCAGAGAGACCTTATAGCAGCCTTCCGGTACCCGAAGGGGGACTACAAGAAATCTGAAGAGGGACTGTTTAGAAGGGCATGTAGTGATAGGACAAAGGGTAATGGTTTTAAACTAAAAGAGGGTCGATTTAGATTAGATATAAGGAAGAAATTCTTTACTGTGAGGGTGGTGAGACACTGGAATAGATTGCCTAGAGAGGTTGTGGATGCCCCATCCCTGGAAGTGTTCAAGGCCAGTTTGGATGGGGCTTTGGGTAAGCTGGTCTAGTGGAGGGTGTCCCTGCCCATGGCAGGGGGGTTGGAACTAGATGGTCTTTGAGGTCCCTTCCAACCCAAACCATTCTATGATTCTATGATTCTATGATACTTCACCAGCTTTGTTGCCCTTCTTTGAATACGCTCCAGCACCTCAATGCCTTTCTTGTAGTGAGGGGCCCAAAACTGAACACAGTACTCGAGGTGCAGACTCACCAGTGCTGAGGACAGGGGGACAATCACTTCCCTAGTCCTGCTGACCACACTATTTCTGATATAAGCCAGGATGCTGTTGGCCTTCTTGGCCATCTGGGAACATGGCTGGCTCATTCAGTCGGTTATCAACCAATACCTCCATGTCCTTTTCCGCTGGGCAGCTTTCCATCCACTCTTCCCCAAGCCTGTAATGTTACATGGGATTGTTGTGACTCAAGTTCAGGACCCAGCACTGAGCCTTCCTGAACCTAATACAGTTGGCCTTGGTCCATCAATTCAACCTGTCCAGATGCCTCTGTAGAGCCTTCCTACCCTCCAGTAGATTAACACTCCCATCCGACTTGGTGTCATCTGCTGGGAATGCACTCAATCCCCTCGTCCAGATCATTAATAAAGACATTAAAGAGAACTTGCCCTAGTACTGAGCCCTGGAGAACACCACTTGTGACCAGCCACCAAGTGGATTTAACTCCATTTCCTCATCCTTTGTTACTATGTTCCGCCCCCCCCATCCAAAAAAGGATGGAGATTCTCCTTAGTCCTCCTTTCATTGTTCATGTATTTATACAAGCATTTTTAATTGCTTTAATGGCAGTAACCAGGTTAAGTTGTAGCTGAGCTTTGGCTCTTCTGATTTTGTCCCTGAATAACCTCATGACATCCTTGTAGTCCTCCTGAGTTGCCTCTCCCTTCTTCCAAAGGTCAAAAACTCTCCTTTTTTTCCTGAGTTCCAGCCAAAGCTCTCTGTTCAGCCAGGCTGGTCTTCTTTCCCACTGGCTCATCTTTTGGCACACATTGTGATGGCCTGCTCCTGCACCTTTAAGATTTCCTTGAAGAATGTCCAGCCTTCCTGGACTCCCTTGCCCTTCAGGACTGCCTCCCAAAGGACTCTGACAACCAGTGTCCTAAACAGGTCAAAGTCTTCCCTCCAGAAGTCCAAGCTAGCAGTTCTACTGACCCCCCTCCTTACTTCTCTGAGAATCTAAAACTCTATCATTTCATCATTGCTATGCCCAAGAGGGTCTCCAACTGTCACATCACCCACAAATCCTTTGTTCACAAACAACAGGTCTAGCTGGGCACCTTCCCTACTCGGCTCACTCACCAGCTGTGTCAGAAAGTTCTCACACACACTCCAAGAACCTCCTGGACTGTTTCCTCTCTGCTGTACTGTATTTCCAGCAGACACCTGGTAAGCTGAAATCCCCCACAAGAACAAGGGCTAGCAATTGTGAGTCTTCTCCCAGTTGCTTATAGAATATTTCTTCTGCCTCTTCATCCTGGTTGGGTGGTCTATAACAGACTCCCACCATGATATCTGCCTTATTGGCCTTCCCCCTGATCCTTACCCATAGGCACTCAACCCTGTCATCACCAATACTAAGCTCCAAACAATCAAAACCGTCCTTAACGCACAGGGCTACCCCACTGCCTCTCCTTCATTGCCTATCCCTCCTGAAGAATTTGTAGCTGTCCATTGCAGCAGCCAACAGTGCGAGTCATCCCACTATGTTTCTGTGATGGCAACTATATGATAGTTTCCTGCTGCACAATGGCTTCCAGCTCCTCCTGTTTGTTGCCCAGGCTGCATGCATTGGTGTAGATGCACTTTAGCTGGGCTACTGATCCCATCACCTGTTTGAGGGGAGAAGCTTAATTCCTACCTGACCTTCCGTGGTTTCAAAATTATCAATAACCATTGTGTCTTTGCTGTTGCATGGATCTCCATCTCTTACCTTCACTGAGATGGCAGATCAAAGGACCTCACTAGCACATCATCCCACAAACATTGGCATGATGTTTCCAGGCTTATCTCTAGTGAGCCTGCTTTTACCCCTTTCTCCCTTCAAATCTAGTTTAAAGCTCTTTCGATGAGCCCTGCTGACTCCTGTGCAAAAGTTCTTTTCCCTCTTTGAGACAGGTGCACCCCATCTGTCACCAACAGGCCTTGTGTCATGTAGACCAACCCATGATCAAAAATCCCAAAATTCTGCCGGTGACACCAGGCTTGGAGACAGGTTGTGTTGGGTTTGCGTGGCAAGGTTTTGGTAGCGGGGGGGCTACAGGGGTGGCTTCTGTGAGAAGCTGCTAGAAGCTCCCCCTGTGTCTGACAGAGCCAGTGCAAGCCGGCTCTAAGACAGGCCCGCCTCTGGCCAAGGCCAAGCCAATCAGCGCCTCTGTGATAACATATTTAAGAAGGGAAAACAGTTAAAGAGAGAGAGCTTTTGCAGCTGGAGAGAGGAGTGAGAAGATGTAAGAAACTCTGCAGACACCAAGGTCAGTGCAGATGGAGGGGGAGGAGGTGCTCCAGGCGCCGGAGCAGAGATCCCCCTGCAGCCCGTGGTGAAGGCCATGGTGAAGCAGGCTGTCCCCCTGCAGCCCATGGAGGAAGGATGAGGGGGTGTAGAGATTCCACCTGCAGCCCGTGGAGGACCCCATGCCGGAGCAGGTGGAGGCACCTGAAGGAGGCTGTGGCCCATGGGAAGCCCACCCTGGAGCAAGTTCCTGGCCGGACCGGTGGACCCGTGAAGAGGGGAGCCCACACCAGGGCAGGTTTGCTGGCAGGACTTGTGACCTCATGGGGGACCCTATGCTGGAGCAGTTTGCTCCTGAAGGTCTGCACCCCGTGAGAGGGACTCCATGCTGGAGCAGGGGAACGATGAGAGGAGTCCTCCCCCTGAGGATGAAGAAGCGGCAGAAACACCGTGTGATGAACTGACCGTAACCCCCATTCCCCGTCCCCCTGTGCTGCTGAGGGGGGCGGAGGTTGAAGCCGGGAGTGAAGTTGAGCCCGGGAAGATGGGAGGGGTGGGGGGAGGTGTTTTAAGAGTTGATTTTATTTCTCATTCCTCTACTCTGTTTTGCCTAGTAATAAACTAGATGAATTTCCTCTCTAAGTTCAGTCTGTTTTGTTCGTGACAACAATTAGTGAGTGATCTCTCCCTGTCCTTATCTCGACCCACAAGCTTTTCGTTATGCCTTTTCTCCCCTGTCTAGTGAATGAGGGGAGTGAGAGAGCGGCTCTGGTGGGCACCTGGCACCACACAGGTATTGATCTTCTGGCTCCTCCTGTTTCTCCCCTCATCATTCCTTGCAGCTGGAGGGATAGAGGACAACACAATATCCCGTCTTTTTTTTTTTCTTTATAGAAGTGTTTTTGGTGCAGGGCATAGGCCAACTTAACCTCTGCAACATCTCCAAGCTAGATGACCTATCATCCTCGTTAATGTTCTAGCACTGTGCTAGAGTGCTCTGTGCTGCAGATCGTGCCAGCAGTGAAGCTGCCCACTTCGACAACATCTAGTTCCAACCCCTCTGCCATGCAAAGGGACACCTTCTACCAGGTTGCCCACAGCGCCATCCAACCTGGCCTTGAACACTTCCAGGGATGGGGCATCCACAACCTCTCTGGGCAATCTATTCCAGTGTCTCACCACCCTCACAGTAAAGAATTTCTTCCTAACATCTAATCTAAATCGACCCTCTTTTAGTTTAAAACCGTTACCCTTTGTCCTATCACTACATACCCTCATAAACAGTCCCTCTCCAGCTTTCTTGTAGTCCCCCTTCAGGTACTGGAAGGCTGCTATAAGGTCTCTCTGGAGCCTTCTCTTCTCCAGGCTGAACAACCCCAACTCTCTCAGCCTGTCCTCATAGGAGAGGTGCTCCAGCACTCTGATCAGCTTCGTGGCCCTCCTCTGGACTTGCTCCAACAGCTCCATGTCTCTCCTGTACTGGGGCCCCCAGAGCTGGATGCAGTACTCCAGGTGGGGTCTCACAAGAGCGGAGTAGAGGGGCAGAATCATCTCTCTCGACCTGCTGGTCACCCCTCTTTTGATGCAGCCCAGGATGTGGTTGGCTTTCTGGGCTGCAAGGGCACATTGCCAGCTCATGCTGAGCTTCTCATCAATCAATACCCCCAAGTCCTTCTCCTCGGGGCTGCTTTCAATCCATTCCTCGCCCAGGCTATAGTTGTGCTTGGGATTGCGCTGACCCACATGGAGGACCTTGCCCTTGGCCTTGTTGAACTTCATGCGGTTCGCACGGGCCCACCTTTCCAGCTTGTCGAGGTCCCTCTGGATGGCATCCCTTCCCTGCAGTGTTTTGACTGCACTATACAGCTTGGTGTCGTCAGCAAACTTGCTGAGGGTGCACTCGATCCCACTGTCCATGTCACTGACAAATTCCTTAACCGTCAAATGGTCCATCCATCAAATCCATGTGTCTCCGATTTCGAGACAAGGATGTCATGTGGAACAGTGTCAAATGGTTTGCATAAGTCCAGGTAGATGATGTCAGTTGCTCTTCCCTTATCCACCAGCACTGTGACCCCATCATAGAAGGCCACCAAGTTTGTCAGGCACGATTTGCCCTTCGTGAAGTCGTGTTGGCTGTCACCAGTCACGTCCTTATTTTCCATGTGCCGGAGCAAAGTCTCCAGCAGGATCTGCTCCATCATCTTGCTGGCCACAGAGGTGAGAGTGACTGTCCCCTAGTTCATCAGGCCTTCCTTTTTTCGTTTCTTAAAAATGGAGTTTATGTTTCCCCCTTTCCAGTCAGTGGGAACTTCACCTGCCTGCCACAACTTCTGAAATACGATGGATAGTGGCTTAGCAACTTTATCCACCAGTTCCCTCAGGACCTGCGGATGCATCTCATCAGGTCTCATGGACTTGTGTACTTTCAGGTTCCTTAGATGGCTGTGAACCTGAACTTCTCCTACTGTGGGCAGTTCTTCATTCTCCCAGTGAATGGTCAGAGTACCTTCTTTGACTTGAATGGTGCAGCTAGAGCACTTGACGGTGAAGACTGAGGCAAAGAAGTCATTGAGTATCAGCCTTCTCTATATCCCGGGTAAGCAGGTCTCCCGTTTCCTTGTGAAGAGGACCCACACTTTCCCTAGTCTTCCTTTTATTGCTGGTGTACCTACAGAAGCCTTTCTTATTGCTCATGATGTCCCTGGCCAGATTTAATTCTATCAGGCCTTTAGCTTTCCTAATCTGATCCTTGTTGCATTTTTTAAACAATTTCCAGAAGTCTCTTATTTATTCCAGTATTTATCATTCCTCTGTGTAGCACAGACACCATAATTCCCTGCTACTATATGCACGCTGTTTTAAGATTGTTTTCTTCAAACTCCCTCTTACCTTAAGGTTCAATAGCAAATATTTATGTCTTTTCCATTTTGTCATTACTAAAAATGACTAAGAAATATTTCACAGCTACTTTTTGAATCTTCAGATGGGTTGTTTGAGAATGACTGCTATTACCACACCTGTTTTTCTATTAATTTAAAAAATGTCTGGGGTATTCACAGTCAAACTCTGGAAATCTTTTCATCTAACATCACATACACGAACTCATATTTACTGTCACTTAGAGTATGACTTCTGAATTGTTCTGTTTATGTTTTGCTCCCTGAGTCTTCACTGTTAACCCCTATAGTGGAGCTGGTCTTGCACAAATATAACCATGGGTTAATTTAGTTCTTTTGCAGTCAGTACCTACATAGATGTCAGTATAGTAATACATTTGAACTGTTGTGGGAAGGATCAAGATACTATTACATGGTTGGCATAATCAAATGGTTTGTAATAAAAAAAATTGCATTGCAGACTGCTCCAACATGTGTTTTTTATTTTCTAATGAGGCGCTCATTTGGATGGCAAACGCATGCTTATATCATGGAAATTTTTACTCTTATTAGCTAAGCCTCTCTGAAGTCATTTCAAGGCATATGTATTTGAACTGTTTTATTTCCTTCTCTTTGAACACTTTTCAGAACATTGGACTTTTAAAACTATATTTAGAATCAGAAAGACTGATTTAGAACAGAAATACTCTTTTAATGATTAAAATTTGAAATTTCATTACATATCACAGGTGAAATTTCTCTTTATCTGGAAAGAAGATTTTTTATGAAAACACTCTTAAAGCAGCAAAATCACATTTGGGCATATTCTCAACACTAGAGTTAGACAGCAACTTCAACACTTTGTATTATTTAATCCAAAAACTTTAAATAATTAATGGAAAATCTAGGGAACTTAAGGTTCTATAGCACAGATTTTGGCTGGTTTGAGAGCAAAATTCTATTGTTCTCCCACTTGGCACAGCGTAGCATAACAAGCAGTACTTCTATATCTAAGTAAGAAAACTGCGTAATGAAAAAAATCTGCCTTCCCTTTCTGAGTCCACTTTTATTTTTTTCCTGAAACTTGTGTCTGGTATTTCCTTACCAGCATTAAACTTGTGCTTGAGCTTTACTTATCCCTGTAGGAGGAGATAGGATCTGGTTTTAGGCTCTCCAAAAGTTTATCATTACAGGATCCAGGAAGCAACAGTATGAACTGCTTTGGTGACAAGACCTGCTATTAGGTCTCTCCAAGCTGGCTTCTGTTGAGAGCCCTGTTAATCTTCCCTCATGTTCCATACGAGTGTTCACGTTTATTCATATTGAGATACCTATAGGATCATGATGCTAGAAGTTTAAGTTATTCAACATATATTCCTTTACAGATTTAATTGATTGCATAATATAATGAGCTACTTCACACAGAACAAATGAAATTGATTCATACATGCATATATATTTACAGCATCATAGGACTAAATGTACTAATAATGTATGCCATCAGAAAGAGGGCTTTTAAAGTTATAAAATAACATCAATATTAAAAAAGTATTATCTTTGCAACTGTTAGAATAACTGACTCTAGCAAAGTGATTGTAAGGTGAAGATGCTGTGAGAGGCCAACTCTTTTTGGAGTTCCACACACTGAAGCACACACCAACGATATACTTGTTTTGTACATTTACTCCTAAATATTTGATCTCCTCTATGAGGTAAGACTGCATGTTAGACTATACATTTTATTTTACCATTCAATATTTACAAAACCATTTCCACCAAAAATAATCTAGGCAAATTAAATATGATATATAATCAGAATGTAATACCATATTAACTGTCAGATCATATGTCACAGAAATTAATGACCTTATTCACACACCCGCATATACCTCCATAAGAAAGAAAATAAGAAAGAAAATCTTACCTGGCCTTTATACTGCCTACAGCTAAGGTGAACATCAATATTTACTAGTCTGAAAAGTAAACTCACACTAGGGCTTTCAGTATTTGCCACAAAGGATCTTTAGTATCACCAAGTTATGAAACCATTAATGAAACTCTCTGAACTGCCTAGCTAACAATCAAATACAGAACAGTTGAGACTTGTTTTATTTTGGTGTCACTGTAGAACAAAAGCTTTACTTTCTCACACACACCCCAAAATAATTTATGAGATATGTGTCATAGTTTTTATTTTAGTTTCAAAGATCAGCCTTTGAAGTCAATTGCATAGGAAGAAACTCATATCCTTTTTCTTTATCACTATCAGTCTTTTTTTAGTTATCTTTAATAGTGACAGAAAGTACAGTTCATTGTGTCCCTGACCGGAACTTGTCTTCTGATGTGGTATTTAAACTATTTTTACTTCTCAAATTAAAAAGGAGGAAGATTTTAATTCTGACAGTGGCATGGAAGTGGGAGAGACAGTTACTGTTTCAGGCCTGGAGGGACCTCTCTGAACTGTAGTCAAGAAAAGAATAGGCCTTTTCATGGTCTTCTTTTAAACCGTAAAACTGTTATTTTAAAATCTACAGTACAGCTTGTTTTCCAGGCGACACTTTGATGCCATGCACTACCATTTGCTAGTTGATAGCAAACGCTATCAACTGGCACATTTACCTTCAGTACTCTGAATAATGAACTGGATATACAGCCAGTTATTCATTCAAAATATAAACAAGTGTATCCATTACTTGACTGACTTCTCACTCCACCGTTTGAGCCAGAATTTCAACTAATTTAATGGAAGACATCCATGAAAGAAAAAGAGATTCCTCTTATTTTCCTAACTGAAAGTCTAACTGATGGAATGAGTTCCTAAAGCATCAGGGATACACAAGGAATGTATTGGCCTGTCCATGCCTGAACTAAAATCTGCTTGAGATTTTCTTGGGTGGAGACTAAAGTATTTCATACCTTCAGTGAATTTGCTGAAGGAGATTAGTAGCACACATCTTCACTGGTAGGCTATAGACAGGAACAATGATGCTGCTTTTACTCTTAATGATTAGAAACTCAGTTTGCTTGGGCTTTGCGCAGGGATCAATTCTCTAACCTAAAATGCTGCTGAATATCACTAGCACAACATTTGAACAGGATATAATCAATAGTAGTTTAACAATATGATCACCAAAAAAAGTTCTATGTGTGGTAAACAAGTGAACTAGACTGAAGTATATACAACTTTTATAGATCACTGACTGCCAAAACCAACTATATAAGCATGTTTTACAATACTTATGTCTCAAGTTTTGATTATGAAGGTAAAAATGGCACATGTTACTACTAAGGTATTAGTTAATATTTAGATATAAGGCAGAAATTCTTGACTATGAGAGTGGTGAGGAACTGGAACAGGTTGCCCAGAGAGGTTGTGGAGGCCCCCTCCCTGGAAGTGTTCAAGGCCAGGTTAGATGGGGCTTTGGGCAACGTGGTCTAGTGGAGGGTGTCCCTGCCCATGGCAGGGGGGTTGGAACTAGATGATATTTAAGGTCCCTTCTAACCCAAACCATTCTATGAGTCTATGATTAATAATCTATGTTATAGAAAAATATTATGTCTTTTAAAGCCTTCCCTAATGTCTGGGAAATTCATAAGTGGAAAGAGAGTGTAAGATCCTATGCAAAATAATCTGTGATTATTCCACTGAAGTTCTCTCATTTAGCAGTTATATGCTCCATTGCCTTCCCTCTCACATAGTCAACTACATACATAAAAGCTGAATACGGTTAAGTATGAACCTTTGTAACTTTAACTGAAGGATTTAGTCAATATTTGCACAACAAAGGAAGAGGATACCATTACACTAAATTTGCACAGTCGAGGTATCATACGGTCAGAGCTAGGGATTCCCATGAAAAGAATCTTTCATACACACTATGCATACCTGACCTAGAGATCTTTAATATGGATTCCTAGTTACAATACTGTTCTGATGGGTAAGTTCAAAACAATGAGGTACTAAAACTTCTGCAGCAGGCAGACTAATGCAGACCTAAATTTCAGTTTACGAGCTGTACTTTCATTTCAGCAAGGAATCTTAAAAAAACCCAGAAGTTTATTATTACTATATTGTAATTTAAATGTTTTTTACACAGGAATTATGACCAAAATCAGCTATGAAACCAGTGTTCTTTTCTCAGCATAGCAGTTTATTAACCAGAGATATGATTGTCACCTTATTAATAGAAATTGCTTTAAAGTTATTATTGTGCTGACATTTTTTTAATGGTAACCTCTAAAATAGTAATAATAAAAAAAAGATGAAAAAATTGCAGAAATTTTTTTTAAAGAAAACCTTGAATTTCTTTATTTGCTATATCTTTTTTGCAAGAATACTTTTCGTCTTTTACCTATTTCCTCCCTCATTATATCATACCTACTTTCCTTAAGTTCATATCTTTCCACCTTGTGTAAGAATAAAATCATTGTCCTAAACCCACATGCCTTTCTGCATTATTCTGTGTGGTGTATATTTTGAATTATAAATCACTAATCATTATTATAGGGTGCTCAAGTCTTGTAATAATAGTCACTAGAGCAGGATGATTCATAGAAAAGATCAAAAGGCAATTATTTCTGTTTGATTGCAATCATTTGATATATTTGACAGTTAGTTTTCTTACATCTTCTTTCCCTCTTGCCTGATAGTATAAATATATTTCTTCTTGTCGAATAGAAAAGGCACTATGGTGATATCTTTACACCTGGCAAAGAACTTTAAAGTAGTCACTGTCCAAAGTCATAGCAACAAAGAGCAGCCCATCTGAGAACCTCTAGGCTCAGAATTAACTTCATCAAAAGGGTCTCAATTACACTTGAGGTGTTCTTAGTATTAGTAGAGAATTATCATTTTGGATTCAGATCCATAGACTTGGTGAAAATGCACAGAAATAATCAGACTTAAATCATTTGCAAGGAAAGTACCATTTCTCTGAAAGGAATAAAGTCAGCAAGAAATTAAATATAATATATGCTGTATGTCTCTCGTACAACTATAAAAAGGAAAATAAAGAGTGATTTATTTTTCAGAAGCAGAAAAAATATGCAGAAAAAGCAAATTCATTTTTATTTCAATGATTTTGTCTTTCCTTTGGCTTCCATTGTATCCCCTGAAGGGATTTAGCAGACGTTGAGAAAGTACCTTCCAGGGCCTGTCACATCCCGAACATACTAAAAGAAGAAGCATTCACATTGACCCTGATTTCCATAGGAAATAAAATCAGACTCTCAATATTCAACCATAAAAAAAAAATATATGATTTGAGGAAAATAATTTTTCTGTAAGTGTTCTCCAGAGAACCTCTGCAGGCTTCAATGGCTGAGCTCTCATGAAGCCTAATTCTAATTCAGCTGCATAAAATCTCACCTCACTGGCCCTGTAGACACATAACACAGGCTTGTTTTTAAAGACCGCTGATCCATAAAAAATGTCTTGAAAATCCTCTGCCTTGACCAAAGCACCCCAGAAACTTCTGTTCAGATTTGGGAAACAGAATGGGAGTGCTAACAAAAACCCCAAACATGTTACATTAACTGTATGAAGTACATCCTATAAAGCCAATAAAACAAGTTAACAGAAATGTAAAACTCCTGATTAAATTCAGAGACAGGATCAAGTTGAATGATTTCATTGGTCCAGTTTCAGCTGAAAATTTGAAATTTCACTTCTGGCATTCATTTAAACTCTGAGACTAAGTTCTGGCAAAGAGAATCATAAGGCTCTTGTCAGAGGACTTAAAAATTTGAAAGTCAGGGTGTCACACTAAATTTTGGAGATGTGTTGTCTCTAAGGTGAAATTACTTGTTTCTTTCCACAGTCAGTCAGGCTCAACAAGCAAGTGATAAATCTTTGTCTCAGGAACTCATGAAAGAAAACTCTTCCTGCCTTATTAATTCAATATTGTTCTTTAACACTCACATTGTCTCCAGCTCAGCTTAGCAATATCCTTTTCACTAATATATTCTAGGAGTGAATTTCTTTCATAAGGTTTTTTTTATTTCGGGTTTTGGGTTGGTTTTTGTTCTTTTGTTGTGGGTTTTTTGGGGGGTTGGGTTTTGGTGGGTTTTGGTGGGGTTTTTTTGTTGTTGTTGTTTGTTTGTTTGGGGTTTTTTTAGTGAAAAAAAGACCCCCAGTTAATTAACATGCTAATTTAAAACCTCAAAGGTAAAATATACACCTACAAAAATGAATCTCTGAGCTTACAAAGCCCTCTGATGCAATTCAGATTCTTCCAGTGAAATAGTAAAATGTGATTTTGGGAAAAGAAAAATAAATACTTTTCAGTACTATAACTGTGACTTGTATAGAAAAACATTTTCCTTCTTTCAGCTTTCATGTATTGCAGTATTTCCTCAGGGCTGAGTTTTGCTCATACTATATATCTGGATGACAATGATGTTTAGCAACATGTTTTTCAATTAGGGTTTTTTAAATTAGCATTTTTAAAGAAAAATCATAGAATCATAGAATGGTTTGGGTTGGAAGGGACCTCAGAGATCATCTAGTTCCAACCCCCATGCTGCGGGCAGGGACACCCTCCACTAGACCAGGTTACCCAAAGCTCCATCCAACCTGGCCTTGAACACTTCCAGGGATGGGGCATCCACAACCTCTCTGGGCAACCTGTCCCAGTGCCTCACCACCCTCACAGGAAAGAATTTCTTCCTAATATCTAATCTAAAGCGACCCTCTTCTAGTTTAAACCCATTACCCCTTGTCCTATCACTACATGCCCTTGTAAAATGTCCCTCTCCAGCTTTCGATATTTAGAAATAATGCACATACTGGAGAAATCGTTCTTTTAGTTTCCCCAAACAACATTTGCTACCCCAACACAATGCCCTGAGCTGCTGAGACTAAACTAGTGAGGTGCTTATTTAACCTTACAAACATGCTTAGGAATTACACCACTTGGCACCACTGAAGGGATTCCTAAATTAAGACCTAAAACTTTCTACAGGTAGGTGCCTTCTAATGGCTAGGGATGATACAATTTACTTCAATCAAGTAAACAGGGAGTTTGGCAACTCAGCAAACCGTCGTTGGATCTAATGAAAGCTTAGATAGTTAAGTCACATAATTTGGGGTACTTAAGACATCCATTTAATGTATAGAAAATAGGTTTTTCTTTTGTAGATTCCTGAGGTTTTTCAGTTTTGGGGTTTTTTTGAATTTTTTTTTCCTCCTCAGCACTGAAATAGAAGACTAACAAGCTGATCATTTGTGATTATTTCTGGTGACATATGGTCCTGCATGGCTGATAATGTCCCAGAAAGCTAAGGAAACAGAGCCAAAATATGTTTTGTGCACTGGCATTTTATAAATGCAAATAGATTATTAACATTTTATCTTTGTCAGTTATTCATTAGCGTTAAATGAACAAATCACATACATTTGTTTGTATCTAAAATAATTCATACAAGGCATTCAAAATTTTAAGCAGATGTCCATGTTGCAAAAATAATGTGTGTAATTAAACATGGGTAAATACTAAGTGTATACAGTTCCTTTTCTTTCCATATGTCTCACTGCTAGAATGAAAAAACAACTCTTTTTCTCTGCTGCGTGCCCGAATAGGTGACAGGCATAGTTGTCTGGGTTGTGAGTTTGCTTTGCAATCCAAGTTCAGAGCATTTTTTCTCCAGTCTCCATGTTCTCACACGAACACCAAATAAACCCTAGCAAATAGTAAAACCCAAGCTTTCCAGATGACTTGATGTATTTATTCTGTGAATAAGAAGCTATATTCTGTACGTTGGAAGTAAAGAAAAATAACAGACAAGTCTCTTTTCCCCTCAATATTTGCAGTTTGGGCCTACAAGACAAATAATTAATTGCACATTAGAATAAGATTTGTAATTTTCAGCCTATTTTTCTGGACCTTTGTAGATCTGTGAAATTCTGCTTAGCTGACAAGAAAGTAAGCTTTTTTTGTGAATAGTCCTAAATTGATTTTGTGGAGTCCACAGTCATCTATTGCAATCTTTTAGGGAAAATATGTATATTGGAAAAACACACAATTATGCAGCTAGTGATATTCGTTCCTCTTTTATGATTTTTTTTAAAAGATCAAGGTAATTTTATTCCAGAATACTGAGCACTTTGAGTACATATTATCACACTTGACCCTCTCAGCCAAGATTCTGCTTGGTATAATTAACTGAAATCATTCAAGAGTACATTTTGTTCATTTTGATTAATCTCATAGGGCTCTGATAATTGTTTATAAATAGGTAGTAGCAGAAATGACTGACTGAAAAAAACCCTTGCAGTAGAACTATATGCTTGCTTCAAACAAATGAAGATCACTTTGAAAATAGTTTCTAGTTGTCAGTGTCTGAGAAGACAGCTAAACTTATTTTTCAATACATTCAATAATAACATAATTTAGCACTGTTCGAGCAATCGTTGATTTTCCTTCTTCTACCTTTTTTATCTGTAAATTAGCAATCTGAATGTCATCCTCATGCATATTGTATGTCTAATGTCAAAAACATGTCAATACCAGCTTTGAATAACTCCTTTCGTTTATAAATGAGCATTTGTTGCATATGTTGCATTTTCCCTAAACTAAGGATGTTAATTCTGAAGAAAAGATTCTGAGAATTTAGGACTGTTATTTATTTTATGAATTAATTTAAAATATGTCATTTTAAATGTGATATGTCATGTTAAAAATATGTCATTTTAAGAAATGCCACACATAGACTATCTTCTTCACACTTCCACTCTAGAGCAAGCTCAATTTAAGTAAAAACTGCCTCAAATCAGACAATATAACTGTATGTTATGATTAAATGCAAAGTAAGTTAAGCCATCGTTCTAAATGGTTAATTTGTGCCATCAGGAGAACTCAAACTATCTGCATGCTAGAATTACAGCTGTTGAAAATGCATCTTCATACATTAATACATATGGATTTTTAGGTTTAAATCACAACTAAGTTTTCTGGATTTGTCTTTTAGGGTAGAATTATGTTAATTTTTTTAAGCCCTACACCAATATTAACTGCTTTAAATCTTGAATCCACTTCGACATAATTTTGCTTTGTTTTTGTTTTTCAGTATCTGTGAGTACTCATTTATTTATTTGTTTCTTCATTATATATTTCAGTACTATTTGTATGTTTAACTGTTATATTTATTTATAAAGGCATATTTTACATAACATACATACATTTCTTCAGTAGTTATCCATGCAAGGTTGTCTGAAAATCAGAAGTGATGCTGGGTGGGGTGTGATTAAAAACACTGACTTCCGAACAAGGAATAGTCAGAAGCCCAGAATTACTGTGTTCAGAGAGAAAATGCATTACTGAGAGCTAAGCAGTGCCCTCGTATCTCCATATGAGACAGTCGTCACTGATGGCAAGTTGCTGCAGAGCAAAGCTGCCTGCTTCAAAGGGTTTGTTAGACCATCATGGGATTTGCTGCTGAGCATGGACTTAAATACTAACCTTGTCATTAGCAAATCACAACTAGTTAGGATCACCAGGAAATCATAGTTCTCATTTGTTAATAAATGAAACACAAACATACTTGTGCTGGTCCCCACCTCACATGCACTGCTAGCTACTGTCTGCTTGGCCACCACTGCTAGACCAGGCTGAAGGTGAAATTCGACATCGCTAGCTCCCATCGGAGGGTCCCTAATTAAAGTTCAACTTCAGGTTACATTTTGGAATTAATATACACGCAAAGACTGCATTCTTTGCTATTGCTGGTGATTTTAAAAATTGCTAGCAGCTTCAATAGCAGCTGAAACTGTCTCAGAAAAATCCCAGATCTATAAGGAAGTGAGCAATACTCTGTGCTCTCTAGAGAAACAAGAATATGTAAAGCTTTATAAAATAGAAGCAAAACAGACAGGATGGTGAAATATCGTTATCCTAGTTGGTCTTTGTTTACAATGAAATTTACCATAAGATCAAGTATTTCACACCATTTCACCAAACAGTATGTTGGGCTAGATGATAGGATGCTTAATGCAAGCTGAACAAACCTGTCTTTCTCACTTTGCAATTAGATACGCAAAACCAAAGCACTAAAGATCAGTGAATTTCCTGTTTATCTCATCTCTCACTTTTAATTCTTGAGGACAGTTTCGTCGTCTTTTGAGACGTACTGGCAGGCTCAGGGAATGTAGCTGTCCAGAAAGCACAAGTTCCTTCAGTCACAGTACAATGTGGAATTTTAGTTGGGCATTTGATATACAAAGTGGAATAGAAATTAAGTTTGATGAGACTCCATTTGCAGTCCTCAGACGCTCTACTTGTGAGACTGACAAGTCAATTCACTCTGTCTGTCATGAATCCTACAACTTGACTCCATGTGGCTTATAATTCTGTCGTGTAGCTCCTCAAGGGGCAGAACTGGAGGTGTAAACAGATCTTATGCACTTTATCAGCATGGCAAATTAATTTAAGTTTCTGAACAAAATTGCATAATACAATACCGGAAATGCCATTGCTGGTTCTGTATTTTGGTTAGGATTTTTTTGTTTTCTTCAATCTATCCTGGTGCTCCTGTAGTAGTCAGTAAGAATGACAGATGACATTGTTTATGAAGACAATAGGCTTCAGTCTTCTTCATAGATTATATGTGTGTGTGTGCGTGTGTATAATGAATATATAATACACACATGTATTATCTTTTTCTTTTAACTGATACAGACAGGTAAGCAAATTCTGTGCAAATTCTGAGTTTTCTTTGAAAGAAATATTAAATGTCAAACTTTTTCAAAATAAATTTGGAAGAAAAGGCTTTTCAGATCAGTTAAAAGCTTTCTAGTTGCTACGACAGAAGATGTTTTAAACTTAAAAGTAATATATTTCAATGAAAAATCAAAGTATTAACAAAATATAAACATATCTGCAATTCTTTAAGTGTGATTCTAAAAAAAAACCCACAAAGAACACTTGCTAAAATACACTTAATTCCTAGCTATTTAGATTTCAGTAAACCAACACTTCTAAACAGCAAAATGTTTTGTCGTCCATGGACTATCAGTGTTCTCTTCACCAAAGGGTTATCACCAAAGGGCTATATACTAAATCAATCAAAATAAACTCGTAAAAAGACAAAGTATCATGTTTTAGGGCTTAGAGCAGACTATCGGTAATGCATTTTAGGAAGATAATTGCTTTGCTCTGGTTATTTTCTATGTCCGTCTTTTATACACAGGCAATCTGTATTAGACAACAGACTTCAGGGGAAATAGTTGTTTTGCTGCTGCTTAATTTGACTATAGCAGAACCCTGGAAAGTAATGCCTCCTGCTGATGTCGCACCCTCCTGCAGTGGCCCTGATTGAACCAATATGCTACGGAGAGGATTAGTCATTATTATGCTACACTTGGGCAGAGGCACTTTCACTGAGGTGGCCTTAAAAACATGCACAGGGGAGCAGACCACCCATGTCTTCAGAGCTATCAGAATGGTGGCTCTTAGACCTATTTTTAACTGAGTCTCACTTGATAGACATGGAAATTTTTGCTGAATCCATCTCTTAGGTTTATCCTTATCTTAAAACTGAAAGTTACAGTCCTAAATCAGGCAACTTTCCAGATAGTTTCAGGACTGGGGAGTTCTGTGCCAGTGCTGTTTAATTTGACCTTTCAGTGAGCTGCAAGGAATACATTTAGCCTTATGTGATCCAGAGTAATGGGGTGATTTTGCATGAAAGGAATAGTTTTAAAATCTCTACCCTTTGATTTATAGAAGAAACCATTATTTACCTGCTTTATATAACCTTGTTACGCAGTTTATTCTTGAGAAGTTATTTTCCCTCACTGTTTAAAACCAGCCAATGTGTGTAATTGAAGCAACAGAATTTTCAATTATTTGGCATGGAGAGAAAAGTAAGCCTTTCATTTTCCAGTGATTTTTACTTTTTAAAGACAAGTTCATAATTTCAGAATTTGTCCAAAATACTAGAAAACAGTATTTTCACTCATACTTCCATCTGCAATATTAAAAAAATAGTTTGAACATAGTCTTTTGGAAAAATCAGAGAACTCATTTAATGATTTCACTGTACCTGTAACTACATCAGTCAGCTCTGCTTTGTATTATTATTCCATTTCTGTATAAAATACCTTTGTTTTTTTGAACAATGTCCAATTCTACTATAAATCTTACAAAATAATTTTGTCAAACTTTCCCTTATTCCTTTAACATATGCTTGAAAAACTGTATTTTTACAGCTCTTCACCGGTAAGGATTTCGATATAGGGCCTTTTGTCTCAGAATCAGCAACTGGTTCAAAACAAATGTGAACATGTTTTCAGTAGTTTCTGATGGTTTGAGCAGCTCCTGACCTCTGGGTAAAAAGAATAAACAGCAGAGTTGAGAACAAAAGGAGTCCTCAGGCTACTATTAACTCAGAGTAATAAGGCAGACATGATGTACTGTGGTCAGTACAAGTCTCATTTGTAGATAAGCCATAAAGAAAAGGCATTCCATCACCAAAAAAAGGTCAAAGGTTAAAGTATGATATGATTGTTTTTAACTAATCTTCCAGTGACAAATTTCTGAAATATGTAGGAGTTGTTAGATCTCTGAAATATATTTCAGGGTATTTTTATATGGCACTCGATATTTCAAGATGCACTTAGCAAAGAAATGACTTTTTTGTAGATTTTGGAGGAAAGGGAGGGCTGAAGGGAAGAGGATGTTAAGTTTCTTTCATAAAGTAGTCAAAATAGAGTTTACATAAAATCTTTACATTTTTCTGACACCTAATCTTTTATAAAAACAATTTCTTCTACCTAGCATAGCTTATTTCAGTAGAAGCATGAAATATAAGGAGGAAAAATTATTTTAAATAAATTACTTTAACAACTGATACGAATATGTAGAATACCTCAAATAAAATTAAGTAAGGTTAGGTTATGTATGTTTCCTTACTTGGATTTGATTCTTCAATGGTATTCCTGTTCTTATGCAAATTTTCGTTATTTCCACACAACTTCAGAGCTTGGAAAGTTATCCTTGAGAAATGGAAGAAAGAAATAAATAGCATATAAAATGCCCTTAATTTACTTCCAATCAGAAGCTGATAGTTGAATATTTGAAAAAAAATATCACTGTTAGTTTAACTATAGTTATATTTTTCTGTTGCAGCTCCTATACAACACAAGCCTTCCTATCCAGCAGTAGCAGGAGCTCTCCCCACTTTTCAAAACCAGAATATGTTAATGAAGATCCTGTGACTGGATCCCAGGTCAGTGCTTTATTGCAAACCTCCATAAAAATGCTAGCCATCTTTGTGAGTACTCAAATATTCATTAGAGAATAGAAGTAGAAGGGCTGTGGCAAGAATGATTTCTTCTGATGTTTGATACTAGGAGTATCCTGAGAAATGAATGGAGGAGTGTCTTTCCATTACAGTTCTGAAAAACAGTGTAAGGCTTTATGAACATGATTCACCACACCTTTTTACTGTAATTCAGAAATTAGTTTGAAATAGGTATCCAGCCTCCTTCAGTAAATAGTGACGAAAACTCTTCCAGGAATTCCATTCTAAAAAGAGTGTCCAAGAGAAGAAAAATGAACCACAGGAGTTACTGATTTGCAGCAACAACTCACAGAAGCATCAGTTTGTGACAGAAATCTGTCTACCACCACTTTTAAAGCAAATAGAAATGCTATCTTTTTTGAAATAGCAAAACAAAAGAAGACTTTAAGTAATTAGAAAGCCATGGCATTAAATTAGATAGTAAAGCTGGTTTATGAATTGTAAAATACTAAATTCAGGGTTGTCATAAGAGATTTTGCCAAGCCATACTATTCCATCAACAATGTTTATTCTTTCTAAGAGGACAAGAAACATATTTTCTTTTAATGTGTGCAATTTCATTTTATTTTCTGCTTTTCTGCAGTATTCATTGGTCACCATGTCCCTCTTTTTATCCTAAGTGTGGGACCTGATTGACCCCTCTGTTCATTTATTGTCATTGTTCAATTCTGTCAGGAAACTTAGGAAGAGATACTGGAAAATTAACTGAAAGCTTCATATTCAAATATTTACCTTTTATGATCTCTCAACTCTATGGGTAGTGTTCTTACTGGTTAGACTATATAGAACATCATTTGCTTTTAACTCCATACTAATCATTCTCTTACGATCAAATCTGTCTGTTGTTATAGTTTGTCATGATGCTAATGTTAATTTTGAGCTTGCAAATTCTAGTTTGAAAAGCTTCTAGTGTCTTTTTTACTCAAAATGTATATTAATAATTCTAGGGCTTGTACATTGAAGATTTTGTCCTTTGCAAAGCTACTCACATCCCAGATGGCCAAAAGAAACAAGCATGTTAAGCTACCAAGTCCTGGCCTTAAATTGACCCTTCTCTCTCTTCTCCAAAGTTATATATTAAAAATGTTAAAAGTTTGATGTTAATTAATTCAAATTCTTAATAATTCTGCCTGTTCAGAACATCCACTAGTCCAAAAATTCTAAATAATTATGTTCTGAGGACATAATTACAACTCCAGTGGTAACTTCTACAAAATCAAGAAGGGTTTCATTTGACTTTTTCTTTTCCCCTCAGTGGTGTTTTTAATGGATAGTTTAAGAATTGCTAATGGTAAATTAAAAATCAGACCCTAAAAGCAGATTTTATGAGATGGCACTTATCTGATTTGGCTGAAGCCTCCAGATGAATTTGACATATTCTTCTCTTCTTTTAAAATCTATTAAGAGGTCAGACTGCACAATGATAAACATCATAGCTTTACTTTTTTGAACAAAGGGAAAAGAGTCATTTTTCCCAACTCACTCACTTCACATAAATGTCTCTAAAGCTAACATGCTTTGGAATGAATTAAGGGAGAATCTAAGTTGGTTGTTGCCCTGTCAAGCAAGGAACTGTAGCACTAATAAGGACTAGAGGAAGGATGAACTTAAATCAGATGCCAAGAATTATTTAGCTTTTTCTCAAGCTATTCAACTTCTGAAGGATGAGTCAAAAATGTAAGATAATGAGCAAGACTGAAGAACTGCTTTCTTATGGCATCCTTTCTCCTCTTCGTTGTAAATGTAATAAACTTCTGAGCATTGCCTGAAACAGAGCTTTTAGCCTCAAGAATAATTTCAACATAGTAAGAAACATTTCTCAATCTCTGTGCTTCAGCAGTTGAGGACGGTGCCTTGTGTGAGAAAGTTGATTGATGGACTCAGCGTAGTCAGTCATATGGGTGGAACTGCTCAACAGGTTGTGTGAGCCTTGTTCCGTGTTTCTCACTGTGGCTGTGCATGAAGGCTGACAAACCTGGCATGGCATAACTTAAGGAATTCAGAGCAGAATTTTCTGATGATAGGCACTACTAACCTGAGCTTTATGGAGGAGCTGATCCATGCCTTTTTAAATCAAGCATAGGAGAAACAGTCCCTAATGGTCCTATGCATGGTAATCAAATTTCCTGGTTAAAATGTATTCACCCAAAGGTCAGGTCTTAAGCCCTCGCATTTTGTCGCAGAGCTCTGCAGTATTGCTCAACTTCTCAGCAGAGGACTGCTGCTTTGGAGGATAAGGGAACATTTACATAATAATATTGTACAACTCCACAGTGAAAAAAAAAAATCAACAACTCATGATCGACAATGAGAAAGAAGATGTGAGATCAGAAGAAGCAAAGTTGCAGCACCACTGCAAATCAAATACTGGATTACTGGATTACAATGTGGGGGTTTTTTTTGTTTTCTCCCCCAAATACATATGTATTGGAGAAAAGGGGCTTCTGACAGCTTATTCCATGGTGTGGCTTACCTAAAAAGAAGTCACTTTTATGGTCTGGAAATTTTCATATAAAAATATACTAATTAAAAAAGTAAAAAATATATGCTAATTTCCCATTCTTACCTAAAGCATAGATAAATTTCTCGTTTTCTGTCAAATGACAGAACGGCATTTCTGTGTTTCTGTAGTCATTACTTAATGCTCATGCCACTCAGCCTGCATTAGAGTTTAACTTCGTGGTTTTGAGATTAATTACAGTTTTAAGAGAAAAAAAAAAAAGTCAGAACTTACATAAGATATTTTATTCAAAAATTATTTCTCCTCTCTCCCAAAGTTGTTTCTCATGCATAAGTGTTCACTTTCAGACACACAGAAAACAAAAATTTAAATTACAGTCACAGTGAGATCATCATACGATGATCTTTGCTCTAAATTCCCTTGTTGTCTCACTACTGACAAGAGGAATGCCTCAGCTCTCAGTGCCTCCTGTGCTAGCCACAATGGCATGTGTATTTCTAGCTAAGCTGTGCAGTAATTTTTTCCTATTTCTGTTAGCACCAGCTCAACAACAGTAGGCAAAGAGCATTTACAGGCACTTTGGCTAGCGTCTGGCTGTAGTGAAACAAGCCTCAGCTATGGCTGTTTTGGTGAAGTTACACAAAGATACTGCACAAGAGGTAATTCAGTTCAGTGGGTAAACAGGGTGATGACAGTAAGAGCAACTGAATAAAGCTGTTGCTTCATGGCTTCTCATTTAGTCATTACTTGCACTCCAGCAGAAAGATTTTTTGAAATTCAATACACTATTTCCTGTCCTTTTGATCTAAAAGAGGAAAATGATGCCCTCTTTTCAAAGAGCCAATGTTTAAAAGAATATAGGAATGAACGTTTTACAACTGTAAACTGTAAGCATGTAAATTACTGGGAGTAGTTGCTGCCTTTGTTGCTGGAGGAAAAATGAGAACTTTGTTTAGCTGGAGGCACAGTGATTGATAAGCTATCCTGAAGGTTTTCTGTTTTGTTTTTTTGTTTGTTTGGGTTTTTTTTAATTTAGGGGGTTTTAATTTGGGGGTTTTTGGGGGTTTATTGTTGTTGGTTTTTAATCCAGATTAAGATTTAAATACAGAATCTAAATTCAGTGGATTTAATTAGTTTGTAACAAAAAGTTACACGTCTGTTTACCTTAGAATTTGATCACACAGGCTTTTGATTCAGAATTGTAGGTGGTGACAGCTATAACAGCAGGATCAATGGCTAAAAGAGGTCTGTTAAATACATGCATTCTTGTAGGCATTTCTAATAGAGTGGGGTTAAGGATAGTAGAGAATAGGATGGAAAAAATAAGAATCAATCAGGGTTGATTATGGCAGAGTAGTGAGGGGAGAATACAAATACCAAGAATTTGGGAGACAGGGTTCAGAATTATAGAGGTAAGTGTGAATAGAGACCTATCTGACAAATCATTTCTGTAAGACACTGGTTGATGTGTGTTATATTTTTCCTTCTCTTCCTGATCATCTCATTTTAGAGTCTGCTTTCAGTATTGTTTGGCAAGTGTATTCTCATTTATTTTTATAGATCTAGAGGTCCCTGTTCAAATGATACTGAGTTTGCAATAAAGTAATATTTTTTTCAGGGGATATGGATAAGACCACTAAAGGCCATAGTGTCCAAAACACAGATAATTTTCTCATAAATTTTCTTCTCAAAATCAAAATTGTCATCCACTTTTATTCCTGCCCTCACCTGTCCAAAAGAAAGATGAAAACACTAACATACATCAGCCTTTGACATTTCATAAACATACTAGCTCTTCCCCTGTTGATCTGGAAGTTCTCCAGTTCTTTCATACCTATGTAGATGAAATTGTCTGGCTCTCAGCTGAACCATAAAATGATCCAGAAAGTAAATAAAATATTGCATACTTCTGTTGCGAAACCTGATTTGAGATATACTTTGTATATACCTCACGTATACTGGATTGTGTAGTAACTCAAATGTCTCAAAAATACTGGGATGCATCCTTTTCAAAATGAGGTAATGGGAAGAAAAATAAATTATGCCCGCTTTTTACATACAGTTTACAGCTGTGGTATTTGACCAAGAATAAGGAACCTTAATTCTATGCCTTCTCCAGTGTATATGGATTAAGTATAAAATTCTTTCACAAGACACTGTAGTATTTAAACTATTGATTAGGCTTCAGTGAGGATATGTGGGGAACTCTACATCTTATCCGTTAAACACTGTTGTGGAGAAAGGAGCGTAATTTCACAAAGTCACTGGGAGTTTGAGAGAAAGCACACTGTATGTGCTTGTGCTGTTTTCTGCAGAGAACAGAGTTCCGGTCCCTTCTTGCAGTATTATCTCTGTTTTTTGTTTGTTTGTTTGTTTTTGGTTTTGTTTTTGGTTTGTTTTGTTTCGTTTTTTTTTTTAATTTATTATTTGCTGAATTTATAGAATTTTTCTAAGTTTCCTGTTAGCTGCTTCCTGTTGACTACTTGTGCTGCATGTGCTTTAGCTGAAGATTCATGCATGTATCTTCAGCTGAAGCATCTATCTTTCCCTGTGTACTATAGTGTGCCTAGTGCATGATTTTTCTCCTTCTGCTGTACTTCAGCTGTTGCAACAGATGACCTGGGAATCACAAATTTCTAGTTTGAATCAGATTGGGGAGGGAGGGGTGTTTGTTTTGCTGGTTGAAATGAATAATATTATTAAATAGTTCTTAAAATTAAGGAAAATGCTGCAAAATTGAACATCATAAATTCTTGTTTCTCGTACAATAAAAATACAGAAATGCAAATGTTCCTGCTTTTAGAATCTGTGCTAGTGACTTGGCTTCTCTTATGCAATAATTTAGGACCATTAGTCCTCAAAAAACATTTATTTGGTAACCACAATTCTAACTATCTGCTCATCCAGTATTGGTATATAGGTCCATTTTGTAGACAGCGGAATAGTGGTCTGTCTCCTGACCTGGTCACTAAAGTCAGTTGTCGTGTATATCTGGGACAAACCCAGCAGCTTGCGCACTGAAACAGCTTTCTGCAGAGTCAAAGCATTTGGCTTAGCTTAACTTCAGCGGTGTAGGAGGAAGAGGAAAAATTAAAAGTTGATGAGCAACAAAACTAAAGCAGCTGCCCCATTTCCTGCAGATTGCTGACACACATTCTCCTCTTGCTAGTGTCTGGGGCTGCTGCCCACCCATGTTCCTCACCCCCTTGGCAAGGCAAGTTGCATCGTGCCCTGGGTTGGCTGACCCCAGCGTCAGAGTCTTCAGCTGCTGCTTCTCAGAACTGGGTTCTTGTAACTGCCTTTCATTTGATGGGACGTTGATTTGGATCTCCCAATTTTCCCAAACCTATTGGGAAATGTCTTATCTGTAAGACTCTGTACTCTCTTGTCAGTTTTGGTTAATGAGCCATCAGATTCAGAAGTTACTGATGTGAGACAGATAGACAGCTGAAAAAGCATAGTGTTTGCATAAGCCAAGCTTCTTTAGGAAAGCAGGCTAATGCACAGTAAAAAAAAATAAGATGAAATAAAATAAAAAATAAACTCTAAAACCACTGAAATGAGAGCAACAGAAATATCACAAAGGTAGAAAAGGGCTTGAATACATATAACTGAAAGAGAGATATTAAAAGAAAAAGTAACAAAGATTTTAAAGAAGGAAAAGGAAATAGAACAGAAATAAAAATAGACAACAAAAGAAGGGAAAAAGAGAATGTGAGCTATGCTAAGAATTAAATATAGAAAAAAACCAAAAAGTATTCAGAATTAAAGGAAAGCAAAAGAAAAAGACATGAGCTAAAACTGGAGACAGAGGGTTAATTTTAGTTATGCAACACTTTATTTTACTCATGCCAGGTTAAGGATTTCCAACAAAACTTCTGTTATTGTCGCAGTGCTCAGCTTTCCTGGATATCTTTACTGTCTCAATCTACCCACAACATGAATAATTAAGTGTCTGAACTGTGCAGTCTTAAAGTCTTTCATTTTCTATTACTGCAGTAACTGTGAGCTATAAAATTCAAACTTTTATAAAATTGCATCAAATGTACAAAGTTGCTTTAACCTATCTTAATTTGTATATAAATAATTTACTTTCAAATAAAATGTAATTTCATAAGTTCAGTGGCTTTATTTCATAAATTTCTGTAGATCTTTGACATTTCCCTCAGTAGTCCTAAAGTTCTGAAATAAACATAGTTATGATTAAGAGTGTTGAGAATTATAATCTTGCTATGCAAGTTTGCAAATTTTTATCAAAACATACAAAAAAAATAATCTGACGTAAGGTCCCACCTGGAGCTCATTGATCTCCAATTTTAGAGGCTTGCTTGCTTTAGTTAGTTAGTTAGTTAGTTACTTTATAGACTATGCTTGGTAGAAGGCCTTTTTGATTAAAATTTTGAAGCAGAATCTGTAAGTCTGTGTCATCCCTAGAATCATCTTCCCAATTATAATGTCACCTTCCAGTCCTAGAGGTCCTGAATTTTTGTAGCAGTGCAACACAAAAGGAGAGAGAGAAAGAATTCAATTTCTCCTACTTTTGTTTCCTTACAACATTTTAAAAGGAATATTCTTAGGAGATGAGTTTATAGATGAGGAGTGGTGATGATTAAGCCTGGTGCTAATTGCACTTTTGGTAAATACTATCACTACTAAATTATTAGCAGCATCAGAGATATTTTAAATTTTTTAAAAATTATTTTTTATTTTAATATATTTGTTGTTGTTGTTGTTGTTATAGTTATTTATTTATTAGTTAAGACTAAAGCATTCTGAATTGAGATCCTCAAGAACCTTAGGTAAAAGAACAGCCAGGCAAGCCGTATGCTCCCCTGTTTTGGCTGGGGAAGTTGCTAACATGAATAGGAGAAGGACTCTGGGATGTGTGATGTCTCTGCACTAACTTTAGTCACCTTTGTTGCAAATACTTATATTGCAGATATCCAGCTTAGTCTCACTTTACAGTTAATGAAGAGAAAAATGTCACTTCATGTAATACGATTCATCCCATGCTAAGGGATGTCTAAAATAGCCCAGTCTTACCCTAAATATGTATAGTTCTTTCTTTTCTCTATACTGCAGCTGTCTAAAGCTAGGGCAAATATCACACCTTAAGAGCCTTCCAAACTTCTAAATCAAATGAACTCGTAACTTTTTTTAAAGAGCTCAGGTGCCTCAAGGCTTAAAGCTGCAGGGACATTTGGATCACAGTTTGGATGAAGACATCTAAGTTTCAACTAAATCCTACCTCAGGCTTCACAGGCTGGACCCAGTCTGTAATGATATAAGGAACAGTTGCACAACTTTTTTTTTTTTTTAAACCATGGCTAGTTTGCCCTTTGCTCTGCTCCCACTGAAATTAGGAAAATATTTTGTGGGGTAAATGTCATGATTTAGCCCCAGCCAGCAGCTGAGCACCACTTGGCCACTGGTTCACTCTTCCCCCACTTCCCTCACGGTGGGATGAGGATGAGAATCTGAAGAAAAAGGTAAAACTCATGGGTTCGGATAAGGACAGTTTACTGGGACAGCAAAGAAAGAGGAAAATAACAACAGTACTTAGAATATACAAAGCAGGTGATAGACAATACAATTTGCTCTCCCAATCCAATGCCCAGCCCTTCCCCAAGCAGCAGCCCCTCCTCCCTGGTCAGACCATTTTATACACTGATCATGACGTCATATGGTATGGAATATCCCCTTGGCTAGTTTGGGTCACCTGTCCTGGCTGTGTCTCCTCCCAGCTTCTTGTGAAAATTAACTCTATCCCAGCCGAAAACCAGGACAGTAAATTATATCTAACTTTAAAACACACAGAGAATAGAGAATAAATAACTAAACCATTTCGGGTTGGAATGTTTCCTGCATACATGATAGAAGGATATAAAGCATTCATTTGGGATGACCTGCACCACTCAAAAGATGTAACCATTCCTACCTCGTGTCAACAGAAACTTTAGACCGTAACATATCATTTATGTTTTCTGTCCTTTATAAGATGTAGAAAGGTGGTGCTAAAGCTCAAAGGAAAAAAAGGGTACATTTTCATGGTAACATTATTGAGAAGTTAATGTTGTAGCAAAAAGGGTACTGAAGGAGAAATTCCCAAAGTGACCCACTGAATCCAGTAACACTAGTCTTCTTCCTCCCCCAGCCCACAGTGCTTAAGCTTCAGATCTTCCCTCCCACCCCCCACCACCTTTAATGCTTAAGGTTCAAATCTCTCGTAACGGAGCTAGGCCCAGTGGAAATAGTCACTTTGAACAAGCACTGGTCTTACTTGTTCATTCTACAGACTGGATGAATCTGAGAACAAAGTCAATCCTCTCCCCTTTGTGCTGCTCTAAGGTAGCTCTAAGGTACCGCAGGCTGACCTGTATGGAGCTGGACAGAATCAGAAGTGTTAGCAATTCTCTAACTGGGCTTTACATTTTAATGACATTAAGTTGAGCATTAGGTTAGAATTTGCATTATAGCAGCTTTATCCTTAAAATTTAATTCTTCAGGGGCATAATTAGAAGCAAATATGTGAAAATGAGTCAATTTGGCTTTTTGTGATATGCTGGGGTAGTGTAAATTTTATACCTAATGCAGGACTACTTCTTTTAAAGCCGTCCTTCCCCTTGTCCCCATGATAAAGCTGTTAAACAGGATAAAGTATGTCCATCCATTAAGCCAGGATATGTAATCTGTTTTCACTGACTTTATAAATCGTTCAGCAAGAGGTGTGGAGATCAGTGTTGGCTGAGGAAAGCTCAGCTAGTATATTGCCCCTACAAAATGTCAAGGCTCTTTGGTCTGAAGGAACTTTACTGTGTAAGGTGATTGAAGGCAGTTCTTTGAAAGGGGGTTGACAGAGCACTGCCTATGAGTGAAATGTGAAACATTAAATATTTCTCTGAAAACTTCAGAGAACCTTCACTTCTCCTTAGTTCTACATGAACAATGGTAAAATATTTTTCTGTAAAATTATTCTTTTCAGTCTTCTTAATACAGAGTCTCTACTTCAATATTCAGGTGTGGTCTTGTAATTTAAGGTATCTAGAACAAGGCTTTGTTTAAGACTTTTGCATTAGAAATGATGGTACTTCTTGCTTTAGGTATAGTTATTATAGTTTAGCTTTATAAAGCTATATGTATGACTTTGCTTTGAAAGCTTTGTCAATAAGGCATTTGAGAAGAAAAAAAAATTAAAAATCTTCTGGTTTTATGATTCTAACATAGAGAAGATAATGTTGAAACTAAAGATTCATTGTGGTATACATTTTACAAACACACAGGAAATTCCTTTTCTAAAAGAAAAGAAAATCTGAACATGAAATAAAAAGCATTATCGTCCCCTTCCTGTGTGAATAGGATGTCTATGTGACATAATGACATAGGTCACAGCAAGATCTAAATAAGCTTCAGAGCAAGTTCAGTCAGAGTGTCATGCCAGCATTACTATACTGTTTTAGGATTTTAACCTACAAAACTGTAACATACCCACAATGTTATCCCAGGCAACAGAGAAAGTCTGCAGCAGAGTGAGATTTAAACCTAGATATGCTGAAGTCTAGTTTAGCAAACATTCTTTTTCTTGAAGGAGTAAGATTCATCACACCTGAACTTAGAAATCTGCATTGTAGATGAGATGCAATCTACGTCTAAACTAGCCATCCTATAACCTCCTTAAGTCACTAGAAATGGTACTTTTAGGATATTTATCATCTGATCTATTTCAAACGTGTTTCCAGATACAATTAAATTACTTCAAGAGGTATTTCTTCTCCAATGTTTCTGCCAGTATAGATACCTGTCTACTTCAGGACACTTAGACGTAAGGTTATACTGAAAGGTAGATGCCTAAATTTTCATTTTGGTCAGTGATAATCTAATCAGAACAGTCAATGATATCTGAATTAAGTCATTCAACTGACTAGATTAAGGTTTCTCTTTTAGGGTGAGATGAATAACTCTATACTTCATTGAGAATAATGGGATTTTAAACAATAGCTGAGACACAGTCTCCTACATTTTAAACACTTGATTCTAGCAGTCTCACTTGAGAGCTGATTCCCTCCACCCTAGGATGTCTAATGTGCAAATTTTTGATTAAGTTCTATGTCTAATGCCATTAGAGACAGTCTAAAGTATATTGTTTGACCTTCAGCTGCCACTCAAGAAGAAGATGGGGTTTTTTTGCAGGTATTGTGCGATATCTGCCAAACTTGCATGCATGTTTCATGTACTCCGCAGTGTCAGACATGCAAATTATCAATCCTAAAGTATATGTCAAAAATATATATATGAAAAAAAGTGAAAAACAACAAAGGGAGCACCAAGGTCAGAGAGGGAGGAGGAGGAGAAGGTGCTCCATGGCACCAGAGCAGATATTCCCGCAGCCTGTGGAGGATCCATGATGGAGGAATTTTTTTTTTTTTTTAAAGACCTGCAGTCTGTGGAAGAGCCCACTACAGAGAAAAGTGTGAGAGGGAAGAAGAAGCAAACCATAACCATAACCCCCCAAGCCCTGTTCACCTGTGACACTTGGTGCGGGTAAGTGGAATCAGGAATGAAGGAATGAAGTTGGGCATGGGAAAAGGGAGATGGGGAGGAACAATGTTGGTTTAATATTTGTCTTTGTTTCTTACTACCAGAATCTATTTTAATTGGGAATGAATTGTTTCCCTCCCAGTAATGTCTGTTTTGCCCACGACAGTAAGTGGTAAGCAATCTACCTGTCCTTACCTTGATCCACGAGCTTTGTCATCCTGTTTTCTCTCCCTGTCACTCTGAGGAGAGAGAGTGAATATGTGGCTGGGCAGGTGGCTGGCGGTTAGCCCATGCTCACCCACCACAGGAACAATCTTCTCTTCCATGGAAAAATAAAACCACTGTTAGATGTACATATAACTGATAGGAAAGCTATATTCTGAGAGTATTCATTGGTTATTTATTGTTAAACTAAAGTATTATTCTTTTGTCCTGGATCTCATAATATTCAATATTAACAACTTGTATAAAAATATAATATTTTATTAATTTTGGTGCTGACACAGTGGAAGATTTGAAAGCCATTTAGGTGATAAGTTTAAGTCAAACAGATATCGACAACTCAGATACTCAGAAAAGATTACATTTGATAAAGCAAAACGCAAAATTTTTATACTTTATGGCTGAAGAAATACAAGAGGCAGCTCTAGTGAATAAGCTGTAAAAATGAGCAAGGAAACTGCATGTTCCAGTGAATAATAAATTAAATGTTTTTCACACTGTTTTGAAAAAGGAAAATATACTGGAGTGTACAATAGATGTATTGTTTGAAACAAAAGTAATTGATTTTTCCATCCTACATGGCAAGTGGTAAGTCATCAGCCCCAGTCATGTATTTAATTTTGGGATACACACAATTTAAGAAGAATATAGACCAATTGGAAAGAACCCATGGCGAGAAAGAAAGAGATCTAGAAAACATGATGTATACAGAATGGTTTAAGGAACTGGGGATATTTAGTTCAGAGAACTGAAAACTCTGGATGTAAAGGCCTGATGCACAGAAGATGACAATAATCTGTTCACCAAACCTATGTTAGACAGCAAAAAGAATAATACATTAAATTACTGTGAATGAGAGAGATAAATGGGTTGCTTTCCTGCAGGAAACATAAAGAAGCACTGGGTTAGGTTACTTGGGAAACTGAAATTTCTGTCATGGGAAGTCTTTAGAAACAGTCTAGACAAGCACATGTACTGAATGAACTTGCTGTATGTGATTTTTGCCTCCAGGCAGGAGAATGAGGTAAATGAAATCCTGAGGTCCTTTTCAGATTTTTTAAATGTTTTTTTGTGGTGTTCTTAAGACTACTCATGTGAAATATTGGAAATAGTTTGAAATGACTGTATAAAATTGAGGTTTTTTCCTACTATCATAAAACTGTCAAATCATAAAAATTCTCCTCATAAAATTTTCTGATCTACTTGAAAGTACTAATTTCAGTGAAATAAACATAGCCTGTGTTTATTTTTAGACTCTTCAAATACTGTTTCCCCTCTAGTGAATACTTTCATTCATTGCCAAGTTTTCTAAATATCAGGGGGACTGAATAAGTGTTAGCAATCTTTGACATCAGCAAAAGCTGGATGTTTTCCAGTCTTTCACCTCTGTTGAAAGTGATATGTAAACTTTATGTCTTTTCTTCTCCTATTTTTTGGATCTATCTCCCTGTTTAGCAGAAGATAGGCAAGTTCTTCTGGCCAGCTATGAGTCCAGAACAGTAGGATGACATTTCTTTGAAAAATCATGTCTTGAGCTATCAGAGCTTGGCAATATGAGTATAATTATTTATGAATGAACTGAAAGAGACATTTTGGTAACGAGCAGTAATGATCCTCATGCAGGCAACAGATATTATTTGAAATTATAAATGGAATCCTAGAGAGACTTGGAAACAATTACTAATATAACTTTATGGTGTAAATATGCTGGCGCTAGGAAAATGCTATATTTATTTTGTGGCCAAATAAAAACTGAATCAGTATGTTTACACCATCCACACCAACAGCAACTTAAACAAATAAGATTTAGTTTTGGTTTAATTGTTACATTAGATGTTTATGCTGACTTTTCCTGGCTTTACGAACATCTCAAAGTAAAAGCTTTCTGTGTGAGATCTAAACATACTGTGCTGGTTTTGGCTGGGATAAAGTTAATTTTCTTCATAGTAGCTAGTATGGGGCTATGTTTTGGATTTGTGCTGAAGACAGTGTTGATAACACAGGGATGTTTTTGTTACTGCTGAGCAGTGCTTACACAGAGCCAAGGCCTTTTCTGCTTCTCACACCACCCCATCAGCAGGATGGCTGGGGGTGCACAAGGAGTTGGGAGGGAACACAGCCGGGACAGCTGACCCCAACTGACTGAAGGGATATTCCATACCATATGATGTCATGCGCAGCATATAAAGCTGGGGAAAGAAGAAGGAAGGGAGGGATGTTCTGAGTTATGATTTTTGTCTTCCCAAGTAACCATTACACGTGATGGAGCCCTGCTTTCCTGGAGATGGCTGAACACCTGCCGGCCCATGGGAAGTGGTGAATGAATTCCTGGTTTTGTTTTTCTTGTGTGCATGGCTTTTGCTTTACTTATTAAACTGTCTTTATCTCCTTGGTCATTGATATTTGTTTCTTTTAGTTAATTAATCATGTCAACCTATTACAAAACAGGTAAAACGAAAATGTTAGTTTGGAACCCATTCAATAGTCTACCAAAATTTGTTTACTTACTATATGTTGCAGTTTACTGTGACTGTTTTTTAACAGAATTCTTGTGAAATAAATGAATTATGGTTCTTCACCTGAACACAGAATCTCTAAGATTTCAAAACTTAAAAAAAAAAGAAGAAAAGAAAATGACCATAGGACTGTGAAGTAATTTACTAATTTTTAAAAGGTCAATAATGAAATAACTAATGAAAGACAGTGTTTCACTGACAGACTAGAATGGTGTTGAAATATACTTATAAAGGACCAAACACCATAAAAAGCACCCTCATGAAGGACACATTACAGAAGTTGAAGTTTTTCAAAGAAGTAAATTACAACATAGATGGAGGAATAATATTGTGTGAGGGGAAAGAAAAAAGGAGTACAAAACAGCAAGCACAGTTTTTGATACAAAACACGCTAAAGACATCAGAATTAGTCTGTTGCTTTTACTACCTGGTGCTGGGACCTTGGAGAAAAAGGTGTAAATGACTGCAAAATGGACAAATATTGCAGAAACAGTCAATAACTAGAGTTTGGGCTATAGAATCTCTGCTACGGGCAATACTCCCGATGATCCAACTTGATTCCTAAAACCAGCCTGCATTTTAACAAGTTAATTTTTTTAGAAATATAAACTTAACAAATTAAATAGCAAGTGGCCTGTAACATGAGTACTCCCAACTGTTAAATAGTAGAGCCCTTTCTCCATGGAACTTCATATGAAATTATTGTCCAAGTGTTGTTGTTGGGGTTTGGTTGGGTTTTTTCCCTAGAAACAGAATTATATTCATATATATTTTTAAATATATACACAAATCTATATATATTCATATATAGGTTTATATATATTCACAATATATACATAACATATGGAGAAATGCAAAGTTAGACAAAAAATAAGTTGAAGTGGAAATACAGGATTCATTCACTGTCTTTATTTGTAGGGCTTATCACATTAGGTCAAACTGTGCTAAAACTAATTTCTGTCTAGATTATCATGTTGTCTAATTCCAAGCTTCTTTTAACCAGGTTTCTCCATAATGTGATCTTGTAAATAATTGAAGAGTATTAAACATGGTTTCACTAAATCCACCTTCAAAGCTGTCCACTGATAGCAAAATTTTGTCCAAATGTATGAAGTCCATTGAGTATCTTTTCTTTAGTAATATGAAGCAGTGAAAAGAAGGAAAGTAACAGACTTTAGTAAATGGCAGAATACCAGTGTAGCACTACTTCAGTATTAATGAAATTCTAGAAATTTCCAGTTTAAGAGGGATTGGTTACATATCACAGAAGGGTGCACTGGGCAGAAATTACCTCAACCATTCTGTGATTCTGTAATCACTGTTGTGACCCTTTGCTAGACACGCTTTAGTATCATAGGCTCATAGAACCGCCCAGGTTGGAAGGGACCTCATAAGATCATCTGGTTCCACCTTTTGTGGAAAGGGAAACTTATATGAGATTATCTAGCACGCTGTCCAGTCCCGTCTTGAAAACCTGCAGTGAGTGGGACTCTACCACACCCCTGAGGAGGTTGTTCCAGTGACTGGTAGTCCTCACTGTGAAAAATGTCTTTTTTATATTGAGATGAAACCTCTTCTAGTGCAACTTGTATCCATTGCCCCTTGTCTTCTCCATGTGGCTCCTTGTGAAGAGAGAATCACCATCCCCTTTGTAGCCACTGGACAACAGTACGGAGGTGCTCCCTAAGTCTTCTTTTATCCAGGGAGAAAAGACCTAACTACTTCAGTCTTTCCTCATAGGGTGGGTTCTCCAGCACTTTGATCATCTTTGTAGCCCTCCTTTGGACACTCTCCATTCCACATTTTATTTAATTGTGGGAACTAGAACTGGACATAGTACTCCGGGTGTGCCCTGACAAGTGCTGCATAGAGTGGGATGATCACATCTCTCTTTGCTAGTAGTGCCCCTGAGGATGCAGCCCAGGATCCAATTTGCCTTCATTGCTGCAGCTGCACACTGCTGACTATTGTTCAGCATGTTGTTCACCATACATCCGTGAAATGAAATATCACATTAACATATATTTATAGCTTACACCTTCAGCTGGCTTATTTTGCCTGACCTATGTGGGCCATGCATTTCCCGGTGCTTGCAGTTCAAAATTTGTCAAAGATGGAAACAGGTTAAGTCTGTTTGAGTATCCATTGTAGGCACATTCATACAATTCAATATGCATTTCAAGAACATATGGCATTCTAGAAAATATTTTCAGCTATTTTGACATAGAGATGTTGCAAAATTATCAAAATGACCCAAATATTGTAAAATCCTTTTCCTTCCTTCAGGGCTTCCCAACTGCTGTATTAGTTTGAAAATGTTACCTCTTGCCTATTCCTTTTCCTTGCTGTTGAATACAGGAACATAAATGAACCATGTGAGTGAAACAGGTTTCTGTGATTCAATTTTATTTGTCCAATCACAGTAGGAGACTATTCACTACTTGATGAAAGTAACGTCAAGATTGAAGTCACACTGTTTGTGATTACTATGCTTAGCATCATGAATAATATTCTACACTCGGATTTATACACTATACAGTGTGTGTCTCCTGGTTGTGCAAGGCTGGACTAGAGGTGGTAAAATATTTATCTAGGAATACTGGAAATAATAGGACAGAATATTGAAAATGAAAACCTGCAAACACAATTACTTCATTTGCATGAAAAGCTTTAACAGGTTAAACCAAATCATGATAATGCAAAATTTTGATTGGTCTGAGTATATAATAAATGCCTATATTGGTGAGAAAAAAAAGTCATCTAGTTCAGTACTCTAACACTGATAACAGGGAATGCTGTTTGGCAAGTGTATGAAAGGCTGGCTGTACAGCCAATTCCCTCCACACCCCATGGCATCCGCAATGGTTGGCAACGGTCAGCCTTGGTCCACTTTCCCTGCATCAGCACAGGATGGGTACACTGCACAACAGTAGGAGATGGACTTCCCACTGCCACAAACCCACCCCCCCTCACAAAGCCACAAAGCATCCAGCTTGGCCTCCCAGACGAAACATGAAGGTCTCTCTACCAGTTTCCCACAGAAAGAACTTAGATTTATTGGCTTTTAGCTCTCAGGGTCTCTTTTAGAGGGGGTTCTATAAGAGTAAAACAGTTGCCTGCCTGCTCTGAGTATTTCAGGAACTTTTAGATTTTACTTGGATTCTATTTCTAATATTCCTGACCTGAACAGTTATCTAAACCTAATGTGCCTGCAAAATAAACTCTTAAAAAAATTTGAAAGTAATTATAAATTCATACAAATGTAATATTCTGATAACTAAACTCTTGGGATTTAGAACAACTTTCATTTGTTTTGATAGGAAACTTGCAAAAATATGCATAATGTTTGTATTAATAAATAACAGACTTACTTTAAAAATGTGTTTCTAATATATCCAATGCTGATATGACATGGGGTAGTATGATCGTATAAAAGTCTTGTTTCAAAACACCAAGATGCAATCTTAAACAATTAACTAAAATGTAAATATGAAATTATACAAAATTTCCTAACATAATAGAGAACAATAATTGTATTATTGTGAAGTAAACAAGTCCAGAAGGTAATGAACAATTTCTTTTTAGGCCTGATCTGACCTCCTAAAAAGGAAGCGTGGGATTTTCATCTATAATTCCCACTGGATAATTTTTCCTGCTGAATGCATATGGTACCATTTGTGCATCTATTGTATAACTCCCTTGCTGTGACCATGGGCTGCAGTTGTGGGTTCCGGAGAGATCGAAATGTACTATATTTATGACACAGTATTTGGAAATGTCCAGAAAGTATGCCAGTTTCTCTGCAATAAATTTGTTCTAAAATTTGACAGATGTCAACATGATCAGTGTTGATGAGGTTATGAAGTCAGAGTTATATATTCTGTGCTGATTCCTAGTGCAGGAAATGATCACACAGCCCAAGAAATCTTTATTTGAGTACTTCGTCTCCCAGTTTGGTTGTTTCCCATCCAATTGGACAAAATTATCTTTTGCCCTAGACATTGACAATTTCCCTGCCTCTTAGGCCCCAGATTTCATTTTTCCTATTCTGTCGCTGTCACAAATGTCTATGTTAGTTTTCCTCCTCATGATTTACTAATAGTTTTTCTAGTACTTCGGTGCAGCCTTTTACCTTGGAGATCCAACTTTTCAACACTCTTGTTCTCTGTTTTCCTAGTAAGCTCATTCTAACTATTCTAAGTACCACCTGCTCTTACACTAAGTTGCCTGTCCTCACTGCCATCACATTATACATTATTTTTTGGCTGCTTAATTCTCAGAATTTATTCAGGACATATAGACAGCTGAAGAATTTTCCTGAAATATCCATTATATGTGCAGTTACAAAATGGCAAACCTCTTTAACATTCATGTTTGAGATTCATCAGTGAGCTGGTAATTTTTGTGTTAAATTAACTTTCTTATGTATTGGACTAAATCCTACTGTCCTTCAACTTCTCTGCTTCCTTCTTCCTTTTTTGGGGGTCAAGTTTTAAGCTATGTATTCCCTGAAACAGATCTTCAGACTTGGTATCCATTATGTCTAGTATTCAAGAACAGATTTCTTTTAATCAATGATGTCCTTGCCTCCCACAGATGAATGTGGTTTTACTCTAGGAAACTATGCCACATTTGTGATGATTCTTCTAGTACTGCTACTAGAACAACAAAATCCATACATTGATAATACGTACCCACACTCTGCATCCCAATTTTCTCAGAACTTTTTTTCTTTTGCTTATCATTACTTCTACTACACCGCACTATTAGAGGTACAGACTACTCTTCTGCACCTTCAGGTAATGTATTTCTGGTTGAACTCAGTTGTTCAGAAATCACTCAAGAACAAGAAGTCTGTGAGTACCCTGTTCTATTCAGCATCAAAATTCCTAGGAACGGAATATAGTTTTTACATTGACCAATGTCTCAATACTGTGAAATAATATAGAGAACTTAAATTCTACTGCATAATATAACACATTTCCCAGGATAACAACAAATTCCCTCACTGTAACATAAAGGCATATTGACCAAAAAATCAATCCATTATTTGTTTGCATGCATTTAAATAATCAGTGCACCATAGCCATTAAGCAAGAAAATGTATAACTGGGATACAAATTCTTGTGGTCAAGTTCATCTTCTGTAATGCAGAAGAATAAAAACCAAGATTTTAAAAAAAGAAAAAAAGAAAGAAAACTTAGAGGAACAAGTTCACACAACACTGCAACTCTTACCAGTGTCTTTAAATAAGCTAATGAAAATGGTAAAAAAAAAAAGTTGAGAGTGATAATGTGCTGTTCCTTTTGAAATCAACAGAAAGGTCAGTTTGTGTTACACAAAAAAACTCCCAAAACCCAACAAGTTTCCATAGCTATTAAAAGAATAAAATGATATCCAAAGGGAATACAGCAAGAGATTCTAAAAAAGACTCATGAAACTCACCTAAATATTCTACATGGGAAAATATAATACATTGTGATTTTAATGTAATACATTTTAACATAATAAATTGTGATTACTGCATTTACTCAGAAAATTATAGAATGAACTAACATATAACTCATGATACTTCTAATTGTGTTTTGAGAGTAATTTTTTATTGATCAACTTGCACAGAGCAGACTACTTATAGACAGTTTTATCATCATATACCCTTTTTTAAAATTTACCAAACATGTTAGTAATACGTTGTGAGGATAAGAGTCTTTGAACTAGAGAGAAATACATTTAGAAAGACCCATCACAATACCTATCTGTTACCTATCTGTAATCTTTAACCTTGGCAGTTTTGCAAATTGTTGCAGTTTTGAAATTGTTGCAGTTTTGTGTATGTGTGCTAGCATTCTTTATTACCCACAGCTCTATGGGCTAGCAAAATACACTTATAAATGTATATCAAAATGGTCACACTAATCAAAGTAACTATAGGCTACTATGTCTGTTGAGCAGACTGACAAAACATTACTTGAGAACTGATGGGCTTCACTTCCAGGTACAATAATGAAGCCCAAAAAAGTAAAATATTGAAGGGTCATTGTTAAACCTCAAAGCTACATATCATGATGTAGTAAAATAAAGCTCTCTGGACAGCTGAAAATTCTTTAATCAGAATAAAATAAAATAAAATAAAATAAAATAAAATAAAATATCTTACTATTTCATTAAACTATTTCATGTTGATTTACAGTAACACCTGGAAAATCTAAGTTTGCAAAGACAAAAGAAAACAAACTAACACAGTAATACAGTTAGTGGAACAGCCTAAAAAATGTGGAAGAAAATACCATTATAAGCAGAACCGAGGACATTTAGGTGTAAATTACATTATGGTTTCCTTAAGAAGAAGTCTATCTGCAATGGTAATTTAGACACACTAGGTGTCTAAATGTAGGTATTTAAACTATTTTAATGTCTGAAGTTAGGTGAGAAAATGTCATAACAACGTAATCTAACTGTATAAATGCTAGCTAGGATGCTGAAAACCTAAGTCAGGAGAACATTTATATTAACTGGCAGATTAAATCACATGCTTTGTAGAAAAAGAAATAACTCAGTTTCAGTTCACATAAAAGTAATGTAAGATTATACTATTCTGTGAGTATTCCTGCTCCTGAGAATGTTACAAACAAGAAAGTCCAGTCTTTTCCTTTAAGATTGTTTCACTGAATTTGAAAGGTGATTTTGTTTGGCTTTGAAAAAATGCATTCATAAAACAAAATAAAGCATTTCAATGGCTTGTTTTCATGGTTTTCTTTTGTTTTGCTTTTTTTTTTCCATGTTTAAAAAATGGTGTCCAATGCTGAGAGGTTCTCCTGTACTTCTTTGACACCTGCTCTTCCACCATGACAGAACATCGTGCATTGTAGACCAGTAGAAGTGTCTCAGTCTTGGAAATCTTGTGTCCTTTATGCAAGAGAGCAGCTGGAGTACATTGACCTCTGCCTGGGGATGGATGAGAAGCCAAGGGAGACTTTATGGGCTAGGATTAAAGAGAGGACAGGCAAAGGTGACATTATAGTGAGTGCCTGCTTTAGTCCATCTGACGAGGAAGAACAAGTTGATGAGGCGCTCTACAGACAGATAGGAGCAGCCTCTTGTTCACAAACCCTGGTTCTCATGGAGGATTTCTACCAAGATATCACTGGAGAGTCAACACAATAGGGCATAAGCAATCCAGGAGATTCCTGGCGTGCATTGGTGAAAATGTCTTCCTTCAAGTGATAGAGGAGCCAAAGAGAAGAGATGTTCTGTTGGACTTCACAGTCACCAACAAGGAGGGGCTTGTTGGGGAAGTGAAGGTCAAAGGCAGTCTTGGCTGCAGTGCCTATGATATGGTGGAGTCCAGGATCCTGAAGGCAAGAAGGAGGGTCAAAAGCAAGGTCATGACCTTGGATGTCAGGAGAGATGTCAGATTCTGGCCTCTTCAAAGATCTGCCCTAGAAAGCTGGTTAATATTCAAAGATCACATCCTCCAATCTCAACAGGGGTGCATCCCATCAAATATGATGTCAGGCAAAAACATCAGGAGGCCTGTGTGGATGAACAAATAGCTCCTGGCCAAACTCAAACACAAAAAGGGGTCTGAATACAGAGGGTTGAAGCAAGGGCAGGTAACCTGGGAGGAATACAGGAACATTATCTGACCATTCAGAGATTAAGTTAGGAAAGCCAAAATCCAAATGGAATTAAATCTGGCCAGGGATGTCAAAGGCAATAAAGACTTCAATGAGTGTATAGGCACCAAAAGGAAGACGAGGGAAAATGTGGGCCCATCACTCAACAAGACAGGGGACCTGGATACACAGGACATGGAAAAGGCCTTCTTTGCCCCATCTTTACTAGCAAAAGGGATCTTCAGGAATCCCAGGTCCCAGACACCAAGGGGAAAGGCTGGACAAAGAAGATGTACCCTTGATGGAAAAGGATCAGGTCAGGCAATACTTAAGCAACCTGGACATACATAAGTTCATGGACCCTGATGGGATGCACCCACAAGTGTTGAGGGAGCTGGAAGATATTGCAAAGCCACTCTCAAGAATCTTTGATCAATCATGGCAACTGGGAGAACTGCTCGAAAACTGGAGAAAGGCAAATGTCACTCCTATCTTCAAGAAGGGCAAGTAGGAGGACCGAGGGAACTACAGGCCAGTCAACCTCACCTGACTTCCTGGGAAGGTGATGGAGCAGCTAATCCTAGAAACCATTTTGAGGCACATGAACAAGAAAATCATCAGGTGTAGTCAGCATGGCTTCAGCAAGGGAAAATAATTTTTGACCAACTTAATAAACTTCTATGATGAAGTGACCACAAAGATGATTAAGGGACTAGGGTATCCCTCCTACGAGAAAAGCTGAGACAACTGGGACTGTTTAGCCTAAAGAAGGCTCTTTTCAATGTATCTAAGTACTTGAAGGAAGGGTGGAAACAAGACGGAGGCAGGCTCTTTTCAGTGTTGCCCAGTGACACGGCCAGAGGCAGTGGGTACAAACTGAAACACAGGAGGTTCCCTCTGAACGTAAGGAAATCCTTTTGTTTACTGTGAGGGTGACTGAGCACTGGAACAGGTTGCCCAGAGATACTGTGGACACTCCCTCCTTAGACATATTCAAAAGCTGTCTGGACACAGTCCCAAGCCAATAGTCTCTAGGTTGCCCTCTTTGAACAGGTTGGTTGGACCACATGACCACCAGATGTCCCTTCCAACCTCAACCATATAGTTTGATTCAGTGTATCAGGCATGAGGCACCTCTTCTGCTGTGGCAGCAGTGCTACATAAAGGAGCACTTATACCTTTCTCCTCTCAAAACCATCTCCTTTCTTGGACACCATGCCACTGAAGTGTTCAATTTTCTGACAAATGACAGGACTTAGCAATAAACCCATGGTCTTTTCCCTTCCTGCTTCAGAAAACTGATAAAAAGATGAAATAGGTGAGAACAGCCAAACAGTGGAAAAGTTTGGGAGTATTTTACTTCTTGATACTTTCATGCATGCAACATTTTTAAAGCCTGAATGTAAAAATGTCTGTATTTCCTTTCATGTATATTTAGAATGCCATCAAAAGGTAATTTTGGTTCAGACAAGATTGGTTGTTTCACTTATAATCACATTGTAGAGAAAAAAAAGAATCACTAATTTGAGTTCATTTTGAATCCTTTTTGTCTATTCAAAGACATCTTTTACTTCGCCCTGGTCAGAAGGTCAATCATGATAAAAAGCATGAAAACAGTTATATTAATTCAAAGTGTCAGATGGATGAACAACACTCATAATGGAAAAATCAGTAATAACCATTAATGAGATATTGTCATATATGACTGTTACATGCTTTATATACTTGTGTAAGTAACAAGTAATAGGATGAGAGGAAAATGGCCTCAAGTTGCACCACGGGCTGTTTAGATTGGATATTAGGAAAAATTTCTTCACCAGGAAAGGTTGTCAAGCCTTGAAACAGGCTGCCCAGGGAAATGGTGGAGTCACCATCTCTGGAGATATTTAAAAGACACATAGATGTGGCACTTAGGGACACAGCTTAGTGGTGGACTTCGCAGTGTTAGGTTTGCGGTTGGACTCGATGAACTTAAAGATCTTTTCCAACCTAAAAGATTCTATGATTGTGTGATTCTATATGATTATTTCTCTTGGTGTCTGTCCCAGTGCTACATCTCATGTCTAAGGATTTATAATTTTGCATTGCCTTAGACCATCTTATGAGTGTTACAAGGATGTGCTGAAAGCATATTAGCAAACTTTAACAAGACAATCACAACATACTTGTGTTTTAGCAAGTTTTCTTCAGTAACCAAAAATGTATTCAGATATGAAAGAAAGAAAAAAATTTATACTAAACTTCCTCAAATTGTAAAAAGCATTCTTTCACATCTGGGGACACTAAAAAAGACTGAAAACTGTGAACAGAAAAACATGTAGAAATGCTCCAGAGAAACATGCAAACATTAGACTAGCTGCTCACTTTAAATGATCGTCTGAGCTCCACTTTCTTCTCCCGTTCACCAGTACTTTTAGTCACCCAGTTCTTCATGCTGTTTTCACTTGCTTCCCTGCTGCTACATTTTGATCTTTGCTTCCTGTCTCTCTCCCCTGCTGTTCTTTTCAACAGTGTTCTGCTTTTTGTTTGATGAGCAGTGAAAATTGCGAGATTCCTGACCTCTAAAGAACAGACAGAACTTCAAAATTCAGGAATCTTGTAAATTGTGCTTGGCTGCTGATACATGGAATACTATTAAACATCAAGGATGACTAATCTTAAGAAAAAAAAAAAAAGAAAGAAAGAAAGAAAAAAACCCAGAAGTGTGTATAAAAGGTCTTATGCTGCATTATTGTGCATGGAATAACTTCTGACTCTGGCATTCATTAGTACATGCATTCCTGGCACAGCTTGTTTGTTTTTAATTCTGCAGAACAAAAGCAATTTCAAGTTAAAGGCTGAAGCAATTTTTTCTCCCAATTAAAAAACTGCTGCAAGTAAGGGGTTATAATTTACTGTATCCAAATTATTATTACTTTCCTTTTTCCTTTCCCCATTTGGACAATAAAAGTGGAACGTTATGCACAACAGATGGTGGTGCTTTCATGATTAACTTGCATAACCCCTTTGCCTTGAATAACATAAAGATTCCATTTTTCTGAAAGCTTGTCAGGCATGTCAGAACATACGACATCTAGTCTTTGGTATATTGGAATTCTGGTATATTTGGTATTCTGTGGTATGCAGTACTCAAATCAGACAGACATGTTAATTAGTTTAGCACGTGTATGTGAAAAAATAATTCACGGAATGGTAGCTAAAAGGTAGCATGCACGTGTGCACAGAAAATCAATAAGCTCTTTTGAGAGCATCTTTACTTAATGTGTGGCCACTTAGTTCACTTTGTTCTTGGAATGTCAGTGAAAACTGAGCAAAATTTGTACTGATAAATATGAAGCAGAAAACTTTCATGTCAACAGTTTACTTGTTTTCAGGTATAGGACCATTATTAACAAGCTCAGAAATTAAGTACCTTATAGCAGCTCAAGCCTCCAATATACTTAAAATTCGTTATTTTCATGCAGCAATGAATCAGCAGCAAGTTGGATGACTGCAGCTTTCACTTCTAGAAAAATCTTATCTGCATAAATAATTTTCTGTTTTTAATACTGTACCTTTCATGGCTCTGAGTGCACTAACAGGCCTTAGCTGCCTCAGCCAGCCTTCCTAGCATCCTCAGTGCTCCATTTAAACTGAGGTCTGGTCACCCAGACCTTGCCTGAGCCATGCTGGAGATATGCCTGTACTCAACTGTCTGGTTTTCTTATTAGAAATTAAAATTAAGATGCTTATGGGTCTCAAATTGCTTGGCAGGGAAAAGAAAGAAGCACAGTTCAATGTTTAGCATATAATTCCAGTACAATTCTGGGAGAACTTCTAATGCAAGATATGAAGCTGTCTAGAAATGGAAGAGTTTGAGGCCACCTAAGCCATTCTAAGGCTGGGATATACAAGCTACCTGTGTCAACTGAGCAACTAACAACTCTCTCATCAGCCCTAAAGCTATAGAAATCTGTATTCTATGCTTGTAGATAACAGGCGTTCTTCTTTTAGCAAGAAGGTTCTTTCAAAGATATCATATGAATAGCTATCTCTATCCAGCAGACAGTGACCAGATCAAACACTTAGCAAATATGATCTCTTCCACTTCTTTTTCCTTGCAAAACCACAAAAAATCAAAAAAATCTCCTAAATTGTTACAAGAAGTCTCATCCCATCCTCCCATCCAACTCCTTAGTTAAGAAGTATGATGAGAGTATGGTTGGTGGAGGTAGCGGGTTTTGACAAAGGAGTTACCTGTAGACATCCTAGCATGAAGACAGAGGTGTAGAGAGAGTGGCTGTGAGGTGTTACATTGTACATAATAAGAACAAAAAGGAGAAAAGGAGTAAATAAGTAAGGAAAGATATTCTTTCTGCTGGACAAGGGAAAACGGCCAGAAAAAGGAGGTGTTTCTTTTCTCCTTAGGAAAGGAGATATTGATTCAGCTCTTTTTGTCATATCTTAGAGTAATCCTCCAAGTCAGACAACAATGAATGTTTAATGGGTTTAAAAATTTATGAAATTATGCTAATGAAGATCACAGAATCATAGAATGGTTTGAGTTGGAAGGGATCTTAAAGATCTTCTAGTTCCAAACCCCCTGCAATAAGCAGGGACATCCTCCACAAGGCTAGGTTGACCATAGCCCCATCCAACCTGACCTTGAATGTTTCCACAGATGGGACATCTACCATCTCTCCGGGAAACCCGTTCCAGTGTTTCACCACCCTCATCATAAAAAAATTCTGTATAAATTTGATCTGCATCTACCATCTTTTAGTTTAAAAAAAACTACCCCTTGTCCTATTGCTACAGACCCTACTAAAAAGTCTGTTCCCATCTTTCTTATAAGCCCTCTTTGAGCATTGAAAGGCCACAATAAGGTCTCGTAGGAGCCTTCTCTTCTCCATGCTGAACAACCCAAAATCTCTCAGCCTCTCCTCATAGGAGAGGTGTTCCATCCCTCTGATCATTTCTGTGGCCCTCCTCTGGACTCATTCTATCAGGTTCATGTCTTTCCTGTATTGAGGACTCTAGAGCTTAACACATTACTCCAGGCGAGGTCTCACCAGAGCAGAGAGGCAGAATCACCTTCCTCAACCTGCTGGCCACACTTCTTTTTATGCAGTCAAGGATACAGTTGGCTTTCTGGGCTGCAAGCACGCATTGCCAGATCATGTTCAGCTTTTCATCCACCAACACCCCCAAGTCCTTCTGGGCAGGGCTGCTCTCATTCGCTTCATTCCTCAGCCTGTATTGATATGGGGTTTGCCCTGACCCATGTGCAGGACCTTGCACATGGCCTTGTTGAACATCATGAGGTTCACATAGGCCTACTTCTTGAGCTTGTCCAGGTTCCTCTGGATGGCATCCCATTCCTCAGGCATGTCAACCACACCACTCAACTTGTTATCATCTGCAAACTTGCTGAGGGTGAACTGTCTACATCATTGATGAAGTTGTTAAACAGTACTGGTCCCAATACGGACCCCTGGGGGATAACACTCATCTCTGATCTCAACGTTGAGCCATTCACCACTACCCTCTGGTACCAATTCCTCATCCACCGAACAGTCCATCCATCAAATCCATCTTTCTCCAATTTAGAGAGAAGGATTTTGTGGAGCACTGTGTCAAAGGCCTCACAGAAGTCCAGATAGATGACATCTGTAGCTCTTCCCTTGTCCACTGATGTAGTTACTCCATCATAGAAGGCCACTAGTTTGGTCAGGTAAGACTTGCCCTTGGTGAAGCCAAGATGTTTCCACTTGCCAAATTATCTATTCATATTACATGATACTAGTATATAAGTATTAAATCTTTAGTTGTATGCATTCTTACATACTGGAGAAAGAAGAAAATGCTATGAGGACCACCAAAAGTTCCTGGATCGCCACAGCTTAAACAAGAACATTAATTTCAGGTTGTCCATCCACTATCTGTATTTCAAGGTATTGTGTTATTATCATGTATTACGAACAGTATTTATATAATAATTTCACATGCATTTCCAAATAAACTTCCGGGTCAGGTAAGTTGTCTCACTTTTACATGTCACAGTATTTATTTTCAGGATGTGGAAATCCACCATTACAGAACTTTAAGCTAGATCAAATCCACGTTAGGTTGCATATTTTAAAGGCTTACTTGAAAGCAAATAAAATAAATAGAAAATTACTTTGTATATAAAGTACAGAAAGTCATAGTACATATCTGTATTTAATGTATAAAAGTGAGGATACAATGCGACAAAATATATAGCAAAATGCAAACATTATCTCAGCTAAAGTTTTCTGCACTTTCGTCTAGAGTTCAGGCAAATTGGCTTTTTATCAGGTATGTCTGCATCAGTAGATTTCTTTGGCTGAAAGAGCCACAAATCTATTAGCTTGAAGGAAGTCAGTAACCTTCTCCATTCTCTTAGATGTTGCATCTGAGTTTCTCTATCATCCTCAGAAATAATAAATAGTAGCTGCTAGATGTGAAGTCAAGCCTTTCAAAATGGAGAATGCTCTTCCAGCTGAGGTCAGAACAAGTATCCAATGTTAACTGTCAAATCATTCATTGCTCACGGTCCTGCAGCAAAAGAAAATTGCTTAGCTGTTCACATAGTAAAATTTGCACTAAGTTCCTGTTAGCAATTTATTTCTGCTCCTGTAACTGTGATCTCTTAACTGTAACCATCTCCTTCCTCTCCCTGGGCTTTTAATGTGAACAATAATTTAACTAATCAAGATTTAGATAGGAATAAAAACATCCTTGCTATCACCTACTCTTTGGCAATACAAATACCATTCTTTATTCAAGACAGTTTTCTGGAGGTTTTTAAATATCTAGTTCTAATTAGGACATCTGGAGTATTATGAAGTGTTTCTTTAATCTTCTGTTCATAGTCTGGGGCTCAAAACAGTTACTGATTGTCCTGGTTTCAGCTGAGAGGGTTAATTTTCTTCATAGTAGCTAGTATAGGGCTATGTTTTTGGATCTGTGCTGGAAACAGTGTTGATAATACAGAGATGTTTTTGTGCTATGGACTTATTGTTGAGCAGTGTTTACATGGGGCCAAGGCCTTTTCTGCTTCTTGCACTGCCCTGCCAGCAGGATGGCTGGGGGTGCACAAGGAGTTGGGAGGAGACACAGACAGGACAGGTGACCCAAACTGACCAAAGGGATATTCCATACCATATGATGTCATGATCAGTTTATAAGGAGCTTGGGGGAAGGGGGGGTGGGGGGTGGTGGCATTCAGAGTGATGGCATTTGTCTTCCCAAGTAACCGTTACACATGACGGAGCCCTGCTTTCCTGGAGATGGCTGAACACCTGCCTGCCCATGGGAAGTGGTGAATGAATTCTAGTGGAGGGTGTCCCTGCCCACAGCAGGGGGGTTGGAACTAGATGATCTCTGAGGTCCCTTCCAACCCAAACCATTCTATGATTCTATGATTCTATGAATTCCTTGCTTTGCTTGTGCGTGCGGCTTTTGCTTTACCTATTAAACTGTCTTTTATCTCAACCCACGAGTTTTCTCACTTTAACTTTTCCAATTCTCTCCCCCATCCCAATGGGGGGAGTGAGCGCGCGGCTGCGTGGTGCTCAGCTGCCGGCTGGGGTAAAACCACGACACTGATACTAAATGAAGTTCTGACAGTGACGCAGCTATGATGTTAAGATTTTCTTTTCAGTAACATGTTTAGAGAAGTGCTTTAGTTTCACACACCTCCATCTGTAGAAGTAGGAATGGTGTGCATTTTATTGGTAACCATAGTCAGTTCACCACTAGTTTTTTCTAGTCATTTTCTTCTGGGAGCCTCAGCACTGAGGCTTCCAGAATAGAAGTGTTGAACTAAGCATCGGCTCATTCTGCCTCAATGAAATTATTGCAGTTTGATATTAACACAGGTGATTACCAATTGACTCTTTTCTTACATTTAAATAAGAGCAGATTCTAGGTTCCCAAATAGCTAATGTGGCTGAAAGCATATAAGCTATGCCTGCACTGTCTCTGCCCCTGCTGTTCTTGATTCCTTAATGCTTTTGATCTTGCACAGGACTTTTGAACAGTGAAAAGGAGATAGAAAATTATCCCACTCTGACTGGTAGCATAATACATCTACTTTAATATGGCTGTGATGTAAAGGGCAAGAAGAAGGGGCGTGCCCTTGCACCAGTTCAGTGGATACACAGAGATTTGTTGAGTTCTGTCCCTTCTGTAATTGGTAAAGCATTTGAAGGAGCACTCCAAACCCCTGCCCCCCTCATGTCCTGGAAGCATTAATAGGTAAGGTATTTTGAAAACTGCCTGTATTTGGCCTGATCTCTGTCTGACTACAAATCCCATCCACTCTTGCATCAAGCAACATCAGAACATTTATAGGAAAGACTGAAGGTTTTCAACTTGTAGCAACCTTGAAGGGTGCTATAAGCACAGGACATTTCCCAGGAATCTGCAACACGAGTGTCCCCACAGCCACCCTCAAGCATGCCGACTGCCGAGTCATGGGGGAGTGTTACTGTTCTGGCCTGGAGGCTACCCTGGGCATCACTCTACGTGTCTTGTACTATGTCCTCTCAGAAGCAGTGACTCCTGGCTGCCCATTGTGAAGTGTTGGATCCAAGTTAGAACTCTCAGTAGCAAACCTGTCACTGAATAATTTTCCTTATGAGTTTACTTTAGTTACAGCTTTGAAATTGACAGCAACACCATGTTTTTGATGTTTATAAATTCTTCTCAGATTTCATTTTCTGAGAAAGTTCTTTGTGATTCACTAAGGATTTTAACAGATTCACCTAATAAGAGCAAGAACAGAAGGTGAGGGGAGAAGAGAGCTCCAAGTATACTAAATATGCATCTAGTGAATTATATTCTTTCAATGCACTTACCTGCAGCTGTGTGCAATTTACATAATGGCGACTATAGATTCAGAAGGGTAAGATCAGTGTGGGTATTGGAAAGAATAATAATTTTATTTGTAAATTGCTTAGCATACCCATTAATTGTGTATTTAGTAGGATGTTGAATTTGGCTTCCTAATGGTTTTAATTTCTTGCTCTTGTTTAATTTTCACACAGACAAATTTTGTGTGTAGACTTTTTGAGATTCTTACATGGAATATTTGTTTACATATTTATTTTAATTGCATATAGTGTGCCGTGATGACTATTGCAATTCCCTTTCTGAAGTTGTATCAGACAAACAGGTGATCTGAATCCCTAATCACAGTCCCTGTGAAGGGACTGAAAAAGTCTACATTTTCAGGTCACCCAACAAGCTAGTTCCATACCTAATCCATCTCCCTAATATAGTACCTTGTCATTCATAGGGATCCATCATCTTGTCTATGAACTATTTTCTTCTGTCCCTTGTGATATTTTGCAAGTGTGTCTTTGTCCATACGAGGATTTTAGTATGATGATCACCTATGCTGTAGCATGAAGAATTTTGTACAATAAGAAATTAATATTTTCTTTAAACCTTTCTTACTGACATCTGAAACTCCTGGTTTGATGCATCCCCTTTCTGTAGGTGCTAAGCAGTAAAATGGATTCTAGGGACTAAGCTTCAGAAGATTATGATGAAGGAAGGAGACACATAGTAAGTCAGGAACAGAAGATTCAGCAGAAAGCAAAAAAGTAAAGCTGAAGCTGAGCAGAAAACAGGCTCCATCTGAAGCTAAAGTGGTACGTAGAGAAGAAAATATTGGTTAATGTGAGCAGCTGAAGGAGAGATTGTATAAAAGTGTACAAAAGACTTGGAAAAGAACTTTCTGGAGGTATCGCCTCAGTTCTCAACAAGGAGGTTAATGAATGTCACTGCAATCAAAAATCAATCCCGGGTCCAGTATGAACAGTCTGAAACAGAGAAACAGTGGCAGAGCAGGATGCTGCACCCTCATTATACTTGTAGCTTTAGCAACCTGATTCAAGCACTCAGAAAGAGCCAGTGCATCAGCATAGCAGCAATGAAGACGAGTCTCCAAAGAAGCATCACATTCAACACAACATATACATTACTTACCTGCTTTTTTAAATATCCACACAGTCACAACTTCAGAAAAATGAAACTACTACATCAAGATGCTAAACTAAGAATAGTTCTATTCTATCTTGAGATAAAACTACTTAAACCTGTGCAACTTTTTCATATAAGCTATCCATATGCTCTGAGTGGTATATGATTTACTTTTCAACAGTCCCTTAGGGTTAAGGATCCTGAAGTAGACCTCCCACATTCATAGAGGGATCGACCCTACTGAACGTCTGATGCCTGCACTATAGACACTTGCATCTGATCTATTTACCTGGGACCATTTTATATTTCATGGAGAACAGTAGACATTTTTTATAGCTTGATTCCCTCAGCTTACTTTGGACAAGTACACGAAAGAAATTCCAGCATAGTCAAAATTCTAGCATTCTCAAAATATGTCTATCTATTGCTGACAGAAGGAGCTAAGGATGACTAACTCATCTATAGACATTGATATTGGATGGATGAGTTCCACTTTCCATTTTGTTACATGGTGTTATGACTGGACCTGACATGAGTTAGCCATGCTTTGAGCAGGGGGTTACATCAGATGACCTCCAGAAGTTCCTTTGAACCTAAATTACTATATGATTTTATAATCCTATGACGTCTAGGTCCAAATGTGACACTTTTTCATTATGATCACTTTAAGAAGCTACATAACTTTTCTGTCATTTGTACCAACTATTTTAATAAAAAAAAAAAAAAACAAAAACAAGTTACATCTCTATGCTTAGAGGACAGTTGAGGACTTAAGAAATATTTGCATTAGCTAATGCTACTAGAATTTACTCTGAGATGTGTCTTAAGTCAGTTTGGGAACATAAAAGTGTAAGCCTGTGATGCATATATGCTGCTTTATTTAAAACTGATTTTTTTTTGGGGGGGGGGGGGAAGAAAAAGAAAGTGCAGCACTTAAACTACGGTGGCTGATGGAAGGAACTGAAAGCGAAATTCAGCATATCCAAAGATCAAACTTGTCAGTGGTTGTTTATGACTAGTGGAAGCCATAACCGTAGCCACTTGTTTTTATTTTTAAAACAAGAAGTTCAAAAGCCTGTTGTATTTTGTTAAATTAAACTCAAAAACGTATGTCCTTTTCAGCCAGTTTAGTTTTCTAGCAAATTCTGTTTACTCCAATGGAAAAAAATAACAGGGATATACTTTATCCATTTTTAAAAAGTATTTAATTCTTTTCAATTCCATAAGTAGACCAGCGGTAACAAAGGGCAGGTGTTAATAGTTTCATGAAGTTACCTCCCTAATTAATACTCTTTATATTTTATTAATTTAATATGTCTTGGTCAGTGGTTCTAAAATACTTGTTACAACCAAAAGGTTTGGTTTTCTGTTATTCAAAGTAGTGAGATAAGTATCGCTGCACTGAGAGAGGGACCAGACTACAGAGCCGGGGAGGACATAGTGCCGCTGCTTGATGAACCGCAGGGAACACTGATCATTCTGACCATCTCCTTCTGACATCTAGCAGTCTCTATTGTATGTTTGCTGATGGAATACTTTTCCAGGCTGATCACTTGAAGCTGCTGAAAGTAAAGACATCTGCCATTTTTATGCTTATGTGGTCTTAGACAAAACTTCCTCTGTTGTTCACTTGACAGAGGAGAATACAGCTCATCTTACTGTAGGAAGCCTGGGACCAGACTTTCATCATCAAGTCTTTTTGCCAGACAATACCTTTTCCATGATCAAAGCATACAAGGGATGTGGTAGTCACATTCAAGTTTGTGTTCACTCTCCTTTACAGACAATGGAAAGGAAAAGGAAGAAACACATGTAGCCCAAAGAAACAATCTAATTCTTTTCTAGAAATCTGAATTTTACTGAAGACTACAATTTCTGATCAAAGATATAAGTAGCAGCATTTGTTTAAATTCCTCTCTTGCCACCCAATCCACTAAATGTTTTTTCTTTGAGACTTTCTTTAATATTTTATTCCCAATGTGACTTTTCAAACACTCCTTTTCAATAGATAATTTTCTTTTTTTTTTCTAAAGCCCATTATTAAACTAAATAAATATATCATGTTTAGAAATGCAGTCACTGAAATGCAGCCACATTGATAAACACATGATTATTGATGATTAAGGAATATTTTAAACCTCTTATGTTTTCCCTTATTGACCGGTATGGTGTGCAGTACATTGATGTGTACTAAAAACAACTGCCAAATTAGAAAATTCTTTTTTGCTTGGAGAACCACATATTTGCAGCTACTGAAAATTAGTCTGTGAAAACCGAGCATGTAAAAGCTACTTCTGTGTACACTAGATAAACATGTACAGTTTAACAACATCATCAACAGTGTATTTTGTATGTATCTATAATTGCATTTCTTCATTGTCACGTAATATCATATTATTAAATTGGTTTCATTAGCTTTTTATTGACTATTGGAAACCTCTTTACTAAAACTATAACTTGCCTATGTGCTGAGTTAAACTACTGAAATTCATTTATGAATGGATATATTATTTCATAGTTTTCAGCACCCTTGAAGCAAGGTAATGAAAAATTGTGATCATATAAAAAATTCAGACTCTAATATTTGAATCCTTTGTTGTTTTATTTGTACTTTTAAAATAATGTATACTTCCATTTCTGTTAGGATTATGAAAGACATTTTAATACTTTTAAGCAAATCTTATCTATGGTTGCTACTCTTCAGAATGTATCTGAGCAACCCACAGTTTTCTTAACATGGGAACTTCTTTGTTGCTTTTATTGTCATCACTATTCCACATTAAAAAAAACCAACAAGTTTTTTTTTTTTATTTTATGAAATGAAAATAGTTAGAGAAGCTTAGATACTGACTTTAAAAATTCCACCAAAAGAAATTATGCAGACTCTAATGCTCATGTTCCAGAGAGTGACTGTGACCTCTATATTATTTTCCATAAATGTTCCATGGTATCTAAAAATATGTTGGGATCTTTATTTTTGGGGTCCCTGTATGCCATCTATGTAGCAGCTCTTATTTGGAAAAGTAGCAAGAATCAGTGAAGAGGCATCTACCGTCTTTTGGAGCCTTCAGAAGGGTCCACTCAGCTAAGTATCTTGAAATCAGAGAGCTAACATCAGTTTTAGTTTGTAGTAAAAAAAAAAAAAAAAAAAAATCCACTTTTGCATAAGTGTTGGCAGCTACCGTAGTAGTTAATTCAAAAATTCAGAAGTCTAGATTGAAGTATACCTCAGCCTGAGAAGATTTAGCCCAACAGTTCCCCTTGCAAAGACCTTGCTCTAAGCATCTGGGTAAGTTCAGTTAACAGTGACCTTCCATTTCATTTGCAGATGCCTCAGCTAGGTTGGCAACTATGTATCAAATGTTGAAAGTCAAAAGCCAGATAAAGGAAATTCCTTAGCAGAATTTTCAAATTCAATTGAAATCACACCACTGCTTTGAAAAAAAAAAATCTAGTTGGTAATATACTCAATGAAAATTCAATTTTCTCTATTAAAAGAACTCAATTTAAAATATTGCATGGCTTTGACTAGGAATGTAAATGTTTTCTGTTGATATTTGAAGCTGAAATCATAGGTAGTATTTTCTAAATTATATGTTCTTCTCTGGCTTTTATAACTTAAGCAAATATATTTTGGGAGCATTTCCGAAACTACCAAGTACTTGGATAATGTCCATCAGCTTCCATATGAAGAATGCAAGTTCTCCATTTATTACTTTTAAATAAGCCTAAGTATAATGATACATGCAATTCTTCTGAAACCTAGTCTTAAAGGAATCCTATAAAATGTCTCCTCTAAATTCATGCGTTCTCAAATTAGTCATTTCACAGAAATACTGGGTAATTCTGAAATTATTCTAGACATTCTGAAGAAGCCTATGTGTATCATGGACATGCCTTTCATGACAAATGAAAAATGAATAAAGTAATTTTGTTGGTACATATTCACTGTTCTGCCTAACAAAAGAGAAATTTATACTACACATATTACATCACAAAATGTATTTACTGTGACTTTTTACCTTAAAAACTCCATTTTCCTTCAGGACCTCAATATGCTCTTGCTTTTTTGAACATTAATTAAACATTCCCAGTTGAACTATAAGGTACACATTCACATTTCCTTTAGTTACTGTCATTCTGATATGCTGTTTGTAAACAATCTATGAAATGTTTTGGGAGTATATGACAAAATATATTGTTACTACTAATATTAAGCAATGCATATTAATAAGTCTGCTTTATTGCAATCTAAATCATCTCCCGTCATATACTTTATTATTGAGTTCTTTTAACAGAAAACTATCTTAAGACAAAGTTATTTACTAAGCATATATCTTATAAAATAAAAAAAATAATGACTAACATGATTGTCTACTAAAGAAAAAGCTACCACAGACTGATATCCTAATTTACATATACAAATTCATTATAAATATTTAGAACTTTTTTTTATGTCATGTGGCTTATAATTATATAAGTATACGATGCTATACACCTATACATACATACATGTATATATACATATATGTGTGTATATATATGTATGTGTTGGTGATCACCTGGCATGCATGTTGGGTGGAGCTAACCCCCGTGCATCCAGCGCTGCAATAAAGAATGCCTGCCTTTTAACACTACATTGGTGTTACGAGGTTTATTCCCGGATTTCGGTGACAATCTGACCCATTATTTAGATGATCTGAGTCAGTAACCTGGCAGGAAACTTTTTTTTTTCTTTTTTCCCTGCTGGGCTAAATTATTGCTGCCGTAGGGAGCTTAACTGCCCATCTGAAGTCAGTAACATCAGTAAGATGTCACTTCATTTGACATGGGATGTAATATTGCACAGTTCATGTCTATAAAACAAGCTAGACTGGAAATCCAAGGTGGTCTGTCATGGTGATTTGTTATAAGCATGAGAATATTACTCTTTTTGATGTATGTTATTAGCCAACATTTGGAGTCCAGCAGATTGTATCAATTATGAGAAGAAACTTCCTCTAAGGAACTGTTTAATTTGATTCAGTCCTGTTTATTTATAAACAAATTTTCTTTTAACCCTGATCACTGCACAAATCAGATAAAAAAAAGATTTGGAACTGTGACCACAGAAACCCTAAACTAAACCTCTCCGGAGAGGGCCATGCCTCTGGTATTTGCCAGGTAATAGCCTTTGGGTTTCATCCTTTCTCTGCACTTGCTTTTAAGGAGGGAATTTCTATTTCTCCCTTAAATGTCATATCCACTAAATAACATTTGTGAAATATTTCTACATATATAAATCACATTCTAATCTCGTCTCAGTCTGGGATGTTGCTCCTTTTGTTTTGGCACTGCAGACCTTATGAAAAGAACATTTCATAGCTTTCTTAATTTAGACATTAATAGAATGCCTATCCACAGACCACTTCTTTGAAATTTTTGAACCATTCAGATTCTCTTTCATATCCATGGGAGTTTATATCTTCCAAAGCAAAAGGTTGGGGGGTGGGGGAGGAGGGGGTGTGTAAATAAATAATTTTCTTTTAAAGCTTTTTTAACATGTCCAATGCCAATATACAGTTGCAAGGAGAGAGCTGGCATTTAATCTGGAGTAATTTTAGAGTCCAGTGAGTTGTATCCTTCATATAACAATAAAACACAAATTTCATTGCAAAAAAGTGAGAATCGTAGGAAAAAAGCATGCTTTCTGAGGCAATGAAGGAGTGTTGAAACACAACAGAGGGAGATAGAAAGATATTTGGAGAAACACTGAGATACGTAAGTAGCAAGCAGGAAGCACTAGGAATGGATTCACTTATGTGTTAATCTACCAGTAGTTAGAGTTGGATCAGTTAAAAAAATCTAGTAATGTTATAGTCTATTAGGCCACAAAGATTTAAAAGTCAGGAAAAATAATATCCACTTCACAACAGTCTTGTTTAATTAGTTACAAGATAAAGTTGCAATTAAGTTAAATGTGTCTACCTCCCCTTTACTGTGATTGCTAATACTACTAAAATGTATTCATCCTCAGAGTGTTCTTTTTAAGGACAATAGGTAAATTCTCTTAAATACTTCAAATTCTATTTCTTTATTTTAATGTTGACTCAGCACTTTACAATGTAAAATCACAGATCACTGGAACAAAGTTAGAATCGTTTTAAATCAGTTTTCAAAAACTATTGTCAGAAAGATAAGCAAAGTTGAGACCACTTTAAGTTCTGCTTACTATAAAAGTATAGTTACATACACTTAGTGTGACTAGTGTTAGGTTTAAAAAAGCCTGTTAACAGTGCTCTAAATAGAAATGGACAAAAAATAAATAAAATAAACAAACAAAACCCCCCACCTTCCTTACATCAGCTTCCAGACTGATGGTATCTAAATATGGACAACTAAAACAACTAATTCAGCTTCATAGACTTCCTCAACAGTTAGTGGAGAGAGAATTATTCTAGCAAGGCACTGATTTCACTTGCTGTTTGTTTCTTTTATAGAATTACAAATGTAGAATGCTGTAGATCTAATTCGTGAGTAGCCATATTTAGGCAAGTTTTGTTAGCACAGGACTTGTGTGTATTTATACAGAATTTTTATATTTCAATCAATCCATTTTTATCAATATATTTATGAAGTTATGTATCTACCATCAGTGTAACAGATAGAGAACGAGGTTGATGAAATTGTAACATAAGAAGAATAAAACAGATGTATGGTCTTGAAAAATATCTATTTTTTCCCTATTTATTCATGTTTTACTGGAGACAGAACTGAAGTCAAAAATGTCCCACATATAAGATTATTTTTGTATGAATAACTGATTTATCTATTTTTAAATTTTCAAATTCAAAACTCAGTAGTTTCAATACGGGCTTCTTCATTTTACATAGCACTCCATCCAAGAGCTTGGAGGAGAATGAGTCAGTTTTCGTTCCTTTATTTCCAGCTTATTAAGTGAAAGAATCAACATGCTACTGATACAAGAGCTGTACATTTCCTCCAGTTTGGAAGACTTACATCATTTTTAGTGATGATGCCAGTTTGTGATAAGGCTTTGAGAAATGTTATGGCAGTTATGAAAATAGAAAGTACTAACAGCAGTTCCTGAAGGATATGGAGCTCTTCGCTTTAAATATGAACACTAACAAGCTGCAGAAGTACTCTCTCCTTATGGCTGATGTCTTCTCAGAGACAATACTATAGCCGTCGGCTCATATTTTTCCTTCAAATCAGAAGATATGAAACAATATCGTTTAGAGTTTTGTTTGCCTTAAGCATTTGCAATCAAAAAGATATTGTTATATGTTGAGAGAATGCTTCAGGCCTGATCAAATGCTTTCTGAATAGGTTTTACTCTTTCATCCATATAAATTATGCAGTATCTACCTGAAAAAAAAAAAGAAAAATTCTACTTTCTCTTGCACTGATGCATTAGCAGGGAGAACAGAGAAGAAAGTCTCTTCTCAGTAAAAAATTAACAACAGAATAGTTAGTTGTCTTATGCTTTTTTCCCCCACCAAATATAAGCCACAGCTTTATCACTTTACTTGCTATAGCTGCCAGTAAAATCTCAATATTTGTCCAAAGTTACCACATAGCTGTACCTGAGAAATTAGCTGTTAGTTACCACACAGATATACATAGCTTATCAGGTAGCATTACATATTTGCCAACAGGTTTTTCCAGTCTCAGATAATGACTACTGCATTTGTAATATTAAAATAGAATTTGAATACAACATATAGAAATCAGTGTCAAAAGGCAATATAATGTGACATATGTTTTACATTTATGAGCCCAAATAGAGAAAATGGTATATTAGGTATTTTCTCTAAAGTTTATTACAAAACAAGACATTGATTGCTGCAGCAGCACAGTCATCTATCCTGGAAACCTATTCTGGAATTCTCCACTGAATTTTCAGCAGTCAGGGTTAAATAAGCTGAAATCTAACAGTAATAGTCGCAAAATGATTGAGGTCATCAGTTTATTAGAGTTTGTTTCATGTAAGAAAAACAAGAAGGGGGGGGGAGGGGGGAAAGGCTTGTGGTTTAGCTAAATGAAGGCATAAGCAGAGATAAATTTCCTTTAACAGGTGGACATAAACTGGCCAGTAATAAACTCAAGCTGTAAGTTACATAGTGTCTTTCTTAGAGTACTGAGGTTCTGAAACAATTTTCAGATGGATTTATTGACCTACCATTGTTCATATAATAAAACTGAATATAGCAATGAATACATGTATGTACCTGCAATACTACTTGAAGACACCACAGATCCTTTCATTCCTTTGATAAAGAAATGTGATCAAATCAAATCCATTCATCCCTGGTATATAACAGAGACTTCTCAGTGATGGGAATATTTTCTTACTTCAACCATCAGTACTCAAATTGTCAGTGTGCATCTGCTCTAATAAAGAACGTAAATAATTTTCATATTCAAGAGCACGTAGTCTCTATGTACCTTCTCCCATATGGCTGATAATTTTTTAAAATCCCCAAACAAACAAATATTCACAACCAACAATTATCTTAAAGAGAGTGGGAGTTAAATTTTCAGTAAGAAAAGAAAAGACCGGAGAAAATGCATGACTGAAAGTATTTTCCACTTAGATTTCTCAAAAATTGCTTTTGTTCCAATAGAACTTGAAAGCACTTTAAGCTGTTTTTTTCCATGAATATAAATACCAGAAAATATACTATTCTCTGCACATCACACAAACTCTAAGTGTATAAAATTTGGTATTACATTTTTCCTTGTTCTTTCAAACTGGTTGTGTTTCTATTTTCCTTATGCATAATACACAGACCCACATAAATTTTCTAGTTGTCATCTATGCTCTAGATACTGTTCATGCTCATCTTCAGTTCAGGAGGACGTAGGGCTTTTTCTTCAGTAGGTTTAAGGAACATTACGCTGCCCCTCGATGGTCTTTAATTTGCAGTTACTTCACATGAAATACTGTACAGACTCACATTCTTTCAAATTTAATCGAACACTAAGCCATCTTTGGACCTTTGGAGAAGCTTTATTTCTCAAAATCACACTTCAAACAACAGGATGAAAAAGAATAAAAGTACAAAAGAATGAGATTCACAGTTTCCCTAAATATTATTTTATCTTAACTTTTGGAGAGACTAAAAGGTCTGATGATAGCCTTTTAACTGAAATTTTATTATCATACTGCAACTAGATTATTAAAGTCCAAGATAAAGAAGTTTCTTATGAACACACATACTTGCAGATAAATGTTTACTTCTTTCCTCCTGTTCCTCTTCTGAAATTTCCCAAAGGAAAATGAATATCCAAATAAATCAGTTTTGATCTAATATCTTAATTGTTTTAAATTTAAGCTTAGTATTTTCACTCAGTTCCATAAACTGTCAACTTTCTAGTTCTTGTTAACATATCCTCTTAAAATTAATTTACATATGAACACTGAAATCTACAAATTTTAATTTTTACCACTTGGAAAACAATATTTCTAAGTTAGTGTCTATATTACAGATATTGGCATTGAGAACTTTGGGACATTATCTTCAAAATTAAATTGATGCCTTTCTTAGAGACACAAAGGCTACCTATGGAGCTGAAGTAGTCACAACAAGTAGTCATGGATAAATGTAGATAGAATTCACCTACTTTCTATTTACACATTTTGCAGTTTGCCTCTTTCTCATTTCCATGCCTGCAGCAAGAATAAAGCTACCATAAATGCTATAAACTTGGCTTGAGAAGATAACTGTAACTATAGTTTGATGTCACCATAAACAATGAAGAATTTGTCTATCAGCAATTTAGTATAATACAGAATATAGTTTTTGAGAACCTCACATGTCATTAATTTATTTTAAGGAGAACCAGTAATTGGATCTATGCTTGAGTCAGTAACCATATCAACACATCCCCTCTACAGGAGGCTGAGTGCCGTGTCAGGAAGCCAGATGAGGCACGCTTGAATCATGCTGTAACTTTTACCCTTTCAGTAGATACCAGGACTGCTGAACCAAGAGGACAGAGAGCTCACACATCCCCAGTCTGACTCTTTGTAGTATCAGGACTCTTTGTGCCTGTACACCCAGACTTGATGCTTTAAAGTGTTCAAGTGTTTCAAAATTTAGTAATATAAATTGAACTGGCATGATGAACTATGGCTAATTTGGAATTACATACTGTTTCTTGTACATTATCAAAAGTGTTTGGTTTTTTTCTTTGAAATATACTTCTGGTTAAATATTTTACTATTGTATATTAATGTCTTTAAAAAAAATGCAGCCTCTTTAGTAACATTAATGTGCTACACATGCAGTAAGAATCTTGCTTGTGTTCAGCATGCTGAAAGTATATCTCAAGGCCATTTAAGAAAACATAATTTCATAAATGTACAGATGGGGAAATTGAGACAACTGAAGGATGAACTGTTCCTCTGACTTCACTCCTCTTTTGCAGTCCTGGTCTACATTCAGAGGTGGACTGAGCTCAAAACCTAACAACAGAAACCCTCTAGGGACTACTACTCTACTATGAAGGTTTTGTACCTATTCTTTCAGCAAATACAACGTGGATATACATGTACCAGTTAGCCAGAGATCCTTCCGCCTCTCACTGTCCACAGAGGTGTGTGGCAACCCCTTTTTCTCTTTTTGTACACACATAGAAGACATGCAGTACACTCTCTTCAATACTTTTCACCAAGTGAATGAGCTAGAGAAATAATTTTCTGCTACTTGTTCTCTAGCAATTTTTTATTGTTTTGTTACCACTGAAGGGACTGGCTGCGTGAGCTGGTCTCCTCTGAAAGGTGGAAGTGAATAGCTTTTTCAACAGTGAATAATTGAGCGTATTCAGAGAAACGATGTTTGAGACATCGCATGATATGACGGCAGAAGGAATCTGATGGCCATAGTGATAACATAGGATCCTGCAGCTCACAGAGGATTTGCTGAGAGGGGCAGAAAGTCAGGCCTCAGAGGCAAGGAAGGAACTCTAGGAGACATGAGAAGCAAGTGGTCAGACTCTCTATGGCTTCTTCTCCTTACATTTCTTTCATAAGAAAAAATAGTGGGAAAAGACCATGGAAAATTTTTTTTACTTTATGCATTTAAGCCTTTTTCTGGCCTAGCTTCTCTAGTTAATTTGCAGAGGGGGTTTTTTGGTGGCTTTTGTGGGCGCTTTTGTTGTTTTTTCTTTTCCCTCTGTTTAATAACAGATTGTATTAAAGAAAATGTAAAATGAGTTTAAAGACTGAGTCTTTTTGAAGAGCTGAGTATAGAAGAAAACCTAGTCATCTCTAGCCAGTTTAGGATCTTGTAATTTCCTTTTTACCTTGGAGCCTTGAGCTGTGCTTTTATTTCAGTAAACTGACCCAGGGATGACCTTTAGGTTTCCCATTACATCTGAGGTTGATTTTCTAAAATCAACATCTAGGTATGGCTTTTGCTTCCCTGACGATTATAGAATTGTATTTTTGTGTGTGGTGTTGACGTCTGTTCTTGTGATTATCACAAGTTATGTCACTATAGCCTCAGGGATGAAGGTATTACAAGCAGATGCTCCATTTACCTGTCTTCAGTAAAAAGAAATAGAGAATGGCATCTCCAATGCCATCTTTCCACAAAATGAGAGAACTTTTGGTTGAACTGTCCAATATGGAAATGGGCAGTAAAGGTAAAGCCTGCCATTTCCAGATCCCTGAAGATATCTGCTTGTATATAACTAAGATCTGACAGATAAATGTTCCTGGAACTATTCTCCATCTAAGACATTAACTACCAGCCTTGCCTGTCCACCTCTACCATGCTTCACTTCAAGAGCTTCTAGTCCCTGCCCCAATCTAGAGTATGTTGCCAGAATATGAAAGCCACTGTTCAGTGGGAAGCACCAGCCAATGTTCTGGCACAGAGGCTCAGCACAATATTTTTACAGATTAACCATGCCCAAGATGTGGTTTCTTGTGGCATCAAACATGAACAATGGGTCTGGCATGTAAACTATTCACAAGCTATTTTTTAGAGGCTTTAAAGGATTTGAAAGTGGCCATGTGTCTCTGCTAATCAAACATTTGAAGGAGGAAAAGCTGTCATTTACCAACGGCTGTTCTTCTTCAAAATATGTATATACATTCCCAACATTCCTTCCTATCTCTTTGTCTTACAACAATTCTAAAATGTGTGACTTTCAGCTGGCAGGAACTACAAGGGGTGGCCATGTGGACCACACACAAAGGAAATGGTGCCTCAAATGCAGACCTAAGAATAATTCTATAGTAGAAAAATTCTGACTAACAGTTTTTATGTATAAATAACCACAAGTGTAAGTTAGATTCTACTCACACCATTTCAGTTTGTCACCTCTGATGACACTGCCAGCAAGACTGGCAAATGGCATGAAATATAATGACTGTTTAGGGGGTGTGCATAATTACCACTTGGGAAGTGTCCTGTGGTAATTAAATTCATTCTTACAAGCCCTCAATTTACAATAAATTTCAGTCACTACTGACCTGGGACTAATTAAAAACAACAGTCTAACAATTCAGGTTAAATCAAAGAAATACAGGAGAGCAAAGTAATCTTTGCTCCTTTAATACACTTTAAAACCTGCCTGCCTTTTTCTTGCATAGGAAGAGCTTAATAGCAAGTTGCTACAAGAGTTAAAATAGTACCTCTGAAAATCAGAAAGTTTAATCTTTTTCTCAAAAATGAAACTCATAACAAAATTTCCCCCCTTTATTTTGGAAAGGTCTGGTGGGTGGAGGGAATGTAGATGGGAAGTATTCTTTTTCCATATATGTAATTTCACGGCTATGAAATGCTGTGTGCAAATTTCACTGGAAGTCATATAATCTAATCTCATGAGTCCAACACTCTTTCCATGTCATATCGCTCTTTTTTTTTTTTCTTCTGTTTCTACAAGGTTCAAATATACAGTTTTTCCTTACTCACTTTAGAAATGTTTAGTCTAAGAAAGATATTAATTTCAGTAGTATTACTTATTACAAGTAAAATCCCTAGAAATCTAATAAATCAAATCAATATTTTATGTACTTTAGTCTCCATGTTCCTATTTATTTTGTCCCTGTTGTATGTATATTAGGGGAACTTTTCTAAAATTAAGTTTTTCTTAGCTTTTTGTTACTTAACTGGACATATCTTAAAATAACCCCTCAACTTTCAGAAATTTGTGAGGAAAATAACTATTTTAATAGCCTAAGATTGGATAACTAGAGACTGTAGAATTCAAACATATTAGACTTCTTTCATTGTTACTTCAAACCATTATTAATACCTCTGGCCTATTTTGATAGTTTTGAAGTTGGATCTCACTTTATCATCTTGCAGAGTCTGTTACCATGAAGTAAACTATATTCTATTATACAAACTAACTAAAACAAAAATCTCAGTTAACAAATTCCCAAGAGAAAATGCAGCTATTCTAAAATGTGATTTTCTTTATTCAGCTAAAATATCATATTTGCAAGAAACGAAGTGTAAAAAACCAATTTCCATATTTTTCAGTATGCTTACCTATCTTGAAGGAGTGAAGATAAAATATAGTTCAAACATGTCTCACTCATTATTTTCAAAGAGTTTCATTTGCAATTGACCTTTTGCTGATTCATAATGAGGCATTTAGAAATGTTTTAAGTCTTGCAAAAAAGGAAATGAACCAGTGTGTAGACTAATGTTAATGTTCATCAGAAACATCAGCTACTGCTTAAAAACAGGAGGTGATTTACAGGGAATAATATACAAAAGAACTGATGAACCCATGTAACTTTTATATTACCATATCTGCACTGATTTTACTGCAATTGCTACTGATAGGCATTTGGAAATGAGAAGAGTCATATGTCCCCTCCATATTTCTCTCAGATAAACCTGAATTTTACATCTGTAGTATTTTGTGGGTTTGAATGGATGATGACAGGCACAGTTCAAAATAAATTTGTATGAAAATTTTATACAGAAATATATAGTCATTGTTTTCTATTATTAAACAGATGATTAATTTCAAACCTTAGTCATTCAGTACAAGCTCTTTAAATAGATAAATTAAAAGTAGAAAGATTTTTTTTTTTCCCCTGATAAAATCAAAATATTTTCCACCTCTGTTACCAGAGAGGAGTGAGGGTGTAAAGTACATTATGCTTAGGAAAAATGTGTCACTCTTCAACATAAGTAAAACTGAATTTCAATAACTTTTTATTATTATTGTTATTATTATTATTTTACTTTCTAAAATGTGATCAGAGAAAATATGATCCAAAATCAAACAGACATTGACTGTATTTGCAGATACTAACATAATGTGACTTTCTTGAAAATTATTCACTAAAGCTAAAATTTTATCTGCACAAAAGGGTTCAGCTTTTTTTTATTCTGACTGAAATGAACTATGCTTAAACATGCTAATTCTTACCATGAATTGGCTATTCACGTAATGTGGATTTTATAAGCTTACTTCACAGAGAATTAAGTTAACAGTAAATGAAAATAGAGCAGGCTAATATTTGTATGTGAAAATCACCACTTCACATGTTTCTTTAGCAGTCTTCCAGTTACCATCTATTCTGATTGCATTTTCCATAGATTAACTGATATGTTTATCTGCTTTCCCATCTGCTGAGATGACTGTTTGCAAGTTACCTGCTTAAATGCTGGCAGGGAGCATAAATTAAGTCATTTGTCATTATATGCTTGTAAAATGAAAAACATTTTGACATTAGAATAAGTGCATACAGAAAACTGCTGCAAAAGAACAGCCAAAGAGGTTGCATCCCTATATTTAGCAAGGTCAAATGAGGGAAAGGTTGGAAAAACTCAAGAGCAAAAATCTAAAATCCCACCATGTTTAAACCATCCATCGAGATTTTGAGAACAGTGAAACTGGAAAGCATCCAGTTTGTCCTTTTCTTTTTCTTATTTGTCTCCTGCCGGGGCAATCACAGCAGCAAATTACTTCCTCTCTCTGTGTACAGAAGGCAGTAAATTTTCCTTAACCCTTCCTTTCCAACACAACAAAATCATGAAGAAAGCCTTCTAATTTATTATATTTACTAAGTAGAGCACTTTCAAAACTAGGCACAATCTGAATGAGTTTCCCTCACAGTTTGATCTGTATTCATCTAGAAATTGAAATTTTCAAAGAATTTTATGAAAGACATTATGTGGCACTCTAACATAAAGCTGAATGTTATATATTTCAGAGCATCTACCTTTGCAATTTATGAGTTATGTATGATGGAAATTTACCTATCCATTTTATTAGATAAATTTTAGTTAAAAAAAAAAAAAATGGGGGAACACTTCACAGCTGAAAAAGCATATGCATATGGAAATTTATGAAGACAGGCTGAGAGACCTGGGGTTGCTCAGCCTGGAGAAGAGAAGGCTCCGGGGAGATCTAATTGCAGCCTTCCAGTACCTGAAGGGGCCTACAGGAAAGATGGTGAGGGACTGTTTATGAGGGAGTGTAGTGACAGGACAAGGGGTAATGGGTTTAAGCTGAAGGAGGGTAGATTCAGATTAGATGTTAGAAAGAATACTGTGAGGGTGGTGAGGCACTGGAACAGGTTGCCCAGAGAGGCTGTGAAGGCCCCATCCCTGGAAGTGTTCAAGGCCAGGTTGGATGAGGCTTTGGATAACATGGTCTAGTGGAGGGTGTCCCTGCCCATGGCAGGGGGGTTGGAACTAGATGATCTTTGAGGTCCCTTCCAACGCAAACCATTCTATTATCCTATGATTTGTAATGGAAAAGCATTAGAGAATTTAAAAGTTGAAGACATTAAGCCCTAAGATTTTTTTGTTGTCACTACAAATGGTTTTCAGATGTCTTCACAAATATTTTCAAGAAAACATAAAATAGAATTTAGAATTCTGAAAGTCACTAGTTGTTTCTTCAATACCATGAGAAACAACATAAATATCTACTTGCATATTAATCTTTCTCTTTCAGTTCTATAACATCTGAAAAAGATGCCTTCTGAGTAAATGAATGTGTTGGGTTTGCATGGCAATGTTTTGGTAGCGGGGGGGGCTACAGGGGTGGCTTCTGTGAGAAGCTGCTAGAAGCTTCCCCTGTGTCTGACAGAGCCAATGCCAGCTGGCTCTAAGACGGGCCCGCCGCTGGCCAAGGCCAAGCCAATCAGCGCCTCTGTGATAACATATTTAAGAAGGAAAAAAAAACAGTTAGAGAGAGCTTTTGCAGCCGGAGAGAGGAGTGAGAAGATGTAAGAAACTCTGCAGACACCAAGGTCAGTGCAGAAGGAGGGGCAGGAGGTGCTCCAGGCGCCGGAGCAGAGATCCCCCTGCAGCCCGTGGTGAAGACCATGGTGAGGCAGGCTGTCCCCCTGCAGCCCATGGAGGAAGGATGAGGGGGTGTAGAGATTCCACCTGCAGCCCGTGGAGGACCCCATGCCGGAGCAGGTGGAGGCACCTGAAGGAGGCTGTGACCCGTGGGAAGCCCACGCTGGAACAAGTTCCTGGCAGGACCTTTGGACCTGTGGAGAGAGGAGCCCACACAAGGGCAGGTTTGCTGGCAGGACTTGTGACCTCGTGGGGGACCTATGCTGGAGCAGTCTGCTCCTGAAGGTCTGTACCCCATGGGAGAGACCCACATTGGAGCAGTTCGTGAAGGACTGTAGCCCATGGGAGAGACTCATGTTGGAGAAGTTTGTGAAGGACTGTCTCCCGTGAGAGGGACTCCATGCTGGAGCAGGGGAACAATGAGAGGAGTCCTCCCCCTGAGGATGAAGAAGCGGCAGAAACACCATGAGATGAACTGACCGTAACCCCCATTCCCCGTCCCCCTGTGCCGCTGAGGGGGGGAAGGTTGAAGCCGGGAGTGAAGTTGAGCCTGGGAAGATGGGAGGGGTGGGGGGAGGTGTTTTAAGAGTTGATTTTATCTTTCATTCCTCTACTCTGTTTTGCTTAGTAATAAATTAGATTAATTTCCTCTCTAAGTTCAGTCTGTTTTGCTCGTGACGATAATTAGTGAGTGATCTCTCCCTGTCCTTATCTCGACCCACAAGCTTTTCGTTATACCTTTTCTCCCCTGTCTAGTGAATGAGGGGAGTGAGAGAGCGGCTCTGGTGGGCACCTGGCCTCCAGCCAGGGTCAACCCACCACAATGAAACATTTTCCTTAGCCTTCCTAAACAATTATCTTCTCTGCTTCTTTTTCTTGTAGCTAAGCAATAGATTATTTAGTACTAGAGCATACAATTATTAGCTTGGACCTAGCAATTCCCCTAGCTTCCCCAGCACAGACATACTTATCCACCCAAAATCCTGCTTTGTAATCCACAGGTGTGACATAGAAACAACTGTATGCTGTTGTCCTTTTTAACCCATATTTAATTCAAAGCTACACATTTGTCATGTAAAGACATCAATAGTGCAAAATGGCCAGATTGCACCATACTTCTACTTCAGGCCTCTAAAAAGAAAATGACTTGCCATCTTGTTCAACTCCCTACTAGGAAGAAGGAATCACAAAAATCGTGAAAAGAAAAAGGGAAGAATGAAAAGATAAGTGTAAGAACAAAGATATTTCCTCAGATGAAATGTTATAAAAGAATGATATTTACTTGGTTTTGAACAGCTTAACTGGCATTTCCCTTAAGATCACACTTATCATCATCCCAATTTAGAAATCTGACAGAAAGGAGAAGAAATAAAGAAGACCAGGCTTGTAAGTTTCAGAGAATCATCAAGCATACACAACCAGAGAGACAAAGTATGTAAAAGACTTTTCTGAGCCCAGGAGCAAAAATACTAGTTTAAGTTGGAAGAAACTTCTATGTCTACGGGTCATGTAGTCCAACAACCAAAAAAAGAAATGGCTTATTAGTGCTTCACAATGATCTGAAGCTGAATGAAATGTGACTTCAATATTTTAAAAAGTGGTGAAAATGCACCAAAATAAGGAACAACGTGGGTGGTCTAACAGTAGCGTCAATGATCATGGTGGGAGTATCATAAGATATGTAGAAATACACTCCCTTTGAAGTAACTAGCAAATTAAATCTTGCCAAGTAGGAACTACAAATGGATTTAAATGAACAATTACCTCAAGGAAGATGAAAAAAACGCAGAGCTTCGCACTCCAAACCATTCTCAGTTTCTATAATTGTACTAGTATGTGTTTGGAATAATTGGGCAGCTGCTGCCTGAAGAAAAGGAAAAGAAAGGAAGATGGTGGGAGGAAGATGTGTGCAGAGAAAGATATCACAAGAGAGGCCCTGGGCCAAGAGGGATGCACTCACCACAGGCACCCTACTCCTCTAGCCTGGGACTACTGGTTGCTGACCTTCACTGCAACACCTACCACCCCAGGTTGAAGGAGACCGGTGTAGGCAGCCAGGGAGTCAGAGTCATGGGCAGGGACATGTAACACCAGAGAAGAGTGGTTGGTGTTAGTCACACCTCTGGTGTAACACTTGCAAAGGTATCATTAATGAAAGTTCTCTGTATTAGTTTGGAATATAGCTATTAATATCTTTTGTAACTTAAGTAATGATAATTGATGTATTTTGGTTTGGATGTTGAATATTTGACTACATATAAAAGTGTTGTGGAGGGTTTTGTCCATAACAGAACATAGTATTTAAAATGGCACAGTATTCTTATAGTGAAATTCTATATGTTGAATAAAAAACCCCATAAACAAATGTTAAGTACTTTATGTAGAACTTGATAGTCTTCTGTCTTTATTGTGTTCTAGAAGTTCTGCATAAGGACAGGATGAAAAAAGGGAAAAAGAAAGAAAGACAGGCTAATCTAACTGAACAGCTGCTTTTTTATTTGGGTAAAAAGGAGGGTAGAAGAAAGAAGCATGCAGAAAGTATTAAGGGTTTTGGATAAGGCAGCTTGGCAAGCTTGCATTTCTGCTTATTAACTTGCCCTCCCATGAGCAAGATCCACAACCTTCTTAGGCTTTGAAGGTTGCATATACTTTTTTTAACAGGACTGTTTATGGACAGCAGATCTTTAGAGCCTCTTTGCCTTATTTAATAAAATGAGATACAGAAAAAAACAAGGCATTCAGATGGAGACCGAATTATAATGAAAAGGGAAACGAAATAGTTTTGTAGAATTTTAAATTCTTGAAACTGTATGTAACTTTTGTTGATCAAGCAAAACAAAAATAAATGACTAGGAGGAAAAAAGGCTTCCCTAATGTTCCAAACACTTTTTTTTTTCTTCCCATCTTAGTGATAACATGAAAATTTAGATGGTCTGAACAAAAGCCTATATCCCCTATTTAACTTTGCTGTGTACAGTGCTCATATTGAAACCAGAAAGTGAAACATGGAGAAACCTTTAAAATATGGATGTAACGATTTTGGCCACAAGAAATGCAAGCACTTGCCACTCATACCTTCAGCAGTATTTACATCATTCCTTCAAATCTTGTTATGAACATAAGAGAAGGACAAAACAGATTTATGCATTTTAATCTCTCTAACCAACTCCTTAGAAATATATTGACTCATTTAGATAGAACATTTTTTGAATAGCTGTACAGCATCAGTTGTTTGGAAGGGTTTGGCATGAATAATAGTGTTTCAAATAAAGGTGTTTATATCAAACCACAAATCAGTTACGTGCATCCTATTCTGCAATGTCAGTGTTCTTCATTAGCGATGATTGTAGTGCTGCCTAGTAAAGATCTTAAAGTTACTTCCTTTCTTCCACAATCTCCATTAATCCCTTCCTCAGGGAGAATAACTTAAAAACCCAGTGGATGTGCAGTGTGGATATCTGCTCTGATGTGTTTCTTTCCATGGTCTGCAGGGAAATACCTGTTTTGCTGCCATCTCTTCCACAGGGTGCAGGAAAAAATATCTGCTCCACTGTGGTCTCTTCCATGAGCTGCAGGGGAGTATCTGCTTCTGTGCCTGGAGCACCTCCTGTCCTGCCCTCTCTGATCTTGGTGTTAACACTGTTGCTTCTCACACTTTTTTCCTCACTCATCACTGCTGAGTGGCATTGTTCCATTTCTTAAATATGTTTTCAAAGCAACACCCCTTCTGTGACCTCAATGAAGCTATGCTAACATACACCTGCTAAAGCTGTGAGCCAATAAAACCAATACCGTCGGTTGTCCCCACAGATATTACACCCACAAATAGTTAAACCAGTTTCTTTCCTGAGCTTTCAGAAGACTTTTTTTTTTTTTTTTTTTTTTTAACATTCTCATTTCCACATCTAAAAATAGTCCAAATCTCCTGGGGAAAACCTGAATAGACAGAATGAAGCAAAAATGTTTTGAACATGTTTTTTCAAAATACTGTGACATATGGATAATTAGCTAGCAAATGAGTAATAGGAAAGCTAGAAAGATGACATTAGCTAGCATCATTCATACCAAATGTACTTCTAAATAATTGTTCTTCTTTGTAATTGCTTCTCTGTGCCAACTAAGCACCATAAAGCAAATCAATCAGATTGGACATCTGATTAAAGAGACAACAAAACCAACAAAATCATACCAAACCCTAATGAATCAAAGGAGAAACTTTTTTTTAAAAAAAAGCATATTATATTTTAATCATGGTTCATCCAGCATTTAATTCAACTCAACTATGCTGACAAGTCTGCATATTTGAAAACTGTGTCCCTGTATTTGATTAATCTATGTTGTGATATTTACATTTTGGAGTAATATAAAGGCTATTTTTTGGAAGAAATTATTTATCTGGTCAAACTAAGCAGTTTTCCATATTAGACTTTCACACCATATAATGAAAGATAAAACCACTATTTTCAGATTGGCTTCTCATTTAGAAAAATTTAAACTCCAATTTAAATTCCAATCCCCCTGCCGCTGCCCCCTTGCCCATCTGTAAAATTTGAAACTAACAAAACCAAAAAGGTATAAAGAAAAGTTTTTCTCAAGTCCATGTTCAACAAAACCTTTAAAGTCTTGCCTAAATTTTTGCCATTCTTATCTGGCCAAAAAATTAAGTTAATCAGATCTAAGCAAATGTTTGATTTCTTGGGTCAATCAGAGTCTTTAATCAGTGTTTAGATTTCATTTCTAAGGCCCTAACGCTGAAGAAAATCCAAGGTCACCTGTATATAATTAACATACTTCTGTGGATTCTCAGCTCAGTGTTACAGTTGAATGGAGAGACTTGGCAGCCTCCTGGGATCTTAGAAGAGGATTTTGTAGAGTCCTGTGAGAGAATCATTTAATTCTGTCAAACAGGGATTAAAAATGACCGTGTCTTCTGTGACTAAAAACATGAAAAATTATTCTTATTCTGAAACCTTGAATGCATTTGATCAAGCTATATCAGAAGGCACATGCTCATCACAAAGAGGTCCCTCTTCCAATAATTTCTAGTGACTTCAGAAACCTAATTATTTTCAAAATATACTTTTGTCTGAGCAAGTTAACCTTTAAAAGCACTGGTTATCTCTAAGTTACAGATTCAGTAGAGGAACTCTCATACACAGAGCTGCCCAGCTAAGAAAATCCATGCTCATTTTCAAGGTTGCTCATCAAGGAACATTAGTGCCCTGTGTGGGAGGGATTAGTGCTGAGCAAGGGTGGCCACCACTGTGAGTGTGGTGATGGGAATCACCACTGTTACTGGGGTAATGGGAACCCCCTGAGCAGAATTTATAGGATCCTTGCCCTGTCCAGCTCCACCAAGACAGAGACCACCTGGAACCAGTCCCACCAACCTATAGCCACTGTGCCACATATATGCCACCTTTGTCTAGGTAGCAGCAACCATCAAAGTCTGTTTTACCAGTATTCTGATGCTGACAAAAGAGGCGTGTAATATTATCATATTACCCTGGCATCTGGCTGAAGGCACTAACCTATTTTGTTTTGCCTAGGACCCTGGCCTGGGCATCTGCTAAAAAGTTTTGCCCTTGGCATTCCAGTGCTTCCCAATTCTGTATATCATCACAACAAGATCTGATTTACCTGGGACCTTAAAGCAGATTTACCAGTAGCTTTTTGTTAAAGTAAGCACTTCTAGAAAAAAAAAATACAAAAATCCAAACACATTTGAATTTTGTAAGCTAGGCTTCAATAAAACATAAACTAGAAGTAAACAGCTTCATAATAGATGTGTTTCAAAAAAAAAAAAAATAAAATGATTTTAAAAGAGTATTTGTCCTTTTTCTTTGCCACCTCATAGGATAGATGATTTCCTCTTTACTTGTTCTCTATCCAGCAGTTTCAAGCAGCTTTCTGTTTATCAGCAAGGTCTAAACAGTTCCCTGTTATTCATTGGAAAATATTCTTCTTTTCCCCTACATCTGGATCTGTTTATGCCTTCTTCCTTCACGTACTTATGTCACTGTTTCCCCACTGGCAGTATTTCTCACCACCAGCCTCATCTGTGCTTCAAAAGCTTCTTCCCCACCAAGGACTCATTGCTGCTCTCAGTCTCTTCCCTGCTCCAGAGAGACACAACTCATTTAGAGCACAGCACCCAAGATCAGGCAAACAGGCAGCCTTCTCCTTACTACTTGCCTGTACCCTTTAAGCAAGGTGCCCCATAAAATTACAGCAAATTACAAGCAAATTACGTACAGGCACCACTTTCTTTATATTCAGTCCAGTTTCTAATTACTCCATTTAAGAAACTTGGACTGAAATATTAATCTTGTAAATTTGATCATTAATATTTTATTTCATAACAGACAATGAAAATTTTCATTTGCACTGTTTCAGTCCTATTCGTCTAATGCAGCTTTGGAAAAATATAAGCAATTAAACCTTCTTTGCTTATTTAAGATGTCCTCATATTTGTAAAATATTATGCTATCCACTCCCAGCACCAGTGTAGTATACATATTAGAAACTACTTCTTTCCTAGTAAACAGTCAGTTCTCAATGTTAAATAATCATCTGCTTTAATTTTGAAAGTTAAATAATGTAGTTTACATTTTTTCTCTTTTCAGCTACACAGACTTTTCTGTAATGACATTCTTATTGCTGTATTAATTGATCAATTAATTGAAGTAAACAAATGATTGAGGCCATTTGGCTAAAATTGAATAAAGAAATAAGATATGGGTTAGCACTCAAATGACCTTTTTCTCATCTCTGCCAAAAAGCCTAAGGTTTACATTTGTGATGCAAGGCAAAGACAAACATGTTATTGTTTTTGCTTTTATTTAAACAAAAACATTCACATGATAGTAAAAGGCTCAGAATCTCAAATACCTCTTTAATTTCAGTGAAATCCCAGTTTGAGGTGGCTTGTTGAGGATGGAAGTGTTCTAATTTCAGGATCCTACAAAAAAATAGAAAACATTTCAAGTGTTTAAATTTTTAGAAATAGTAGTAAAATGCAAAGCATTAAGAAGTGGCTCTTTAAACAGAGAAAATTTAGATAGATACTAGTGTGAGATGCACTAAATAAAAAGGGTCGATAACAAGTACCCTTGGATGCACAACATTGCAAGATAAATCTTTCTACTAGTATTTCTTTCCAGTCCATCATTTTTAATAGTTTAGAGTGAAAAGACTCCAGCCTGTTGAGTCCCTTCTACCACCTCCATCACTTGGCTTTGGTTCTCCTTCATACTGCAGATAAACTCCTGGTCTTCTACCTACCTTTGTTCTTCTGTAGACTTTCATTTTTCTTCTGTCCTTAGCCCCTATCTACCTCAGCTGCAATAAGGATGAATCTCCTAACTGAATTTCATCAGTACTGATCTGCCTCTCCAGAACATAAATACAGCAGAAAGATGAAAAAGCAGTCTATATATATATATAGATAGATAGATAAGAATAAGATATAGTACAGATAGATACAATAAATTGAAAACAACATAAAAAACTCTACCTCTATCAGAATTAGAGGTAACTTTGGGACAAAATGAATGTATATGAAAGAATCAGAGAAGTGACTTTCAGCTGCTAAGCTGTTCATAATTATTCCAACCAGTTAAGGCGTAGAAGGTTGTGTCTTGTCCAGACTTAGAAACAGTTCCTTATATATGCCTGTATAGTTGGAAGGAAAGTTACTGAAAAGTAATAGGGGTGATTGAATTCTTCTTTAAAATATTTCTGTAATAATAGCAGAAAGACAATAATAGTGGGGGAAAAGCTTGAATTAAAAAAGGATTTTCATTTGAATTACAAACTGTATCAGCCATTAATACAAACAGGATTATAAAGGGTGACATACATGAGAAAACCGAAAGGACAAAGTGAAAAAAAGGATTTGCATTGTATCCACTTAGTTGTTACAGAATGTGTGAACTCATATGGAAAGAAAATGCTTGCTACAATAGAGATGTGGTCAAAACTTAAAAATTCCTGTGATGAGTCAAAAAATCAATAGAATATTAATAGCAAAAATCTATAGCAATGCAAAGTAGAATTTGAGCACCAAAAGAACCGAGAAAAATATATTTAACCACAGTTATGAGGTGTGTTTCAGGTCTGCAATGTAAGATATTAAAGATATCTTCTTTTCAAATATACTTTTTGATGGGAGGGTGTCCTGGTTTCAGCTGAGAGGGTTCATTTTCTTCACAGTAGCTAGTATGGGGCTATGTTTTGGATTTGTGCTGGAAACAGCGTTGATAATATAGAGATGTTTTTGTTATGTGGACCTGTTGTTGAGCAGTGCTTACACAGAGCCAAGGCCTTTTCTGCTTCTCACACTGCCTTGCCAGTGGCACGGCTGGGGGTGCACAAGGAGTTGGGAGGGGACACAACCAGGACAGGTGACCCAAACTAGCCAAAGGGGGTATTCCATACCATATGACATCATGCTCAGCATAAAAGGGGGGCTAGCCGGGGAGGGAGGTAGCAGCTCCAGGACGCGTGGCTTGGGGACAGTCCGGTTTCGGGACAGATCTGAGCGTGCGGTCTGAGTTGTACGGTCCTTGGGTGAGAAACTGCATTGTGTATTACCAGTTTCGTATACTCTGTTAAGTACTGTTTTGTTTTGTTCTGTTTTGTCTTCCCTTCTCCCTTTGCTATCCCAGTAAACTGTCCTTATACCAACCCACCAGGTCTTGCCTTTTCCTTCCCATTCTCCTCCCCATCCCACTGAGGGAGGGGGGGGAGGGGGGGCGGGGAGTGAGTGAGTGGCTGCATGGTGCTCGGCTGCCGGCTGGGGCTAAACCACGACAGAGGGAAAGAAAAGAATATTTCAGTATTTCAATATTCCGTGTGTCTTCAGCACAAATATATTTATATCCTAGAGACAAAAAATAAATATTTAGTTTGCAATAATATATACATTAAAAACATTTTTCAAAGCAAGTTTTCAGAATGCATACGTTCAGCCAGCAATTGGAATATTTTAGAGCAGCCATGTCACACAAAGTTACCGGGAAGGGCCTTCTGTGACACTATGAAGTATAATTATACTGACATTATTAAATTTACAATTCCTAAACATTACAAAGTGGGCAGGTTTGACTCTGTGTTGGAAATAACTGTAGCAAAAGTAAACAGAAAAAGTTGAGTAACTGAGCAGCTAATTTGACCTCTACTGAAGGTATGTACAAAATGACTACACCAATACTGACATTTCCAGTGCCTCTGTGACCAAAAGCTCTTTTACATCAATAGTTCAGCCCAGGTTTGCAAAGAAAACCTGAGGCATTTATTTCCAGGGTACAGTTCTGTTCTAACTGACATTACAGGCAAGACTTTCATTGCTTTAATGAGACCAAGATCAGTTTTCTGCTTTCTATCATGCAGTTCTTCACATCATCATAGATTTTTTTTTTCTTTCATAAATATTATAGTAGCTAATATAGTGGTATGTATATGGTTGCAATCTATTGTAACATGAATTTTAGTAATTAGGTAATTTTTTACTAGACTTTTTCCTCTGAATAAATTATACCTTAGGATATAGGTTTAAAGGTATAAAAATGAATAAACACTTTTAAAACATGTTCTGAATAATGTCAAGATTTTGTTAGTTTTCCAGAGGCAAAAATTATTTGCTATACGTGAGGCAATCTTTTTAAAACTTTTCATGGGAATATTTTCCTGAGAAACTCTGGAAGATTTGCATTTTAAATCTCCATGTTAGGAGTAGAAGTCTTTAATTTTACCCATTTACAGTTATATATCCAGTCTGAATTAGTTTTTTCAGGCTCTCTGCTGAAGCTGTCTTCATCAGTGGAAGATTGACTCCCAGAAGCAATTCAGTCTGCCTAGTTAGACACATACATCACAACAGGAAGAGTCTTGCTTTGCAGAAGCACCAATCCTCTTTCCATTGACTAAGGATAGACTTAAAAGACTGCTTCTGAATAATCATCTAATTTCTAAATGCCTTGAATTAGGTGAAATGAACCCATCCTTAAGGGCACAATGAAAACTAGTAATTGTTTTATTGGTCACTTCAGTTAGTCTAGTATTTAGTCTTAGACTCCATTTTCAATCATTTGTTAACAAATATATTAAGTGTACTTAAGTAACATAATATAAAAATAATGTTAAAAAATCCAAAAATCCTTCTATATGAACTATGAATGAACAAGCAGTAAACAATCAGTCAGCATGAGTGAACGCAATCAACCTACTCAGTGCTATCATACCACTGTGTATTATTTGAGGATACAGGTCCAGAAATACATCCAGTTTTCTCTTTAACATAAAGTTTTACAGTGATAATAGTGACAGAAATCAAGTGTGTGTCTCTTGCTGAATCATTGCATGTGACGTGCTCGCTGAAAGTCACTTGTGTGTGATTCCAATCCTTTTAATGGACTGCATTTTTACAGAAGTATTGGCTATTTTTTCATAAAAAGGAGCACTTTTTGTACAAGATTTAGCAGAACCAGTTCTTTGGCATTAACACATAAAGACAGAACAAAAGTTAATGTATAGTATTTCCTTGCTGTAGAGAAAGTAAACCGAATGACTATCTAATCAGATTAAATTTTATTTCCCTTTTGCTTGGTCTTTGTCAAGTAGAAACCCAACTGGAAGTCTTTAATTCCACATAAAGCAGGTGGGATAAGAATCATTGCAGCAGCAAAGATTTCTTGGCAAAGACGCTTATGTGAGCTCTGTACATACAGCAAGAATTGAATATCCTGTTACTGCCCCCAAAGGAATGAGCTGGCGGCAGAGAAGAAGCCAGGAGCCAGGTAGCCTGACTAACACGCAGTCAAGTCCCGCCCCAGCAGGCAACCTTTAATCAAGTTCATCAGAGTTACAAAAAATTATTCTGTTGCAACGCCTGCATCACAGCCCCACCTTGAAATGGACAGTTAAGTCTTTCATTGCCAAAAGGCAAAAATAAAAAAAGAAGAAAGTTCTCAAGGTCTGGAAGGAGCATTGATTTAGCAAACAACAGAAAGGGTCCTTAGAGAGGCTCTTGGACAGAAGAGGCATAAAAGGTCCCATAAAGAGAAATCAAGTCACAACTATTTATGGCAAAGCTATTGAGTAAATGTTGACCAAGCCCTTTCTTTTGTCAATTTATTATAAAGTCAGGATTGGAAAGTGTCGGATTTTTTCTTACACCACGCTGGCTAATTTTCAATTGTATAAAATGCAAGAATAAATCCATTGACACTAATGCAAAGATCCATGGCTGTTCATGAGGTGTTATAGCCTATATAGCCCTATACCTTAGTCCGCTATTCACCATCTGCTTGGATACATAACACTTGAAATTAACTGTAAAGAATATTGCTATAGTTTTTTTTCCACAAGGTAACTTTTCTTCTTTCACATAAACTAGGATAGTCTCCTTTCATGTTCTTCCTAGAGAAGATGTGTGTGCAGTCCAAATATTGTAAAACTGAAAAACACACCCAGTGAGGAATTTCAGTAGTCTGCAAGACCAGTGTATGTTATTCCATCCCAAAGGCAATTTTTTGGAAAGTTTTTTTTCAATTAGAATATGTTTACACTTCCAAGTTTATTCAGTATCTGTAATGGTCTTTAGGCGAATGTATTTAATTTATGAATGTATTAATACATAACTGTTACATGCTGGCCTGTAATACGTATCCTTTCAAAAACTATTTATATTTAAGTTGTACATTCACATGCATTATTTCATGTGAAGCTAAATATTTGAAAATTTGCAGTCATGAGAAAAAACAAAAAATCCACCAAAATTACACCTTCCCTGCATATTTAAAAACAAATAGTGACAGAATAATGTTAGTTTCCTGTAAAGATAAATTAAAATGCAAATTCCACCTAAATTCTTTCTTCTATGTATTAACACTACACTAGTAGATTAGAAGTGTAAGTTCTGTTAAGTTTTTATAATTTTAGAAAATTAACTGAGAAATAGCACCATTATATGCTAATGATCCTTTGCTAAAAATGAAACTGCAGACTAATTATTATGAATGGAGTAGATTTTTGGCATCGTCCTACTTTACTAATAAGATCCTATGAGCTTTACAGTGTAATAATTCTAAGAGCAGCTAGCATTATAATACTTTATAATATTTTATATTATACACTACTCTGAGACATAATAGATAATCTATGATGTTACAATAATAAAAATCGGGGCTCATTGGATACTTCTGATGTCATACACGGATGCAATATTAATGGATAAATCTCAGAAGGTGAAGTCTTATAACTCTGAACTGATCTGCAAACCAGTTTTGAAGCAGACTAATGACAATGTTAGCAGGATTGTATATTTTTGAGGCCAGAAATTATGTCAAAATTTATTTTCTTCTGATATATTTGCTTTCTGTAGGTAATATGATTCCAGTATTTTGATTTCTAAAGTATTTGGAATTCTGCACAATTTTGTCAAAATTTCAGGTTGATGAATTTTTTGGTAATCCAAACCACTTTACTCATTCTTAATAATTTAGGAATGAGATGAATAATCAGCTATTCATCTTCAAAAAAGGAAGAACAGATTGCCCACTGTTCTTTGGCATTGGGAACATTGCATGTCGTGCAAAGTCTTGCTAGCATCTGCTTAAAAATATGAGCATGGGTGTATAATGAATTGAACTATGCTTGAATCAGCCCCTTTCACTGAGTAAATGAAGACTTTGGAGAGTGTCTGGAAAGAGTTATAGTCTTCTTTTATGACCTATGCTTTGTCACGTCACTGCTAGTTGCAGTTTAGAAAGGAATCGTTAAACTAAGAAACTGAATGCATCCTAAAACTTTCTCTTTTGAAGTATGAAGCATCTGATTCTTTTTATAAAATCAAAAATATGCATATTGAAACACTGATTTTTTTATAGATAATGAAATAAGAATTGTGATTATATTTTCTTATTTTCATGTCACTCACTTTTAAATAATAATAATAGAGGACAATTTAATAATATAACAAAGGGTAGATGGAAGCAGTTTGGTGTGTTATGTTTATTATTTTGTTTGGTTTTTTGTGTCCACAAAATTAATCTTTGTTTTGAAGTATGTCTTCTTTGTACAGGTAATCCTTGTAGAGTAAATGTTGGTTTTATAAAGTAGAGTAATATATTATACTTTAAGACCTGATTCTGCTAGCATATCATCATGGAAAGACTCCTCATCCCTTAAGGACCTCCTGGAAGAATTGAGAACTCAATATATTTATGAGCGCAAAAAGGATGATTTTGTTATTATAAATTTATTCTAAATGGTACATGAATTTCTGACTTGATAATTTATCATCATCATCACCATTTATTATTATTATTATTATTATTATTATTATTATTATTATTATTACTACTACTACTACTACTACTACTACTACCACCACCACCAAGGATGGATATGTAAAACTGTTTCTGTCTTAATTTCATGTTGAAGACTTTTAGTCACTTTTTTTATATATAAAATTATATGAACCAAATTAATGTAGAAATAATATTTTCAAATTAGATGGCAAACTCAAATGACTATAACCACACTGTAGAACCTTAATTTATGTGATTTAATTACAGAATTTAATTTCTATAATATGGATTTGATTTTGGTTTTCATAGAATGCTTCAAATTGTCTCTGACACTGCCATCTGGCCTTTATTATACCGTTACTTGCTTATTACTCCTTTCAAAAACAGTGCCTATAACATTTTCCTTGAATAAAAAATAAATTAACTGTAGAGTAATATATAGCCTTATATAATACATATGTGTTTTCTGTTTATCTGTCTAGTCATGTATGTTGTTGCTAGCTTGTGAAGTAGAACTGAGAGATGGACTGATGGGTTGTTCGACTGATTATTGCTACGCATGAGTACCCCTTTACTTGAGTTGCTTTTCTGTGGTCATATTGGTTTCCATTTCTTATATATGCTATAGTCGATTATGTCAAAATAAGATCTAAACTGAAACAAATCATCCATGCAAATCATCATCAGTATGACAATATGCTTATTGATACCCTGTTTTTCTACAATTATATTAATTATTTTAAATTAAGTTTAAAACCTATATTCTGTTTACTTTTCATGTCAAATGCAACTGAATTACTTCACCAGAATATAGAAGAATACATTATGAGACCCAGAGACAGAGATGAAGTCCTTCTAGAAATTCTGGATTTCAGCAGACTTCAGGAGAAACTTTAGGCTGATTTTTCTAAAGCATGAATATCTGGGTTTGTTAAAGGTTTTAATCACAACCTTATTTAAAGAATGCAAGAGAGCACAAGAAAAGAATATATATCTTTTCAATGTTAATACTTTAACTGCTCTGTTTTATCAGTTGTACCTCTAAAATAGGATCTAAAAGCTCAGAACTAATCATGCAGACCATCTGTACATACTGAGGTTTGGTGATAAGCAGAAGGAGCTGAACTTGAAACAGTACACAAAGCACATCCCCATTTTCTTGTCTTTGTTCTTTAAGTTTTGGAAAAGTGAGTTTTTCTTGTTCTTTCTCTAGGCTTTTTTAAATTTTATTTTTTATTAGTTTGATAGATTCATTAAGCTGTTGTTTCTGCATGTCTTATTACTGGATTCTCCAAGGTAATAATCTACTGTGTGATTGAAATTATACCAGCATGGCACCAAGATCCTCAAGAAAAAAAAACAACACAAGAGTGGAATTACTGCCAATATAACAGCAGAGAAGGACAAAGTAGAGGACTTAAGATTTGGGGACTGTATGTAATTGGCAGGTATTCCAAATAGGCTATATTCTTCTCACTCCGCCCCCAATTTAATACAAATTCAAACTAATTCTGTGTATTTACAGAGTATTTACAGATATTCTGTATATCGAGTGCACCCTCAGGAAGTTTGCTGATGACACCAAGCTGTGTGGTGTGGTCGACACGCTGGAGGGAAGGGATGCCATCCAGAGGGACCTTGACAGGCTGCAGAGGTGGGCCCATGCAAACCACATGAAGTTCAACAAGGCCAAGTGCAAGGTCCTGCACATGGGTCAGGGCAATCCCAAGCACAGCTATAGGCTGGGCAAGGAATGGATTGAAAGCAGCCCCGAGGAGAAGGACTTGGGGGTATTGGTTGATGAGAAGCTCCACATGAGCTTGCAGTGTGCGCTTGCAGCCCAGAAAGCCAACCGTGTCCTGGGCTGCATCAAAAGAAGTGTGACCAGCAGGTCGAGGGAGGTGATCCTGCCCCTCTACTCCGCTCTTGTGAGACCCCACCTGGAGTACTGCATCCAGCTCTGGGGGCCCCAGTACAGGAGAGACATGGAGCTGTTGAAGCAAGTCCAGAGGAGGGCCACAAAGCTGATCAGAGGGCTGGAGCACCTCTCCTGTGAGGACAGGCTGAGAGAGCTGGGGTTGTTCAGCCTGCAGAAGAGAAGGCTCCGGGGAGATCTAATTGCGGCCTTCCAGTACCTGAAGGGGCCTACAGGAAAGCTGGAGAGGGACTGTTTATCAGGGAGTGTAGTGATAGGACAAGTGGTAATGGGTTTAAGCTGAAAGATGATAGATTTACATTAGATGTTAGAAAGAAATTCTTTCCTGTGAGGGTGGTGAGGCACTGGAACAGGTTGCCCAGAGAGGTTGTGGAGGTCCCATCCCTTGAAGTGTTCAAGGCCAGGTTGGATGGGGCTTTGGGCAACATGGTCTAGTGGAAGGTGTCCCTGCCTATGGCAGGGAGGTTGGAACTAGATGATCTTTAAGGTCCCTTCCAACCCAAACCATTCTATGATTCTATGATTCTATGATTCTATGATTATAGTTATTCTATGTCTATGAAGCAGAAAAGGAGATATTACCATTTTCTGTTAAAAAAAGGATTTTGACAACATGTGAGAAGAGAAGAAAAAGAAAAAAGAAACATATTTTAAACATGATGGATTAGTTTCCATTTTCTTCTGGTTTTGTTTCTCTGTTATTGCTTAATTATAAACATAATATAAATATTATTATTACATTTGCATGTGCTATATTTAATCTTTTGATTTAAAGTTGTTATTTTCTTCATTCCAGAAATAAAATTTCATTAAAAGTGTAAATTATTTTTTATAACATTTTAGTTTTGTTTCTGAAGACATATTTGAAATTTTATTTTGTTTTAATGTTTGAAAAGATGGACTTTTCTCATGAAAAATAAGTATTTTCTGACTATGCATAAACAAGCCGTATTCTGATGGCTGTACATTAGTACACCATTTCTTAAAGTGGTTCGGAATATTGTAAGAACAAAAACAATTCTGAACTTAAAGCTGGACCAATAGGAAATGCAGAGCTGAGAAGGAAAAGAACAAGATGAAGTACCTCCATCTCTTATTTAATAAAAAATGAACCAATGGGATCAAAATCAATTCAATACCAAAAGATTTACAATCTTTGAATAGGAACTGAGGTGACTTAACAAATAGGGACTACATACCAGCTTTATAGATAGAGCTTTTGGAGTCCTGTGATAACACTTGAAGGTTGTTTTCGGGAAAAATATTTCTACCTGTTAAAGTTGCATTGAGAAGCTTAAAACCTTGAATAAATAAAACCAAGGGTATGAAATTTCCTTGTGTGCTTGAACCAATTGTTTATGTAGGGATGAATTTCCCTCACCCTCTGAAAGTGAGGGAAGGTTTTAACTCGAAGGCACACTGATGCAGAAAGTTCCATAGCCCTTCCAGAGCAAGACTTTTGAAATGGCTGTTACAATCAATCGTGGATATAAATTCCAGCTGTTTTCCTGATGGATGGTGAGAGGAGTCAGACTGTTGCTGATAAGAGGATGGACTGCCAATGTTCAAGTTATCATTCTGTTTCTACTGGCAATGCTGCCAGTTTAGTTAAAGTTATCAATAATCACAGTGTATCCAGTCCTCTGACAGGACTTTTTAGACTGGGACTTTTAACAGCATTTCAGATGAAAATCCATGCATATAAAATGTTTTTATTCACACCGGCATTAAATATTTCAGCCCTACAAATGTTATGAGTAGCTTATTTCTGAACATTTTCTTAATCACTTTTGGCCTGAACCCCAATATGAAAGTCTCCTCTCTGTTAGCCCCATCAAGCGATTGTTTCTGGAAATGATGTTAGAACTTATTCCCATACATTCTAAATGGAATTATAGCTATTAACATGAATTTCATACATTTAAGCATTGTTTAAGCATTAGGGCTCTAAACAGATGGAGTCATGTAATTTGAGGAGAATAGCAAGCCCTCAGGCCTAGTCCTCTTCGTCTTCAAAAAGGAACAAAACTTCAAATAACATCTGAAAAAGGATGGGGAAAACATAGTCTACAGTATTACAGCACAAATAAATTACTAGCTTAATTGAAAAGTGACTTTTTCTCCCCCCCATTTACTCCCAGCTCAGCTGTGCTGCTTTCAGAAGGAAGCTGTCATACAGCAATGAAGCTGTTGTGCATACAGATGGCTGTGTCTCCTTGTAGGCACAGACAGCTGTACCTATGATGGCAATCATATCAGCACTTTCTACTAATTATCTTTTCAATGCACTCTGATTATCCTTAGTTCTTCCTGCTAGAAAGCCATGGAGATTTTTCCTTCGCTCTGTAGAATTCATGTTATTTTCAGAGTTTGATTGCACATGCACGCCACACATACACATACAGGAATTGTGAATGTGCACAATCACACCACAAGGTTACTATTGAACATAGGAAATTTGTAAAACCTATATAGCTGACAAATTTTGCCTAGAAAATGATGGCATTCCGAAAATTGTGATACATTTTTATTTTTTCTAATCATGGCAGTCCAAATGTTTGCATATTAAAAAAGAACCACAGAAAAAGAAAAAAGATAATTATAAAAAATGTGTCTACTCAAACCTACAAACCTTTCAAAAGACAATTACTTCAGTCTGAAAATGAAATCATCCACCAGAATCTAAGTATTCTTTTATTTTCAGGACTGCATATATGGACTAGGTATTGGATTTTTTTTATAGCTTTTAGAAACTGAGTCCATCATTGACTGAATGTCTTTCCTTATTCACAGCAGCTTGGGGGAAAAAATATACAGAGCTGTCTGCCTCATCCTCTGGAGGGTCACATAGGCCACCGTTCTGCTATTCCACAGTCCTGATCTACACTAAGACTGAAGCTACCTGTTTATTGATATTTTAAATACATGTACCTCAGCTAACTATCGTGTGCTTGAAAATTGTGGTATATTAGCTACAACAGATAGAGTCATCATTTTTACCTAGCCAACGTTCAGATGATATTCCTCACTGTTGTAAAAGCTGGTGTATTTAATCTATGAGGAGAAGAGGTTAGTTTTAGATGCAAAGCTTCATGCTGTTTTGGTAAGTGGTGACAGGAACAATTTCATATCAGAAGAATTAATAGAAACGATTAAAGGAATTAATCTCATACAGCTATGGGAAAACAATTCATGTTACAAAGTTTGTCTTCTGTATGCTTAAATTAACTCCTTTCTTCCTTACATCTGGATTGATATGCCATAATCATGCCACTAATGAAGCAATACAGATTGCTGTGTTTATACTATACCTCTAATACCCAGAAAATATGGTTACCAAGACCCATATGAGAATTCAGAATTTGGCAAGAGGACAGCTGATATTTCAACAAGTCTATTATGTACCCTATAAATGATATAGTGAATTAAGCATACAGTTTAGTACTGTGATAAAGCAAGCTTGTTCTCTGAGAAAATGTAGACATGGAGTTCAAGTTCTATTGTCTCCTGATGGTGCAATAAGTAAATTATTATCTTTTTTTTTTTTTAAATCAGTTAGAAGATTCTTTATGATTGGAATCTTCAAGAGGAATGTATGTAGTTTCTTTTAATGCACCACCATTAAGAACTTCGATAGCTTTAACTTAATTAACACTTTTGTTAATGAAGTTTGAGCAAGACAGTAATGTTCCCCAGTTTGCAATGGTTTTATTGCTTATAATACTCATAGAAGCACTTGTATTTAAATTCAACTTATTACCTTACTTCTGAATAATTTTTTAATCTAATAGTCTTAAAAGAGAACCATGCAGAAAGTTCTCCTGTGGTAGAATGTAGCAGCATTATTACTGGTTCGAAAGCAGAGATTTTATGTACTGGAATACTTTCAGAAAAATATTTCTATTTTTTGTGCAATGTTTTCTGCAAAATAAATTAAAAAGTATTCCTTCAAATTTCTTTCCTATTCTCCAGCCAAAACTGGGATAATTCTGTTTCCCTAATCTCCTCTCCTGCCAAAGCTAGGGGCATAAAAAATGTTTAAAAAAAAATCATCAAGACATTCTTTTCTCCAAGATTTTCATACATTGAAACTCTCCCCCCTCCTTGTTTCCACCACTCAAAGCTATTATCAAACTTGCAGCAAAAAAGCAGGAAACAGAAAGGCAGAGTCAGACCCCTGAATTTGTTCTGGTGGCTCTGCAGGGGACATCTTTCTGGGCTCATTTCTTGTCTCACTTCATGGAACTAGACTCAGGTGGCGTATCTCTTGGATGACATTTAGACAAATCATGACAATAGCTGCCACTATTCACACCTTCAAAACATACAAAAGATGTCCAACAGCCCACATAATAGTATAGGTTACAGTACTGAGCATTTGGAGAGCCAATTTTTCCATACATTACCATCTGGACTATTCACAAATGTGAAATTTGTCATTCTCATAGGACTGATAAAGTAACAGGCATCTGAAGAGTAGGATATTGATTAAGGAATTGGATGGACGGTCACACCAAAGAGTTGTGGTCAACAGCTCAATGTCCAAGTGGAGAATAGTGACGAGTGGCGTTCCTCTCAAGTGCACCCTCAGCAAGTTTGCTGATGACACCAAGCTGTGTGGTGTGGTTGACACGCTGGAGGGAAGGGATGCCATCCAGAGGGACCTTGACAGGCTGCAGAGGTGGGCCCGTGCAAACCACATGAAGTTCAACAAGCCCAAAGGCAAGGTCCTGCACATGGGTTGGGGCAATCCCAAGCACAGCTACAGGCTGGGCAGAAAATAGATTGAGAGCAGCCCTGAGGAGAAGAACTTGGGGGTGTTGATGGGCGAAAGACTCAACATGAGCCAGCAATACGCGCTTGCAGCCCAGAAAGCCAACTGTATCCTGGGCTGCATCAAAAGAAGAAGGACCAACAGGTTGAGGGAGGTGATTCTGCCCCTCTACTCTCATGAGACCCCACCCGGAGTGCTGTGTTCAGCTTTTGGGTTCCCAAGATAAGAAGGACATGGAGCTGTTGGAGCAAGTCCCGAGGAGGGCCACGAAGCTGATTGAAGGGATGGAGCACCTCTCTTATGAGGACAGGCTGAGAGAGTTGGGATTGTTCAGCCTGGAGAAAAGGTGGCTCCAGGGAGACCTTATAGCAGCCTTCAGTACCTGAAGGGCACCTACAGGAAAGCTGGAGAGGGACTGTTTAGAAGGGCATGCAGTGACAGGACAAGGGGTAATGGCCTTAAGCTGAAGGAGGGTCGATTTAGATTAGATATAAGGACGAAATTCTTTACTGTGAGGATGGTGAGGCACTGGAACAGGTTCCCCAGAGAAGTTGTGAATGCCCCCTCCCTGGAAGTCTTCAAGGCCAGTTTGGATGGGGCTTTGGGCAACCTGGTCTAGTGGAGGGTGTCCCTGCCCATGAGAGGAGGGGTGGAACTAGATGATCTTTGAGGTCCCTTCCAACCCAAACCATTCTATGATTCTATGATTCTATGATTTGCATACTGCCAAAGTTTGCCGAATGTTGAGAAAAGAAAGGACTGTTAGCTTCACATTTTACTGAAAAGTTGGTGAATTGATCAGGTCTGTCTTGAAAGGCATTCTCTCCTTTGCTACCTGGAGGTTAGTGCTGGTTAAAACACATCACTGAAGCAAGTGAATGCCAGCCCTGGAGGCAGGACTAGACATGAGGGTGGGCACAGACACCACAATAAGCGTTGTCACCAGGTGCCTGGCTGAGCCAAAATGGAGTCCTGGCCTCTGGTCAGGTGAGTCCTAGCTGAGGCTGAGCAGTACTCAGGCCCTTGATAGCAGCAACCTGGGAAGGAGAATTTCACTCTCTCCTGAGTTTCAACATTTCCCTCTCTCGATAGCCCAACCTACTTAAAACTCTTAAATGTGCTTTTGATTTGTGAGATGGCAGTTATTTAACTATAATTTGGTGTTGAGTAGATTCATATTCTACTCAGTCAATAAATACAGAAATAACATATACATGTAAATACACATATATGTATGGCCAGCTGACAGATGGATTTTGTCTGACTACAGGAAATACAAGGTAAATTGTCCAGTGTTTCTCAAAACAGCTATTACCACAGTCACCTTAGTTAAAAGACAAGGTAAAGTCCAATATAATTATGTTTGTATAGCAGATATTTAAGTTCCAGTGGTTCAAATGTATAAATGTATAAGACTGAAATGATTCCTTAATAAAAGATCTATGTAGGTCTGTATTACTTGAATTTAAATTAAAATTTTCGTGGAGCTTTGATTTATTTAGGAAAAAAAATACTGAAAATATTAACCTTTAATCTAGATTGCATATGAAAATTCTACAATTTCTGTCACAAGAATATAGCTTTTTTCCCTAAACTGAACATAGATTTTAGTAGCAGCAACTTCTCAGATTCTTACGTCTGTCATGTTTCTTATTTGTTTGACAGAAGCCTACAATCTAATTCCAACTTGGAGCAACACATGTCAGTGGTGGATTGTTGTTTTTTTTTTTACTTTTTTAAATATGTGATAAAGAGTTATTTTGTAGAAGATAGTGTCAGAAGAGTGGAAGAAAAATGATGAAAGTCTAAACAAGAGAATGCATAATTAGCACTGAGAATGTTTCAGGTTTCCTTCAGATGATCAGATGTTATTTACTTTTTCCTCCTCCCCCAGGCGCAATGACAGCAAGACTGAGTTTTAAACAAGAGCACAGAAGGAGGCATTAATAGGTTTCATTCGGGCATATCCTTTACTGAGAATGAGAGCTTGTCTTTAGGATGATCCTGCAGCATGAAACCCAGTGTCTTCTATGATTAATTCCAAAAGTGGGAAAGAATATTTTTTAAAATCTGAAATAGTTTAACTACTGGATGCTATTTTTCAAGGTATACCTTAACAAATATTAACAAAAAGCAAACAACAAAAACTTTGCATATGAACACTCCTATCTGCCTTTTTTTGTGTCTAACTGTGTATTATAAGAAGTTCTTTCAGTTTGCACTTATGGGCAAGGAAAAAAAAATGCATTCCAGGAATGACATTCCAAGCAGCAGTGTTCACAGGTGCATTAGAAGCCTGAACACAGGGATAGGTTTCTTTTTTGTTACAAAGTAGATCTGATGGCTCCAAAGAAATATATACTGTACCCTAAGACTGTCAGACATTTTCTGGTGTGTTTTAAACACAAATTATATATCAGTAATTATAAATGCTTTGCTCTCTTTCAACTCAATATTTGCTATCCTCACACAATTCATTATTATTAAACTGTACACATTTCCTTGAAAATGGCTACTAAATGTGTTCCCTAGAAATCAAACTGCTCCAAAGTTTAAGCAGAAAGTAGAAAAAAAAAAAGTCAAAGCAAAAAGCAAATAAAATGCAGCGAGAGGGGAAAAACCCAACCAAACAAAAAAACCCCCACAAACAAACTATTTGGTTTAAATCCACAACTGAATTAGCAGGACAGATGGAGACACTTCAGACAGCCAGAAATGAAACACACATTTTCAGAGATTATGTATATCATAGATCAAATCAAGACCAGAAAGGTTAAAAGTTGAAACATAAATTATGTTCCAAATGAATGTTTATGATTCAACAGATAGAATTCAGAGTGCACAAATTTCCTAAAATCTATGGAAGAGCTTTTCAGAACTGTATTATCAGATATTGTGTTAAATATCTTTCAAAAACATTGTTATTTGATTTGTAGAAGCTGGTTATTTCCTAGAGGAAATAGGGTGGCACTGATGATAATGAACATTTTTATTTTTCTGGCTTGGATCGCTTGGTCAAGTTTACTTCCTAAGGTAAATGAGAACTTAGGTCTTATTTTACCTTTTCTAAGTCTAATAAGTAAGTAATCTTACTTATTAACACAGCTGCTGATAACTTGCTCAATCAGGCATGATGATTATCTATTTGCTCATGAACTGGTGGGTTTCAAGTACTACAGATGTAAAGGAGAAATGTGCGCAGTATCTTATTCCTGCCACGATGAGCTTTTACTTCTTCTCTTGCAGGAGTGTGGTGGGTTGACCCTGGCTGGGGGCCAGGTGCCCACCAGAGCCGCTCTCTCACTCCCCTCATTCACTAAACAGGGGAGAAAAGGTATAACGAAACGCTTGTGGGTCGAGATAAGGACAGGGAGAGATCACTCACTAATTGTTGTCACGAGCAAAACAGACCAAACTTAGAGAGGGAATTCATCTAATTTATTACTAAGCAAAACAGAGTAGAGGAATGAGAAATAAAATCAACTCTTAAAACACCTCCCCCCACCCCTCCCATCTTCCTGGGCTCAACTTCACTCCCGGCTTCAACCTTCCCCCCCTCAGCGGCACAGGGGGATGGGGAATGGGGGTTACGGTCAGTTCATCACATGTTGTTTCTGCCGCTTCTTCATCCTCAGAGGGAGGACTCCTCTCATCGTTCCCCTGCTCCAGCATGGAGTCCCTCTCACGGGGTGCAGACCTTCAGGAGCAAACTGCTCCAGTGTGGGGTCCCCCACGGGGTCACAAGTCCTGCCAGCAAACCTGCCCTGGTGTGGGCTCCTCTCTCCACAGGTCCACAGGTCCTGCCAGGAACTTGCTCCAGTGTGGGCTTCCCACGGGGCCACAGCCTCCTTCAGGTGCCTCCACCTGCTCCGGCGTGGGGTCCTCCACGGGCTGCAGGTGGAATCTCTACACCCCCTCATCCTTCCTCCATGGGCTGCAGGGGGACAGCCTGCTTCACCATGGTCTTCACCATGGGCTGCAGGGGGATCTCTGCTCCGGCGCCTGGAGCACCTCCTCCCCCTCCTTCTGCACTGACCTTGGTGTCTGCAGAGTTTCTTACATCTTCTCACTCCTCTCTCTGGCTGCAAAAGCTCTCCCTCTAAGTGTTTTTTTCCTTCTTTAATATGTTATCACAGAGGCGCTGATTGGCTTGGCCTTGGCCAGCGGCGGGCCCGTCTTAGAGCCGGCTGGCATTGGCTCTATCAGACACAGGGGAAGCTTCTAGCAGCTTCTCACAGAAGCCACCCCTGTAGCCCCCCCCGCTACCAAAACCTTGCCACACAAACCCAACACAAGGAGGTCATCTGTGTGATATTTAAATGTTATGTTCTGGATGCTGCAATATCTAGGGAAGTTTTTGCTTAGAAACAAAGAGAATATGTTAAGAACATTGATGTTGGAAGATTTGTCCTAAATAGATAAGCCTAAAGAGATTCATTAGATCACAGTAATGAGGACTTTTCCCCAAAGTGGTGATCTGTTGAGCCGTGTAAGTTAAAAGTGTCACTTACTTCTCCAGGAATGTTTATAGCTTTATTATTGCTAACCTGGAATCTGCAGATTTCCTTGTGGCAGACAGCTTGATCCAAATGTCATTGTACTAGAAGTAAAGCTGTAAGATATATTTTTAGATAGATCCCTATAAATTAGGGTTGATTTGGTTTGTGGGGTTTTTTTCAGATGAAGTTTAAAATATTTTGGTTTTCTCTCAGGTTTTTGAAATACAGATAGTTCTTCATTTAATAAAAACAGTTGTTGGTTTTAAGCTGGAAAATACTGGAGGAAAACAAAAGGACAAAAAGATTAAAAAGGAGAAATAAGGAGATAAAATGAACAAGACCAAGACAATTGACAGGAAAGTGTTTGTGCAGAAAAAAGCAAATAGTTATCTAAATGACTTAGGAGAACTGCTTGAAATTTAGATAATTTTTTAGAGGAAAGAAAATGGTAAAAGTAGCAACAGGCAAAAAGACAGCAGATGACACAGAAGAACAAATTAACTTGAATATATTTTGCCCCTTGCTTTTATGTGTTCCTTATGAAAAACAACGGGCATAAAAGCTTAAATGTTACTGAATGTGATGAATAAACCACAACAAAAGCATGTTGTCCTTTTTTATTCTGAAATAATCAAAATAAGAACTTTGGAGTAGGAAGAGGAGGGAAAAGGAAGGGAAGGGGAAAGGGGAAAGGGGAAAGGGGAAAGGGGAAAGGGGAAAGGGGAAAGGGGAAAGGGGAAAGGGGAAAGGGGAAGGGGGAGGGGGAGGGGGAGGGGGAGGGGGAGGGGGGGGGAGGGGGAGGGGAGGGGAGGGGAGGGGAGGGGAGGGGAGGGGAGAGGAGAGGAGAGGAGAGGAGGAGGAGAGGAGAGGAGAGAAGGAGAGTAGAGTGGAGGAGAGGAGAGGAGAGGAGAGGAGAGGAGAGGAGAGGAGAGGAGAGGAAAGGAAAGGAAAGGAAAGGAAAGGAAAGGAAAGGAAAGGAAAGGAAAGGAAAGGAAAGGAAAGGAAAGGAAAGGAAAGGAAAGGAAAGGAAAGGAAAGGAAAGGAAAGGAAAGGAAAGGAGAAAAATTTAAAAATGTAAAATATTCTTACAGTCATAAAGTTGATTTAAACACATTGCTTGAATCCACCACACCACCCACCCACCCTCAGTAAAAAAGTGAAAAAACCCCACATGAAAATATCCATATGCTTTTGCTATCACTTTCAGAGGCTAAAAATAAGCTTTAAACACTATCAAATTAAGCCCTAAATACTAGGAAATCAAGGATATGTACAGGAATGAGCCTGATACAAGAGTGTAAATGATTTTAACTCATTTTTAGCAATGCTGAAACAACCCTTTAAACATTATCATGTCATTAGACTCTGTAGTGAACAACTTAATGCCCCAGAAAGTCTCCATTTCCTTGAAACCTCATAGTAATTGTTATTTTTATTATGGCAATATGCTATTTTGTTGTTGTCTATATTATAGGAGGAAAATCCAGAAGCTCGAAATACAGACATTTATTCTAAACTTGATAACAAAAGGCAATGCTCGCTCAGTAAAGGCTTCTGTTTTAATGTCCTGATCTTTCAGCTGGATCCAGAGGAAAACAACTTTGGATAATTTCATAATACAATTACAAATATTTCAAACAATAGACATCAGATTACAGCACTAGTGCCAGCAAAGGGATCAAGTTAAAAATTTCATCCATCAGCACAAAGGGAAAAATAGGCAGGCTAATATGAAGAGTAGGAATGTATACAGTTTTTCTATATTTCTCTCTGTATATTTTAATCTTCTGCTAGTCTTACTAGCTATATCCACAGGTACATAAAGTGATGGTCTTTCCCCAGCTTAATGTGCATTGAATATTTACAATAGTAAATACATTTTTTTTTTCTTACTCTAACTTTGTATTGTTACATGTTAACATAAATCATAGCATCATAGAATCACAGAATGGTTTGGGTTGGAAGGGACCTTAAAGATCATCTAGTTCCACCCCTCCTCTCATGGGCAGGGACACCTTCCACTAGACCATGTTGCCCAAGGCCCCATCCAACCTGGCCTTGAACATTTCCAGTGATGGGGCCTCCACAGCCTCTCTGGGCAACCTGTTCCAGTGCCTCACCACCCTCACAGGAAAGATTTTTTTCCTAACATCTAATCTAAATCGACCCTCCTTCAGCTTAAACCCATTACCCCTTGTCCTGTCACTACACTCCCTCATAAACAGTCCCTCACCATCTTTCCTGTAGGCCCCCTTCAGGTACTGGAAGGCTGCAATTAGATCTCCCCGGAGCCTTCTCTTCTGCAGGCTGAACAACCCCAGCTCTCTCAGCCTGTCCTCACAGGAGAGGTGCTCCAGCCCTCTGATCAGCTTCGTGGCCCTCCTCTGGACTCGCTCCAACAGCTCCATGTCTCTCCTGTACTGGGGCCCCCAGAGCTGGATGCAGTACTCCAGGTGGGGTCTCATTTTTCTGTTTTCAGCATAAATACTGGAATACTAAATACTGAAATACTGGGAGCTGAAAGTCACTGTGGCTGATATCGTGCCTTCATCTTCTCTCTCCCTCCTCTACAGTAAGGGGGCTGCTGGTGTACATTTGGGCTCCATCCAGATTTGGAGTCAGCAGGTATCTGAGGTGCCCCCAGGTTTCCCTAGGATATCATAGATGTCATAATAAGCAATGGTTATGAATAACTTTCATCTTTGATGTAGAACTTAAAGTATTCTAATAGAAGCAAATGATAAGTTCACAAATTAAAATATGCTATTATGTTCTCAAAAAGTACTCAGAATTGCACATCTGAAATACAAAACACTCTTATGGCTTCTTGGGTTTTGGTTTTTTGGTTTTTTTTTTCTTGTGAAAGCATATTTTTATACTCTTTTTTAACTTGTGTTTTAGATAAGAAAATGGCATAAAAGAAGAAATTCTAAAAGGGTTCACTAATGAATATATCAACAGCATATGTCTGCCACATCTAGGAACTTTCTCGCAAAGGTTGAGTACTGTTTGCAAGTGAGGTTAAAGCTACATAGCAACAAGCTGGAGCTTCATAAAAGAATCTGAAAATTTCTAAGTAGAGACTATTTAAAGATCAGGCACTCTATCTGGCAGAATAAACTGAGAAAGACTTCATCACATAGGGAGGATTTAACTTCCTGTGAGGTGTTTGCAGAAGCAGTATTTCAGAAATGTATAGCAGAAATAGAAAGAGGCTATTTTTGGTCTTGTCTTCCTGACCTGTCAGCCCAAGGCCACAGAGGGAATTTAAAAAAAAAAAAAAAAAACCACAACCAACAAAAAAACCCCAAAAACCAAACACTTTTTCTGTGTTGCAAAGCAACAGCTGAATTTGCATAGACAGCACAAACAGAAAATTAGAAATGGGGATTAATGAGAATCTTTTTAATGAGAGATTTTCTTTACCCCAAAACAAATTCTGCATGAGGTCAAGATCTGTGTATTTGACCTTAAAGAACCATTCATTACCATTATCTACCATGTTCAGCATCTAAAGACTTTATTTTTCTTTATGACTTCTGCATAAATTATTTCAACCATCACAAATATGTAAAATGGTATATTTAAAATTTACTTTTAGGAAAGCTCTAGGGCCACATGAAAGAACTGCAGTTATGATCACCTTACACACCTACAAGTTTTGGTATTAAAGCATAGTTGGATCACATATGTTTATCACAAATATTTATATAGGATATAGTATGGTTTTTTTGTTGGTCTAATACAAACTGAGGCAAAGCAGGTAAAGCCATCATGATTCAAGGTCACATCTACATATTATTTGTATACTTATCATTGATTTAATCAACATGACAGTGACTGCCATTGTAGAATTTTTTTCAAAAAGCAAAGATATAGTGCCTATAAGGAAGAAATTTTATGGTTGCAGGGCAAAGTAGAGATATGACTTTGCATGATTCACTAAATAGAACAATAATTTCCAAAAGGCTAACTGTAATTTGAAAAAAAAAAAAAAAAGAAAAAAAAAATAAACCTAGTTACTACTGATGGGATATTAAACCTACGATAACATGAAACTAGAGCTGATGATACAAGGAAATCCAAGCAATGTTTCTAAGACTAAAAAATACTTTATTTCTAAGAAAATAAAAAGATGCTTCAGTCATTGAAAAGCAGTCATTCAAATAAATAGCTTGTTGGAGACAGCAAAGTTAAATAACATTTTTTTCAAGATTCATCCATAAATAAAATGACACTTCCTGCCTGGATCAGAACTACAAAATTGTTGTTGTTGTTCTTAAGTGATCAATAAACGTGAGTTCATAATTAAAGCCTTGGCCTTAAGTAATGCAAATATCAAAATGCTGACAGGACTTTCTTTTCATCACTAAAAAGAAAGCAGACTGAGCTACCAGATAATGTACCAATATCAGTAAGGTCTTAATAGGCATACTTAAGCATTACAATCAAATGATTTGACCTTTGACAACCAAACTCCCTTTACAAGTGATAATATTCCTGTTAATTTTGACAGAACCAATGTTTTTCAGACCATGATGTAATATATACTAAAAATTAGTTATGTTTTGGACTTGAAAACTCTTCTAAAAAGTTTTCAATTTCTTGGGTTTTGTCTGCCAGAAACACATCAGAAATATAGAAGTAGATCTGAAATACAATCATAGGGAATATAATTTTGAGTCTGTGAGAATGCAGAGGCTTTTCTCTGTAAGATGAAGGAGATTCATTTAGGTGAGTATGCATGCTGCGGGAGACTTTAATTAGTAAATGGTTCAACACTTACTTTTAGAACCTACTTTTAAATAATTTTGTTTTGAAGTACCCATTTCAACTATCTTAAAAAATGAACTAAATTCACTCTTAACTCACGGAAAAGGAGTATTTTCCTATCATAAACAGACCTAGACAAGCTGCAAAAAGGTGCTCCATAGTCAGTAGGCAGTCATTATAATTCAGCTAGCGATTAAGTGCCTTAGAATAAGATCCATAAATAGTAATATACGGAGGGAGCTGTCTGATGTAGTTTAAGAATGGAATTACTGGGAGGGCACATAGTTCGAAGATTTTACATGTACACTGTTAGACGAGGCATGTGCTCCCAGGCATTTGCAGAGGAGCCTACTGCACCCTTTCATGTAGTCAGTTGGAAATGGAAATGCTAAGGATGAGCCTCAAACTGGTTTTTGCTCAGAGGAAGGGATAGCAGGAAGATATCTCCATCTGCACACAGATTTATGAACAGTTACATATAGCATGACACGTAACATGGTTAATCACTGCAACTGAAGAGATACAGTTAGTTCCTCAGCTGTTCATAAAATAATCTAAAATATGTATAGACTTTAGAAGGATATGCAAAGAACAAAGCTAAAACTGAAATGCACCAACAATGAAAATATCTGTTACAAAATCCCAATATTTTTATAGTGATATGTGTATGACCTGAAAAGATACTCCTGTTAATAGAAAACTAGCTTTTAATTTATTTGAAAAGGTTTTTTATCATTCTTCCTTTAATTCACTAAATTTATAATCCAACACGTGCTATTCTTATGGCATGTACCAAGTATCACTTATGGTCTGCTGCTTCTGAGGGTCTTGCTCTGCAAGCATTCCGTCCTGAAGAAATAATGTCATATTTTGATAAAGAAAAATAGCCTATCATATTCCCAAATACCTGACACATCCCTTTTCAGACTGTTAGGCCTACCTAATCATATGGAACTAGATGATCTTTGAGGTCCCTTCCAACCCAAACCATTCTATGATTCTATGATATGAGCATGGGAACCTACAAGATTCCTCCTCCCATGTCACCTCCTCTAGGGCCCGGGTATCTCCCAGTCCTACTTGGCTGCCCAATCTGTCTATTAGTGAGGCTGAGTGTGTATTGATAGGCAGTCGATACTGTCTAGTACATATAGTCCATATACACATATACTCACATACAGGCATATACATATAGACATGGCCAGCACCACAGATCACAGGCACACACTCACATGAACACAGACAGTACCAATGGCCTCATCCTGCTCCCCTCTCTGGCTGGGCAGGATAGAGGTCCACAACTGAGAATATTTATATCTACACATACGTACAAGGTCGATCACGCCAGCACCTGGGCTCAGACATTCAGTCTGCCCAGTAGCTGGCCCTCAATCCCAGTCTCCCCACCTGCTGGTACCTGACCATATAATCCTCCAGGGTTACAGCCCCTTGCTCGTGCAGGCTGTCTCACTCACACGCACTCACACAGCTGGCCAGGACTCCTCTGGTCCCAGTGACCAGCCCCTCCTTGCTCTCCTCCTTAGAGGCTCACAGGTGCTCTAAGAGCTGGCCCTTGGAGATCCACACTCCTCCCCTGTTCCCAGGCTTTCTCACCACCTAGCCTGACTTGATCTTCCTCCACTAGCGGACCGGCACTCACCGCAGTTTCTGGCAGCACAGACCCCCATCCACACACATGCACAGAGACTAAAGACCCCCTTACCAGAAAATAGTTGAAGGTGGAGTTTAATGAGGAGACATGACTGGCTGCAGTGATCAGGCACAGGGCATGGCCAGACGAACATGCTAATCAACCCCTGCTTGCATGCAAATGGACCCTTTTATTCCTTTATCCCTCTATTTCCTATACTTAGTTTAACCCCAGCTGGCAACTAAGCACCACACAGCCACTCACTCACTGCTCCGCCTCCAGTGGGACGGGGAAGAGAAGCAGAATGGTAAAAGTGAGAAAACATTATGGGTTGAGATAAGAACAATGTGATAATTGAACTAAATAATAATAATAATAACAACAACAATAATAATAATAATGAAATAAAACCGAAGAAAAACAAGTGATGCAAATGAAAAACAATTGCTCACCACCAACCGACCCATGCTCAGCCTATCCCCCAGCAGCCATGGTTCACCCCAGCCAGCTTCCCCCAGGTTTACATGCTGAGCGTGACTTCATATGGTATGGAATATCCCTTTGGTCAGTTTGGATCAGGTGTCCTGGCTGTGTCCCCTCACGGTTTCTTATGCAACCCTCACCTTCTCGTTGGCAGGCCAGTATGAGAATCCAAAAAGTCCTTGACTGCTTAACAACAACTAAAGCATCAGTGTGTTATCAACATTATTCTTATACTAAATCTAAAACACAACACCATACCAGCTATTCGGAAGAAAATTAACTCTATCCCAGCTGAACTGGGGCCATTGGGACATTGGTTCTCCCAAAATCACCTAAATCTCTCCCTTTTGCCACTTTTGGCATCTCCTTTAAGCATGCCGTAATAAATTCTGTGCAATCTCAAAATGTTTTTTCCCTGCATCCCATAATGTGTCCCACACCCCTAGACAGTGACCCCCCCTTATCCCAAAAGGTGCTCTGGAGAGCTGCTTCCAATGACTCATCCCGATGGGTTTCATGTGCTGCCAACAGGGCCGATGGCTCTGCTGGGACAGCCCTGGGAGAGGCTCAAACAAGGCAGTCATTCCCTGGGAGTCTACAGTTTGGATTCCTGCCTGCCACTGTGTCTCTGTGCTCCTCTGACTTTGAGGAGAGGGGCCTTGGAGGGAATGGTGTCTCTCCTGTGGTGGGCCTGGGAGCAGCGAGGGCAGGTTATTTATCAAGTTACTGCTCCTGCCATTGTTTTTCTGTGCCGCCTTCTGTGTGTGCAAATGAGCTTCTTATCACTTAACCTAACACAAACTCACTTTAAAAGCTTCTGGTATTAGAACTATGCTAAAATACTTCACTCAAGTTTTCTGTATGGTTTGTTGACAATATATGTTTTGGGACCTGTCAGAGGATGATATACAATCTTGATAGTGTATTGAAGATGCTTGTCAATCAATCTTCTGCATAACTAAGTGCTTCTAATGAGCAGACTTGGACTCTTCCTAATGTAAAATTGTTGCTGACTTGCCAAACAGAAGGAAAAGGTAAAACTATAAAAATTGTTCAGAGAAATCAAAGTCTGTGGTACTGTAACAGTTGCAAATACTTACACAAGACTTAGGTCTGCAGCTCCACTAAGTAGTATTGTGTGATGAAGCAGTATAACTTGTTTGGTTTTAGATGAATGGAATAATACATCAAAATGTAAAAAATGAAAATTATAAATACATCTTGTGAACAGACAGCTGTAGACTTCCCCTCACATGCATTGCTGTACTGGCTATACTTAAAAAAATTAAACTGCCACAAGTGCAATTTTGTGAGAGACCTGTGCATATAAGCACACTGCAAGACTACATCTAGTGTAATATGTATAACATGCTAGGGACTGTTGTCTGGTCAGCTGATACAGCTTTGCTTGAATCTTCTACACTTGAATTTGGTCCTGGGCAAAATCACACCAGTGCCAGTGTTCAGGTTGTTGTGCTGGCTTTTTCAGTTTATTAGTAGTATGGTAGTATACTAAACAGTATTCTCCTGCATGGTACAGGTTGAAAGGCTCTGGAACCAGTATATTAAAGTGTATGTCTGTACAGTTATATATCTTTGCTTCTCAGTTCACATCTGTGTCCTGATCCCTGACTATCCCCACTCTTTGTTCTGAGGATCTCTTTTAAAATGACCTTTGAGAATTATGAAGATGGTTGACTGCTAGGTCTCAGGGTATTTCTGAGAAGGCAAAGAATCAGAACCAGGTGCCCAAGCAGCTTTTGGATCAAACAGGAGGGCATAGGTCTAGTGACACACCTAGTGTGTGTCAGGGGGTGTTCACACTCTTATGATCACAAATTTGGGGATATGGTAATTAGTTTTAGCACACTGTTACCTTCTTTTAAAGAGTTTGGGTCAAGTCTTGACTGTTGTACAACAAATTGGTGATCTGTGCTTTCATACAATTCAGTACCGAATACTGTTGCAATATATGACACAGACAGAGCACGTGAGGAAATTTAAATAAATCAAATTTGATTACTCACATATATGCTAATTACACATACTTTAATAGGAAATAAGTGAGCACAATAGAGCAGGGAATATTGTCTATAGTTGCTGCTTGGTAGAAACCTATGTTTTTTGAGGCCATGGATATTTTATTTGACTTTTACTAAAAATTAGTAATATACTACTATAATATCAATTAGAAATTCCTAGATCTGAATGATTTAAAATAACCTGAATTATATAACCTCGTAAAGGAACCAGTACCTCCATTAAATTTATCTGGTTTCTGATGGGATATCTGATTCCCAAACTACACCTAAATATTTCCAATTTAATTCAGTTTTTTCTTTTTCTGTACTCTTTGTCCATCCTCTTGCTTTTACTCTGCCAAGTCACACTTGTTCTCCTTTAGAGAGTTTATGTTCTTATATATGACTATGTCTTAGCATCCCATATTTATTGCACTTTCTTTCTTTTCACTTATCCTTTTTCAATAAAACATGAATTATTTTTTCCCAAGTTTATGTTCTACTTTGCATTCACAACCCTACAGTAGCAAAATGAACATCTAAAAATATCCCTCAGAATTCTGCTCACTTAAAAATAAAATGAGGTTTCAGCCTCTCAAGACTTGTTAGTGTTTATAATCAGTCCCCACCAAGATATCTGCTCAAGAAAATAGACAGAGACATTTCAGAGATATTCTCATGTGCCTATTCAGTTCATGCTCTCTTAATTGGGCACAAAAGGGTTTGAAGGAGTTAAGATATAATGCTATTTTGTGTGCTTTCTTTCCAAAATGAGTTTTTCACGGTAAGTACACTGACATACCATGAAAAGTTTCACAAAGCAAATTCTACCTTTTACTTCTTTTACCTTTTAAAAGTATGTGCACATTTAGAGCCAATAAGCAGTGTAACTTAAAACACTTATGCATCTTATTGTGATTGTTGATGTAATATAAGAAAATTAACTATTGTTTTAATTAGCTTTATCATACATATCAAAAGAACCACAGGGATATAACCACTTTACTAGAAGGCTTTCATAGTACAAATCAATTGACTCAAACACCTGCTAACAAGTATGCATTACATTTTAGTAAAAAGTATGATTAGTAGTTGCCACATGTAAGTACGGGGAAGGGAATGCTGCCATTTAAAAAAAAGTTTTTATTGTTTTATGTAGAATATCTGTCTTTTCCAGAAAATTAGGTAGTTACTAAAGAGATCTTTTGTCACAGAAACATCCAATAATTTGGCTCTGTCAAATGAAAAATTAGCATCTTGCCTTGCCCATGTATAAGTAGCTGAAATTATAATTTGGTTCTTTTTTGCTCTTATATGCAGAAAAAGTAGCAACTTGATATTAAAAAAAAAAGTCATTATGTTATCCATCATACAAATCAGAAATCCACTGGTTCACAATTAAAATTGTAATTAGCTTCATAGTGTTGACACTACTATTAATAACACTTATTGCATACAAACCAATTAAACTCCTTGCCGATAGAATAAAACACATTTCCTTCAGATTTTTTTTTTTTCAGCAGGATAGAGAAGGTAGGTACACACAAAAAGTTTTGTAAAGATCTTGATATATGAGCCAAAAATTACTTGTCAGCTCTTGAAAAAACACAGAGAGATAGGATCTTGGGTAGGGTTCAGGTCCACACAAAGACACCAAAAATTATAAAAGTCTATGTGTAGTGATGTCTACAAGGAATTTATCTGACTTCCTGTAATTGTCAGTAATTGGAGCTCAATTCAGTTGTACATAGATAGGTGTCTAGTGGCAATGACATGAGCTTGAGGGAAAAGAAGACAAGCTTCATCAGCCAAGCCATTTTAGGTGAGGTGGAATATCCTATCAAACCTCTAGCTGCTGCCCAGAAGAATGTAAGACTCCTGCAAATCTTATTTTCTGTCTAGTAATGCTGTGTGGTCTTGAACATACATCACGACTCAACTAGCAGCAGTGCTTTAATCTATCATCAACTTCTGTCAACAGAATCTAGAAAGTTGCTGAAATGACCTATAAGTTGTTCCTGTGATGAAACAGTTTAAGAAAGCCTTTTACTTTACTGCCTGCATTTAGAATCATAACATCATAGAATCATGGAAAGCTTTGGATTGGAAGGGACCTCAAAGATCGTCTAGTTCCCACCCCCATGCCATGGGCAGGGACACCCTCCACTAGACCAGGTTACCCAAAGACCCATCCAACCTGGCCTTGAACACTTCCAGGGATAGGGCATCCACAGCCTCTCTGGGCAACCTGTTCCAGTACCTCACCACCCACACAGAGAAGGATATTTTCCTAATACCTAATCTAAATCTACCCTCCTTCAGCTTAAAGCCATTACCACTTGTCCTGTCACCACATGCCCTTGTAAAAAGTCCCTCTCCAGATTTCCTGTGGGAAAACAGATCATCAACCTCTGCACACCTTGTGCAGGTACTGACCTGTTCACCAGGAGAAGGGTCTGGGCACTCGCTGCAACCTACTGCTTCTGTTGAAGTCTCCTTCCTTACCGGTTCCATGTGGGTGGATGCGTCAGACATCTCAGGAGAGATGTTCTCTGTAGGAACACTGGGTTTAGCTCTGAGGTCAGTGCCCACCATTTTAGCACAGGCCCAGAGTACTTCCCTGGGGTGCGGGACTACACGCAGGTTGCAGGACCCTTCCTGCGCACCCTCCCTCGCAAACTGCTATGCCACGCCCTGTTGGCAGTACTCCGGGTCGCTGTTGGTCCCTCAGGATGTTTAAATCTCCCACAGTTGCTCCTGGCAATGCCCAAGCCATGTCAGCCTCGCTGGCGAGAGCTGCCAGCTCCTGGTGGCTCTTTCTGCTCTTCCTTGGGTTTCCCCAACTCCAGGAACACCCTGTCCAACTCAGTCTAGTGCTCGACCACAGAACTTATGTTTGCTCTTGCTGCTTAGTGTAGAGAAAAGAAGGCTCAAGTGATTACTATCAATGTATACAAATACCTGAAGGGACGGTGTGAAGAAGACAGATCCAGGTTCTTTACATTGGCGCTCAGTGACAGGACCAGAGGCAATGGACACAAACTGAAACACAGGAGATTTCCTCTGAACATCAGGGAACTCTTTTTCACTGTGAGGGTGTCTGAGCCCCGGCACAGGTTGCTCAGAGAGGTTGTGGAACCATCTGGACATGGTCACAATTAACTCTAGGTGGCCTTGTTTGAGCAGGGTGATTGGACCAGGTGACCTCCAAAGGTGCCTTCCAACCTCAGCCATTCTGTGATTCTGTGATCATGCCCTCTCCAATGGACTTAAAAGGCACCCTAATGTAGTTAGCTTAGGTGTAACATCTACAGTATAATTAAGACAGGAGAAAACCATCTCTACTTCAATATAGATATGTTTGATTCTTCTAAAATCACAGTAGCCTGAATATCACAGAAGCAGGACTTAAAATGGTGACTGTCAAAACAAGCCACTAGCTAATTCAAAAACTTCTGAAAATAAGCAAAAACTTTTAAAGGTTTTACCTCCATCCTGTTTTAACTTTATTGCATAAATGGTCTTATTTTCTCTCTTTTTCCTTCTTCCTCATGACAGCACATTCCAAAAGCTAGTCTTTCATTCACTGCTCTCAGTTGGATAATTTTTTCAGGTAGCAATTAAGGTTGCAGTAAAGAACCACCTGCTTCTCAGATATACCAAAACACACAAGCTTCTTTAACACCACACCATAGCAGTTTGAAAGTTTTTGAGAAGCTTACACACATGGCTTTGAAATATTGCTGATGCAACTCTACCAAAATGAAGGGCAGTTATTTGGGATTCAAAAGCCTGATGTGTTGTATAAAATAGAACATAATTTTTCAGTTTGGTGATAAAAAGAATTTGTCCACGTATAAGAATTAACAGGAATTGGTTTTGTCAATAGAAAAAAAAGGGGGTTAAAGGGAGGAGAAGAGAGTGGAAGGGGAGGGCAAAACCTCTGTTCAGTTTAAGTCAGCAAATACCGGTAACAGGAAGCAAAGTACAATAAGTAAATAAAGACTCTAGTTTAAATGTCAATCATAGTATCTAAGACATGTTAAACTATTATAACATGATAAAGATTTTGACAATATTATTCAAGAAATCTTTGCCCTTCTGAACAGTGTAAATGAAATACATACAAGCAAACAAAAATCAAAAAAGCCCAAGTAAGCTAAATCCTTCATAGTACAAGAATATTAAAATTGTCTTGGAGATGTAAATGAAACCATCTTTGGATTCAAGTGCTATAATTATATTTCCATAACTTTTATGTATTCTTTAAGACCTGCTATTGGCAGGATAGATCAGCAAATAAGGTGATCTGTATATTGATCTACTAACATAGATCTTCAATTAATTTATCATTAAACACCCCTGCAAAACCCCAGAAAACTTCTTACTTTAGAAAAGATTGCAAATTTCATGAAGACATGCAATAGAAGAAATAGATTTTGATGTTGAGGTTCTCTTGTAAAAGAAATCTTGTTAGAAGTATTTTTTAAGGAAAAAAAAAAGAATGTCTGTATTTTATAGGATTATATCAGAAACCTAGCATTATGCTTAATGTAATTAAATTTTTGTATTCAATTTTTTAGAAAGGCTGTGACACTACTGATCCTATGCTCTTTAGACAGTGGTTTACTACATGGAGATTTGTACTACATTGAACTAAAAAATCCACGCTAACAAAATAATAGAAGTATAATGCAAACTGCTGTAGGGGGCAATCACATCTATTTATATACTGGAAAAGAAAACAAATACTTCACTTGAAGACATTTTATATGCTTCATAAAGCTTTGACAAAACAGCTTAGAACCTCTATTTTGAGTTCTTTAACACAATAGCAACCACATTCCTGAAAGAAATACTGTGTTTAAATTAAATTACTGATTTAAAGGAAAATAAATTTTAAAAGTTCAAATTTTGAGGAAATTAAAATCAATTTATTTTGCTATTCACATTTTTATCTTGACATTGTTTTGGAAGGTTTATATCCCTTAAAGAAAACAGTTTTCTGTTTCTCCTATGAAGCAAATGTAACATTAAACTAAGATTATCTGACTCTTAGATAGGAACTGTGATTTAAGCAATTGCAATGTCCAACCTTAAATAATAAAATCAATACATTTCTGTAACAAAAAGGTTGCATGACTTCTGACTTCAATAATCTATTTTTCTTAATGGTCTCAAGAGAATATAAAACAACTTTTCTTTCTTTCTATGGTCATTTTATTTTTCTTTAATTAAATGTGCTTCTGTAGAGACACCACATATTTTTTTTTACAGACTGAATAACCCTTTCACAATCATCTCATTCTGAGCCAAAGGCATAGCAAGCAAACTGAAAACAGTTCATTTTGATACTGCTTCCAGAAACATGACCTACAAACCACAGAATTTTCTACAATAGCAGCTTGGCACCAATCTAACAGCCTTTTTCTTTCCTTGGGCTTTGATATATCCTGAGAAAGTACACATACTTCTTGTCTCATATCAAAGAGGGTTAGAAATAAAGGCATTATCATTTCAGTATTTAGCACATTTGTATCTGAAAATGTGTTTTTTATTCTGTAGACAGATACAACTCACTGAAAAGGTGATATTCTAATTTTTGAAAAGACGTTGGGACAATTGGAAGAAAAGCTGAGACAGAAAATACTTGCTATCAGCATGCAATTAGGTTGAAGGACATGATTTCATTAATCTGGGAACTATACACATATGTAAAACAGTGATTAGTTGGCAGAAGATTTTTTTGAGTGGGAATATTTTTGTCTGTGTTATTTTAGGATTGTTCACTTTTCTCCTCATTTTGTAAATTTATAAATATATCAGGTAACAGGAAGTCAGTGTCAAAAGTTTGCATCTTGTCAATATAACTGCTATGTTGCAGACAAACTAATTGTCTTGCTGTCCTTTTGACTCCTTTTCAAATATACCAGTTCCAACACAAATGGTGGAGACTATTGTTTCTTTTACTCTATATTTCCAGTTTTCCTTCCTTTCTGCCTTCAAATATGCTATAAATGGGCAGCTAGAGAAACCTTGTTCTTAGAACAGTTACCTCCTTTTAGACAGGAGATCTAATACCCATTTCAAGTTCAATATGTACTTTAAGTGTAGAGGATCTTACTTATTGAGATGTCCAGCTCATACATTTTGAGAGACATAGTATTGGCTACCAGTATCAAAACTTATAATGTATATCAACTAAATGTCTGGCACCCAATTATGCAAAAATATTGGGCATTTTAATTTCATGGTGCAATGAAGTAGCTCGTACTGATTCGTATAAACTCTGCCTCGTGGTTAGATAGTGACATAGGACGTCTGAGTTCCTATATGAGTTCTTACACAATAATGTTCATGTCTTTTCCCTCAGCTACAATACAGGAATTTGAACTGGAATTTAACATCTGTGTTGCTGAATCCAGTTACAATCAGATGTTGGTAGACATACAAGAGGCATCCGGTTTGCCATTAAGAAGCATTCCTCTAACATAAATTAATACTTCAAAAATACTTTAATAAGTATTTGTGAGCTATTACATTGTATACAGTCAATGGAAGATTTTTTAAAAGTGTAGAAATACTGTGCTCACTGAAAAAATGGAATATAGCAATGGATATGGTTTGGCTACACACAGCTAAAGTATGGTTGTTATAATTGTATTAAGAATAATATGTAAATGCATTTGGTATTTTCATGTTTACAGGAAAAATGTGCTTAAATATTCATGCAACATGCTTCAGAAATGCAGCATTTTTTTTCCTAGATTTTTTCTTCCTATTTTTGTGTTCATTTTCCTTGTCCTAGATAAGAAGTTTTGCTATTAAATACTAAAATGAAAGTGCTATTACCTAATAATGTGCTGATTTTCAGGTTTAATGACTTTTATTTATCATGCAAGTTAAAAAATCGATATGTACCATATTAATAGATATTAATCAACGAAGACAGTCAGCATTTAAACCAAATTCTGTTGTTAACTGATGCAATACACATCTTATCATGAGGCAGCATCAATACCTGGCGTTGAAAAAGACAGCTAGTATAACAGTTTTCTAAGCATAGTTCTCCCCTGTGGAGTTGCAGTTACAACCATTACGTGTATCGTTACTTTGCCAAATACTTGCTTTACCTACCAAATTTTTTTTTTGCACCGCATATAAACCATAGTGGTTTGCCTTCCAGCAGGTTAGATTTAAGAGCTCTTCAAGTTTGGTGGTTTCATTCCTACTGTTTTCTTTCTACCTGTGAACACAGCTTCATGGAAAAAGTTTATCCTAGCAGGTACTTTAGGACTGGAAACGCCTGTGTCCTAGGTACCTTCCTACTGCAGACATTTGCAATTGATCCCTCAGGCATCTTTGTTCAAACTCATTCTATTTTTCCCTTCACTTGGCACTGAAAATAAATGAACTGGATATTAGACTAAAGTCTTTGGGGCATTAAGTCAAAGCTAAAAATTTTACATTTGGGCCTTCCTGGTACTTCCTCTGTGTGTCTTCGTTTTTGAAAGTATTATGCATCAAGACATTCCCAATCATAGAAGAAAAACAAATAAATGATTGGTTAAGACAGTAGATCCCCTCAGGGTCTCTGTCAGACCTGGATGTGTTGATCTGAATTTCTGTCCTAGAATTTTAATCTGACATCAAAGAAAAAGCTTCAATTTTTATGTATTTTGGATTGCCTTATTCTCTGTAAATTTAATTTTACAGTGTTGGTCATCATGAAGATTTTTTCTAGAGAATAAACTTTTAATTCATTATTTATTTCTGTAAGATATTTTTGTTGTATATCTTATGATACTAGAAGCATGTAATAAATAACATTTATTAAACTGAACAGAACAAGGTTAATCATGGTATTGAGCATATATGCTCAAACATTATTAGAAGACTTAGCCTCCAAACTTTTTCTGTTATTGTTTTTAATATAAATCTTTTTTTTCTTTTCTTTAATGTACTGAATACAAGTAATTATAACAGAAAATTCAATACTACTTCTTTTTAGTATTACTAATCCAATAATAGCAGTATGATAGTCCATCACAACTAAGAAAAGGAAACTAACAAAAATCTGATTATACCTTATCTATTGGCACTTGATAGCTACCTATCAATGTTTACTTCCAGATATGAAATCTGCTTAGAGTATAGATATAAGCAGACATTGAAGTGTTGGCATTTAGGATTTATAAATAAAAATCTGTTCAACAAACCATGTAAATATGTAAACAATATCTACAAATTTAAGCAAGACTGGAATGCTTTGTTGAATTAGGATCATGTTCAGCTAGCTTTTAATCTAAAGAGTAATAGTTTTGTTTGCAGCATAACATAGACTCAATTTCAGGGATGCAAAATTGAAAGTATAAATAATTTAATCATAGATGTGTTGTGAACAACATTAAATAGTATTGTGGTATTGTATTATGCACGCAAACAATAACACAAGCAGAAGAATAAACATATATGCACACACAGACCCACTTAAAATTTGCTTTCACCTGTTCATGCATATTCATCCACATCTGAATCACCAATGTTCCACTGCTTAATACTTTAATCTATAGTCCTTTCCTATTTTCTTGTCAAGTATAACTGCTGATGTCTGAAATTATCATGGCTTCTCCTATAGTACATACTTTTGTCTGGTTTTAGCAACAACATTTCATGCACTGAAATTATCAGAGCATAGAAGATGCTTTCCAATATTAACAAATTCCAATTTTATTTAAAGACTTTTATATCTTAGATTTGGACTAAAGACTCTTTATTTCAGAGAGGAGATAGGTCATAGTATAGAAGCCACCTTTCTGCTTGCAGGAAAGCCTGAAATTCCACTGGCAGAATTGTAAACAGGAGAATATAATTTAAATATTTCTTCAGGAACAAAGATTAAAAAACTAGATATCTTAATGTAAAATGTATTATCTGTAATGATATGGTAATTAAGTATGATTTGCATGAAACTAAACTTTGTGAAATTGGTTTATGATACTAATATTCAAACAAAAATTATTAGCTTTCTCTGTGGCTTCTGACTTGAGTCTAAATGTGAGTTATTCACGTACTTTGTGTTAACAGAAGTGGACCCTACAAGATGAGCTAATGCCACATGCAAATTTATAATGTTAGTGACATTGTTAATAAAGGAGTAAAACAGCTGATAAATTTTAAATACCATATTTCTAGAGAAAGATATATACTTTATGAGCAGTTTCATTATCATTTTTCTTGTTCTGTCTCTGTTCTATTTGGGTAGATTTAGCCACTGTCTGATCATTTAATCTCTTGCAAGTAAAACTTAATTTTCTACTTTAGTTCCATTATCTATTATTATTATATCCATTATTTCAAAAGCTGTCTGAACATGGTCCTGGGCTACTGGTCTAGGTGTCCCTGCTTGAGCAGGGGGATTGGAACAGATGGTCCAGAGGTCCCTTCCAAGATCAACCATTCTGTGATTCTGTGATTCTGTCTAAAAAACTAATTGGATTCTCTCCATTCCTGTGATTGTACAAAGTAAAATTATATACCTCTTCACCATCAGCAACCACTGCATCTCTGCACTGCCTTGCTTTTTATCTGAGACCAAGGAAGAGCATATTTCTAGTAGAATTCATTGATTTGGAAATGCATATGACAACCAATGCAAAATCCTTTAATAAATCCTTCAGATAAAGACTGGAGAGAGGAGGAGATACTCTAACCAAATACTTTCTAGTCCCTTAGGACATAAAGCTTGAGCTTCTGCTGTTCATACAGTTTCCCCACTTAGTTCTAACCAACCTGAAGCAGTATAGGTCCTTCTGACAAAAGGACTATTTTTGAATCTTGTGAAGTAAGCATTCATCCTAGATGTTTAGCAAGGACAAATCTAGACAACATCTACTTCTAAAACTCAAATGGTTGTAGATATAATCAAACAAGATGAATAAACAAATACGCTTACATAAGGGTTATAATATTCCATTCATGTTGTTGGAATTCCTGTTCATTTGCAATGATGAAAATTAGTTTAGAAAAAGGACCAAGTGGGCTTTTTTTATAAATGAGTGTTGATGTTTTCTAATAAAGTTCTACAGATGTGAGAAAGATATTTAAATATTTTTTCATTTTCTATGTTTTTGTGAATCTCAGTCCAGTAAGAACAATCAGTTATAATGAGTAGAAATCTAGCACTTTGATGGCTCTAGGCAGACAAATAATGAGGGAGAAACTGCTAAAGTAAGAAAATCCAAAGGTGAACTGTTTATAAAATGTCTTCCATATCATGCCAACAGAACTGCTTGCACAGTGGTGGTTTTATAGTTTTATTTACTGTTTTATTCCTTGTTCTATGCACAGTGATCATAGATGTCAACAAAAAGTCAGAGTCAGAGAAGAATTTTTTGAGTATGTTGTAGACATACAATGATACCAATAGAAAATAATTTGGAGGAGATGCCTATTAAAGGGCTTTTATCTTTTCTCTTAAGGCACATTAAGGTAAGAATGGCACTGAAAATAGGGAAAGGGAATGAGATTATTTCTGATGAAAAAAGACATATTCTTTAGCAATTAGTAATTAAGATTACTAACATGGGCTAAAAAGAAAAAAAGGAAAAACTGGTTGAAGACCTACAAACTCAAGATAGCTTTGACTGCAGTGACTCAAAGTCAAGGCTGATCTTTAGGAAAAATCTTCTCAAATTACAAAGTACATTCTGAAGTGCAGAAAGTTGAGCATCTATGGCTGAAGGACAGCATGGATGGACAAGGAATTCCAGAATAAGTAATCAAAAGATGAGGTTCCCCAGAAGGTGGAAGCAGCAATGATCCACCCAAGAGAAGTAAAGAGACACTGACTGAACACATAGAGGTGGAGTTAGAAAAACCAAAGTTTAGAAATGTGAAAAGAAACAAGAAAGGTTTTCAGTAGTAAGGTCTGCCCTCTGGACTCCCAGGCCTCTGAACCTACTAAGAGGCTCTTTGGGAATGTGGAAGAAGCAAAGTTAGGGAATACTTAAACAAACTGAACACACATAAGTCCAGACAGGATGCATCCAACTGTGATGAAGGAGCCACCTGATGTGTGGTCAGTTACCTGCCAGTCTGAAAGTATGGCTGAATCCTCGTTTTCTTCACTTAAGTTTAGACAGATTGATGATTCTCAGAAATTAATTTATTAAAGAATAATGTTAGGTTAGTGTGATGATATCCACTTTTGATAAAATTCTTGGGATAATTTACATTTCTCATAAATGCCCCACTGATTGATTGCTTCCTGATTCAAAATACGTTCTAAGGCTGTGCTAGATATGAGGTCAAATTCATGGGATTGTAATTTTTCAGGGTACATGTGTGTGTATATATATATATTTTAAAAAAAGTGGGTTTTCTAGTAAAATAGTATAAATGGATAATTTCATGAAAAGTCCTTGCTATTGTTTTGTAAATCTGTGGGCCATTATTTTGTAATAGTAAGCAATATTAACGTTATTTTCACCTGCAATTTGTAATTGCAATTATTCCAGTCCCTTCAGACATGTTTTCTTTATACTCATGTAATTTAACATGTGGATACATATTATGTTATATATCTCTGAGGTAAAATATTAATTTTATAGATCTGGCATATTTGGCTTAACCTCCATCCCATGCTTTGTACTGTGATCAGTCTTATCAGAAAACTTACAAAATTTTCCTTATTTGCTTTGCAGCATCCAGCTCAACAAAGTAATCGAACATTTTTACATTATTTTCTACTTTCAAAGCTTCAAGAAATTTGACAATTAAAATATTTTACATTACTTTTGTATCACTTTTCATACACTTTATACTTGTCTAAATTATTTATTGAGTACTGTCCTATTACATGCTTTCCTTGCAATTTGGATACAAGTGCTGGATATTATTTGTATTTTTGATAATAAATAATACCATCTCTTATCAACATTCAAATTTCTGGCATTCTGTTCAAGATTATGGTATTCTTGCTTGTGACCTAAGATATTTTCTTTGATGATTTATTAACTTTTTTAAAATTCATGAGTGCTAGACTAAAATTGCAATGCTTATCATAATTACAATATTAGTTCTGAATATTGAGGTATTTCATACAGGGATACATTTGTTTACTAATTGAAACCATTCCATGAAAGATTCTCTATGTTGTCCATTTAGTAAATACATATATTCATATATTGTCTTCTCTAACATTTGCAAAGATGATAATTTTAGAGATTCTCAGTATCTTGTGGAGTCTTGTAATATGCTTGACTCTGCATATTTGAATAATCAAGATACTGTCCTTGGCACTGGGAATTTACAGTCAGCAGTGAACCTTGATTTTAATGAAACTGCTCACAGGAGTTATTACTTTGAGTTAACAGCAAAGTTGAATGTAAAAATCACTTAGGGATTTTACCACCTTAAAGCAATTGACTTAGAGCTTTTGAAGGATTTCCTAGTATACTGACATTAAAGTAGAAATTTTTCTCTTTGCAAATCTAAAATTTAAAGCAAAAGAGATGTAATTTTCCAAAATGAAATTGATTGAATTTTATTACAATAATAGTGGCATGTTGTGAGCATAAAACATAATTGCTGAGGTCTTTTATTTGTAGATATACAGATGGCTGTTGCCCTGACTTTTCTCAGATTAAATACCAGAGGCAGACAGCATGTGCCACAAGAATGAATGACTCAGCCCACTCCCAAAGTCCTTCTCTTCCAACTTCAGCCACCCAGGCATGTTCACCAAATTCTAACCTTCACAGGGCTGAGCATGATCACAACCTGTAAATTACTTCTAGCAGTCTCAGGTTTTTCTAACATCATCTTGAAAAGGGGAAAAAAATGCTTTGTGTTTGCTCTTTAGTTTTAGAATTCTTATTGGAAAAAAATTCTATTTTCTCATTGGTCTTGCATCTCTAATGTAATCACACTGTAATATAATCACTCCCTGATGGCAAACACACTTCAGTGAATCATCTACCTTGAAGTTAAGTGCTTGACTGAAGCACTTAAATTAAAAAACACAGTTGTCCTTGGAACCTTCTGTTAATGAAGAAAAATAAGTCACATCTAGAGAGAGAGTGAGACCTTAGATGGGCTGAACTGTTGTTTGATAGTATACAGCTACTTCCTGTTACTAGTAACCATAATCTCTTTCTTGAGCCTAAATATTCTAATTTATGCACTCAGTAATAGCTTAAAAGTAAGTAGACTAATTCATGCCTCAGAGACTCAGATGAAAAATAATTTGATAGGAGAGGTTTCAATAATGTTAATCAATATTTAAACTTTACAGTGTGAACTGGGAAGAAAACAGGAAGGAAGGGAATGACAGTAGGAGAGGTCTTGCCTTTTTTAATCCAGCAACATTGTCTACTCATTCTTTTAGGTCATTTATTTTTGTGGTATTTTAACTGCCAGACAAAGTTTAAAAATAGCATAAGATCCACATAAGTCAGCCAAGATGGCTGTAAATAGATGTCTTCATGGCAAGTGACAGAGTTTAAATATACCTCCCTGAAAATTAGCTAAACTTAATATTCTGTAATATTTAATGAAAAGCTTAATCTAGGTTATTTTCCTCATTTCAGTAGGAAAAAAGCAAGCAATGATACTTGTTTTCTCTTGGAGTCTTTAATCTATTAGGCTATTTTTTTGTTGCTATCTATTATTAATGAAATTTTTTCTAAGTCCTGGGGTCTTTGTGAATTTAACTGTAAAATCAACAAAGCACTAATAAATTATGTACCTGCTTAATAGCAACCAAACTTTGTGTAGGTTCATTTTATTATTTCATTTAGTGTCTGAATGGAGGAGGAGACTTTTTAAAACCATCAAAATTGTGAGTCTGTTGATAGCAACTGCTGTATTTCATATCATGGAAGAAGATGTATTAATTATATTATGAAGAGAAACTCAACACAAATTTAAGAAAAAAAAAAAAGAAAAAAAGAATCAAGCATGTCAGTATTGAAGACAGAAGTACTCAAGAAATATCTTGAGTAAGTGCACTCCTAATATAAAAGAGTTGGTGGAGGCACAAAGAGGGGATTATTTAGTTTGAGTGAATGGCCCCTATTTTCTACCGTTCGCTATCAAGTTTCAGGAGTAGTTGATACATTGCTAGGTGAAGCAGAGCTGAAGCTTGTATGCTGTTGTACTATTCAGGTGGCATTGCTTTGCAGATGACTATCCTTTTTCATATTCTGTTGACAACAAACTGGAACACTTTTCTGTCTGTGCTTTGCACCACTTCTGATTCTGAAGTAACTTCTGGTTATCCATCAGCTAGCAAACATTTCTACTGTGGATTTTGTGGGAAAAGCATTTTCTCCAGACAGATAGATTCAGTCAGTATGAATTGGGGAAAATAGTTAAAGTATTTTGTGATTTTTCACACACTGATTTTTTTTTTAATTGATTTCAAAATATTCAGCTATTCTGTTTTCCATTACTACACATTCCTATAATATTTCAGAGTGCCATTGCCCTGCAGGCACCACCAGGCCTCGCTGCCCCTGCCCAGCCACCCCAGGGCTCCCCCACCCTGCTCATGGCCCAGGACCCCATTTCAGCCTCCCAGGGCCATCAGCCCCGGCCCAGCCATGCCACAGCAGGGACGGTCTCCAGCTCCCCACAGCCCTGTCCTGCATGGCCATAGGCCCCACCAAGCTGGGCCCACCTGAGGACTCACATCCCTTCCCAGCCTTGGACTGTTCCTGTCCCCATGGAGGTGCTGAGGGGTCGGATGGGCCGGTGCTGTCAGGCTGTGCCCTGCCCGAGCCCTTGGGGAGGCCCAGACAGTCCTAGTCCCCAGCCCCAGGGAGCCACCAGCCTGTGCTGCACCCTGACGCAGCGCCTGATGAGATTTGCCATTCCAGTGCCTCTTGTGTTGTCTGTACAGGCCATCTTCATCACTGGATTGCAAACCCAATGGGGCACATGACTCAGTCAAAACAAGACTGTTATGCAACCCAGAGAGCTTATGGCCATGAATAAGCAATATATAGCCTCTGAGGCTGTACTGCAGTTTAGGTAGCTGCAATTCTAACTTTAACGAAGAAAAAGGAGAAATACAAATCTTTGCACTTTGTTTCAGATCAACAAACCTAAATGATTCCCAAATCCACTTACATTTCCTGAAACATGGTGAAACAAAAGGGAAATAGTGAGGTATCTGTTTGCTTGTTTGTTTACAATCATATTTGCATCCAGTTACCTGTATAACCTTCCTTAAAAAATCACATTTTCTTTAAACATGTTTTAATGGAAAATCTCAAAGAAGATCTATTCAGCATCCATTTATTCCCTGGGAAAGCTGTCCAGCACATGTCACTTCTGTGTATTGGGTGGATACCCCTGAAAATCACCCTAGAATTTCAGTAGAAGTGTGATACAAAGAATAGAGGAAGGAAAGAGATGAATCATAGAATCATAGAATGGTTTGAGTTGGAAGGGACCTCAAAGGTCATCTATAGTTCCAACCTCCCTGCTACGGGCGGGGACACCCTCCACTAGACCATGTTGCCCAAAGCCCCATCCAACCTGGCCTGGAACACTCCCAGGGATGGGACCTCCGCAACCTCTCTGGGCAACCTGTCCCAGTGCCTCACCACCCTCACAGGAAAGAATTTCTTTCTAACATCTAATCTAAATCGACCCTCCTTCAGCTTAAACCCATTACCCCTTGTCCTGTCACTACACTCCCTCATAAACAGTCCCTCACCATCTTTCCTGTAGGCCCCTTCAGGTACTGGAAAGCTGCAATAAGGTCTCTCCAGAGCCTTCTCTTCTGCAGGCTGAACAATCCCAACTCTCTCAGCCTGTCAAAAGTGATCTCAATATCAATGCCAGAGATTAGTGGATGTTTCCCTTAGAACTCCCCTTACTGGTGCAATAGGCAGCACAGCTCACCAAAGAAACTCCACTCTTTCATATACACAGTTCTTCTGATGCCTCCTCACAACACTTCAGTAGCTGCTGTACCATAGTGTCAAGTGTGATATTTGGATAAGAGAAGATGTACTTCAGAAATTCCTTTTTTTAGTAGATAAGGTCTACTTAAGAGTTGTTATTAAGCAGAAATGTTATGGAGAGTACTTGTGATTGTCACTCTGTTGAATAAGATAGCAACTTCTCATGCCAAGTTTATCTTTAGCATCTATGTAGCAATTCTGCATCTGTTACAGAGTTCTGCAGAAGGCAAATGGGAAAGTAATTGATGGTATGTCATTCTGACCATCAAAGGATGGTTGCATCCAGCTTCTTACCTATTTTCCAATTAATTATGCTCTCAAAATCTGAGAATTTCTTTTAGGAATCTATGATCAAACCTATGAACCTATGACCCCAAAAGGCATGAATATAACAAGAAAGTTACAATTGCAAGGAAATGTAGCTACATTTATATGAATAAAATAATTCAATAATGACAACTTTCTCTTATGTCATAAGAAACTAAATGCCATTCATAAAATAACCATTCAACTGGAAAATACACACAGATGAGCGTTTTCTGCAGTACTGTCATGTGCAACATGGCCATAATTCTTACTGTTTAGCACTTTAATGACTCCATCCTACATAGTTTCCCATACTCCTACATAATAGCTAAGTAGCCTATGGTGAAAATATAAGCTGAATAGCCATGTGCCTGCAGTCTTCTTGCAAACTGAGCAGGTTTTTGATTGTCTCTAGCAGGTTTGGGGAAATGACCATTTCAGACAGGACACAGTCAAGCAGAAAATGGGCAGATGCTGTAAGTTGCATAATTGGTACAAAGAAAACTCATCTGCCATTTATAGTACATGAGATTAACTGATGGGATACCGACTGATTCAGGCTAATTTAATGACAATCTCTAACCATCTGGCTAGAAAGCTGTATTTTACAAAGGCCTAATGCTGACCCACATAAGCTAGTCTAAAAAACATTTGGTGAGTTTAATAATGGATTATACATCAAAGCAAGAACTCATTACTGTTACAAGTCATGAAATATTTATTTTTCATCTGACAGTTCTACTACTGCTAAACAATAAGAGATTACACTGTGAAGCAGTATATATAATAAATGACTGACTATTTTTCTGCTGTGCTAGTAAATGCAAAGCTTTCCAAGCCCAATGCTTTCACTCGCTGACAGTGTGAAATGGTGGGAAATAGAGCCTCCCAATTCTTCAATGGCTTCTCCAGCACCAGATCTTCCTTTGCTCTTTGGACTTAACTTATAATTTTTCAGTCATATTAACCATAACTGATGAATTCAACCAACTTCTTAGTTTCTTTGTATTTAGCTTTATTTCACAAAAATTCAGCATCCTGGAACCCAATTTATACCTGTGATGATTTTGGCTGAAAAGCCTTTGTGTAATGTCATTGAAGAAGGAAACTGGGGGAAAAATGAACAATCCAGAGCATAATTTGGCTGAAAGATCCAATTTACTGGTGATGGTTTGTGACGTGTAAAGGACCCAGCCTCATTCTCAAAGCTTAGAGCTGGCGGTTAGAAAATGTACATCAGCAAACTTGATTCAAAGGCAGTGAAGTGATAACCATTCAAGTTCCCCAACGCAATTTTTATGGAGTCATTGTTATAAACAGAGCCATGTATTGAAATGTTATTGAAATGTGGTAAAGGCACACGTTTTTCAGACAGTCTGTATTATTTTCTGAAGACATGTTGCCCATCGTACAGATGCATAGTGAAGCATTCTTTTTTCTTTTTTTTTTTTTTTAAATCAAGTTTAAATACAATTATGTATAATAGTATATACAGGTTGAACATGCTATAACATATTCTTTTTAGGGCATCAGCGATCTGGGAATGGAAGAAACTGCTGAGGAATCAGAAGGGTATGTTTCCACATAAACTTTGCACAGCTGTAGGAAGTACTGTTAAATTCTTTGAGGCATAAAGGTAAATTATGCCATTTGCAACAAAATATTATGGGCAGTATACCACACATATATTGATCCATAAAATATTCCTTCACTAACATCTATGGACAAACATGTAACTTCCTCATGTAGCAGTTGCAAGTAGTAGCACCTGGTCAGATTTCAGAAACCCACAGATTTCTGTTTTCTTGGAAGATTCCATTACCTGTCCTATCAGTCAAGATTATTTGGTGTCTCTGACAGTCAGCAAATGGAAAAAAATAAGATAGTTTTGCTGATATTTGAAAATAATCCTTATTAGTTTCATGTAGGTTTAAAAGCAAAAAGTTTCCTTTGAGACTGGGGAAAAAACAAACAAACAAACAAAACCAAATGAAAGGTAACGCAGAAAAGGTTTCCGAGAAAAACAACAAATTAAAGCACATTCTTCTAGGATCATAAATTAACCTCAGTGCTGTGTAACAATTTTCAGATGTGGTGTCAAATATAGACAGTAAAATTTCAAAGAAATACTTCCCTCATGACATCCTATCAATTTGCTCATACTATCTATAGAATATCATAATAATATTTTCCATTAAGTTGCATAAGAGAAAAAGTTATGTAAGATTTGAGATACAATATAAGGGTGCTAAGATGTACATAGCCATTACAGAGGTAAATTCATATAATCATTCTGCTCTGCAGATCTGTTTATCTACATGGGTTGATTCTTCTGACCTCCATGATCCTCCTTTGAAAATTGTAAGCACACAACACAGAAAAGCTTTCCTTCATCTGAAATGGATTGTTTAGAGAAATGAAAATGCAGCACACATCATTTGAGAATCTGCACTTTCCTTTTATGCAAAAGAATATTCTAAGGAACATCCAAACTACTGTTCCGGTTTCAGATCTATACAGCTTTTGTCTATTGAAAGAAACCTGACTCACTGGGGAACTCTGCTACTTTCAACTATTTGAAAGGGGCAACTCCTCTGTCATCTTCAGAACATGAAGTAGTCTCAACAATAGTCAATAAACTGTTATTCAGCACTTAGTTGTACTACCAGTTTTCTTTAACAGTTCTTTCTTTGCAAATATTTTGCATGCTTAAAGGCAAGTTTAAAGCCAAAAGGAAGAATGCAAATTACATTAGGAACGTAATGTTTCTCAACATTTTAGCTTCTTTCTTTAGGCAGCAAAAGATAAAATACCTGCTGCTCTCTAATCAGGGTATCCCTCTAAGGAAAACTTTTTTTTCCCTCTGGATATTTTTTTTCCAAGTATTTATTTTATGGTTTTGGTACTACTCTTTCACACTATAGTTCATTTATTTCAGCATTACAATTTCTATCTCACTTTTTTTCTCTCTCTTTCTCAGGGCAAACTTTATTTGCACGAGTGACGTGAAAGCTAACAGTCAAATTACAGCTGGCACATATGAATGTAAACACCGTGTGTAAATGAGTGTGTAAAATCTGAGGGGCTCTTTGCCCAAAATTGATCATGCCAATCATAGATTCATAGAATCATAGAATTGTTTTGGTTGGAAAAGACCTCTAAGATCATCAAGTCCAACTGTTAACCTAGCACTGCCAAATCCACCACTAAACTATGTCCCTAAGCACCACATCTATGTGTCTTTTAAATATCTCCAGGGATGGTAACTCAACCACTTCCCTGGGCAGCCTGTTCCAATGATTGACAACCCTTTCAGTGAAGAAACTTTTCCCAATATCCAATCTAAACCTCACCTGACACAACTTGAGGTCATTTCCTCTTGACCTATTGCTTGTTACTTGGGAGAAGAGACCAACACCCACCTGGCTACAACCTCCTTTCAGGTAGTTGTAAATAACAATAAGGTCTCCCCTCAGCTTCCTTTTCTCCAGGCTAGACGACCCCAGTTTTCTCAGCCGTTCATCATAAGACTTGTGCTCCAGTCCCTTGACCAGCTTCATTGCCCTTCTTTGGACACGCTCCAGCACTTCAATGTCTTTCTTGCAGTGAGGGGCCCAAAACTGAACACAGGACCCAAGGTGCAGCCTCACCAGTTCCGAGTACAGAGGGACGATCACTTCCCTAGTCCTGCTGGCCACACTATTGCTGATACAAGCCAGGATGCTGTTGGACTTCTTGGCCACCTGGGCACACTGCTGGCTCACGTTCAGATGGCTGTTGACCAACACTTCCAGGTCTTTTTCCTCCAGGCAGCTTTCCAGTCCCTCATCCCTAATCCTGTAGCATTGGATGAGGCTGTTGTGACCCAAGTGCAGGACCCGGTACTGAGCCTTTTTGAAGCTCATACAGTTGGCCTTGGCCCATTGATCCAGCCTGTCCAGATCCCTCTGTAGAGCCTTCCTACCCTCAGGCAGATCAACACTCCTCCCCAACTTGGCATCATCTGCAAACTTACTGCAGGTGCACTCGATCTCCTCTTCCAGATCACAGATAAACATATTAGAGAGAACTGGCCCCAGTACTGAGCCCTGGGGAACACCACTTGTGACCAGCCGCCAACTGGATTTAACTCCATTCACTCCAACTCTTTGGGCCTGGTCATCCAGCCAGCTTTTTACCCAGCGAAGCATATGCCCGTCCAAGCCACGAGCAGCCAGTTTCTCCAGGAGAATGCTGTGGGAAACAGTGTCAAAGGCTTTACTAAAGTCCAGGTAGACAACATGTACAGTCTTTCCCTCATCCGTTAAGCAGGTCACCTTGTCATAGAAGGAGATCAGGTTGGTCAAGCAGGACCTGTCTTTCATGAACCCATGCTAACTGGGCCTGATCACCTGTTTATCCAGTATGCCCTGTATGATGGCACTCAAGATGACCTGCTCCATAACCTTCCCCTGCACTGAGGTCAGACTGACAGGCCTGTAGTTCCCCAGATCCTGCTTCCAGTCCTTCTTCTGGATGGGCATCACATTGGCTAACCTGCAATCAACTGGGACCTCCCCAGTTAGCCAGGACTGCTGATAAATGATGGAAAGTGGCTTGGTGAGTACTTTCGCCAGCTCCCTCAGTATCTTTGAGTGGATCCCATCCAGCCCCATAGACTTGTGTGTATTTAAGGGATGTAGCAGGTCACTAACCATTTCCTTTTGAATTATGGGGGCTTCATTCTGCTCCCCATTCCTGTCTTCCAGCTGAGGGAGCTGGGTACCCAGAGAACAACTGGTTTTACTGCTAAAGACTGAGGCAAAGCAGTCATTAAGTACCTCAGCCTTTTCCTCATCCTTTGTCACTATAATTATCAGGATATCTGCCACTCTTCACAGACAGTTTCATTAAAGGAAGGTACAGAATTCTTTGCTCAACCAGAAACACAAGAATTGAATGAACTCCTACATATACCCATAATCTTATGCTGAAGGCAACTCACATATAAATGGAAAATAACAACCAGATTAGGGTGTTGTCTTCTGTATTTCTGTCTGCCCCTTGACATGGACTGTTTTATTTTATTTTATTTTTATTTTATTTTTAAAAACCACAATGAAATACTGCTGCCTGAGTGTAACCCTCATTAAAACCAAGTGTAAAACCTAATATCTCCCTCTGTCCTCAAATGCTTATGCAATTAGTTCACATTACATGATTTTCAGAATAAATTGGAATTCTCAGAAGTCCCTCATTTCACCTGGCACAGGGTCTGTTGCTTACATTTCTGTGATATTATACCTAAATCTAACAGAATCTTCTCTCTGTTTAATATAGCGACAGAATGTCTAGGCTGTCACTCTGGAAAAAGGACTGAAATTTTTTTTATACCTGGAATCTGAAAGTTTCTGCTGACATAATGCCAAATCTAATTCCAAGAAATGGCTGCTTTAATTTGTGCTTACATTTCTTCTTGTTTTTCTCTTCCCCTATGTACGCATGGATTGGATTGAGAGCAGCCCTGAGAAGAAGGACTGCTTATATCAGAGCACAGATATCTTCTCAGGAAGATAAAGTTCACATGTAGAGGAAAGATAACTCTCTGCATCTTCTTTCCCACAAATCCCTTTACACAGATTACCTGATCATATAGATACAAATACTCTTGGAATGACTATTAAACAGATATAAATTGACTTGAAATTATTTAATCAATTTTAAAATTAAAACTGGTTTGGTTGATTTTCTGAGTCATACAAGACAAAGGGTTTGACCTTGACTGTGAAATTGGCAGAGAAAATATACATAGACGTACACATTTTCACACATACATGCACACAAAGTACATAGTAATTGCAGAACAGAATGAAGTGAGAGTTTTGAATAAAAACAGGGGAATTTGCAAGTACCTATAGATTAAAGACATATTTCTCTGGTGTTTTAGGTTTATAAACTAATTAACCTTTTGAAAGAAAAGCATTTTTTATCATTAAAGGAACCAATGGCTTGACAACTCAGATTAGAACTGTAAGCATAATAAATAGCTTGAGAATTTTACCCATGAGCTTCATCCATGAGTTTCACTCAAACAGCATTCTATATTTATTAACAGGTATCCACCTACATCTTTAAATTAGTAGTCGATGTTAATAGCAAAATAATTTTTGTCACTGTTCAGTAGTCACAGTGTTACCTAATGGAGTCATTCAGGCTACCATAGCTATTATTGCCTAGTTCAGAGCAGTTCTTAGAGTTCTTTTGGGATCTATTTGATATCGGAAGTAGTCTGAAGTCTGGACATTGGTCATAAATTACAGCACATCCAAATGCAGTTACTATCTATGCGCATTTCATCTGCTTTTCATTTCTTCATTACTTGAAAGTCTGTAATGACAGAAAAAATGATTTATATCAAGACCCTGCCCCTTGACCAACACTGTTGGTGTAGACAGACTGCTGACACCCTGCCCCCTGACACCCTGTCCCTTGACTGACATTAGTAGTGTAGGCAGGATGCTGCCCACATTATCCATGTAAGGTATGATTCTTTCAAATCACACTGCCACGGGCGGAGCCAAGGGATGGTGCAAGTCTTACCTGCATTCAAAAGATATTTGCACAGTTGGCTGTTGCTGTCAGATGACCCAGACATCAAATGGCCCTGGCAGTCTGATTGAGTCAGGGCATCACTTATGAACCTGTGTTTGCCATCGGTGATTAGGTGACTTGCCACACAGGTGCGTTGTTGCTCATCTTTCTTACTGCGCCAATGAAGTTTTGGTTTATAAAATGTTGTCAGACTCCATTACTGTTCAGATCACATATGTTTACTCTCTTCCTGGACAGAAAGGAGAGGAGATTTGATATCCTTCCCTCTCTCTTGCCTATAATGGCCAATTGTGTAAGTTTGGCAGTCATGGACAGTCAAAAATCATCAACACAATTACGATTTATAAGAAAACATGATACTTAAAATAAAAACACAATTAGTAAATGTAAGTTACTGAGTTTTTCTACTAGAAAAACACAATGTTTTTTGGAATACCCTATGCCTTGTATTCTTTTTACTTGACTGCAATGTATTTTCCCTGTTAATGGGATCTTGCCTTGGAAAGGAAGGGGAAAGAAGCAGTGGTCACAAAATGGCTTACTGGATGTGAGACAGACATTTTAAAAACTCTTGAAAATCAATATTTGTTTGGGTGTTCAGTAACTCTGGTGGATATAAAAAGTTCATATTTTTGTTTCCAGTTTCTAATCTATTTTCTCATGCTGACTATCAATACACTAAGTCTGGCATATAAGGACAGTTGCTAAAACCTCCCTGAATTTAATTTTAAAGTACAAAAAACCTGCAAAAAAAAAAAAATTAAAAAATCTCATTAGAATTAGTTTTTAAGACTGAAGAAAAATACTATATTCTAGTAAGGAATTTTAACAAGTATACTTTTCAAATTATGTATTAAATTTTACCAATTATGGAGTAGACTATACAGTTAAACACTTTATTTAGTTAACAACAAAATTTGTGTTCTTCCATTTGTTTTAATATTACATGCAGCAGCTCTGCTCATTCATGTAAAAGTGATCTTAAAAGAAAATACGGCATTGAAAAAAGACTTTTAGACACTGGAAAACACACAGAGATGATTTCAAATTAAATATTTCTACTGCTGCTTGCCAAGTTAAACAGTATTATTTTAATTTATTTCTACCCAATCAAACATGAAAATCAGATTCACTGTCATGGTTTAGCCCCATATGATGATGTCATCAATGTATTGCAGATGTTCTGGAGCCTCACCCTGTTCCAGTGCAGTCTGGATCAGTCCATGGCAAATGGTGTGGCTGTGTTTCCACCCCTGGGGCAGTTGATTCCAGGTGTAGTGGACACCCCTCCAAGTGAAGGCAAACCGTGGCCTGGACTCTGCCTCCAAAGGGACTGAGAAAAATGCATTAGCTATATCAATAGTGGCATACCACTTGGCTGCCTTTGACTCCAGTTCATACTGAAGTTCTAGCATGTCTAGCACAGCAGTGCTCATCGTTGGCGTGACTTCATTCATGTCTACTGTCAGTTTCCATTCTCCATTAAACTTTTGCACTGGTCATATGGGACTGTTAAAGGGTGAGTGGGTTCTGCTGATCACTCCTTGGCTCTCCAGTTGATGAATCAGCTTATGGATGGGAATCAGGGAGTCTTGGCTGACATGATATTGCTGCCAATGCACCATTGTGGTAGCAATTGGCACCTATAGTTCTTTGACCCTCAGCAATCCCACAACAGAGGAATACACAAGATCTCTTTCTCTCTGAAATATTGAGGAAGGAGCAAACATTTCATAAAACCTGATGAATGAGTGACAAGTATAGAATTATATTTTTAAATGTGAAAGGGATCTACTAACTCTTCAGGTGAAGAGCCAATGTTCTGTGGCAAGAGATTTGACCTACTTTTGGGCAAAATTCTCCTTACTGGACTGTAAAATGGAATCACTTTCAGTGTGCAAACTCTGCAAACTGGGTTTCAATTGTGTCCAAGCATGTGTTACAGTTAATGGAAAAGCAGGTCTTGATGCAGTTTCACATAATACTGGTCTCTAGTGCTATCTGAGCTTTACTCAGGGGCACTTCATGGCTTCCAGTTCCTGGTACAGAAAGGCACAAATCTCCTGCAGGTCAAGTCTTGTTTTGTAACTGTCAGGTCCAGATGATGATTATAGTCATCAGAGAGCAAGGTTTGATTTCAGTTGCCCACACACAGGCATGTAATACAATTCCATATGCTTCATTTTTTGACATTCAGATGACACTGGCAAATACAACACAGTGCTATGGGGGATATAAAATCTAATCTTGCAGCTAAGGCAGAATATGTTAAGGTATGCTAGATGGCTATCTTTAGAGAACTGAATTCTGCCCTAGGGCTTCTCAGATTTCATTAATATTGTGCATTAAAGCAGCTGATTAAAAAACAATGGAGTCTAAAGGGATAGTCAGCTTACCAAAGGAAGAGCTGATTTTCTGTTATTGTCTAGTCCAGAAACTTCTTCAGGAAAAACTGTCTCTCATTGTCCATAGTGCACTTAGTATGATGTGATTCACAACTCCAAGCATTACAAGAATATGTAAAATAAAAATAAAAAATTTAAAAAATGCACAAAAATAAGATTTTGTCCCAAATTCAGAAAGCAATAAAACACAGAACAAAGGGAAGATAATAAAAATTTGCTGAAGTAAACTGAATAAATAGAATCTTGCAGTTCCACAGGGTATGCAACTTAGGGTTTTCAAGGTATAAGGTTAAAAAAGCGAGATGAACAACAAGTCTTTCATAGTTCACAAGACCAGTTGAGATAAGAATTGAGGAGAAATACAGTTGAAGTGTAGAAAACAGACAAAACCAGAAGTGGTTTATGAACATTGGATAAAATAATTAAAAACTTTGACAAGTCCATGGGCAAACCAGATAGATAAATGGAAAATAAGCATAGTTTGTGAAATACTCTTTATCAGACCAACCACCTGATCATTTTTATATACATGGACATTTATCCTTTAGTAAACTCTATTTTTTATTATTATTGAATTTCAATCAGAAAAGTAGGATATAAATAAATAAAATCTGTGCACACATGTGTTCATTTAAATACACGTGCATAATTCACTTAAATGCTCTTATTCCAAAGAATGCATAAAGAACCCAATCTGAGACATTAGAAATGTCTATGTACTTTATAGTATACTATTCTAAAATATGTGTCCTGACTTTTTAAGATATTTTTTCAAAAAAGAACTGTCAATGGAAATTAAAAAGTTAAGAAACTATTCTGAGTCCCACATAGGTCTACAAGATTTTTTAAAAACCTGAATTCATGGTAAGTGATCATTTGAGTTTTTCTGTTAAATGGCATTGTTTCCATTACCATTTGGTCTACTATTATAACAGATGCTTCATTTTTCTAAGAGACCATAATTTACTAATAACAAACAGAACAAAAAGGATAGTTTAGGCAGAACTACAGTCATACTGGTACGAAATATTCCCAAAGTATAAGCATTTAAAATCCTCCTTTCTTTCATTCTAGATTCAGATTTCTTATTGCACAATGTTTAATAGTTTTTCAGTATTTTGTATCATCCTTCCTCACTCCATTTGTTGTCAATGTTGAGGAATTAGGGGTTCTGAAAGAACATGCCTTATCTTCTGCATATGTTGGTATAACCTTTAAAATCGGATGGGTTCTTATTCTTGTTATTATTTCCTTTTCAATTGTCCAGGACAGGAACCAGCACTTTCTCAGGAGACTTCATTTCTTCATGGATGTTCACAAAGCTTGATGACTAATTCTGAAAATAGAACTTAATCTAAGTAAAAAGAACAAAAAGCCCAAAGAAAGGAAAACAAGGCAAAACAAACAAACAGACAGACAAACAAACAGAGAGGCAAACAAACAAAATGAATTCGCTTGTGAAAAATGTGCTTTAAGCAACTTGCCCAGTCCTAGCATTCCAAAACATGGACAAAAATGATCCTGGTAGAGATTTTCTTAACCACCAAACTATCTTCTTTCATATTAATAGCACTAGAATTATGTAGAAGAAACCAAAGCCAAAAATTCTAACAATTAAATTTTATATCCCTCAATGAGTTATTTTATTCATCAGCATTATTAAACCTAATGAAGTAGAGCATTGCTAGTAATTTCACTTTTTATTTATAATGATGACATGCTGGTGGCATTGCTTTCTATGGATGATATATTTTCAGCTGCCAGGGCAGCTAGGATTTTTCTTGGTCTCAGAATGAAACACAAATGTTTTGAGTAATGATCACTAAAATACTACTTCAATATCAATTATGTTTTTTCACTTCAGCAATATTTTTAGAATGTAGCAACTAGCATTATGACTAGAGGATTAAACTAGTTCCTAGTATAGCACATAGAAGGACTATAGAAATATTCATACAGAATGTATCTGGTGGGCAAAAGGCAAATGTAATATTCCATAAACTTCAATATTTTGAGTCTGGAATGTTTTTGATATGGATATGACTACAGTCTAATGAAGAATCTAATTAAAACTTTTAATAACATTTATGAGTTTATATGCTACTAAAGAAGTAAAGATGTCAGCTAAATTTTTAAAATCCAGCAGGGAGATACATAATGAACAGGTAGAAAGGAAAATTTGTAATTGTAAATTGAGCCATGTATAAAGAACTGAGAGATTTAAAAGGAGGAACCAAAATGAGCCCAAACTCAAACAACATCTGTTTCTCAGAAGCTACCCTTGAGACTAACTTCTGAGTCACTATCATGGAAAGTATTTTACTTTCTGACAAGAACTAAGCACCTTCCTCAGGCTAGTCTTCAGTCAGAATAGGTAGATGACTTCCTCCAAACATCTAACTTTCCACCCTGACTACTAGCTTGTGAGACAGCAAAAGAGAAGAAAAACAGAAGGAAGTCAAATGAGGAACTTTGAGTTGGAAGTAGTCACAAGGTGGATGACAACTTTTACTCTTAAACAGATGTAGAAGACAGCTATGGTATTTTATAGATGGAGATGAAAATGCATTCCTACTCACAAAGTGGGGGGAAAGGAATAGTTGTGGAGCACAAAAGAGAAAAAAATTGAAATAACTTACCTTGTATTTGTCAGTGTTTCATTGTTCTTTTCTGCATACAGTTGACCTCAGTGTCCACATATTCCTGCATCTTGTAACCCAAGGAAGTGAAAGGTGAAAAACAGTTGCCTAATACAGATGCCTTAGTCATTGACACATTGAATTATTGAGAATGTGATGTCATAAAAGGACTGCCTTAGTTTTTTATACAGGTAATGGAGACACATGGAAGTATCTGAACACCCACAGAAGGCTTATGTGTGTCTCATTTTACTTGTATTTATTCTGCAGAAAAACAATTTAAAATGTTAGACAAGTCCATCCCCAGGTATTTTATCTGTTTACCTGTTTACCTCTAAAGCATGAAAAATGGTGACAATAGCTTTATGTAGTTTTGATTGGTTTGTTCTCTTGATGAAAGCATTTACAAGGATGTGGGAGATGGAGGTGTTTCAAGGTTTATTAAAGTCTAAGTGGAATCTTCTGCATTACAGGTTTGACAGGTGGTCCTGAATACCGGGTAGCGGTTGTCTCTCTTCCTTTTGGAGGTAGACTACTATCAGGTAGGTACATAAGAACACACAGACACACAGACACTCCCCCCCCCCCCCCCAAAAAAAAAAAACAAACCAACAACCAACCAACCAAAAAACAACAAAACAAACCAGACAAAAAACCAAACAAAAACCCCAAACCCAACAAAAAACCAACAAAACAACCAACCCCCCCAACCCAAAACCCAACAAAACCACAAAGGAAAAAAAGAAACCAACTTGTTTAGTATTCAGGGAGTTCATTCATCATAGATCAGAATATTATGGATGAGAACCTCAAAAGAAGCTTTGGCACTCATGCCACCATCAGTGAAGTTATTACTAGTTATGATGCCTTACAGCTTTTAGAAGTTTTGGGGACAACTCAAATGGAGTATAAATGGCTACACACTTAAACTTGGATAGCAGTAAAATGCTATCTACAAGGAGAAACAAGATTTCTCTTTCACATTTACAGACCTATAGAGGAGTTTCAAGGTAAGATAGGTTCGTAGAGAGTTTACACCCCATAGAGTTGGACATTGCTATAAAGTACCCTAGAGGACATTCAGAGCTTATATGTGTAAATATTTGAAGTATTATCAAAGTACAGCTTAGGCTTTAGTGTCTCTGTGATTAAACCCCCTCCTGCCCCATATTGTTTAGTATTATATTGTTCAATATTATGGTAAGAAAGAAATTTCTTTAAAAAAAAAAAAAAAAACAGAAAAAAGAAAAAAATCTTCTGTAACAACATGGTAAAAGATGGAGTTTGGATAACTTAGATTTAGCAGGAATTAAGTACATATAGAGCAGTTTTCACATGCTTATAAAATTCTGAATGTTATTTCTTGCCATTCTTTTAAACATGCTGGGGATTTTTATCATGAAGACTAAATATTTTAAAGAATATTAGAAGTAGTTAAGGCATTAAAGTTTGAAATCTATCTTAGAAAGAATCATTGATCCAATAGGATGTATAGTAGCTTATTCCTTATATAGACTTTGATCTCCAATTTTCTATCTCCTCTGCATTTCAGTCAAATCAGTTTTAGTGCTTTGGTTTTCTAATTACTTAGCAATCTGTCTTATTTTGCTTTGATGAGATTATTCTCTAAAAGAAAAAATAGACAATCAACATTTGTCTGCATTTTAAAACATAGACAATTTCTACATAGAGAAGAAAATACTCTTAGGATGTCCTGAAATCTATTCAGCCTTCTCTATTTTTTTTTTTAATGAGATTTTATTTCACTTTGGTTTTACAAAAGGAAATGAAAAATTGAAGTACTGTGAACTCTTCTAATGTTTAGATTCTTGTAAACATTTCCCAGTACAAAAAAGGTGTTTGTTTCAACATGTTATTGTCTTGTTTATTTCTTAGCCATCAAAAAGTATATTTGCTTTATTTTAGTCTCTCTCTCAAAAAAAAAACAAACCAAAAAACCACCACAAAAAAACAAACAAACCAACAAAACACACACAAAAAAACCCCCAAAATAACCAAACCCACAAAAAAATCAGCACTCATTGACAGTCAGTTACATCTGAGAACTAGTAGAGCACATAAGGGACAAGTTTTTCTTCTTGCCACTTCAGCTTTACTTTCATGCAGTAATGAAGTGGCAGCGATACATACACTTTCTTGAACAAGTAACTATGTAAATTCTAGTCCTTCATTCCAACTGAAATGAAGGAGTATGATACAAAACACTTAGTAGTTTGGAGGGGGTTTTTGGGTGTTGGTGGTGGTTTTTGCTTGGTCTGTTGTGTTGTTCTCGCCCACCCCCCCCCTCCAAGGATTTCTTGTCTTCCCTCTGCATTTTGTAAAAGAATGATGTAAGGTTTGGGGGATTTTTAATGGTCTGTTGATCATGCAGTTCTAGAGACCAGAATACTACAAACGCAGTCAGTCTGGAAACCCAAGCCAGTGCACAAATGTTTATATCCATAGGTTAATAAAGCAGTTTTCACTACATAGATATCCCAAACAAGGCTGCAGCAATAGCCTATATGGAACTTATCCCAGATCCCTTCCACTAATTATGGCATGTATTTCAGTGATGTGGGCAAAAGTAATGGCACACACAATTGATGTAATGGTCTTCCTTTGTGAAGATTGCATACAATGGTAAAGATAGTATTAAAAGTTTTGTTTATAAGCTTTTGTTTTGTTTTTCTTTAGTTCAGGTTATAGAAACTACACTGGAATCATTACATGATTAAAGAATCTATAAGTTATGATGATTAGCCTCATGTTTCCAGACTGTTAATAAAGTTCAAATGCCATATGAGTTCCTACTTGGGCATCACTGTTGTGGTTTATAATACCTATTACAATAAGCATGTTTGCAAAACAATCTTTAGGTGCTAACAAAAATAAAAATATTTAATATTACAGAAAAAATATATTTCAGCCATTTGAAAATTCTCCCTTGTTATATTAGTGAAATGTTCTAAGACAATGAACTGAGTGAGACTGCATATGTATTAAATAGCCAAATGCATTTAACAGCAGAAAAAAACTTTGGACCAAATTTGAAGGAAAGATTCCAAAATTATTTATTGTATCATTACAAAGAAAAGTGAAGCATTTTTTCCTCTTAATATTTTGGTCATTATTGTTATTATTTTCCTGTGTGATGGTGGAAGTACTATACAATATTTAGTCACACTTACTATGAAAAGTATTTCAGCATATAATAAATAAATCAAACTCAAATTATCATATGATGCTATGCAATGAGTGGTTACTTATATATTGGCAATATTTTGTGAGAATATTGTTGACACAAGTTGATTAGAAAAGCTTGTAAAAAATAAACTATAAATGTGTCCTCTTTCTAAACCAATTTACTTAGCATGATAATGTTCTATAAAAGAGAGTGAAAAATACATGTAACTGTGATGAAATATTCTAAAAATACCAAACAAAGCCAGATCACCTAATGCTGTCTTTTTTAAAAAAGTACTGCAATTTTGTGACAGAAGTAGATACCCAGTTGTTCTAACTGTTATGGAAAGGAATGATGGGACACCTGTGTGCAACAGAACACTCCTCCCCTTATGATGGCACTTGTGGGTGAATTCTCAGAATGGGCAAGGGTGCAGAAAGTGTTTTTAACTCACTGAAGAGTCTAAACACCTACTTTATCATTCTTACAGCTGCCTTTCTGTCAGTCAGATTATTGTCCTTGTTGTGTAAAGACAAAAGTGTTTAATGAATGTTTGCTACCTTAATTTTTCATTCAGAGATGAGGGGAGACTTTTAGATGTGTTTTGCATATTGAGGTAAGCTTTTTGGAGCCATGGCAGTCTTGTCAATATCCCAACATAGGCATGGACAAATAGTTTCCCAAAGAACTATGCTAAAAATGTATAATAATTTCTACTGAAGTCTTAAATGAATAATGTGGTAACTAGTGAGTTAATAAATATAAAAGATGTTGTACTCAGGATATTACTCTTTAAAGATCCTTTATTGAAATATATAGTCCACCATCCTTAGTTTTACTTTAGTAGTTTCAAGGGCTAACTGCAGTACTGGTGTACTTCAGTAGTGTTAACGACAGTTTAGCTTGTTGGTTTGGGGTTGTTGGGTTTTTTTGTGGTTTTTGTTTTGGTTTGGTTTGGTTTAGTTTTTTTTTTCCCTGGAGAAGTTTCATTTTTTCAGCATTTATCTATCCATCTGGAGCTACAGAAGTTGCATGAACTCACATGCATTAAGCAGTATATTAGTATTGACGCAGGCCTTGTTAAGATAAGAAATTATAAAGTCTTTATCATCCCTTACTGCCAGAAAATTTAGTGTGATTAGATTAGTATGAATGATACTGAAATCAAAAGACATTATTTTTCATGCTAATGTAGATTCCTTGTACCATTTTCAGATCAAACAGTGATGATGAGTGAGAAAGAGTGAATGGATGAGTCAGCCATAATCTTAAATATCTTTTATCTATAAAAAGTGGAAATCCATATTTCCCTCCAATTTAGCTTGTGCAACTGAATAATGTAAATACATTTGAGAATATAAATATTAAATTTTCTTTCTGAATATCATATACCAAGAAATGTAAACAATTGCATAGATGTTAACAAACATAGTTTATAACATGGACACATAGTACCTTATAATAAAAGCTAGATAAAGGGTAGCAGAGAGCAGTCACAGAACTTTATAAGCAAGTACATATCATAGAATCATAGAATCATAGAATCATAGAATCATAGAATGGTTTGGGTTGGAAGGGACCTCAAAGATCATCTAGTTCCAACCCCCCTGCCATGGGCAGGGACACCCTCCACTAGACCACGTTGCTCAAAGCTGCAGCCAAACTGGCCTTGAACATTTCCATGGAGGTTGCAGCCACGACTTCTCTGGGCAACCTGTTCCAGTGCCTCACCACCCTCACAGTAAAGAATTTCTTCCTTATATCTAATCTAAATACACTCCCTTTCAGTTTAAACCCATTACCTCTCGTCCTATAAACAGTCCCTCACCATCTTTCCTGTAGGCCCCTTCAGGTACTGGAAAGCCGCAATTAGATCTCCCCGGAGCCTTCTCTTCTCCAGGCTGAACAGCCCCAACTCTTTCAGCCTGTCCTCATAGGGGATACACTCCAGCCCCCTGATCGTCTTCACATATATATATATATACACATACACACACATATATGCACACTCTAATTTTTCAGAATGTTTTAAGTCCTATATAGAATTGAAGCTTACTGTGAATACAAATACTGGATAATAAGCAATAATCTGGCAATCTACCTTTATAGGTTAGCCAAACTATTAGTACAGATGTAAAGCTTCAATTCTCAAATGTGTATGAGTATGCTCACCTAGAGAAAACTCAAACTATTTTTTCTTCCTGTTGCATTTAACAAAACACTTCAATCTAAAACTGTTGAATGTAGAAAACAAGAACAAAAAAAAAATCTAAATTTATCTCCATAAGTAGAGATGAACTCTAAAAAATATAAGGAAGCTATTTAAAAAAAAAAAAATCTCATACTACTCAAGACCACTTCATTTTTGTTTGAATTTTTTGTTTGTTATGTTGCTTGAAGCACCCATTCTGTGCCTCAGAACTCATTTATCATTGTCTCTTTAGCAAGCATTATAATACAGGTTTAATGGTGTAAATTAACTTGAAATATTTCAATATACATTTAGTAACTTTTGCATCACTGTTGTTTTAAACAGAAGTACCTGTAGTCTTGGTCCAAAGTACAAGGTGCTCAGCTGGTTGTAGCTGTGATAGTTGCATACAGGACAGACATGCGGATAAGAAGATTCCTTGAATAACTTTAATAACCTTGCAAGAGCAAGCAAAGTCTCCTCAAAAGTAGACGTGCATCATAAAAAATTTATACATTTCCACACGGCAGATCTATCAGTACTCTTTGGCAAAATGCCCAGCCTCCTCTGGTAATTCACTGAGGAATACTTCTGTCTTACTCTGTAAATAAGCAGGTAAGATTAGATTTCACTGCTCAAAAGAGACAAAGAAGGTATCTTAATATAAACACATCTTTTTAACTGTCGTTTGATAAGTGTGCACCAAACTGGATCAAAACCCAGCTACTTTTCATTTGCGCTAACAATGAGATGTGAAATCCCACACAAATGGATATGACACGAAGCCTCTTACATTCTTATTAGTACTATTGTCCTCCAACTTACCCTCAGAGCCAAAATTTTAAAGGATAGGATTTTCTCCCAAGACATTTTGAAATACATTAAGTGAAGCACTCAGCTCCTCACTGACTATGTCTCTTTAGTCTGTGAAAATAAAAGAATTCCAGGCCTATCTTTTTGTTGCACTCTGGGCAAGTAATCAAACATGGTCTGCTGGGATATCAGCCTTTCAATTTGCTGTTTTGAGAATACGTATCATTTTCAAATAAGAAAATGATACCCTTTAGAAAGTCTTTTCATTTCTTTAGAGAATGCTTTCAAACCTCCCCAAACATTTCTATTTTCCAAATGCTCACAAACTGCTTTGGTTTTCTTGCCAATATTGTCTCTGATTTCCAACTCAAAAGATGTGAGGGATGTTGTTTGATTAAGCTGTGAACTTACCAATTAATCTAGACATTATTTAGTAATGCAGGCCTTCACTTGTTTCTTTACTACTTCCATTTTTGAGAAAATTACCCTCAGACTGTGCTTAGGACACATTAACTTTCTCATATAAGGAAAAGGAATCATAGAATCATAAAATGGTTTGGGTTGGAAGATCATCGAGTTCCAATCCCCCTGCTGTGGGCAGGGACACCCTCCACTAGACCACGTTGCCCAAAGCCTCATCCAACCTGGTCTTAAACAATTCCAGGGAGGGGGCATCCACAACCTCTCTGGGCAACCTGTTCCAGTGCCTCACCACCCTCACAGGAAAGAATTTCTTTCTAACATCTCATCTAAATCGACCCTCCTTCAGCTTAAGCCCATTAGCCCTTGTCCTATCACTACATGCCCTTGTAAACAATCCCTCTTCAGATTTCTTGTAGGCCTCCTTCAGGTACTGGAAGGCTGCTCTGTCCCCAGAGCCTTCTGTTCTCCAGGCTGAAGAACCACAAGTGTCTCAGCCTGTCCTCATAGGAGAGGTGCTCCAGCCCTCTGATCATCTTCATGGCCCTCCTCTGGACTCGCTCCAACCGGTCCCTGTCTCTCCTGTACTGGGGCCCCCAGAGCTGGATGCAGTACTGCAGGTGGGGTCTCGCAAGAGCAGAGTAGAGGGGCAGGATCACCCTCCTCAACCTGCTGGTCACACTGATTTTGATGCAGCCCAGGACACGGTTGGCATGCATGCATGAGTTGTTATACCACTCCTTGCTGTTTCTGTGAGACACTATTGTCTCAATCCTTTTCTGACTGCTTTCAGGGAATTGTTCCATTGTGGAATTAGCACCTGATACTTGCTAAATTGTTCAGGTTGGATTTACCATACACTAAATTCGGAATTTTCCAAGAGAAGACAGACAACCTCCTTACACCACTCAAAAAACAGTCTGAAACTCAGGGGAAAATTCCTCTCTAGTCTTAAGAAAAATAACCCATGAATGTCCTAAAATATTAAATAAGCAAGAAATAAGCAAAATAAAATCCTACATTCTCACCTTAACCAGCCGGTAGAAGAATAAGAGTTATTAGTTCAGGGGTGAGAAACAGGCAAACATTAGCCATAATACAGGGAGTTTAATGCAATCCCTCAGTCATTCTCCATCATTGGTGTTTTTCTTTCAGCCTTAAGGAGGAGCTCTTTTAGGAGTGACAACCATTTCTTTGTGATAAGACCACTTTATCATTGTTTCCCTGTTAATTTCCTTCCTCATCATGTGAAGTTTCAGAAATCCAATCTAGATAGGAAAACAACCCAGAAGGTTTTAATGGATCTCCAACCACTTTTGTGGTTGATAGCAAATATAACGGACTCCGCAGTCTAAACAATTCACTTGATACAAAGAATAGATAATAGAGATACTAAATATAGATTTTTCAGGGTCATCATCCATCCCCTAGAAAAACAGAAATAGCAAGAGTAATTGACAAATAAATGAAAGCTGTTAGACTACACTAACTCTGAAGGCTTAATATATTCTGCAGCATTGTATCAATGCTGAAGTGTTTCAGAAAAAAATAAATTAACACTCCAGAGAGTTATAAATATGTAACTAATCCTGTTTTACACAGAGCAAAACTAATTTTCCTAAGCACTTTGACTTCAATGAAGGCACACGGCAAGATCCCCTGAAATTAGTTTTCCTTCATGATATGCTAATGTCCAGAATGTAAGGTTTGTGGATAGCTTTATGACAAACCTGGATATTCCTGACTATTATTTTTAATTTGCATGTGCCCTACTGGTGTCACATTTTCGGCTCTACAGGCATGACTTTGCTTTTGTGCCAGCAGTTGACATTGGAACGGCCCCAGAAGAATGTCTCTGAGCCATTAACAGTGTTGGGGGAAGCTCAGCCTATCTCAGCCACAGACTGCTGAGCACTTCTGCAAAATGAAACATGGAAAATGGGTGTCAACACTGAAAGTCAGGATGAATACATTAAAGGAAGATGCTAATATTTTATAATCCTTATGAACTAATTACTATTTTGTATAATCTCCAGTAAGTGGAAAAAAAGGCCTATCAAATATTTATTAAAAGAGTCTGAAATTAACCTTGATATTTCTTCTTCATAGCATCTGCTTATATTGCTGTCTTCACAGTCATTTAATAGTCAGTACATTTAACTTTGTTATTGAGGCATCACACAGATGATGCGTTATCTCATAGAGATATCACTATTGGTCTCTCTAGTTTACTGTTTTCCAGAATCAAGGTAATTTCAACTAAACATACAATTTATTCTTTGAGCAAAAGATTATATTTCATGCTATTGAATTTCTGTATTTTAAGTTAGATTGGTTCAGAAATTCGGAAAGTAATTTTATCCTTCAACCAGCAAAGCAGAATTATATGTAGAAGATAGGCAAATACTTAGATGTATAGATAATTAACACATTTTATTTTTTTTTTCTTAACTCAAATAGTGTAAGATACTGAAATCACTTCCAATGGGAGACGTGGTTTACACTAACAGTCTTGTTCTTGACAATGCATTATTCCTAAAGCTTGTCAAAATGCACTGAAAACAATAAAAACACTGTTTTCATTTCCAGATAATGACAGGTGAGCAAAAAGCTTGTTAAGTATTCAGCATTCCATTTTCTAGGGTAGCTTACAAAGCACTTCTGATCCTCTGATCAGGGATAATTCATCTTGCTCTATGTCATTATTCCCATGAGCAAAATAGAAAGCAGAATACGGTATTTAGCATTATATATTGGTTTTATACAGTCATGACAAAAAAGGCTGGAATGTAAAACTTCCCTTAGAAGCTGAGTGGTCTCGTCTTTAGCTTGCAAAATCACTTTTTTTTTCCTCCCCCCCCCGCCCCTTTTTTTCCTGTAGCAGTAGGAAACTTACGGTCTGATCTTATCAACAACTCCTCTTCTACAAAGACTAGAGATAGCAAAATGGTGTAAGTCAAATCTTTCAGAAGTGGATTTGAATATTCTCAGTAAGACAAGAAAGTCAAAGCAAAGCTCTTTTGTTAAAGATGGATAACTTTTTTGACAGCAGCATTTTAAAAAAGGAGCCATAAATGCTAGTTTTGAGGTCTTTAGTGTTAACGTGTGGAAAAAAAAAACCCTTTTTTATTGCATCTTTAATACATGTTTTCAAATCTTGTAATAATATTTTTACTCCTAGGTTGAAATCATTGTATTTAGAATCCTGAACCCCTGAACCTTACCTAAGTTTTACAGTGAGGAATTCACATTCTCACTTTTTGATTTATGATTCCATTTGTTTTCTTGATGCTAACACAACATAGAATAAATGGCACTCATGTTTGACTGAGCAAACGGGACTAATGTTTGAGAATCTAAGTCTATCCTGAGAGATTTATGTAAATACTAAGCTATAACATCATTGTCTCTGTCTACATGTAAACAAGGAGACAAAGTCACTCTTCACCATGTCTTAGCCCCTATTGTCTAAAATCAGAACTAACGGGAAATGGGTCCTCACTTTCAGATCAAGCATCAGCTGTGGTTTTTTTGTTTTCCTGCAGAAAATGAGCAGTTGGGGATGAAGTTGAGACGTGACTGGAAGTTGTTTCCAGACCCGTGAAATGGTCCCAGACCACCCCTTTCCAACTGGCATCTAAAAGCTTCTCTGTCCTAATGATGTGTGCAATAGCTATTTCTTACTTATACCAGATATAATAGCTTTAAAGGAGATAGTGACTGTAAAATAGTGATTTACAATAGTCACTAATTTTATGGATGACTTAAGTCTCCAGCAAAATCAGCTTGAACTGGAATCAGATTACATATATTGTAAATTATTTAAACAGTGTTTTTCTCTTTCACATTTCTTCACTTATTTCCCTTATTCTTCAGAAATATTTCATTGTAATCTGAAGTGTGACCCCGATTTTCAAAACTTGAATTCTTGATTAAACACAATTCTATTTGTCCAGTCATTCCTAATACTGGAACTGGTTAATGCAGATGAAAGCTACATCTTAAACACATTTTTATTGTACTCTGTATTTTTACTTTTCAAAATATAGCTTTATAACTTTACTATTCAGTAAATTACTGTGGTGAATACATTTTCTTTTATGCATAATTCATCTCTGTGTTTGAAGTAGCTTAATTTAATCTTGATAATGGAGTTCTAACCAGTTTTCAACAGTTTCAATCTACATTATTTAAAACAGTTAGCTTAGATTGCAGGCAGCTGCAGCATGGGAAACAGTAACAAGGTGGGGCTTTTCACTAGATACTCCTGGAGATGTAACTTTAGTCTTGTACTGATGATTGTGATTTCCCCTGGTGTGCACCACAACAACCACTGTGGGGTTATACTCCACAGAAAAATAAGTAGCAGTGGCAAGAGAGAAACACTTCGCATTCTTCTGTATCTTCTTGGCTGCTCTACTTCCTTGGTCTTCCTAATGTCATAGCTTCCACTTCCTACCTAGTATTTAAAGCATGTTGTCAAGACAACTGATTGGAACAGTACTTCTTTAGAGAATATAATTTATTTTAACCATCTTTTGTTACTATAAGTGATTCTGATGGGGGGGGGGCGTGTTGGGGTTTGGGGGTTTTTTGTGTTTGGGGGTTTTGGGGTTTTTTGTGTTTGGTTTTTTGTTTGTTTGTTAGCTTGTCTGTTTGGGGGTTTTTATTGCCTTTTTATTGTTTAGTAGATTTATTATTTGGATTTCATGGGTTCATTTCATTTATTGGACAAACCCTACTTCTAAGATCTACCCTGTGTGGAATCCTTTGTGCTCCTGTGTTTCTAAAATACAGTTTAAAAAAATATCAAATGACATTGATATTCTTGCAGAAAACCAGAATACTTACTCAAATTTAGTGAGTTTAATTGTGGTAGATAAGGAGAGTCTACAGGATTTAAATAATAACCATCTTTATAAGGAAACTCCTATAATTTTAAGCACACAAAGTTTATGCCCATGCAAGGTCCTAGAGTTGTTTATATTCTATATACTCTTGAAGGGGGGGGGGGGGGGGGACACCTTGTTTAACACTTCCTATCTGAGCAGAGTATACAACAAACTCTGCTAGAAAGACGCCCCAGGAGGGGGAATGAAAAACACCTAGTAATTTCTGTGAAGAACACATCATGGGAGGCATACTTGCTATCAATTAACATAAATGTTTAGCTTGAGAAAAACAAAAATGTCAGGGCCATTCATTACAAGTGCTGTTTGTAGCAGAAAGGGATATTCATGATTTGTGACATAGTTTATCTGCAATATATTTAAAGAATGTCAGTTTCTTCCTTAATTATCACCCATGAAATAGTATTGTTTTCAATTTCTCTGAATATGTATTCAATTAGAGTTCAACATCTTAAATAAACTTCTAAATTATATTTGTTTAGCATTTTATTTTGCAAGAAATACGACAGTATATGCCAATTTTGTGTAGCACAGCACATGACTAGAGAGTTCCAAGGTAAAGAAATAAAAAATGAATGTGTGTCCACAGTACACACAGAATAGCACAGAATTGTAGTCTATACATATTCCTCATTAATTTGTCCATGTTAGTAAATACAAGTGAAATACTGTAACATTTTTTTTTCATTCATCATTTGATTAAAAATTCATCATAACATAAAGCCATGGATTTCAAGGCAATTTTGTTATTTATTTCTTGATATCTATCTTGACTTTACTTGGAAAAATATCCTAAAAGTCAAAATGAGCGTAAGTTGCAGAGTAGAATTGCTGGATCCTGCATAAAGTAATTTTAATTAATTTCCCTATGTAAATTGAGGTATTAAGTAACTTATCTGGTGTTAAGGAGAGATTGTTTCACAGCTGAAGCTCCTTTCTAGTATAAAGAAAAAGACAGGGGTTTAAAAGTGTGAACTTAACCACAAACAAGAAGTTCTTTGCTATGCTTCAGGGGACAGCTTAGTCTGTGGGTTAAAAACAATATGAGACAGTAGTCTCCTGACACTTGGATAGGATCTTTGCCTCAGGATTTTTTCAAAAATCTGTTTATTATGTGTTCATAACAATGAAGAAAGTAAAATGACTTTTGTGTATTTCTGTAAATCGATTACGACATAGATTATCCCAACTCTAATCACTGACTTTTTCTCTTAGAGAGCCATCCTTGAGGCTTTCAATTTCTCTTTTCTATTTGATTTAAAAAAAAAAAAAAAAAGTTATGAAAAAATAAGTTTTAATTGTATGGAGTTTCTATGGAGTGTATATTTGTGTATATAGAGAGTATATAAACAAGATCATATTGTTTTAGATGAATGGATGAAATGTATATATATGTAGTGTATATAAATAAGACCATATTGTTTAATATTAATCCAAATAAATACGAGAAGAAAAAATTTTCCTGTTTCACACACATCAGATGTTTATATTGAGGCACATCTCCTTTAAAGATTTTTTTTTAGAGCAAACTGACTGCAGAAGGGAACTATACAATAGAACATACTTCTTGCTAACAGCTAAAATGGTCTCAGTCAAGGATCATATTTGTCAACTCAAGAACCAGTACTGGCTTGTTTTCAGTAAACATAGATAACTCTTGCACTTCTTTTGTTTGATATTAAATGGAAAAGTTCAGAGTACTTATCGCTCCATGGTATTACATAGGCTATGCATTTAGAATTTTGAGTGGGTGTATTTTTAATGGATACCAATAATCTTGTTGCAGTGCACAGAGAATCCGCATGTCTTACTCTTGCTTACTTTCTATCTGGCTGACACATATGAAGCTGGTCATTTTCTACATGCATTTTTGAACTGTTGCCATTTAAAGTAACAAAAAGGCAATCTTATTAGTGATCATAATTAGCCAATAGAGAATTTGAAATTAAAAATGAGAAGATGGATATCTACAAGGAGATCCCTTACGGAATTTCTTGGCAATGCATTAATTTACACTTTAGTTTGTCTTCAATTACAGTGGTCTCTGGTTGCTGAGATGACACATGTACAGGAGGGTCTAATCTGAGAACTTGGATGACTCCTTTCATTCAGAAAAGATGGAGACATGCTAAGATATTACAAAACAGTGAAGGTCCCAAGATGGAGTAAGAAGGTAAATGAAAATTTCAGAAAAAGTCAGGAAAGAGTTGAATTAAATTCTTCTGCTTTGAATATGTTGTCTTTACCTCCGTTTGCCTCTTCATTTCAACAAATGTTGAGATAAATTGCCAGTTTTGAATGCGGTGATCACCTAGCTGTTATAACAAACTTGGGAGAGAATGGCTTATCAAGTCACATAAGTGAATAAAACAATGTATTACACAAAGTGTAAATTGAAAGAAGACCTTGCACAGAGGAAATACAAGCAAACTATTCAAGGTAGTTTATTCAGTTTGTTGGCTGGGTAAGGACATTTAGTCTTTAATGAAGGTGCCTGAAATAAAGTTCTCTGACATCTCCCTAGTTTAGCTCAGATCATGTTGCTTATCTTTGTGGCAATGTAGGATATTGGGGTATTATTGTGACAATGTTGTGAGTAGTTTTATTCACACTACTGCTGGGTTTTGATTACCTCTCCTCCCTGTTCTCCTCCTCCCCCTGCCCTCGCCCCACCAGCCCACCCCAATGATTTTCTGTACATGAGAACTATGTCCAAGAATGAATTTTCATAAAAAGTGAAAATCCTAAATGAAATCAAAGCTGCAAAAAACCTTTCTGAACACCATCAGAAACATCTGGAAGTCCAAGGCAAAAAAGTCTGAAGTACTTCTCACTTTGTATTTTTTTCTTCATCTCCTGATGAAGTAGGAAGCAAACATTTTTCACTTATTTATATGTATTATTTATATGTATTATTACTAATACATTTTTCTGGGGAAAAAAATGCTGTTCTTGGTCTCTGGCTAATTAATTCTCATTTGTGCCTTGGTTGGTTCCCTTTTTTTCCCAGATTAATGCAATCAAGAGGTCTTCATTCACTCTGTGGAGCATCGGTAACTTCCCAACTGAATCATTCACATGAAGGTAACTTCACTCGGCACCTAGGTCAGCTCCATCATTTGTCTCATGCCAACAGAATATTTTTTTTTTTTTTTTAAATTCGGACACCTTTGCAATAACAGCTATGACTCTGACTTCTTATGTTTGTCTACAACTCAGTCAAACAGCATAGGTTCCTATTTTTTTCTCTCACATGATTTAAAGAGGGACATATATTTCCAGAGGAGGCTTTGTTATAGTCTTCCCAATCTTTCTAATTCAAATGTCTTGTGACTCAACATTCTCATGCAGTGCCTCCATATTTATTTGAATGAAATACAGAGAAGCCTTATCTTTAAGGCTCTCTTGGTTTGCTGGCTTGCTTGGGGGTTTTGCTGTTGTTTTGGTTTGGGTTTTCTTTTCTCCTATAATTCTTGTACCAAACCTTGTTCATTATGAATACCAAAACTTTGCCTAGTATCAGTTCAAGTTAAGTTACCTAATAGGACTAATATTACATATATTACTTTCTAAAAACTACTACAAACTCTGAATTTTCCCTTGTTGCCCTGTTTAGGTTTATTATTTTGTATTTCTACTTCCTCTGCGACTCAGCACCATGCTCATTTTAAAGGGTTAAAGACATATGAAGTTGCTTATTTAGAAAGTAGAACAGCCATCACTATCTTTCTTGTATGAAATCAACCAAGGATGTCAGAAAATTCCCTAGGGGGATTCCCTAGTCACACAAATCCAATAAGCAAAAGCAAGTTGTTTTCTGGAGTAAAATTACAGGCTGTTCTACAGTGGGTGCTGTTGCAGCTGTAACAATTTTCAGGAAATAATTCAACATCCCTTATAGAAGAGGGAGTAAAACAAAAGACATGATGCTGTAGATCAAGGACTAAGGTAGTTTCTCAGAGATGGCTTCTGTACTCTACTCCATGGAAGTTTAATGTAAAATACACAGTCCTTGAAACAGTGACTAGAATCCAGATCTTCTACAATGAGTGTTGCTTGCTGGAATACAGTAACATTGCTTCTTGTTTTACCTGATTTTTTATTTTTTTAAAAGGAATAGAAAGGGCATTCAATAGAAGAGATATTCAGTGTTCTTGCCTCAACTCTAAATAATAAATGTGAACTTGAGCCCTATAAAAGTCATAAAATAATTTAATTTAGGATTCCCTCTTTTCATATTTATTATATAATATCATACACAATGCACAATGCTATAGTACAATAGATACAAGAAAACACCTCTCTTTCAGTAATTGTAGTGGTTTTTTCCCATATTCAGTTTAATGAAGCAAAATTAACTGAGTGAAAAGTTACACTAGAATACAGGAACAGTAAAGTACACTTAAGCGTAGTTCTGAAAAGCCAAACAATTACTCATGTATTTTAAAACTAGAGTTTGCTTAGGAAAATATATTTAATAAATTTTGGATTGCTTTAAAAGTTGTAAACTTGACACTAATCTCAAAGATTAGAAATGCTGTTTCCTTCAGGGGATTCAGAACTGCGTTAGATGATGTTGTAGATCTATGTGCTCATTTAAATCAAATGTAGCATAGGAGGAGGGTAGAAGAGCAACAAGGGAATAATTCAAGAGAATTTGGAAACTTCTGATGCAAATGAAAACAGACTGCTCAAAGTGACTCATTAAAAGTTCTCGGTAGAGGCATCCCATGAGGCATGCCATGAGGCATGAGCTTGGGATCACAATTCTGTTGGTTATCAATCTATACAGTCTTATAGTTGGCTTCAGATATGCTACTGACAGCTCTCTCTTTAAGCATTTTCATTTGTCTTTGTTAATACTTTTGATAAGTGAACAATTTCTACAATAATATTTTTAGAATTGCTTCTTACTTTGTGTCCTTTGACAAAGCCTGAAGCTACACACACAAACGATTAAAGACATGGTCCTAGATTAAATCACATTTTGTTTGTTCTTTCTGTAGGCCTTTTATAAGAAAAAAATCCATCAATCAAAACACTACATTCCCACTTTCTTCTTTAACACACACTATGTTTATTCTTATCCTTCTTTTATCATCCAAAGGAATACAACGCATGTTGTTAATAATTATATTTGATTTTATAAGAAAAAAAAAAAAAGAAAAAAAAGAAAAGGTGTCTGGTTATATACATAGGTTTTTTTGTTAAAACTCTTCAGTATAGTTAATATTAAAATTAATTATTTTTTTAGAAGTATAATCATGACAACATAACATCTTGAATGAATCAAGAATATGTCACGTAAAATAAAGAAGAGGAATGTATGTATAATATGTCTGAAAAGTTGTTTTCTCTATCTTTTTCTTTGTAGTCATCTGTTGCCTTTTTTTAATTAAGTATACCCTGAATTTTGAAAAGCAGATTCTACTGTTTATACTTCCTATGAATTGTAATGAGTTTCATGAATATATGGTCCTGATTCAAATGAGAATTTTATCCAATACCCACATAGGTTGTCCATGAGTGTAGGTCGTCAAAGAGTTTGGTCTTAGGTGTAGGATAAAACTAAATCAGCAATAATATACATGCAACTATTGATGCTGTCAGGCCTGGAATTTACTAGAGTTAAAACGATGTGACTTATAGGAAGAGATCTCACTTTTGCATCTCCTCTGCAAGGACATGTTGACTTATGTTTCAAGGTTCTGCAGTTTGAGACTGAATGGCCATGCAAGATGAAGACCATGATTTACAGTAGCTGAAGTGAGAACCCGGCTTCCATGAAAAAGAAAAACAAAAAACAAACAAACAAACATACAAATAGTCAAACAAAACCAAACAAACAAGAAGTGGAATCCATATAAGGTGCTCACTTTAGTACATTACAAATCCTTTCATATGGACTGCACATCGTCTAACCTTCCAGAGAGTTTCCTGGGGTCACAGAATTTACACTTAGTGCTCAAAATCACATCTGGGAAAATAATGATTTTATCTTGCAGACATAAAACTAGGGTCTGCTATTCACTTTAACATTGAGTAGCACCTTATTCAAGTTTATTTTACTGATTTCAAAGGTCTGAATAATTACTTTCCAAACTAGATTCAATCTACACAATAATGCTAGTCAACTAATATTTGCTTTATAATCAAAGTTAAGACATTTGTAAGGGTCAATTCTATAGTAAGAGGAAATGAACCATGTTTTAAATGTGCCTACTTTTATCCTTGAGGCTTTATCAAAATAGATATTTTTTTTAATTGTATACAAAGGGTCCAGACAAGTAGAGAGTATTTTTACATAAGAATCTCATCCTGATTGTCATGCAATTCTTAAAAGCAAAGTAAGGAGATGTTCTTACATAAGTCCATAAAAGGATAAATGGAATTAAAGGGACTGAAATGGTCACTGACAAGGAATAGCTATCACTAGCTCGTCAAAATGCAAGAATGATTCCAGTGGCATTTCACAAAGGCTTTCTTCTATATTATATTCCTACATAATAAAGAATAATAAACATGTGCTGTATGATATGGAATTCAAACAGTATCTAGCCAAACTAGAAAAATGATGGGAAAATATAAATAAATATGTTCTAATAAGGTTTATTCTTGAGAATCATTAATTCAGAAACATGGATTAGAGACTATCTGAAGACATAGTAGCTAGAAAGAATGGAGTCTAGGAACTACAGTGAATCAAACATTGGAATAAGTCAATGTTTTACTGTTGAAAAAAAGTGAAATATCATACCAATGAGTATAAAATGAGCGGTTGTCTGTAAGACATATGATGTACATAATCATTTTATTCTCTATAGAACTGACAAGACCTTAGAAAAGTTTATTTTGGGAAACTGTGTTCCAGAAAAATATGGGCAAACAAAATGGTTTGGTATATCAGTTTTGTAGTATATGTGTATTGTCTATATATGTATTGAGTACAGATGGAAAGATTTTGGGAGTAAGGGGCATGGGGAGATGTAGGGGAGGTCTCTATGAGAAAAGACCATGGGCTGCCCCATTCCAGGCATAGCCAGTTCCAGCTGGCTCCAAAATGGACCCACCACAGGTCACAGCTGAGCCCATCAACAAAGCTGGTGGCAGCCCCAGGAAAAGCTATTTAAGAAAGGGCAAAAAGCTGCATAGGCAGTGAGGAGGGAGGAAAAGTGAGAAATGAACTTGAAGACACCAAAGTGAGAGAAGAAGGAGGGGCAGGAGGTGCTCCAGGAGCTGGAGCAGGTGTTTCCCTGCCACCCATGGAGAGGACCCCAAGCCAGAACAGTTGGGTACTACCCCTTGTCCCCCTCAAAAAAGTAGAAATGGGGGTTATTCAATGTAAAAAGAGAACAGTGGGGAGATATGAAGAGGGAGAACAGTGGACCTTCAAATGTGTATACACTGGTTGTAAGAAGGGAGGAAATTAACGATTTTCTAAATTTATGGTGAATACAAGAAGCAATGGATTTAATTTGAACAAAAGTTGCAGAGTAAATGTTTAAAAAAAAAAAAAAAAAAAAAGACAGAGAGAGAGAACTTCCTAAGCTATTGCAGGATCCAAACTAGAATACTTTAAAAGCCATCTAGAAAACGTTAAAAATAGCAAAGGCATAATTGATCATGAGTTAGGCCTAGAGGATGGGCTAAATCAACTCTGATGTCTTTTCTAGCATTATTGAATTAGTTCTTAAGATTTGAGAATTTATCTATTCTGTTAAAGCCTACTGTTTATAAAATCTACCAGACTATTGCAGGAATGTCTGTGAGCATGAAAACACCTTAGCACAGAAATGTATGAAGAGCTAAAGAAGCTCAGTTATATTTTCAACCCTATCAAGTTACAATCCCTGAAAAGTTTCAAAGAACTTCAGAGGATGGGAAGATTTTGCTTATTACTAAATGCACATTTTAGGGGGTGTAATTCAGAGTAAAAGATAAGCATATAGTATGGTAGGTGCTATAAAATATTTCCCATCCAAGATGTTTTCATTTTTAACTAAAAGATGCACCTATGCTTAGAACCTTCTATTTCTGCTTCACAATATGAAATATTCTGCAAACAAAGGAAAATGTTTTCATCTCAACCCTTAGTTTAATATTAAAGATTTTTACTTTGTCCCAGTGTAGCTACATACTGGATGATTTTCCTTTTCTGTATGAGTGATGTAATTTAATTGATGGTCATCAGCAGTGAATGTTAATGTGAGACATCATCGTGCCTTTCTGACTGTTGTTTAGAGACCAAATCTCCAAAGACGTACTTGTAATAAACATGCTTTCTAAATTTAATATAAGCAATTTCCTAAAGTTTGCATTAACTGTATTTTCTAAGTACTTCATCTCATCACTGGAAAGGGTGACCAATGAGAAAGCAGGACAATAATTAAAATTATGGCTAGAAAAAAGTAACAGCAATACTCACTCAAAAGAATTTCTTCAAGTTAATTTTTTCTCTAAATTCCTTATTTATAGCAATGCATTGGTATATAGTATTAATTTAGCAGGAAAATCCTTTCCCCAAAAATACCTCTAATTTGACCTTTAGTTCTAACTGCTTAAACCTTAAGAGTTTTGTGCTAATGTTGTCAGCAGGTTGAGGGAGGTGATCCTTCCTGTCTCTACAGCCCTTGTGAGGCCACACCTGGAGTGCTGTGTCCAGGTCTGGGTACCCTAGTACCAGGGAGTCATGGACAAACTGGTGAGTGTTCAGTGGATGGCCAAAAAGGTGATTAAAGCATTGGAGCATCTGTCACATGAGGAGTTGCTGAGGAGTTTGCTTTGTTTAGCCTGGAGAAGAGAAGGCTTGAGGAGGATCTTATTGATGTATATAAACACATGGCGGGGGGGGGCAATGGGGGGGAGGAGGCAATCAGGAAAAGGCAGCCAGACTCTCTGCAATAGTGACCACTGAAAGGACAAGAGGTAATGGGCCCCGATGAAAACAAATGAAATTCTCTCTGAACACAAGAAACACTTTTTTTTTTTATTGTGAAGATGGTTAAACACTGGAATAGCTTGCACAGAGAGGTTGCAGAATCTCCGTGCTTGGAGATATTCAAAACTTGACTGGAAAGATCCCTGAGCAACCTGCTTGAGCTGATACCACTCTGAGCAGAGGGGCTGGACTAAATGATCTCCAGAGGTACTTTCCCTCCTCAACCATTCTGTGATCCTGTAATCATATTTGTCAGAAGAAAATCATACAAATGTTACTGTAAAAGAAACTCGCTAGACCTAATTTTGCATGTAAAGAGTATTGCTAATAGAGACAAGCCACATTTTTTCAATAGCAATTACAACCATTTTAACACATGCCACAATATCAACTTTGCATCCCTCAATCCATGCTGCAGCATAAATTACTATTAAATCTTACAGGTTGGCACCATGAGAGTCAAAATGCTTTGCTACTCATTGCATTGTTTATATATTGCTTTGAACAGGGTTTGAATGAACAGGATTTGTCTTAGCCACCGGTTTATATTTGCTGACATTGAATGTAACGGGAAACTGTAAATTAGTGTCATCACTCATCTTTTATTTATGCTGGTAATGAAAATAGTCCTATGTAAATTTAAAAAAAATAATATTGTTGGGATATAGCACATAAAAAAGCATTTAGATTAATTAAAGGATCCTAAATTTCTGTGGTCTATAATTAGCTTGTAAGCCTAACTACTATTTCTTGTGAGAGGGGGTGGGGGGTGGGGGGGCAGTTCAGCTTAAGAAATACAAAGGAGAGGATGTAGTTAAGTTTTGCTCAAGCTCATTGCATCTAGGTCTGATCAACTGACTAAAACCTTCCTAGCCTACTGGGTATGGAAAGTTAGTGCGGTAGCAATTGGACAAAGAAATGTTTCAGAAACATTATTGTGTTCAGCATTCCCTTTAGACAGAAGATCATGGCTCCCTCTTCAACATTCAACTGTTTTTGGATTTTCTGTGAGCTGGATTTCTCTCTTCATTAATTGTATAGGGAACTTAAGAGTGAATTGTTATGTTTTGGATTGCCCTCCAGGGAACAGAGTGAGGCACTGTAATTTTTAGCAGAATTAAACTGATAGTTTAAATATAACTAGTTTAATAATTTATAGTACTTAGTCCTAAATCAGTGCTGTAGAAATCCTACATATTTAGAAAAGGAAAAACATATTTAATGAATATTGGTCTGCTTAAAATCATTATTTAAATCAATCATTTTGAACAATGGTACATGTTCCATGCTCATTCATTGATTAATGTTGGTTTGGTATGGTTACTGTGACAGTTTTTTTATTACAATCAAGAAGACTGAAAGAGAACAGAAAGAACAAAGGAAGGGATCAGTATATTATTACAAAATCAGCTGTTATCTATCTCAATCATCATTGCGTATCATATATCATAGAAACAACAACAGCCCTTTCAGAAAAATACAGTTTTTAGAATCATAGAATCAAAGCATGGTTTGTGTTGGAAGTGACTTTTAAAGATCATCTAGTCCAACCCCCCTTCTACAGGCAGGGCCATCTTTTACTAGATCACATGGAGCTCAAAGGTCCATTCAACCTGATCTTGAACACTTCCAATGATGGGGCAGCAATAACTTCTCTGAGCGACCTATTATCTGTTAAAGATATGTTGACTTGTGGTGAAAGTCTGAAGATTTAATTTGTGCTGTTATTTTGTATTGATAATTCAGAGAGGAGAAATAACCATTTGTTTGCTTGTTTAGAGAACTTCAAAAAAAGGAAATGTGACCCAGAAAGTCACAATAGAACACATTGTTCTTCATATTTAGTCTGTGCACTAAATCTTATTTTATTATTGGCTTGAAACTGGTTTGGGATTAAGTTCCAGAAGAGATGCACTGTTCATCTTTGAAGTGCTTTCCAGAAAATTCATTTAAGAGAATGAGTAAGCTGTGGGAACAAATTTGTAAGTTAGTCTATATGAAGATTTTAAAGTACAGAACTGTTCATTAGAACTATATTGAAATTCATAGTTATTGTCATGGAAGACTAGTACAACCAACAAGAAAAAAAAAAAAAGAAACAGAATGTAGTGACAATAGCTCTATCAGTGATATAGATCATAAGGTATTTCTGTCAGCTATCTTGGAATTTCCTGTGCATGTGAGTCAGAATAATGGACCAATGACAAACCTCTTCAATGATCCAGCCTATGGGGTAATTGCAGAGGAAAGGACAATCTTACCATGCTACCTTAATTCCTGTAGGAATTTTAAGCTTCCCTGTGCCAGGGGAAATGTTCGTGGGACACGAGCCTCCAGGATGTGGCAGAAAGCAGGAAACCGATACCATTTCCATAACATGCACCTAGTTCAACTATGCAACTAAACCATGCAACTAAACAAATTTTTGCGGATGTGTCTCAGTCATAGTTCAAATAAACTTTAATTCATGTTTCAGCACAATAAAATGCATTCAAGTAGTGACTATTTTCATATGACTCCCTTAATTGTGCATTTCTTTTATTTTGTTTCTGCATGACTATTTTAACTGTGAAAAAAGTGCTACCAAAAGTCATATCTCCTCCTACCCTAAAACTTTCTTCACTCATTGACTATACTATTATCAAAGAGTATATGTGTGTTTTCTTGGGCATTCAAACAATGTTTTTGGGGGTTTTTTATATAACATGAAGAACAGGTATTAAAGACCATTTATCCCATTTGTTTTGTCTGATCATTTTATCTTACATTTTGGGACTCAACTAATAATTTCAGTCTCCATTCCCAAGGTGACAAAATGTCTAGGTGCCAATTTATACATGACCTGTACTTCTATTATGTTCCCACTAGAGTAAAAAGATTTGGGGCTTCACTTAGTGTCCTGGTTTCAGCTGGGATAGAGTTAATTTTCTTCCTAGTAGCTGGTATAGTGCTGTGTTTTGGATTTAGTATGAGAATAATGTTGAAAATAGTAAATAGTAATGCTTATACTAAGTCAAGGACTTTTCACCCTCCCATGCTCTGCCAGTGAGGAGGTGCATAAGAAGCCAGGAGGGACCACAGCCAGGAGAGCTGACCCAAACTGGCCAAAGGGATATTCCCTGTCATATAACGTCATGCTCAGTATATAACTGGGGAAGTTGGCCTGGTGGTGGTAATCGCTGCTTGGAAACAGGCTGGGCATATCGGTCAGTGGATGGTAAGCAATTGGATTGTGCATCACTTGTTTTGTATATTCTTTTATCATCATTAGTAGTATTATTTTCTCTTCCTTTGCTGTCCTATTAAACTGTTTTATCTCAACCCATGATATGTTTTTTTTCCCCAATTTGCTCCCCCACCCTACTGAGGAGGTAAGTGAGCGAGTGGCCGCATGGTGTTTGGCTGCCTGCTGGGTTAAACCATGACACTTAGTTGTATGTATATATGCATCTAATGCTATCTGAGGTTCCCTATGCCACCCAGCCTGACATGCATCTTTGGTTCCGGAAGGCATTGGTCCTGTGTCTTGCTTGCTAGGCCTATTTCAGATATATGTAACTAGGGTGTTCTTCAGAAAGTCAAGGAAGTGAATCAGAATCCTGCTTTTAGATCCATGAATCTAGATGTTTACAATCTATAGCTGAATGCCAAACATTATGTTCAGGCTTTTCGGAATAATGTTTTTCTATTGATCTTCCAGCCTAGTTTTGAAGACACCATATACAGAAAGTTAAAAAGCATCTCTGGCTTTCAGTGTAGTTCATACGATATGTAGTGACCAGCTCTCAGATTAGAACTGAACTTTTTATTGTTCCTTGAGTCTGTATGTCCTGTAACCTTCTAAATACTTGATGACCTCATGGTGCAACAAATTGATGAAAATTCATATGTCAAACATGATCTGAAGTAAAACATGTATGTGGTGTACTGTAATTTACAGTAGATGGTGATATACATTGTCTTTCTGAAGTCCCTTTATCTCAGGTATCATAATAATTTATTTGCTGAATGCCAATAGCTAGCATGTACTTAGAAGTAAAGGATGTTATGAGAAATTTATGTTGCTAAGGTTTTTTTATTTACCTCTATGCTTGGGAAAAAAAAAAGTGAGAACTACAAAGTTCTCCCACAGTGCGAACAGCAGTGAAACCCCAAGTATCACATTTGCTCTAAATTCCAAATTGAAGACAGTGCAGTTGATAATATATGATTACATTCCCTTAATAAGCAAACTGATCACATTCTCCAAAAATCAATTATGAAATTAACTCTAAATATCAGTTGTTACCCTCAAATGCCACATAATGGCTTGCTCAGTAGGTATTAATGCAATAGCTTAATTGTGCACAGACGTTAGCAACTTAACAGAGGAAAGCAATTTTTACATGCATTAAAATCCTTTTGTGAAAGCATTATTGTAAGTGTACAATCAGTTGGCAACAAGAAGCCATACGGTTTCTTTGCTGAATGAGAGTTTTTTTATTAATGTAGAGCTTTAGTCAGTCAAAATAATCTACATTAACATACATCATGTAGATATATTTTAAAAAAAAAAAAAATGCTGTATAATATAGCCTGAGAAAAAAGGCAAAACTACATCATTTTCACATGAATTATTTTCCAAAGCCACACAGACAATGCTTACTTGGAAATCCTACATTAAAGAGCTAGATTATCTTGTAAACTGCATGTACAATTAAGCATAAAACTAAATGGTTATTGATACCTCTGTATCAAAAAATAGTCTTTGTCATATTTTAGGAAACAGTTGTATAGTTTTTTCCTACTATCTAAATAGTAACTCGACTACACAACCTCCTGTCTTTTCTTCTTTACTTTCCCTTTTCTGTTGCTTTTCCTCTTCCTTTACTACTATTATTATTAATAATAATGATAATAATTATCATTATTTCATTGTGTTAGTATATTTAATTTCACAACTGCATAAATTGTTCATATAAGCTTAAGGACATTCCATGTATAGATATACTGGCATCACTAATTAGTGCTGTGTAAGAGAAAATGCAAACTTTTAAGAACAGAGTGCAAAAGCTATAGAAATTCTTATTTCATTCTCTGCTGTAAAACTATGGCACTAATGACCCACTTGTTATATGCACCTAATTTGCTACTGCTTTTGTAACCTCAGGTCAGTCCATAACATCTGATACAGAAGAGTTGCACAAAGCAGCCTATTCCATCCATATTGCTATTACGTATAATAACAGTAACTTCATGTTAAAAATTACTTAATCAGTGGTACATAGGATGCCGTGGTTTCTACAGGGAAGAGGAAGTTTACATCGAGATCTTTTAAAATCTTGATGTTCTGTGACAGGTGGCTACTACAACTATTTGATTTCATGTTTTGACAGATTCCTAGTGGAAAACAAAACAAAACAAAGAAAATAAAACAAATATCAGTAAAATCCAAATAAACTTTCCAACCAAAACTCATTGCTAGTCAAAGCAATTCCTTCCTTAAGAGTCACTGTCTTACTTGTTTCTCTATGTATTTTTCCAGAAGTTTGACTAATTTAAAATGTTCTTTGATTTATTTCTCATAAGAAAATTATCATTTTCAAGCAAAATTAAGCAATGAAAATGTTGGCTATTTTTTAATTTTTTATGTAAAATTCAACCTCATAAACTTGCCTTTTTGTAGAAAATCAAGATTGCTTGTCACCCTACAACTTCAGTGATTTGCATACTTGAAATAACAGTTATAAAAGTGTCAACATATATATGACTTTTTCTAAAAAAAGTTACATTATACACACTGGGGTTTTTTATACATGTAACTCAAGTAATGAAAATGAGTGCAAGAAGGGATGCTTCCAGAAAATTTTGGTACTTAATGTACAGATAATAAATCTTAACTAGGATTTGTTTTATTGTTAAGATCCAATGCATTCTGTGTTAAAGTGGAGTTTGAACCATGGTGGCATGCCAGATCTTTCTGGCAGATACGAGAAATTTACAAGTCTTTCAAAAGAAATCTGAAAAATTTCAGTTAATTTCAGTATCTTAAAAATAGAGGAGGACACCAGTCTTTAAGGAGCTTTGGTGCAGTATGCTGCTTGTGTGTTCAAATCAACTGAAGAGTTTGCAGGCAATCCTCAAAATCTTGAGTAGCATTGGAAGGAGAACACATTTCCTTTGAATTTTACTAAAAGACAAGATGGGACACAAAGAGAAGAAACAGGAGAGTTAGTCTCACAAAATTGAGAAAAAAAAAAAAAGAAAACTTGTGGAATCTCTCTTAAACTTTACACTCATTTTGCTGCTTAAAGATGAAAGAATTTGACCAGCCAACAGTAGAAAATTGTGTGTAACCACAAGAAACATTGCCATCCAAACCTCTAAATAGCTGAATCTGATTGGCATTTTTTTTTTAAATTTTATTTTAATTTTCTATCTTTACCCCAGTCCAATCACCTGTTTTAGATAAATCCCTAATTATCTTACCTGAGAGAATATATTTTACACTTATGAATTATCTTCAAGTCCCCCAAAATTATGAATTGTTTCAGAAAAGCTCTTACAGTAATGCCAGAAATCACCATTGGAATGCAAAAAGTTGTTAGAAATAGTTTTTTTCTTTTTAAACAGCTGAAGATAGGAACACTTTTTCTACACAAACTCCCATGAACTAAAAATTATATTTTATCTTATGCACATATTATGGTCTAAGCCCGAAACAGAGGCACAATATCTTTCTAAGAAATCAATTTCAAATTCAGTTGCCTAAATTTAGTTGTCTGCAGTAACCGAAGACTAGGCCAAATCAAATGCTACTGGATGCCAATTTATGAATAAATACACAGAGCCCAGTGTTGCTAAAAATTGTTTAACAACTCATCAAATGTTGTGATTTAATTCCACTGGCTGTACTGCTTAGACCAACTATAATGGATATGAAGATATCTAACTAATAGGCAGATGCTGTAGACAACCTGAATGTCTTAATCTGAGACTGAATTGCTCCCTGGACATTGCTGACTATTTACACTGGAGTACATAAATATAAAGCATAACATAGCATTATCGGTGATTGTTTGTATAGATAAATTGTTTACAATAACAAATTTTAAAAGTACAACACCCAAAAATGCACATAAAATACTACTGTTGTTAAAGATTCACCTGCACTTAGAGTAATACATCTTGCTAATCTAAAATCTCTGTGTATTGCCAAATGAACTATAACCTAACTCATTTTTCCATTGAGAAAACAAATGAAGATGTTTTGGAAACCACATATTCTTCACAACATTTAAAAATGCTGCAAAGCATGAAAACATAAAAATTTATGGATAGTGAGTTTGTATTTCAATTCACCATTATTTCCTGATTATTTTCAAGTCATAAAAGAAACTGTACAAGTGATATTTGAAAATGGTTTTAAAAGAGCATAAAAATATAATTGGTTTGAACTTTCACAAGGTACTACTATTTGCATGCTGTAATATGAACATAAGTTTGGAAGATACTCAGATGAAGTCTGCAAATTAATATGATGACAACCAATATGTGTTTTCAGATAACATTCTATTTCACATACTAACTGTCATTAGCAAAATATTTTTTAGAAAACTGTCTGTTGAAACTTCCTACAGAACAATTCAAGTTTTCAGTATTGCATTTTTTTACCTAGAAATACGTGAATTAACTGAGGAATGTTATTACAAGATGGTAATCTCTGTAGCCTTGTAAGTATTTTCTAAGTATTAAAAGTTGTTTCTGTATATTAAGTAAATTTGTCTTCTGAGATTCCTGTTTGTTTTACAAAAAAAAAAAAGACAGTGAGTGTTAGAAACCTTTGATCACTGGCTACTGTTTCTACTTTTTCCTCAGTAGCTAAAATATTTTATATTCTGTCTTAAAGCTAGGAAACTCTTATCTTCAATATGTCAGGGATATAAAACATTAATTAAAAGGTATTTGAAAAAGTTAGTTATATTTTTATCATAATTTCTTTAAAGAGATACTTTGGGAAAGTAGAAGAAATGGAATTTATTTGTTTTGTTTTGTGGTTTGGGTTTGTTGTTTTTTTTTTTTTCCCCTATACATTATTTGTCAGATACATTATTTCAGTTTGTGGTTTCAGATAACAAAAATAAGCCCAAACAACAATGTTTTCTAAAAAGTATAAAAACAGTTTAAAATTAAGTGGAAGCAAATGTTAGAATATTTTGCAAATTTCCCAGGAGACAGAAAAATAGAAATTTGGGTCAGAATGTGCTACTTAAAATGTTCATGTTTTAAGTATGTTGATTTCATTCTAATTGCAATTCAGGAGAGAGCAATATCATCACTCTAAACTTTTAAATGTTTTATCCTTTTCAGTTTTTGCATAGAATTTAACTGTATATTCTTGCCTATTTTATAAAAAAATAGAGATTTAACAGCGAGTGTGCATCTGTATCAAGCATGATGGAAAGCAATTGTATTGAGTTTTACTCAACAGTATCATTACTAGTGATGACTATAGTAAAGAAATCATAATAGCATTAATTATATTTAATTCACCAAATGTAGACTCAGGTCCTTTGAGAGACAATCCAGGAATTAATAATCCCATTACTGACTGCTGTTTTCATGTGTGCCTTGGCCTCCATAGTTGGAAAAGCTTGGTTTTCCTTTTCTTTTCTTGATATGGTTTGGTGATAGCCAACACGGCTTCACTAAGGGCAAATTGTGCCTGACCAATTTCGTAGCATTCTATGACAGGGTTACAGTATTGGTGGTTAAGGGAAGAGCGACTGACATTACCTAACTGGACTTGTGCAAAGCATATGACACTGTCCCACATGACATCCTTGTCTCTAAATTGGATTCGACGGATGGACCACTCAGTGGATAAGGAATTGGCTGGACAGTCACAAAGAGTTGCGATCAATGGCTCGATGTCCAAGTGGAGAACAGTGATGAGTGGCATTCCTCAGGGGTCGATATTCGGACCGGCACCATTTAACATCTTCTTCAGTGACATGGACAGTGGGATCAAGTGCACTGCACCCTCAGCAAGTTTGTCGATGACACCAAGCTGTGTGGTGCGATCGACATGCTGGAGGGAAGGGATACCATCCAGAGGGACTTGAGGGGTGGGCCCATGCGAATTACATGAAGTTCAACAAGGCCAAGTGCAAGGTCCTACACATGGTTTGGGGCAATCCCAAGCACAACTACAGGCTGGTCAGAGAATAGAATGAGAGAAGCCCTGAGGAGAAGAACTTTGGGGTATTGGTCGACGAAAGGCTCAACATGACTCAACAATGTGTGTGCAGTCCAGAAAGCCTGCTGTATCCTGGGCTGCATCAAAAGAAGCAGGACCAACAGGTCAAGGGAGGGGATTCTGCCCCTCTACTCCGCTCTCCTGAGGCCCCACCTAGAGAACTGCATCCAGCTCTGGGGCCCCCAACATAAGAAGGACATGGAGCTGCTGGATTGAGTCCAGAGGAGGGCCACAAAGATAATCAAAGGGCTGGAGCACCTCTCATGAAGACAGGCTGAGAGAGTTGGGGTTGTTTCAGCCTTCCAGTAGCTGAAGGGGGCCTACAGGAAAGATGGTGAGGGACAGTTTATGAGGGAGTATAGTGACAGGACAAAGGGTAATGGGTTTAAACTAAAAGAGGGTAGATTTAGATTAGATGATAGAAAGTAATTCTTTACTGTGAGGGTGGTGAGACAGCGGAACAGGTTGCCCAGAGAAGCTGTGGATGTCCCCTCCCTGGAAGTGTTGAACACCAGGTTGGATGGGGCTTTGGACAACCTGGTCTAGTGGAGGGTGTCCGTGCCCATGGCAGGGGGGTTGGAACTAGATGATCTTTAAGGTCCCTTTCAACCCAAAACATTTTATGATTCTATATGGTTTTCTAGTCATTGTGTGGCTTTCTACTCATTGTGCACACACACACACAAACACCCACACCCACATACACACTGGTGCAGTGTTCATTAATCACTTGAGATTGGGATGAAAAATATGTTGGCTCAGTAGAGGGTAAAGACTAAGAAATTTATATTTACCTATTTACATTAAATCTTTATAATCTCATGACTCTTTGAGATCTGTCTGCTAGTCATGTAATGTGCAATGGCAGGTAAAAGTTGTATCATTCCTAGCATTTTGTCCATTTTTATAATTTTAAAGTCAGAAACAAAAAAAAGATATGCAATATTTTTACCATTGCATAGAGGATTTTAGCTCCATGTCTTAGTATCTTTTTTCCAGCATCCCATGTGACCAAGTTGATGTGACTATGGTTTGAAGTCACTAAGTGTCTTCTTACATTTGCGTCACAAACTGAATAAGCAGGAGGATACCAGTAATTTTTAAAAGATTTGTTAAAAAAATTGAAATGTGCTAAGCCTTAAAAGTTTCCTCAAAGAATTCTAGTATTTATTCTCCTCCTTTCTGTTTCAGATTAGTTAAGCAAGTAACATACTCTGAATTTTATTTCTTGGGGTTGTGTTTGTTTCAGGAATCTTAGACTTTCCTTTTCACTTTTGAAAGGTTATAAAAGACCTGTAACTACATAGAGAAGTTCTTCTTGTGTTTAATTAAATTAACCAGACAGAATAATGGCATGCCCTCAAGTATTTTGATATGTATGAATTACTACATTTTCATAAAATGGACTTTTTTTTTTTTTTACAGTCATTCCTCAAGCACAAATTGCAGTGTAGTAATACCTTTGTAACAAGAATGATCTAAGAATAAAAGAAAAATATATTTAAAGGAAGACATGTTATATCTTTTTTGCTCAGCTGAAAAAACCCCCAAATATTTAAACAAACAAGCATTTAACTGTATATAAAGGAAATGAAATCTTCTCCAACTACAGTTTTTCTCTCAGGTTGAGGTGTTTTTATAGAACAAATAAAATTACTAATATTTAAAGCCAATATTTGGCAATGATTTCTTATGGCATAGTTTTTTCCTGTGTTATTTGTTTTCATCCTCTATAATAGACATAATTTTGCAAAGTAAAAGAGGCTCACATTAATCAGTAGTCTACTGGCTACAGAGAGTCAAGAGGGCTATTTTCTAAAAATATTCATTCTTTGGACAGAAACAGTACATATAATAACAGTACAGAGATAATGAAATAATGCAATGTTTTAAACAAAATTAAAATGTAAGAGCTTTCCTATGACAGTTTTGAGAAAATTAAATGCCCTTCTTATCATTCTGAATATTAAAAATAAATTGGGGGAAAAAAAGAAAAAAATAACATGTGGAGTGAGTGTTCTAGATGAAAATGTACTAATATCATGTAATTACATATACTCTGGGTTTTTTAAGTGTCTAATCTGATTTCAGTAATTATCAAAGAGTACAGAACAAGTTGTATCATTAAGACAGTCAGTTAGTCTGACTATGTACCTTACAGTTCAACATGAAAAATGTTATGTGTATTTATGGAAGGGTATAGCCTTGACAACCTTGTAGGAATTAGATATCTGGCATTGTAGAAAAATTAGTATGTGCCTTTATGGATTGCACAAAAGTATTTGATGCTATATGTGCAGATTTCATCTCCTCACCTGTTCTGTTTGTGAATGGACCATAACCCTCTATTTTGTCTACTATTCCTGATCTCAATTTTTCATCAAAGATCATTAACCCAAAAATCAACGGGCCACAGAAGTTTCATCTGACATGTATACATTTATGCAAACAATATACCTGCAATTAAAAATGAACTGGATAACTTGGAAGAAAAATGGATGTTAAAAAGAAAAATGAAGTACAGATAGGGTAAAAAGGACTGAGCTCTTCTAGAGAACAAGAATATGGAGAATGAATTTAGAAGTAGAGACTTACGCATATGCTTAGTAAGAATGGGTTACCAGGCCATAAATATTTGAATGTATTTTTACAGAGAGAAAGAACATATTCACCCACACACGGAGTGAGGATAAGGACATGACAATAGATTGAAAAAAAAAAAAAGATTGGAAGAAGGAAGAAAAAGTCCTTGGGGGGGAGGGGAAGTTAGATAAAATCTGATTAGTAAAGCAGCTAAATGAAGACAGGAAGGAGCAAGAAAATCCGAAATAAATCTGCGTAAAGTCAAAAAATTAATTAATTGCTTTTGCAAGAAAGCAAACATTGTTCAGGTAGAATTTCTTCATGTAAGCTTGTGTATGCATGCAGTATGATACTCACTCTGTCAGGCATGTGAGATTGACACCTTACAGAAAACAGTTCTGTGAAAGGGTTTTGGAGGGTACTCACAATATTATTATTATTATTATTATTATTATGTGTAAATGAAAAAAGAATTTTAAAGGCACAGTAATAAAATTTGACAAAACATGTGGAATCTAGTTACTAAATTTATTCTCCCACTTTTCTATTTCAGATTACTTAATCAAGTCATATACTCTGAATTTTACCTTTTAGAATGAAGAAAAGATTTAAATAAAAAAAGGCCACTGTGGTTGGAATGCGCCTTTACTGCCATGATAGTCTTGTAAAGATAAAAGCCTAAAAATATTTATTGTTTGCATTTTATTTCTAATATTTTTAATCGATTTCAACTTACTCAACAAATTTAAATAACATTTCTAATAAACTTATGAGATTGGCAGGCAAGTTGACAATTGTATTTTTTGTCCACAAATGTTTAGCATTGGTTTATAACTAAGGCTTGTGAATGCAAAGTATACACTGAACTTTCATGCTTCAATATGGTGATGCACAATTCAAGACCTTTAATGCTGGAGATTCAAGAAAGTAGTTTACTCATAAATCCTTAGGAGAAAACTAAACCTGCCACTTTAGGAAGTAGGAAACGAACACTTCAAGCCAGTAGTCTTAAAATACTGTTTATAAAGAATACAAAGGCATTGCAAGAGTTAAACTGAATGCACACCATACCCGTATACTGTGCGTGAACACAAACACCATGACAATATGATACATTATCAGGCATTTTTAAGTTACGTGAATCAAGTGTTCACTAGAATGTAGATACCTTCATTGTACTTCACAATCATCATATTGCAATCTGCACGGCTACTTTTTTTCCTGAAACTTAAACATAAATCCTTGCTTTTTATACATTTAATGGAAAACCATTGTCAAGGGTATTAGGTTTTTCTTCCAAACACATTTTGAAACACAATGTGGAAATCAAATCAGTGTTTTGGGGGTGAAAACAGAAAACATTTCACTGGAATACTTTAATTGGCTTCCTGATTTTTTTTAGCAGACGCAAAAACATTGGCACCTTTTCAGATATTGACCTATCAAGCTCTGTTATACACTACTGTGTTTCTTTTCTTTGTTTCCTGGAATGTAATAAATATACTGCAGATATCAGATGAAATGTAGAGGTATTACTTTAACTTAGCAAGTAAAAGCTATGCTATCAGTTCTACCCTTTTCTCTTAGCCAATCTTCTCTATATACTGCTGGTGTATAATTTAAAACTATCACTGTAAAATACTTCCTCTGTGAGAAAATGTTTCCTCTGTGTTGACAGTGTTCCAAATTTACAAACTGAGTTTGTGTTCTGAAGCTTTTGGCCTGCAAAGCTGTTACTTGAGTTTTCTAATAGTTTGGGGAAAAAAAAAAATCTCTCTTTTAAGTTTTTACACAGCCATCTCTTTTTTCTTTTCTGCCTTTATACAGAAGTTATGCTACCTTGATTTTTAATGGGAGTCATGACCTAAATGTTAAAGCTGGTCTGTACAAAGAACCGCATATTTTTAATCTGGTTTGGGTTTTCACACCTTCTCCATGAGAAGAATTTTGCACTAGTTTTCAAGAAAGTTCTTGAGCTCCAGTAAGCCATATAAACCTTTCTATAAACTTATTTACATGCATTTAAAATACAGCTAAGGTTTTTCTCTGATTCTTTGGTTTTGCCATCACTGTTCTGGAACTTGATAGTGAGAAACATTTTTGTAATTTTGTACCTATAGTTATTAATAAACACTGTATTGGATGGCACTGTTCTTCAGTTTAATATAAAAGTTTTATTTCAGTTTAAATGAAAGTTTTCTTTCTTCTGTAAGGTGATACAGATTACATTCATATCTCAGTCCCAGTTTTGGAAAGCTAAGAAAATAATATTTTGAATGTTGCCTCCAAATGCATGACCCTATATCTGTCTTATTTGTATTCTCTTGTCTTATCATATTCTTCAAGATCATATACTAATGGTGATTCTTGACCTTGTATCATCTATCTACATATAAGAACATTAAAAAAAATTCTTTAAGACAATACGTTCCAGGTACAGATGCTTCACAGTTTAAAGTCCTTTGACTTTTAAGGCCTGTTACATTCAAGCCTTTGGATTTAGCTGTTCTTTTTATTAGTATATCAATCTTTGCCCTTTTCTTGAATCGAAAGCTTTAATTACAGGCCTGCTTTTCTTCCATTTAAGTTAAATTGAATCAATTTCAACACACAGTCCAAGGTTGTTTTTTATGGTCCATCTATACAGTCCTCATTAGAAAAATAAAACCCAAAACATGTCTAAAATAGTATCACCTTTTAATGGTTCAATAAGTATTTGATGATTATTTTTTTTTGCTGTGACATCCATGTGTTGATTTTTCAGTTTGTATGAGTCATTCCAGCATAAATATAGAAAGCTATTTCTTTGTTCACTCATATGGGGTCTGTCATTCCAGATCGTTTTTGATAGATATAGCCCAGTGATCAAATATTCAAAGTCTATAAAACTGTAACTTTATTACTATGTTTAGAGACTCTAACTTCCTTTATTGGGATTATGTGAAGTTCATCATGAGACAGGATATAAAGCCTTACAATAAAGAATTACTTGGCTGTTACAGAGCAGTCATAAGGTCAAGGAGAATCAGAGAAATATACCTTTCTGAGAACAGGAGGTTTCAAAAGATCCCTAAAACAAGATCCAGTATACCTAAACAGCTCCTGACAGTTGTGTCTAACTTGATCTTGAAAACATCCATTGAAGGATAAATTTCAGTGTCCCTCTTGAACTACTTAAGAACTATTTTTCCGGTCCCTTTTGAGCATAGGCAACAATCATAAGTTTTGTCCTCCGGGAAGTAAAAAAAAAAAAAAAAAAAAAAAGAAAAAGAAAAAGATATATAAATGTAAAGATTACTTCTTTAAATAAAAAATCCTCCCTTCCATAGATCATATATATATTTATTTCAATTTTTCTTTATGATTTTTTGTCAGATATGCTCTTTGTATTATACTTTCCAAATTTTCTACAATATTTTTGAAGTATGCTTTCCCAAACATACATCAGAACAGAACAACAGAACACAATAAAATAAATCATTTCCTACTCTGACTTTTATATAAAATGATAGGTAACATACCCTGAATGGCATTTCACCTTTTGTTTATTTATTATAACAGTATCATGTGGTAAAGCCATATTCTATTTTTAGCCTATTTAAAGCCCAGCTCCTCTATTTTGAAATACATCTGCTTAGCCAGATCAATTTTACTTTGATATGCCTTGCCTTAGTACAGGAACTCAAATATAGTTTTAATGAACTGAACAGTGTCTCTTGCCTTTTGACCCTTTTTTGTGATGCTTGCAGCTCCTCATAGATTGATATTATCTATAAATGTTTTCTCTCTAACAACAAGAAAGATGTTTGTAAAAAATACTGACTAGAATGAAGTTGAAATCAAACTTTCTTCATATCCAACTTGAAAAACTTTAAAAGAATTATAATTAGATTTGCAGTACTGGTTTTGTTGGTTGGTTGTTGTTTGTTTTTTCTTTTTCATTAATTTCTTCAACTATTTTAGAATTTCTTAAAGCCTCTGCTTCCCTACTTTATTATTATGAGGTTCCCTTGTAGAACATGTTGAAAATCTTATCAAACTCAAGTTATATAAATTCTAGTGGTGAAATTAATTGCTTACTTTCTTCCTAGAAGAGAAAAATATGTTTGATATTATACAGTTTCTTCTGAGATTTATATTATATAATTGATTATTAATGGATTCTTTAATAACTTGTTCTACTAATTTTCTACCAAAATTTGAAGACTTAGTCCATAATTTCCTGGACCTTTTTCTTTCCTCCTTTTATCATGCTATAAAGGATTTTTAGACAGATAGCAAGAAAACTGAAGTGAAGATCTATTCATTAAAAAAGACTAAAATTCAGATGTATTGCCTCAAGCAGAATTATTTAAGTCAAGAAATTTTAAGGGAAAAGTTTAATTTGCTTGCAGAGATATATTTAATTTTACATATAATGGGGACAAGGACCCCAAATTAAAAAGCTTCTTAAGATTCAATGCAAGAGAAGTAATATGACCATTTGACTCATCAACAACTCAAGACAAATAAGCTTGCTCATAAGCTTTTACAGTTTGTGACCAAAGAACAATGACAGTGAAAATCTTCATGAAGTACAGCAGACAAGCATAATCAACTGTTGACTGTTTTTTAAATTCACTAGAGACATTTCAGTTAGGATCTATATGACATATCTTTATTACAAAAAATAGTGACAAAAAATTCTGTGTCTTTACTAAAATTCCTTAATACTTACATTTTGAAAATTGAAATAAATTTTGTTTTGGAAAGTTCAGGTCCTTTAGCATCCCTTGCAGCTTCTAATGTTACATTCCAGCACAGGAAACTGCAGAGGTAACTAGAGTAGTCTGTGCATTAAGGTTTTGTAACTTATTCTATAGTCTGCAGAAGAAAAACACTTACGGAGTCATACATCTGAAATGTAAAACTTTTTAAAGAAATTAATATTAATCACACTTTGCAAGAATTAGGTAAGTAACAGAAAGACATTAGAAGAGCATTGAAAATTATGTATGCAGGACAACTAATTGGGAAGGATAGAATTAGGAACAAAATGAGATGTGTGCTATGCCACTCGACATTGAAGTAAGAAAATTAGTAAGGAAAGTTTCATCAGTGGGAAAGGCTCAAAGAAATAAACAATTTGGCTGGATTTCTACATACATAAACCAATTTCACTGTGTCTGTGTTCTTAATTCCCTGACAGCAGAACATAAGAGGAGAGGTTAAATAAGACTGTGCAGTAGGAGACTGTAGATGCTCAGATATAAAAAGGATGTATAAAGACCACAGATGCAGCCCTACTATATCAGTTGTATAAAGTTGTATAAAGATAAAAATGGAAGGAACTTGGCTCTGCTTGGAAGTATTTGAAATCACAGAAAGCTTAATGGGATTAAAAAAACCCAAAAAAACCCCAAACAAACAAAAAAAATCAAAAAAATAAACCAGGTCTCATATTATGTTTAAAAATAACATAACAAGTTATTCTCAAAAGAACAGCAGTGCTTACTTAATGACAGTTCCATTGCTCTGAATTACAGAGTGTATTACTCACTTTCAAAGGACAGCATAAGAGTACAGATTTTATGACAGTAATTTAATTTACCAAATGGTGCCAGTTCCTTAAGTGGGATACATAAAGTATTCAGCTTATTGGCTCTATTTGCAGCATGAAGACATAAAAGAAGACTTGGTGCTCTGTTACCTCGCAGAGTTGTGTAACAAAACTACATTTACATATACCTGAACTTCTTAGGGAAGGTTTTTATATTTATTGTGATCCTGCTTGCCATGTTCTAGGAATGTATTCTCTTCTTTAATGGCAACTTTAAAACTGTAATTGTGTCAAACTAATTAAAAACAATACAAAAATTATGTCAGAGTAGAAAAAATAATGTTTTCAAAGTAGAATCAAATCGTTTATACACTAACAACATTTTTGGCAGTTTCTCCTGGATATAGATACTTGACTAGAAAAAAAGGAATACCTTCCTCTGGAGAAAAATGTTAGTACTTGCTGTATTTTCAGCAAATAACAGAATTTTTTTGTCACAGAAAGGTTCATTTAGCATTGGTGATTAATGCATTTAATTTTTTTAATAGATTATTTAGAAAGTATTGTATATTGAAGCATAGTTATGTTTGGAACTGTGACTACCCCTAAGCAGGGAACTCTTTTGCTGAACAGCTTCATTCTTATGCAGTCAGCCTCAGGTCAGGACATAAGAAGGAGACTATAGCAAATATTATAATTGCTACTGCCAGTAGTATTATCTAGTCAAAAATCTGCCAGAAGCTGCTATGCTAGGTGCTGCGTGAGCACAGAGCTAAATTTATAGACCTTTTTAAATAGTACTTATTAAAATAAGTCAGAAAAGAAGAAATGAAAACAGACAATTGTTCCAGAATTTCACTTAGAAACAGTAATATCAATCCTAATATATTATCTGATTATTTCAATAAAGGCCAAGATGCTCGGATCACAGGCCATTATTACATACTAATAGCTGAACCATTCTCTTTCTTAGAAATAACAGTAATAATAAACTAACCATATAAACACACTTAGATAAAATCTTTCTGTTTTATTGCAGACAGTATGAAAAATCTTTTCAGAAATAGGAAACAAAATAATTGTCTACAGTCTTAAGAAAGAACCGCAGCAAAAGGGCTGGTTTTAGGTCCCATTCTGAATGTAAGTATGACTTCTATGGGCCAGACTTGGTCCTCATGCACAACTAATTCTCTGTTACATTCCTGGCCAGAAAAAATACTTCCAAGTAGTACTGCAGAAAGAAAGAATTATGATGCAAAAATGGCACTCTATCTAGAGAAAAAGCCATCGTGTACTCACAACCTTTTTCTTTAGGGGAGAGGATAATATATCTAAACAATCTCCTGAATGTATTTGAGAAAAGTAACTGGCATAGCACTTAAGAATATATGTGAAGAGAGAAAGATCAGTAGTGCAGTGGTATTAACTAAAAGTGAATTTTAAGAGCTTTCAAATCTGCACAAAGGCTTTAATTTTCACATTGTTTCCAGGAATTTATTCCAGTACAAATTCAAGAATTCATTAACTTCTTTATATGGATAAAAATTACATTGAAATACAGTAAAAAGATCCATATCCGCAATGCATAATTCTTTAGTCTGAAATAATAAGAAAACAACTCTTTTTCCCCCCAGTTGTTATACTCAGATGTAAGGTTTATGCTAAGATGTTTTTTGATTTTTTTCCATTTACATTCCAAAATTTTCACCTGCCTCACATGGACTATATGTTGCCTTGCTGCTTTGGACTCACCATAACTCAATAACACTTCTCATTTAAATACTGGGATCAGATAGGAACAGCCACATATCATGTGGGTACCAGATAGGACATATGTAATTATTTGCTCCCATACTGTTCCTTATTGCCTTTTATTTTTATTTAAAGGTGGAAAAAGAATTCAAGAGAAATCCTGAAATGTGCTATCTCAGTAGGTTTCCATCTAATGTCACATTAAAAAGTGAGACCTCTGATGGCAGTCAGATGGACACGGTGTTAGCACCAGTTCCTGACAGAAACCCTGACTTCAATTGAAATACCACTGTGTACAAGAGGATATAGAGGACTGGGAAAAATGATGCCTTGCAAAAAGACAGGACTAACCAGTGAGATGTCTTCAGTACACAGAACTCTGATTCAGAATAAACGTAAATCAATCTCAACAGTCAGCTTGTCTTCCATCCCCAGAAAAAGGAAAAACTTGACCTATTTGTTTTACAGTAGAGACCCTAACACTATCATTAAATTTGCTTTAACCATATGTTGTAAGATTTGAATTTCATGGATGAGTTTCTGTCACAGAAATATATTCACAGAGCTGGTTAATGCCAACTTGTTCAGATCTGAATCTCTCTCCAAGAATGGCAGGCAAATACAACCCTTAATAATTTCCTGGAGATAGGCAAATTCTTAAGTACAGGGCAACAGTTCTCTTGAATAATAGTACATAGTTCTACAACAGACTGATGGTTGACTTCTTACACTAGTTTGATTTGAAACTAACTTTCTGAGCAGTGAGCTGCCAGATGGTAATGGACATGTGCATCAGAACAGACGTGCGAGTTCCCCTTTGCTTTACTCTTTTTTTTTTTTTTTCCTTCTGGTAACTGATTTACAATATGTCGAGAAACAGAAATCCTTCTAACACACATATTGTTCATCCATAGACATTCTTCATCCAGTCATGCTTGTTCTGAGATCCTAAAATGAAACTATTCTAACTGATGTCTCTCCTGAAACAGTTGTGTAATCTTGCTGTATTGCTCTTTGTTCTTTCCTCCATTCTCTTCCTGAAGCTGCTGAAGATAGCAAGGGAGGCTTTAGCTGTGGCTTTTGCAGCTGCTGCCAAAGTGCTCAGTAGTGCAGCAACTGAGTTACAAAACGGCAGATGTCTGGTGTCAGTGTATTCAATACATCAATTCAAGACGCTGTATATTCCAGATACCTAGCTTGTAAGTGCAGAACATTGCTTTATCCAAAATTTCAAAGTAAGAATTTTTAAATGGACTTAACAATCTATCATAGGGTCATGGTTTAGCCCCAGCTGGCAGGTAAGCACCATGCAGCCACTCGCTCGCTCCTCCCCCCCATCGCGTAAAGGGGTATGAGTCTGATGTGTGGCTAAGGAAGGCGCTCCCATTGAGTCACGAGGTTCAGAAAGGACCCCCTTGCTTTCTAAACTCCTTCTAAGAAAGGAGCCTAGGGGCAGCTAGGTCCAATCTTAGTCCCAGACTTGGTCAATGGTAAATGTCTAAAGGATTATGTGTGTAGCCACATATCAAAGTCAATGTTTGCCTGTCAGAGCCCCCTAAAGGACTTTCATTGAGTCAGTTTCGCAAAGTAGATAAAGATAGGTAATTTATTAAAGTGACAGATATAAAAATTTTGGAATTGCCATTGATAAATACACTTAACTGCAGTAGCGCTAATATATGACGATAGTGTTAGCAAAATGCTGTCCTGGGTATTCTTCACCAAAAGGTGAAGTCACAGTGCTTACCAAGAAGTTGTCCCTGTCTTGGGTGAAGGAGAAGGAGCACAGGCCATCGACTGCCTCTTCTGGGTCTTCAATCTCTTCTCTCTCCCTCAGGGGTATTTTTCTCAATATCCTTTATACCCTAACCTTAGCTGTTCCCCTCCCTGGGGAATCTTTTAGCTCATTATCACACTCAGAGGTGTCAACTTTAATATTCATTTCACAGATAATGAAGCAGAAGGTCTCACTCCGGGCACCGTGGCCTTCAAGATTCTGTGTAGAAACCATCTATCTGTTTACTTTGCATTCTTTAGCCAAAACAGGACCATCTTGCCTCCCTCGTTCGGCTGCTTCTCATGCCAACCTTGTGGATCTCCATCCACAATGTTTGCACAAGAGATAAGCGGACACCAGCATTTTTAACCTCTTATGCTCAATTCTCACACACATACACACCCTCAGTGGGATGGGGAGGGGAATCAGAAGACAAAGGCAAAATTCATGGGTTGGGATAAGGACAGTTTAGTGGGACAGCAAAGGAAGAGGAAAATAACAACAACAGTACTTAGAATATACAAAAGAGGTGATATGCAATTCAGTTTCTCACCCAATGACAGGGCCTGACCTGATGACTGCACACTCAGATGGTCCCGGAGATGGTCCCGGAGCTGCCGCACCTCCTCGACTAGCCCCCTTTTATGCTAAACATGACATCATATGGTATGGAATACCCTCCTTGGCTAGTTTGGGTCATCTGCCCTGGCTGTGTCCCATCCGAGCTTCTTGTAAAAATTAACTCTTTCATAGCCAAAAACCAGTACAATTAATTTTGAAAGAATAAAAATCTTAGGGTCTTACTGATCTCTTCTCACTGGTGTCCGGTGAGAGGATGTGAGGGAATAGCTTAAGGCTGTGTCAGAGACCACCACTGAGGGGGTGGTCAAGCACTGGAGCAAGTTCCTCAGGGAAGCGGTCATGGTCTCAAGCCCGTTGGTGTTCAAGAAGCATTTGGACAACATTCTTAGATGCATGGTTTAACTTTTAGGTTGCTCTCTGTGGAGTCAAGAGTTAATGATCCTTGTGGGTCCCTTCCAAATCTATGATTCCATTAAAAAAAAAAAATCTGAATTTTATTTTTTTTTCTGTAGAAGCACTAAGCATTGGATTCATCTGCACATACTGGGCACACAGAAGCCAGATCTGGACACCTTAGGCTTTGTTTATAGGCAGTATATTTACCTCTACAAATTATTCACTTCGTGTTGGTACAGCTCTCTAAGACTGGTTACATAAACATTCCACTAGAGCTGCTGGCTTCTCTTCATTGACTATAAAGGATTCCCAGAAAAGGAAGTTCAGATTTAGACATCAGACTTTTAAACAATCTGATTTAGATGATATGATACTGTACTCTCTTTTTTGCCCTAAGAATGATCCAAACACACAAATGCCCACTGAAACTGAATTTGTAAGCAGGAATATTCTAATGTAATTGAGCTGTAGATATCTGCTCAGCACTCTGATTATGAGTATGATAAATAAAAGGAATTCATGTCCTTGGGAAACTGAGGTAGATTTTACAAGTATGTTAAGTATCTCTAGGTGGTTGCAGATTAGAGGGACACATTTTATGTAGAAACATCACACCAGAAATTAGTGACTACATATTTTTTTGTAATTCTACTTATAGGTGCTTCTATATTTTTCACCCCAAAAAAGTGCTATGGCCCTCATTATCTTTGTATTTTTGAACATTTGCTCTTGGTAATCTGGTGTTCATAACTGGGGATTAACATCTCTGACATTCCTGACCCTGCTCCATCTTATGATTTCTCTAAAAAAGTTCATACATTGAGACAATAGTCTTCAGACATTACATTTAGATTTTCTTCTGCTGCATGTTGAAAATGACTCCTCCTTTCTCTCTAAAAGGAACAGATATATATTAAATAAACATTTAGACAAGTTGTATCAGTTGGCAGAGGTTGGGAACCAACACAAGTCTATTGTCATACAAGACACCTGTCACAGTGAGACCACTTTAAGTTCTATTAGTGTCATTATCAAAAATACATCTGAAATGTTATTTCCTCATGAGATATGACATCTGAATGTTTATGAGCTGTAATGCATCCTATATACTGTTTGAAAATTGCTGCATTTTTTCAAGAAAGACCCATCATAGACACCAGTAATAAAACATCTGTTTTTCTGGAGAGTATGCTTAAAAAGACAGTGCCACATATGCAATGTTTGTAGTTCTGAGATACAATAGGGATTGTTTTTCTTGGCACCTTTTTTGGAGTTTCACAAAGGACTCCAAAGACTGTCTCAGCCCTGAAGATGTCATCTACTCTGGCTCAGTAGGAAAGCATGTTCTTGCTGCATATTAAAAGCTGGAAGGCAGGTGATGCATCTGCTTCTGAAGTCACTGAAATGCAAAATGTTAGATGTTGGTTCTTACACAGTGATTTTTTCAGTCAAATGATTTCAGTCCCAAATTGGACATTTTTTGAAAGTTGGATTTGTAAGTGGTTTATTTATAAATGAGTATCAGACTTCTACATAACACCAACAAAGCACAAAACTTATAATATCCATGCATTTTAAAAAGCTAGTTAAGCCCAGCAAACAAAAGTATCTTTTAAATTTAGACATAGGACTTCTGATATTTACTAATGTATTTTTTTTTCCTGTGCTCAAAAATTAACAGATTATTTCACATACCTTTTCAAATTGTCCATCTAAATGCAGACCTTTAAAAATTCTTATTTATATTTAGTCATATCCATATTTGGTCATCTTCCAAAATCAGCTCACATCTAATCTGAGATAAACAAATGAACAAATGGGAAAAAACCCAACTAACCAAAGCCCTACCAGAAAAAAAAAAAAAAAGGGGGGGGGGGGAGGGAAGGGAAGGCAAGTATCTAGTAAGGAACCTTGTAAAGAAAACCAAATTATTTCTTGTATAGCCAAATATCATCAAGACTGTCATTTTTACCATTCTGTCCACTGAAACTGTTCACATCATGAGTTATTTTTAATTCTAACTTTTGTATTCCTTATATGAAAATTGAAAGTCCTCAGTAAAAAGACTACAAAATTCCAAAATTTTGCTTGCCTTAAGGGCACAACTGTTCCCTTTCTGCTTGCAGTTTACACCTGTTATTTCAACTCTGGGTGTAATTTTGACTACTATGATGTTGATATGAGAACAGCTTCCATCATTTTTTGAAGGTAACAGATGCAATCCCCTCATAAAATGGCAGTTATTGCTTCTGCTTATCTTGTGTTTTATAAGCAAACTCTGTCTCTCTCTCTCTGCTACTTACAGGCCAACACAGTGCTGCAGCCACATCATCTAGGCAGCTTGCACGTCACTGCTCTATTACAGTTTAAATTCTTTTTCACTGTAAATATTAAAGGAAACAGATGTCAAGTGTTAAATTCTATTTTATGCCCGAAAGAATCCTCTCTTGAGTCATTCCTTTTAAAGCAGTATTAAAGGTTCTACAAATATTTATATCAAGTCTTTTAACCCTTTTTAGCACTTCATCATATAATAAGTCATAACCAGTAATTAAGTGGCAGGTGTAAACACATAGAAGTATTTTCTGTGAATCAGTTACTAGAATTTTCATCCTTCTAAATTTCTCTGAAGTAAGGAATTCCAGTCTGAAGAAGAAGCAGAATTCTGTCTAGTTTCCCTTTGCATCTGTCATGACCTACAGGGTTACCCAGTCTGCAGGTGTGTAGATATCACAACCATGGGTTCATAGGATTCCGTAATACACAAGAACATGGAGGCATCTATTCTCTAAATTTCTCTACTTTATTACAAATTGCCACAAATACCACAAAAATCACCACTGGCAAGTAAACTATCACAAAAATAATGACTAGCAAGTATACCTATAATTTATAAAGAGAATAAATCTCAAGCTATTACAAATTATTATTAGCAATCAGTAATATATTATCAATCAATAGTGTGGCAGCAGTTAATAATAGCAGCAACCAATCATATGGCAACAACCAATAATGGCAATAACTACGTAGGTATATACTATTACAGGTACTACAAACTTATCATTAGTGAAGCAACTTACAATATAGCAGTGGATATGCTTATTGTAGATCACTTATATAGATTTATATTACCAGTATCAAGCAAAGTAGATTTCAGAAGTGTTCAAACCATCCCAGAGGTGAGGACAAAGTGATTCCAGCGGGGGAACCAACCATTTCAGAGGTGGGAGGACAAACTGAACTGACCCCAGAAGGGGCCCAGAGCAGGACCAATAAAATAACAGACTTCAGTCTCACTTCAGAGATGATTCACATCACAGAGTGAGCCAGGCATTCCTAGCGAGGGTCCAAGATCACACAGAAAGTTCATGTGGAATTCAAACTCTTTAGGAAAGAAAAACTACATGCAGGACAGGAAGTTCTTAGCGAGAGAAGCTTCATTTGGGATAAAAATTAAGTCCTTTTTATATCGCATAGACATAAGAGGGCATAGGACATCACCACTTTGACCAGCCAATAGATGCTGTTAACTTCAATTTTTCATGAGTAACAGCCAATAGATCATGATGTTTTTCATTCTTTCAGACCCATTTTATTTTGCCAGACTGTTTCTCCTTTTTCACATGATAAGTTGCCATTACAGTTTTTTTGGTTCTATGCTCATTGATGGTATCTCAGGATGCCTCCTGTTTCTAGGTACCCACATGTACTTCAAAGATGTCAGCCGCAATTTTCAAGGATATCGCTGTTTCCAAGGCCTAGTTCCCAGACTCACAGCTCCCAAGCTGGCAGGCAATTTCTCTGTCAGTACTTTTCAACAGTCATTTTCTTCTGTTCAGTAATTTTTCCCTTTTAACCTTTATGGCTGCTCACATCAGCATCCCCACCCATCAACACATATCCTCTGAATCTTTCAAGGTAGCTTTGTGTTAAAACTGACCTTTTCAGCATTGCATGAAGATCAGAAGAGTAAGTGAAAGAGCAAATTAAGTAGCATATAATTGATAATGCTTTCTATCCTAATGAAGATTATGGCTCTGTAAAGCTCTGATTGTTTCTGTAATCTTCCAACTTGATATACATTTTAAATGTTACACCAGGGGGCCATAACAGAATCTTTCTTAAATTGTAGATGCTTCATATCATTAATAAATCATGCTCCAGTTTAGTCAACACATCTTGAATGAAAATTGTTATAAACAGTTTCTTATTTCAAAGGTAAAAAATGAATAACCTAAGTAGATGAACAGTTTAAATTGATGTTCAACAGTTTTCTGAAGGGTATCTGAATTGATTCTACATTTAAAAATTAAAAGGAATACAGATTGTCCCAATAACTGTCCACAATATAAAAATGTGTGGATAAACAAAACAGAAATTGAATATTAGAGCAAATGTGTGTTGTGTTGTTATGTTGGAATATTTTCAGATTTTTAAGTAAATATAAGTTAAAATCTGAATTTGGATATGGTGGATAATTTATTTGAAAAGAAAACATAATTTATTTTTTTTTAAATTGTAATAATCACAGAATGATAGAATGGTTTGGGTTGGAAGGGACCTCAAAGATCATCTAGTTCCAATCCCCCTGCTACGGGCAGGGACACCCTCCACTAGACCAGGTTGCCCAAAGCCTCATCCAACCTGGCCTTGAACACTTCTAGGGAGGGGGCATCCACAACCTCTCTGGGCAACCTGTTCCAGTGCCTCACCACCCTCACAGGAAAGAATTTCTTTCTGACATCTAATCTAAATCGACCCTCCTTCAGCTTGAACCCATTACCCCTTGTCCTGTCACTACACTCCCTCATAAACAGTCCCTCACCATCTTTCCTGTAGGCCCCTTCAGGTACTGGAAGGCCGCAATTAGATCTCCCTGGAGCCTTCTCTTCTCCAGGCTGAACAACCCCAACTCTCTCAGCCTGTCCTCATAGGAGAGGTGCTCCAGCCCTCTGATCAGCTTCATGGCCCTCCTCTGGACTCACTCCAACAGCTCCGTGTCTTTCTTGTATGTTGTAATGATGTTGACTTGATCAAGAGTTTAACAGTGCTATATTAAAATTTAAAACAGATACATAGACGTTTCTTTTTCTATAACATTTTCCAGTTCTAAAATCAACACCCAATGTTCTCTCCTTACTCACTGCGTATGTTATCTCATCATGGAAAACTGTCAGGTTCATCAGGCACTGTATGACCTTGGTAAATCCATGCTGACTGTTCCCAAACTCCTTCTTTCCTTCATGTGCCTAGACATACTTCCTGGAAAAATTGCCCTAAAATCTTCCTAGGACTGAGGTTACACTACTGACCTGTAGTTCCCTGGATCCTCTTTCTAGCTTTTTTTTAAAGATGAGGGTGACCTTTGCCTTACTATACCACTGGCTTGACTATTTCCCAAAAGATCTTACTCTGCTGAATGTACCTAGACAATTAAGGAAATAAATATAAAGCACATGTAGCCTAAAATCTGATCTGATTAAGGCCTTATTTACATAAGCAGAGATTTGAAACTATTTCAATCCATTCTATAACTATGTGCTTAGAGACCTCTATTATGGTGATTAAAATCTGTAAAATATGAAAACAAAAATTACTGTGCTTGATCAGAAATAGTTTTGCACTCTGATATGGATTTCAGTCATATCAACTAACTGTTGATAGTGGTAGCTCTATGTCAATTTTATTTAGGAATACACGCTTGATGAGAAAAGATATATTTAAACATATTCAACAGGAGAAAAAATTCAGGGACATTTACATTTTTAAAGATCATGGACAGACTGTAATAAAGTGTAAGATTTTAGCATAGGAGGACAGGAACAAGAGAAACACTGTCATTATTTATTTGTGTTACCATAATACTGTTGATTGCATTGTTCTCAGTTTTCCTTTCCGTCCTAGAAAATTCAGTAGCATATTAATTCAGTGTGAGGAAATGTCAGTCAAGAGCATTCAATACTTCATGACCAAATAAGAATTCTCTGATATCTTCACTTTAATCACTCTTTCACTTACTTCTCTAGTGGTCATTAGTATGCGTTGTTCCTCTGAGGCTCAGAAGAGAAAGGATCCACTGGGAGCATTTGCCAGTGAATTGGCTGGAAAGCTGAGTTAAAGACCCCATATTGCCATCAACGCCTGTATCAGAAGAACACAAAGTGTTCTACATCTCCTTGCATTATGAAACACAGACACAAGTTTATGCCTTTATTACCACATATAAAAGGAAAAAACAAACCCGCAACAGATGGTCCTCTAATAGCCAACCAAACAAAAACCCCAGAGGCATAGTTCTAAGTATATTTTTCACAATACATTTTTGATTTAGCATGTTTTCTATTTCACATCTGTTCAAACACTGGCATGCAACTAAAATTTGCTTCTGTAACACACACAGTACAATAAAGTATGTACTTGCAAATTCTCAAATTTCAGAGTGAGCATTTACATGCCACAAACCCTTGTTAAATAAGTGGCTTGGAAGACAATGGTTATTACACATTTATCACCTTTATAATTATATAGATCAGAGACAGATTTGACCCATATGAGGAAATATCTACCGGTTTAGGATACTCAGCTGGGCGCCAGATGTAGAACACTTATTTAAACAAATTTAGAAAAATTGCAGTGATCTACATGGTATATTCCAGATTAGAATTAGGGTGATTTCATGGAGTTTGCAACAATACAGCACAATTGTGGGTTTTTTGTTTTTTGGTTTTTTTTTTTCCCAAAATCAAAAGTCTCTCTCTTTATAATGTAAAGGTGTTCATTTAAAGATTATTTTAGACTGCATTGTTTTACTTCACTTTTTCTGTATCAAAAAAGCAGGAATTCAGTGTGGAAAAGTTTTCTCCATCTTTTTCTGATATTAAGTTCAAACTAATTATTTTCTTTTCTAGCAATTCTGTCATTTTCATGTGAGTTACTGCAAGTTTATGTCTGTATAACAGACCATCAGCTTTCATACATGTATGTTTAATACTACAGAAGCCTGTAATAAGCTTCTATGCTACTTATTCTGATCTATTTTGGGACTTAAAGAACTATCCTGGTGTTATTCCCTACACAACTTTGAAGCCAGTATACAAAGCCAAGAAATTAAAATAGCAATACATCCTATTTAGCTACCATGTAAGACTGGATTTGAACAGGGGGGGAAAATTAGAAAGAAATGCTATGCCCATGTGATCAGTTTTAGTGTGTAAGTATTGGAGTCAAGCATTTGTCAAAGCACAATCAAAAAGTCTGAAACAGTTGTTATCAGCTCTTATAAAATGTCCCAAAATTCTTGGTTATAATATCCAAACTATTGCCAAAGGTGACTGGCATAGAGTAGGTAATGAACTATTCCTACCGAATTTGTAGGTAGAAGAAGCCTTCCACTTTTCTGACACCAGTTCAGAGTTTGTTAGCTTACACATTTAAATTGTATTATGTTAATTGCTACATAATATTGCACATCATCACTATTACAATTGTCATATGCCACAAGAATGGTATTACAGTAAGAATCACTCAGATTAATGAAGAATGTACTTTGATGAAACTGAGCAAGGTGCAGAGGTGATGAAACCAGAACTGGATTCAGCAACGAGTACCCAGTAACTTCCTTCAGACTGACATCTTCAACTCGCAGACCATGAGCATGGACTGCACCAGATATATCAGCTACATGCTCTGGATGCAACATGCAACAATTGAGCATCACACACTATCTCCCCTGCCCTGAAAGACTGTTATGATAGATGGAGCCCAAAAGTCATGGACTAAATGAACTCTACGGACATTTTAGAAGATGTCCCATAGACTAAGGGAATGGTTTCTATGTGTATATATCAAAGACAGAAAAAGTGATGGTGATTAATTGTAATGTGTTGGGAAGTATAGGGCCTGGGCATGACGTAGATGGTATGGAATAAGGGGTGGATAATGTCCTGGTTTTGGCTGAGATAATTTTCTTTCTAGTAGCCATTATAGTGCTGTGGTTTGGATTTAGTATGAGAATAATGTTGATAACACATTGATATTTTCAGCTGTTCCTAGGTAGTTGTAGATGTTATATGGCATGGGATATGCCTTTGATCATTTCAGGTCAACTGTTCCAGATGTGTCTCCTCCCAAATTCTTGCCTGCCCATAGCCCACTCACTATGGGGGCAGAGTGAGAAACAGAGAAAGCCTTGTTGCTGTGAAAAACGTGCAATAGCTATTGGTGTGCTATCAACACTGTTTTAGTCACAAATCTAAAACATAGCACCCTACTGGCTGCTATAAAGAAAATTAAGCCCATCCCAGCCAGAGCCAGTACATATATTTAAAGAAAACTCACTGTAAAAAATAAAGAGTACTCTTCATTAATTTATTTGCAATGTAGTGGAGATATGAATATGATTTAAAAATCATCTCAAGATTTCAACAATGCTTGAAGAACTACCTTCAAACTGCTAATTTAACTCCAGTCTTCAGTTCAGAGTACATCATGAGGGAAAAGGGCCTAATTAAATTTCCCTCTACTGCTATGATTCTCTAGTCATCAGAATGACTCTGACGAGTTGTTAACAAATAGCAGTGTTGAGGAACTCCAAGGCTGTTCTATATATGTCAATGGCAAAGGCTTACAAGGTGAAACCCCAGGACCAGGCAGCCACTTTTAAAACTTAAAGTCACCTTTACACCACCACTTCTCAGCTGCACCAAACAGTACTTTTTTATACCTTCTCAGCAGTACTTCTCTGTACCTTCCTCAGGAAGTCAATCCACATTGTACAGTAAGTTATTTACAGATGTATGTTCACAATATTTAATATGATTAGATAGATAGATAGATGATAGACAGATAGATGATAGATAGATAAATTTTGTCTGAAAGGAGATACTTTCTTCTTAAAGTAGAAGCTTTTCTTTAAGTAAACAATATGATGTTTTAGTTTTGCTCTCTGGCTATATTAAAAAGTTTTACCTGCTATGGACTGAGTACCTGCAGAATTTAATTTTTTTGTATAACAGGTAAGCATGCATATTTAAATGTGCACTTGTGCATGGGTAGGCGTATATATACATTTGCATTAAATTCTGGAACACAAACCAAATACAAATACCTAATAACCATGGTTAATACACTACACAGACCTTATAATTAAGTACAGAAACAATTTCAAGTTCACAAAGAAAAAATCTAGAATGAAAATTATCTTGAGCTGGCATCTTGTATTCTAAATTTTACTCAGAAAGGAATGTTGTGGAATTCTTAAGAAGTAGCGCTCTTTATAACTGGAAACCAGAGACCATTACCTAATTGCTATAATTGATGAGGGGTAGCCCCACAACAAAAGGATGATGTAGTCTTTTTTTGGGGTATTGGACATATTGTTTGAGGTTTAAGGCTATTCAATTAACAGAAGCAAACATTTTCTTGAATAATAAACAGAAATTAAAAAAAAAAACTGTAGTAAAATTTAGAGTTCAAATCAGATATTTTATTTTGAAATGTGTTGGTTATTGTTAACATACAATCCCATTTTTATCCTTTTACTTCCAAATTTTTCTTCAAGCATCTTGGAAACGCCAAACGTTAGTTTTCTAAAAAAAAAAAAAAAAAAAAAAGTTAAGAGATTTCATATTCTTTACATCCTCAGCTTCTTAAGAGTTAAGCTTTGTGTTTCATTTTTGTGTGCTTACTCCATGAGCCAGATAACTCCATGAGTCGGTTCCTGGCTTCTGTTGGATTTCTAAGGTTCTAACCCACCTTATATGGAAAGATCCCCTTTGCTCTTCCCATATTTATTATAAGAACAACTAAGTTCTAGTGTATTACTACTCTGACCCACAAGCACATAACTTTATACTAGATATAAAGTCTAAAATGCTCAGGATTAAGTTAAAAAAAAAAAAGTATCTGGAGTTAATTCTGCCACAGGATCTTTTTCTCCACAATATTAGCAAATAGTATTGGGAATAGATATTAGCCTTGGGCAGGATCCCGACAACAAAAAGCTCTTACCTTTTGTGTAATGGTATTTTGTGTAATGGTATTACTTTTTGTGTAATGGTATCCAACGTGAGCACCAGAGGATGTGATGTTAAGCTGATCATTAATGAGATTTTATTTCAATCACTTGCTGCACAAGAGCTCTCAACTGATGTAAATTAATTGCAAATAAAAAAAAAAAAAACCCAAAAAAAACCCAACCCACAAATAATGATTGTGGTAATTTAACTTTTTTATAAGCTCATCAGCTTATATAATCACATGTCCAAAACAAAAATGTAGCATTTCTGAAACTGCAACACAGCCGATACTATTATTTTCAGACCATTTAGCAACACCAAGTAAATTTTTATTGTCATTTATTACTTCCAAACTGATGGGCCCAAAATGTACAGAAGAAAAACTATGTATAATACAGTTCTTAAAATTTGGAGCTATGTTCCATTTATAAAAGGAATCACACTAGGACTACTTGTCCAATATTTCATTATAGATCTTCAGCAAGAGAGCTGTGTCCACTGCAGGCAGCTATTCCTGTAGCCAACCATCCAACAACTATCATCAAAAATAAGCTTTTGACTTACTACAAATGCATTTAAAATTAATATTCCAAATCAAATTGTATTTTTTATTTCCAATAATGAATCTTTGAATTCCCATACAATATTAAAATAGGCTGTTAGTATGGTTTCCAGGTTTTCATCTCAAAAGTTAGTTTATACACCCTATCAACTTTGCCAACATCTCATAGTTTTGTAGATCTGAATTATAGCATCTTACCTTTTACTGAAAAGTGGCAATTTCTTTTTCTTGTCAGAACTAATTGAACTAAAGGCTAAGAATAACTTTCTTTATCTGTAAAGTGAAATACCAACACTGAAAGAAATTATTTGCCCAAGCTCTTACACTAAGTTAATGGAATAACTAACCTGAAGTCAGCTAATCTCGTATCTAGAAAAAAATCTAAGACAGCATCAGTCTGATGAGTTGATACAGTAATATAACTGTACTGTCAACAAGTCTAGTCATATTACATTTCAATGGTGCCTTTCTACTTCTTCTGTTTTGCATGGACACCCAGAGGGTTAAGAAGTGAAAACTGATTTTTTTTTTTTTTTGAGCTATTGGCATAGGGTAAGACTTGTGCAGGGAATCACTTCTCTCAAAGATGATGGCCAGTCACTGTTCAGTGGCAATGGGACACTCTGCTGCAAGAGTTCTTGCACTGGCTTCTTCAGCTGGACTGGGAGAAACTCCTCAAATCACTGTTCTACTCAGTGTTTAGAACCTATGTGACCACCTCAACACATAGAATCATAGAATCATAGAATGGTTTGAGTTGGAAGGGACCTTAAAGATCATCTAGTTCCAACCCCCCTGCCATGGGCAGGGATACCCTCCACTAGACCAGGTTGCCCAAAGCCTCATCCAACCTGGCCTTGAACACTTCCAGGGAGGGGGCATCCACAACCTCTCTGGGCAACCTGTTCCAGTGCCTCACCACCCTCACAGTGAAGATTTTTTTCCTAATACCTAACCTGAATCTATCATCTTTCAGTTTAAAGCCGTTACCCCTTGCCCTATCACTACTTGCCCTTGTAAACAATCCCTCTTCAGATTTTCTGTAGGCCCCTTCAGGTACTGGAAGGCTGAAATAAGGTCTCCCCGGAGGCTTCTTTTCTCCAGGCTGAACAACCCCAACTCTCTCAGCCTGTCCGCATAGGAGAGGTGCTCCAGCCCTCTGATCAGCTTCGTGGGCCTCCTCTGGACTCACTCCAACAGCTCCATGTCTCTCCTGTACTGGGGCCCCCAGAGCTGGACGCAGTACTCCAGGTGGGGTCTCACGAGAGCAGAGTAGAGAAGCAGAATGACCTCCCTCGACCTGCTGGTCACACTTCTTTTGATGCAGCCCAGGATGCGGTTGGCTTTCTGGGCTGCAAGTGCACACTGCCGGCTCATGTTGAGCTTCTCATCAACCAATACCCCCAAGTCCTTCTCCTCAGGGCTGCTCCCAATCCATTCTCTGCCCAGCCTGTAGTTGTGCTTGGGATTGCGCTCACCCATGTGCAGGACCTTGCACTTGGCCTTGTTGAACTTCATGTGGTTCACATAGGCCCACCTCTCCAGCCTGTCAAGGTCCCTCTGGATGGCATCCCTTCCCTCCAGCGTGTCCATCGCACCACACAGCTTGGTGTCATTGGCAAACTTGCTGAGGGTGCACTCAATCCCATTGTCCATGTTGCTGACAAAGATGTTAAACAGTGACCCTTGAGGAATGCCAGTCATCACTAATCTCCACTGGGACATCGAGTCATTGGCCACTACTCTTTGCGACCATCCAGCCAATTCCTTATCCACCAAGTGATCCATCTATCAAATCCATGTCTCTCCAATTTAGAGACAAGGATGTCATACGGGACCATGTCAAATGCTTTGCAAAAGTCCAGGTGGATGATGTCACTTAATCACTTGATACATCTGAACTACATACAAGACATCTCTTAAATATCTTAGCTATATACAAAGGAATATCTGACATGGTCATTCCTAAAGAAATAGTTTCTACTAACTTTTTACCTGTGCGCACCTTGATCACTTCTGTAGAGAGTCTTGGGACACTGCACCCAAGATGTTAATTAACACATTTAGGCATACAAATTGCACTAGCAATTGCAGTAGCAACCACTTGGGGAGTGAGGGGAAGATATCATAGAACTGTCCAAAATTCCTACCTGGAGCCTTCCTGTCAAATATTAATAGTGAAGGTTCACCCTGTTTCAAGCTGGTCTCTTGTCTCACACTAGTGCACTATATCTCATCTATTCAGATGACTAGGGAGTTTCTGAACCACACAAGGAACCAACAACTTAAGTGCCTGTCAATAAACGTACACGCGTAGTCCTAATAGCCATCTCTACCACAACTATAGCTGAAGAACAAACTTGATTTTCAGATTTATAATTATAATATATCTATATATTGTATAAAACTATATATATATATATATCACTCCTGCTACATCTGCAATCAGATCTCTAAGTGCAGTGTTCTTTAAAATTTACTACAAAACATTTCACTGTCTCCGTTCTCTTTTCATCCCATCTCGTACTGTATCGCAGGACAAGTAAACACTACAGTATCTTGCCTTTTATATGTTGGGCAATAAAGCTCTACTTGTCTAAGAATTTATTTGCAGAGTGCTTAATATAGCTTTAAGTCCATGAGCTATCTCAATGACATAAAAATTATTTTATAGGGAGGTGAAATTAAGCACATTTGTAAAATGGTTTTAGGAGTATTGCATAATGATTACCGTTCATGGGATGATTAATGGGTTTTTCCACATTCATAGATAGATTATACTACATTCTTTCTAAGCACAAGATTACAAGAAGAACTTTACTATTTTAGTTTGTAGATTAAAGAACTTTGTAGCATGGTAGAGGGGAAAAAAAAATATTTCTAACAGTGATGACTGTTCCCTCATCCTTTCACAACCTGATTTCCTCTATGCTCAGCCCAGAAGAGAACTAAAGACATGGTTCTCTTAGGAAAGCCAACAGTGAATACTAAACTAAGCTGAGAATCTTGGGTTCATGTCCTAAGGTGCATCCTGTTACCAGAGCACTTCATTTGGCCATTAGCCTCTTTTTAGAGGCACTACTACAACGCAAATCTTAAATTGTATATATACATAGTGGAAATGTACTTGCATGTAATAGCCAAAGGTAATTTTTCTTAGAAGGTAGGAGATACTTTTAGTGCTATAATTTTGGTTTGGTTTTTTGGTTGGTTTGGTTTTTTTTTTAACCAAAGTGGCAACAGCAGCTTTTCAAGAGTAATAAAGAAACAAGACTATCAGTGTCAGAGAATATTTTACCTTAAAGACTGTCAAAGATTAACTACAGAAGTGCCACTGATAGTGACTAAAATCTTCAAATTTGGATATTTTTAGTCTCATATTTAGGTATTAAAAGTAATTTGAGTCCTTAAATATGAACTAGATCACCTACTTTTGAAAATGTTGCCTACTATAGCGTTTGGGTTCACCACAGCTGAATATCTAATATTCCTTCTGTTAAAGGTTTTTAAGAACGATCTATTACTCACTGAGACAAAGGTCTTTGCTGATGATGCAGCTAAAATTCATGAAGTGGTAAAGAAGCTGTATGACCTCTCAGAGCAGTGATCCACACTCACTGCAGCAACCGTGCAGAACAGATATTTTCTTTACTATAGCTAGAGATAGATTCATTTTACTAGATTTAGAGACAACGCAACCTCTCTGCTTTGCAGAAACACACCTTAAATATCCCTTTTTTTTTGTTTACTGAGTGATCATGCTTGTCTTTCTGCAATAGCTTCTGTTAAATAATACTCATCTTTATAACATTCTTTCATCTTTCCATACAATATCAGCATATTTGCAAATTGTTTCTCTTTTGTCCTTTGCCCCTGTCCTGGTTTTGGCTAGGATAGAGTTAATTTTCTTCAGAGTAGTACGGCTATGTTTTGGATTTCTGCTGAAAACAGTGATGATAATACAGAGATTATTTTGATATTGCTGAGCAGTACTGACACAGGCCTTTTCTGCTTCTCACACCACCCCACCAGCCAGTAGGCTGGGGGTGCACAAGGAGTTGGGAGGGGACACAGCCAGGACAGCTGACTCCAATTACCCAAAGGGATATTCCATACCATATGACATCATGATCAGCATATAAACCTGGGGGAGCAGGTGGAAGGGAGGGACAATTAGGGTGATGATGTTTGTCTTCCCAAGTAACCATTACGTGTGATGGAGCCCTGCTTTCCTGGAGATGGCTGAACACCTGCCTGCCCATGGGAAGTGGGGAATGAATTCCTTGTCTTGCTTTGCTTGCATGCGTAGCTTTTGCTTTACTTATTAAACTGTCTTTATCTCAACCCACAAGTTTTCTCACTTTCACCCTTCTGATTCTCTCCCTTGTTCCACTGTGGGGGAGTAAGCAAGCAGCTGTGTGGTGCTTAGCTACTGGCTGGGGTTAAACCACAACAGCCCCTTATTTTCACTTACATGATTTGAAGATGAAGCACAGTATCTCCTTTGGTGATAAATGGCAGATAACAACTTTCTGTCGCAATTAGCATTTAGACTGCAGGAGGCTGTATCTTCACTATATATATTAGGTGTCGTGGAATGTTACCTTACATGCAAAATAGGAATAGAAGCCCTTCAGGACATAAATAGGTTTGTTTTTCCTTATGCTTGCCTGGTTATAAATGACTATCCAAAGTGCAAGAAAGTAGAGAAACAAGCACCAATATTTTTCTTTTTACAGCTTTGCCTCCAGTACAAAAAGACGACTGATTTAAGGAAACAGATTCTAAGAAAATTGAAGATAATATGTACATAATTTTTACAGCACACCACTCATCAGATGATGTATATGTTGAAACTGGTTTACCATAAACTGATAGCATCCCAGTGTGAGTAAACCTTTTTTATAATACAAAGAAGAACCATAATGACAGTAAGATAGGATGGCATTGGCAATATCTTTTAAAATGGTTTTTGACATTTATTTGTAATAGAAAAATTTTATCAGAGGAAATAGAGAACTGTAGATAACATAAGTGAAACAAAAAATCCAGAAGTTATTACTGTGTTTTCAGCAATCCACGGATCATTTTTTCTCATCTGTGGTTCAAGAGAGGTATCAATTACATCTGTCTGTGTAACAGAAGACTCAGTTTATTCCAAACGAACCGCCAGCTTCTGATGCCCTTTCAACCTATGGCCCTTTGACCTCAACATTCCCCTACCTTTTATCTTCCCCTTCCTCTATATATTTCTGCAAAGCCAAGAAAAAAATACTTCTAAACATCTATGGGTTATCTGATGATACAGTTTACAAATACAATACATTTTTTTACCTTTGCCCACAAAATCCTGCATCCTCGTAGTACATTTTCACACCTAGTATTTAAGAATCATCATTTGTACCTTACAGTGCAGGAATCAAGGGTTACTTGTTCAAAGGCAAATAAATGGGAAGCACGATGTGCCTCAGGTGTATGGCATATGCAGTAGACCACGTTGCTGTTAAACAGCAGGACATCAAATACGGATTGCACTTGAAGTGTATTTAATCCATTTTAAATATTCTTTGCATGTATTGCAACTCTTAAATTGACCCTGAGTAAGACAATCTTTATTTGAGCATCAGATTTTCTTCTATGTCAATACCAAGATCAATAATAAAATCAATATGCTGGTTCATTGACTGCCAATCCGAAACAGTAAATTAAAAAAGAATCTTTGCTCTTGAAACTACAGATGTTCTTCTTTACTTATCATAAAAGAGAGCCAAATGACTATTGCTTTCTTATTTAAATAAATCTATACTATATTTAAATGTGTGACTTCAAAGTAGATCAGAGAGTTTTCTGCAGGAAATCTTTTTGCCCAGTTCAGTACATGTGGAAACAGAAAATATGCAGCCAATCCCATCTTTTTTTTATCCATCTTTGTATCTTAGATTATATTTTATATTTAAAAAAGTATTTAGTAATATAACATCTTTCAAGGTGAGAGGGTAATATACAATGCATAAGGCTAGTGTTGCCTGCATAGTATTAATCTAGTCTGAAGAAAATAATTTGAAATATGTATGTTAGAAGAGATTATAGCAAAGCCTCAAACTCTGGAAATAGTATCAGTTTATGGAAGAACAAAATACAGCAGAAACATGGTTAATTTTGGACTATTCTAACATTTTTAATGAAATGTGTATGTTCTAAGATAAGCTCACATTCATTAATATTTATTGTAGGTAAGTATTTAGGCTTTGTTTTCTGGTCCACCTGAAAATTACACTCTGTGTAAGACTTCAGATGTATGGCATTTGAAGTAAAAAACATTTTTACAACATTAAACAAGTTCTGTAAGAGCTGTAACAGACAAGGACATTTCACCAACAACTGTAGACCAGTCACTTTTGAATATAGCACTAGGTATTAGCTAAGATATTTTCAGATTGAAAACAATGAAAAAATAAAGCAAACAAAAAATAGAGTTTATTTTTAGATTGCCCCTGTAAAAATTTCATGGCTATGGTCATTAGAAACATATAAAATTGCCGATCCATTCCATGTGCTGTTCTTCTTTACTGACCTTTGGAATTTTTTATTACTATCCATCAATTCTGAGTGCCCTCCAAGTAAGAACAATCATTACTGCAAAATCTGTAGCAGGTTTCATGCTCATCCATCTCCCACAACACAGTCTATTTCTGTCTTACAGACCACATAAGACAGAACCTTAACTGATGGGGAACCTTAAATGATGGGGAAATATCTAAGACAAAAAACCCCAGTCTATTCTACAATGAGCGGTCTTGCATGATGGATTGTGTGTTATCTTAAATTTGAATTACAGTAATAGTAAAGATCAAGAGTAAAGAAACAGTATGGAAACATGAAATTGGTGAGACAATACAAAGACTCCCTTGGTGTCTGTAACAATGTATAAGAAACGGTCCTTCCATTCTATTCAGAAAATGCATTAAGGAAACAAGTCATCTCACATATTTCTCCTCTGTGTAGTCAGAATGCAGCAGATCAAACTCAGTATCTGAAGAGTGTAGATGTGAAACAGAATACTCAGATAAAACATAGAAGCTCAAAACAAAGATTTTAAACTTGCTTGAGATTTTAAATTCAGCTTTGAGCTGTCAGGGTCCTGCAGGCACCATCAGGCCTGTCTGCCCCTGCCCAGCCACCCCAGGGCTCCCCCCACCCTGCTCATGGCCCAGGACCCCATTTCAGCCTCCCAGGGCCATCAGCCCTGGCCCAGCCATGCCACAGCAGGGCTGGTCTCCAGCTCCCCCCAGCCCTGCCCTGCCTGGCTATGGACCCCACCGAACCCACCTGTGGCCCATGTCCCAGCCCAGCCTCAGCCTGTCCCTGTCCCTGGGGAGGTGCCTGATTCCTGGTCTTGGGTCAGCCCTGGTGCTCCCTGTCTGCCCTGCTGCTCTGGGGCAGTGAGACAGGCCGCAGCTGCCAGGCTGTCATGGTTTTACCCCAGCCAACAGCTAAGCCCCACACAGCTGCTCGCTCACTCCCCCTCATTGGGATGGGGGAGAGAATTGGAAAAGTTAAAGTGAGAAAACTCGTGGGTTGAGATAAAGACAGTTTAATAGGTAAAGCAAAAGCTGCATGCACAAGCAAAGCAAAGCAAGGAATTCATTCCCCACTTCCCATGTGCAGGCGGGTGTTCAGCCATCTCCAGGGAAGCAGGGCTCCATCACGCATAATGGTTACTTGGGAAGACAAACGCCATCGCTCCAAACGCCGCCGCCCCCCCTCTCTTCCCCCAAGCTCCTTATAATCTGATCATGATGTCATATGGTATGGAATATCGCTTTGGTCAGTTTGGGTCACCTGTCCTGTCTGTGTCTCCTCCCAACTCTTTGTGCACCCCCAGCCATCCTGCTGGCAGGACAGTGCAAGAAGCAGAAAAGGCCTTGGCCCCATGAAAACACTGCTCAACAATAAGTCCATAGAACAAAAACATCTCTATATTATCAACACTGTCTCCAGCACAAATCCAAAACATATCCCCACACTAGCTACTATGAAGAAAATGAACCCTCTCAGCTTAAACCAGGACACAGGCCCTGCCCTGACAGACCACCCAGGGACTACCTGACACTCCTGGTCCCCAGCCCATAGGGAGCCATCAGCTGTGCTGGACCCAAACACTAACTCTGTACTTCCTAAGTTTAGTCCATACTAAAGTTCCTTCACTTGTACTTTTCATTTGCCATGTGGGATCTGCTTGATATGATGTGCAGGAAAATATCACAGTCAAAGAGAGAGACGGGGATATTTATTATAGTATTAAGAAACTCAGGTTATAGTAAAATGAATTTTACTAGTCAAAACTACAGTCTATACATGGGTTAGTTTAGAAGTGTCACATTAAATTAGCCAATCAGAGTCTGATAACACTGATAATTGGCCAAGTACTACAGCTTCTCTTGGTGTGCTCAGTTCTGTATGTACATAGGTGCGCCAACTGCAAGCATGAGAAAACTTCACGAGAAAACTGCTTTGGCACTTGGATTATTTACTTATGCCATTTAAACAAATGCTTGTATCTTCCTTGTCTTATCAGTTTTGAAACTTTCACTGACAATCTCAGACCTTATCTTGTCCGAATATGCAGCTCCTTCAGCTTTAGACCAGACTGTCAGAAACTCCCTGTCAAGGGAGCTGCTAAATGCGTTGGACTTTGGGCTGTGGGGATTCTGCCTTCTCACACCCCTGGAGCTGAAACTGGTGCCAAAACCCATGAGGTTTCTCCCACCTCAGTGCGATGGATGTGGCTGCTGCTGTTCCTGCTGGCAGATCTGGGCAATGGCAAGGCTGAACATGCATTCCAGAGATGCAGCTGGAGAGGCATGTGCATGCACACACTCCCCACCAGTGTGTCTGGCTACAAAAATTAACACAGACAGAAAGCAGTGTTGTCATGGCACCCACATAAACACCTACAGCTCCCACATACATGAACAGAGCCAGTCAGTGCTATCATCTTCTCCGCTAATCAAGTTTGGAGGAAAATACACTCCAGCCTCTGCAGCTGCAGGCATCCCCAATGTACAGACTGTGACCTGACTCCCCTCCTCCAGGTGCTAGCACCTAGGTACATACATACACACAAAGAATAGGCAGGGAAATTGCACAGAAAATAGTGAAGAACATGATTTAATAACAAGATAGGACAGACTGCAGTGATCAGGGGTGAGGCACAGTCAGACAGGTGTACTATTCAGCAGCTTGTTTACAACAAGCCCCTTCTATTCCCCCTTGTCTCCATTTTTCTGTGCTTGTACTTCTGTGATCTACTTTGATCCTTCCCTTTCTCCAGCCTTGTCTCCTGCCAAGCCCATCCCTAATTATTTTTTTCCCATTGGTCCCAGTTTAGCTAAATCCATATTCATATTTGGTACTTCTGATAGCTGTTCTGTGCTTAAGCTTTACAGGAAGCCCTCATTATATGATAGCACGCAGGATTCCAGCCAGTTTCGACACATTTTAGCACGTTGTAGCTACAAGAGAAAATAAAAGTACTTGGTGGACTTTGAACACATTCTTACCAGCTTCATTACTGCATCTTTGAACCGCAGAAATTCATCCAGCTTTCATCCAGTTTTCCTTTGACCTTTCTAGGAAGACCATATTACCTTCTACTTTGTTAAACTCCACTTAACTAATCCAGAAGTTGTAACTTAGCAGGAAAATGTACATTAATAGTAAAAGTATACTTATCAAGTTTCTGCCAGGTTGTCTGGAAATCTCATTTTTGTGGATAGGGTCTATATTCTCAGTGCTCTCATCTGACAGTCATCCAGCTACAAATTCTGAGTCAGTTCCAAGGCTCTTGGTCAGAATAGTGCTCACATTCTATTTTGCTTTTTACAATTAATTTTAGAAGTGTTTTAGAGCACCAGAGATGTTCATAGAAGTTAGGGTAACTATAATACATGTACTGTCACAAGCTGTAGAGCCAATGGTTCTTACTAACATACCTGAGATTTCCATTTTGAAGGCAAAAGGAAACCTAGACTTGTCCATGGGAAAATCCACTTGCCTGTAAAAAAATCTTTGCGCTCCAGAAATGTCAGTAATAGACAATGAGCTCAAAACAGAAGCAGAGGTTAACATCCATGTCAGGGTCTGAATTGCACCAAATAGACCTTAATGGCCCTGTCTGGCTTCAGCTGAGTCACCACACACCCTGTCTACCCATGGGCCCAGGATATCCATTTCAACCCAGACCTTGTGAGACCTATTGTAGGTGTGCCTGTCTCCAGCTGTGCCTCCTGGACAGACACCTCAGACCTACACTTCAATTAGCTTGTCTCCAATCACTGATGCCTGGATGGACCTCTTGAATGGACATCTCAGACCGCCATTTGGTATCCCTATGCTCCTGGTGGGAACCGATCCCAGCCTTGGCTTAATGATCACGAAAAGTGTCAGGGGCTGTTGGCAGGCCCCATTACTGGCTTTGGTACTGCCTGCCATGCTCAGACCCTGCATGACAACTCCCATCAGGGGTGTGAAGACATCCCTGGGGTCCCCGCTGTGCTTGGCTCAGCCCTGAGGGAGCTGTCAACCCCAGCTGTGCCCTGGCAGTCAGTTCAGGTCTCTGAGCCAAACACTAGGGGGACTGGCCCACAGCAGTGCAGGGCCTTACCCCCATGGCTTCCTCTAAGTGAACAGCCTGGCCCTGAGCTCTGATCTCCCCGTAGACCCAAACCTCCAACCAGCCCCAGGCTCCTGAGCCCTCTTCAAAAACCAAACAAACAGAAAATCTGAAATTTTATGCAAAACCTTCATAAAATTTTGATACAACCATTTTTCCCCTTGTTGTACATTGGTCAATTCTTTTAATAGTATTTTTGAAGTACTTTCTATCAACTTACATTAAAAATCTCCAAACATTGTAACTATCCTTGAAGGCAGTGAGACCCACCCTCCCTATTCACCATCATTTCCTCCCAAAGGAAGTAAGGTACGCAGAGGGAAGATGTCACTCACAGCTTGTCCAAACATGAAGTCAGGATATTTCAGAAGCATTTTTACCAGATCTGTAACGTAATCATGGAATCCATGTGTTCCTTGTTATTGAGACAATTTACCAAGACTCACGTTTAATTTAAAGGTCTTTGTAGTATAGGAATACTAGTTTCTATAAGTAATATTGACTTAGACCTTTTGCACTTCAAGTCTAAAAGCGTCAGTAAAAAAAAAAGCTCCCATAATATGTTGTCTTGTTTAATATGCACAACAGTACATATTCTTTCATGATTTAATATCTAATTTACTTATTTATGCATATGTCCATATGTAGGTTGTTTAGAACTTTAAGGCATATGCTATAAGAAGCATTTACTATAACTGCAGTATGAAAACATACAAGTCTTTTCCTGTTCTTAATTGCACAGTGTTCATGCTCTAATGAGGTACTCACTCATCCTGTATAGATGAACTTTTCTGCCATTCTGATTCTTTATCATAAGAAATATAATTGGCTATTCAGATTCCTGAAAGTAGGTGAAACAGCACAGACTTCAATCAGTTCATCCCACAGGCTCAACTACAGATGGGTCTATAGGAAATGAAAGACAGAAGAGCAATGTTATCTATATTGCAACCTTTTTGTTCAGTTTTCAGTCTGACCCCAGCTTACACTCTGCTGTCAATGGAAAGATTAGTTCTAAAGCACAGCAGCACTTATTGAAAGTTATGATGATAGTCTTTATAAGAACCATCTAAAAAAATAAAAGGGAAGATTACTTCTGAGTTTAATTTGAAGTTCTTTGACTGTATTTAGGGATACCCACCTACCATCTAAATGAGCTCCTATAATAAAAGAGTTAAAGTTATTATAATATAAAATAGGACACACATTGTTACTGCACAGAAGAGATTTGATTAAAATCATTGTGACCCCTGCAATTCCTACTCTAAATTACTGAAAGCCATTGTTATCTATGCAAATGCATTTGATTTCTAAAGCTCGTGCTACAGTTGCTACTTCAAGAAAGCCCAAGATTTTCATTACATTATTCTGTTTTTTCTTTTAAAACAAGAATAGCATATTTCATTGAAAATTGAGACAATCTATAATGAAGACAGTACAGGAGATCATTGCAAATTTTTTAAATTCAGTTTGACTGTAAAGGAGGGAATCGACTTGCATTTTATTTGGCACTGAGGACTGAACAATTCATTTCTATGTTCTGAAGAAAATTTGGCATAGATAAAGTCTAGCTACATGAAGATCGGTCCTGAGAGAAACAAAATAATATTTGTATGCTGGCAAAGCTAATTAAAAAGTTAATCATTCAGATGCTCTCTCTGCAAAGAAACTGTAGCATTTGGACATCTGATAATTATTTAGATGACCAGTTGATGACTGCTACCTATTTCAATGACAAAGATGCAAGGTACATGTTGTAAGGAGTACACAATGTTGAGTAAGATGCACCAATATATGATGAGAGATGGAAGGAAACAGGATGGAAAAAGTAAACAAAATCAATCAGTAGCTCAATCATGTTGCCCGAATTATATCAATATACGGCCCTACAGTTTATTTAAAAAAATAAAAAAAGAAGGAAACATTAGGTAGTTAAATCTATATGCAGCAACATTACATTATGTGCAGTGTCCTAAATTCATATCAAGTCTTTCAGCTGTTCTTCAGTGTCTTTCCTGACTACTTTAGAATTTTCTCCTTCAGAAATGGTTAAAACTTGCAAAAGAAAAAAAAAATATTTTCTCTGGTGAACTGAGATCCAGTAATTTCTTCAGCTTAGAAAAGACGTCAAAACATTTAGAACTTTTTTTTAAACAAAATAATCAAAATACTTGAAAATAGGGTTTAGAATGGTTCTTGAGCGGTGTCTAGTGGAAACTCATGTTCCAAGGCAAGATGAACTGCTCATCTTTATTTTTAAAGGACTCTGTCCAATACAAAATGTAATAAAACCTGCTACAATATTAATCTGTTTTCTAAATTATCCCTTATTGTTTCTCTCCATACAAAAACAGTGATCTTGAATCAGATTAGCTATTATAACTTTTCCATCCCTGTACTCTGCTTTGGTACATAGCTCACGTTAGACACTGTGATGATGATCTAATGAAGCTGGTGACAAAAAAGTAACTGCCAAGTATATATCAATATACTAATTGCTGTTCTGAAAAGCAATGTAAAGCAAATTATAAGTTTCTAGATTAGTTACCTTTCCATAGAATGAAGAAGGATCCGATAGCAAGTTTTCCGTTCCCTGCCCTTCAAAGTTAGAATGTATAGCCTAGTGGTTCACCTCTGCATACGTGTGTTGGGTTTGCGTGGCAGGGTTTTGGTGGCGGGGGGGCTACAGAGGTGGCTTCTGTAAGAAGCTGCTAGAAGCTCCCCCTGTGTCTGACAGAGCCAATGCCAGCCGGCTCTAAGACGGGCCCGCCGCTGGCCAAGGCCAAGCCAATCAGCGCCTCTGTGATAACATATTTAAGAAGAAGAAAAACACCTAGAGGGAGAGCTTTTGCAGCCGGAGAGAGGAGTGAGAAGATGTAAGAAACTCTGCAGACACCAAGGTCAGTGCAGATGGAGGGGGAGGAGGTGCTCCAGGCGCTGGAGCAGAGATCCCCCTGCAGCCCGTGGTGAAGGCCATGGTGAAGCAGGCTGTCCCCCTGCAGCCCATGGAGGAAGGATGAGGGGGTGTAGAGATTCCACCTGCAGCCCGTGGAGGACCCCACGCCGGAGCAGGTGGAGGCACCTGAAGGAGGCTGTGGCCCGTGGGAAGCCCACGCTGGAGCAAGTTCCTGGCAGGACCTTTGGACCTGTGGAGAGAGGACCCCACACCAGGGCAGGTTTGCTGGCAGGACTTGTGACCCCGTGGGGGACCCCACGCTGGAGCAGTTTGCTCCTGAAGGTCTGCACCCCGTGAGAGGGACTCCATGCTGGAGCAGGGGAACGATGAGAGGAGTCCTCCGTCTGAGGATGAAGAAGCGGCAGAAACACCGTGAGATGAACTGACCGTAACCCCCACTCCCCATCCCCCTGTGCCGCTGAGGGGGGGAAGGTTGAAGCCGGGAGTGAAGTTGAGCCCGGGAAGATGGGAGGGGTGGGGGGAGGTGTTTTAAGAGTTGATTTTATTTTCTCATTCCTCTACTCTGTTTTGCCTAGTAATAAATCAGATGAATTCCCTCTCTAAGTTTGGTCTGTTTTGCTCGTGACAACAATTAGTGAGTGATCTCTCCCTGTCCTTATCTCAACCTACAAGCATTTCGTTATGCCTTTTCTCCCCTGTTTAGTGAATGAGGGGAGTGAGAGACCGGCTCTGGTGGGCACCTGGCCCCCAGCCAGGCTCAACCCACCACAATATGGAAGTGTAATTACAACTTAATTTCTGTGTTAATTAATCACTTCTTTGCAAAATTTTCTTCTCTATTTTAGCAAATGGACAGATATCTGTCTTCCAAAACACTAAAATACACAATATACAGTAATAATTAGTTTCATATTACCTAAACATACCAGAAATACTCTGTAAGACACAGATGACTGGGAAGATGATGACAGATAAAGAAAAAAGACAGGAAGTCAGGAAGAGTTTGACTATCTTCAAAGTTTAGCCTGAGTCAAATCTAAACATCTCTTTTTGATATTTCATGGTATAAGGATTGCCACTTCCTACCTAACAGAGCAGAAAGGTAAAATGTTTACAACAGTGAAACATAATGATAATTTTTATACCAGCACAGTGAGACAAAGGATTCTTTGCAGATAATCTTTCCGATAATGAATGAACAATTTCTTCAAATACCCTATTGAAATATTCATATAACCTAACATCATGCATTTTACTGGAGTAACAGATTCTTTAGAGACAAAAGTGCAGCTCAGACTTTCATGATTCACATTGAAATAGTTAAAATTATGATCTATTGGCATGTTGTTATCCCTGCTTTGAGCAGGCAGTTGACTAGGTGAGTCCAGATGCCTCTTTCACCCTAAGTTATTTTGATTTCATCTTTTGAAATCTAGGGTTACAGTGCAGACACAATGAAGCAGCATGGAATTTACACAGCTTTTCTGCAACACCATAGGTGATTTCTTGTAATCAGTTATAGCTGTGAAAGCAAGGTGAAGGGTTTTTCTTGCCTTGATTTTTATATAGGATGAATATTACTTAATATATCTCAAAAAGAAGTTACATATTTGCATCTTCCTAACAAAATTATATATAACAAGAATTAAGGTGTAATGTAAAGTTTTACTGAAAAAGGTATTTTGCTCCTACATTGAGAAAACAACCTATAACCATCATTTACTCTCTCTTCTAAACTATATATCTTTTTTCTCCAATCAGTTTTACAAGAGTTATATTTATTATTCATTTCATTACTTCCCATATTAAAAGAATGTGTTAAATTTTCTCAAAGGCTTAGCAAGCTTTGTGAGTGGTGAGCTTGCCCAAGAACTGTGTTTTCAGATATCCAATCACATCATAAAGTAAGTTCATACTTCCAGGTATATCCACAGATTTCCAGATGCAAAATGAGTTTATTAAGCAGCATTTCAGACTAGATTTTTCTCATTTTACTGAGAATCTCCAATCACATAAGAGGAAAAAAAATGTATAAATAAGGTAAATATAATTTTCCTTCAGTGGATGATCTAAGACTTACCAGGAAGCATGATAATCTTATATATCTGTGAGGAAAAAAAAAAAAAATCTGAAAACTGAACTCTATTGTCAATATTTAAATTTTGGGTTTAATTTAAACATAATTTTTGTAATGTTGAAGAATTTAATGTCAAATATAACTTTATTAGCTAGATCAGTATCTGTTTTTGTAAAAGTAGAATACATTATTTCACCACATGCCAACTGTTCTGATAATTATTTCATTCTGTATCATGAATATGGTTACTTTTTCTCCAAATGAGCTAGTTTCTGGTTAAAACCTTGTAAGTATGAGTTAGTGTCTACCACCAATTTAACTGATGTAACACCACTAAAAGTAGATTATTATTGTTCATTTCATAGATACATCTGTATCCTAAAGATCAGTTGAATAAAACCCCCAAATTGCCCAAAGAATTTTTTTTATTTGCTTTTGTTTGTTACTCTCAGTCTGTTAGAAGTATTCCATGTCCTCAGGACCAGTCGTTTTGCCTTTCATGTGACTCAGCTACTACTCCTTACTGCTGCACTAATAAATACATCATGTGTTCTTTAGAACCACTTGTGAAAATTCAGTTCCAACATTAGTTTCCTGCTCCAACCAGAAGTGGTTCTCTATTGAAGAGAGAAAGACATCCCATAATTCAGAGCATTAATGCTATGTGCAATATAAAACTATTAGCATTTTTGCCCAGGTACATACTAGACAGTTACATAGCAATAAAGTGTGTTATATACATGTATAATAACAAGGTATGGTATGCATTATATTAAGGTGTCATCTATGTTTTATTTTTTAACAGATTGTACTACTGTATAGCCTGGTATAATAGAATATGTAATCAGAATCCACCTTAATTCTTATATTTAATCAAATAACATTCAATAAATATCTTTAAAATTGGTTTTCACATACAAGGCACAAATACAAAAACACTGTATTTTTTTTAAATTTTTATTGCCTAAGTTTCATTCATACAGATAAATTTACTTCAGATAATTCTATTTTAACTTTTTGATTGATTAGATAGAGGTTAACTAGCTAGATTAGCTAATACCTCCTTAGCAGTTCTTTTATTTAGAATAGATTTATGTCCAGTGCAATTGGTGAGGTAATTCTCGCCTTACAGAGGTTAATATTTAACTATTTATCAGATAAGTTTTGAGGCAAGTTATTCTGCTGAAAGAAATGTAAGAATGCTGAACGAAATGTAAGAATGTAGTGGGCTGTAAGAGACTGGTTTGTATTCATACAAACATTCAATTAATTTCATTATTTTTTATTAAGGTGCATTTGTAAGGGTCTCCTGGTTTTTCATGTCATTGTCATCATACTATTACTATGTTTTGCAACTACTAAAGTTAGTATATAACTATCTATATAACTTATTTTGATCTGACAGGAAAGAATTTAATAGCATCTTGATCCCTTCCAGATTTTTAGGCTTTGCTTTTTGAGGAAACTACCTACGCAAGCTGCATTCTTGAGGTTAACTGCTCCATTCTTCCAGTGGATGACAGCTGTTATGGAGAGGTAGCACTTAGCCTTGTGCTTCCCCTTTCTGCCCCCATTACTTTTAATTAACTAGTTCTAATAATTCTTAAAGTGCTGAAAATTGAAGAAAATTGCCTCTCACAGTAATTCACTCCTAGAGTCATGACACAGCAAAATTTCCTGAGAAACTGAAATTTTATAAGTTTTCAAGCCAAACTAATTCATACATATTTAAAGATATTCTGACAGTAATTCCTGGTTTTATTCAGAGCAAGTGCATACCTAAAGTTTTAGTTTAGTTTTAATAAAGCCTGAACACTTCATACATTGAGACTATGCAGTGGCAGTGGTAAGCTTATAAGGGTTAATTTGTTTGTTTGTTTGTTTGTTTTTTTGTTTCCCCAGAGTACATGACATTATAATTTAGTTCCCAGGGAAGCAGTGCTGAATTAAGATGATATGAAAAATGTTAAAAGCAATCTTTGGAAGTCACTACAAACACATGCTTCAAGACTGGATATAATATTCAGACTTATTTACAATAAATATTATTTTTTCATCTCACATCAAACATGAGAAAACAATGTTAAAATAGCTTCTTGTGTCAGGCCAATGTCACCCTTCTGTCACCATCAGTAAATTAACAAGACAAAATAGGTATAATGTAGATGTGACAGGATTATTTTTAAAATTTTATTTAGGCCTGTTACATATGGGCATTTAGGCTGTTATAAGCATGCCAGGATGTAGAGATGCATGTGTCATTTATCAACATTTTAAAGAAAGGCTTGGAGAAATTATATATGACAAAATATGCAAAGAAATCAAAATGGCAACTTTCCTAAGGAGGACCATTTCTCAGTATATCTTTTGTAGTCTCTAAAGTATGCCTAACTAATGTGCTAAGAAGACTTTTATTCAGTTAGAAAATGTGTGTGTTTAAAACAAGGTTCACTATAGTTTCTAATTCGTCTAGTAGCAGAGTCAATATTGGCAATTCAAAGAGATTGATGCCTTGGAATGCTTTCTGTAAGTCAGGAGGGAACTATTTTAACTGGGTCAGTAAAACTGTTAATCATCTACTTGATGCTGCTCCCTGGTATAAGGAAGCCCATGCACTTTTTTCTCTCCCTCAGTTTGACGAGGAGATTATTCCTATGAGTCATTCATTCTAGGTACACAAAATGCATAAAGGCTTCCACTATTATTGGTGTGTCCTGAATTTCTATTTCAGGACTTTTACAGGTAGGTTTGCATATCATCTCCTTCCTTTAGCTACTCTTGATTAGGGGCTGGCTCTGTTGTACCTAAAGAGGAAATAATTTCATTCCATTGTCTTGGAATTAATTTAATTTGTTTTCAGTCTAATGCTTTAAGTTAATTTCTGTCATTTCTCCCTTATGTTTTGTGTAAATGAATAAACTATTACCTTTCATTGGAGAAACATAAGATCTGGTTCAAGATTTAGACATCTAAATGGAGGTGTGTACATAAAAGTATCTTTATATTAGGTAGAAGTCTCAATTCCCATTTTTTACCCAATGGAAAACTAATCAATGCAGTCAATGGAAGCCAGAGTGAAATGTAGCTGAGAAGATGTTAAAATAGGATTATTACAGAGTTGTTTTGTGTCATTTAGGATAATCTAGGGTACCTAACGTATCTATATAGGGTTGATGGATACAAATTAACATTTACAGAAAATTGTCACGAAATAATAGCAGCTCTAGATGACGCTAGATGAGTAACAGAATTTTGCCCCCATTGGCTACTGTAGAGGGTTCTGAATCAGCATAGGAGTTTAACATTGGTGAAACCAAACTAGTATGAACCATTTTCAGTACAGACTTAGATCTGAACTTCCTATCCTTTCTGCCTTTACAGGTCTTGAGGACTCTCTGAGGTTATCACTAAAAAGAGACAGAATGTTTAATCTGAAAAGATTAATAATAAAATTTAATAAAAAAGAAATACAGAAATTTGATCAGATTAATAAAAGCTTTATAACAGCTACAGCTGTGACCTATCTGTTCTTATTAATTTCTATCAGTTCTATAACTAAAAAACTGTGCAGTTTGCTTGAATGTATTTTAATTAAGAGTATCAAATGTTAATGTTTCATATGAAGTATTTGTGGGAATCTTTCAGACAAATTCATGTGTACAACACCACACTGAAATGGAATTATTTTATGCAGACTGTTCCTTGTTCAGGGAAGTGGCATCTCAAATCATCATCACTAATGCAGCAAGTAGACACAAAAGGATTTCTGATTATATAGTAGGTAATGTTAACCCTATTGCCTTCAAAATTTAACATTTTCATAATCAACACAAATATGTGAGTTCACTTGGGGCTAGTATTTCAATCACAGCAGCATTCACATCTTTGAGCTATATTAGCTGTTTGCAAACTATTAGATCTCTTCACAGTTGATCTTCATTGTGACCAGAATTGCTCTTATTCAGTACATCTCCTTCTGCATTCTGTATAATTAGTTTTCTCAGATGTTATCACTATCTATGATTTTATACAGCTATTTTATGGGTCAGGAAAAAGCTAAAGTTTTCACAGCCTGTAGCGTGAAATAAAATAATGCATATCCACTTTGAACACAAAATGTAAAGCAAGATGCAGGAATGTTTAACTGCTAAAACATTTGGAGTATAGTTCCACCAGAAGTCATCATCTGTAAGTCTTCTAGTCTGGGACTAATAAATCACCTAGACAGATTGATGGGAAGCATTTTAAAAGAAGTTACCAATGATCAAGTTTGGGTGTTAAGAAATATTCAGAATAAGCTGCATGGAAAATCCAAAGAGACTTTCATTTATGTAATTGGGCTGACACATGGCAAATGAAATCTAAAGTTGACAAATACGCAGCAATATATTATGACAGGAAAAACACTGGCCTCAAATGTAAATTACACAGAACTATTTTTTTTTAAAATATTCTAAAATAGATCTTAAACCGGGAGCAAAGATTTCGGGAAAAAAGATAAGAATGTATGGAGGGACAATTTTCAAAATGAGTCATCTTACAGATCCTGTGTTAACAGCAGTTAACAAAATATTTCTTGATTGTATGGAAACTAGTTGTAATTATTCATTGAACAGCAAATAAATATATGTGTTTCTCAAAAGAGAACATGTTAATAATAAAAACACATATTAATAAGCTATATAGATAAACCCAGAAAAAGATGTTAATTTGTGAAGTAGATTTCATATTATTTAGCCATATTACTAAGAAGATTTCTATTTTTGTAATCACTATTAAAATTTATTTATTGCATTCAGGTTGAACAGTTATTTTGACTAGTATCTATTTTTCAGTTCATTAATTAATAGGAATCACTGGGAGATATTAAAATATTTGATTCATATTATTACAGTTCATAATGCATAATATCTATTCTAAACCAGTCTATACTCATACCTTTTCAGTTCCAGTTTTACATGATGTAAGTTCTATTTTAGGAGATACTGAAAGAATTTTGCTTGGTAAATAGATGCATGTATCTGAGGTGTTACCTCTTTGGTTATGGTATGAATTTAGATAGAATATAGACTTTCCTTGGTTCATGCTTCCCTGGCTGTCCTCCAAATTTTGCCTTGCTCTTTAAATGTTAAATTTTTTCCCCAACTTGAACAAGGAATATCAGTCAGTTTATGAGTACAAAAATCTCTCACTGAATATTTCCTAAGGATAACTTTTATTTTTGGATGAGAAAAAAATACAGAATGGCCAATATACTTAAGTGTTTGGAATTTTGATTTGTTTTGGTTTTGTTGTTTCAGAGATAGTAAAAGGCCTACAATCCTTCTGAAGCATTTAAAAATGTTTGATGTCATATAGTTTTCATCAAGAAGAAATAACAACCTGCAACAAAATTTACAACAAAATTATAGGCTTCATTCCTGTGTGCTGGAAAGTTTCCTTTGCTGGACTTCTATAAAACCTCCAGCACTTTGAGTTTCTGCTACTACATTGCATAGTCATTATTTCTGTGCAATAATGGGTCGTTCCACATTTGATACACGGGTGCATTCTGAGTTAGCATCAGACAGAATTACATTTGCACAAATATTGAAGATATTCAAAGCCTGACTGGACACAGTCCTGGGAAACCTGCTCTAGCTGACCCTGCTTGGTGGGCTGGAGTAAATGAGCTCAAGAGGTCCCTTCCAACCTAAATGATTTTGCTTCTGTGAAACAGATAAAAATTGCACAGCATCAGTGGACAGTGACTTAAGTCACCGTGTATTCCCAACAGAAAAGATTCCTGAAAGTCAGACTGATTTGGGTGTGACAAAAGGATAAAGAACAGCAGCGGTAATAATACAGAAAAAAAAGTTAAAAAGAAAAGAAATTTAAAGTGAAAAGAAGAAACTTAAAGCAAAGCAATTTTTCCTGCAGTTGTCTGTACCTATGCTATTGTTATCTTTCAGTGATTTATTGTCTTCTTTTGTCCTGAAAGTATATGAAAGCCACTTTGAACGTAAAATGTACACACATATACAGTGGAGGTACAGTTATTTAAAAAAGAAGTAAATGTAACATATTTTTTAAAATATACACAAAGTGTAGTCTTGAGATAATGCACTGCATGTAGTGAATGGAATAATAAACATGTTATTAATTGAATTCATCCTATCTGCATAAATTAAGGCTTGAGTTCTAACACCTGTTTAAGCTCTTTTTTTTCCTCTTGTGTGTACACTTGTACTAAAAGTAAAAAAGAAAATGACAGTATTTACCATCTGTTCTTCAATATTCTCATCACTGATTGTCTTTTAAAATGCGCCTTTTCCATTTTTGTAGTCCAGCCATTTCAGAATTACTCTGCTCCCAGTTTCCATGCTACTTTCCTGTGATTGGTGATTTATCCCATACTACATGCCTAGTTTAAGTTTTTTTGGTGTCAAATTCTACAGACATTTTTTTCCCAGTCCTTTGACTAGTAGGCCCTTTCCAAACAAGATTTTAAGCAATAATGTCTCTGATCAGGACTCAAATTGGGTTTTCTTAGAGTGTCCTTTCTTTGATTGCTTCATGTAATTAAAAATAGACCTAATCCTTAATGTCTTTAAGTTTGACTGGAAATAAACAAAGTGTCAGATATAATTCGAGATGCTGGAGTGATCTGAACCATGACTGGGGGGGAGAAAAATACATATGTTTCTGCAAAGAAGCCAGGTACCCTGAGTAAACCAGAGTTTCCGTCCATGGGAAATCTGTGATACTTACAATGCACAACAAAATGAATCAAATGTCTAGCCAAATGGACAAATTCTTGAACCATAAATTTTTGTCTGTCCTTTAGCTATTGATTTTAAAAAAAGAATACCTGTATTTCTTTAAGTGGTTTTAAATATTTCTAAGTATTTTCCAAATTGAAAAGTTTCAAGGAAATTAATTAGGAGCCTATATGAAGCGAATGGTGCTTAGATATGCACTTTTTAAAGGGAATTCAAGTAATGTCAATTTGGAGAACAGATGGAATGAAAAATGGATGAATATAAGATTTCTGGCCAGTTTGTGATTTAGATGAGAGATATGAGTCTTTTTTTCTTCTTTTTTTTTTAATCATCACACTTGTGGACAGAAAGAGCATGAAAGCTGCTAAAAACTTTTTTAGGCTTTTGAACCATGTTGTGCTGAATAATTTGTCTACAGAGATTACATAACAGGTATTGCATTTGCTGTTTTGGGAAGATAACTCAATTTTTTGCATCTTTAAATAAACTACTGTTATGATTCTTCTGTTGTTTTTTGTTTTAAGGCTAGACTTAGTAATAAAAAGCTTAGTTTTAATAAAAAAAAAACCCCAAACAACAAAAAACAAAAACCACAAATCCAGTGAGTTATCTTCCAATTACTTATTTTAGTATTGATTTTAAAAGTTGAAAATATATTGATTTTTTTTATTATTCCTAACTAGTTGATATTCTATTATTCCTTTATTACAATATCATATGGCAAAGGTTTCTTTCCATTATAGGAAAGATTTATTATAGTATCCTATTTGGGTTTTAGCTACAATGTTTTAGGCAAGTTTTCCTGCATAGTCAAAGGCATTAAGTACCTTAGTGCTTACTGGTATATATCTGTGGTCAGAACCTGGTTCTGTGTAATGCTGCGGTAAAGAAAAGGTATTTAAACAGAAAACTGCTGGTATGGTACATGCCCTGGGATGTAGAATGAGGGCATAATACCTAATTTCAGAATCCATTTGCCTTTTCTTATGACAGATGTAAAAATGCTGTTAGCTAAGAATGTGAGGAAAAAAGCCCAATGTCAAAGAAATAGCAGGCACTTATCAATGTCACCCATTTTCATGTTATGAAATTTAACAAATCAGTTGAGACAAAGTGCTTGACCATTCCCAAAGGGTAGCACTACATCAGTACTATATTTTTATCATGCACACAAAGCAAAAATATTACAGACAAAATTATTTATAAATACATACCATTGGGTTTTTTATATTTTAGCTTGCCAAGCACACCTTTTAATTACGCACATACTGTTTGTGAATAGTAAACTTTGCAAGTCATAGACACAAAACTTATGCATAATGAAATCATTCATGCTTCATCCCATTTGATACCTACCTTTTAATCACTTATGAAAATTATCTTGAAAAATCTGGCATCTTAGGCAAAACTTATCAGAAATCTTCAGGATCTGTGGGAGGACACCTTCAGTTATATTTTAATTCTAAGCTCAGTGCAATTTTACAGTATAATGAGGCAAGCAGTAGTAAATAATGATAAGGTCATATAAATGTTAAGTGCTGTAAATATTTTAGATCGAGTAAAACCTGATAACAATTGTCTGGAAAGATTTTTTCCTTTACATCCTTTCCACCTACTTTCATTGTTCAAATCGGCAAATACATTTCAACAATATACTTAATGATGAAAATAACATGACCACTGTATTAATTGCAAGAGTTCCCTATCCTTACATATGTGACTATAATGTTGATGCTCCAGCAGCACCCTCAAAACTTTTCTTATTCAGTTTCTAATGCAGTTTCACAAATATGAATGCATTGTTTTCATCAGAAGAATATCAATGCAGTTATTAAAATTCACCTCCTATCAAGCCTCGCATCTTTCAGACTTTCTGTGACTGACCCTGGGAAGTACTGAAAGCGTGGTGAAAAAACATTGTTCTCTATAACATCAGTTGGTACAGCTCTCTAAGTCTTAGAAGCATGGGTTCTCAATTTTTCTTTATGTATATATATGTATGTGTGTGTGTATACACATCTGATGAGTTCCTACATCGGTTCCTATATCTGTTTCACTAATTTCAAACAACATATTGCATTCTTCAGGTACCAAATTCATTTAACCCAATCACCCCTGGAAATCTGGAACAGTGGAAATGTTTAATTAACAGTGTAACTTTCCTCTCTCTTTTTTTCACTAGAATGTGTCAGGCCTGAGTCTCCATTATCTCAGTGCAGTTATTGATTTCATTGATCAGTCGGTTCTCTTTCATTCCATTTCACAGTCACTAAGTAAAGAACATGGGATCATAGCCCTTGTACTGATTTTGTTTCTTAACATTGGTTAGCGCAAGATCAAACAACTTGCCTCAAGTCTGAATTTGAAGCAAACCAAGAAAATACCTGATGGAACCTATGTTTTACTTTATCTCATATAATTGAAGAGAAATACACAAATAGAATTCAAATACTGTGCTGGCTATTTAATAGATAGCATTCAATCATCAGTGGAAATTTCTAAATCAGTTGAAATTTATTATGTATGTATCAGAAAAATAATGGCTCTTCTGCTAACCTTGAAATGTAATATATTTCATTTACAGTTCACCATTTTTTTCTTTCCTCCTTTTTTTTTTTTTACAGTGAAGCAGCAACTGAACATCACTTTACATACGGTCCTTGAAGTTCCTCTATTAGCATGTTTTATAACATACATAAGCAACTAGGGAACCACTTTGATTTCACAGTGAAAGCTTTAGGAAGTGTCAGTTGACTGTTTTTATCAGACTTTAAAAATGCTGCTGGCACTTCCTGACAATTTTAGTTTAGGTGCTGCTGCTCTGACTAATGGTGACTTTGTGATAACTTTAGCAGTGCGCAGCCAGATAACCCCCTAGCTGTTTTAGCCTTTTCATTAATAATTCTCCTCGGTCCTCCTCAACTTGCTGATGCTTCTCAGATCCGAGATTTATAAACCAGAAAATACCAATGCCGATACAGTTCTGTCATAGCTGAGGATCTGGTTTTCCTAGTCCTCAGACTAGTATGTGTTGTGACTTCAACATTTTCTTTCACTGGGGCCCAAGATCATCACATTGATCATCTGAACTCTGTTTTCTTTTGGGGGACACACACACACTCTTATTTTTTATCTCCTGAAATCCTTATTCCTCTCCTTCTCCTACTGTTTCAAATTTCTCAGTGACTGCTTCCATCACCCATAGTCTATGAACCCTACTAGAGACAGAAGAACCTTTCAACTGACCGGAAAGCTTTTTCATCAATTCCTGTAGCTCATGATGCAGTAGCTTTCAATAGACAGAAAAAACAGCTCCAATGAAAATCCGTTCTGGGCCATTACAGCTATAGAAAAGAACTTTGTTACCCAGCAGAGTGATGCATTCACAATCCACCCTGCCCACAGAAAATCTGAGAGGTTAGCTGGAGCTGTCTAATTAATAGCCAAACATATGTCAATGAAATCAAGATATCTTTCACAGGAGCTGTAAATGACAGCTCCTCACTAATAAATAATCTTGAAAAATTTCAAGTCATGGTGACAAGCTTTGTAAAATAAGAGCTTCTAAATAACCTGCATAAGTTTTCTACAATTCAATTTATACATTTGTATCAGAAAAATAATGGTTCTGGACCATTCTAGCTAAAACATTTTACAGAACACTTTACAGTAAGGGAGACAGCTAGGAAAATGAAATCCTATAATAAGAAACATCAGAAATCTTAAGAGTAGGCAGTACTAAAAATTCTCTCTAGCATCACTTAAATACTCATCAGAGATAACTATGAACTATGATGGTGTCCTACAAATATCTTTGAAAACCCGAAGAAATCAATCACCAGCTTTAATATGAAAAAAAAAAAAAAAAAGAAAAGTTATATGAGAGATCACTTTGCCAGAAATCAGTACTTCTTATGAGTCACAGTCATTCACTAATTTTGTCCTTCCATTTTCTCTGTCATTACACAATGCAGAGTAACAACCCCCTTTTACTAAATTATTCCAATCTGTACATTGGATCCTTTTCAGCTGTGATTTTGCAATGTGCTTAGCATAACAGAAAAACAAATAAAAAAATGGGTACCTCACTGTATCAATAGTTCTAGCATGTATTTATAAAGTGTTCTGTAAAGTAGCATTTCTAATTAATAAGGCAGAAAGATAATGTGTAAGTAAAATAATCAAATTAGGGACTCATTACAGAACCATTTATCATGTCACTGAAATGTCAAAATATGTTGCGTTTATTGTTTCAAGAACATCTTTCTAGCTAAACTGTGCCTGGATGGATTCTGAATATCTCTAAGGAGGGAGACTCCAAATTTCATATGAACTCAAGCACATTTAATCCAAATTATCTCAGTTTGGGAAATCAATATTTTTCATGTCTGATTAGGTAAACTTTGAGCTAGATCATTTTATATATAGATCAGTGTTTGTGTGTGTATGTTTGCATACCATGTGCATATATGTGTTCATTTCGGGGGATTTTGTTGAAATTGAGATAAAGTGATTCACAGTTCTACAACAATAATTTATGTATCTATCTCATATACAAGTCAAATGAAAGCCTTCAGTTAAAGTGTATCAAAATAAAAAGTCCAGTAAAATTCCAAGTAATATCACTTTTATGCATATGGGCTGTCACTCTATATCTACACAAATATTTTTTCATATATATGTACACTAAAAAAAGTTTGTTACTTGAATGTCACTGATGTTTCTCAGGGATTAGGAAGTCAGGATATTATCTAGTAATTCAAACCCTTCAAAGCTAAAGTTTAAAAGAGAAATATTAACCCCTAGTTCCTGCAAAAAATATTTTAAATATCCTGCCAATCTGTCCAGTCTCATACGTGGAGAGTAACTTTCTGCTATTCTGCTTTTGGAAGGTAAATCTTCCACATGTGGATCAGCAGCAGAAGAGCTGCTGCTGTAAGGCCCACACATGTTGATCATCTGATTCAGAGTAAACCTGTGTGAGCAACTGCCAAGAATATACTGGCTTCTAGCAAACAGGTACACAGAACGTAGCTGGATGGGTTTCTGCCACATTTTCATTTCAAATGCTACTATATTTGCAGCTGAAGTTATTACAGTTAAAATTACATATGGAGTTTGTCTATTAACCGTCATGTTTTGCCATGCATTTACTTCTCCTTTGGGGGATGCGATTTTGCTTATTTGCAGGTGTGTTTTCTATATATAGAGAGGAGTACTTTGGGAAAAATCCTTCAGCTGTTTATTTTATGAGAAATGTAAGATATGAATCATGTAATTAACCTGAAGGATTATAAAGCATGTTTAATTACCAGAATGGAAATCCAATAGCAAAATCTAAAATCTCATTCATATGCCTACTCCTTCATTTGAATGCTATATGATTCAGATTAAAATTCATAAACAAAAACTATGAATATATTAAGAAGGGCATATAGTCTTTAGAGTTTTCTCATTAGGTCTCAGCTAAGGTTTAGACTAACAAAGAAGTGTTGTTTCCATGGAAATACACCTAGGTGAAGCATACATTTTATGTCGTTAGTTTAAGAGGCCTAAGGCCTTAGATCTAGGGCACGCTGCAAGACGAGAGCAAAACACAAACACAAAAAGGGTAAAATCCGTCCTTTGTTCATCAGGGACAAGTAGAAAATGTTAGAGTGATAAGTGGTTGCAGATACCATTTTAAAATTGTTTAAACAACAATTTTCAATAAATCCCTTTTGAGATAATATACTTTGAAGCCAGAATTTTTTCATAGCTATATCTATGTGCCACAGTCAGTACTCCCTCCAAGCTTGCAGTGAGTTCCTAAAACAACCCCTCCCAATTAAATCATTAATTTCTCTCACTGTTTCAGACATGATAAGTTTTATTAATCAAATTATTTATGAAAATGTTGACACCATAATTTTATTTATTGGCACATTAAACATATATTCACTGTTACACTTCATGAGTTCTTTTTACTGTAAGTTTGGTTAAACTACTAGCAGTAGACACATGATATCTAGAGAATTTTGGAAGTGTATTTGCAAAATCAGCTTTAAAAATACTGAAATTATTTACTGACAATGCATTTTATTTGCACTTTTTTTCTTTGGTCCTCTCCTACACGAAGAATTTCCTCCAACTGTGATATATAGCAATCTCATACTGACTGAGAATGAAACTTCCAAATGGAGTCTTTATCTGGGTTTGGTTTTGCTTTTGGATATCTTCTCCTGAGTTTTCCTTTTATTTTAGTCAGCTGGTAAACTAATTATTCATAAATGCCTAAATTCAGTCTAAAATCAGTGTCAAGAAGTAGTCAATTTTCTGGAGCTTCAGTGAGACTGGGACTTTTTGGGATTTCAATTGTCTTGAGTTAGATTCTTCAGCTCAATAATTAGATATTCAATACATTGTCTATAAAAGCAACTCAAGTTCTTATTTTAGAAAAAAAAAAAATCTGTCTTGGTACAAAATGTTTAAGTGAAAACTGGAAGCCTAATACAGACAGATCCTATGCCTCATACAAACTTTTAGACCCCTGATTTCAGGAATTCTGTTACTGACAGAAAAGAGTAAAAGTAAATAGATCTGGTCTTAAGGAAGAATACTTTCTTACATATGCAACCTGGTGAATCCAGAAAGAAAACCTACGTATTAAAAAATCTACTTGTAATAACAACTTTTGGAGCTCAGTTCTCCCTGGACATAATTTACATCTGTGCAGAAAAAGCAGCAATAGATTTACCTACTTTATCTTGAATACGACTTAGCAACCACTCGAACATTTTTATTTATTTAAGTTTAAACTGATACACTGGTTTCATGTTGCCAACATAAGACAAAGTTCCTTAGGCTGGGACTTGAAAAAATCTAGACATAGAATTGAGGTTCAGCTATGAATGATTTGTAAAATACTGACTTTTAAATAAGCATAGAATTTATAACGTCTTAAACTGCTGAAGTTTCTTGCCTGTCTTCATATCTGCTGTTCTTGAAAACCATAGAAGGACAAAGACCTTAATTTTTAAAGACAGTTTCAGATTTCTACATTGTATAAAATTATTCAAAAATATTGGACCATGTTAGCTTCTTCAACTAACTTCAGAGTCTCGGTAAGAAATTCAGTTTCAGACTAAATTGCAACTGGTTTGAAACTCGATAGGTTTTTAAGCTTAAAAGTGGTATGAAAGAATCTGTATTGTTTATGACACTATAGGAATTGAGCCTCTGAGAATTGCCCAGTGCAGTCTCCTGGCTGTCTGAAAGTGCAAGATATTAAATCTTTGATGGAAGAATGTAATGGCGAAGATATTTTCCCGTAACTGAAGGACACTTATGTAGGAGTGGGAACAAATCTGTACAACACAAAAACTAAAGCCCAGGTTCGTTCTTACACTCACATTGTTTTAAATAGTTTATACATGATCAGGATGTTTTATTGAACACTGAAAGCAAATTTTGCGTACTTCACATTTACCAGTATTTACCTAAAACTACTACTGGAGAGCATCTTTACCAGCTTGTCTTTCATTTTCCCCTTTTGTTAGTAAGGCCTTGAAATGAAGTAATCCATCATCTTCATATCTTTGCAAAATACCATTTAGCTATTTTAATATGAATGAAGATGTGCTCTTCCTAGGGATTTGAATGGTCTTTTTCTAAATTATTCTTGCCTCTGTTTCCTGACCATCAGATCTTAATGACTAAATGCAGTGATATCTCATACTAGAGTAGCTGTCTGTCCTGTCAACTAGATAGTTTGTGCTGGGGATCTAATTTCTGACTTAAAAAACCAACCAAACAAAAAACAAAAAAAAACCCCTACTCTGAAGTAAATCATAATGATAGAGGGAACTTTTAAATCCGGCTTTGAGATGTTTGAAATATTTAGTATGAGATCTATGAAAATCCTTTTTTTTTTTTTTTCCAAAAAAGAAAATTATTCTGAATTTTAGGTAAAACAGAAAAACAACCAAACTAAAAAAAGGCTGGGGGTGCACAAGACGTTGGGAGGGAACACAGCCGGGACAGCTGACCCCAACTGATCAAAGGGATATTCCATACCTATGATGTCATGCTCAGCATACAAAGTTGGGGGAAAATGGAGGAAGTGCAGTGATGTTGGTGTTTGTCTTCCTGAGTAACTGTTACACGTGATGGAGCCCTGCTTTCCTGGAGATGGCTGAACACCTGCCTGCCCATGGGAAGTGGTGAATGAATTCCTTCTTTCGCTTTGCTTGCACATGTAACTTTTGCTTTATCTCAATCCATGAGCTTTCTCATTTTCATCCTTCTGATTCTCTTGCCCATCCCACCTCAAGTGAGTTGTCATGTGTTACTAAAGACTTGTTATTAAAGATAGTATAAGTTGAGAGTTATATTGGTATCAAATTAATGAGAGCCCCCTTGTTTTATATAGTATTCATTACTAACTTTTAGTTTCTCTGGACATCTTTCTTATTGGCACCCACGGACAGTGTAAGAGCAGATGCCTCGAAAAATACAGTAACAAGATAATATTGAGGACCCAGGGCTGTGCACATTAATGTTTAATTGGTGATAAAAGAATTGTGTAATAACAGTTACATGAAGCTTCACACAACTGATAGCATAGGCAAAGCTGTCTTTGAAGTAACTCTTCGTAAGGCTAGGTAAGGCTACAATTAGTTACACTGCTTCAGAATCCGCTATACAGAATTGATCACTCTGATATCCTGTACTATACGGCTTCATATGCAAATATTAACTTATTGTCATTAAATAGAATTGTATTTTAGTACTTGATCTAAGATCTTGTTAATTGTATTCATTGGTTTCCCACATTTAAGGTCTTTCTGTTTGATCTGGACACCACAGCATAAAGTAAAATGCTGCCATCAGCTCCAGACAGTTGACTACATTTAGAAAAGCTTTTCTTTCATACTGTATATGCAATATATTCTGCAAATTGCAATGATTTTTTTTTTCACATTAATACCATACAGTTTATGGCCAAGATTATTTTTTTTTTTATATTTTTCTTGTTTTAAAATAATGCCATAACTTTAAATAAAGAAGAAAAAAAAAAAGATATAAATATATGTTATAGATGTAAAAATTCCTGCTCTAAATTAAATATGAAATAACATTTTTCCTCAAGGTGGATATCCAATTATTGAACCATAACATCAGAGGCCTGTGCTACACTAAGTGATACATAAGAATTATCAGGTACTTTAGATTTCCAAGAGATAATGGCATAAGATCAACTGGGAAACTTCTTTCTTAGTAAAATAATCTGAGATTACAGATGTGTTTTCATTTTGTGTTTAGTTTTTAATACCAGATAACTCATCTGAACAGATGATGTGGACAGTTACTTAGAAGAGAGGAAGTTTAGATCAGTCTTATGTTTTAGGGGAATTCAATTTCATTTCTGACATACTCCAAGTGTATGCCCCTAAATCCTTTTACAGCAGTGGAGTACGATTTGGTCTGTCTTTTGAAATTCCATTTTGAACCTGGGCAAGTTTCCAAATTAAGTTTAGAATTTGCCTAAACCTCTTTAAAGAAATAAATTTCAACAAAAGTGCATTTCCTGATTAAAAAAAATATTTTAATGGACATAAAAACCCCAGAATTGCTAATCACACTTCAGCAAAACTGACAAAGGATGTTAACTACGTTAAAGCATAATATCCTCAGTTTAGAACCTGCCTTTATTGTCCATATGACACCAATTTTGAAAAATTCAGATTGTGTGCTAATTCCTATTATTGTTTTTCAGGATCATTCATTTTACACTCTCTCTTTTCTCCTTCCTTCCTTCCTTCCTTCCTTCCTTCCTTCCTTCCTTCCTTCCTTCCTTCCTTCCTTCCGGGGGGAGTGTGTGTGGAATGTATCCATCCCTTTAAAACACTGTTTTAAAATGCCCAATAAGAAATTGAATTCTTCTTGTTTCTAATAGATATCAGGTTATCTTCTTTTTAGTCAGAGAATAGGTGCAATGTAAGTGTTTGCAATAACATATTTGAAGCAAGATATAATTTAAGTAACTGTGCAGAAACTTCTAACATGAAATATAGTAAGTCTGTTCTAACTTCTCTGTGGTTTGAGTCACAATGGAAGAAAGCAGAAAATTCGCTAAATACACTGAGAAAACTCCGAGTAGTTTTTCAAATAAAGAAACGTTCCCACTACTACATCATATATGTTGTGGATTTCTTTTTCTTTATATATGTGTATATATATGGAGAGAAGGAGGTAAGCGTTAAGTACAAAGAAGAACCTCTTCTTTTCTTTGTGTCTATTTGGAGTCACTTCTGTGACATCAAGATGAGGTGTCCTGACAATGATCGTGATGTCAGAGGACTATGACTTCAGATGAAGGAATAAACAGAAGCAGCAGATGAATTCTTATGAAATAAACCTCTGCTTCCATAAAAACATCTTTGTTAATAAGAAACAAGAAAAGAAAAAAGGATAAGAAATGTGACATAGAATCATAGAATCATAGAATCATAGAATTCTATGAATGGTTAGGGTTGGAAGGGACCTCAAAGATCATTGAGTTCCAACCCCCCTGCCATGGGCAGGGACACCCTCCACTAGACCAGGTTGCCCAAAGCCCCATCCAACCTGGCCTTAAACACTTCCAGGGAGGGGACATCCACAACTGCTCTGGGCAACCTGTTCCAGTGCCTCACCACCCTCACAGTAAAGAATTTCTTCCATAACATAACAGAACGTAACATAACGTAACGTAACATAACAGAACGTAACATATAGTATATTATAATGTTAATATACAATATTAATATTATATATAATTATCTATAATATATAATATACATATAATATATGTAGAAAATCAATTTGTGGAAAGATAGTATAAAAAAACAGCTCACGGTGGTGGTGAGGAAACCAACCCAACCCAGACAAAAAAAAACCCCAAAACAAAATAAACTAGAAGAAACCCACAAGAAACTTCACTGGTTCAACAGTGTGGTACCTATAGAGTCCCTCCCTCCTGTTAATACCATGATAAAATATGCATCATTTTCAATACAAGACTTATGCAATCTCTAAGCTATTTTGGATGAAAATTAAATTCAAATAGTGTGAGGCAGACACACAAATTTCCAAGTCAACAATCCCTTCTTTTCATGAAACTTGAAATCATGTTATTGACTTCAGCTGTAGCAGCAGAATATCCTAGGAAAAGAACTAATTTCTCAGATAAGTAGGTTGCTAGCTAGGGTGGGTTTGATCTTGGTTGGCTGCCAGACCTCCACCCAGTTGCTCTCTCAGTCATCCTCCTTAACAGAACAGGGAGAGAAAAATAAAATGGAAAAGCTTGTGGATCAAGATAAGGACAGGGAGATCACTGACCAGTTACCATCATGGGCAAAACAAACTCAACTTGTGAAAGAGTAATATTATTAATTAAAAATAGAGTAGGATGGTGAGAAACAAAGACAAAAATAAAAACACTTTTCCCTGTCCCTATCCTCTTTCTCCCAGGCTCAGTTTCACTCCTTCATTCCCAACTCCTCTACCTCCTCCCACCCCACCTCTCAAGTGGTGCAAGGGGGATGGGGAATGAAGGTTGTGGTCAAAACAGTATGTGTCTGCTGCTCCTTCCTCTTCACGCTCTTCCCTGCTCCAGCGTGGCACTTCTCCCATGGGAGACAGTCCTTCACAACTTCTCCAACAGGCATCCTTCCCCAGGCTGCAGTTCTTTAAGAACTGCTCCAGCGTGCGTCCTTACCACAAGGTACAGTCCTTTAGGAATGGACTGCTCTAGTGTGGGTCCCCTGTGTAGTCACAGGTCCTGCCAGCAAACATGCTCCTGTGTGTGCTCCTCTCCATGGGCATGGTCCCTGCCAGGAGCCTGCTCTGGCATGGGGTCTCCATGGGCTGCAGCTTCCTCCAGGGCATATTCATATGCTCTGGTGTGGGGTCCTCCACAGGTGGCAGTGTAAATATCTGCCCCAACATAATCCTCTCCATGGACTGCATGAGAACAATCTGCTTCATCGCAGTCTTCTCCATGGGTTGCAAGGAAAACTCTGTTCCAGTGTCTGGAGCTCCTCCTCGTCATGTTTCTTTGATTAGTGTCTGCAGGATTGTTTCAAATTTGTTTATCATTTCTCTTTCTCACAGCTGTTTTGTAGAATTTTTTGCCCTTTCTTAAATATGTTTTCCAGGAGGCACCACCATCACGGCTGAGGTCTTGACATCTTGTCCCATGGTGGGTCTGCTGGAGCCATCTGGATCTGTGTCTAGCACAGGACAGTCCCTGTCCTTTCTTCACAGAGGCCACCTCTATAGCACCCCAAATGACAAAACATTGGTAGAAAAATCCAAGAGAGTAGCCTGCCTACTGATATAAGAAAACATCATTTCTTGGCAGTATAAAAATAAATTTATAGTTTTTTGTTTAATATTTATTGCTGTGAAATATTTCTGCTTGGTTTTTCTGTGGGGTTTTTTTGTTTTGTTTTGTTTTGTTTTTTTGCAGGGGTAGGTTTTGGTTTTTGTTTGGTAATGGCTGCTTTCTTGCTACAAATAAGATGAGAAAGATTCACCATTTCCCCTAGTGAGATGTGAACTCCTCAGTGTTATTTTGAAAAGTGTTTTTAATCTCCCTTCCTGATTTGAACACTATTAATTATGGTAGCTTTGAATATGACAGTATCTTTTTTCTAAGACTGGCAGCAGTGGGATGAAAGTAGTACGAAGTAAGCATTTCAGATGAGGAGATGATACAAAAACAACTAGGCTCATCAAGAGTTCCATGTGTGAAAATCATGAATAAAAGGAAAAGTTACATCCAACAAGCAGAGGTAACATACTTTGGCAGTATTTGAGATATGAAAGGAAAGGAGAAGTAAAGGTGGCAATTATGTTGGAGGGAGTCTGAGAGTGATGCTATTTGAATAATTAAATATTTTGATTCACTTCCAAAGCTGAAAGATGAGACAAAAAATAATCTAGGTCCATGTCTTACACACTAGAATGTAAAATAGTAAAGACCATGGTAGAGGCCCTGTTCATTGCAATATATCAACTGATTAAAGTGCTTTGGGTTCAGTAACATTAAAAAGCAAGTTAAAAAATATTAGTTCCAAGTCAAATGAAACTTTCATTTCTGAATTCAGAATAAAAATGTCATGATTTAACCCCAGCCGGCAATTAAGCACCACACAGCCACTTGCTCACTCCCCATGATGGAATGGGGGGAGAGAATCAGAAGGGTAGAAGTGAGAAAACTCATGGGTTGAGATAAAGACAGTTTAATAGGTAAAGCAAAAGCTGTGCCCACAAGCAAAGCCAAACAAGGAATTCATTCACAACTTCCCATGGGCAGGCAGGTGTTCAGCCATCTCCAGGAAAGCAGGGCTCCATCATGCATAACGGTTACTTGGAAAGACAAACGCCATCACTCCGAACATCCCCCCACTTCCTCCATCTTCCCCCAACTTCATATGTGACATCATATAGTATGGAATATCCCTTTGATCAGTTGGGGTCAGCTGTCCCGGCTGTGTCCCCTCCCAACTTCTTGTGCACCCCCAGCGTACTCGCTGGTAGGGTGGGATGAGAAGTGGAACAGGCCTTGGCTCTGTGTTAGCACTGCTCAGCAGTAACTAAAACAAGTCTGCATTATCAACACTGTTTTCAGCACAAATCCAAAACATAGCCCCATACTAGCTGTTATGAAGAAAATTAACTCTACCCCAGTCAAAACCAGGACAAAAAGGAAAGAAAAAACATGTGCAAAGAAGATGGAGCTAGACTCTTTTCCGAGGTGCCCAGTGGCAGGACCAGAGGCAAAGACACAAACTGCAACACAGGAGGTTCCCACTGAATATTAGGAAACACTATTTTTACTGTCAGCGTGACTGAGCACTGGGACAGGTTGGAGATCCTGGAGATTTTAAAGTCGTCTGGCCATAGTACAGGGCAACCTGCTATATGTGAACCTGCTTGAGCAGGAGGTTGAACAAGATGACCTCCAGAGGTCCTCTCCAACCTCAACCAGCCTGTCATTTTGTGACTGCTTGTCAAGACTCCCGCAGGACTCTCTCCACCCTGCCCATGACCCAGGACCCATTTCAGTCCCCCAGATTCATCATCCCCTGCTCCAGCAATGCCACAGCAGGGCCAATCTCCAGCTCCTCACCACCCTGCCCTGCCCAGTCATGGGCTTGCCGAGCAGGGCTCACCTGCAGCTGTACGTCCCAGCCTGTCTGCACACCGTCCCCGTCCCCACCCCCGGGGAGGTGTCCAGTACCCAGGGCTGAGGCTGCCTAGTGCCCTTTGGCTAACCCGCTGGGCCAGTGGGATGGGCCCTGGCTTCCAGGCCCCGCCGTGCTCAACCCTGCTGGTCCCTGGCCCCAGGGACAGACTGGCCTGTGCTGTGCCTGGCAACTCATATCACTGAATTTTTTTTCAAGGAACAGCGATACTTCAGCTCTGCCCCTGAAGTTTGTTTGGTTTTTAACCTTAATTTAGGAAATTTTGTGATCTACAAGTTATCAGAAAAGCCATAGGCATCATCCTAGTTTTAATAAATCTCCTTTTCTGACTATGATTTTTCAGTATTTTTGTTATAGCTTTCATATGAAATTATCAGCAACTGAAAAATTAAAAATTATTACTTGTGCATCATACTTAGCAATCCATACAGCTTTTGGTCAAATATTTTTGTTCGTTTCTCTGTGTAATTTAATGCATGCCCTGAAAACTCCAGCTTCACAGAGAAAAAAATGAAATTATTCCCTTGTATACAATAGGAGCCAAATGAGTATGCTAGCAGTGCAAATCTAAGAGATAACTTTTCGTCAGTTAACTGCAAACAAATGGTTTCTTTCATTTCAAGTCAGATATAATCTCTGTTCCCACAGTGAAAATAAGGGTAATCAAGAAATATTTTCTAAGTTGATTTCATGCAAAAAAACAGTACTGTGATAAACATTTAATAAGGCAGAACACAGAACTCTTTGAATTTCATGAAGCTGCCAGTAATTTTTATTGTAAGATTCTAAAATGTGTGACCCGGACACAAACCCCCTTCATCTACCCAGGATGTCTGTGGGAATACCAAACTGAACACAGGAGTGTTAAACAAAAAGTACTATTGTGGGGCCATCAAGCTTCTACAGAAAGGTTATTGTGTTCATAGTAGTCAAAGCACAGCATATCTCAAAGATGTTGAATTTAGTCCAAACCATCACTTATCCTATAATGAGCTATGGAAAATTCTCTCAGATCTTTTGTGATGGATCTTCTTGAGTCCAAATAAGTAATTCGTGGTATCCTCACTATTAAATGGGTAATTATAATGATGTTGCACAGTGACAAATCCTGACCCAATCTTTGATGCCCAAGAAGACAAGCGTCAGCACAATCTAAACTGATTTGCACTTAGTTGTGTAATGTAAACTGGCCAAACTCGGAGTGGTGAGGTTCCTCCTACAGAGTTCATAGACCTAGCCTGGCAAATTTTCAGGGCAGCACAAGAGGAAAAATTGTTTCTTGACTTGTTGCTTTGTCCTTATATGCAATTACCTCATCTGATTACCTCATACACTATCTTATCTTGCTTGCACATCCATGAGATGGTAATGGTTTTTAAATGACGGAAACTTTTATTTCAGTCATGCTTTATTTAAAAGTCCATTTTCAGTGTTTTATGGTTTCCTCTGTTCTCTGTTATTTTTCATTTTCTCTCAGAAACTTAAATCAGTATTTCCTACAAATACCAATTCTTTTCATATAGAAATTATTGATCTCAGTCTTGCAAACCTCATTTAATCAATACGATTACTCTGGAGAACCCAGTAGTACACAACAAAGTAGACTGAGTTTTTGGGGAAAAAAATGTATAAAAGCAACCAATACAGTTCCAGTTCTGTGCATGAAAAATGCCAAACTTTTATAAACTTTGTAAGTCTGCTACTTAAGTATTATTCATGTGGTCATTAGGTCTCTTTAGAATGTATTTTACTTTAGACTTGAATATCTTATTGTCTTAATTCAGAGAACACTGACCAGAAATAGTGAAAATTATCATTTTCAGTATTACCTATTTGCAACAGATTTGTCAGTTAGCTATGAACTTTTAACTCTGAAATTTTGATTAGCCTTTTTTTGCCTTAGGTTGATTACAGCCTTCTTGTCCTCAGTGGCCACCGTGTCACTGTCAGGTAACTCCTCGGGATCATTTATGTCTTACGTGACTGCACACTGCGGATCCATGAATTGCAGATTAGATGGGATATCTAGAAGGTCAAGCATTATCTCAGAGACCACAGAACACTATATAAAGATCCTTCTGGTAGCTCTCCAATGCCAAATGCAACTTCCATATCACACAACCCAGCTGCATAGCCCCTGCCAGAGGCCCAGCTAGCTGTTGCCCTTCAATACTTACACATATGCTACTGTAGCAATCTTTCATGAAAAGCTGAAATCTCTAATTCTGGGAAAGGAAAAAGAGAATGACAACTCACCACGCTGAAATAGATGGTCTTGAGGCTTTCCACAGGATGGCCAGTGCCGTACCTTGTGGTGGGTTAGCCTAGGCACACAGCCAAATGCTCACTCACTCCCCCTCCTCAGCAGGACACGGGGAGAAAATAGGATGAAGCAGCTCATACGTAGAGATGAAGACAGGGAAATCACTTACCCATTACCATCACAGACAAAACAGACTCGAGCTGAAGAAAATTAATTTAATATATTGTCAATTAAAATGTATTTAGCTAGTGAGAAACCAAGACTAAACAAGTGTAGTCAGTATCTCAGACTTGTGCCGCCTCCTAGGATTCCCACTGCCCACAATCAAGTGACCCAGAACCAGCTTAACAGTCACTCTGTTCCTGCTTCCAAGGCAATGTCAAGGGCAAGTGGTGCTCCTTTAGAGAGGTCCTGATTCACTCCAAGGGCAGTTTACCAAGAAAGAGCAGCTCCTTTCTCTTCTGAAAGAAATAAATTCCTGATAGCTAATTGCTACCTGCTCCCACGGGGAGGAGATAAGGAGATAACCAAAAGAAGTATTAGACTGTGGTTGGAGGAAGACCCTAACAGATACCCGATGCTAAGTTTGAATTAATGCACCAAGGTAACTCTGGATTAGCAGTCTCTGACAATTTACTACAGAAATTAAAAACTACTTTATCTGAAATAAGTTTCCTTGTATTTATATGCATATGCATTATGCAATAGGTTTATACTGTGGAGTAAGGAGAAGGTAGACTCATAGAAAAGTCATATTAAAATGCTGATAGGAAAGTTCTTGCTTTTTTATCTGAAATGCAAACTTAATGCACTTTGAGGTGCTTTAGTGATCTATTTTCCTTTCATATAAGCATATAAGCAGCACTCATTTACTGTTCTCAGAAGCACACCATGCTGTCTGGAATGATCAATATTTGATTTCAAGCTGAAGCCTAAATATGGCTATTCTTAGTGGATCGAGATCTTCAATGCATGAAGATACATTACATCAGTGATAATAAAAGGTTTTAACACTTTATATGCTATAGCAAACAATCAGATTAAAACTGGAAAATAATTTAAAATTTAGTAAAAAAAAATCAGGAAGGTTTTTTAATATCTCTCTTAAACAAATTAATTTGCCCTACAAACTTTCAAAGGCTTCAATGATTCTGCATCATCATGGAACTTTTTGAAATTTGCACCCTTAAAATAATGTATATCTTTTACATCTATACATATATATAGTAACACTAGTTCAAAAAGGGCTAATTTTATTGATTGTATGGAAAGTAATTGAAGGAAACAATTCATAAGCATTGGTGATACTGTTTCGTGATAACACAAGTTCTGTGCATATAAAGTGACACTTGATAGTTTGTCATTTATAACAGTTCTTAGCTGACCTAGAATCAGCATACACCTTGGTAATTCCATGATAACATGCTGTATCATGCAGGCATGTTTTCCTTGCAGTTGCTGACTGTTTACAAAGAGGAAAACAGCTCTCAGATAAGCAATCCTTCGGTTATATTGAGACATATGTATCTTTTGGAACAACCATTGCTGAAAATTGAGCAGTCATATCACAGCTATTGGTAAGGACAGGTAAGTCAAGCAAAAATTCCACAGAAAACTAAGTCTTTTAAATTAAATTTTAAATTTAAATTTTAAAATACTGCAGATTCTGTTACAGTCAACTTACTGGCTCTAAAAATGAGGAGCCTGCAGTTCCATCATGCCTATGAACTATTTTCTATCACTGGAACAAACTCAGATGTAAATCACATCCTTGCATCTCTAATGGCTTTACAAATGCAATTATGAGAGATATTTAAAGACCTCTGCAGCATGGCCAAATTACAGCAAAATGAATGTTCCAAACCAATGTTGTTTAGGTACAGGATATGCCATACAACTCTGAGGTCTTCCCTCTGCAAGGGAAAACATAAAGGATTTTCAGGACACTAGTAGATTCACATATATTCACATATATTCACAGAGCAACAAAACTAAGTCAGACAAAAGCATAAGATCAGGTGTATTTCCTAGCTCCTTGTTGCATTCTAGTAGACATAACTAATGGACTCAATCTGCTGAAACTTAGGTGTCCGAAACAGAGACATCTGACTCTGAACCTGTGTCTTTAATGAGTAGTGAATCACTTCTAAATAAATAAATTAATAACCTCTAAAAGGTGATTCAACTCATTTCGGTTAGGCACCTAACTTAGGATGAGATTTATTTTTTAGGCACTTATCTCTTTCCACTGAATAGAACGGAGGGGTAGATTGGGTAGCTTCCAGTTAGATATTAAACTCAGAAACATATAAAGTTAGGTAAAATGAATCGTGCGCAGTTTGTCTGCACAGATAATTCCGTTTTAACTGTAAATTAGTGAGAAGGGTTTTCTTCTTCTCAACTCCACGTATTTTCTGAAAATCCAGAATTCCTTATTCTGAGCAGAATTAATCTTTTTATCTGTGACATTATTTAGAAACAACTTACTTTTTAGAATGTCATAAGGAAGAAGCAGCCCATTGAGTTACCTACAACCAAGAAAACAAAGCCATTCTGAAAATTGTAGTGAGATCCCTCAGTCTTTAGAAAACCTCTGCAAATACTACAGCAATAAAGATATTACATCAACAATTTAAATAGTTGTGTATTTCCACATTTGCAAACATTGACAGATATTTAGCTGAAAATGGAAAATATTTTACTTTCTTTAAGGTATTTCTGGCAGTGTTAATTTATGTTTGAGGGTGAAGGAAATCTTCCCTGTCCTTCTTCCTCTCTGATTTCCTATATATACTGTTCTCTCTAGCTAGGAACCTCAATAATAATAAATCTTTCTTAATTATGAAATTATGATATGAAGTGCATATAATGCAGAGGAATTATTTTACTCATTAGCAGCTGCAAATCTTGCAGTGGTTTGTAAGCACTGGCTTTACCAAAAGAAAGGTCGGTCATGACGTGAACTTCTGCTTTAAGAGGATTTTATTGTCTTTTACTTTTTTTTAAAAGGAAATTGGACTTTTCCATCTCTGAAGTTTATTACAAACCTTTCTCAGGTTTTGAACAAGTCATACCTCCTTTTTTTTTTTTTTTCTGAAAAGAAATAAAAAGATTTACATGCTTTGAAGGTAAAATAGAGTCTCTAAGGATGAAAATGTAAATGCCTGAAGGATCCCATGCATATTAATAGCACTATTTGACTAAAGAACAATTGTTTGATATTTTTAGGTAGATGTTTAGAGAACAACAACAAAAAAAGAAATATTACCCCATGGCCCTGGGGGGAGGGGGGGCAGGAATGTCTTTTATCAGGGTTTTTCTTTTTTCAAAGCATCAGTCTAAATAAGATTCAGAACAATGTCAAGGTATTTTTGTTAGAAATTAAAAGCTGTAAACCTGAACAAAGAGTTTTACTATATTTAGATCCAAAGGAAAAGGAGTTTACTTATGCACATATCTATATTACTATTTCAGTCTTCTCCTATACTAAATATTTATTCAAGAGGTCTAAGAGGATGATCTGAGTGAGCTAAGAAGAAGATGAAACAGGCAGTTTCATCACTGCTTTAATATATACAAGAAAAAAATCTTCTTGGAAATTAACCCCATGATTAATGCATTTTTGTTTGCTTTTTGCTTTAGTGTATTCTGTATTTCTCTTCTGGAGCATGCAATAGATCAGCAGTAGAATTACACTGATGAGAGAATACGAATTCACCATGAATGTGTCTTTATGTTGGAACATGCTCAGAATGTGCATCTATGACTTGATGAATACTCACCCTGCAGAGCATTATGTATCTTTTAGTTCTGCATTTTTTTTGTTTGTTTGACTGGATTTGTTTGGTTTTGTTTTTAATAGAAAGGCTTAGTAGACAATCTCATTTAAATGGCTCAGGGCACCATGACCCATATGTCATCCATTTTAATGTCACAGCTACACTCCAACTGTAGAAGGTGTAGTGAATAAAAAAAAGTGCAAAATCTTAGACACCTACCGTAGAAATGCATGCCTGGTTTTATTTATATATATGAATCACTATCCATTCAGCATTGTCCTAAGCCTAGATTTCTACAGCTGAATTATACTCAAAAACTTGGTTGTTACTTCAAATCGAAAATAGGAGCTAAGTCATAGCAGTGCATATCCGCACTACTGCAGGCCAGTTGCTGGTGACCCACAGCCAAGCAGTGATTCACTTGGTCAGCTATGTATTCGGGGTCATTTGAAGTATTCTTACAATTTCCTTCCAAGCCTGTTGATGCTCCATAATGACATGGGTGTCCTGTAGGCCCTATCTTGCGTCTGTCAGCCACATGTGCATATCTTGAATCCTTTAGGGCGTGTGATGTGATCAAATAGAACCAGATGATTATGTTTAGACAATTAATTCCCACGCTCATTTTCTCCATGTAGTCTTAACTTGAGATTGCTATCAATGTAATAATAATAGTGCAAACAAAGTATTTAATTAATATGTATCACCTATTTTGTCACAAATTATCATGTCTGTATTGGTTATCACACAGAGCTTAAACAGGTTTCTTCTTCATTTCTGAAATTGTAAATAAACATCATCCTGAGAATCGAACAACAAATAAATATTCTCAAACTGCATTAAAAAAAAAAAAAAGTGCAATACCCCAGTGAAAATGGCACCTAAATTAAAACAAACAAACAAACAAACCACTTACAGTTGTAATGCAAAATCTAACTGGAAAAATTCCTTCTAGATATAAATATTCTATATACATATATGTTTATATTATGTATATGCATGTGTATAATATATATTTATATATATAAGCCAAGAAAAGGATACAGATGTAAACATAAGGCAAAAAGGGTGAAAGTCTCAAAGATAAACACCAAAGAAACTCTGGTCATCAGGAACTGTTTATCCTTTATTAGAGATTCTTTATGGCCAAAATATCACTATTATGCCCTTTGCATGCCTACTAGTTCTTTAGAAAAGTATTTTTTTTCCTGTTTTATTCATGCATGATTTCTCTTCACTGTAATACCCTCTGTTCTGTTATTTGAGTTTGTTAGAGTTTTGGGGTTTTTTTTAGATTTCTAATTCAAATGTTTGTTTCTCTAAGAAAAGCACGGGGGCAAGAGAAATAAAGCATTATTTTTCACCACATCTCGATAATGAGACATTTATTTAAACATATTATGTTTAAAACACTTAATATCTTAGTGCTATACTTTGAAGTAGCTACCAGCATCATTTTTAAGTAATTTTCTTCAATTAAAGCTTTCAGTACTTAGACACTTAGAAATTATGCATACACCTATATAAGCTAATGTTTCAATTTACTTCAATTATTGCTTCTTATTAGATTCTTACACATACCTGTATCACTTTAAACTAGATTCTCTACTATCTTTATACTTACAGAAATCATTCAACCACACTCATTCTTCCAATCAACCTCTCACTATGACTTCTCAATTCTCCTACGCATAAATCTCAAGTTTAATTACTTTAACTAGAGTTCCATGCTGAGGAGCAAAATCAGCGTACTTTGCAGCTGCAAGAACAACCCACTGGCCCTACAGCCTGCTGATATTTATTGTGTGTTGACAGTGATGGCACCTGATCTAATTTAAAATAAGTTATTTGTTTCTTTTAGCAAAAAATTGAAGTCCCTCATGCAGCATGAATCTAGTGACTGTAATACAGCTGGTCTTTGATAATAGGACTAATTTTTCAAACATTACTTTAAAGAAGTGAGCATCTGATCACAAAATATTGACGTGGAACGGTTTACTTTCATACAATAAAATCTCTTTGCAGAATTACAAGATTGTGTTCAATGGTACCATATGGATCATTACCAGCAACTCATATATTTTTAGTAAGGTATTAACCACTAGGATGCCACTTATTTCAGTTGTGAAAATAATGTGCCCAGAATTCCAACTAATCTGAAGCCTATATATGCGCTCTTATAATCTTTTATATACATATGATTTCATGACAAGATAGACGTTAAAGAGTAGAAAAAATTATCTTCACCAATACTCAGAATTTTAAATTTGAAAGTAAAATAATTGACATGCAAATAACTAGAATGAAGTAGTAATCTGACAGTTTATTCTAAAGCAATCTTTGTAAACTGTGACAAGTCACTGAATAACAATATTATAGTATCAAAGTATTTAAATTACTATTTGAACTCCCACCTACTATAATGCTGAACTTAAGAACCTGAAAACATTTACAATAAAAAAATACTCAAACCCTTTTTATAATAAAGAAAAAGAAAAAAGCATTTATGAAAAAAGTTATCTCTGGGCTCAAATTAGGTGTGTGAATTACATGAGCCATAAGAATTTTTTCTTCATAATTTTTAGAAAAATAAAGAAAAAGTGAACAATATTTTTTTCTGCAGTGAAGACACTACTGCATACCATTTTCCCTAGCTGGCTTGCAGATGTTGGAATTCAGCAGCCTCGAATCGTCAGGGGAAGGCAATTTTATTGAGTTTGGATTGGTAACATGAGCTGTTCTATCTGTATCCCCACATTTTAGGATTCCAACCTAACATGTATTTTGAGATCTATATCCCACATTCAGCTTTCCCACAGAAGAAGTTACTCAGATGACAGTAGGTAACTAGCAGTATCAGAGTCATGTACGACTACATAGCTACGGCTTTTTTCACTTAATAGTGTTGCAACACGTCTCTCCTTTCAGTACCTGCTCAGAATCATTTGGAAAACAAGGAAGCTGCTGCAGCACTGTTACTAACTGCAAAGTGAACCTGAATATTTACAATGCATGGCATGCAGAATATATTCCTAAAAGGTAAACATGTCAAAGAAATACTGCTTCTGCTTTTCCTAAGATGCTGATATAATTGTGCTTCTGGCCTTAACAGTGCTATATCAGTGGTGCACCATGTCAAATAAAGAGGAAATACTGCTGAATGAAAAGAAACAAACGTGTTCTGAGCACGAATATGAACCTTCCCCATGGCATCATTGGATTTATTTTTTTCCTTAAATAATTTCTTGTTTTCTTGATAAGGAAGAAACTGCTTTATAGGTTAAAGGAAACCAAACCTGACATTCAGTTATTAAGGAAAAAAAAACATGGAGCTTTTATTTCTTTTGTTGTTGGTTTCTAATTTTGTTAATTAAACCATTTGCATATTTACCATTTTATAAAAATATCAAAAGGCAAATGTTCACATACACGATATATCTACTCTTGCTCTCTTTTAATTCCTTTTGTTTTTCATGGACCCCATTTGCTATGCAATTTATTTTAAATATAAGAACAAAAACAATAGACTTTTTTTTCCATTTGAACTCAGTTCCATCAGAGATATTTTATGGCCAGAGGCATAAATGAAAAGGCAGCAGCAAAATCATTTGTTTAAGAGACCCAGAACTGTTCTGCCTGCTTTGTTAGCAATTCTTTCTGCAGCTAAGAGGAACTCAAATCTGAGCTGTAGTATAGGATGCAAATACCTTTTCAGCTAGAGAGATTTACTGTTGGTGAATAAACAGAGCAATACCTGTCCTCAGTCTACATCCTTTCAAGTACTGTAACTGGAAATCACCATTTTATGCTTGTGCCCTTGATGATCCTTTCATGTTTGTTCAGCTACTTTTCTATTCCTTCTTCATTTTTCTTCCAATTTAGCACACTTTCATCCTACAGTATATCTAGGAAATAACAAAGAATGTTATGCTGTGTATTAAAATTAACATAACAGAAATGCCTTTTTATTTTGGTGTTTATATAATTTGTGTTTCTCTCTTTTGGCAGGTAGGATCTTAACACAGATGAGAGAGTCTTCACTGCACCCGAGAATGTCTATGTTAAGCTGAATCTTTTGATTTCTCCTATAATGTGGTACTAAACATTTTCTGTATCTTAACCAGTAGACTTCCTCCTATGAGTGATAAACAACATCTTGAAGCACTGAAAGAATTTATTTTCTTGTAATAATATTAAGGAATTATTTTATAATGTCCAGTAGGATTTACAGGTATAAATAAGGAATAAAGATGATGTGATGGACTTAAACAGTTCTCCATGGACCACCTTCATATGCTCTGCACACCACACCTTGGAAACCACTTAGCAGATATTTTCAGAACAATTACACCCATAATACTAATGTTAAATATTTTAGCAGTGAGCTAAGAATTCACTTCCGCTTCTGTAATTTCACCTCAGAAGGGAAGAGATTGTGCCCACAATTTTAATTTCTCAGAATCAGAACCCTGCACTGCAAAGTGAAAATTGCCTTTTTATCTATACCATATGCTCCATGTACAGCCTCATGGATATATACCGTGTATTTCACAGAACTGCTAATTCTGCTGAAAACAAAGTATAACATTTGAATGGGGCTATAATTTCAGTCAATTATAAATGAAATACACCTGCTTAAAATTTATGCCGAGTAATAAAAGTAATTCAGAACTGACAAATCTAATTTACAGACAGTGGAGCATGCCTACATTTACATGCAACAGGCTCTGGATATTTGAAGTTTTTATAATAAGGTAGGAACACATGTTTTTAATTGAAATGCATAGAACATAATCGCCTGTTTTAAACATCAGCCAGCCCTTCATGTTAAATATTAAACAATTCTGAATCTGGTTCAAAATCATTCCCAACAGCAATTAACTCCCCCTTGCACACTTAAATATTTCTTATGTTATCTGCAAACCACACACCTGGAAAAGGCCAAAGCAACATCTTTTCTTATAAAGTGTATTTTAAAATAAGAAATACCTTTAACAGTAAGATTTACTGAGATTTATTTTAAACATCTTATTGAAGTCTACTGACTGAAGTAAAATGACTTCTTCACTGTGTTTAAAACAATAATATATACCAGTCAGAAAAAAAGCTGCACTAACTTAAGATCTTTTTGCCAAGAGAAAAATTAAACCCAGTAGTAAGTAGTACAGTATTTCTACTGAATGCATTTCAGGACAGGAATCTCAGCCCAAACGAAGTTAGAAGTGATATCAAAGAACCTGTGTCCACATAAATGAAGATGGTGTAAAACGGAGAGGGTTACACCCTCCATGGCCACTCTTACGCTGTGTGACTGAGAACATACATGCTGCACTGCATAGTACGGATAGTTTATTTAATTTTCGTGGGATATCCTGGCCTGTTGCAATTTTCAGGCATTAATCCAACCAGGAACGTGATGTTCTCTATACCTCCCCCAAAGATAAATTAATGCCATTTGGCCAGAGTTCTAAGATACACAGTGACATACCCTTCCACTAAATATGTGGAGCAGGCAAGGCCTTTTGCACTCTGGGGACTGTGCTTAAATTTTGTGTGAAATTTTGGTACTTGCATGGGTTGTAAATCAAACAGACTTTGAAGTATAGTGTAAAGATGCTCTGTGTGTTTCATGCAAAGAGTAAGAATTACACAATCTATATTTTTTTCATCATTTTGCAGCATGTAAATGGAAGACATGTCTTGAACTCCACTTGTTCCAAAGTTTAAAAAAATAAAATTCTCTCACACAATGTATAGTCTTCTTGAAATAATAATCGAAACCTAAAGAATGTGATTAATATCAGTAAATGTATGCAACATAAGCTTTTACTGATATAAAATAATTCTGTGTTTTATATTTTATATGAAAATATATTTAAGTATATATTTTATATAAATTTATTCTTTAGGTTTCAATTATTATATAATATATGATATATAGCATTATAGAAAAAATATAATTATTTTACATTTAATTTGAAATTTAAGATCATAATGTTTTTGAAATCATAATCTAGCTTTCATTTTTTCCCATGAGTAATTATCTTTTTAACAGCTAATCTATTTCTGTTCTCCATAAATTTAGGACTTATATTAGATAAAAAAGTTATGTAAGTTATTGATTGCTTCCCATGCCAATTTATGGAATGTAACTCTCCTCAGGCAGTGTGTTGAAATCCTACTTGCCCATTTGAGGCTTGTTTTTCTGCTGGAGAGAAAAAAGGCGCTAACAGCTTGTTCTTTTGGGGCAAAAAACCTGCAGCTCCTAGCTCCATTCTGAATACGCAGGCCTGCTTCCTCTTGCATATTTGGACATGACATAATCGCGTAGCCCAGTCACAATGGTATTGCAATTGCTAGTAAGAGGCCATAAGCTTTGTTCTACACTTGCAGGGCCTCAGGGCTGAGGTTTACCAAGCCTGCTCTGTCTGAATTTTTCTTTGCTTGCCTGCAGCTTTGTTTTACCTGGTTTAGCTGTGACAGCCATTTCCCTAAATGACCAGGAAGCAATGGCTAATTTTATCCTTGCACAGTACAACCATAGCTTTATATAGATGGTAGTAATAAAAAATAATACAAAAAAAAAAATCCACATAGAATGAGGTATTTACAGCTCTAACGCAGTGATGTAGTGCAGAGAAATACAGGTCTGGTACAGTAGCAAAGACTCTGAGAAGTGAACACATAGGACATTGTGGCCAAGAAGGCCAATGGTATCCTGGGGTGGATGAAGAAGAGTGTGGCCAGCAGGTCGAGGGAGGTTATCCTCCCCCCCCTACTCTGCCCTGGTGAGGCCACATCTGGAGTTCTGTGTCCAGTTCTGGGCTCCCCAGTTCAAGAAAGACAGAGAACTGCTGAAGAGGGTCCAGTGGAGGGCTATCAAGATGATGAGGGGACTGGAGCATCTCTCGTATGAGGAAAGGCTGGGAGAGCTGGGTCTGTTTAGCCTGGAGAAGAGCAGACTGAGAGGGGATCTCATCAATGCTTATAAATAACTGAAGGGCAGGTGTTAAGAAGATGGGGCCAGACATGAAAATGGTGCCCAGTGACAGGAGAAGGGGCAATGGGCACAAACTGGAACACAAGAAGTTTCATCTCAATATGAGGAAAAACTTCTTTACTGTGAGGGTGGCAGAGCACTGGAACAGGCTGCCCAGAGAGGTTGTGGAGTCTCCTTCTCTGGAGATATTCAAAACCCACCTGGATGTGATCCTGTGCAACCTGCTCTAGGTGATCCTGCTCTAGCAGGGGGGTTGGACTAGATGATCTCCAGAGGTCCCTTCCAACCCCTGCCAGTCTGTGATTCTGTGATGCTGTGAGGCTGTGATTCTGTGATGCTGTGACACGGTGCAGAGGAGCTCAGGTGTGGGGTGGTAAGAGATGGGGCACAGGCTTGGCATTAGAGATGCTACAGCTATAAACAACTAACCCATGGTCAGTTAAAGAAACGCAGACCTGGAGGTGGACAAAACTGGTTTTCAGGGTAATGAACAGAACAAAAAATAATATGTAACATATATATAAAGAGCACCATATATAATAAACTTAGATGTAACGTGACACTGCAGACCAATGAGGAAAGAGAAAGGTGTAGAAGCTCATTAACAAACACATAAAAACAACCCCGAATGGATACTGGAGGAGAAAGAAAAAGCTATAAACAGGATATTCCTCCCAGTAAAGGACTCCAGATGCTGACAGCTTAGAGTTTTACCTGTAAGTGTATGTGAAAGCAGAGTGCTTCCTTTAAGGGTATCTATCTGGCCAAGGACCTTCTTCTATGTAACAAGGGACAATAAGAAAGGGAGGAAGCCATAAACAGGAACATACAGATACACAAACCTGACTGTTGCATTTTTAATTGTCTTATGAGTATTATTGTGACTTTTCCCACTTGTAAATAAAATGGAAACTTTTTTTTCTTTAATAATTAGATCTAGACTAATGGCGATTTTTGAACTAGACTGTTAAGATTTCCATTATGGTAGCAATAACATCTTGGCTTTACTTTTACAGATATATGTATTTTGCTTCCTCTTTGCCCATAAACAACATTTTGAATATAACGCTAACTTTTTTTTAATTATTCTTTACCATAAAGAGTTTGTTCCCACAGGGGAAGCCTGGTTTCAGGTTATGCCCAGAGTCGTCCCACTGAACTTCAGGCATTTAGCTAATACATCTGAATACGGGTATACTCTGTCAAGTGCCTCTTACAGTATGTGGAGAGGCACTGTCATGCCCAGAGGGTAAATCTGCTCTTAGTGACAATGCACAAGCAAAGTTGTTCACTTTATGAAAATTACAGAGAAGAAACAGGACTGATCCTAATTTAAACACCTTAAAGAAGTGCCAAATCAAGCAGAATGAATCTGACCTTGAATTGATAAGCTTTGTTTAAGGATGAACATAGGGTCTACTTACTACTATTTAAAACCATTTCCCATTATTAATCAATAAATCCCTTGGGTAATGGCACAACACATATGTGATATACACATATATAACATATATAAAAGGAAAGTATTTTTACTACAAGGGGGAGGCAGAAGTATGAATGGTATAACAGACAGGATCCAAAAACCTTTTCTACTGTGTTTTAAGTGATCATGTGCAGAAGGAATGAATGTAGAATGATATCAGAAATTAATTTCACTGTAAGCAAAAAGCTCAATTGTCTAATGATCTGAGGTAGTGCAAATTGTATGAAGTGAAATTGGAGTTCTACAGCAGCAGGCTATGTTGATTTACCATTATTCTACTTAGCAGGAGACAAGGAACACAGATACCAGAGTGGAAGAAAATAGAAAGGACATACAAAAATTATCTGGGGAAAAAAATTTCTGAAAAGAAATAATAATCAATCGGTATTGAGTACTTGCTTCTGCATTTTGTTATCCTGACAATTTTTTTCTGCTTCTCTGTCTAATCAAGATATTAAAGAGAATTTTAGAAATCTGTAATTCATAATGAACTGGCCTGGGACCTGCAGGTAACAGATAATTCAGAAGCTAGGCAGTATCCAAAGGTCCTAAATTTTTCTTCTGTGACACCTTTCTTTTAAATTTTCTTTCAAATGTAAAGAGTAGTCTACAATATGAACCTACAACAATGGTTAAAAAAAGGGCATCGGGGAGTAAGTCTGCTTATTGTTAAATAGCTGTTTCCTTTCAAAAGATGACTAATAAAAATGGCATTAAATATTCCTATGTGCATGTGTTTTTAGAACAGTGTTCTGTTTTTTTAAAAGTACAATTTAAACATCAAATGATGCAAGGAATGCCATGAGGATAAACTGTTGAGTTCTTTAGCCCATGCCGTTCTTAAAATTGCACACACAATGAAATAGTTCAATGTCAGTTATAGTGGTGCCTTAGAAAGTCTCATTTGTGCTGTTTGTTTTTCTATTTATCTTAAAAAAAAAAAAAAGTTCACGTTTTTAAAATAATGCTGTTTATGTCCTTGAATCTTGGCACACTGAACAAAAATAGCTCAACACTGTGAAATGTGGAATTTCTACCTGTAACACCAATTAGTTTTGCTACAAATCTTAATTCTTATGAAAAGAACATTTGCACTTTTTCTTTTTTTTTTTTTTTCCAGGATAAGAGTGTTAGATATTAGAGGTAAAATGAAAGGCTATTCCATTGCTATAGGAAGAGTATTGTCTATGTTCATCCACCATGGTTTTATTACATGTTTTTTATGCTGCAAACAGATAATTTTTGCATGTTTGTGAAAGCATGAAAATTAGGCCTAAATTTGGGTGCTAGGTGAATCAGTCCTCCTGAAATAACAGCCTATGAATTTCTTTTAAAGTAGGTGTTCCATATAGTAAGAAAAGAAAAGGTTAAAGTGTTCAAACACTTCTGGAGAGAGACGAATGTGGAATAAAGTTAGAAAGACATGGGATAAAGAGTTATGCATGATAATTTAAAGTTAGTAAAATTAGATTTTAATAACAAACCATATATGTGATGACAGGAAGCTATGTAAACATAGGAACACGTATACATATTCATGAAATGTGAACTCAGTTCATAAAGTCTAAGCCATTCTGCTATATTGTTTTTTCCATGCTAAAGTACTGAAAAATAACTCAAGGATATCTGTGGACTCTCATCACATTCTTTTTGATACTTCCTTAACTGACATTTAGAAAAGACACCTCCATGTAAGCCTAGATCAAAGAATCATAGAATCATGGAATGGTTTGGGTTGGAAGGGACCTTAAAGATCATCTAGTTCCAACCCCCCTGCCATGGGCAGGGACACCCTCCACTAGACCAGGTTGCCCAAAGCCTCATCCAACCTGGTCTTGAACACTGCCAGGGATGGGGCCTCCACAACCTCTCTGGGCAACCAGTGCCTCACCACTCTCACAGGAAAGAATTTCTTTCTAACATCTCATCTAAATCAACCCTCTTTTAGCTTAAACCCATTACCCCTTGTCCTGTCACTACACTCCCTGATAAACAGTCCCTCACCATCTTTCCTGTAGGCCCCTTCAGGTACTGGAAAGCCACAATTAGGTCTCCCATGAGATCAAACTAGAAAGAACACAAAAGCTGAACCTCAGAACTGTTTACTTGAAACTATAGACATTCTAACAGTGATGAGAACTGCAAGTCCAGTGTTTCTTTCTAGATAATATCTTTACATACATTTTCTCTTTTGATTATTTTGCTGTTCTTGCTATGAGCACAGCCCATCTCAGCAACAGAGCATGGATTCTGCTCCTATCTTCTGCTTAATCACTGAAGAGCTACAACCAGATGCAAATACACATTTTGATCTTTTCTTTCCAGTTAAAGGACACTTAAAATGGTAACTATTTAAAAAATCCACAATAAAAAACCCCCTTCTGGAGCTCATTCTTTTTTTATCATAAAGTACATATTACTAATAATTTCAATGTTTTGTTTTACTTCACAGTATCACCATGAATTCAGTACTTTTAAACAAGACAAGAGATTATTCCAGTCCTACACTAAACAGTTGCAAGGGTCTACATAAGAAAACACAACAATCTTTCCATATTTGATTTGACAGGGTTTCTGTCTGATCAATTGACTTTCTGTTTTGATTTTTGTGGTGGGTTGACCCTGGCTGGAGGCCAGGTGCCCACCAGAGCTGCTCTCTCACTCCCCTCATTCACTAGACAGGGGAGAAAAGGTATAACGAAAAGCTTGTGGGTTGAGATAAGGACAGGGAGAGATCACTCACTAATTGTTGTCACGAACAAAACAGACTGAACTTAGAGAGGGAATTCATCTAATTTATTACTAGGCAAAACAGAGTAGAGGAATGAGAAATAAAATCAACTCTTAAAACACCTCCCCCCACCCCTCCCATCTTCCCGGGCTCAACTTCACTCCCGGCTTCAACCTCCTCCCCCCTCAGCGGCACAAGGGGGACGGGGAATGGGGGTTACGGTCAGTTCATCTCACGGTGTTTCTGCCGCTTCTTCATCCTCAGGGGGAGGACTCCTCTCATCGTTCCCCTGCTCCAGCATGGAGTCCCTCTCACGGGAGACAGTCCTTCATGAACTGCTCCAGTGTGGGTCCCTTCCATGGGGTGCAGTCCTTCAGGAGCAAACTGCTCCAGCATAGGTCCCCCACGGGGTCACAAGTCCTGCCAGCAAACCTGCTCTGGCGTGGGGTCCTCTCTCCATGGGGCCACAGGTCCTGCCAGGAGCCTGCTCCAGCGCGGGCTTCCCACAGGGCCACAGCCTCCTTCAGGTGCCTCCACCTGCTCCAGCATGGGGTCCTCCATGGGCTGCAGGTGGAATCTCTACACCCCCTCATCCTTCCTCCATGGGCTGCAGGGGGACAGCCTGCTTCACCATGGTCTTCACCATGGGCTGCAGGGGGATCTCTGCTCCAGCACCTGGAGCACCTCTTCCTCCTCCTTCTGCACTGACCTGGGTGTCTGCCGAGTTTCTTACATCTTCTGCTCTCTGGCTGCAAAAGCTCCCTCTAACTTGTTTTCTTCCCTTCTTAACTATGTTATCCCAGAGGTGCTACCATCATCGCTGACGGGCTTGGCCTTGGCCAGGGGCGGGTCCATCTTGGAGCCGGCTGGCATTGGCTCTATCAGACACAGGGGGAGCTTCTAGCAGCTTCTCACAGAAGCCACCCCTGTAGCCCCCCCACTACCAAAATCTTGCCACACAAACCCAATACAATTTTTAACTATTTGTTTCCATAATCCAGAGTAGCAAGTTACCTAGATGAAATTGTCACAAAAATGCAACTCCTGTAACATGGCATTTCTCCACATGAAAAATTAATAGTTTTCACTGTTAGTAATGATGACCAAATTATTTTCCATATTGATTTTGTCTACAGATTTTCATATGGCTATGCAGTCTAAATCTTGTGAACATTTTTTTTTTTTTAAATTAACAACAGGTGTCAGATTTACCGAAAAGTTGCTCTATTCTAAACTTATTTTAGGCTTTCCTTTTTCTAACTTGTGCAGCTGAAAATCAGGCATCTTGCAAAAGTGACTGTGACAATATCCTGCCTTATTCAGAGCTTTAGGGTAAATTTATTTGCACCTTTTCCAGGAAGTAAAATATCAAGTTTAACAAAATTACTTTGAATCTTGAAATCTAGATTTCATTACCTGACAGAAAACAATATTCAGTGAACAATGAATCACAAAAAGAACAGACACTTTTCATTACAGTAGCCAGTCAATCTCTACAGCCTCCCTACTATTATTACAGTAGAATTCTTGTTTATTTCCTTTATGAGGACGACAGCAGGCATTTTATGTCACCAGTAAATTTATATATATATTCCTGAGATAGGTGGAAGAGATTGTGTTTCCTCCTATAATGACCCACTAAACATTCCAGCTATCCCATGCATATTTTAAACTCTTCCTTTATTGTCAGTTTATTTATCACAAATTCATGATTCATTGTTATTCAATCCTATAAACAGCTTTCAGTAAGAAACACTTTCTTAGGAAAATATTTGATGATTTAGCAAGACATCATAGAACAGGGTTTAGAAGTTCTTCATGTGATGTTGTACTTGATCTCCACAGTGGGGACCAAGTGGATTGAAAGCAGCTTTGCAGATAAGTGGGTAACAAGTTGAACATGAACCAGCAATGTGTCCTTGTAGCAAAGGTCAACAGCATCCGAGCTGCATTATGAAGAGTGTTGACAGCAGGCTGAGGGAGGTGATCCTTCCCCTCTCCTCATCCCTGGTGAGGGTACATCTGGAGTGCTGTTTCCAGCTTTGGAGTCCCCAGGACAAGAGAGAGATGGACTTACTGGAATGAGTCCAACAAAGGGCTACAAATTAAGGGACTGGATCATGTTTCATATGAGGAGAGGCTGAGAGAGTGGAGTTTGTTCAGCCTGGAGTAAAGAAGGCTACAGGAGACCTAACAGCTGACCCCAAATACTTAAAAGATATTGAGAATCACAGAATCACAGATTGGTAGGGGTTGGAGAGGATATCTGAAGATCATCTAGTCTAACCCCCCTGCTAAAGCACGATCACCTAGAGCAGGTGAGAAGATGGAGCCAAGCTCTTCACAAAGGTGTATGATGGGAGGACAAGAGAGACATGAGTGTTAATAGAAACAAGGGAGGTCCAAGCTGGGTATCAGGAGAAACATTTACACCATGAAGTCAGCCATGCAGTGGATCAGGTTGCCGAGAGACTGTGCAGACTCCATCCTCAGAGCTTTTCAAGACCTGGCTGGACAAAGCCCAGAACCACCTGATCTGACATCAGAGCTGGCTCTGCTTTTAATAGCAGGTTGGGCTAAACAACTCCACATGTCCTTTCCACCCTGATTTATCCTATGGTCCTATCCTACCTGCCATGTGTCTCTTCCAAAGACCATGAGTCTCCCTTAGATCCTGTGCATTATCTACTGACTCGAGTCAGATGTCTAGAATACTGTAGGGCACCTCAAATGGCATTAAATCACTATGTATGAGTAACTGAAGCAATGTCAAGGCCTCATTGTTTAAAACAGATGTCTAAGCTCCCATTGCAATTGACTCATACCTAATTGGAATTCAACTATCCCCAATTACGTGCTCAGTGAAATTTGCTAAGTTGGGTAACTGTAGGTTATCCAAGACATGCAGAACATGCTTTCAGTTATAACACAGGACATGTAGGAGAACCAGAGCCTCAGATGAAGGGTTGATGGCACAGTGTGATACCTCACAGCACCAACTTTTCACCGTAGTCATGAAGCCAGTGGAGTGTGTGGTTCAGCTTAACTCAAACTAGACATCTAAGGCTTGCTCCAATTGTGTAAAGATGCCATCAAGTGTAAAAATCAAACGCTCAGAGGTATCTGATATAACAATGTGGTCTTGCAAATATAACAGGATTTATGGGAGAGCCATGGGCTTCTTGGAGTGGCAGCTGGACAACAGGACAAATACCCTAGGGCATCTGGAATGATAACAGCAGTCTATAGGTAGGCAACTGATTAATCTGAATAACCTCTCTGTAGTCTGCCAATATGCTGAGCAGGGTCTCAATTCTGCTGCCATGTATATAGGTTTCTAATGCCATTTCAAACACCCTCAGTTGTCATGGGTATCTGCTACAGCAATACTTATGTTTCTAATTTACCAGTGTATCCTAAATGTTACTAGGCATCTTTGCATATGACAATTGCAGAAAGATTTAAATACCAGTAAGAAGGTTTTATACACACACGCGCACACCCCCCTCCCATATTTAGCCAGCTATATTTGCATATCTAAGTTTAGAAATCGACCATCTGGAACTACATTTTACCCAAGGAAACATTAGCTCTGTTGTATAATAACTAAGAGTCCTTTCCAAACTCCTGAGTCCTCAGGCAAGGAATAGATTCTAAGAGTCAATGCTGATATGCTAATTTGGACAACATCGCTTCCTTTGGTTACAGTTTTTCATTGATGATGTAACAAGATTTGAACTGGAATTTCACTTTAGTTGAGGGGTAGCTAAAAACTGCATTATTCACTCCAGAGTTTCAAATTTCTAACTAAAACAGTTTTGTCATTTAGACAGTGTTATTGGCCACATATCTGGACAGCTGCTCAAGACTCAACACTGAAATTACCTAAACACCAGATATTATTAATGAGAAAACCAATCCAGCAGTAAATAAGAAAAAAAAATAAAATCTCTGAATATTTTTTTTAATTGATTAGTACCAGAGTTGTAATTCAAGCTTTGATACATATGCATACAAACCTCCCTACACACACATTGTTTTATTAAGCATTCATTCATTTCTCTAAAATGTCTATTCAAAAAAGGTTTATTTAAATTTGTTTAATCAAAGCTATTCTTACTCAAACAAATAGAATTAAAAGTTTTCTGGCAGTTGCATTCAGACAGAAATCTGGAGACCATCTGTGACTAGAGACCACAGCACATACCCAGACAATCCCTGGTCTCAGCAAAACACTAGCCCACTTGACTCTTAAATAACTGCCTAGAAGGCATGTTTCCTTCCAGGACAAAGAAATTGGGAGGTCTGGCATGGTTTTTTTAGTACAGATGATGTTGCACCCTTGTTTTAATTACCTATCATAAGAAAATCACAGGAACACTATGGCACTTATTTTATATCATTTTTTTTCTAATTTACTTTTCAATGTAAATGTTTTTTACTTTTGGTCTGGAAAGGTTTTGGTTTGTTTTTCTTTTTTAACAATGCCCGAAACATCTGAAACATCTACTGGTTCAGGAACTACCATAGCAAAAATTATTTTAAACAACTGCAGAAGAATGCACCAGGAATCAGTATACAATTTTGAAAAAGTAATTTACATAGATCTCTTTTTAGCTGGAAATGTAAAAAAACCCAACCCAACGAACCCCAAACAACCACCCCTCCCCCCCAAACCCCCCCAAAGCAAACCCGAAACAACAAAAAAAACCTCTAACTCCTAAAAAATAATGATTAAAATCCACAACAAAAAAATTCCAAGCCCAACAAAAAAGGATAAAAGTTGCAACTTCAACAGCCAGGAAGAGTAGGAAAAACCCTGTAACAATTAAAAGATGTGGTCATCCACAGTGATGCAATGGATACAGTTTTGCTTCAAATCAAAAACATAGAGAAATACAAGAATCAAAATATAGAAAACATACCCTAAAAACTAATTAGATGCTGCTGTAATTCAAGGAACAATGAGAATTACATAAGACCTTTTTAGACAATGTACAATATAAAAATGACAACACTTGTGTACATAATCTGTTTTTTCTTTGATCAGCTGATTGTTAACCTTATTTAAATGTCTTAGTAAATACATACAGTGTTTTTTCTGGCAACATAATTTTTTTCTAAGGAATATTTATTTGCTACTTTCAAAATCATCACCTTATAGCTACGTCTGAAAAGCATATACCCTTAATCTTTATAGTCTTCAGAGACACGGAATTTAAAGGCAATTAAATTGTCCTTATAATTTAAGTCATATTATGGCTTCTGAGTGGGATACAAATTGTTGGCATTAATTATGTATTAACTTTAAATAGGTCTTGCCTTTTAATATAAAACCAATTTCCTGCTGGCTGTGGATTTTTTAGTCTTCCTCTTTTGGCTTGTAAAACCGTTTGTTTACTCTATGCACATGTGTTAAAATAATGAATTCCTGCTGAAATCTGTTGCAAATGAATGTTCTATTCTTTCACTTCAAAGCTGAGTGACTTTTGGACTTCTGACAGAATTGGTTCGAGACACATATATTTACAGAAGACATTGTAATAGGTATATGTAGACCCACAATATAGCAGGTCCCAAACCTCCAATCATTATTAATCTTCTCGTTAAATCATTGTTTTACTTTATGATGTCCAAACAGATATTTTGCAGTGATAAAAAACCCCTTGCATTTTAAAATATATTTTATTTTTTCACATAGATCTAAGTCTTAGTACTGAAGTTTACTGAAAACAAGATGATGCCAACCAGTTATGTACACAATGTATGCCAGGTTGGATGAGCCTTCATGCTTTTTCCGGGAGTTCTGCCAAGTAGGTGACTATGTTTTTATAAAGTTGTCTTTCTTGTGCTTTGGGTGCAAAACCCCACCCAGAGTCTGTGATGTGGTATTTAAGTTTACATTGCTGATATGCACAAAACTTAGAAGAGATCTTGGGATCTATGCAAAGCATGACGTTCCTAAGACTGAAAGAGCTTTTATTATTGATTCTGTAATACATCAGAAACAACTAAGTGTACAGGCAGTTGGCAGGTTTTTCCATGAAGTTGTAGCCCCATCTTATACTCCATTGGCTCCAACACTCACAAAAAAAAAAAAATCAGTCAATGGCTCTGTTTACTCCTCTCTGTTTGATACAGTACTTTTATCACTGTGTCTAACTGATAACTCATTTGAAACTGTTTGGATCGGAGAAATAGAATGACTGGGTTTTGACAATTTTTATTTGAAATTTGTATAATGGCCTGATGGGATGCCCAGCTGCCAAGTAATGTTGCTGATCTGGTATGGCAGCTTTTTGCACAAGTAGTCCTGTACTAATTTATATAGCTTTATGATACAAAGAAACATCATACCATTAAACATTTTCTTTGTGTTTCTATTCCTTCAAGCTATTTTTCTTGTTTTTTTCAGAGACATATGTAGTTTGCATTAATAGAAGCTTTGAAATCTTGATGGTGTAATCAAAACACTTGATAAAATATTCCAAGATAAACATTCTAACAGAGAGATTAAATTTTAGAAACTTTCAGTATACTCTATTTGTTTTTCCAAAGAAAAAATAGAATTGACAATGATGTGTGGGAAATTGAGAAAAAGTGGCAGAAAAAAATGGAAAAAGAGGGATTTAAAAGAGCATAAAAGTAACCTATTTTGAGAGACATTTCTATTCCTAATTTTTTATTATTATTTTTTACAGAATAAAAGCATTAAGGGACTGCTCAATTATCTTGTATTTGTATCAGCTAAGAAGTCCTAAGACTTTAACTTCAATTTGACAAAAAGTCAAAACACTGAATTAGATAAAAAACTAAAAAAAAAAAAAAAAGAGAGAGAGAGGAGAAATATTGACACAGGGTGCTGAAACTGTCAGCTGAAAAGTATCTACAGATATTTACCCATCTAATGAAGCATGTAGCTTCAGATTGGCATTATTTGCAAACAGGAGGATCTTCTGGCAGAGAAGCTGAAGTATATTTCAGGCTGTCCTTCTATCTTTGGATAGGGCTAATGTCCTGTAAATAGTGGTCTTGTGTCTTCTGAACAGGTAAAATGCCATACTAACAGACGGATATGAATATTACAATGAAAAAAAAAAACCCACATTATGTACTGCATGTTTGAGTTTTACAGGCTCTAGTCCAGAAATAATGTCACAGCAAGTTGTGGGCAGGTTTTTTTTTTTTTTAAGTTTGTGCTATTATTACTCAATTTAAATAATTAAGCTTTGGAAAGAATAATCCCATAGGTAGAAGTCTAACTATTTCTGGGCCTGTAAATGAAGTTTACTGATTTAGAAATATCAGAAGAAACAAACATATATTATAAGGATTTTAAATCTCAAGACAGTTCAAAGACAACTGAAGTCAGTAGAAGTTATTCTGTTTTACTCAACAAAGCTTTTGGTGATGGCAAAAGTTAATGCTGAATAAATCAAATTTTCAGGATTAGCCATGCTTAATAATAAATAATAAGAACATTAATATCCAGATATCATTTCTAAATGACTAAAAAGAAGACTTGATGATGAGAAGCTTCCGATTCTTATGTTACTCCTGAAAAAAGAGGAAGTAAATAAAATTTTAAAAGAGGGAAAATTACAATGAGGAAAGTATTAAACCATCTTTGAATGAACATTGCAGGATATTGTTACAACCAAAACCAAGATTCAAACACAGACAGTGCATGCACATGTATAATATTCAGGGTAATAATGAATTGTGCATAACCAGTAGTTTTCAACATAATGTATTACTTACGTGAAACAGAATCTGAAAAGTTTAATACTGCAATATACACATATATATACACACACACACACAAAGACAAAGAAAATAATGTGTGTGTATATATATACGTATATATGGACAGCATATGGTTTCTATTGCTTTGTTAAACTAGGAAATTACATTAATCTTAGAAATTGAAATTTTTCCGTTATGCCTTCCTAATTTAGCTGATTACCATAAAATTCTAAAGCTCAAACACAACTAGTTGCACTGTGAAGAAAAAAAAAAAAAAGTATGACTTTCCCACTAACACACATGAAGTTTTAAGGAAAAAAAAAAGTGAAGTTGCTCATAAAAAAGTCTAATACTCATTCTTCAAATGTTTTTACAGCATGCATCTTTATTTTTTTCCAGAAAGAAATAAATAAAATAAGGCTATAGTATGGTTCAGATCGTGTAGGTCACACCATCATGAAACTAATGCATAATGACATTATGCCACCTGAAATATTCAATCAACAAAGACCCTTGTCTCTCAGCCTCAGTGTCATTTTTAACTATGATTTAGTCTTTTTTTTCTTGATGTTGGAACTCAAAAGATGTGAAAAGTTCCCACAATAACAACTGAAGCAGTGAAAAGCTTCTGTATTTAGTGGTCAAGAAAGATGATCAAGAACCTGCTCTTTGGGTGAAGTTTTTAGGCAGTACAATGACAGTTCAACAAAAAATTATTGGAGTAAGAAGGATGTGATGATCCAGTCTCATTATTTTATTTTTTGTCTATTTTTCTTTCTCAGATACTTGTGGTACAGAGTATTTCATCATGAATTAGCCTGAAAATCTTTGTATTTCTGATTGCATAAAGAGATTTGATTCTAAATGTCAGCATAATGCATTAAAAAAAAGCATAACATATTTAGTGAAAGTAACTATTTCTGGGTGTCAATTTTGTTCAGTGAAATAACTCACTGTCCATTATGACCTGCTATAAGGGAAGGATTTCCCTTCTCAAAGACCTTGCTCACAGCTAAGTGAGATGTGAGATACTGAAAAAAAAACGACCGCTAAAGGCTAGATAGATACAATCTTTCCAAATTCTGCCCTAAATTACTCTGTTAACTAACAACAGGAAGCTATTCCTAGAATAAAATGCTGTTCCCTACAGCCTGAATTTCAGAAACAGCATGCACATGCTTCATTATTACTCGTGCAGGGGAAAAGAGCATAAAATATTCCAATAAGGTACTTTTTTATCACTCTTCATTTCAGCTAACCAGAATATTGCACCCATTTATTGTATAGCATGATAGGGAAGTTATGTGAGAGAGCTGGATAATGTGTGTCAGCACCCACATAAAGAATGATGTGAATTCAGTATAGCAAGCAAAATGAAAAGGGAAGCAATTCCTATGAGGATGTAAAGTAAGAAAATGTAAAATCTACCCTGGTAAAACATTTGTTGTCCATAATTAAGAGTTTGTGCTCAAAAGCAACAGTGCTTCACAGTAGTATAGGACATGAAATTTATAAATATAGTTTATGTAAAGATGCTCTAATTGCCTGCACAAAACCAAAACAAGGCCATAAGGCTTACATAATTTTATTTCAGTGAGAGTTTTTATACATACTCAGTTGGAAGCAGAGAGGGTATTTTGTTTTGTTTTGTTTTTAACTTGTATTCACTCATAAGAGAAAATAGTGTTGGGAGACTGCATTGAGTACACAACGCAAAACATACCATATTTATGTTCTACCAAGTCTTGTTTTTCTAATTAAATGTATTTTTCTCAGAGAGACTTGGATTCAAGCTAATTTTACAAGCACTATTATTTAATAACCAGATCATTCTTTTTGAATGTGTGTATTCATTTTTTCTCCACAGTTGGGAACTTACAGTTTATTCCCATGGATGGTATCTGTGTTTGTTACTGCAAGGACCACTTTTATAATTTTATTTCTCTAAAGATAAACTCTTTAAACAAACAGCACATTAATTCAGTATCTTAATGACAGCTATGCAGGGAAGTAGGGTAGGCGTAAAAGGTTGCTTTATTTTGTTTCCAGGAAACAGGTGAAATGGCAAGGAGAATTATGTTATAAAAATCATTGAACTTTACATATAATATGTTTTGGTACTGAAACAGAATTTTTTTTTAAAAAAAGGTGAATCAATAATATTGATTCTATAAAGTGAAATAATCTCATGATACACTGTAATAAATCAAGATTTTTTAAAATATAAATTTGGTGTATTATTTATTTATTCATAAATGTCTTTCAGGTGGATACATTTTAAATATTTTTTAATGAAAACAGGTTTCCTGTAATGGTCTATAAATAATGGACTTTCTCAGCGATAGTAAAATAGTAACTTTAACATGGAAGGACTTCAGTATCTTATACTTCCATTGAAAGCAACTGTCCCTACAGAAGTCTTCTCTTATGCTGGCATTCTGAACAAAATATAAAAAGAAAATTTTAAAATTAGTTATCCACTACAAAGACAGCTCTTAAGCCTTAAATTATGGGCAGTCTTTCCCTACCAAGTTATTCACCAAGCTTTCTAGCTAGTATAAATCAAAGCAATTTTGGTGGTTACTAGATCTTTAATGTAGCCAAACACTGGCAAGACTTCCTTTAAGTTAAAGTAAATTGTCATTATCTGGTCATGATACTAAACAGGAGCTCCTGTATCTTGTCCTCTTGGGCCTAAAGGATCTACAGACTTACGCACCTTTTCCTCTCTAGCACAGCTCAGCTACAGTGCTATTGCACAGAGTGACTGATGGGTTTCCTGCTGCCAGGAGCAGTTTCCTTCTTCCCCCCCTTTCTCCTTCTCATCACTTATGGACCGTTGTCTTTTTTTGCTTCCTAACTTTCTATTTCAAATTCTCTGCCTTCCCTATAACTCTTGATTTTTAACCCTTTAACCTCATTTCTGTTAGCAGTTATCAAAATCAGTTGTAGAGCCGAGGCAGGCACAGTTTCCTGTCCCTAGGTACACCCAGCAGAGAGGCTGAGCATGTATCCCCAGGAGGCTGGCAAACCCATGTACGTACCATATGTACACATATATGCATGGCCAGCCACATGGATCGGCTCTGACAGAAAACACTCAGGACTCGCATGCACACAGCACCAACAGCCTTACCCTGTCCCCCTCTCTGACTGATCAGAACAATAGTTGAAGGCACCTGGACATAGAAGCCCCCAGGGCCCCAGCCCCACAGCCCCTTTCGAGCCTCTGGTATTCACACCCCCTTCCACATGCCAACATACGTGCACACGCAGACACACTACCAATCTCTCTAGTAACTGCCCTCAGACACTCAGCCCACCCAGCAGCTGGATCCCCTCGTCTCTCCGTTGCCTCATGCACAGATACACACACATGCAAATGGGTAGCTCTGGCAGCTGATCCAGACTTACGATCTGGCCAGTAGCCAACCCCTAGACCACATGGTAGTTGGCTTGGACCTCCTGGTCCCTCCAGCAGCCAACTCACAGTCCCTCTGTTCTCTCCAGTATCTGCCCCACGCTTATGGCCGCTTCAATATTTGGATCCCAAGCTGCTTATCGTACTCATCAGCTATTCTGGCTTGATATTCTTTAGTGTTCACATGTGAGCACAGGTAACCTCACAATATGTATGTACTATGGCACCTCCAGTTGCTGGCCCTCTGAGCCCTGGTCCAGTAGCTGGCAGTCAAACCCCCATATACACACATGCTCATGGAATAGAGTCCCTTACCCACAAAAAGTGTATGGATTGGCAACTTGTTTGCAGATGACCAGCCCTTTTTATGCCTTTCTCCCTCTATTTCCCATACTTGTCCTTCCCCAAACTTATCTGATCTGTGTGTTTGCCTGTGTTCGGCTCCTCCACTAAACATCCAATAATAACTCTTGCACAATCCCCAAATGTTTTCTGTGGCATCCTATAATGAGTCTTGTACATTCCCACAATCCACTTAGGTCACCCCATAATAAATTCTGTTCATTCCCAACTCCTCTCCACTCCATCCCGCAGTAAGGCCCATAGGCTGTTCTCCTTTGTTTGCAAGGCCACCTGGTGTTAAGTTGCCCTGTTTCTTACTGTAGATTTCCAATGCACTGATCAGTCTTTCTGGGTGAAGCTAAGGAGCAGCCAATTCCATGTGCTCCCTGTTCACTGAATAGCTTACTATGTTCCTCCACCAGTCATTATTCTTACTATCTTTGCTGGAATCCTGGTGTTCATGGTATTAGACTTTAAATAGATAGCCTAACACTTTCCTTATTTCCCTTTTTCCTACTTAAGTCCTCTTCTCTCACCACCTCTTATTTCCATATCTAGCTTTCCATCTCTTATTTTTATACCTTTACTGTCCACCTCTACCACCTTTTCCCCCATTTTATAATTTAATGAGTACAGAAAAATGAAGTACTTCATCTGCCTTAGGATTTAATTAGAAATTCTACTTTAGAAAAATGGAAGAATCCGTGCTGAGCACTGGCACACAAGCAGTGCTTACTCTCTGTTTGGCTATCATATGAAATAGTCTCATACCTTCACCATATCCTTTTAATTATAGAAGTCGATTACATGCCCATTTCTATTCAGTAAGTCTTAGTTCCTTCTCATATCACTGGCCAGACACCTGAATCTTCTCCAAATTCTGTTTGTAATCTGGCAATGCTTAATACACATATTGCTCATTCGCTACTGAAAACCCCTGTCTTATCTGTTCCCTGTGTGAGACAGGAGGATCACACAAGATGCAGCATAAGGAATACTCCCACACAGCCAGCCAACATCAGAGAAACACCAGGTATCCAGCATGAAGCCGCTGAAATTGAGAAAATGTCATAGAAACCAAGGAACGGACGATCTTTCCAAAAAAGCAGACAAAGAATTTCACTCATACCAAAATTGCTTCCAATGAAATATCATTCTAGCATAGCGGAATGCCTAGTACTTTTTCTTAATAATTTGTTTTCATTCCATAATTAAAATATGTAAAGAATATTCCTTTAATAATATAGCCTATGTTTTTGCAGCCGAGTTTCCCTCATGTTTTCATCCGGGTGCAGTCTACACTCACATGGAACACATACAGGCCAGATACTGTCAGAGGAATGATAATCTCACGAATTGTATTTTGTTAGCAAGTCTGTTGAAAAAAACAAACAAGAAGAGAAAACTCTAGACTCAGCCATCTGTAAATTCTGTATCTGCGGTACCAGTAGTGGTTAAGATACTGAAAAAGTTGGGTTTTTTTCTGAAGTGGCTACCATGAATGAACTGACCAGACAAAAGGTGTGATATCTTCATGTTCTGGAATACACTGAAAGTAATTATTTGCACTGATTTACTCCAACTAAGGATGAATAAACATATTACATTTTCTGACAATTTTAATTGGTCAAACTCCACAGGAAGCTACTCCACATTAGCTTAACTTTTCAATAAATTCAAGATAACAGATGACATTATTTTTATAAAATTAGGTACCTTCTTACTTCTATTTGGAGTGAGTTGTTATACAGCTGTAGAAAACTGGTAATATCTTCAGTCATGTCTTAGAGATATCAAGGATATTTCAGTCCTTTTAGTTGAAGTGAGATTTTTTTAAAAAGAGATTCTGGTTTATACTTATGATATGGCTCCTGGGAAATAAGTCCATTCCTGAACTGTGCAGATGACTCCATTTTTCTTCTAGGAGTCATTTGAGATTTTTATGTTTCTCTGTCTTTCACCAATACCTCAAGTGATTGATCATCATCCCTATTTTTTTGTTTTGTTATTACATCAGCCAACTTCAGACCATACTTCTCTCTGTGTTAAGGAGGTTGAACTACCTGACAGAACTGCAGTGGTTGATTCAAGCTTTTCATAAAGCTGAATTTAAAATGAAAAAAAAAAAAAAAGTAGTCTAAAACCTAAATTTTAGATGCATACACCTAAGCTAGCTTCATCTAAGGGTCTCTTTATAGCTAAAGGGCAGAAAGATTCATTTCATGGCCATGATTCAATTCATCTTAAAGCAAAAAACAAAAGCTGGTCAAATGTTCCTTTCCCAGAAAATATCAGTAGATCACATCCAACATAATCTAAATAACCTATCAGACTACTGATTTGTTGAAATCATGGAAATAAGCCACATTTTAATATCTATGGCTTACTAGTAAGTTACTTCTGTTAATCATTATGGCTGTATGTTTCTTCTTCAGTATTAGCTGAAACATGGTCTTCTCCAGTGAGTTATGACCTGTGGTTTTTTTTTTTTTTTTTTTTTTTTTCCAAATTGAGTGGGAATACTTATTTTTGTGACTTTAAAATGAAGTTAAATGATATTCTAAACCAAGATGACAAACACTGATTAGCTATTCTCCTGTAACTCATGAGCACATAGCAGATACACCATTTTGCCAACAGCTTTCCCACTGTTGTGGTCAGTAAGTGAACAGAAGGTCCAAATTCCTTCCAAAATAAAAAAAGATTTTGCATCTACTCTTTACTGACATACCTATTGGTGGTATTAACAATAATTTCATAAAATTTATCTACTTTGGAAGGCATAATGAATAAATTAAATACAATGTCACTTCTATGACTTAATGACAGAAAATAATTATAAAGTCTGAGAATTGTCATGCAAGAAACTATATAAAGTACCAGTATGTAAGAGTGAAAGATACAGCAGGGTGAAAGAATTACACAAATTTTAATTTTTACTAGATTAAAAGTGTGTAAACTTAGAATATACAAAATTGAAATTGCATTTTGATCGTTTTAAGCTTCTAATATGATTATGCATAATGAAGTCAAGTCAAATACAGAAAAGCCAATCTTTCACAGTCAAGGGACAGCATAGACCATGATATGAAAATGTATAGAAATTAAGATTGGAGGGTAGAGTTTAGAGCAAAGAGTTTGATTAAGAATTCTGAAATAAAGGAGGGCGGGAAATTGAAGAGGCGGATTGCAAATAATCGGACTGCCAATATTGTCCTTCTACAAAGCCAAAGGCCAGAAGCTCCAGAATAAAATGCAACACTCAGGATCTAGTTTTCAATAATCCAATTTTGAGAACTGTGTGGAAAATCTGAAGTATTGTTTATATTTCCTGTTCCTTTATGGTCTCCAAAAATAATGTTTTCTTAAATCTGTGCATTGTCCCTTGAAATGGAACATACATGTTTATTTCCGTCCTTCAGAATAATACTGGCAGGAGTTCAGGCACATGTTTTTTCCCCCTAAAAAGCAATGTTTCTCTGTACATATAAGTAGATTCCATTTTTTTTTCCTCTTTTTTACAATTGTTTGTATATTCCCATATGTACTATAAGCAAGAATTTATACTCGGGCTTAAGAGAAATGACAGTCTGTTATGATCGATGTGAATACAGAGCTCAGTATGACTTTCAGAATGTCCCAAGGGGGGAAAAAATCAAACCAAACCCAATGATTTTAATATTAAAAAGAAAAATAATTTCAGAAACAGAATATCACTTATACTTTATTATCTCTAAAATAAAATAAAATAAAATAAAATAAAATAAAATAAAATAAAATAAAATAAAATAATTTCGGGGTTAGATTTTCTGATGCATAACTTTCTGTAGAGATACTTGTAATTTAAACAGTAGAAGGCAAAATACCTCTTTTAAAGATCTAGCCACACCTACTGTAGATATTGGATTGTACATATTTCATTGCTTTATCTAACACACTCAAATTTTTACCTCAGTTATGTCTCTCGGAAAACTTTCAGAGCTATTTCAGGATCTATATACATAGAATCATAGAATCATGGAATGGTTTGGGTTGGAAGGGACCTTAAAGATCATCTAGTTCCAACCCCCCTGCCACGGGCAGAGACACCCTCCACTAGACCAGGTTGCCCAAAGCCCCATCCAAACTGGTCTTAAACACTTCCAGGGAGGGGGCATCCACAACCTCTCTGGGGAACCTGTTCCAGTACCTCACCACCCTCACAGGAAAGAATTTCTTCCTAACATCTAATCTAAATCGACCCTCCTTCAGTTTAAACCCATTACCCCTTGTCCTGTCACTACACTCCCTGATAAACAGTCCCTCACCATCTTTCCTGTAGGCCCCTTCAGGTACTGGTAAGTTGTAATCAGATCTCCCTGGAGCCTTCTCTTCTCCAGGCTGAACAACCCCAACTCTCTCAGCCTGTCCTCATAGCAGAGGTGCTCCAGCCCTCTGATCAGCTTCGTGGCCCTCCTCTGGACTCTCTCCAACAGCTCCATGTCTCTCCTGTACTGGGGCCCCCAGAGCTGGACGCGGTACTCCAGGTGGGGTCTCACAAGAGCGGAGTAGAGGGGCAGGATCACCTCCCTCGACCTGCTGGTCACACTTGTTTTGATGCAGCCCAGGACATGGTTGGCTTTCTGGGCTGCAAGCTCACACTGCTGGCTCATGTTGAGCTTCTCATCAATCAATACCCCCAAGTCCTTCTCTTCAGGGCTGCTCCCAATCCGTTCCCCGCCCAGCTTGTAGCTGTGCTTGGGATTGCCCCAACCCATGTGCAGGACCTTGCACTTGGCCTTGTTGAACTTCATGCAGTTCGCACGGGCCCACCTGTCCAGCCTGTCAAGGTCCCTCTGGATGGCATCCCTTCCCTCCAGTGTGTCGGCCATCCAGCCAATTCCTTATCCATGAAGTGGTCCATCCATCAAATCCATGTCTCTCCAATTTAGAGACAAGGATGTCGTGCAGGACAGTGTCAAATGCTTTGCACAAGTCCAGGTAGATGACGTCTGTCGCTCTTCCCTTGTCGACCAATGCTGTAACCCCATCATAGAAGGCCACCAAATTTGTCAGGCACAATTTGCCTTTAGCGAAGCCATGTTGGCTGTCACCAATCACCTCCTTATTTTCCATGTGCCTTAGCATAGCTTCCAAGAGGATCTGCTCCATGATCTTGCCAGGCACAGAGGCATAGAGATGAGACTGACTGGCCTGTAGTTCCCCAGGTCTTCCTTTTCTCCTTTCTTAAAAATGGGGGTTATGTTTCACCCTTTTCCAGTCAGTGGGAATTTCACTGGACTGCCACAACTTCTTAAATAAGATGGATATTGGCTTAGCAATTTCATCTGCCAGTTCCCTCAGGACCTGCGGATGCATCTCATCAGGTCCCATGGACTTGTGCACCTTCAGGTTCCTTAGATGGTCTCAAACCTGATTTTCTCCTACAGTGGGTGGTTCTTCATTCTCCCAGTCTCCCATATGTAAATATATGCATGTGTGTATATGATTATATTATGTATACACCATGCATATTATACAATTATATATATGTCATGAATGGTATAAAATACGTATTTTTCTTAATGAAACAATTTATTTATTACTTACAAGAACTATGGCCATAAGCACTCTTAAACTTTCTTAAAGGGTTTTATATGTTTCCAAACTGAAATTAACTTAATTTTATTCTTACTCCAGCATCCACAAGTTTCTTTGAAAAGCCAAGTGATTATTACCACAGAAGTCTTGAATCAGTTAATGCTGGTGCTAGAAGAAAAATAAAGCCAAAAATTTCCTCTTTCAAGTTTTCAGGCCAGCTCTATTCTTTAAAATGAAATCTCCCATGAACAAGCACTGTCATCTGTCACACCATAAGCACATCTTCTTTGACATCCAAAGCTTATTTAAAATCTTATTCAAATATCTCCCACCCATACTCCACACTTCTTTTGTTGCAGGCCATTCAAAAAAACACTTAAATAGATGGAGGAGGAAGTGAAATGCAGTTACAACATATGAAGTGCAAGTAGTGCACACATGTGTAACCATCTGTAGGCCAAGCTTTGAAGTCCCTGTTTGGCAAAACTGAAGCTTCTTATCCTTATTTCCCCAAATACTCTGGAGAAAACCACTGCTTTCAAGCCAGTCCTGGCAACAAAAACATCTTGTCCAAAACAACCACACAGCAAGTGATTTAACATGTGCCAGGAAGAACTTGAAAAGAGGGAAGCATGGTTTTTACAGAAATTTTGTAGTGGGAGAGCACTTTTGAAGAGATTATTGATGTACTCTTTTTTAAATATACTTTTATCTTGGTAATCCCACTTTATCATGAAGGTACATATTTTTTTCAGTACGGGATCCCTTATCCAGTTCTGGCAGCACAAGTCCAGCAGGAACAACATGAATTAAATTAGCTTTTTAAATTTATACCTACTATTTGAAAATTAATCCCTTTTCTCCCTAGCAAGATTTTGGTGCTGGTTTTTTGAGGGGTTTTTTTGGGAGGGAGGGGAGGGTCGTTTTTTAGTTTTATTTGTGAAAGCATTAACAGAGTAGTAACATTAGTAGATACTGAAAAATGTGATACATGAAACTTATTTAATAATTGACATATAAAAAATGAAATCAGCTATCATATGCATATATGTAAGTAAAACTTTCCAGCTTGTTTTCTTCACTGAGAGAATGTTGCTGGCTTTTTTCCCTGCTGTGTTTCCCTAAATCAGCGTCACACCAGGAAAAATCAAGCATGTCTACATTCTGAGTGACTGCCAGTGAGAGACTGACCAAAGGCCTTTCAGATCAGTGAGTATCTTTCATTGGATTCAGCTGTCAGATAAGAAAGAGAAATATACTTGGAGCATCACTGCCTTCTCTGCATACTGAGCCATTTGCTGAAAATGAGTCAAAACTGCCAGTAAGTTATATCGGATATATACAGATGCATTTAGAACTCATCCTGTGTATAGTAAACAGCTTCTGGTATTCACACTTTCCTAGGCTGATGAAGTTACACCAAGAACATATGCACTAGAAATCTTCAGTAAGGAACTATGTTATAAAATATTGCAGATAAAAGTGATTTTATTGTAAATTTGTCAAGTTTAGTTACCAGAAACTTAGGAGGAAGGCAAACAAGGTAAACTTTGACAGTCCTTCATTCAACTTGTCCTTTTTGCTCTTCATCTTTTCTGATTACTTAATTTCTGACCTATTATTTGAAAGTGACAGTCCACTTCTCAGGTTCAACCAATATTCCATAGATAAAAGTGCATGTCTGCCACTAACAGTTTCACAACATTGAAAATTATAATCCCTACCCCTGTAAGAAGGTTTGCAAAAGTATAAAAAAGAACTGTATTTAATTAATTAATGTTCTGAAGATAATCCTTGCTCTATAAGGAAATGAGACACTCCTTAGCTCTTGGTGCTTTAGACCACAGTTTATTAGTTCAGTACAAATATCTTTCCTCTGAACATCCAGAACTGTACATGACTGTTCTCTTTGATCTTCAGTGAATCATTTACACCTCACATAAAGTCTGGGAAATGAGACTTTCTCAATTTTGCAAACTAAATGCTGTTCATTTATTATGCTCCTTTTTCCCCCAAGGTCGGTTTTATTCAGAACAAAGAATGAGCCTTAAGGGTTTGTCTTGATGAAAACCAACGAACATTAAAGCACAGCTGTCTGGAATCAACACAGTAGGGGAACAATTGTTTTATGAACATGCTATTGTCTTACGTAAATACTGAAGCCTATATTAAAATTAGATAAATAAAAAAGATGTAGGGCAGATGGGATACACCAAGGTGAGGAGTTGTCCTGGCTTCAGCTGAGATAATTTTTCTTTCTAGTAACTGGTGTAGTGCTGTGTTTTGGATTTAGCATGAGAATAATGTTGATAACACACTGATGGTTTTAGTTGTTGCTGGGTAGTTGCTGTGCCTACACTAAGCCAAGGACTTTTCAGCTTCTCACACCCTGCCAGGTGCACAAGAAGCTGGGAGAGCACAGCCAGGACAGCTGACCCAGACTGGCCAAAGGGACATTCCCTACCACAGAGCATCATGCTCCAGATATAGCTGGGGAAGCCAGCTGGGAGGTGGGATCGCTGCTCGGAAACAGACTGGGCATCAGGTTGTTTTTTCTTCCTTCTGCACGTGGTGAGCAATTGCATTTGTGCATCAACTTGTATTATTATTATTGTTGCTATTGTTACTATTATTCTCCTCCTTTGTTATCCTATTAAACTGTATTTATCTCAACCCACGAGTTTGCTTTTCCATTCTCCTCCCCATCCCTTTGTAGCGGGTAGGAGTGAGCGAGTGGCTGCTTTGCTGGCTGGGGCAAAACCACAACAGAAGTGCAGAAAAATGAATGTAGTGGAATGGAAATATGTTTAAAATATATGTATTTGAATGTGTTCTGGTTCAATACCGTAGCTCTGCCTCAAAAGAGCTGAGAAAAAAAAATCTGATTTGTGTTGGATAAATTTTTTGCTTCGATAATAAAAATAGGCACAATGTAATTAATTGACAGTGGCATAGCTTTGCACTGTTAACGGTTTGAAATTAAAAAGTCTCTAAAGACTGTAAAGAGAATTTAAGTCGAGTTGGCTAATTTGTGAAAACTTGTCAGAAACCTAAATTACGGATGATAGCTCCAAATTATATTACCTTTCTGGAGCTTGCTTTGTCATTTCAGGCTGCTGAAGCATGTTTTGGTCTGAAAAAGTCTTGCCATTAGGAACAAGATGGGAAATGAGGCAATAGAAAAGAGAAAGGGGATGGAGGAAAAACAAAAGAATAACTGAGTTAGTTAGATATAAAATCAAAGAGGAGCAACATTTCCTAGGGAGATAGTAGTAGGGAGGGTGCATCTACCTACCAGTCCTACGAAAGTATCTGAGATTTCATTCCAAGATGGAATTCTGTGATTTCTTTTGTGACATTAAGGTGATGTGTACACTAGCATGTACTAAGGACTAGTAAGAGTAGATCTATAGAGCAGAACAGCTGGTGCTGAGGCCCTGATGTCCACATACATGTATTTTACTTATTTTGTTTTTTTCTTCAAACTAGTTCCATTCTTGTGTCATGAACTGCATGCATGTATGGCATTTTGGTATAGTCCTGAGTGCCTTTTTTCAGCTTTATCTGAAGGGAATTCAGTTTAAGTGCTCAGATACTACTCCAAGATGCAAACTAAAAGACAGTAAAAGGGATAACTGGGAGTTTCATTCCAAAAGCTCACTCCTGATCCAGACTGAAACAGAAGTGTAGATGAACATTGTGAGGACTATGCTGACACATTATGGAAATAAAACATCCAGGGTGCTCTATCTGCTTCCTCATGCAGTCTTTATGACCCCTGATCTGGACCATTTTGATTCTGCAAAAGTATTTCTCAAAAGGCCATCATAAAACTTCCTTTTCATTTCCACTTTAAAAAAAAGTCCAGGCTCGTGGGCAGACAATATTAGCAGTCAGTATAGCAGTGTTTCTACCCTACAGTTCAAAAGTTCAGATGCATCCATAAAGAACCAGAAGAATCTTTTCCAATGGGTAGTGGAAAGTTTTGATATTAACAAGATAACACCAAATTTTAATTTCTGCTATTAGTCCACTTTTTTATAGGTAGTATGGCAAAAGAATTTGAAGGACAGATTTAGAAAAAGATAGAAACCAAACTAGCTCAGAATTTCCTAGATTCCCTTCCCCCTTCTTCCTGTATTCCACTCCTCAAAAACATGAGGAGGACACAGCCCCAGGCTTTGTTCACACTAAAAGCCGGGTTTACTAAGAATAAAGTATAACATTATTATTGTATACATTATATTCTAAATATAACCATGGGAAGAGAAATATGGCAAAATGACCTAATTCATAGATTATATTCTTCTAAAGAACTTTGAATTCCATGTCAACATACCCCTACTTATTGAGGTGCTGCACCTAGAAGTAGACACATTTCAATAATGGATGACATGATTTGTCTATAAAACTTGTATAGATAAAGATGCAAAATGTCTGGACTTACTGACACTGTAAGCTTATTTTTCTACCTTGTCTTTTCTCCTGAAAGAAGAAACTGTGACAACAGCAATTTTGTATTCTTCCCCTTCTGAGCTGTTCTAAAGACCCATGTTGTCACCAGTACTTTGTCTTCTCCTGACTGGAACCACCTGTCACAGCAAATTAGTTTTAGGCAATATTAGTGTCAGGATGTCACAAAGTGGTTTGTGAACTCTCCCTGTCTATCACAGGAAGGTGCAAAGTCCTTGCAAAGGAGGAGTGGCTGTGCTGACTTTGCAAGTAGCTTTGCCAGCTAGCTGAACTGTTTCTGTCGGTGGGTGAGCAAAAAAGAGACAGTAGTAGCTGTAAGCTAAGTCTATGAATGTCACCTGTCACTTATTCAGCTGCTGTAGGCTAGCCAACAAGTTTGGGATAGATACTGTTACTTGTGTGTTCCAAAATCTCAGTGAGAAAACTCCATTCTGTCAAAGCAGTCTGCTAGAAACCTATTGCTAACAAAAGCATAGATTTAATAAACCTTTAAAAATATAAGAATCATCTTTATTTAACAAATAGGTTTATTAGGAAAAACAAAATTTCAGAAAAAAAGAAAGATATTTAGTACCCAAGGACATTTTATTAGTTGGGACAGTTTATTAATCATGTCACAACATCATTGTCATTATACAGAAATTTCAGTTCCAGCCTTAGAGCACTGTACAGAGACAATACCAAAATTATCCTGATTCTATGATGAATCGACACTTTAGGTAGACATTACACATGGTTAAGAAAAAATAAGTAAACCCCAATAAGACTGAAAAAGGAAATGAGTGATACTGCATATACATTCCCTTTTTCTTTTTCTTGTAGTCTATGAAAAGAAAGCATGGTCGTCCATGGAAGATACAAGGTTTAGAGGTAAAGTATACACGTTGCTTTTATTCTGCTGTATTAATTTTTTGAGTAAGGTTTTAAACACAGACAAGGAAATGCTACCATTTAATGGGGGAAACAATCTGTAAAAAATTCTATATATTGTCATTGTCATCTAACCACATGTACAAGTATATTGTAAATCAATCTATGTTCAGCTAAATATATAAAGCAAAATATGACAAAAGTTGTTTTTCTGTGTATATTTACAAAACATGCAGTTTTCTGTAGTTGCAGACTTGCCTTCCTCCATTACTTGGAGGCAAAATCCACCTCAACTAACTTTAGTTTAATAGCCCTATTCAAATTTAAATTTTATACACATATGTGTATATAATCATCATCATCATCATCATGATCTCCTATTGTGCTTTCATAATGGATTCTTTAATGAAGGGACTAATCCTTCCTTCTAATCCATTTTTAGTGCTTTTTCATGCAGGAGCCCAAATGCATACACAGGCTATGCAGGCATACTCAGGTTACTTGCCATTCATTCAGAGGACTAAAGAACATGAAAGTTTAGTACTGTCAATTTACAAACAGGACTTGCATACATTTAGGAATTTCAGTAGACTTCTAACAAATCATACAACTGTAGTTGAAATGCATGAAATTACATTTGTACTTGAAAAACCTTACCAAAGAAAAAAAAAAACACCATGATTTATCAGAAAGAGATGAACCTATAATTTGTATTTTCATGACACTGAGGATAAGATTTAAAATTTAAAAATGGTAAAATAAGATATAGAAGAATGACATGAATACAATATGTATGGGTAGTTTCCTGTGCTATCTTACCATTCTTTGTAATCCTCTTATTTATTTTGTTGACATATTTCACCACCCATCACCCTTAAACTTTTACTGCTGTAGATATAAATAGATTGACCATCTTCTGGGTTTTTTCCCAAGCTGTTCACAAGTGACTTTTTGCCTGTTCTAAATACTTCTGAATTGGTTTTCTGACATTTTTTGTGAAGATAAATTATTTAATACCAAAATGAAGTACAATATGTACAGTATAAACCATACAAAATTATTGGTGTAACTACAAGGCTTTTTTTCCTTTGTTTTTGAGAATTAGAATAGGAATTACTTGGGACTATGGAGACTGAGGAACAAAACCAGACAAAAAGCTTCTCTGATAATTTTCAAGGGGTTTAGAAGAGCAGACTTCTGGCTTCTTCAGGGTAGGCAGGTAGGCAGGTTGTCATGTGAAACTGCCCTGAAGGACAGAACAACTTGGAAAAACTTGTATTTTGTCAGGGACAGCCTCTCCAACAAATAGAGCTGTCCATCCATTTACAGAACAAAATCGACAGGCATAGCTGAAGGCCAGCTTGCCTTAGCAGGAAACTCTTAACTGAGCTCAAATACGGAAAAGTGTGTGGCAGGCAGCTTCCTTTGAGGAATGTTATAGCATTGCCTGGGCATGCAGGGATGGATTTAGGAAAGTGAAAGCTCAGCTTATTTTGAAAATGGCCACTTACATAAAGTTGTTCAAATCTATTTGACATCATCATAAATAATTTACTGTCTTCCAGAAGACTTGCATTTACAGTCACTTTAATTCATGAATCTCAGGATCATGAATAAGATCATTTTATACTCCAACATTCTGAAAAAAAAAAAAAAAGAGATTCCAGTAACAGAATAGTATAAGCTGGCCACTTAGTGCCATGGCAATGACAGCCCCATGGTCATGATAATCAAGTTTAAGTGTAATCTTTCAAGATAGCATATGACTTACTTTATAAAATATATTTCCTTCCACATAAGAAATTAATTTGGTTTATTTCCTTTTCTGTTCTTTTTCACAGTGTCATGGTTTTACCCCAGCCAACAGCTAAGCCCCACACAGCTGCTCACTCACACACCCCCCACCCCGGCGGGATGGGGGAGAGAATCAGAAGAGTGAAAGTGAGAAAACTCGTGGGTTGAGATAAAGACAGTTTAACAGGTAAAGCAAAAGCCGTGCCCACAAGCAAAGCAAAACAAGGAATTCATTCACCACTTCCCATGGGCAGGCAGGTGTTCAGCCATCTCCAGGAAAGCAGGGCTTCATCGTGTGTAATGGTTACTTGGGAAGACAAACACCATCACTCCCAACATCCCCTCCCCTTCCTTCTTTTTCCCCCAGCTTTATATGCTGAGCATGATGTCATATGGTATGGAATATCCTTTTGGTCAGTTGGGGTCAGCTGTCCCAGCTGTGTCCCCTCCCAACTCCCTGTGCACCCCCAGCCTACTGGCTGGTGGGGTGGTGTGAGAAGCAGAAAAGGCCTTGGCTCTGTGTAAGCACTGCTCAACAACAACAAAAACATCTCTATATAACAGAAACATTTCTACATTATCAACAGTTTTCAGCACAAATCCAAAACATGGCCCCATACTAGCTGCTATGAAGAAAATCAAATTAACTCTCTCTCAGCTGAAAGCAGGACACACAGAAAATAGAAATCTCATGTTCACAAGTTGTTAGCACAGTTCTAGTGCTAACAGCATTACATCAGTGATGATCCTCTTTAGGGATCTTTTAGGGTCTCAGTCACAAGTGTACAATTAGGAGAATGATTTGCTTCCTGGAAACCCAGTACAAAGTGCATCATTTGTATAGGACTAGAATTATTCCTTTCCTCAACATTGCTGCTAGAACGTAATGGAATCATCATATGTTCTTCTTCATTGTTCCACTGTTTTCTCTATGAGGAACTGCTAGGTGTAAAAAATATGTCCAATAGCAGCTGCTAGATTAATTTTATTGTTCATTTTGAATTCAGATGATTTACTAACAGAAGCAGGCTGAAAAAGATTCAGGAGTTAGGTAGATTAAGAACTTTATCAGGGAACTTCTGTCCCCCGCCATGTGTCTATCCACCATGTGTGCTCTTCTAGTTCTGGCCTCATCTCAAGCCCATTTCAACTGCTTTTGTATGAAATGGATATACATGTTTGTAGGTCAGTATTCATCCAGAATATACTAATTTCCATACAAACAAATAAAATACTATTCTAGAAGCTGAAAAAAATATGTATTCATGCTCCTTCCTGACATTTTTATTTCACTCTCCTCCCAAATTAAAAATTTAGAGACACTGATATTATTTATATTTTCTGAGTGTTTTCTCACATTATTGTAATGAGTTCTGCCTTCTAAACAAGGGATAAAAGCTATCAAAAGAGACATATATTTGATAAGAAAGAGCAAGGTCACGTCCATGCTTTGCCAATAATCCCCAGAGAAATACTCTGGGTGTAACTGAACTATTTTATTATGAACTCTGTCAAATGGCCCTTAAGTTATCATAATTAAATATCAGCCTTATGACTGACTGTATATCTTCCACCAAGAAAATGGAAAGCTTTAACGTGTTAAAATTCACACTTGGATTCCAGCAATTTCTCTAGTGTAAAAAAAACAAAAGAAAAAAAAAAAAAGAAAAAAAACTTTTACCCACCAAAAAAAAAAAATTATTACAGCAACTTCTTGAAGAAAAAATCTGGAACAAGTTATAAAAGTATGAATGTCAAATGGCTTCATGAATGTTTCACATATGTTCTCTATAATGATATACTTATTAATTCCCCTTGTTTTGCTGTCACTCTGAATTTACTTTCACATCTATTTTTGACAAATGGAACTATGCTTTTATATTAGGGATATGAAACTAGAGTCACATTCAAGGAAAAAATTTAAGCGTAAAATAGGCTTTCCACATAGGTGATTGATTCAGTATTTACTAATTGGATACACTCAGAGATTTCAAAAACAGCGTAAGACTGCATAGCAGGTAATTGTAAAATCATACTTAGCTAGTTTAAACCTCCTCATGAAGTGGTTTTTTGCTAAGTTATTTCTTCTCAAATACATTGCTCTATTGGGTTTGCGTGGCAAGGTTTTGGTAGCGGGGGGGCTACAGGGGTGGCTTCTGTGAGAAGCTGCTAGAAGCTCCCCCTGTGTCTGACAGAGCCAATGCCAGCTGGCTCCAAGACGGACCTGCTGCTGGAGAAGGCCAAGCCCATCAATGCCTCTGGGATAACATAGTTAAGAAGGGGAAAAAAACCCTGTGCAACAGCAGCCAAAGTAGAAGAGTGAGATGTGAGAGGAACAACTTTGCAGACACCAAGGTCAGCGCGGAAGGAGGGGGAGGAGGTGCTCCAGGCGCCAGAGCGGAGATTCCCCTGCAGCCCATGGAGAAGACCATAGTGAGGCAGGTGGAGACACCTGTGACCCCATGGGAAGCCTGTGCTGGAGCAGGCTCCTGGCAGGACCTGTGGACCCGTGGAGAGAGGAGCCCACATTGGAGCAGGTTTGCTGTCAGGACTTGTGACCTTGTGGAGGACCCACACTGGAGCAGTCTGTTCCTGAAGGTCTGCACCCCATGGAAGAGACCCACACTGGAGCAGTTGGTGAAGAACTGCAGCCTGTGTGAAGGACTCACGTTGGAGAAGTTGGTGCAGGACTGTCTCCCATGGGAGGGACCCCATGCTGGAGCAGGGGAAGAGTGTGAGGAGTCCTCCCCCTGAGGAGGAAGGAGCGTCAGAGACAATGTGTGATGAACTGACCGCAACCCCCATTCCCCGTCCCCTTGTGCCGCTGGGGGTGAGGATAGTAGGTAGAGAAATTGGGAGTGAAGTTGAGCCTGGGAAGATGTTTTAAGATTTGGCTTTATTTCTCATTAGTCGACTCTGATTTGATTGGTAATAAATTAAATTAGTTTTCCTCAGTTGAGTCTCTTTTGCCCGTGATGGTAATTGGTGAGTGATCTTTCCCTGTCCTTACCTTGACCCACAAGTCTTTTGTTATATTTTCTCTCCCCTGTCCAGCTGATGAGGGGAGTGATAGAGCAGCTTTTGTGGGCACCTGGTGTCCAGCCAGGGCCAATAGCTAAGGAGATAACCTTATCTAGATTGATTGATTTAAAGTTTTTGGTTACTTTTCAGTTTGATTTGATAAAATGTTTTGGATAAAGTGGAAAAACCATGCAGTTCCAAGAGTCAGTCATTAGAAACACTATAATGACTTCAATTAGTTCCACTAGGCATGAGATTGGCCTCTGTTTTATGCTTCTTTTGCTTTGGAAACTTTTGATTTGCCAAATCGATCTTTAAGTGAACTACATGTTAGATGTCTTTCTAGCTACAGTGGTTGAATTAGGAAAGTTGTATGCGTTGACCTTAAAGTTGTTTCTCAAGAGCAGCCCAATGCAGATGGTCCCTTACGAGAAGCAACTTTAAACAAAAGGTTACATTGAGGAGCTTACTTTTTTTTGATGGTGAGATACGTCTCTGTGTGTAACATATCTTAAACTGTGTCTCAGAATTTTTCCATTCCTGGAAACATCACTATCTACTCAAAATTTTCCTTCCACTGTAGAGTTCTCTGAAACAGCTACCTTAATGCAAAAGACAATTCCCCATTTATTCTCTCAGAGTGCCCTAATCTTTTCATATACGAGACTGAGGTGTCATCACAGGCAAGTGGAAGCTCAGTGCATTTTTGGTTTTGTAACATTAAATTTAAATATGCAAATCCTTCTGGAGTTCTTATACATTGATAGGTATTTCTCAGTGTTTCATCTATACTTAAATTCTCCCTCTGAGATTTTATGGAACAAACTAATTCGATACATTTCAAGCATTTCATAGATTTTATTAAAAACAAAATTCAGTCAAATGTACTCTAAGCAGGTATAATTCAGAGAAAATTTGGTAACAACTTTATATAGTTAAATGAAACAATGCAAGAATCAAAGAATAGGTCAGTAGGCTCAAATGATGAAACACATCAATTAATGTGAGTGGCTAATTGATTTGAACAATGAGGAAGCCCATTAATGTAAATTCCTTTGTTAGCTTATTTTGAAAGAAATTAAGAAGAAATATGTTTTGTGTTTTTCATTTAAGAACTCAGCTTGCGTCCTAGATTACACAGTCCTATATAAACTTCAGGTGCCAATTCTCACTCACCCTTTTAGAGGTACCCCTTCAGAAATACTGAGTGCTGAGCCATGACACATTTCCTAATGCAGGAGTGTAAGCAATACACAGGTCAGAACAACCACAGGCTTGGAGTTTTCCTTATTTAACAGTTAAGTTTCCAACTTGTAGTCAAATGAACTGAGGCTATTTAAATTTTAAAGCATTTTAACCATTCTGGATTTCTCACCATAACAGAAGACACAGACATATCAGAGATACAAAAAAGGGTCCTTATTTATATATATATATATAAAAAATATATATACACATATATATAAATTTTATATATAGATATATTTAAATTGAGGTAGATGAGGGGCAGGAAGACAGAGGTATTGCATTAACCCCAATGTAAGTTAACTGGTCTTGAAAGAACATGTATTTTGTGCAAAGTCAGAAACTTATTTTGGGTTCAATTAAAGTCTTAATAGTCTAGCTCAACAGTTATTAGTCAAGCCACAATGGCATTAACCCTTAGAGTCTAAATTATCTAGAAAACAAAACTTCACTTATAACAAGGTTTAAAAATTCTTACAGAGGTACATACACATTCATGCACAAATATTGTCTCTTAATATCCTCACCTTTTCTCCAATGTTATGTGCACCCTTCTATGCCCCTCTGGGTCTTAGGGTCAAAGGCATCAATCTTCACTAAGAAGGAGGTGGGAAGCATGGGTTTCAGAAGGTCATCAGCACCCCATCTCCTCCACAGGGGAAAGTATGATTTTGACAGAGGTGTTTATTCCTACTCTTTCTAGAGTCTAATTTGATGTATTTTCTAAATTTTGTTCTTTCTTCACTAGTCTTCATTTACATATAACATCCAAATTTATAACCACTAAAAAAGTTCTGCCCTACTCCCAGTGCTATATCCCTTTAATGACTATTAATTGATTATTACACTTTCAAGGCCTCTGTTATCACGCCTTCTCTTCTGCACACTGGGTTTTATTCTAGGGTCAGTTTATTCTACACAGACTCATCTGTGTTTAGCATTTACTAGTTACAGATATAGATCAAAATTATTACAAGAATAGGTGTTATGTCATACTGTTGTACAAAAGTAAGCTAAATCTAAAACAAATTAAGTAATAATCACCTGGATGTTTGACAACTGCTGTTAAAGCTATGTTAGATAAATAAAGCTCCAGAAAGGACAAGACAAGCGTAGATGGCAGCGGTCTTGCAAGCTCACTGTCCTGAAGCCTTGGAGATTTTCAACAAAGCCTTTGGCTTTTCCGAAACAATGGCAATACCGTGTTTGCCTAGCTACAGGGCTACACTGTAAGAGGAATTAAGTCTGTTAATGTCTAAAATTCATATTTCATACTTAGGGCACTGAGAACAGGCTGATAGGTTTTGTTCACCGTTCTAAGAACTATTTGTACGTTTCAGCCAATAGATATTTAATGTTAATGTACAGAAATACTCTTCGGTGAATGCAAACTGCAGCTCCTAGCAAATGCAAACATCTTTTGCCTGTAGAATCATGCTATCAGTTGTTGATCTAGTCAAGCCTCACATTTTCTGCACGCACAGAAAAGAAGGAATAGACAACTGCAAAATAAGAATAGAAACTGCTATGACTGCCTATAGCTGTTTGATTTTTATTTTATTCTGGGCAGGTGTATCTTGCCGCTGAGAGGAAAATGAATTTAGGCAAGTGCTTTATCTCCTAATTACTGTTTAATAAGGAAGCAGAATCACACAGATGGAAGTATTTTTTTTCTTTGTTTGTGAAAGAAAGGACACCAGAGAATGTCTTCAGGATAAGTCTGAAACGCACAGCGGTGTTTCTAAGTATCTGCTAAAGGAGCTGATTATACTGTTTTTCCACTGTTCTCCTCAAATGCTTCCTATGTAGTTAAAACCAAGTAACTTCTCACACTGTGCGTACGAGTTGTTTGGGATCTACGTGTGCAAGAAGAGCAGGTGCATGGCCCAGGGGTCTGGAACCCAGGTTCCTAAATGTTAGTCATTGCAGCACTCAGTGTTATGTCACCTTCATCCTCTTTGGCTCTTTTCCCAAATTCCTCACAGTTCATGGAAAACAAAGGCAGGTAAAAGAATGTCTTAATAGTTTCCCTCAGAAGTTTAGAGAGAGAAATGAGATCTTTAGCTCAGTTTTATCACCCCTGAGCTGGTCTTAATCTTTTAGTCTGCAAGACCTGCAGGCTGCTGTAGAACTATCTGTCCTTTTATTTATTTGGTGTTATCACTAGGTTTACTTCAGTGAATAAAAATATAATTGTGCTTATCCATTAGGCAGGACAGTCTAACTAGGTGTGTAGTGGGTGGTATCACTTAGGGTGGTATCACTAAGAATCCATGAGGGAATGACAAATTTAAATTCAGATTCTTATTTCAGATAATCTTTCTTCCATGATGTTTGTTGGTAAAAAAATGCCACTGGTCATCCCTGCTGTAAATTGAAAGAAATAAAAGAGTTATATTAGGAAATAGCATATTATATATAATTAAAACATGGGAAAAATACTTATCAATCAGAAAACATTTTTCTTTGTGATTTATGGGTCCTTTTAATGTTATCTATTAGAATTAAATATTTGCCTAAACAATCTGTGAAAAATTTTCATGAGGTTCTACAACATAATTCTTTGTAAGACTGAAGACAAAACAACCATGTACCCCAAACTCAAACGTATATACAAACCTACAGATTCACTTCATTCACATTTTCATGTATGGCCTGATCCAAAGCCAACTGAAAGCTGGAATTGCTTTCCGTTGACTTCAGTGAGCCTCAAAGTATGGTTCTTACTAAGTGACTTCACTGTATTTGGGTCCAAATGCATGAAATTACACATTGCTTAAGTGTTTGCAGACTGAAGTCAAAGGTTTTATAACAACTACTCTACAGTCCATGGCATGAAAGCATGAGAGTTGTAGTAATGTCAATTCAACTCAGAAAGTATATTTGCCATGGAAATATTTTGTTTCACTCTGAAAGCCTTCAATTTTATGTGATCATCATACTATATACTTTGATATACCTTGAACAATTTTTGCAATGTTAAATTTCAAAGAAATTATCACAAATAATATAAATGGACTGGAAGCTTGAACTTATACCAACAGATCAAGTTAGAAGATATTCTGTGGCTCTCCATCTTATTACACATTTTGTAAACTTGTCTTGGCTAAAGTTTGTTATTGGGAGGAGGGAAGGAAAATATCAGCAGTAACTCTAAAAAAACCCAGTTAATTTGAAGATTCTTGTCTTCTATCCAAATATACATTCAGATTAAAGTATCTCTTCTATAAAAATAGCTTTATATTTACGATAATTAAAATATTCCCAGACAATTCTGTGCTATGTATTCTTATACAAAAAAAATATGTTTGTGGTAGCAAAGAGATAAGAATCATCTGGATTTGGTTTATAATGGTGGGATACTAAGTCATATTAACAATGAGAACATTTTAGCTTTAGCTAAATCTAAACTGTTTATCCTTCCACTAGACACACTTTAATTACCACATAATCATTTCAGTGTTTCAATTTTTTATAAATCAAAGTACAGTTGCAAAAGTCTAAGGGAATTGTTTCAGTGCTTTAAACAAAGGGAGTTTAAAAATGTAAATTGCACCTTAAAATCAGGATTCTATTCATAGAATCACAGAATCAATCATAGAATCACAGAATGGTTTGGGTTGGAAGAGACCTTAAAGATCATCTAATTCTAACCCCCTGCCATGGGCAGGGACACCCTCCACTAGACCAGGTTGCCCAAAGCCCCATCCAACCTGGCCTTGAACACTTCCAGGGAGGGGGCATCCACAACCTCTCTGGGCAATCTGTTCCAGTGCCTCACCACCCTCATCACCAAAATTCTCTTCAATATTTTACCACTTTTTTGGTGAGAAAACTAATGAAACTTAAAGTTAACAAAGGGGAAGTGAAATGCTTAAGGTCACAAGATGCTTATTGGCAAAGGTGATAATCAAGATTTCTAAGTCCCCTTTCAATGCTTTATTGTTAAGCCACGCTGCCTCATAGGAACAGAGAGGAAATAGAGAATCGACTATCAACTCTTTCCATGGAAAACTTATTTTCTAAAAAATTCCTCTATGTAGCATTTCCAGAAATAGCAATGCATCCCATACTGAATATCTAGAGAGTGTCAGACTGAATCCCACCTCATTCCTTTTCAGTTTCCTTGGGTCTCACAATGGTAAACCACTGGATGACAGGAGTATTATTAGAAAATAGTTATCCTTAATTTCTTCCCTAAACATCTTTATAGGCCACAGCTGGAGGTGATGATTGTGATGGGCATGTAAGAAGTGCTGCCCATTCCACTACCTGTTCTGTATAGTCTTCAAAAACAGCAGTCAGTATGGGGTTGCGATGATAGGCATAGCAATGGTGGTCAATTGTGGCATCATGGTGGTGTCAGTCACTGCCACGTGGTCTCTACCTTCTCCTTTGATGGGAGAGGGCTCAGGAATGGCTTTAAGAGAATGAATAGCTGTATTTGCTACTGCTGAGGCTAGAAGTTCTTCCCAGTAGGGCAGGTAATGGGTGGGTTGACCTTTTTTTCCTCTGGCCATAATTCCTGTTGGTTTTCCCCTTAGAAATTAGTGTAAACCACCTCTACAGGAATCTGGAGAGAAACCAAGTTATTATGGGAGAAAACAGATGAAAAAAAAGGTGGAGGGAGGAGAAGGTGTTAAATGGTCAAAAATGTAAAAATGAGGAACAACAGGTGGACACTGAGCAGAGCACCCTTTATGGGCCTAATGGTGTTCTACCTAGAGATGAGACAAGGAAAAAGTTAAGTTTCACAGTTGCCAGGATCCCTTTCTTTAATCTATTCTTCTCGATGGAATATGGTAGCTGTCTAGGACTAGAACAAAATTGGTGAGAAATTCATTGAAATGAGGTTGTTTAAAACTGCAGACTGGCTTTCCACCTCTATTCCTATCTTCCATCAGAATGCAAACTGATTTTTTTTTTTTTTAAATGGGAAACACTCAAATCAGCTGTGTCAGAAAGATTCAAAAGCAAATCTTTTGCTGCACAAGTGGGGGTTCAACAATTATCAATGGATTTCTTGGTCGTAACAAACACAATACGGTCTCCTTTTGGATCCTGCTTTTTTCCATCTCCAAGCTTTGTTCCATATTTCTCCTTACCATGGAGTCTTCCTGTCTTTACCTATATTGCAGGCTCCCTACCTTTTATGTCTTGTTGTGTACCTGCCTCACTTTGCACTCTAGGATATGCTACCAACAGAGTTATTCCTAGATATTCCAAAACAGGAACAATCTTTTACTTGGCCTTACTTAGTCACAACTCAATTGTAAGCAAGACAAGCAGGTAACTTTCCTTTCTGCTTCCCAAACTTATTAAAAAAAAAAAAGTAATATTCATTACACATATAACAAACAGTGCCAAAACAAATGGAAATTATACCATCTATTGCACTGGGCAAGTATGCAGCGAAAAAAGGTTTCAGTTATCTATAGATATAGAAGGACTACCCTGCAGCAGGCTACAAAAAACACAGTCTACACTTTATATGAAGTAGAAATAGATGAGATTGGTCTTCAGAGAACTTCTAAGGGAAATCGCAATGTGATTCAGTGGGTTCTTGCATACAAAGACAAGAAGAGTTACTAAGTAGGACAAATCAAACATACACAGTCTTGAACTTCTTATTGCAAACCGAACTCTCTAGATGAGCATCTACTTTCCTCTCAGATAAAACAGATTTTGAACAGTTCAAAATAGTATTAGACCGTACTGATTAGTTTGAAGGAATGTAAAGAAGGAAGGACATCAACTGTGAATTCTTAAAGTATGGCAGGGAGACTAATGAATTGATCTACTGCATAAAGCTATTATCTAGCCTTGTTAGTCTTGGTCATTCCTTATCAGTTAACAACAGCATAGTAGTGTCCTCTCCATGAAACAAACATTGTTATTTAAAACCTCCTAGTACAATACTTCCGAATTCCCATGCTAGGAAGGAACTATTTTTGCAAACAGAATAATCCCATTTAACCCAACCAAGCTGTTTATGTCCTGTAACAGGAAAAAAAATCTCTACTGCTCTTCAGTATTAGGATTGTTCAATCTTGTTCTCATGAAGAAGTTAAGCCAGTAAGATATATTACAAATAAAAAAAAAGTATTTTCTCTGAGATGCAAAGTAGAAAAAAAATCAATTTTTGATCTTTACAGACCACCAAGCCTCATTATTACTATATACAAAATTTATAAAACTCTGGATTACAAGCTTCTGAATAATGTACAAATGAAAGTTTAGCTCCTGAGGGGACTCTTAGCAGAATACCTATATGTGCCCAAGTGTAATACTGAAATATAATATGAATGTAGCTTAAGATAACAGCTGTGTGCATTAAACTTCTCTGAGCATGTGCTTGCAATGAATTCTAAAGTTGTGAGAAGGGGGAGACACATAAATAGGCTGACTCAAGAAGCTTAGAGAATGAACCAAATCAAATTTCACATAAATTAAGCGTAGCTTATAAGTAGTGCCACTGCAGCCAGTAGGCAGGTATAAATTTGTAAATATATGTAATATTCAAAATCTTTCACATATGTGAATTCCTGAATGTGACAGTTCCTTTTCCCATAATACTTGTCTTTTCCAAAATATGTCCTCAAATTAAATGCAGAATTTTTTCACCAAACCAGATTATTTCTCAAAATATGATGCCTCCTGTAACAAGTCACCCCAAAGTCAGAAATAGAATAAATATTATACCATGGATAATAAAGCTAATCTTACAGTTAGCAAATGGAAATTCTTGGTCAGTGTGAAACCTTGTGTAAAGTCTTGTTTGTTTAAGGGATAAGTTAAGATCTTCCGGAGTATACGGGAAGTTTCACTTTATCCAACTTTGGAACAGACACTGACTTGTCAAAATTAAATATTTTCTGCCAAACTCCTCTGTCACACAAAATATTCTGGCTGTCCTTTATGACTTTCAGTGTTTTCTTGCATGTTCACAGTACATAAGACTAAAGAAACATTTTATTCTTGGGAATCTAATTAATCCTATCTTTATAAATAAATCTTCCTTCCTTTCTCAGCTCCAGATCTTTCTCTCCTGGGGTTTTCGTATCACTTTTGTTCCAAGATTTCAGTTTACAACTTCTCCAATTCCTCTCTGATCCAGGAAACTTTTTCCAATCTCACAGAAGCTCATGAATTCTCTAACAACTTTTTTTTTTCCCACAGCTTTCCTTCCATTTTAGTCCCTTAAGCTTTGTCTATACTAGTAACTAAAATGAACCAGGGACCACTTACTGGTCCTGAGGCAAATAGCAGAGCACAGTTACTGCCAAGATTGCTACTCTTTTCCCTCATCCTATACCTCTGAAACAAGGTATTCCAAACTGGAATTTCCTTGTCCATGCTGTCCTCTAATGATGGAAGAGCAGGTGGCACATGCCAAAGCCATGCCTGAGAACCTCCTGACAAGCCTGGCTGAATAATGGTAGTACTGTGCTTGTGCTCATAACTGAGCTGAGTTTTCACCTTGCTCTCTTGACTTTTCTAGTATACACCTACACAGGGATTTCAGACAGAATTTCCTAGATCACCAGTCTGTCTTGTGGTTACTGTTCTCACAGAGTCTCTCTTGCTCAGTGTTGCCAAAGTTACATTTCCTTCCTCTTTCAAGCTGTGTCATATTCTAAAGAATTCTACCTGACTGGTACCTGCCCCTGGTTTCACAGCATGTGCTCTGCTCCCGTTTAGTGTTTCCCTCAAAGTTTAATGTCACAAAATAAAGGCTGACATTTGGCTCTGCTAGTTCTTCTGCAGGAAGACGTGCCCTAAACTGCATTGCAGCTCACCATTTTTGCAACAGTAAAACACTGAGCTCAGAGCAAGACTTTAAGAGATTATCTTTATTTTGGCAACAGACACTTTGAGATTGTAGTAAATCAAGTGATGCTGTATAGACGTGGGGAGTGTTCAGTGGAATGCTATCAAGCTTACTAACTGGTGAGGCTCAAAAGAGTGGAAATATCCATTATTCCTCAATAATTCAATTAAAAAATAAGGAGAAGAAACTGTATAGAATTAGATCCACTATCAAGCAGTGCATGTGATTTAAGAAGCAGAATTAAAGAGCTCTTATTGAAATCAGTTATTGCACCTTTTGTCAGTGTGAACACAGAATGAACAGCTTGACCTGTAATTTGGCAAGATATTTGAAAATAAGCCTGAGGTTTTTTTAATCTGACTTTGAAAGATACATATGTACCATTTAATATCATGCACTTTTAAGTATTAGCAAGTTTCTGGTACTTAAAATGAGCTATAGCCATTAACTTCTACATAAAAGTATACTTCAAGAAATACTATGTAACTAAATTAAATAATTTGGTAATAAATTTGCAAATAATTTGTAAACAAAAGAACTGAAAGCAGTAGCTTTAATCAAAGAATATACAGCACATTTAATTGGGGAAAAACAAAAGTACCTGAAGTTACAAAGAAACAGTTAAGCTTCCCAGTATGTCTACTGAGTCATCTTACCTATCAGAGTTGGTAGCACTTTAAAGAATTCTTCGAAAAACTGTTCAAAATGTTAATCTGTACAACCAGGCAAGCATGAAATCCAACTATGTTTCCTCGTGGAGTTGAACTAGCACTGCATCATGACTTGCCCTTCTTTCAACATCATTCCAGTGTTACATGAAAAGACTGAAAGGTCCAAAAGACCAACATTTCTTTTGCCAAGTAACAGGCACACCTATATTAAGTGTAAGTGGAAAGGATGCTTGAAGAATATCATCTTCATAATGTTAGGGCTATATGTAGCCATAGGGGTTTTTTTAAGAAAATTACTTTTTATGAGTATTAGTTTTGATTGTTTCATTTATTTATTCAGTGAGGTCTCCTTGAAAGCAGAGACAATTCTTTTGAAGCTTAGCAACAGGGCTGATATGCTAAATCGATGTTTATAATGTTGGCATGAGTTGAGCAATATGTCATTTCAATTATCTTTTCAAAATTGTTTCCCAGTTATTATTTAAGACCACAACAGCAGCTGTAACAGAATGTTTCTGAACCAATTTTCTACAGTGAGGTAAGAGCCCAGATAGCAAAACACAAGTGCTGAATTAAAAGCAGTGAACCAGTAAAGAACAAATTAATAAGGTTTAACTGAGTAACAGTATACTGCAATTTACAAAGTGAAAAGAAATATTGAGAGAGGAAAGCAAACGGGGGAAATGTTCCAATATTCCAGAGCAGAGCCAATCGTGTTTTGTTTTGCCATTTGCAATGTTGCTATTGTTTAATTAACAGTACTTGTAAAAAATATTTGCAAGATTATAACCTAATAAATTTTTATCTTCAAACTACTTTATCCTCCAATAAAATTCATGTCATTAAGGCCTTTATCTGGAGCTAGAAGTCTGTCCTTGTCTAATTTCGAAGAAGAAAATAAGATTGCAAGAATAAGATTTCTTCAAAGAAAATAAGACTGAAAACCCAGCAATTTCAAGAATAAACCTGTTTTTTTCTTTTTTTTTAACTTACAATCTGTGTTGCCTGTTTCAATTCTCTGTTTTTCCATCTATTTACAACAACAGAATACTAATTTTTCCATCAAAATTGTTGGAATTACAAAATCTCTGCTTGACACTAAGAAGAAACAAAGTGCTCCTTTAAATAAAAGGAAGTCAAAGAAACTACAAATCAGTCTGAAATAGACAACAATAATGTATAAATGTATCAAATGTAATAACAAAGATTTAAATTATACAGAATTTTGTATTACTTGCTCAGATTGCTGTTCAGACACTGAACTGATTGAATTAAGATGAACTGATTACAGTTTCTTCTGAACAATGAACAATATCTCTGCAATATATTCCCTGCCTGAAATTACATAACGTATTTAGATCTGACTCCTTTGTTTTTTTCTGTCTGCACCCATGCCTCTCACCCTTTATTATATGATACTCCATCCAATTATCAATTAAAACCAACATTAATAACAATAAATAAATAAAAAATCTTTTACTCACAATTCCCATGATATTGTATTTTATTAAAATTACTTCCATTTCCAGTTTATCAGTTTTATGGATTTCATGCTCCAGGCCTCTCTCCATTTCTCATGACCTGTATTTCTTTCAATTCAATTCTTTGTTATTTGCTAGTAATAGTATACTCCTGTTTAATTCATTTCTTCCAACTCTAGACTTTTCATCTTCCATATGCAAAGCAAACATCCTACCCTCATCATTACAGGCTATTTCAGTTTTTCTTTACACTGTTTTGAAATGGAATACTATATACATATACGTACGCATACATATACACTCACACACTCCACTTTTTATTAAAATGAACAGAGCAAAATTAAGTAACTGTTAATGTACCACACAATTGCAATGATGATCAATCTTCGTACTTTTTTTTTGAGGGGATGGTAAACTCCTTAAGATATCAAGCTATTTATTTTTAATAACAATGCTGAGGATGACGGGTCATCTAGCTCAGAGGTGTTGCCAAGGTTAAGTCAGCTTATGCCCTGCATCAAAACTGTTTCCATAAAGAAAAAAAGATGGGTCATTGTCATAGGAGACTCCCTTCTGAAGGGAACTGAGGGCCCAATATGCAGACCAGACCCACTTCTTAGGGAACTGCTGCCTCTCTGGGGCTTGAGTTAAAGACATGAAGAGAAATCTTCCTACCCTAGTACAGACCTCAGATTATTATCCAGTGTTAGTTTTTCAGGTAGGCAGTGATGAAATTGCAACAAGAAGTCTGAGGGCAATGATCTTAAAGGTCTTTTCCAACCTAAATGATTCTATGATTCTAACTATTGCTGTGGAAGCTTAAGTAAGACATTTTATTTATATCAGCATTGTAAGGATTGTCTGTCTCCTGAAGTCTTGTTTAAGGATTAGTATTACATGCCAGGTGTGATTTTTCTTTTTTTTCTTTTCTTTTAAAAAGTTGCTATTTAAATGTGAAATTAAAAGCAGGCAGTAATTTCTTCCTGGTTAACTTTCAGTTTTGAAATAAGAACTGCATAAAATAAAAACCTAAAATGTCTTACTAGGCATTGATATACTATACAAAATTACAGGATTCTATTGGATTAAGGAATGGTTCTTTAAACAGCTTCTCAATCTACAGAAACCTTCAGCATAGAAAACTGTGATTGAAGAATGAGAAGTATCATCATTCACTAGAAAACGCAGATGTCCAAAAAATTTCATGAGCTATTTGAGTAAGGAAAATCATATTCTCACATAGGATGATATGAAGTTGATCTGAGTTACAACATTTTAAGTGAACGGGTACTATAGGATTCAGTGTAATCACCTCGCCAACAATTCTAAGTTTCTGGTTTCCTCTTATTAGCGAAGATCCAAGCAGGAACGTTGCTACTCTTGGACCTGTTTCTCATTCCTTAGGAGGAACAGGGTAATACAGTAATACTACTTCATCTGACAAGCAATTTTGGTAAATTCACAAGTAATGTACTTTTTTTCCTTCATTCTCACTTTCCTAGAATTAAAAATTAGTGATACAGTTTCAGAGTTCCAGAAAAAGAAGTTTTCAGCACTTCTGAGAAGGGAGAAAAGTCAATAGCTGGTATTCCTAATATCTTGAAAAATAGTTCTTTGTTTCACTTATTCACATGCACACAATAATTAACAATATGAGCTTGTAAAGACTAATTAAAGCCCTGAATTATATTTTTACTACATATAATAAGAACTTAAAATTATAGTTATGGAGTTATTTGATTTTGTTTTCTTTAATGAGTTTCACATTTTCTGTCGGCTACACTTTGCAATATATGACTAAAATTATTACTATTGAGATTAAAACCGTATTACTAAACCCCCTCTGAAACACATACTCAGCTTCTTGTTTTCTGCTTTCAGTGACTTATTCTGTTCAAACTAGATAAGCATCTTTCAAGCTTCTTTGAAAATTTATTTTTAGGAGTTCTTTTATGGAGAAAAATAAAGATATTTTATAGAAAAAGTAGAACAATCCAAAACAATATTAAATGTCTGTGTGCACATTTCAGTGTCATCATTTATATGTGAGCCTAATATATTTTATTCATGAGACCTCTGCTTTCTTCTCTGTTACATGTTAATTCTGCTTCACTCTGACAGCAGGGACAACCTGTTTTGGATTCAGGGTAATTTGTAATTCAGAGGGAAATCTAAGAAACAAACTTTGGAAAAAATACAGTTTCCACTTTTACAACTTTGTCAATGTCAGTTTAAATGGGCAAGACTTTGAGATGTTGACATGAATTAGCATTTTGCATACTTAGGGAAAGTTCCCCACTGAAGATGAGCTAGAGATTGAAATGCTCATCAGGTTATTATGTTCCACACCAACATCTTTTAGATAGAAAAAATGTCAAATGTTTTGAGCTACAGCATTGTTAAACTGATGAAGACATTTCATATAAAATCAAGCTGTGCATAGTGCTTCCTGTAATTTCCATCTAACAGACACTGTTGGGGCGTTAAAAAGAATAGGGATATCCCAGTGTCACAGCAAAAGAGAAGGAAATGGAGACACGAAGTCCCTTTACACTTTTCCTCATATTTGTGTATGACCTTATCTTGGCCTACCATGATCTAAAGAAAAAACAACCCACAAAACAAAAGAGTAAATTAAGGGGGGGAGGGAGGGTGACACAATCCAAAACAACAAGAAAAGGAGCATTTTTGAAAATGAAGAACAAAAAGAAAATAGAAAAAAAAACCCAAACCATTTAAAAGCTAACAGGTCTGAAAAACCCAGGGAAATATTTTACTATATTTCACTGTGAAGTAAATTGTGGAGAAACCCTTCCTTCTATGGTAAGAAAAAACCCCACATTTTCACTAATAAATAACTTGGGTACATATAATCAGTATACGACACTATAAATATGTGAACTACTACTCTGAGGAGTTTTCACTTGATTCTGTAAAAGATGTACCACTAATGCACAATTTTTATATAAACAAGGCTTTGAATATTATAACCTTTACCTCTCATTGACTTCCTTCATGTCTTTCTTCTGGTCATGTGCTTTTTAGTTTTAAAGCCATGTTTATTCCAAGCTATTCTTATCTCTTCAAATCTCTGCTTCACATATGGTATATCACATTTCTTAGGCTTTCTTGGTCATGGATCTATGTGCCAGATGTTCCAGGTTACCTTTTCATTGTCTCTACTGATGTATTCTGTGCATTCATTTCAACAGACAGCTGATGTCTAGGAGTGTATATTAGATGCAAGAATCATTAAACATATCTTCTTACTTACAGATTCAGAAGAACATTTGAGTATTTGATGCACTAATTAAGAAATGGAAGCAATAAACGCACTTAGAATTTCCCATAGGTAAGTAATACTGTTTAACCAAACTTCACAAGAAATTCTTTTCCTTGCACTCATTCAATATAGTTTGCAACCTTTGTGCTTCACCTTGAGCTACAGGTTGAAATAAAAGATGCTTGCTGATATTGCTCAGTTTCACATGATTTAATATAACTACAGAACACTCTGAAGATATTTGAATGTCATGGGAACATAGAGGGAATCTGGACAATTATTTTTAATAGATAAATTAGGGAAATGTTCATCATAATAGGTGATATCCACACTGCAGCCTGTAGAGGACTCCATGATGCAGTAGACGGATATGAAGGAAGCTGCAGCCCATGGAAAGCCCACACTGCAGCAGGCAGGAACTGTGACCCGTGGAGATGAGCCCCCACAGGAGCAGGTTTGAATGTGTTTCAGGTCTTGTTCAGGGTTAAACAACTATTTAAAAACACCACCCAGAGATCTGCCCCAAGACTGGACAGTTATGAGTGGCAGGGTGTGTGGGATAGCAAGAGCAAACGTCTAGGTTGGTGGGCACCTCCAGTGTTTAGGAACTTCACCTCTGAACAAGTGAAGAATCCTGAAAAACTAGTAGAATACTTGGAAGAAGTATGCTGTCAACTTGGCAGTTCCAGAGAGACACAAATCACTGCAATGTGCTGGGGCCTAACCCATGCCTACCCAGCCCTGTTCAACACTATTCAGTACCCTCAAGGAGAAGTGAAGGTCTCTGGATTTGACGACACAACAGCAGGTACTGCAGACACTCCAACCTCTGAAACAGGCACTGCGGCAACTCAAAGAGATGTCCAATTCCCCGCCTGTAGGGATCAGTATCTCAGCTGTTAGGAGTAAGCATTCCTCTGCTCAGGAGGGAGGATACAGAGTGTACACACCACAAGGCACCCTATGGTTTTACTCACGTGACCATCAAGAGGACATGAGGAAGCGGGATGGAAAACCTACTTTGACCTTAGAGGTATGAGTATGTGAATCGCAAGGAAAAAAAAACTCAAATGGGGGTTCTTCCAGGAAAATTTCTGCTCCAGTCTCTAGTGGGCAGTTCCCCACACAGAAAAGGAGGACTGATCTTATTTCTGATCTTATGGAAGGACCTTCTGATCCATATTAACAAGAAGTGAGTAACAAGGATGGGATTCGAACCCATGTGTGCCACATGAATCCATTCATTGGTAAAGAATGCTGTGACCAGGATTAGAGGGGCCCTGCCTCCAGCCAGGTGGAGGAAAGGGACAACTGGGTTTACTGGACTGTGTGGATCTGATGGGCTGGCACATCAGACCCTCAGGAGTGTAAGGCTCTGGTGGACATCAGTGCACAATGTACCCTAATACCTTCAAGCCATGAAGGGGCAGAACCCGTCTCTATTTCTGGAGTGACAGGGGGATCCCAATAGTTAACTGTACTGGAGGTCGCAGTAAGTCTAACTGGGAATGAGTAGCAAAAGCACTCCATTGTGACTGCTGGCCCAGAGGCTCCGTGCGTCTTTGGCATAGACTACCTTCAAAGAGGGTACTTCAAGGACCCAAACAGGTACTGGTGGGCTTTTGGCATAGCTGCCTTGGATTCAGAGGAAATTAAGCAGCCGTCTACCTTGTCTGGTCTCTCGGAGGACCCTTCTGTGGTGGCGTTGCTGAGGGTCAAAGAACTATAGGGGCCAGTCACTACCAGAACAGTGCACTGGTGGCAATACCGCACCAACCGAGACTCCCTGATTCCCATCCATAAACTCATTTGTCAAGTGGAGAGTCAGTGAGTGATCACCAGAACTTGCGCGCTGTTTAACAGTCCCATATGGCCAGTGTGAAAGTCTAATGGAGAGTGGAGGCTGACAGTAGACTATCGTGGCCTGAATGAAGTCATGCCATCAATGAGTGCTGCCATGCCAGACATGCTGGAACTTCAATACCAACGAGAGTCAAAGGCAGCCAAATGGTATGTCACAATTGATATCACAAATGCTTTTTTTCTCAATCCCTTTGGCAGCAGAGTGCAGGCCACAGTTTGCCTTCACTTGGAGGGGCGTCCAGTATACCTGGAAATGACTGCCCCAGGGGTGGAAACACAGCCTCACCATTTGCCATGGACTGATCCAGACTGCACTGGAACATACGCTGATGACATCATCGTATGGGGGAACGCAGCAGAAGTCATCTCTGAGAAAGGGAAGAAAATAATCCAAATTCTTCTGAAAGCTGATTTTGCCATAAAATGAAGTAAGGTCAAGGGACCTGCACAGGAGATCCGGTTTTTAGGAATAAAACAGCAAGATGGGTGTCATCAGATCCCAATGGATGTGATCAACAGAAGAGCAGACTAACAAAAAGGAAACACAGGCTCTCCTAGGTGTTGTGGGGTTTTGGAGGATGTATATCCCAAATTACAGTACGATTGTAAGCCCTCTCTTATCAGGTGACTCAGAACAATGATTTCAAATGGGGGCCTGAGCACCAACAAGCCTTTGAACAAATTAAACAGGATATAGTTCATGCAGTAGCCCTTGGGTCAGTCTGGGCAGGGCCAGATGTAAAAAATGCACTGTGTAACACAGCCAAGGGAGAATGGCCCTACCTGGAGTCTCTGGCAGAAAGCACCAAGGGACACTTGAGGTCAGCCACTGGAGTTTTGGAGTCGGGGACACAGAGGATCCAAGGCCTGCTACACTCCAACTGAAAAAAAAGAGATATTGGCAGCATATGAACAGGTTTGAGCTGCTTTGGAGGTGGTGCACAGCTCTTCCTGGCACCCTGACTGCCAGTGCTGGGCTGGATGTTCAAAGAGAGGGTCCCCTCTACACATCATGCAACTGATGCTACATGGAATAAGTGGGTTGCACTGATCACACAGCAGGCTCAAACAGGAAACTCCAGTCACCCAGGAATCTTGGAAGTGATCACAGACTGGCCAGAAAGCAAAGATTTCAGAATGTCACCAGAGGAAGAGGTGACACGTGTTGAAGAGGCCCCACCATACAATAAACTGCCAGAAAATGAGAAGCAACATGCCCTGTTCACTGATGGGTCCTGTCACATCGTGGGAATGCACTGAAGATGGAAGGCTGCTGTATGGAGTCCTACAGGACAAGTCACAGAAGCCGCTGAAGGAGAAGGTGAATCGAGCCAGTTTGCAGAGGTGAAAACCATCCAGCTGGCTTTAGACATTGCTGAAAGAGAAAAGTGGCCGGTGGTCTACCTCTGTACTGACTCATGGATGGTTGCCAATGCCCTGTGGGAGTGGTTACAGCAATGTAAGCGGAGCATCTGGCAACGCAGAGGCCATCTGGGCTGCCCCACTGGGGCAAGATATTGCTGCCTGGCTAGAGAAGATGGTTGTAAAAGTACGTCATGTAGATGCCCACGTACCCAAGAGCTGGGCCACTGAGGAACGTCAAAACAACCAGCAGGAGGAGCTCAGCAAGTTACAACTCACATTGTTCCCTATTCACCCACTGATCTGGCTAAAATTCAGGACAAATATTTCCAGGGACCCCGAAAAACTGAAACTATGTATGGAGGGTATCTCTTACCAGGGGTTACCGTATCTTGCCAAGTGAGGACGAGGCAAGAAGGGTATTGGGGACCGGGGGTTTTTATAACCACATATAACAATAGAGAACCCTGGTCCCTGATCCAGAGAGTAGCATACTGAGTGGGTGGACTGAACCCTATGGAAAGGGGAGACCCCTTTGCAATTAAAGTGCCTACGGCGGGTCACATTTTAGAGAGTGTACAGAAAACTGCATGTCTATGCTTGATGTATGACCGAGTACTGGTTCCGCAATAGCCCTCTCCCATGGAATACCTGGCAGACCCCAACAGGTTGCATCCTCTTATAAGGGACTGCCTGACGTCTTGAAATTAATTACAGGGTCGTTTGAGAACGCATCAGCCCCAAAGAAGGGGAGATCCCCTGGAGGGTGACAGGGCAGACTTGCTGATTGCCTTGCCTCTGGGGCCCTTTAAGACTCCAGTCAGCTTTTTGGTAGGTAACACGAGCGCAGATGTCAGCTCTCCAGAAAGATGTTGCTAGCCGCAACGGAATAGTTGCTGACAGGGAGCGAATCTGGGTCACGGATGTTTTTGGAGATTGTGGGTCGCAGTCAGCCACCCGAATCAGGTGCTGGCTGCCGGGACATACATCACCAGTTGGGGTCATGATAATATCGGGCTCATTGCCCACACACATCTTAGGATTGGAATTGCTGATGGGGAGGGCGTGGATGGATTCAGGGAAGGTGGGGAGGAGTGGAAGTTCAGACTCTGTGCAGCTTCAGAGAGGCTTTTGCAGTCAGCGCCTGCACTTCCTCCTTCTAAGGTAGCTGGCATGAAACCCCGTGCCTTGCCGTTGCGGGCGGGACTCACCCCTGTGGTGGCCAAGTTGCAGAAGCAGGGGATGGTTCTCCCAACTCATTCCCCTTGTAACTCCCTGGCTGGCCAGTCTGCAAGCCGAAGGGAAAGTTGGTATTAACAATTGATTGTCAGCACCTGAATGCCCATACAGCTCCCTCAACAGCTCCAGTAGCCTTACATGTTGATTCAGGGGAGGGAAGTGCTCAGGTAGGGGAGCTGATAGCAGTTTGGAGTGTGATCAGAGAGAGGCTGAGAACAAAGAGCCAGTGCTTATTTATACGGATTCCTACACTGTATTTCAAGGATGTACTGAGCGGCTCCCTTTCTTGGAACAAAACCAGTAGGAAGTTAACCAGGTACCTATGTTGCTAAACAGGGAACTTTCTTGGTGGGATGGGTAGCTGCACACCAAAAGGGGAATCACCCAGCCCAAATGTGGAATCATCAGGTAGACTCGCTAACTTAGCTACAATGGCAGCAGAAGCTGACAAAGAAAAGTGTGAGCACCTGTTAGAGTGGTTACACATAAAACACGGTCATTCAGGAGTTAGACCTTTTCAGAGAAGCCGGTAGCAGGGGCTGGCCTGTTACTGGGGAATTATGCAACATGATCATTTCTGCTTGTGGTCAGTGTCGTATCCGGTTAAAAAGGCATCCCTTGCAAGAACCCCCTCTCCACTTAAGGAACAGGAAGGGCCTCTGGGAGACTTGGTAAGTCAACTATATAAGACCTTTAAGAAGTCAGATGGGAAGCAGTATGTTCTTGTTGGGGTGGAAGTAGTGTTTGGGCCTACCCAGGCTAAGGCCATTGGCAAGCAACTGGGGACAACACAGTGAAAGTGCTGAAACTATGGTTTCATTACTTACCGAAACCCCAATCAATCCAATCAGTTAATGGTAGCCACTTTACTGCTGGGGTGGCTCAGGAATGGGCAAAAAGCAAAGGAATACAATTTCACACCCACTACTGTCCTCAAGCTAATGGGACAGTGGAAAGAACAAACATTGCTAAAATGTGTCTGTCCTGGATTTGGCTAGGATAGAGTTAATTTTCACCAGAAGCTGGGAGGGGACACAGCCAGGACAGGTGACCCAAACTAGCCAAAGGGGGTATTCCATGCCATGTGACATCATGCCCAACATAAAAGGGGGCTAAGTTGGGGACAGGCAGCACAGCTCCAGGACAGTCCAGCTTTGGGATGGGTCTGAGCATGCGGTCTGAGTTGTACAGTCGTTGGGTGAGAAACTGCATTGTGTATCACTAGTTTTGTATATTCCAAGTACTTTTGTTGTTGTTTTCCCTCTCCCTTTGCTGTCCCAGTAAACTGTCCTTATCCCAACCCACAAGGTTTTGCCTTTTCCTCTCCATTCTCCCCGCCATCCCACCAGGGGGGTGTGGGGTGTGGGGGTGAGCAAGCAGCTGCATGGTGCTCAGCTGCCGGCTGGGGCTGAACCAGGGCAGTGTCCTTAGACCCCACCATTCCGGAGAGCCCATACGACTCCTCGATGCCATAGCAAAAGTGAACAGTTGCTGGGGGGTGTCACAACCCAACCTGAAATACCCAGGGAGCAGCAGTGGTTTTGTAATTCCCTCCGGCTAAATTAAGGTGAAACAACACCAAACAATTGATTACACGTTTTATTTATGGTAGCAGCAACCTGAACTTTGAAAGCATAATGGTAGACAGCGTGGCCTCTTATTGAAACATTTATAGGAAAAAAAGGAAAGAGGAAAAAGAAACATAGAGAAAGGTATCACTGTTACCGGAAAGCAGCAAAATAATTCACTAAGACTGAATTCTGAAGTTTTAGAAAGCAGGCATTCTTTACTGCAGCGCTGGGTGCACGGGGGATAGCTCCACCTAACGTGCGCACCCGAAAGTTCATTCTTTATATTCCTTAAGATGTGAATATTCATACATTTCCTAAGAAATCTCCACGTCTCCGCCTATCTATTACATTTACATAATGCTGGCGTTGCAAAACTACACTACACATGCATGGGGGTCTCGGGGGGTCGTCGGTGGTCATTTGGGGAGTTAGCCCCCCACTCCTTTTTTCCCTTTCATGGTCACAAGTCTTTGAGGACATTTTCCTCTCCTTGGATGTTTCCCAACTCTGTTGTCCGGTCAAGCTGTTCTTCCTTATCAATCCTGTTTAGGCAATCCTGCCAGGATGTTTCCATTCTCAAGGTTAGGATATCTTCTCTGTACACATTAATTACTCATAGACCTTGCTAAATTCAAAGCTAATCATTGTTTGGTAAAAGAATTTCTCAACATTTCAACATTCACAGGTATCATCACCACCCTTGGATCCCATGATGACAGACGTGGCAAAGCTCTGGTGATGGGCACACGCAACAGGCTCCTTGGACTTGTGTGTTTTATGGTCCTCTCAATTGTGCCAGTCACACCCCTTGAAGACTTATATGGTTCTTATTCCAGAACATTCTTAGTCTTTCACCATTACGGTGAGTGGTCTCAAGGGGGTCTTTCAGGTGTTCATGAGTCTCTTCCTTAAATGAGCTCTGTATGACCTTTGGCCATATATGGTGATCAGAATACAGAGCTGCACATCCTCTGACACACCCTCCATGTCCTGTGCTAATCAGCTTTTCCTTTGTGGTTTATTATCCCAATGCTGTTTGGGAAACAAGACTGTTTCCCACCACAATGTTGGACACATTAACACACATTAACCCTTTCAGTCTCTCACGGGGGTAAATGGATGTCCCAGGCTCACCGCATCTTGCCCTAAACTGCCCCTGCTCCCCTCCCCACCCCCCCACAGAAAGGGAAAAAAGGATCCAGTAAAACCACTCCACTACCCCAGGCAACCTGTACCCTTGACCCTGAAAACTGTACTTAACCTCTATACCTGGAAAGCCCATGACACCCATGGAAGGGATCATCAAATCAATACTAGATGGATTGTGCCACCTTTTTAAAGAATCTTTTTCATTCTTGTTCTGTGTATTTGCCTTCGCAAACCCTATGTCTACATTGTTACCCTTAGTGATTATTTGCATAGTTTTATTGTTTTTACGTTATAACAAAGCACGATGCTTTGGACAACCTTCTTTCTCACCTTCACCATCCTTAGTGAGGGAAAAAGGAAGTATTTCTCCAAACCTTGCCTGGGGAACTGATTCAAGGGTTTATGCATATTTGGAACTATACAGATCAAGGTGTTAGTGTAACACTACCTCATTCTGCAGGGGATGGAATCAGATCTGGCCTCATAAATTTGAGCTTTGGCACTATTGTAAAATCAAGCATTGTCTTGGGTAACATAACCTGTTTGGGCAATTGTCAGAGGATGCGCAGCTCCATGTTCTGATCATCATATATGGCCGGAGGTACTGCTGAGTTCATCTGAAGAAGGAGCTCACACCCACCCCAGAGACCCCTGGAGATACCCCTCCCCCATGGCACCTGCGCAGAAGACCAAGAACATTCTGGAACCAGAACCATGTAAGTCATCAAGGGGTGTGACTGGCACAATCGAGAGGCAGGGACTAGACCATAAAAGACACAAACCCATGGACCCAGGCACATGCCCGTCACCAGAGGATTGCCACATCCATCATCACGGGATCCAAGGGAGGTGATCTCTCTCTCTTTCCCTCTTTTTTTCCTATAAATGTTTCAAGAAGAGGCCACACTGCCTACCATTACGCTTTCAAAGTTCAGGTTGCTTCTACCATAAATAAAATGTGTAATCAATCTTTTGGTGTTGTTTCACCTTAATTTAGCCTGAGGGAATCACAAAACCACTGCTGCTCCATGGGTTATCCAGGTTGGGCTATGACAGAAGGCTCCAGGGAAACCTTATTGCAGCCTTCGAGTACCTACAGGGGGCCTACAAGAAAGCTGGAGAGGGACTGTTTACAAGACTATGTAGTGATAGGACAAGGGGTAATGGGTTTAAGCTGAAGGAGGGTCGATTTAGATTAGATGTTAGAAAGAAATTCTTTACTGTGAGGGTGGTGAGGGACTGGAACAGGTTGCCCAGAGAGGTTGTGGAGGCCCCATCCCTGGAAGTGTTCAAGGCCAGGCTGGATGGGGCCTTGGGCAACGTGGTCTAGTGGAGGGTGTCCCTGCCCATGGCAGGGGGGTTGGAACTAGATGATCTTTGAGGTCCCTTCCAACCCAAACCATTCCATAATACCATAGGATTAAAATTACAGCATCATTTTACAAACTACCTTTCTTTGCCCTGTGCAATTTGATTTCTTTTCTGCTAAAGAAAATTGTTGGTAGAACTTTAAGAACAGTAAAAGAAACTAACAGCTGTATACATTTGCTACAGAGAAATACTTAAGAGTTACGAACTCATGCAATATTTAATTACTTGTTGTGAGTAACAATAAAAGGAAAATTTATTCTGGTATGAACAATACTCCTATGAATAAAACTTGGTATTATCTGTTTAGAGTAACAGCTTCATTACTGCTTGATTAATCAAATTAGCTTAAGTGAATTTCAGATGTTTATTATAATCAGGTATTTCTCACATGCTGCAATTTTTAAAAAGCAGTTTTAGAAATCTGAGGGTGACAATATCAGTGTAAGAGATCCTCCAATTAAAGGCACATTACTTGAGGCAGGAGGGCTACTATAGAAAGTTATGTGAAGTAACAGGGAAAAAGAAGCATATGAGGGAGAAGTGAAATTCACACCAACCTCTCAAAATCTATGTACATATTATATACAATATAATCACCACTGTGCAAATTTCTCTAATGCACATATACTGTTAAGGCCATTATCACAGTGTGTTTAAAAGCTATTAAAAATGAGGTTCACTTTAAGAAGATTAGTAACATTCCATAATTCTCCCCTTTTTAACCACATAATGACAATACTGTGTTCTAAAATATAATCATAATTATGGATGTTATTTTTTTGTTTTCAGTTTTGTGTCTACAATTCTAAAGTAAAAAAATTCAGAAGGATTTAGACACAGTTAGCTGCCTAAATCACCTTGCTTTCTTAGCAAAAATAGGCCAAGCTTAGAGATACTACATGCATTAATATGCCAAATTAAATCACAGACCTATTAAAAAATGAAAAGCATAACAACTAAGAGATGCATTTGAAAAAAATCCCAACAAAACATTATTTGAATTCAGAAGGGGTTTATTTGCCTGTTTGTTTTACAGTATGATGCTCTATTGATTGCTGTGGCCTCTATTGTGAGGCCACATCTGGGGAACTGTGTCCATTTCTGGGCTCCCCAGTTCAATAAAGACAGGGAACTACGGGAGAGAGTCCAGCAGAGAGCTACAAAGATGATTAGGGGACTGGAACATCTCTCTTACGAGGAAAAACAGAGAGCTGGGTCTGTTTAGTCAAGAGAGAAGAGAGGATCTCATCAATACTTATAAATAACTAAAGGGCAGGTATCAAGAGGATGGGGCCAGACTCTTTTCAGTGGTGCCCAGGACAAGGGGCAACAGGCACAAACTGGAACACAGGAAGCTGCATCTCAACATAAGGAAAAAATTCTTTACTTTGAGGGTGACAGAGCTGCCCAGAGAGGTTGTGGAATCTCCTTCTCTGGAGATATCCAAAACCCACCTGGACACAATCTTGTGCAACCTGCTCTAGGTGATGCTGCTTAAGCAGGGGTGTTGGACTAGATGATCTCCAGAGGTCCCTTTCAACTCCTACCATTCTGTGAAACTGTTTATAGGTTCAGACATAAAAATCCACAACTCATGAAGAAGTGGTAATAGTGAAATAGAAGCATGAACTGCAAGAATGAAGTTTTTTTCTTAAATCATTCATCATACTAACATGTGATACAGAACTCGCCAACACTGAAAGAAACATTTTACAGTCAAGAACAGAACTTGTTCCTAATGATTTCATGTCCAAAATACGTAAGTTATTCTGTGGATAGTTCAAACAGCTTTGGTTTATGCAGATTTCAGTAATAAGTAATCATTTTTCTCAGTTATTTTTCATTTTTTAACTTATATTCACTGTCAGCATTACCCATAACATTTCACTTGTGTTCATGCTTTATGTAGTGAACTATATTAATACCGCAACATGTAGTCCAGTTTTATTTCACACACTTACTGTTTTCAATTTTGATAAATAAAAATGTACTTTTTACTTAAACACCATCCAACCAGGGTCTATAAAGAAAATTGTTGGGAAGGCAATTGGAAAATATGCTGTTCACTGAAGTCTTAAATGTTTGGATTTTTTTTTCTAAATGAGAGCCATTAAAATAAAAGTTTATCTAGGACATTACTTATTCTCATTATTGGCCATACTTTTTGGCAGGCATCAGAAAGGTAACAGCTGAATGAATACTTAGAAGTTTAATAGGTACAACTTCTCAGTGAAAAGGTCTCATTATCTCAAATGAAATCAAATTAAAGTGAAATAAAATGTGATGAGCAGCAGCGTATCAGTTGTAACAATTTAAAAATGGGCTTAGGAAGTGTGAAGACACTTATGGCTGCTATTATTTTATTGTATAGAGTTATCAAATAAACCACTATAGAATTCAAGTGGTGACACATCTGCTTTTTTGCAATGTATTTCAAATTAATCCTAAACAATTTTGTAACTTTCATAGTAATATACATTAAGAACACTTGCAAAGAACTGTAGATTTTGTTTTCTGCCATCTCTATGCCACAATGGACAAAATTTTAAAACAGAAAAGTTAACTTCAGCAGTCTTTTTGACCATTTATCATATGCATAAAATGGATTGGCAGAGAAACTTCTCAAATGTAGGTGAAGGAAGAATACCAGTCAAGTGCTCCTAGGGGAATGACCGTACACATTATCAGTCAAGAGTGACTGTTAGAATATGATATCTGAAATTCCTCTTTTATTCTCATGAACATGAGACTAGTTAGCTGTGGATTTAACAGTTAGGGCTGTAGTGCAGCACTACCATGAATGCAGCACTAAGACATAAGATCTGGAACATCAGAAGAATACATATGGTCACAACTATCTTTCTCCCCCATTTAGACTGAGGATGTATTGAGCCATGGAACAGTTTGTTTCCTACTATCATTAAGAGACTCCTGGCATGCAGGTCTATAAGCATGAAACCTCCTCATAGCCCATCTTTAAAATGCATCCTCTCAAATGTATTCTGATTATCCCTTAGTTTATATTATAAGTGTAAATAAATAAAAAAAATATGTATTTTTCCCTAGTCCTTTAGGAGCAAGCCAAGGTAGCTGAAAATCTTGGAAGCCTTTGAAAGTGACTCTCAAGAGTGTGACTGATGTTCATATTCTCCAGATTAAAGGAAAAGAAATAAGCAGAACGGTCCACTTTCTTGTCTCCCTTGATAACAGCTCTCAAATTATTTATTTACATAATTTTAAATTATGTTTAATAGTTACATTGATAAGTCTTCTATTTCAAAGTGTATTCACAAGAAACAATTTCAAAGTAAACACATCTATGCTGTGCTGTTTTATCAGTTTAAATGACATCCTACCACACAAGCATTCTGAGTTTGACCTTTTGAAAAAGAAGTATGGCAACTACTGCACAGAAATATTTACTATTATTTACCTTTTAGGCTTTAAACATTGTGGAATTTTTCTTATGTTCTACAGTAACTGCTGAAGACCACTATAATTCTGGAAGTTCATATCAAAAGAGAAATTTTAAATGTGGATTTACTTCAGAATGCTCTAAGTTCATATCTGATACTATGAGTCTGATAGCTATAAATAGTTTTACTACAAATAGCGTATTACTATGTATTACTTTAAAATACAAAACATTAAATTATATTTAACATATTATGTTACCATGTAAGCCAATATATTTTATATATTTTAATAAAATATATAAGTATATATTACAATAATATACTAGAAAGTACAATATATACTTATTTTTAAAATACTGTAATACAATATAGTCAATAAGTTAATCCATGTTATGATTGATATGGTATATATTTATTATGCTATATAATTATAGCACTATTGCATTATAATACTTACAATTATGTAATCCAGTGAAATATAATATTAATCTATGTAATATGATAATGTAATATTAAAAGCTGATTTATAAATTGTTGACTTGGGGGTATTGATTGACTAAAAGCTCAACATGAGCCAGCAGTGTGTGCTTGCAGCCCAGAAAGCAAACTGTGTCCTGGGCTGCATCAAAACAACTGTGACCAGCAGGTTGAGGGAGGTGATCCTGCCCCTCTACTCTGCTCTTGTGAGACCCCACCTGCAGTACTGCATCCAGCTCTGGGGGCCCCAGTACAGGAGAGACATGGAGCTGTTGGAGACAGTCCAGAGGAGGGCCACGAAGTTGACCAGAGGGCTGGAGCACCTCTCCTATGCGGACAGGCTGAGAGTTGGGGTTGTTCAGCCTGGAGAAAAGGCAGCTCCAGAGAAACCTAATTGCAGCCTTCCAGTACCTGAAGGTGGCCTACAGGAAAGATGGAGGGGGACTGTTTACAAGGGCATGTAGTGATAGGACAAGGGGTAATAGGATTAAACTAACAGAGACTAGATTTAGATTAGATGTTAGAAAGAAATTCTTTCCTATCAGGGTGGTGAGACACTGGAACAGGTTGCCCAGAGAGGTTGTGGATGCCCCATCCCTGGAAGTGTTCAAGGCCAGGTTGGATGGGGCTTTGGGCAACCTGGTCTAGTGGAGGGTGTCCCTGCCTATAGCAGGGAGGTTGGAACTAGATGATCTTTGAGGTCCCTTGCAACCCAAACCATTCTACAATTCTATGACAATCAAGGATGCTTATTATTCCTCCTATACATGGCTAAAAGCAACTGAGGCTAATCCGTACACCGCTGTAAAAGGTTTTAGTTACAGTGCATACATAAAGACTGTATATTTTTATTACTGTCATTTTAATCTCTGGTACAAACCTTTGTCAATTATGATAAGCCTAGACTCTTGTTAACCTCCACTGCTTTTAAACTATGCTTGTTTCATATTTTCTCATTCATGTTAGTATTTCAGTGACTGCCATAAAATATTAATGAATTGCCCCCTAGTCCCCAGAGACTAAGGAAGCCTAGGCCATCAGCAAAAAATGTTACAGATTTTAAAGACAGGGCTGCTACAATCAGTATGTGTCTCCAGATGTGCAAGTTGCTATTAAATGGAATCATGCAGGGACACATGCAGCTGCCTGTGCCATCCCTGAGATAAAGGGACAAGACAACTCCTAGAACCATTACCACAGAACAAAACCACAGACCACAAAAGATGAAACCAAATTAACTACAATTTATTGCAAGAAACAAACATTCATACAGTTCTCAAACAAGTTCAGATGCTACCAGAGCTAGCTACACTCTCGCTTAGCTATAAAACAACAGCTAAACCAAGTACGGAGAGCACTACTACAAGGGAGCCCTAAAAGCTTTTAGGGTGGGGGAGGATCTGTAGCACGCATTCACTCACCAGTTAGTGAGGGCACTCAACCTCAAGGAGTATCTGTGGTAGGCATCCCTTACTACAGAGCACAGCTCAGACTCCACGCCTACTACTCTAAGAAGAACTTAGAATAGCGGGCGACAGGACTCTATTTATACCCAAGTCGGATGGGGGCTCGTGGTCATATACGGTAACTCACTAGAGACTTCTTCGGACTGAGGCGTCTCATTGGCTGAGAGCCTTGTCCATCAATTGAAGGGGTCTAGCCGGTGGCCTGAGGTGTACACATGATGGCGGTCACTAGGGAGTGCTGTGGCTCAGTTATCGGTAAGCTTCTAGCTGTGTCGGGGCGGGTGTAACTGCAACGAGCATATAAATCTCAGGCAAGCAAACAAACATATTTTGTGAGCTTTGCAGCATTAGACCAGCAGTGTTATCAAGAAATGAAAAGAAACTGCTTCAAAGAGAGCCTGTGGAGCCATTCTGTAAAAATCTGATTACACTTGCAAAATGGGTTAAATTATGCTACACGAATAAGTCAGTACATAAATAAATAAGCAAAACTTTTTTGTATGTGAAGATAGAGGCAAATTAATCCAAAATTACTTACAATTATAGACAGTCCATGTTGTCGCCCCATGACATTGCAACTTTAAAGCACCTGGGTTAAGTGGGGATGGTTTACTTTGTGGATTCAAGAGGGGCAAAATAAAGTCATTTCTTAAAGGGGGAAAAATGATGACAAGGAAAAAACCTGGCAGATGGGCAGGTGTGGGCAAAAGCCACTAGCCTTACTACTGTCCCGCCAACATACCAGCTTCAGGGTAACAGAAGTCCTACATGATGGTATGGTTTGCTGCTAGGTGTGAGAGAGTTAGAAAGTGCACCTTTATTTTCTTGGGAGTAATACACATGGAGAGCATCAAAGCACTCCAGAACTATCAATTACAACAGATTTTTGAGGCCATGTTTTAATAAGGGAGCAGCTCCACCTTTGGGAATCCTGCTTCCACATGAAAAACCCTTCAGTCAGATGAGAGAACATTGGTCTCATGAAAAAACACCTTGACTGCTCAAACTAGGTTTATTACTTTTAGAAGATGAACTTTTTGCCAACTGGCTTTATAAAAAGTAATGCACCATCTGTCCTCTAGAGGCAGGATAAATCTGGTATAACTATATAGTCAGCAGGAGCAGTCTTATATTGTTTGTCCTGGCTATCTTAACTGTAGCACATTTCTGTACATGCAGAATCCGAACTGAATTTGTCCAGTTGAATAATCCTGTCATGGACACATGGCTTAAACATTGTGGTATCGTGGTCTGAGCTGTATTCTTGAGTTCAATGGAGTAAGCAGAGTGTGATCCTCTTTAACATTGCTTCTGTTCCCTTTTGGATGTAAAGTTGCAAGAGAGGCGACAAGGAAGTATTGTTTTCTATCCATCTTCCCTTTTAAAGTGACAGAAAATTTTCTCTTGGAGGTCCCCTCACATGTATTTTATGAGAGATTACAGGAGTTGCAAGAGAGCCTATGACATTAGAAGAGTGTCTTTTAATCTATTTGATGTCTTCATCACTGGAAGTACAGGTCAAATTTTTTTCTCACAAAATAAGCAATTTTGGCAATTCTTCACCAGTACTTCTTTCTTCTATAAGACATTTATTCATGTGGGGTGCTAGCCTCTTCTGGTCTTTTTAGTCTTTCTCTACCTGCAAGTTAAATATTGCACTAACACATGAGATTTTAATTTGTGCTAGCAGAATATCAAATCACAGTGGACAGACTTCTCAGTAATCATCCCAGCCCTGAGCAGCCAGAAATCTGACAAAGTTATCAGTGCCAAAGCTTCTCTCATATCAACACTGTTCCATTGACTGGAACACAGGTACTTAAAATTAACACTTGTGTTATAGTAAAATGAGAATTAGAATTATTATCCCCAGAGCAGAACTAAATTACATATTAAGAAAATTAATAGCTATAGGTGATGGAGAAAACGCCATAGCTAGAATGGCATTGTACATATCACTCATATGACTTTGTCTAGAATATAGCAGATGTTTCTGGTAGTTCACTTCAAGAAAAATGAACTTATACTGGAGTAAATGCAGGCAAGGTTTACTAGAATAATGAGATGAGAAGCTAATAGATCTTTGACTGTTTATGAGATATAACTGCAATCTATACATCTACAAATGATGGAAGATAGCTGTCCAAACTAAGAACAATCTTGACACAAGAGTAAATTGATATAAACTGTCCATGAATACATTCAAACTGGAAAGGACATTTTCCATCCATCATATAGTGATATTCTATAGCAGCTTCACTCTCAGTGAAGTATGAGCAAAAAAAAAAAAAAAAAAAGTAGCTACATTCAAGCAAACATTTGATACATCATGAAAAGAATTACATACTGTGATTGTCTTCAAGAGCATGGAACTGACTCAGTCATCCAAAAGTATTATTTCTATACACCAATTTTAAGAGTTAACTGAGATTCCTGAAGCACAGAAGCAGCATTTTTGTGATGTTTGCAAAACCAGAAGAAAAAGGAGAAAGATCAGTTCCATTGAGAACAAAAGCAAGCATCTGTATAAAAACATATTGGCAAAGTAGTTATAAAAGTAACCTCTCTCAAGCACTTGGCTGAAAACTGAACTCTGACAATATTCAGTGTACCGTGGGAACATCTGTGAACTAAAAAAAATTTCCAGCTAGTCAGACAGACTGGAAGTTGTATTTGTATTTCCATATGTGTTTGTGTTTGTATTTACAGTTGTACATGTATATGTATATAATTGCAAGCAATGCAATATGCTTGATATATGTTCATCAGAGAAGTATTTATCCACAGTAAAATGTTGAAATTTTGATTAGTTGTAATATGCTGGCCTTTGTTTCATGCTAGTACTCAAGTAGGTTAACACAATGAGAAATTAATTTTCTCAAACAGAAATATTGTGTAAATAAATGAGACAATAGTGGTACCCTTCAGGGATTCCAAACTTAAGAAAGATCTTGTGAAGGAAGCTGTTAAATATGGATATAAATATTTATATGTACATGTGTTTTTATATATATATTCTGTCAGTTTTCAGATTTGTAGGGTAAAATTTCATATTTAAGAAAAAAATAGATGTTAGCTATACAAACATTTATTTCCATAGGTGTTACAGATTATTACTGCTGCTAAACACTTGTAAAATATATATGTATGTATATATATCAGCTTTTTGCATCTTTCTGCAGTACATTTATTGATTCCACAGATGAGATTGTGTTGTGAGATTGTGGAAGATACTGTATTTGAGGAATTAGTGATCTCAAGCAAGCCATGTCACCTGTATCAGGCCTAATAACCCTTATATTAGCATGAGTGACCACTGTATAGCCTTACTTATGTAACAATGCCAGAGAACATGCTGGGATGACCAGAACATGTGCTGGTCCTGGATGTAGCTCCTGGATATGTGCAGCTGGATATGCTCTGGTGGACATAAATATACAACACTCCTATGTGTCAGGACAAGAAATATAGTTTTGTTTGTTACACTAAATAAAGGTCACCATGGTATGGGAGGGAGAGTGAATGGATGGGAATTCTGCGCAGCATGCTTTGTCTGCCCACCAGGCATCTGTCCAAAGCTGCATGAAAGTAGATTTTCCAACATCTGAAGGGATTTAAGATTTACTCTCCTCCTATATTTCTCTTCCTATTCCTGTGTTATTATTAAAGGAATTTTACTATGCTGTTTTGCCTTTTATATTGAGATCTGGAGAGAAACCTGTATCCTGTCCAGTGCAGAACAGATATCCTTTATTTTCATAGAAATTTCTCCTACATTCATATAAACTATTTTTCCTTGATAATTTTTTTATTTTTATTTCTTGAATGTGATATTGAATCAGATACGAGTTCTTTTTCTGTAATAAAAGTTGTTAATACTCTACTTTATACATGTTCACTATTATAATTGGAAACCTCACAGAAAATGAAGCATGAACTGCAGAACAAAAATGTATTGTGAAGGAAATAATGCAGTTTCATGCCACCTAGGTAGACCAAATTCATAGTTTGTTTCTTTGTTTGCTTGTTTTCTTTCAGATGCTTTTCCTTCTTTTTTAAGATCATTGCTTATTCTGTGCCTGCGCTTCTCCTGTATCCTTACATTTGTCCTTTCTTCAAACTAATCTTCCTCAGTCTTCTCTTTTATCATCTCAGAAGGTTTTCTTTCTTACTCCTACTCTGTTCAACGAGATAAAATCAGTATCAGCAATCAACTGATGAGCATGAACGCATGTGTTTGATAGCTCTGTTTTACCACAAGGAGTCTGAGATTCCCCACTTTGCTATTTAAACAGTAATTTTTTCTTTTGCAATGTCAATGGAAGATGCTATTCTGATGGCCAAGTTTTGCATATATGCACCACCTTTTTCCCTGTTTATCACAAATATACAAATAGTTATTCAAAATACAAGAAGATGAAAATCCAAGTAATTTCCTTTTCTTGTTACAGAAGTTTCATAAACAGGATTAATAATTCAGCTTCCTGTATCTTTATCTTATTTCGAAGACCAGTCTAGGAACTTCACTGGAAAAAAAAAATTTAAAAATCAAATAAATAGGATTTCAGAAGAAAATTACTTCACAATGTAAAAAGTAATCTATTTTATCCATAGATAGTATTTTTGCTGTACTTATGGTACTTAAAAGGCTTATCCATTGTTTTCAAGAATTGAAGGAGTTAATGGTGTCAGTAGGATTTAAAATCTCAAAAAGCACTTTTTCCCCACAGTAGATAGGATGCTTTTGGAAGCATAATTATGCTGTTAACAATATGCAGTATATTGCTAAAAAAAAGTTAGAATAATATAAAGAGTTAAAGTACTCAAATCCTGTGCTTTAATGTGCAGATTCTCCATTGCTTAGGTACTATTCAGGGGTGATTTACCATTTACTGTTGTCATTTTCTTGTTCCTCACCATGTTTAGACATTTACGACAACAAAGTAAAATCAGTACCTTTTGTAATATATTTTATATGTGAAAGTGAAAAAGTTTAAACAAGTATCTTGACCACATGTATCTGCATTTACACTGCAGTTTAGATGCCGAATTTGCCTATGAAGAGAATATGATTGTCCCCACTTATTGTATTCTTGTTCACACCATTGAACAGTCTTAGAGAACTGTCAGAATTCTTTTAGGAAAACATTAAAATGGAAAATAAGCTCCAGGTGTCTGCCTAATGCACTCCTACTCTATGGGACCAGACCAGAGGTAGTTCAAACTAAAATACCTTAAATACAAACAACATGATTGTTCTGTCTTTAGCTTTAACCATTTCACTGAAGAGATCTTCTACTGCCATAGTACTCCTACATCATGATTTTTACATGGCCTAAACCTTAGCCAAGTATAAATTATTACTGACAATAAATCATTTCATTTTGTTCATCTGGATTTTACAAAATGTCTATTCACTAAATGGAATACATGAAGAAAGTAGTACAGGAAGCATAATAACTTGCTATTCTTCTGCTATAGATTGATTCAAAATGGAAATGTAGATTAAAAAATGTCTTCTTTAATCAGAGCAATCAAACAATCAACTCTCATATAATATGCAAAATGAATCTTAGATTCCATAACATATCCTGACACCCAACATGGCTTCACCAAAGGTCAATCGTGCCTGACTAATCAGGTGATCTTCTACAATGGAGTGACTGCATCAGTGGACAAGGGAAGAGCTACGGATGTCCTCTACCTGGAGGTCTGCAAGGCCTTTGATCTGGTCCCCAACAACATACTGCCTGCTAAATTGGATAGATATAAATTTGACAGATGTAATATTAGGTCTATAAGGAATTGGCTGCATAGTCGCATTCAAAATGTCAGTCAATGGCTCAATGTCCAAGTGGAAACCAGTAATGAGTGGTATCCCTCGAGGGTCCATACTGGGACAAATAAAATTTAATATCTTACTCAATGACATAGTGGGATTGAGTGCACCCTCAGCAAATTTGCATATGATGCCAAGCCTAGTGGTGCAGTTGACTCACTAGAGAAAGGGACCTTGATGGGCTTTTGAAGTGTGTGCCCAAGTGAACCTCACGAAGTTCAACAAGGCCAAGTATAAGGTCCTGCACCTGGATGGGGAAAATCCTCAGTATCAATACAGACTGGGGGATGGACTCATTGAGAACAGCCCTGCGGAGAAAGACTTGGGGATATTGGTGAAAGAAAAATTGAATATGAGCCATCAGTGTGTACTTGCAGCCCAGAAAGCCAATCATATCCTGGGCTGCATAAAAAGAAGAATGGCCAGCAGGCCATGGGAGATGATTCTCCCCCTTTACTCTGGTGAGACCCCACTTGGAGTATTGCATCCATCTCTGGAGTCCTCAGCACAAGAACATGGACCTGTTAGAGCAGGTCCAGGGAAGGGCCACAGAAATGACCAGAGATCTGCAATATCTGTGAGAGTGTTGTTCAGCCTGGAGAAGAGAAGAGGAGGCTGTGGGGAGACCTGATTGTTGCCTTTCAATACACAAAAGAAGCTTACAAGAAAGATGGAGAAAGACTTTTTACCAGAGCCTGTAGTGATAGGACAAGGGGAAATGATTTTAAACTGAAAGAGGGTAGGTTTAGATTGGATATAAAGAAATATTTTAGGATGAGGGTGGTGAGACACTGGAACAGGTTTTCCAGAGAAGTTGTGGATGCCTTTCTCCCTAGAAGTGTTCAAGGCCAGGTTGGATGGGGCTTTGGGCAACCTGGTCTAGTGGAGGGAGTCCCTGTCCATGGCATGGGGGTTGGAACTAGATGATCTTTGAGGTCCCTTCTAACCCAAACCATTCTAGGATTCTGTGATCCAGTAATTGATATATATATATGTATACACACCTATGTATCTTCACTCCATTCTATAAAATACATTTCATAAAGAAAAATTTTAACCTAATTTAGTATTAGTTTTTTATTTCTCTTTTTGCCAACTAGTCTTTTTCTTGGAGTATAAAATTAAATGGGATAATTATCTCTCAGTGTTATAACACTGTAAAGACTCAACAACACAATGACACTGGAGTATAAATGCAAGAACTATGTGATTTAAGTGATACATGAGCTGTAAATATGAAAATCAAGTTTCTACTATAGTGATAGCTGAGTTGTAGCTGGGTATCAGGGCTGTGGCTGTGTGCACATCTCAAATATTTCAGTCATTCATTCTCTGGGTGGTCCAGGACCTCCCCAACTAGTCACTTGCAGATATGATCTAGTGGGCTGGCTTGAGAGATGGTCTACCTTCAAACTCAGTGACTGACTAGACCTACACCATCAAATATTTCACTGACTGTTGAAGAAGCCCCCCAAGGGGGAATGAGGAACTGGATCCAGTGGGTCTGCTGCTCATGTTAAGCATAAAACTGGTTAAAAGTCCTTCCATAGGAAAATCAAAGGAAACCGTAGGTTTGAGGTTTATGCCAGACTATGGTCAAGCATGTGTCAGGAATTATGATTTTTACATATATATCACATACAATAAGAAATAACCCTGCTATATCCTTCCTTTAAGCAATCATCACAAAAGTATCAGATTTTAATAGCATGATTTCCTTATAACCTCAATGACATGTAATTTTATTTTAAACAGTCAACATCATTTCTCTTTTCTAAAAAACTCATAATCTCTCCAGCAATTCTATTTTCTGTATGGCATTTAAATGCTTACTTAAATCTAGGAAATCCCCCTCTATGCCAAGGGAAAAATAAAAAAAAAGCTGTCAAACTGATGATTCATATGAATCATCTGTCTTCTGTACTGTTAGAGCAATGCAAAAGGATGAACTAATTAGTCCTGAAGCTTACTGCCTATTAGGAGCAGGACAGGTTAGGATCTGTGCTCTGAGGTATTGTTTTAGTGACAATCTCAAGTGTAATGCTCAGTTTTTCCTTGCTACCTGACTGAATAGGACACAAATGAGCTTCCAAACCCGTGAGACATCTCCTGCCATGGTTATTGTTTACTATATATAAGCACAGTATTCAGAATTAGAACAGCATTTTTTGTCTAAATCTTCTCTGTTCAAAAAAAAAAAAAAAAGTTTTCTTTAAAGCACTTGTTTAGCACAGTTCTTTGAATACAATAGTAAATGAGATTCAAATATGAATGTAGCTTCATCATAGTAGGTATATTGACTTGTGGCATGAAAATACTCAATGTAGAAACACGTAGCTTCTATATGCTCCTTTCTGTTTACACTGTATACTCTCCCTTAAGCAAGACCTTTGACACAGTGTCCAGTGGTCTCCTTATCATCAAATAGGTGAGGTAGGAGCTGGGTAAGTAAGTGGATGATGTGGAGAACTAGTGGACTGCTGGGCTAAAAGAGTTGTGATCAGAGGTGCAAAGTCCAGCAGATGATGAGTAACTAGCTCTTCAGGGATCAGTGCTAGGATCAGTATTGTCTATTATCTTCATTGATGACCTAGACAATGGGATGGAGTGCATTCTCAGCAAGTTTGTGGACAACACCAAATTGGGAGAAGTAGTCAGTACACTGGAGGGCAAGGCTGCTATTTAGAAGGACCTGGACAGGCTGGAAAAATGGACTCACAGCAACCTCATGAAGTTTGGCAGAAGTGAATGTAAAGTCCTGCACTTGGGGAAGGATAACCCCATGCACCTGTAGTACAGACTGGAGCCAACTGACTGGAAAGCAGCTCGGTGAGAAGAACCTGAGAGTCCTGGTCGGCACTAAGTTTATCATTAACCAATAATGTGCCCTTGTGTCAAAGATGGCCAACAGCATCCCAGCTGCATTACAAAGAGTGTCACCAACAGATTGAGGGAGGTGATCCTTTCCCTCTCCTCAGTCCTTGTGAGGCCATGTCTGGAGTGCTGTGTCCTGGTCTGAGTTCCCCAGTATAACAGAGACATGGATGTAACAGAGGAGGTTCAGCAAAAGGTCATGAAGATAATTAGGGTATTGGAGCATCTGTCATATTAGAGTCATAGAATCGTTTTGGTTAGAAAAGACCTTTAAGATCATCAAGTCCAACCATTAGCCTAACACTGCCAAGTCCAACCACTAAACTATGTCCCTAAGCGCCACATCTACATGTCTTTTAAATACCTCCAGGAATGATGACACAACCATTTCCTTGGGCAGCCTGTTCCAATGATTGATAACCCTTTTGATGAAGAAATGTTTCTTAATATCCAATCTAAACCTCCCCTGGCACAACTTGAGGTCATTTCCTCTTGACCTATCATTTGTTACTTGGGAGAAGAGACCAACACCCACCTCGCTACAACCTCCTTTCACGTAGTTGTAGAGACCAATAAGGTGCCCCCTCGGCCTTCTTTTCTCCTAACAACTAAACAACTCCTGTTCCCTCTGCTGCTCCTCACATGACCTGTTCTCTAGGACCCTTCACCAGCTTCGTTGCCCTTCTTTGGGCACGTTCCAGCACCTCAATGTCCTTCTTGTAGTGAGGGGCCCAAAACTGAACACAGGACTCAAGGTGCGGCCTCACCAGTTCCGAGTACAGAGGGATGATCACTTCCCTAGTCCTCCTGGCCACACTGTTGCTGATACCAGCCAGCATGCTGTTGGCCGCCTTGGCCACCTGGGCACACTGCTGGCTCATATTCATCCAGCTGCCAACCAACACCCCCAGGTCCTTTTCTGCTGGGCAGCTTTCCAGCCACTCTTCCCCAAGCCTGTAGCAGCATTGCATGGGGTTGTTGTGACCCAAGTGCAGGACCCGGTACTGAGTCTTTTTGAAGCTCATACAGTTGGCCTTGGCCCATTGATCCAGCCTGTCCAGATCCCTCTGTAGAGCCTTCCTACCCTCAAGCAGATCAACACTCCTCCCCAACTTGGTGTCATCTGAAAACTTACTGCAGGTGCACTTGATCCCCTCTTCCAGATCACAGATAAACGTATTAAACAGAACTGGTCCCAGTACTGAGCCCTGGGGAACACCACTTGTGACCAGCCACCAGCTGGATTTAACTCCATTCACTCCAACTCTTTGGGCCTGGTCATCCAGCCAGCTTTTTACCCAGTGAAGCATATGCCCGTCCAAGCCACAAGCAGCCAGTTTCTCCAGGAGAATGCTGTGGGAAACAGTGTCAAAGGCTTTACTAAAGTCCAGGTATACAACATGTACAGTCTTTCCCTCATCCATTAAGCAGGTCACCTTGTCATAGAAGGAGATCAGGTTGGTCAAGCAGGACCTGCCTTTCATGAATCCATGCTGACTGGGCCTGATCACCTGGTTATCCAGTATGCCCTGTATGATGGCACTCCAGATGACCTGCTCCATAACCTTCCCCTGCACTGAGGTCAGACTGACAGGCCTGTAGTTCCTCACATCCTCCTTCCGGCCCTTCTTGAGGATGGGCATCACGTTTGCTAACCTCCAATCAACTGGGACCTCCCCAGTTAGCCAGGTCTGCTGATAAATGAAGTGGCTTGGTGACCACTTTTGCCAGCTCCCTTAATACCCTTAGGTGGATTTCACCCAGCCCCATAGATTGTGTGTATCTAAATGTTGTAGCAGGTCACTAACCACCTTGGATTATGGGGGCTTCATTCTGCACCCTGTCCCTGTCTTCCAGCCCAAGGGGATGGGTACCCAGAGAACAAATGGTGTTACTGCTACAGGCTGAGGCAAAGAAGACATTAAGTACCTCAGTGTTTTCCTCATCCTTTGTCACTATGTTCTCCCCTCTTATCCAACAATGTATGGAGATTCCCCTTAGTCCTCCTTTTGTTGTTAATGTATTTATACAAATATTTTTTATTGTCTTTAACAGAGTACCCAGATTAAGTTCTAGCTGTACTTTGGACCTTCTAGTTTTCTCCATGCATATCCTAAAGACATTTTTGTAGTCTTCCTGAGTTGCCTGTCCTTTCTTCCAAAGGCCATAAACTCTCCTTTTTTTTCCTGAGTTCCAGCCAAAGCTCTCTGTTCAGCCAGGCTCATCTTCCCTGCTTGCCTCTCTTTCCGCATATGGGGACGGCCTGCTACTGTGCCTTTAAGATTTCCTTCTTGAAGAATGTCCAGCCTTCCCAGATTCCTTTACCCTTCAGGACTGCCTCCCAAGGGACTCTGACAACCAGTTGCCTAAACGGGCCAAAGTTTGCCCTCTGGAAGTCCAAGGTAGAAGTTCTGCTGACCCCCCTCCTTAGTTCTCTGAGAAACAAAAACTCTATAATTTCATGATCGCTATGCCCAAAATGGCTTCCAACTGTCATATCACCCACGAGTCCTTCTCTGTTCACAAACAATAGGTCCAGCAGGGCACCTTCCCTAGTCGGCTCACTCACCAGCTGTGTCAGGAAGTTACCTTCCACACCTTCTGGACTGTTTCCTCTCTGCTGTATTGTATTTCCAGCAGACGTCTGGTAATTTGAAGTCCCCCACAAAAACAAGGGCTAGCAATTGTGAGACTTCTCCGAGCTGCTTATAGAATATTTCATCTGCCTCTTCATCCTGGTTGGGTGGTCTATAACAGACTCCCACCATGATACTTGCCTTGTTAGCCTTTCCCCTGATTCTTACCCATAAACACTCAACCCTATCGTCACCATTGTCAAGCTCTAGACGATCAAAACACTCCCTAAAATACAGGGCTAGCCCACCGCCTCTCCTCCCTTGCCTATCCCTCCTGAAGAGTTTGTAGCCATCTATCCAGCAGCCCAGTTATGCAAGTTACCTCACCATGTTCTCATGATGGCAACTGTATCATAGTTTTCTAGCTGCACAATGGCTTCCAGCTCCTCCTGTTTGTTTCCCATGCTGCGTGCATTGGTGTAGATTCACTTCAGTCAGGCTATTGATCCCACCACCTTTTTTGAGGGGAAGCCCTACTTCCTATGTGACCATTCTCAGGTGCTTCCATGGTTTCTAACCCAATAACCTTTGTGTCTTTGGTGTCACATGGCTCTCCATCTCCTACCTTCACTGAGATGGCAGATCAAAGTACCTTGCTATCACATTGTCCCTCAAACACTGCTGTGCCAGCCCCAGGCTTATCTCTAGCAAGCCTGCTTTTATCCCTTTCCCCCTTCAAATCTAGCTTAAAGCTCTATGGGCCCTGCTAACTCCTGTGCAAAGGTTCTTTTCCCTCTTCAAGACAGGTGGACCTCATCTGTTGCCAACAGGCCTGGTCTCATATAGACTGACCCATGATCAAAAATCCCAAAATTCTGCTGGTAACGAGAGCCAGGTATTGATCTTCTGGCTCTTCCTGTTTCTCCCCTCATCATCCCCTGCAACTGGAGGGATAGATGAAAACACTACTTGTGCCTCTGATCCCTTAACCAGTTGTCCCAAGGCCCTAAAGTCTCTCTTGATTGACCTTGGACTTCGTATTGCAACTGCATCGCTGCCTACCTGAAAAATCAACACTGGATAATAACTTGAGGTCTGTACTAGGGTAGGAAGATTTCTCTTCATGTCTTTAACTCCAGCCTTAGGGAGGGTGCAGGCTTCCCTAAGAAGTGGGTTCGGTCTGCATATTGGGCCCTCTGTTCCCTTCAGAATGGAGTCTCTTACAACAATGATCCATCTTTTTTCCTTTATGGAAGTCGTTTTCATGCACATCATAGGCTGACTTGATCTCAGTGTCACCTCCAAGTTAGATGAACCACCATCCTCCTTATTGTTCAGTTCCACTTGCAGAGCTTTGTACCTGTCATGCAAGGGTACCTGGGAAGGTGGGGAAGTCACATCACGGACATGCCTGCTGCACCAGGCAGGAACTTGTTGCCATTGTCCCCTATCCCTTAAGTCCCTGTGTCATGCACCCTGCCTGCCTGTTGGGCCTGTCCCAGGGAAGGTAGGGTGTAATCCCATCAGTCTATCTCTCTCTCACACTCCCTGATACTCCTCAACCTACTCACCTCCTCCGGAGCTCTGTCACTAAGTGGAGGAGGTCCTCTACCTGGGCACACCTCCCACAGGTGTGCTCCTTGCTGCTGTCCTGTGCTGGTGTAAGAGCGGGGCACAGCCTGCAGCCTGGCACCTGGGTGGCAGTGTGTTCCCACTGGAGGTCTGTCTAGGAAGCTGCTTCAGTCATAGTGGGTGCAGAGCTTAGAGAGGCCATGGCTTTCTGCCGGGTGGATACTGCAGTGCCCTGGTCAAGCTGGCAGAGCTTCAGGACCCTCCCCGCATGCTCTTCCCTGCAAACTGCCATGCCTCACTGTTTTTTAATGTGCCATGGCCTGTTTGCCCACCCTGGTCACTGGCGCTCCCTAAGGGCTTTCTTGTACATGGTGGGGGGGGAGCTTGGCCACCATTACTCCTGGCCCTGCCCAAATCTTGTCAGCCACTGTCACGCAAGCTGCAGGCTCCTGGCATTTCTCTCGGCTCCCCCTGAGAACCCCTCAGTTCGGGAAACCCCCCTGTGCACCATGCTAGAACACTCCGCTGCGTATCATGATGGCACTGGAGATGCTCGCCTCAGTAAGCAGGGGAGGTTGCGAGACCAGGGACTGTTCAGCCTGGAGAAGAAAAGGCTACAGGAAGATGTTATTGCTGTCTGCCAGTACCTGATCAGAAGATACAGAGAAAACAGAGCCAGACTCTTAACAAGTTCAATGAGAAGTGTTGGACACAGGTTGCAACATGGAAAATGCCAATTAAGTATGATGAAGTATGTATTACTATAAAGGTAATCAAACACTGGAGCATGTTGCTCAGAGAGTTTCTGGGATGTCTGTCCTTGGAGGTGTTCAAGACTCAACTGGACACAGCCCTGAGCAACCTGACCTGATTAGACCTGCTTTGAGCAGGTTTGGATTAAAGATCCCCAAAGGTCCTTTCTGATTGACAGTGTTGTGTGACTAACACACAGCATTCTGTATTTCCAGAGATACACCCCCAGAGCTCTGAGCAGGCATTTTTCTTGCATAACAATTTTAATGACAGTAATAATGAGATATTCTGTATGAATTCAGAGTGTGAATATTAGTAGTATTGTAACAGTACTCTGTTTGCTCTATTTTTTTGGGAGGGTTAAGATTTTAACTGAACTAACAAGATATTCTGGTTTCCAGGTAAAAGGTGTGTTCAATTTCTGACAATAAATAGTGTAACAATAGAGGGTTTTGATGAGTTCCCTCTGTATTACCTATGTAAGAAGAAACTAGGATTATAATGAATGCCTTATTTCTGTCTGAGTTACAGTCATACAGTTTAATTTTAGTCATAGATTACCCAGGAGAGTTCTTTATGAATGCTGAAATCATGTGCTGATCATTTGATCCGGTGGTGCTCATATCCCCAATACCCACGAAATGGGACTTGACTTTTAGAAGGTCCGTGGATTTTCAGATAATGAAGCAGTCCACACTGTAATCACCTAATGGTTAATAGAAACAGAATGGTTTCCAAACTGAGTAAAAGTGAAAGAGTTTTGGAAGGTAGCAGGAACTCTGTATGCAATAATACAGTAGCTACTATTGGAATACTAAAAGTATTTTAATAATGATCTGAGTTCTAGGAAAAATTTGTAATTATTGGTTGGAAACAAAAGCAAAATAAGGCAGACAATATAGATATAATGCATAACTTATTGTAGTGAAGATGGTTCATCATTGGATGAGTCTATCTAGGAAGACAGTATGTTAAGGAATTCCCACTGCATGAAGTCCTTCATTAGACATCGAGGCCTGGATGACTCTGAGACTAGCACAATAGCTCACATAAAAGTTTCAGGCTTGACACAGGGAATTTTCTGGAAGAGATTCTTTGGTCTCTGACATGAATGTGTTTGGGCAGGGCAATCAAAGTGATCTTCATTATCTTAAGATCTTTCAAATGTGGAGGGATGTTACTGAATTTAAGCATTCAAATTTTAATCAAGTTATTGGATCAAATCTTATCTAGAAAAAAGAAATTTTTTCATTGTTAAATAGTATTCCATTTCAAGATAATGGAATTGTCATAGTTACATTTACATTGCTGTAGTATTCTCATCCAAAAAATGTACATTTGACATATTTTCCTGATAGACTAAAGACACCAATTTTTTTTCTTTTAATGAGATATCCCCAGACTGAATAGCTGCACATACAACATTAGACATATACTAACTGGTAGCTGAAATCAGCAAAATGTACTGTTGTTATCCTGTGATATCTACACTTTTTTACTCTCTTGATTGTCTTTCCCTACTTGCTTGGAAACCACTTTTAAACTTTAGAAAAGTTTAAGTTTTGGAAAGCCACCCCAGTAAATGTCTTATAGCCAGGTATTGCTGTTTGTAACAATAAACATTGACAATAGGCATGAATTGTACAGATATTCTGTAATTACAATACAGCGAAATATAGTAGTCAAGTTTTGCCTATCCAAATGTTACATAGGGATATTTATTACTGAGTTGTACTAGCAGTTAAAATCCCAACAAAAATGGAGCCTATAAAATAGTATCTACATTTATAGAGTTCTTTTTGGAATAAAACAATATAATGTGAATTCACATTTTTTACCAACTGTGGTGAGTATTTTAAAAAGTTAATAGAAACATTTATGGAATTAGTAAGAATTATGATAGCATTTAATGTGTCATGATATATTCCTCTGTGTGAAGAAACACAAGTGTAAGTTTCCTGTATTTTAAGTGGTTCTGTGAATCACAGAGCAGAAAACATCTTTTCTATTTTGGCAAATACATTTAATTAGAAATTAATTATAATGCACTAACTATTCTGCCTTTTATGAAAAACCTTTTTAAATATTGCTAATAGAGAAGGATTATGTCACATATTACCACAAACTGGACCATAGCTCTCCTTGTCGGTTTATTTTATTAAATCCTATGAGACTGATACAGTTTCAGATCACTGAGAAACCATTTCACTGTAATAAAAATGAATGACTTTAAAATATATAATATAATATAATATAATATAATATAATATATTTTATATATATATTTAAATATATAAAAATCTTTCACAAGCTTGCAGTTTCCAAAACAATTCCAAGATAGCTTGGATAGAATTTTTATCATTGTGGGGTGCATCATGCAGTTCTATCTAACTTAGTCACTGGATCAAGTACCTGATCAGAAGATACAGAGAAAACAGAGCCAGACTCTTAACAGAAGTTGAATGAGAAGCGCTGGACACAGGTTGCAACATGGAAAATGCCAATTAAGTATGATGAAGTATATATTACTATAAGGGTAATCAAACACTGGAACATGTTGCTCAGAGAGTTTCTGGGATGTCTGTCCTTGGAGGTGTTCAAGACTGTAGATAGTGTTTTGGTTAAGAGAAAAAAACACTTTGACAATCTTAAACAGTATAAAGACCTCAAAGCTTAATTTTGGTATAATGCTTTTAAGTGGTAGATTTATATCACGAGTATGCAATCAAACAAAAAAAAAGTGCAGTGGTAGAGAACAAGATGAATTGTATGACTATTGTTTTCTCTGTGCAATTCCTACTCATGTATCATTGGCAGACAATTTTCACATATCCTCAGACTAAGTACTCACAAATATTTATGGCAACTCACTATGTGATATCTTGAAAATGCTGCATGAATTTAGATTGTTCTGTAAAATTTGTGCTATCCTGTTTGGCTACTCAGAAGGAAGCCAGAATGTAAACAAGCATAGCAGGATTTTTAGAGTTTATTCTGCTCATCTCTTAAAGATTTATTATTATCAGAATTTCTTATCTTATATTTACCTTTGACTTATTTTATTGTTTGAGTTTTTTCATCACTCAAATACATAATTTGTCCCAGTGCATAAGTAATGAGTATTATTCAGGACAGTTTCAGTGAAAAGAAAACCACTTAATTGTGAAAATTCAATTAAAAATTTTTCACTCTTTAAAAAATATTTTTAATGGTTTTCAGCTATTCAGACAAATCAGCCTTTTATTAAAAAAAAAAAAAACAAAAAACCAAAAACAAACCCTAAACTGCATTGAATATTTGTTTTTTAAATTTCTTTTTATTTCCTCTCACGCTCTCTTTTAAGAAGCTCTAGTGCTTCTTCATTAAAACCTCTGAGAGAGGTCCAGAAAAAGAAGTTTCTGAAGTGACCACACAAGCAATTATCCATTTTCATAATTCCAGGAAGGCAAACAATCTAGTAAACTCAGAGTTTTCAATATTAATCCCAATGTGGTAAAAATAGGGATATTGAATCAGTCATCTCATAACATATCATATCTTCATATATGTTAAAAAAAATCTGTATGTGCTGAGCCAGAAATTCCAGAAAGGCCTGTGGCTTTACACTAGTCACAGACTTTCTGAGAATTCTATTAATAAGTGCCAATTTTTCTTATCACCCCCCAACAGACTAGATTTATAGACACTAATATGGAGCTTGATTTGTGACCTGAGAGACTACAGCAAAAGCACATATTTGTAAAGTTGAACACTGTTATCTAAAATTATGATCTTTATAATGATAATGCATAAATTCTCCAGTTACTTAACATTTTTACAGTAAAGCCCATTGTAGACCTATTTGTTGCTAATTAGAATAATAACATAACTGTGATTGCATCATGTACTAGTCCTTGGCATTTCACTACCAAACTCATCTGTGGGATCTAATCCAGAAGAAAACTTGAAGATCACCTCCATTCACCAGAGGAATTCTATTTATGAAAATATGCTCTTGTCCTCTTTTTTATCCTTACTGCCTTTATCTAGAAGTAAAATATTTGCTTGAGATACAGATGATGTGATTCAAGACTCTCGCTGCCTAACTGGATTTACTCCAAGGATTTTCTTGCATGTGTCCCTCCTTTTTGATGCTGCTGACTGTAGGTTCTGGATTAAGTATTTACTAATTTATTTAAGTATTTATTTAAGTTATATATTTTGGCAACTAAAGTTGCTGGGGGGGGGAACCTCAATCCATCCTACTCCTACGGGTTTGATGTCAGTGCCAGCAATAGATAGCCAGATCCTGGAGAAGGATCACAGGTCAGCAGGAGAATGCCTGAGGTGCAGCACAAAGGAGTTCCAGCCACTCCAGCCAGTCAGTCAGCATCATCAGGGGCCCGACTTATACGCCTCTGTGCAAACGCATGTAGCATGGGGAATAAACTAGAGGAGTCGGACACATGTGCACACCTGCAGGGCTATGATCTCATTGGCATAACAGAGATGTGGTGGGATGGCTGCTATGGCTGGAGTGTTGGAATGGAAGGATACAGGCTTTATGAAAGGACAGGCAGAGGAGACAAGGAGAGGATGTCACCCTCTATGTCAGTGACCAGCTGGAGTGCATGGAGCTCCACCTGGGGATAGATGAGGAGCCGACTGAGAGCTTATGAGTCAGGATTAAAAGGAGGGCAGGGACAGTTGACACTGTAGTGGGGTTCTGCTACAGGCCACTTCACCAGGAAGACCAGGTGGATGAGGCCCTCCATAGACAGATAGGAGCAGCCTCATGTTCACAAGCCATGGTCCTCATAGGGAACTTCAGTCACCCCGATATCCATTGGAGGGACAACACAACAGGGCACAAGCAATCCAGGAGGTTCCTGGAATGTGTCGATGATAACTTCCTTCTGCAAGTGATAGAGGAGCCAATGAAGAGAGGTGCCATGCTGGATCCTGTTCTCACCAACAAGGAGGGGCTGGTGGGGGATGTGACGCTCAAGGGCAGCCTTGGCTGCAGTGACCATGAAATGGTGGAGTTCAAGATCCTCGGGGCAGTGAGGAGGGTGCATAGCAAGCTTGCTGCCCTGGACTTCAGGAGAGCAGACTTTGGCCTCTTCAGGAACCTGCTAGGTAGAATACCATGGGACAAAGCCCTGGAAGGAAGAGGGGCCCAAGACAGCTGGCTAATATTCAAGGGTCACCTCCTCCAAGCTCAGGAGCAATGCCACCCAACAAAGAGGAAGTCAGGCAAAAATGCCAGGAGGCCTGCATGGATGAACAAGGTGGGACTGAGAGAATGAAGAACCATCCACTGTAGGAGAAGATCAGGTTCAAGACCATCTAAGGAACCTGAAGGTGCACAAGTCCATGGGACCTGATGAGATGCATCCGCAGGTCCTGAGGGAACTGGCAGATGAAATTGCTAAGCCAATATCCATCTTATTTAAGAAGTTGTGGCAGTCCAGTGAAATTCCCACTGACTGGAAAAGGGTGAAACATAACCCCCATTTTTAAGAAAGGAGAAAAGGAAGACCTGGGGAACTACAGGCCAGTCAGTCTCATCTCTATGCCTCTGTGCCTGGCAAGATCATGGAGCAGATCCTCTTGGAAGCTATGCTAAGGCACATGGAAAATAAGGAGGTGATTGGTGACAGCCAACATGGCTTCGCTAAAGGCAAATTGTGCCTGACAAATTTGGTGGCCTTCTATGATGGGGTTTCAGCTCCAGTTTGTGGATAAGGGAAGAGCGACAGACGTCATCTACCTGGACTTGTGCAAAGCATTTGACACTGTCCTGCACAAAATCTTTGCCTCTTAAGTTGGAGAGACATGGATTTGATGGATGGACCACTCAGTGGATAAGGAATTGGCTGGATGGTCACACTCAAAGAGTTGCTCAATGCCCAATTGGAGATCAGTGACAAGTGGCATTCCTCAGGGGTCAGTATTGGGACTGGCACTGTTTAACATCTTTGCTGGTGACAGGACACTGGGCTCAAGTGCACCCTCAGCAAGTTTGCCGATGACACCAAGCTGTGTGGTGCAGTTGACACACTGGAGGGAAGGGATGCCATCCAGAGGGACCTTGACAGGCTGGAGAGGTGGGCCTGTGCAAACCTCATGAAGTTCAACAAGGCCAAGTGCAAGGTCCTGCACATGGGTTGGGGCAATCCCAAGCACAGCTCCAGGCTGGGCGGGGAACGGATTGGGAGCAGCCCTGAAGAGAAGGACTTGGGGGTGTTGGTTGATGAAAGGCTCAACATGAGCTGGCAATGTGTGCTTGCAGCCCAGAAAGCCATCTGTGTCCTGGGCTGCATCAAAAGAGGTGTGACCAGCATATTGAGGGAGCATATTCTGCCCCTTTACTCTGCTCTTGTGAGACCCAACCTGGAGTACCGCGTCCAGCTCTGGAGCCCTTATCACAGGAAAGACAATGACCTGCTGGATTGAGTCCAGAGGAGGGCCATGAAGCTGATCAGAGGGCTGGAGCACCTCTCCTATGAAGACAGGCTGAGAGAGTTGGGGTTGTTCAGCCTGGAGAAGAGAAGCCTCCGGGGAGACCTTATTTCGGCCTTCCAGTACCTGAAGGGGGCCTACAGGAAAGATGGAGAGGGACTGTTTACAAGAGTATGTAGTGATAGGACAAGGGGTAATGGCTTTAAGCTGAAGGAAGGTAGATTTAAGTTAGATATAAGGAGAAAATTCTTCTTTATGATGGTGGTGAGGCACTGGAACAGGTTGCCCAGAGAAGCTGTGAATGCCCCCTCCCTGAAGTGTTCAAGGCCAGGCTGGATGGCGCTTTAGGCAACCTGGTCTAGTGGAGGGTGTCCCTGCCCATGGCACAGGGATTGGAACTAGATGATCTTTAAGGTCACTTCCAACCCACACCGTTCTATGATTCTATGAAGATTCTGTATTTTAAGTGAATAACCTTCAGCTATCCTCATCTTTACTCCTCAGAAAACCATTCTTTTGGTTAGGCTATCCAAGAGAAGAAATGTTTATCTTTTTTTTTTTCTCCTTCCTTTTATTCAGAGTGAACGAACTCTACAGAAATTATAAATGTACAGTATACACTATTCTTGACCTGTTGGATTTATTTCTGTATTACTGTATTCAGTGGCTTTTTCTGTGATGTTTCCAAGTAGAGTTTGCATATGCATATACTGGCGAAAACAGTGCTGATGCCTGATAAAATGCCTTGTTTACTAAGTTGTTGTTTTGATTTTGCTTAATGGGGAAGTAAGTGATGAAACTGTTTTCTAAACACAGGAATTGTGCTTTCCCCTAGTGTTTGTCTTTATATCTCCTTGAAAGCTTTGAATGATAAACACTTGGAATAAGTATATTTACCTGAAATATGTACATATATGATGTTAAAAATTTAGAAATAATCAGATCCACTGGACATCATATGTGGATAATAAAATGATGTATACTTTTTAAATTATAATGTGTTCGTATTTCTGACCATAAAGAGAAACATAATACTCTGTTATGAGGAAACACTTCTAACTCACTGGATGAAGAGAACTGGGAGAAACAGGAGGGAGTTTGTTTATTAAGACCATTTTGTCCTCCAGATGCACAGCAGTCATAAGTTGTTCTTTTAGCTGCTTCCACCCCTACCTGCCTCTCACTCCCATCCCATGCCTGTCCCACTTCTGGATGATTTTTTCTGCTTTTCTTACTTGGCTTTTATTTTTAAAAATCAGTATCAGAAATTTCAGGCAGTTTCTCCTTTTTCTTGCTAGTATGCCAAAGTATTTTGTAGTGTATGAACAAGACCTCCAAGTAAAATTCATGGTGTTCGTCAGCCTGCTTCTTTGAAGGCTGCTTTTATTACATTTGATGTCTTGCCCATTTTGAAGATCGAGATAGAGAATTCTCTATATATTATATGACCTTGAAAATGTCTTATACTCAGTTCCCCTCTTTCTCAATATGACTGCATTTGGCAATCATAACAGCACCTCACTATAACATACATTGGCCTGCTGCCAGAACTGGGTGGAAGGTACAATGCCTGTCAGTTATGATTTCCTCTGAATTTTGTTGAAGGAACTCTCCAAACATTTTCTGAATAAATCCACTGGGATTATTTTTTTTAAATTATCTCTTTATTCCTTAATTCATATCTCCCCTCTGTGTAAATTTTCAATGTTATCCAGCTGGGCTGGCTTTTCTTCTTTCTACAATACTTTTCTGGGTTTGTAGAACATTCCAGGTTTGGGCATCTCTTTTACTTTTCCCCACATTTGCAAAGATGTGTGAAAAACGTGTGTTTCTTCTGCATGTGTTGCCAATACTTTAGAGATAAAACTAGCTCCTTTACCCTGCTACTACCCTAATCTTTTACCTTGGCAATTATCCTTGATGTGGGGTGTTTTTTAGAAATTTAAGTTTTTCCTTTTTATCATTGTTGCAAGACTTAGGAAACAAGTTCTTTTCTCCATTCACAGTAGCTTTGATTCCATAACAGCAGCGTTCAACTGCAAAAAGTCTCCCTTTTAAAAAGAATATATCTATAAAAGATGGACAAATTTGTGTTCTGCCTCCTATTTTGGAATATATGTAAGTAGAGAGTAACAGAGATATAGTTCATCTTAAAACCTGTTGGAGTAATTAAGTAAACAGTCATAACATTTTCAAATCTTGAAGAGAGTAGAGTTTAAAAAAAAATAAGTACAACAGAGAAGATAAAATTGATCATTGAATGTAGTCTTCAGAGGCTGTTGGCACAATGGTCTCTTTCAAGTCATTCTTCCAGTTTGAAGAACAGATATTTAAGAGCAGTTTTTTACATTTGTTCCTTCAGAATTTCTAGTATCCAGGTATTTTTCTGAAATAGTGCTTATGTTCTGGTGGGCTGATGAAATAACTTGTTTTCAGTCAAATTCTGTCTTTTATGGCTGTTTTGATCTTATCAGTGACTCATCGAATCTACTTTTCTGCCTTGATACTAGACCCTAGCTTTTTATGACACTTCTTGATAAATACAATTCCCTTTTCTATGTGGTGCAGTTGCTATGATATCTGAATGGATATAGGTTGTAAATTCTAGCTTGCAATGCTAATATTCAGAAAAAAATTATTATGAAAATTCATTGGCTCTAGAGATGTTGGCCTTGACAGCAGAACTTATGCAGCTGAAACCTACTTGTTCTAATTTACTTGAACTTTCACTGAGCAGCAAGGATAAAACATTCCTTTCTGAGGAACTATTGATTTTTCAGACATAAAGTGAATGAGTGATAGTTACTCTGAATCTACTAAGCTGCCTTAAGTAATTTTGTGAGAGAACTGTATGAAAATCATGCATATATATACCCATATGTGGACTTGGACTGAAATCATTAAAGAAGCGTTCAATACCGTCAGCATTTTGTATAAAAATATTGTTATGGGGTGAAAGGTACCCAAGGGCACTGCTCAGGTAAGTGAGACATTGACTACCCAGCTGCCCAGCTCAAAACTCTCCACTGGGAAAACAAACAAGGCACAGAAAATTATTATGGAGAGGCTTACAAAAAACCTTTGGTGTGCATCAATGTACAGGAAATAAAAATAGAAGTACAAATTAATTCTTAACATATTTACATTCTTATAACATGTTTGGGGTGGGAGACCAGAAGGCAGTAGTAAAACAGGCAACAACATCTAATTTATTTAACATTGTTCTGGGGTGATGTGAGCACTAAGGCCGCTGTCACTGTATGGTTACCATCTGAGTTGGAAAGCAAAAACTTATGAAAACAACAGCCCCTTGGTGGTAATAAACCTACAGACAACCAACATCTTGAAGACGGCTGAGCCTGGGGTTGAGCTGCTGTGCGTGATGGCCAGGCCACCAGCCGAACCAGACATGTTGACAGGTTGCAGAGAGTGTCCTTTTTCCTCAAATTGTTGAGAAATTCTTTTATCAAACAATGATTAGCTTTGAATTTAACACGGCCTATGAGTAATTACTGTGTACGGAGAAGATATCCTAACCTCGAGAACAGAAATATCCTGGCAGGATTGCCTAAACAGGATTGATAAGGAAGAACAGCTTGGCCAGACAACAGAATTGGGAAACATCCAAGGAGAAGAAATTGTCCTCAAGACCATAAAAGGGAAAAAGGAGTGGGGGGCTAACTCCCCAAATGACCACCGACGACCACCCGAGACCCCTGCGCATGTGTAGTGTAGTTCTGCAATGCCACTATTATGTAAATGTAGTAAATAGGCAGAGAGGCGGAGACTTCTTGGAAAATGTATGAATATTCATGTCTTTAAGGTATATAAAGGATGAAGTTTTGTTTTAGGGTATGCATGATAGGCGGAGCTATCCCCCGTGCATCCAGCGCTGTAATAAAGAACGCCTGCTTTTTAATAGTACATCAGCGTTGAGTTTTTTTCTGGTTTTTAGGTAACAAAATCGATGGTGCTTGCCTGTCACAGCTGGACCACAGTGTTTTGTGTGAGTTTGTATTCTGTGCAGAAAGTGTATGTGTTGTAGGATAGAGACCTTGGAATAGAATCATAATATACCCACTAGACCCACGTTCTGTCATAAACAAATTTTAAATCGTAGAGTCATAGAATCATTTAGGTAGGAAAGGATCTTTAAGATCATCAAGTTCAACTGTAAACCTGACACTACCAAGTCCACCCTAAACCATGTCCCTAAGCACCACATCTATGTGTTTTTAAATACCTCCAGGGATGGTGACTCAGCCACTTCCCTGTGTAGAACTGTTCCAGTGCTTTCTGTGAATATTTTTTGCCTAATACCCAATCTAAAATTTTATGCAATTGAGTACTGTGGTTCTGTCCTTGTGGTCACCTGAACCCTAAATTTCTCCACAGCACCTCTGCTTCATGACTTTGTAGTCATGTGAGCAGAACAGTTTACAGTGATGTAGCACTGTAATACAGCGTTGCCATGAGCTGACAGGCCATGAGCTTTGTGCTGAGTCTGCAAGGCCTTGGGGCTGAGGCTTATCAGGCCTCCTCTGTCTGAAATTTTGTTGACCTGCCTGCAGCTTTGTTTTGCTTGGTTTAGCTGAGACAGCAGTTTCCCTAATTGATCAGGTGCCTACAGCTGATTTGCTCTACTTTTAGAGCAGTGCAACCATAGTTGTAATAAGTAGTTATTCTGCGTAGAATGAGATACATAGGGCTCTAACACAGTGATGTATTGTAGAAAAATACAGATATGGTAGGGCAGCAGAGACCTGGAGAAGTGGGGACACAGGATGTGGTGCAGAGGAGCTCAGGTGTAGAGGTGATAAGAGACAGGGCACAGACTTGGCACTGGAGACACCACAACTGTAAACAATTCACCCATGGTCAGTTAACGAAGTGCAGACCTGGAGCTGGACAGCATTGGTTTTAGGGGGAACAAAGGAAAAAAAGTATCTAACATATGTAAAGGTCATCATATATAGTGAATTTGGATGTAACATGGAGCTGCAGACCAAAGAAGAAAGAGAAAGGCTATAAAAATGTGTTAGTAAACATGTCAAAATGACCCCAGCTGGACCTTTAGAGAGACAAAGGGAGAGCCATCAATATGAACATCATAGTCCTCCCTGTAAAGGACTCCAGAAGCTCACAACTCATTGTCAATCCCCTTGCCCCCAAAACACACATACACACATACCAGAACTAAACCACCAACCTCAGAGCCCAGAGGAGCATCGGGAGGCTGAGCGTAACACTGCTGAATCTGCAAAGTGTGTGCACAATGATTTTATCTGCATTCTTTCTTTTTCAGTAACAATTAGATCTGGACTAATAATAATTAGATTCTTAATATTTCATTGTTACTAACAATGAATTACTGACTTTTCTTTTATATAAGGTGTTCTTACTTTTTGGCCTTCAGCAAGATTTTGAGTGCAGCAAGTTTAAGTATCCTGTAATGACTCCATTTTACTTGATAACCATTGTGCTATCAAATCATTTTAGCAGTAAAATCTTACTGTCACCAATTTTAAAGAATTGGAGTTGAGTTTTTTATGTGGTTTGGGGGAAAAAAAAAGAACATAAGCCTGCAAAAATAGTTTAATCAATAATCGCCTTCAAGAAATAATCAGCAAGAAGTTTTCTTCTGAGATCTACATAGATACTACTTGAAATCAGATATTAAAAAAAAAAAGATTGTTCAGTAGAACCAGTAAAGTAAGCCAAGGTTAATGGAATTAGTTGATGTATTAAAATCATAAAGAGCAAGGTTGGTATTGACATTGAAATATGTAGAGCTTGGGGTTTTAAAAACTCTTCTGTACTCAGTGCAATTAAGATCAGTGTAGATATGAATATGATATTAGATGCCACAAGAGTCAAAGGAGCCACAGATATTTTTTAAGAGAAATTTTGAGGAAAATATATTTTGAAGGGAAAATGTTTGGATTAAATTAAATATGTTCAAGGAATTAGTCAATAGGACTCCCTGGGAAACTGCCCTCAGGTACAAGGGAGCAGAACAGAGCTGGCAGATATTTAAGGACATTTTCCATAGAGCGCAAGAGCTCTCTGTGCCCAGGTGTAAGAAATCAGGAAAGGAAGGCAACAGAATGGCATGGATAAGTCAAGACCTGCTGGTCAAACTAGAGGGCAAGAAGGAAATGCACAAGAAACAGAAGCAGGTGCTCTTCCTGGGAAGAGTATAGGGATGCTGCCCAGTTGTGTAGGGATGGGGTCAGGAAGGCCAAGGCATGGCTGGAGCTGAAAGCCAGCATGGCTTCACCAAGGGCAAGTCCTGCCTGTCCAACCTAGTAGCTTTCCGTGATGGAGTGACTACATCAGTGGACAAGGGAAGAGCTACAAATGTTGTCTATCTGGACTTCTGTAACGCCTTTGACATGGTGTCCCGCAACAACATAAGAAAAACATTAGACTGTTTAGATTTCAATGACCGCCCCCCCCCCAAAAAAAAAAACCCTGGCAACACTGTATAAATAAGGGTTACCAACATCTAAATTAATGGGGATTGTAGCAGAAATATAAAAACAATAAATATGTACAGTACAAATAGTAATTTCTCTGATTTTCTTGTTTTCACACAGGTATGTTAATCTCCATGTCCAGGACGAATAGGAGAAGAAATAATGGGCTTAAGTGTAGCAATGGAGATTTCAATTGGCTATTAGGAAAATTTGAATAGATTGCCTAAAGAATAGTCTCCAAAACTGAAGGCTTTTGAGGGCAGCCTAAAAATATACTTGACTGGCATGAAATAGGTAAGTCTGATCATGCTACGAAGCAGAAGTGGACACTCTACAATTCTTTTCCAGCTAGACTGTATAATGCTGTGTCATTTACCTTTGATCTGCTCTATGCTGGTCTGGGAATTTCAGTTTCCTAGGACAGCTGCAGATCAGTTCCTGAGAAATTCTGGGTTTCTTTGTATGCTTGCTATTTAACTTCAGCCTTTTCTTGGAATAAACCCAAATTTTAGAAAGCTTCCCATGAAGTTCAAACCGTGTTATTGTGTCAGATTTAGTGCAGAGCTTGTGTCTGACACCTTCTAGGGCAGTGGCATTCCACAGTCCCATTACTTTTAGGCTTCAGAAACACTTCAGAAATCTTCCCAAGCCCACAGTTGCCTTGAAATTATTTTCTCAGCAACCACACAGCAAATAGAGCTCTTGTTTCTATTTAAGAACTTCAGGGACAGTGTGACAGGAAATCAAGAAGTTTATGATTAACAAAGGGTCATCTTAACCACAAAAAAGACAAAGCAAAACAAATCAACAACAGCAGCGATCATTTGGTATTAGACAAGCAGTCTGCAAAGTTTCATTCTTTTAAAAAACAGCAAAATACAGGACAATGGCACTCCAAGTATAAATTTAACCTACTTTTTGTTCTGTGAGTTGATAATGGCCTGAGGCCTAGAAGCCCATTCTACAGTCTTATATTCTGGTAGTGATGCATGTGTCACTGAACTGCTGTTTTGCTAAGAAAAGTATCTATTTTATTATTTATATTCAAGGACAGTCATTCTTGATTTCAGTCAGAAAAAATAAACATTTCAGGATTCTTTTTCTAAAAACCAGAAATAAAGATACTACAGAATGGATCAAAGTAAACATCAATAGTACTGTAGAGAGACTTTTTTTTTTCCCAGATGCAAGGTGCCAGTGTAGTTTTTTCAGATGTAAGGGTCATTTTGTTCTTTTGCTGTTGTTGGGTTTTTTTGTATGCATCTTGGTATTAATCTTTGCTTTGACATTTGAACAGTTCTGACATATAAGATTTTGACGGATATGCTAAAATGGAGATTACAAAGTGAAATTTCTGAGAATGCCATATAAAAAGAATTAGCTATGGCAAAGTCTTCACTTTGCTTCACTTCAGTTCAATAAAATAAATTGAAAGACCATTATATAGATTGTATATATAGTACTCACACTTCACAAGAGAGATGAAGAAGAGTACAAAGAGTAAACCTTGATGCATGGAGTTCATACAGTTTACAGGTATGCTACTATCTGATCCATATCTCTTTTCACAGAGGTAAGATTTGTAAACTGATTGTATTTTATTTCTGTATATATAGGTAGATGTAGACACAGAGTATGTAGTCACATGCTTTTCTAAGAAAACAGTAATATAGCATCTTTTTAAGACTGGTGGTGAATGCTAATATATCTAGTGATAGCAATGTGCAACCTGAATCAAGATGGCATGTGTATACTTGGCTTTTCAATTTATCTTATTAGTCTTGCATACTCATTTTTATCTTGGGGGCACTAATGCAAATGCATAAAAAAATACAAGCAATGCTTAAATACAGACTCCCATTCTAGTACAGAATACTATTTGTGAATTCAAAATGTTTAGCACTACTAAATAAGACATAAAGCACATGCAGTGAATATTAGACACAGAATAGCATTAAAAGCCTGTATCAAAGAATGCAGTGGCAAAAATGTTTCCTCTGTTCTTTAGTTTTGGCTTCTGGTGGTGAAATAAGGGCAGATAGTGTTCTGACCTTACACAGAATTAATTGAAAGGAATAGAGTGAAAAGCCTGGTGGGTTTTCCACCATTATGGGATTTCCACGATTATACCACTTCAGTCAACACAAGCAGGGTATTCAGAAGCCAGTAAGGAAATCTACTTCACCAGAAGCTGTTATTGTATTAGAGGATGTTATGACATGAAGGATTATCCAGCCTGCAGGTGCGTAGAGATTGCAACCATGGTGGATTCGTAGGATTCTGTAATATACAAGGACATGGGGGCTTTATCCTCTAAAAGAGACCCAACCATCCCAAAAGTGGAAGGACAAAGCAAACTGACCCCAGAAATGGGTCTAGAGGGGGACCAGTAAAATAACAGACAGTCTCACTTCAAAGATGATCCATGTCAGGGAGTTCGGAGTCTGCCAGGTGTGCCCTGCAAGGATCCAAGATCTTGTAGAAAGTTTGTGTGGAGAATTCATTCTGTTTAGAAAAGGAAAAGTATGTGCAGTACAGGAAGTTCTTGGAGAGGGAGGCTACATTTTGGATAAAAATTAACTCCTTTTTATATTATAGAGAATAAGAAGGGTAGGACATCACCACTTCAAGCAACCAATAGATGCTCTTAATATCTATTTTTCACCTAGGGCAGCCAGTAGATGATGATGTTTTCTGTTATTTCAGACCATTTTTTTTTTTTTCCCCAGACTGTTTTCCTTTTCCTGCAGTTAGAACAGCCAATTCTTTCTCAGGATGTTTTACCCTTTTTTACAGAATATTTTTTCACTTTTTCAAATGATAAATTGTCTTTACTGTTACTTGATTTTGCAATTAGGATGTGACTGGTTTCTAGGTACCCAGCTGTACTTCAAAAATGCCAGCTGCACTTATCAAGGATGCTTTTGGTTCCCAGGCTCACAGCTCAGAGCTCCCAGGCTGGAAGGCAATTTCTCTGTAACTATTTCAGAAGCATTTTCTTCTGTTCAGTAATTTTCCCCTTCCAACAAGGTCGCCTGTCTGGCTGCTTACCTCAGAGGGAAAGAGGGAAAGGAGGTGTAATTTCAAGATCCACATTATGTCTTATCTGTCTTATAGAACTATTGTGCTCCTTTCTCTAAGTATCTCAATCCAGACAGCATTTATGACTCATTACACAGAATGCATAAAAAATACTTGCCAAAATAAAAAAAGAACCTGGACTTTATGCATTATTATTTCATTGTGTTTGAATGCCCTTACAGGTATGGAAAGGCTTAAAATTTCAGCCTAACTGTAATTCATTATTCAGTAGTTAACTATGTTAAAATTGTATTGGAATGGGAAGAAAAAAAAAGTTTCCCTTTTTTCTTTTTTTGTTATCTCAGGCTTGCTCCTGAGGCTAGAAAAATAACAATAAGGAAAGAGGAGGGTTGGGTTGTGCATGGCATAAAACAAGGCCTTGTGCATATAACTATAGAGTAAAAAAATGTGAATGGGAAAGAGAGTGCAGCAGCACCCATGGTTTTGCATTACTGAAAGTAGTCCTGTAAAGTTGCCAATAACTTCCCACCAAATAGGAATAAAATTATATAGTTAAGCACATGGTTAGTATGCTAGCAAGGACACTTAGATTCTCAATGATGAACTTATGCTCCATATATGTCTATATTCCATTTTCTTTAAACTCTGAGTCAAAGGGCTTTTCAGAACACTTTTGCTTAAGAACGTATGTATGTCTGAAATCTGCAATGTCTCAATGTTCCTCAAACAGAAATGCCAGGCTGTTAAATTATGCAAATAAAGTTAAAAAGACTCTGAATGGACACTGCTTGTCTTCTGAAAAGGGAAGACTACACAAGGAAATAACTAGTGATTAACAGTGTAAGTGTGATCTTTAAGAGAAAAAATATTTTCCTGTGTTTTTCTCTTTTGATATGTATGTCATCAAAAAGTCCAATGACTGTAGTAGTATTTCTTTAAAAGACAAAATTATAACAACAAAAAACTCAATTGATTATCACTGGTGTGTGGAAGGAGTTAGGCCTTTTGCCCTCTGGAGAAAGGTAGATGGTACCACTGATATCTGCTCAAAAAGAAGTAATGATATTCTATCCAATCAAATTGTTGCAGTCAAATTACTGTTATTAGGGGTTTTTTCAGTCAATATTACATGTGAAGAATTGTTTCTAATTGCATGCAAATTAGCTAATTTGCAGACGACACCAATTTGTGCAGGAGTGTTGATCCACTTGGGGACTAGGAAGGCTCTACAGAGGGATCTGGACAGGCTGGATCAATGGGCCAAGGCCAACTGTATGAGCTTCAAAAAGACTCAGTACCGGGTCCTGCACTTGGGTCACAACAACCCCATGCAATGCTGCTACAGGCTTGGGGAAGAGTGGCTGGAAAGCTGCCCAGCAGAAAAGGACCTGGGGGTGTTGGTTGGCAGCTGGATGAATATGAGCCAGCAGTGTGCCCAGGTGGCCAAGGCGGCCAACAGCATCCTGGCTGGTATCAGCAACAGCGTGGCCAGAAGGACTAGGGAAGTGATCGTCCCTCTGTACTCGGCACTGGTGAGGCCGCACCTTGAGTCCTGTGTTCAGTTTTGGGCCCCTCACTACAAGAAGGACATTGAGGTGCTGGAACGTGCCCAAAGAAGGGCAACGAAGCTGGTGAAGGGTCTAGAGAACAGGTCATGTAAGGATCAGCTGAGGGAACAGGAGTTGTTTAGCCTGGAGAAAAGGAGGCCGAGGGGAGACCTTATTGCTCTCTAGAACTACGTGAAAGGAGGTTGTAGCGAGGTGGGTGTTGGTCTCTTCTCCCAAGTAACAAGCGATAGGAGAAGAGGAAATGTCCTCAAGTTGCACCAATCAAGGTTTAGATTAGATACTAGGAATAGTTTCATCACCAAAATTGTTGTCAATCATTGGAATAGGCTGCCCAGGGAAGTGATGGAGTCACCATCTCTGGAGGTATTTAAAAGACATGTAGATGTGGTGCTTAGGGACATGGTTTAGTGGTTGGACTTGTCAGTGCTAGGTTAATGGTTGGACCGGATGATCTTCAGCATCTTTTTCCAACCTAAATGATTCTGTGATTCTAGTGGGTGGGACAAGAGGTGAATATATTTGACAAATTACCAAATTGTCTGACAAGCTTTGTAACGCTTGAACTGCTATAAATGAACTAGTAAGATGTGTGTTATTCTCCTATCATGCACCAGTGTTTGGAGGTTCACTAGAAGCTTATTTGTATCACTGATTTTCCAAGGATTAGAGGATATAATTTTGGCAGCAATATTATTTATATCAATGTTCTCTGAAGGTTAATAATTTCTGGAAATGGCGATGATATCATAATTCATTCTGGGCCTGGTTCCACCACTTTTCTTCCTACAGAGCTGAAGCCTGAGAGAAGCCCCAATAAATCAGTGAAGTCACTCATAAATAACATAGTATTCGCCTTGAATGAGAATGGACAAATCAAGTCCTGTGCTGTCAAAACCACTTATGAGTTTTTTGATTTCACCCTTACATTTTGTCTACTTGTTTAATAGTTGCATTTTGTATTGAAGATTCTACCAAAACATTCATAGTACAGTCATATGTGATTCTTCATGAATGGTATGAATCAGAAATACTAAAGCTACTTCTCGCCTTTCTTATCAGAAAGAGCAATTTCAGCAGTACAAAGAAAGGCATTGTGAATTATGGTTTTTTTCAGTTCCTTTGAAATGCATCTTATTCTGAGTCTCTTTAAGAAAATCACGTGTCAAAAAAGCAAGGAAAAGGCAACAACTGGCTATTGTGTTTCTATTAACACAGCATCAGCCTTAAGTAGAAGTGAAAAGGGCACAAACAGTTCTGGATGAAAGTAGAGAAGATGAACAGCAGAAAATTTGCAAGAAGAAATGACTATAAGCCTTATGGGTTGTTGTTTTGGGGTTTTTTTAAAGCTAAATATTTCATATTTGTTTTTCCATTCCTTTAGATTCAACTGAAAGAATTAAGTTGCTGTCTTAATGGTATTATTAAATCCTGAAAATCAAATCCATTATCAGGAAGCATTGGGCAACAAGTGCCATTTTTGGGTCTCAACACATCTATTGAAGCCTGTCGGCTGGAAAGTCAGGTTAGAATTTTAGGCTTTGCTAACTAGTTTTATAGTAATAATTTCACATTTTGAAAAAGAGAATCTGTATAGAAGAGGAAATAATATATTAGGAAAGTGATTTGCAATGTGAATTCAAAGACAGAAAATATCTATTATGTACATATTTTGAATAACATATACATGTGCATATAGGCATATATATCTATTCTTCAATATATACCTAAATAATAATAAAGTTCTGACTTCCGTGCTTTGACAGTAGTCTCTGAATCTGTTTATATGCTGATGTAAATTTCCAGCAGACATCTTTATTATATCATTGTTATTATCCATATCTCTTAAACTTCATCAGAGTCTGGTACTAACGGTTAGTCTTAGTTTTCTCTGGTAAGTCTTCCTGTAAATCACTACACAGAATCAACTGAGTGGTAAAGCTTCACCATCTCATGAAGCTTTAGTGATTTCAATTTCATTTAATTTTTTGTAGGGCAGATATAGACAGTGAACTTACTTATTTCATTTCCAGTCTTTTCAGGTTAACACGACTCTTTCATGTATGTTTCTACGTGAACTAGAAGTTTCTTACCAAAGAGTCCTTTTCATAGCAAAAGAACTTTCATGCTCAGAAATAGCAATCATGAGAGAAAGCATTACACCCTGTGATCCACTTACAAGCTCTTTCTCCCAATTTCTCAGATAAGTTCAGCTACTTTTAACAAGATGCACAATGCTTACTGTCTGTACTGGTGTCATAAAGTCAGCAGATAAATTGTGGGCTGAAAATTTAAGCAGAAGATCTCTATGAAATTATATCCCCATAGTACTTCATCAACAGAAAAAAGCAGAAATATCCTTCCTTTTCTGGAAAGTCTACCTTTCTGGATCCTGGATAAATAATATCTGCATTTAAGAAATTCTATTTCTATTCTCCCTCCAAACTTCCATTGACATAGGAGAATGTAGAACTGCCTCTAACCCTCAGGACATAAGTTTTATAGGAACAATAAGTGCTAAGAATCCAAACTGAGTGAGAGGAACTCTTCTTAGGAGTGACATATTTTCATCAAATGGCACATGTGCTTCTGATCCATTGTGACAGCAACCAAAACAAACAGGTGAAAGTCCTATAGGTAGTACTAAAGGAAGAACAAGCATAACTTGCTCAGTAAGTTAAAGAGCTTTGAATAAAGTCCTCAGTCAACATCTCGGTTTAAGATTGGACAGTCCATTACTTGAAATTAAGAAAGCTTTTTGGCTATAGAGATCATCAGAACTTGAAAAAATTGTGAACTTTAAATGTAAATGTCAAATTCAAATGCCTACCACGTAGACACTGAGAACTGGGAAATCATCCTATGTGCCCATCACGGTCAATGGAAAGCGGCAGACGTTTCTACGACAAACATAACTTCTGTTAGCAACTTAATTCTGTTATTTCAGCATTGATGTCAGGTACCATTTGATATTTTTGACATCCATAGAGTGCATTTGATGCCATTAGAAACCTCTACAGAAGTAAATGAATTATCTTGAGGTGTCTCTATGAGGATGAGATTAACTAAATATTACTATAGCATTTCTTCTTAGGGTCTGTAAAAGGAGTCTGTGGTGAGTAGCTCAAGTAAAGATGTTCACCAACAAGGTGTCTACATCTAATTGGTGAATTACATCCAGGTAGAAGATAGTGATTACTATTAAGTGAATGCATAAAATGAAGAAGTAACTGAGGGAAGGAAACATACAAATCTGGAAGTGGAATAAGTCTGAGTGTAAAAGAAATATGTTTAGGTGTCTATAGGTTTGTTAGGTATCTAAGCTCCCTATATAGTTGATGAACATCTAGTTAATGAAGTAAGTGCAGTCCAGACAGTCAACTGAATTATTTCGTTCACTTTGAAGTACACACCTAAAACATTACTCAGTTCCCTAAATATCTGCACATCAAGATGTTTAAGTGTCATTCTAGACATCTTCATAGGTCTGAAAGATATAACACAGGTCTTACAGGAGACTGTCATGCTTCTGGAGCTAGAGTTGAAGGTCAGAAAGTATATCCATCCCATCTAAATTCTAACACTAAATGCTTACATTTACATAAGTGCATTCTGCCTATAGCTGACTATACCGGCAGGTATAGAATTCTGTTGGGGCGGACTGTTACTCCAAGATAGTTGTAATTCACCACATAATTCTTTGCAAATTTAACTCATATATGTCTATATGGCACTACAAGAATGTGATGAAACATTATGGAACCCTGTAAAATACATTCACGAGGTGAATAGCATGCTAAATTGGGGTCTGTAATTGTAACTTTTATGTTGGTGTCTGTACATATACAAGAAATTAATTATTAAAGAAGGTGTTGGCTGATAAATTTCAAAAATATACAACTTAATTCCTCAATTAGTTAAGCCCAAAATATGTGTTCTAAAGACTCCACATATCTTTATTTTGTTCTTGGTATCAGCTGTTGCAACAATTGGCATTAGCATGACTGTTTGCGATAAAATACTGTTTTTATCCTTCATATGTTCCCTCTTTATTACCTTCATCTTCTCAAGCATTTTCACAATGTATATGCAGCCTAGCTTCTAAATTTCATGTTTAGTAGCTAAGGCTTTTAGAAATATGGTGACATCAGAAGATAAAACTAATGATGTTAAATACTTCAAAGTTTCATTAAAACTTTAATTACAAATTAAAGCAAGATAACTTTATTTTTATTATTTTTAACAACAACAACAAAACAACAGCAGTAGTAGTAGTAGTAGTAGTAGTATATAATGATACCCTAAATCTGTTCTTGAGCTTGATGACATAATAAAGGCTGAAAAACGTCCTTCTGATGTTCTTGAAGGCCAGGTCTTTGCACCTGTCTTTTTTGCGGTGAATGAATTGAACAAACTGCTGCTCCTTGACTAGCTTTATCATTCATTCTTGTTGCCTGTTTCATCTGGAAATTACTTTTAGCTGTGCATGCACTTAATGAAGAATCAATATCCCTATCTCTTCAGTAATTCTATCCTTTTAGGCAAGGATATGAGCTTGTAGGGATCCATCCTCCCTGCTTTCCAGCCACTCACTTTTCATACTTAATAGCCTACATTAACATACACTAAATTATAAGCAATTAAATAAAACATTTACACTTTTTGCACAGACAGTAAAACAAAGTTTTAAAATAATCTTGTATTGCATTGTAATAGCACTACAAATATCAGATTAATAGGAATATTCTTTTGATTTAAATGCAGTTTATATCTCTTGGTCTGATTACTTTGGTTGTAAACAAACTAAAACATGCAAAATGGTTTACTACCTTTTATCTACAGACTTATGAGTGATCCAGCAAGTGATGACAGGTAACTTTCTTGCAAGAATTATAAATTGCATAGACACATAGCATGATTCTAGCATAATCAACTGGCTTTTGTTGGCACAGTAGGTACACCTCTTTGTTATTTTTATTTAGCATTATATTTTTTATTTGGGTTTTTTTTGTGTTATGGCGGTTTTTATTTTGGTTTGGTTTGGTTTTTAATGTATTTGTGATAAAACTGGCAGGTCTTTTTGCTGGGTTATAATTAAAATGCTCAAAGTCTGAAACTTAAGATCTTATAAACACTTGAACACAATTTCTGTTAATTTTAGTGGGTTTCTGCTTCTTGGAAAGTCTGTTGACAGCTATTAGTGAATTAGATGAAGAGAGTTACTTATTTTCATTTGGTGATTATCTCAGCTGACATATCTTGTCTTCTCAGGCATGGCCAAGAGTCAAAGAAAACATAGGTCAAAATGCCCTTTTTCTTATTCGGCTAATCCTTGTCAGTGCTGGGTTGAGCTTCTTCAGTCATTGTATTAGAGACTTTGGCATAGAATGGATATTTCAAGAAAAATACCCTACTGCAAGGGTTGGAAGGGAAAAAAATGTTGAGATGTTACTTGCAAGTGTATAGAGTTCAATCTTACAATGGCATGCTTGCAAATTATGTCAACCTCATATCAGCTATTATCATCTTGATTTCCCTGACTTTGTGAAAGACATTAGGCAGACGCAATAATGTGGTTAAAACCAAAAAGAGTCAGCTTTACACATCCATCACCGTGCATTGTGTCTGACGAAATCTGTCAGTCTGCCTGCTGCAGGACCTTAGGAGTTCTGCCGACAAATAGTAACATAAAGACAAATAATACAATAAAGAAAAAGAAATGCATGTTTGTGACTTCAGGAGCTGTAGCTGGTTTATGAAGTAAAGCAATCTTGTCTGATAGCACACATATTTGTTTAAAGAAAGGGAGTATAAACAACCATATAAAATTGCCAACTGTTTTAAGATGGAGGGGAAAGGGAAGAACTGTCCAAAGCCCTGTTTACTAGAAGAAAATGTTTGTAAGGCTGATTCCAACCTGTTGCAACAGAGCTAATTTGTGTGACATCATTGTTTTTAACTTAGGTCAGTTGCATCCATAGTACAGCTTCTTTTCTTTCCTACTGAAAGAATTCAACTTCAGGTATCAAGTAACTATAGACAGAGAACAAATTGTCATCCAGAGATGGTGTTAGGTTTGTTAAATTGAAAAAATACTGTTTGTGATGCCATATATTCACAAAACTCTTCAGTGAGGATGGAATTAATTTCACTTCTTTTTACACATCTAACCTTGAACTGGTTGCCCAAACTAGCCATAATAGATAAGGTAAGTCCAGCTATGAAGTCACTGAGGCTGAACAAATGTAGTCATCTATTATAGGAGGTGATGAATTGCACTGTGGCCTGAACTGTACTAGCTATATTAACAGACTCTGCTCCCTATAGAGCAATTGTAGTGAATATTCAGGGATACCTCACCACATCATAGTTAGTGTAGGTCCTATTTAGGTAGAATTTCTGATTTATCTCTTCTCTGTTAGTTGTTACGTCTTGATGGTCCATACCTTTTAGAAAATAATTTTTCAGATTTTGCATAAGCTTAGTGTAGGCCTCTCCTGCTATGTTTGTGCAGTTATCAACCATATGTCACTAAATTATGCATTTTTACTTTCAGAGAAAACTGGTCATGATGTCAAAAGCATGCAGATGCACTGAGGAGAAGTATTGTTGCAAAAAGTACAAGGAAAATAGCTAGTTTCTAAGAAGTAATTATGTTAGAATTCCATGATAGTGCTAATTTCTCACCGATTTTCATACCAAAGTCGGAAAAGAACAGTGCTAACCTATACTTTGCGTAATCAACAAGGACAGAAATAGACACATGTATGCTTGTCCTCTTTAAACATCCAGTTGGATGCATATGAGAGGTCTTTCCCTGTGTTCCCATCTTGAGTGTTATAGCCAGTATTTAAACATCTCTGTATAACTGTCTTCGTCCTTTTAGACAGAGAAACCTTTTGTACTGGTGAAGTCTTTAGAGGATTGAATAGTTTGGACCGTGAGTTTACATATCATTCTAACTACAGAATGATATAAGCTGTAGTAAACTCAGAGGACATGGACAGTCAGATAAACCTGGTAATTTAATCTATAGTTATTGCTCTAGAAAAGGTTCAACTGAAATTGCTCTTCTGGGAACAGCAATTTTTTTTTTTCTTGATGTATACATAGAAGACATACTGTATAAACTCTTGTCATGGTCATTTAATTGAAAATAGAATAAGGACTTCTTCAGAACCTACCACGCTCCATCAGACACAGACTTTTCTAAAAATTAAGAAAAAAGGAGAACCACTTCATTTTACCTCTTTATTTAACTGGGCAAGACAAGCCCTTGGACTTGTTCTCAGCTTTCAGCAGTCTCAGTCTCACAATGAATTATTCTAAATATGTTAATGTATAAAAGCATAGTCAAGCTTTTGATTCATAAATTTGAGTTCTCTAACTGTCCTACTTCAGTAGTACTGGGACACTTTCTACCAAGACAAGTGACAGGTATCCCACCTCCAACTTCCCACAGAAGCATCCGTATACATATACATCCATAAATGCATAGGTATAGAATGAATAAAACATTTTTTAATAAGAGCTAAGGGAATCAATAATTAAATTTTAAATGTTAATAGAAAATAATTAAACAAAAGTTAAAGTCTGGTTTGACATTTCCCACTCTACAAGGCTGTGGAACATGTACCAACACATTGGTGGACTACTTCAGGAGGGCAGAGGGGCATCAAAAGGGGAGGAGGATGGAATGAACAAGTTGGAACATGCCCAAGGGCCACAGACCCCTCTGGAGACATCCACCAAGGGGCCCGTGGTGCAAATCCTCTGTTGTGGTTTTGCCCCAGCCAACAGCTGAGCACCACGCCATCAATTACTCACCCCTTCCCCCTCAAGGGGATGGGGAAGAGAATGGAAAAAACCTCATGGGCTGAGATAAAGACGGTTTAATAGGATAACAAAGGAAGAGAAAAATAATCATAATAGTAACAACAACAACGATGACGACAACAACAACAAAACAACAACAACAACAACAACAACAATAATAATAATAATAATGTGATGCACAAATGCAATTGCTCACCACATGCAGAACCCCTACTCCCCCGATGTCCAGTCTCTTTCCGAGCAGCGATCCCACCTCCCAGCTGGCTTCCCCAGTTCTATCCGGAGCATGACGCTCTGTGGTAGGGAATGTCCCTTTGGCCAGTCTGGGTCAGCTGTCCTGGCTGTGCTCTCCCAGCTTCTTGTGCACCTGGCAGGGCACAGTGAGAAGCTGAAAAGTCCTTGGCTTAGTGTAGGCACAGCAACTACCTAGTAACAACTAAATACATCAGTGTGTTGTCAACATTATTCTCATACTCAGTCCAAAACACAGCACTATACTAGCTACCAGAATGAAAATTAACTCTATCTCGGCTGAAACCAGGACAGGGACACAGACTGCAGTCCTGTGTTCTCAGAGATAACAGCTTTTGCAGAAAGAGCAAGTAGATCAGTTAGAGCAATGGGGTGTTGCGAAGCTAAAAGGCCATGATTATTTTCAGGCACAGAGAAGCTGCAGCAGGATGGTGATGATAAAAAGGCCAGTGGAGCTTTTCGTTCTGGGGTCTTGGTTTACAGGCTGGCAAAACAGAAAAAAAAGTGTTAGAACAAAGGCTGCTAATTAGGAAAACTAGAGTAATTTTGCATCATTTCAAGCATCTTGTTGGTAAAGGGTTATGGGGAACACAAGGGCCCTTAAATACAAACTGCTTTTCTGAACCTGGTGAACTAGTGAATATGTTTCCCATTAGGGTAGAAGATGACACCTTGGAAGGGACTTCCGTGTTACTGCAGCCCTCTGCAGAGCAAGAGGCTGTTGAACACAATGAGGATGTTTCACAGGAGGTGTCCACCTGCTGCACTTCTGAGTCCTGATGACTACTTTGAAAGCCCAGTTTTCCCCCCTGACCCTTGAATGTAGCAGAGGTGGGGAAGGAGACTGCCCCATGGCTTCCGTTGAGCATATTCAGCAATGGCAATGGCCAGTCCAGAGGTCTGGGTCTAGGAGAAATATAGAAGAGACAGAGCTGTTAGTTGGGATCAGGTAACATTGCATGAAGCTTATGAAACATTTGTTCAGGGTGTAGAGCAAATTTGTAATCATTTACACCAGGTGTTTAAACTTTGTGATTATGCTTGGCTCCATCTTGAAGCTGTCAGCATGTGACTATTTGTATTCCTTCACTATTAATTGAAATAATATGAACGTTGCAAAATTTTTTTTGCTGGATCAGTACTCTCCCACAAAGTAAGAGCAAGCTGTGTTTCTGATTTACTGTCAATATTGTAAAAGCCATTGGGGGTGGGTTACACAGATCCTGCAGTCTATCCCCCACTCCAAAATCATAGACAAAAAGTGATGCGATTCAATTGATGTAAATAACAGCAACAACCTCTGTTTTGCTGGCAGTCACAGAACTTACAGCAGAGAGGGGTCTGACATGCAAAATTGTTAAGCAGAGCAAAATAGCTACATGATGAACTGAGATGGTCTGTGCATGGGAAGGTCGCACTGAGTGGCAACTCCTTGTCTGAGTATCTTCTACATGTTAATATACGCATCATCCTCCTATCTGAAAGGAAAAGGGTTTGGGGGATTTTTAAGCCAAACAACATTTTTAGATATCCTGACACTCTTTTCCTTCTTGTACTGATGAACATTATTGTGATGTTAAGGATGTCAGCAATGTTTTTAAGGTGAGAAACTTTTGTGAGCTTTGTTATATACTGTATAAACATGGTCATAGCTTCATCAACAAAACAATATCCTCTTGGACAGCCCAAAGTTATTTTTGAGAATTTTGCTACCCTGATGGCCTCTCCCTCTGGGAGACTCAAAGCAAAGGTATATCTGCCCCATGGGCCCTTTTTCCCTGTGCTTCCTGTGATAGTAAATGGCAAGCTATTGTTTCCCTTGTGCCGCTCTTGTGCTGAAACCTGCCAGGCCCTCTGCACCCACAATGATGAAGAAAGAGCCCTCATAGGTACCTGGTGTCCCTGGGAACTAAACAAGGCTCTGGGGAAGAGTTACAGGGCTGATGAAATCTATGAGGTTCATCATCTACACATGAGGCCACAAGATTTGTATTATAATGTTTGATATCGAATGGGTTCTTAGCATAATTTCCACAAAAAGCATCATTACCTATGAATCAAATAAAATCAAGGTTGGGCAGCTGTCCTAGAAACAAATTTTCCTGGTTGCTGACATTACTGCCAGCTGGTACACTGAACACACTTCTAACATGTGGCTAAACAATTTCCAAACACTTTTTCAAGAGTAGGACAGCCATTCTATACAGGCTACGGAATATACCTCCAACATCTGCATCATGCATCACAGTAACATCTTGATATCCAGGGAAACCATTGCCAGCCAGAGCTCTGTAATAATTTACATACAAGTACAGGTACCCATAATTTTTTACCACTACCATTTTAGCATGATTTCTTAAAATATCAGAGGTCAAAGATGCAGCTTCACAATCACTTTCCCAAAGTAAAACGAGACATGATTGTTCTGGTCTGTCTTTTTTTCAGTGCTGATTGTGTCAATGTGTTGGCAGTTTATCAGCATGTCATGCAGCTTATCATACATCACTGTTGTGATGCCCCCTCCCTGGAAGTGTTCAAGGCCAGGTTGGATGAGGCTTTGGGCAACCTGGTCTAGTGGAGGGTGTCCCTGCCCATGGCAGGGGGGTTGGAACTAGATGATCTTTGAGGTCCCTTCCAACCCAAACCATTCTGTGATTCTATGTCATTGTTATTTCTGCTGGTTGGAACACAGCACAATAAAGGAATCACAAAGTCCCCAATAAGCTTATGCTCTACAAGGTTCATGTAAGGGTAGAGTGAGTTAAACCCTTCAGTGATGTCTGCCACAAAGGGAAATTTCTTAGCAGCAACATTCAGAGAAGTCCCCAAAATATGTGGCAGATCCCAAGTGGTAGAAAAAGTGTAAGGTTCTTCATCCATTTTGATCTTTATTTTCCTTAGGATTGAGTCGTTGACCACACCCACTGCTGAAGAGTCAGTAGCTGAAGCTTTGTTGTGAGGGTTAAGAAGATGCTTCATACATTCCACCAACATGGATAGGGATGGATAATATTCTTTCCACAAAGTATACTGCTGCGTCTTACCCTGAGGTGCTATTTCAGAGAGTATCTTTGCTCTTGCAATTCCAGCTGTGTAGGTACTGCATTTCCACCAGCCCCACTTCCCACTTCCTGGAGAGCTCCAGGGGCCTCACCAGCTGTGCAGTAAAATCTGAGCTGGTGTTGAGCTGGCATTGGTGAGTGGGGTGATGTAGAAACCACCATCCACCGTCCTTCTTTTCCCCCCTGCTCTGCTGACAGGCACTAGATGCCCTGAGCTTGGGAGGCTTCTCTCCAGCTGCTGAAATTCTGGGACCAGCCACACCATTTCAGTAGCTGCTGTTTCTTTCTTCCTTTCCATTTTGCAGCAATGATCATCTCAATTTTGTAGATTCAATCTTCATCCGGACTGACTTTTTGAAATAAAAAAATTCCTTCAACTGCTTCATAATAGACAGTAGTCTATTAAGAGATACACTGGTACCTGTCCCTTTCCCACAACTTCAAATACTATGAAAATTTCATCTATGAACATCTGTTCTAGACACCCAGACATGGTCTCCCTTTTTGAGGAGAGCAGCAGATTCTTTGATTTTAAACACTTCTGCATACAAATGCTTGTAGAGTTTAAAAGGTTCATGTTCACAGGCTTGGCTCTGACAGTTCTGTGCAAACTGTGGTCGTAGCTCTTTATAAACTCCAACAACACATCAAAATTGTGTGTTGTTGTATTGGTTTTGATTCGGATAGGGTTATTGTTCACAGTAGCTTGCATAGTGATATGTTTTGGATTTGTGACCAAAACAGTGTTGATAACACAGGGATATTTCCATTACTGCTGAGCAGTGCTTACACAGAGCCAAGGCCTTTTCTGCTTCTCACCCCACCCCACCAGCAAGGAGGCTGGGGGTGCACAAGGAGTTGGGAGGGGACACAGCCGGGACAGCTGACCCCAACTGACCAAAGGGATATTCCATACCATATGACGTCATGCTCAGCATATAAGGGGGTGGGGAAAGAGAAAGGAAGGGGGAGACATTTGGAGTGATGGCATTTGTCTTCCCAAGTAACCATTACATGTGATGGAGCCCTGCTTTCCTGGAGATGGCTGAACACCTGCCTGCCCATGGGAAGTGGGGAATGAATTCCTTGCTTTACTTTTCTTTGACACACAGCTTTTGCTTTACCTGTTAAACTGTCTTTTACCTCAAGCCATGAGTTTTCTCACTTTTACTCTTCCGATTCTCTCCCCCATCGCACTGTGGGGGTGCGAGTGAACAGCTCTGCGTGGTTTAGCTGCCTACCCGAGCTAAACCACAACAGCTGCAAAGTATCTCCACAACTCAGTTCTAATTGTCCTGTTTAAATGCTCTGTGACAGAGGTTTTAACTTAATTATTAGCCACAAAATGGTGAACATTGTACTGCTTTAACAATTTCTGAGACTTCTGCCCCCTGCTAAAAGTTGCTTTAAAAGCAGAAGCAGTTTCAGAACATGTTTTACCTTTTAGACTAATGGCCCAGGAATGCTTGGATAATACGGCTATCACGGTTAAGATGTACTTAACACTGTCATTGTATTTGGAGTGCTGTTGCACATCAGCCAAGTCTGTCTGCCATTGTGCATCCACGTTTTCTACAATCACCTTGTTTCTTTTGAAGTATTTTCTTACAGCCTTGTGTAAAATCTAAGCATCCTGGATTGCAAGCCAGGTTGACATTTGGCTTCAGTTCAGATCAGCAATTTGCCTTTTAGCTGCTTCAGAAGGGGATTTATGCCCCCCAAAGCTTCCCACCTTCATATTTTAGTTTTGGTTTGTTTTTGTTTTTTGTTTTTTGTTTTTTTTTCTTTTGGTCTGATGTGTAGTCACCATCCCCTTACTCCAATTATCTTTCAGTCTTATGTTCAATACCTATTTTCTAACATTTTAATTGAAAAAAATAGTCTCTTCCTTTTTGTCAGTCTTCCTTGTTCACATGTTATATCAACAGCCAACCATAAACTTCACAATAAAATCTGAATTTATCCAAAGTTCAAGGCCAGTCAAATCCAAAATTTGGGGGTTGTATTAAAGTTCTAAGAAAATTTATGATATAAAAAATAAAATTTGAATATTATTCCTGAAGAAATTCCAGAGAATTTTGCCACTGACAGCACAAAAGTTATTTAGAGACAAATTCCGAAGTGATATAAATTTCTGTAGTCATGAATGTAATAATTATGTTCTCAGCAAAGATTATGGTCCTGTGGTTTTAGAGGAATGTAATTCTTCAAAGGTATAAGGGTCTGCCTGCAAGAAAAAGTTAAATGAAAATTGGGAATGTCCAATTCATAGTAACAAAGGCTGATGTTCCTTTCAGTGGCTCGTCCTGGAATGTACAAAATGTGTACTGCTGCTTTGTTTCACTAAATATACTTCTTTCCAACCATAGTGTTGAATTCAGAGCATTGTTTAAGTTTGTATTTCAAGATGTTTAAGAAAAAATGGAGTAAAATCACATATCAATAAATAAAAAGAGAATTTATTTAGCTTAATGGTAATGAAAACTATAATAATATAACTGTAATATACTTCTGCATCCTTCTTGTGTATGAGTGGGTATATGTGTGTGTGTGCATACTTGTATTAATATAACGTATGCATATATAGATATGTGTATCTATGTTTTCGTACACACACATTGTGAATGTGTATTTGTATGAATGTATATGTATGTCTACACACATAGTTGTGTGTCTTCTGTCTTCTGTTTTTCCTACGCAGGAACAGCTTATGAATATTGAATTATCTCTTTGAAAGTAAAAGAAGATTATTTAGCTATGAATTAATCTTTTGATGTGTTCATACTGCAAAATTAATAGGAAAAGCACTGGCAAATATTCAAGAACTGATAGTTTAACATTTGCATGTAATTCCCTTCATAAATTTACAGGAAATGCTTAAGATAAAACTCTGATGTGAATAATAAATAACTCTGTAAGATGCCTGGATAACTAAGTAGAAGGATAAATATAATGATATCGGAAATACTTTCAGACACTTTGACTTATTTTTGTTAAAAAATGTTGAAAAAATTGCATTTCACTTGGTTGGTGGTTGCAAGATCAGAAAATAGGGTATTTATGCCTACCACATTTAGCTTTCAATGACAATGCAAGTTCATAATCTGTATTCATGGAGCACTAGGTATACTTTCTCCCTTCCTCCTTCTTTGGCATGTTAATCAGTTTCCATAAAATAGAAATGTGGCCAGAAACTTAAATTTGAGGTCTCACACAGGTTCACTTCTCCTTCAAAGTAAAACTCTTAAAACACATGACAATTGTGTATGGCTAGAAATATAAAATAAATTCTGAGATTAGATATAGTAGTGCTTCCAGACAAATAAGAGAGATCTAAAGTCTTGTAGAAAAGATAAAAAAGTGAATAAACCATACAGCCTGAAATCTAAGCAGTGAAGTGATTACAGTAGACCATAACATAATTTTAGTTTTTAGCTATAGGTGATGGCCAAGTATTTTCATTTTTCTAACACATAACATATTTGCTGATGACATAGCAGAAATAGACAGACTCTGGAGAGGACTTGGAGAAAAGGCAATGACCCTAAAGGGCATGCCACAAAAGCGTGCTGCAGTGACTGTAGACAGTGTACTTGACTTGGCTGTCCTTATCCACCAGTCCTAAGAGCTTGGCAGGGATAAGTGGCCCTGAACTGAAGGGAATGGTGCATTAATCATAGTCCCAGTGGCTGAAAAAGGCACTGCTGTCTTGCTATCTTGCTTGTGACTATGCTGGAAAAATCTTCAACGTGCAGTTGCATATCAGAAAAAGTATACCATAATATTAAAAAAAAAAAGAAAGAAAGAAATGTAGTGGGCTTAGGGAGTAATGTGGGAATTTTCATGAAATGTTTTCAAAAGAAAAGGGACATCAGACTGGAAAATTGCTATAATTTCATTTTTAGAACACCTATTTCTCTTACTACTTTTCATCAGTATGCAGAAGGATTTTAGAAATGAACAGTTCAGTGATAATCTATTTAAGATCATTGAATGTTACTAGAGTGCTCTACTTCCAGAAGGCACGTTATTCACTAATAAACTTAGGTGACTGATGTGGAAGAGGTTCTGAGAGCAATCTCATTAGTTCTACTGGCAATAGCATATAAGTTTATCGTTTGCCTTTATTGACAGAAAACTTCATAGCAGAAGGAAAATAATCCATGGAGAAACTTCACTTGGCTTCAACTTTAATAGCCACAAGATTAATTAATTTTCATAATTTTGGGTGCTTTTCATAATAATTTGAAAGGTAATTTATAACAAATCAAAACCAGTTTCTATGAGCCAATGTCCCTAAATTTAGGCATCCTTCTTGTGTCTAAAAGATTAGATGCCTGCAGCAGTACTTTATTCTCTGTATAGCCAATAAAAACAGGCTGAAATAGGGAAATTCTCTCAAACTAAGTTAGGTGTGACCCTTGACAGGTATCTGCTGCATTTCACAACTGAACAGGAACCACAAACTATGCAGTACTAAGTAAAATAGGGCAAGGATTAATTCCTTCTGAAGAGGCCAAGAGAAACAAGCTATCATTGCTTTTGCCTGTTTTCCCCTAGAGGAAGCTGTCTTTACCAGTGCTACGTCATTTGGCATCTTCTCTGGTCAGGTAGTGTTCCTGTTCCCCATTTATCATTTTGTGTGGGTTTTTTTCAGCTTGGAGAGTCTGAAATAACTTAGAATTTTAGTGCAATTTATTACTATGTTGGCCTTATGCCATGAGGTTCTTCAAATGAAATAATCCTAGGACATTCCCTGAATATTGTTCTGGAGAAAGCTGGTTGGAGCTGTTCAAAACAGAGTCAGACTTGAGCTAACAGCTAAGATCAGGCACTCAGGTGAATTTCTCTTCCTGGCCCTCTTTCATTAGGAGTACAGCTAATAGTATGCACTTTCTTGCTACATTTTTTTCTCTGTACAAGTAAGTACACAGATAGAAGTTCAGTGTTTAAATCAGCTGGAGTGGATCCGACCTCCTAAATTTAGAAGTGAAATCCCTAAACTGATCCCTGTTAGATACAATTAAAGATACAATTTTCTGAAATTTTCAAGTATTTGTGAATATAGATTTTAAACAGAGCTGTGCGATATATTTAAATTCCATTTTGTTGTCTTGTACTGAGCTTTGCTTGTGGCAAACTGCAGAATTTAATTTAGTGGCAAAATAATCTAACAATCCATTTGGGGAATAAACATGGCTTAGGATAGACTATGACATTGATGTAAATGTCCCTTAGAAGGGATATTGAACAGCTGCATAATCACAAAAGAAATAATTGGAGGAGTGCACTACACACATACTATTTGCTGGGATTGATTTAGAGCTTGTGGATCTACTCAAACACCCATCCATGCACACACACATCAAGTTTAATGTGCATGTGTGCATGAGCAGGTCTTCTGCAGTGCATTTTATCAATACAGATTGCTTCACTAGTGAAGAACATCAGTGCTGCTGGAGGAGAAAAGGAAAGTAAGGAAGTATGCCATGTCCAGTATCTGCTCTTTTACTTTGAAGTTTTTAGTAATCTTTTTCCCCCAGAGAAAAGCTCAGTATTCAAGAGTCCCTGAATTCTCCAGAATAACCCAAGAATGACCAATTCACTTACGCAGCTGGTAAAAAATTGTTGCGTAGTCTAGTAAATTATATTGCAATTTATGCCCTTTGTGTTTAGTAATCATAAAAAATCTATATCATTGCTCTGACACCTTAAAAAAGTAAATTCATTTTGCTCTGCATTGTCTATGAATACTAAAAAACCCTAAATGCCACATAAAATCTTTATAGTTCAAATTTCTTGTACGTTACATGTTTTAAAAATCTTAGTGTTTTGTTTGGTGTGCCATCCTAAAGAGGCAGGGAATGGAATGAATATACTGTCAACTTAGAGGTGAGCATATAATTATTCAGACAAATTTGAACTTCCCCTTCAGCTATTATGTTATTTAACATATCAGCAAAATAATGCCATGGGGAAACCCCCTCTTTTCAAAGCTATTTAAATGTTTGTTCATGCTTCAGTGACACATGAAATTTATTTAAATGTAAATAATGAACTGCTAGAAGGCATGGCTATTGGCATTAAATCCACAACAAATAAAGGCACTAAAATTCTGAATGCCTGTCTTCCATCTAAGATAAGAATTGTGCTAAACCTCCATCTTATATTATATACTTATTTATACTGTCTGTTATATTGTTATATATACATGGGTATGTGCATTTATTTATATGAACACAAAGCCACATGCATACATATATTTCATATATCTCTTTGACAGTGATGTTTTTTGGGTTTCAAATTTTTTGGGTTTTTTGTTTTTTTAATAATTACTTCTACACACTCTCCATACAAAATTCCTCAAGAATTAATTTAATTGGTGTCAACATTAAACTGCACCAAAATCACTAAAATTTCTTTTTGCTAAATGCTTGTATTTCATAGTGAACTTGAATCAGGAAATTAGAACAGTTATGTTTCTAAGTAAGGTCAAACACTTGTAAGGCCTTTAAACAACAATAAGAGAGTCGGGGTTAAATTCCCAAGCACTCAGGAAGGACATTTTCTCATCTTGTCTTTCTTATAAATAAATAAATGCTCCTGTTGCCACTTAATGAACTCTTACAAGCGTCAGTGACTGGAGCATTAACTACATTAACTCTTGTAGGCATTCAAACTCAAAGCTTTATTCCCTTGTCTGAGTCTGTCAAGAAGAATATTAGAGTCAGTTTGTTAAATGTTTCGTTTAGGCCTGTCTCTGCCATCTTCTCTCTATTCAGCCATTTCTGTTCTTGCCCAGTAATCTTTCTGAATTGGAGACAGGCCAGCAAAGACATTATTCATCACCATCTTTTAATGTACCAGTGGAAGTGCAGTACAAGGACAGATCATTATTTTATATTTCATCAGTGAAGTGACCAAGATTTTTTTTTCCTTATTGTCAATATGCAGGATCAAGCCTAAAAATAAGAGGCAATAGTTTGTGAGGGAAGAATACATAATAGTCTAGGAGAGATTGTAGATAAGGAGATAAGCAGGAGGAAAGAGATGATTAGATGGACCCAATAGAAAGCTAGAGAAGTAGTTAGGAAAAGAAGATGAAAGAAAGGCTGATAGACTTGATGTATGTAATGAGAAAGAAAACTCTGATGGCAGTGATGCAAAATAGGCAAGAGATAAAGGAAGGTTTAAGAGGGAGGAATAAATATCTTGAAAAGGAATGCAAATGAAGATTTCATGAAACTAAAGAATTCAACTCAGTAAATGTGATCTGAAAGACTATGCTTTAGACGGCCAAGCACTGACTCCTTCTTTGAGATCAAGTGCCCCCAACTGGCTCATATGCACGCTGCTTAGGGCTGGTCCACTTTGTATCAGATTTCTCTCCAAGGGGGATTTTTGGACAGGTTCAAAATGGAGCCACTTAAGCAGCATGGGCAATTAAGTCTGCACTGTTCAGTCTCACTCTAATATTTAACAAGACAGACTTCTCCAAAAGATCTGGAAGGAAACTAAAACGTGCTACAGAAGAAAAAAAAAGAAGAAAAAAAGAAAACGGAAGCAGTAAAATGGAAAGCAAAATCAACAACAATAAAGTTCAAAGGAAGCAGATGAAGGTTTTCTGAAATACTTTAGAAGTACACTGGGAAGTTTGCTGCCATATGGTGAAACACGTTGTACATTTGTCTCTGTTCTGACATTTGAACGTAAACTGGTAAAGGATGAAGCGGAGTTTCAGCCAACTCAGATTATGATAGTGGCATCTCTCTACAATATCTATCAGCTGACACAACTTTACTCTGTTGTCTGCCACCTCTTATCATGCAGGAGCTGAGGAAAAATGAGATATTCTGTTTTCTTCTGCATGTCTTGCTCCCTCTGATGCATTTTCTTCTGGAGATGCACTTAGCCCATGTAGCTCCATTTGTAGCTGTAATCTCTAATGGATAATTGAACAGATAAAAAGCAAGACACCTGAACATCAGCCCTTCTATGAACTGAGACCAGCAATACCCAAAAAAGCTATGTGAAGCTGTAACATGCTAGCAAGGATGAGGCACAATATCCAGAAACAAAAGAGCAAGATATGCTGACTTTGAACATAAAAAACCTGCGCTATCAAAACAAACAAACAAACAAACAAGCAAGCAAAAACCCTAATGATAACTTATGGACTTTCACTTGAACAGTTTGGAAGTATAAAAATGACTGAATAACAGCTAATTTTTATAATTACCAAAGCCTCTTGGTGGCCATTTATAGGGTTTCAGCACCTCACTCAAGGACTGGAAGGATCTCATACAGACAGTGAACTCTATATCATCGGGCAAGATTGTTGCATAGGATCACCCTGATTCTGAATAAATCTTCGTTTTATGAGAGTGCAGAACAAGAAGAGAACAAGAAAGTTGTATAAGAAGCAACTATAGTCTAGCTGACTGCTGTCGCTGTTTCAGATATAAAGGCTGTTTCTTCTCCTGAAGGCAAAAGCTACTGTCTCCTCTTCCTTGTCTGCTGCTGTAGACAGATACTCAAAAGAAGCAGATGGGTCAAAATAGTTCCATATGTTTTACTGTCATAAACTTAAAAAGATGTTCTGATTTTAGTATAAGACTTACGACATTATCTCAAGAAGTAAGGAAAACTAGAAAAAATGTTTGTTTTAAAAAATTGTATTCTACTTCTGCAATTCATCTTGTCTCTTTAAGAGGTTCTTTGTGCACCTTTGTGCATTTAGAATGTGTTGAAAAAGTTTTAATTAGATAACCGAAGTTGTGAGTTTATAGAACACATATTATATAGTATTAATTGTACTTATTGCTGCTATTTTTTGAAGTTGCAGCAGTGATATCATATGCTTTGTTCCTATAAAAAACACAAATACATTATGGCTTAAAATTAGGCCCAAACTAAAAAATTTGTGTAAATACTAGAAAAGGGTATATTTAGTATAAAAGTTTAAAATTAAGAAAAGCAACAAATAAGATGTATTTTTTTCTCCTCTAAAGAACTGGATAAGCAAAAAATAACTGATCATTTTACAGAGGTATTAAAAATTAAGTGTCATATATTATTACAGCATTTTGGCACTTTGTAATTCTCTGTGCTTTCCAAGCAATAGATTCCTATGTGCTGAATCCTTAGTGAGGTCTCACTAAAAGACTTAGATTTAACTTCAAGTGTTTTTCCGTATTATGCGAAACATGGCCCTGAATTAGGTCTTCTCCTCACTCTTAATTGTAGAGGAGGGAATTAAGCAGCTAAGTTGGCATTTACAGAAATGAATCCACAAAATCATCAGGTTGAACAGGAACTTTTTGCATTGAAAATAAGTTTGAAGCTCCTCCTCCCTCAAATACTGATGACATGCCTTCGTGACAAGCACTGAGACCTGAACAGACTGCCCCCACAACTTTAAAACTGGAGTACACAGACCTGTTCTCAGTTTTTTCCACATGCAAACTAATATCACATACTTTACTCACACTTTGAAAATAAAGGAGCTCAAAATGACTCCATGAAAGCCAACTTTGGAAATAGAAGCATAATGGAGCATAGCTTTAACACAGCCAGGTGGCCTGTGCATGCACTGGAGACTGCAGGCTGGAAGAAGAGAGCTAGTTTGGGTGCACATTTATACTCGGCCTCCACTTCCTTATGCACTTGCATCCGAGCCGTAGTTGTATCCTTGCAAAGATCAAGAAGCCTAAAAACTTTGACCTAAGCAGCCATAATTCCCTCCTCCTCACCCGCCAAAATAAATGAAACCTAAACTCAGGGCAGCAGACTCAGGAATCAGGCTGCACAAAATGAAAGGGAGTCCCAGAGACGTACAAATCCATGTCCTACTGGAGTCAAATAGAATTTCACAAACCATTTCAGTGACACTAAGGTTTCATCCAAGGATCACTCCCACAGTTGGGTACAAAGTGTCTCTGAACTCCCTAAGAATCTGATAAATGCAGCTTACATTCTCTGAAGAAGCTATGCTTGCTTATAACAGCATGCAGTTGGGTCTGGTAAGAAAACTGTGGTGTTTCTGCTGCAGTTACCTGAGAGAGAAGAAAGTTGCTGAGCTTCAACTAGATAACAAGGACGCTTCTTTCTTTTATTCCAGAATATCTCTTTTACAATTTGATTTTTTCACTGTTTTCGACTTATGAAGTCTTCTTTGGATTAAGCACAGTCAGTTTAATTTCATTGAGGTATAGAACATAAAGATCCTTAGAAATTTCGATTTTTTTTTTTTTATTATTATTACTCTTATGACATCTTTTTAGACCTTTGTCTTTTAAAGGTGTTTCAAGTAACATCTCAGCTAAATTGTACCAAAATGTCATGGAACAGCTGGCATCCTTATTTCGTACACTAAGGACACTAAGGAACTCCACAGATACAGGAAATGCTGTTCTCCCATTAAGAAAGCTATTGCTGTCACATCATTCAGGCTTTTATAATGTCAAACCCCAGCATGTCATTATTTTTGAACAAGCAAAATTTAATTGCCCTACCATTTTACCTTATTTTTTCGTGTGTTATATAGTTGTTCTTAAAAAAAGATAAGGAGCTTTCTGGTAGACATTGTAGATGACTTTTTTAGAATCACAGAAATTAAATATATCCAGCACAATACTGCCAAAATATCTTTTTAATGGATAACTGAAATACTTGTGTATTCAGAAGGGGCTGCACAGTTACCTTAAACTCCTTTACAAGTATGGATGTAATGGAATAGGGTCCACATTTTCTGAGCAGAATTGAGAGGGCATTCCCAGATCCCTGCTGTAGTAGTTCTCCAAAGAACATCCTGGTTTTGTGAGTGTGAGGTCAAAACTGAGCAAAGTATTGATATTCAGCTAAGTAATACTGATGTTACTGCTAAGTAATCCAAGCAACAGAGACCTCACTCCACATACTACAGAGAACTAGGAAATATAAACCTTTCAGGAATCAGACATAGCCAGGCAATAATTTTTAAATGTGATTATACCAGGTCTTTCTTTAAGATGCAGTATTTTCACATGCTCACAGCTTTCTGTAACGCTTCCTTCCAGTCTAAATTTTCCATGCTTAGTATGATTTGATACTTAATATTACCTTCCTTCCTTCCTTCCTTCCTTCCTTCCTTCCTTCCTTCCTTCCTTCCTTCCTTCTATGGAATACTTGGATTAAAAAAAAAAATAAAAAATAAAATTCTGCTTTAAAAAGCCTTTCAGTGTCACTACCACTAGTGAATACAACTACTGAACCCACAGCAGTAGAAATGCCTTCTTCATATTCATGATTTTTGTGTGACAAAACAAGTTTTCCATTTTCAGTTTGCATATAAATTTCACAACTGTTTTGGATTTGTTTGGCATAATGTTTCATAGCCTCATACTTTGAAGGTCAATACAATATACTAGTATTGGCATCAAGTATATTTCAGACTTTTGGGTTGGCATTTTGAAAGACGTTTTTCTATACGTTTTTAGACAGGTAACAGTAGCTGTATATGGTATGAAAAGAAAACTGAGTTATGGCAAAGAAAAAAAAAAAAAGGAAGCAAATCTTTCTGATCTTCTGTCAACTCTTCAAAGTAAGTTTATAACTTCCTTGCAGACCATCACGTATAGAGCTGTCTCTGTCAGTTTTTATAGATTCTTCTGACAGTCTGTGCAGTGGTTGACCCAAACCTTGTTCCCACTCAGTTTTTGTTAAAACTAAAATCACCTGTGAGTCAGGTTCTTTATATAATATTGAAAGATCTGGATCATAAATCATGTGGCAGTCAAAGGAAGTACAGCAATTCTATAGCCTACAGTATAAAGCAGAGCAACACACAAAAAAAATTATTACCAGATATAAAGAAAAATAGTGCATTTCAGTCTGGTTTTGGCAGATTTTTGATATCATCTTTATGTTCTTTTGTCAGATTATAAATATCATCATCTTGGAAAGAACTGACATGATGGCATTTCAAGATAGTTTGACACAATGAATGCTTGTAACATCATGATAAAAAAAAATGTGTGCAAAGGTAATTCAAGCTGACAAAACATTGAAAAAAATGACATTACATTTGTTAAACTTAAAACTTACAGCTACTGTCTAGAAACCAATCAGTAAAGACTAGATAATAGACCTAATTTTCCATGTAGAACAGCTTATGAAATATTTTTTCATCATATTTCTAGTCTTCTTACTCTTCTGCTGTTGTATACTCATGTTGTGCTGAACTAGTGCAGTGCGTTACCCTGACTTATGGGACTTACAGGAAAAGCAACGCTCAGGCATAGGCATGCTACTGGATTAATAAGATCATGAAAGGTCCTTACTGACCACCTCAGCTTTATCCACACAGAGAACTTAAAAATGGCCTTAAACGTGACTAGCCTTACGACTCATACACATTATGTTATGTTTCAGGCTGTTTGTGCTTCAGTAGCTGTGGTTCAAGACAGTTACATTGCGCTCAGTTTATGACTTCTGCTGGTATATGAAAGTGGTGCACTGGGCTTTTTTGTGCTGATTGTTCCAAAAGGGGAAAAAAAGAAAAAAAAAAGAAAAACCAACAAAAAAACCCAAACAAACCACAAAACAATTAGAGTATACACTAAAGAAATAACAGTGACTGAGTTTTCCACCGCGATAGTGTTCTGGAACACTTCCAACCAAAGTACATGAGTAGTAGATAAGCCTGGATTTATATGTGGTCTTTGGCTCACAATTAGTTGGCATAACTTTGCGTTATTCACATGGAAACTTAGTGTAGTCTGCACAGTACAGTTCCAAAACACCTTATCCTCTTCATATAAGCTTGTGCCTTGTTAAACAAAGCTGTCTTCTTTACAACCTTGACACTGTTGAGGAAGCTAAATGAAATACTATGTGAATGAAAGAGATTTTGATGCAGGACACTGATTTTAAAAAAATAATAAAGAAATAAGATGGTGGGTTTGTAAAAGGTAAATATTGTTGTAAACTATCACCCTTGGAACTTACATAGGTTTTTGCATTTCTCTACAATGGGAACAGAGTCCTAGCAGCATGAAACATTCCTGAGTTTGTTTTGACTTTTCTGGTTTTGGGGTTTTTTTCTCCTTTGAAGGGTTTTTAATACTATACACCAATTGAAAGAAAGAGTTAAAAATCGTATAATAATCAAGCTTGTGTAGTCTTGCAACTATACGTAATTACAATCTATCCTGGAAAAAGATGCACAAGAAAATAAAATTAAAATATTACTACATATAAGAAATGTGCTTTGTCTTTCTGAACATTTTGAAATTCTGTTTTCTAATAGCAAATGAATGTTAAAGCTTTGATTTTCAGCAATTATTTTTACAATATGTATATTCCTTTTTCAGATGAAGTATAATATTAATTTCCTGTATTTTTGGTATAGTTGTAATAACAGAGCCTTCCAGTACTTCAGAGGACAAGTGTCTATCTACCTACACATTACAATTCAGATGAAATCTTCAGAATTGACAAAGTTCAGGGTAAGTAGAAAAAAACCCTGATTGTGCCTATTGTATTTTCCATGAGAAAAATTGATTTGTTGGTTAGCTGAGGTCACTAAGGTTAATATTTTGATTCTGTCACTGATAAGTAGAAAGTGCAAAGAGAATCTGATAGTCAGATTGCGACCTGCAGCGCTGCCAACAGGGCGTGGCGTAGCAGTCTGCAAGGGAGGGTGTGTGGGGAGAGCTCTGCAACCTGCCTGTAGGCCCACAGCCCAGGGAAGCGCTCTAGGTCTCTGCCAAAATGGTGGTCACTTGCCTCAAGGCTAAAACCAGTGTTCCTACAGAGAACATCTCCCCTGAGATGTCTGACACATCCACCCAGATGGAACTGGTAAGGAAGGAGGCTTCAGTACAGGCAATAGGTTGCAGCGAGTGCCCAGACCCTTCTCCTGGTGAACAGGTCAGTACCTGCACAAGTTGTGCACAGGTTGATGATCTGTTATGTCACATGGCAGAGTTGCAGGAAACAGTTAAAAGGCTGCGCAGTATTAGAGGGGCTGAGATGGAGATAGATAGGTGGTTTCATAACCAGTAGTGGGCACCACTGAGAATGAGGCACCTTGGACCCTGCTGTCAGAGCACTGGAACAGGCTGCCCAGAGAGGTTGTGGCGTCCCCTTCCCTAGAGGTATCCAAAACCCACCTGGATGCAATCCTGTGCATCCTGTTCTAGGTGATCCTGCTTTAGCCGGGGGGTTGGACTAGATGACATCCCTTCCAACCCTTACCATTCTGTGTTTCTGTGTGATTCTGTGATATAAACTGTCAGTTTCTGTTGCAGTTTCCTAAATAATCACATAATATTCCATTGTGGTAGGACAGAACCATGCTGTTCACAGAATGAATAGGAGAACTGATAGTAAGTTGATCACTCAGGATCTCCGTATGCAATTTTTCATAGAATCATAGAATCATAGAACGGTTTGGGTTCGAAGGGACCTCAAAGATCTTCTAGTTCCAACCCCCCTGCCATGGGCAGGGACACCCTCCACTAGACCACATTGCCCAAAGCCCCATCCAACCTGGCCTTGAACGCTTCCAGGGAGGGGGCTGCCACGACTGTTCCAGTGCCTCACTACCCTCACAGTAAAGAATTTCTTTCTAATATCTAATCTAAATCGCCTCTCCTTCAGCTTAAACCCATTACCCCTTGTCCTATCACTACACTCCCTCATAAACAGTCCCTCACCATCTTTCCTGTAGGCCCCTTCAGGTACTGGTAAGCCGCAATTAGATCTCCCCGGAGCCTTCTCTTCTCCAGGCTGAACAATCCCAACTCTCTCAGCCTGTCCTCATAGGAGAGGTGCTCCAGCCCTCTGATCAGCTTCATGGCCCTCCTCTGGACTCTCTCCAACAGCTCCATGTCTCTCCTGTACTGGGGCCCCCAGAGCTGGACGCAGTACTCCACGTGGGGTCTCACAAGAGCGGAGTAGAGGGGCAGGATCACCTCCCTCGACCTGCTGGTCACACTTGTTTTGATGCAGCCCAGGACACGATTGGCTTTCAGGGCTGCAAGCTCACACTGCTGGCTCATGTTGAGCTTCTCATCAATCAAAACCCCCAAGTCCTTCTCCTCAGGGCTGCTCTCAATCCATTCCCCACACGGCCTATAGTTGTGCTTGGGATTGCACCGACCCACGTGCAGGACCTTGCACTTGGCCTTGTTGAACTTCATGCGGTTCGCACGGGCCCACCTCTCCAGCCTATCAAGGTCCCTCTGGATGGCATCGCTTCCCTCCAGCGTGTCGACCACACCACACAGCTTGGTGTCATCGGCAAACTTGCTGAGGGTGCACTCGATCCCACTGTCCCTGTCGCCAACAAAGATGTTAAACAGTGCTGGTCCCAATACCACCCCCTTTCTCTTATTTCTCAATAGAAATGGTGTTCATAAATTATTTACTTAATTTGAAAATTTCACTCTTAGAGAATACTCTCACTGAAGAGCCTACCTTTAGATTTCCTTTTGTGACCTAATAAAGACACTTAATTGAGTAACATGAGTACGAATAACATGTTAAAGTATGTAATTTTGATCTGACGTCCCCAACTGTGATTAAGTCTTTGATAGTAAAATCTCAGAGATTATAGACCTAGCAGAAATGTTATGCTTTACCTCTTCTTTTCTGTACCATGAACAGAAGATATGCCCAAGCAAAAAACCCCAAAATTGCCACAAAATTCCTTCAGTCATGATTATTATGGCAGGATTATTATGATCAAACCTATAACCCCCCCTTTAAAAAAAAGGATCTCAAAAATATTATTTGAAGACTGTCTCTGCTGACAGTCTCAGCAATGGTGAGAAGGTGGCTTAAAACCACTCTCTGCATTCCAATTTAGAACTTTTTTGAGTCAATAAGTTATATTCAGAAAGTCCAAACAGAGATTTTTGCATTCCTCAAGATATATTTTTAATTTCATCAATAATGAGTTATTCTTGATATAAAGTATACATATGACTGTAATACATTTCACTTGAAACCATGGCATGTTAGTCTGTTTATTTAAGCTAGAGTATTACAAGAGCTGGAAAACTGGATTAGAGAATAGTTTTGTGTGTTAGCAAACATCGTGTGAGGGGGATGATGATGATTATTCCAAAGACAAGCTACTTCAGAGGACACAAACCCAGCCACAATGGAAATGTGTTCAGAGTATAATAGAAAATGTGGATCTGGAGTCTTTTTTTTTTTTTTTTTTGAATGATGCCTCACATAGCAAGTTGGTATTAATATTTTTTGACTTGACGCTACTTCTACTTTCTGATTTTAAACATCTGATGCAAGTTTATTTTCATTTCATTTCATTGCCCCAAGGCAAACTGAAATCTTACTGCTGCTTATAAAGAGAGAAAGAGAAGAGAACCTGTCCAACAGACTAATGCTAACATGCTATGAAATCTATAGAGACTCCTGTTCCCTGAGGAATAGGTGTGGTGTAAGTATCATGTTGCTGAAATTCTTTTTCTTGAATAAAATTGACAGATATGGTTTGAGCATTAAAAGACATTGGGAAGGAGTAGAGGCAATATTAGGCTTGTTGGCGTAAAGAATAATGAAACACTAGAATGGCCTTTGTCTGGATAGATCTGAGCACTGCAGTAAAAATAAATGAATAAAGGACCAGCAGCTTCCTCAATTAAAACAGTATTTTTGTCTAGCATTTTTTTCCTACCTGCTATTCATCTTCTTGATTAAATTCCCACCAAACTCCTCTGGAACTGTTGTTTCTTTGTCTGTAATTAGTAGACATTTTGTTCTCTGTGTTGTTCAAGCCTTCACCTCAAGTCCTGAGTAAAATCTGACCCTATAAATTCTTTCAACCTTTTTTGAATCAGTATTCTACCTAGGATTTATTTTTCACTAACTGCCATTTAATTACTCTTTATATTTTTAGGGAAAATTGGATTCCAAGGTTCAGAAACTGGAGGCTTTGGTAGTTCAATATAATAGGTCAATTTTTTGTGGTTTTAATAAAGCTGCCATCACTTGCAGCTCCATATATGTGTATGCCTTTAGACCTATTCTCACTTCCTGTTAAAACAGAGCCATGTAAAACTTGTTCTTTGACCCTCATGGGGAGAAAGAGGAAAATATGTTCATGACACTGGATTTGGTATTAAGAATTTTTATTTTTCTCAATATTTGCCTTCAGTTTTATTTAAATCACATTTATTTCATTAAAAAATTTGCAGAATCTGTATAACAATACCAACACATCCACTAAGCAGTGCCACTTTAGTCAGACCACCATCAGTCAATGCCAGCAGTAAATACTTCATACAGAAATCAAACGTCAGCCCATTATTGTGAAGTTCATCACACTGCACGGAGTTATAACCACCCAGTAGGTGTGTTCATATATCAGCCCAAAGTAAGCTATTTGACAGAAAACTTTCTTCTCATTCTGGCACTGATGCACCTTTCCCTGCCAGTGGCGCTCAGACAACAAAGAAGCCAGGTCTTCCTCTACACTGAGCAGCAGTCTGTCAACCCTCATTCAGTCCTTTGACTACGCTATTTGATATCTGGGCTTTCTTCATGTCTTCTTTTTCTGAAAGGCTAGATTCCCTTTTCATGCAAAAAGAATGACAATCTATTGTGAGGCACATCCACTTTGTTGTGCCCTGAATTAAGGCAATAATAACACCTTCCTAGGTAATGCACTCAGTGTGCACTGTGGGGTTGCTTAGAGGATCGATCCTTTGCTAATCTTGGAAGAAACTGAGTGTTAGTTTGGAGGGAGGAATGGGACAGCAGGGTCCCTTAATTGAAAAGTGGAGAACTGAAGGTGAAGACCTCCTCTATAGACTGAAAGGCTCTGATCATTTTGTCATACCACTTTTGTCTCGGCCACCCTGTGGTATCCACCTAACGCTGCTCCCAGACTTGATATTCACCTTAGTATGTATCATGCGGAACAGTGGCATAGGCACAGGACATAAACATATGAGGTTTGATCTGGTCTGGTTTTGTTCTAACACGGTTCCCAGCACAGCTGGTCATGAAAGGATGCAGCAGCTGCATGTGATATAGGAGACAGTGCTAAAAGCATCTTTGTAAATGTGGAAGAAGATTTATGGTACCCCAGGATTCCCCCAACAGCTGTCAAAGGAGATACGACTGTAATATTCATATTGCCTGCAAAAGGCCTCCAGAATGGACACAAGTGAAGTTCTAGTGACCTCAGTGGAAACTCTTTAACTTCAGGAAGCAGTCAATCTTTTCTGAATCTATATGGAATTTAGCAGTCAATCAGTCTTTTAAATGTTTCTCTCATTTAATGATACTTTATAGACAGCTGCAGCAGACCTGGTTTTGTGGTAAGACCTGCTGTTAGAGAAGTTGTAATACACTTTGAGATAAACTTAATATAAAATATTTTCTAAAATGAGAAACAAAAAGACAAGGCTTTTGTGACCTGATCATGAATGTGCTTTCACCAAGAAAACTGCTGTTACAAACTGTTTTAAATTAGTTGTGTGACCCAAGCTAGACCAGGATTTCACATTGAAATATAAATAATATATACCTTTTGAAAAAGTATCTTCACTATTATTACTTTTTTACAGCAGCAGATCAGCATTTCCTAAATGTTTTTGCTAACATAAGTCCCTTTAAGGTTCTCCTATTTTTGAGGACAAATCCTCCAGATGAAACCTCTTCCTCCTTTCCCTATCAAAACATAGGGCTGCTACTTAGGTGCTTCAAGAAGCTGCTCTAATTATTGTGTACAAGTGTATCATTAGCCTGGGAACAGCTAACTGCCTTTAATTGCTGGAAACAGCTGGGTAATTAATACTACCCAGATAGTATAAACACTTTGTAATCTTCTTTGAATCCTTCTGTGACCCTCTTGGGTATCATAACTCACAGTCTGAAAATAGGACTGGAGGAGAAGTTGTGACATTTACTGTTAAAGGCAGAAAATTCAATTCCTTGTTGACAGAAATTTATACATGCTTTATCATAGTCACTCCCAGTGCTTATTATTATGTTTATTTATCTAGCTGTAGTTATCATCCACTGTGTCATGTTTGCACATAGCTGAGAACAAGTAGTTTGTGTCCAGAAATGCTTAGAATATAAGGCTTCAGTGATTAGTCCATAAACCTGTTTGCTGGTCTGCAGCAAACCTCTGTGGAGAAATCTCTAGAAGAGATACAATAGTTCAGACTGCAGCAGGCAAGAGAACAGTATGAAGAAGGCATGGCATGGGGAAGGCTTCAGGAAAACATATTATGCTTTCTTTGGCATGAAGGAAAGGAAACAAAGACAGTACAACAGTGTCCATAAAGTTAGGGTTTAGTTTGTAAACTAGATTTCTACCTATGCTCTCCTAACTTTTTCGGCTGATTCCTTCAGGGATGTCTGCACTGTATAGTACAGTAACAGAGTAACATTACCTAAGCTTTTTGTAAATAAGGGAAGATAGTGACTACTGTCCAGTTACAATAGGAGGTCAGGCTGTGATAACCTCAGAAACTGCCCAAACTAATCTGCTTCTTTGCCAAGACTAGTTCATGCAAAGTTAACTCAGTTATAGCTGAAATACAGTGTAGTCTGAACTCCAGGCATAGTTAGACCACAGGGTTATGTGTGCTCACGGCCAAAACACTGAACTAGAAATAAGAAAAATATAGTCTTTTCCTGTGTATGTCATATGCTCCTTCAAAAACATAAGGAAATCACTGAATCATTCACTGAACCTCGATTCAGCACTTGCTAGGGAAACAATGTAAATATTCAAAAACAGTTACTATGGGACAGTCTAGTTAAATACTGATATGCTTCTTTGTATATGTTGAATAAGAGTGACGTATACAGATGACATTGTGCTAGCAGGTGAAAATGAAAGGTATTAAAATTATTATTAAAGTAACATTATGCAATTTTTGAATTTATATATTAGAATGAAAATAATTAGATTTGTGATAACTCATTAGAAATAAAATCAGGAAGCAAAACTAACTTTCATAATCAATAACTGATTAGATGATTAGTGACTCATAGACTGATCTTTTCTTATTTGTTCAATGGGAAACTTTGTTCAAAGAGGAAGCTCTTAGAATGTGCAACAGGAATTTTCAGAGCCCTACAAACTTTATAAAGCTTAGAAAATTTGCAGTCAGGATGTTGCTGACTTTTAGTTTGTTTGATTGGGTTTTTTTAAACATTCCTCTGAAATGTCAGTCATCTGCATAAATACTTGAGGATAAAATATCTTTGAAGTGTGTCAAGCTTATTTCTAAAACCTTTGTTACTTTTTGTATGGTGTGACAGTAACTGCCCATTAGCGAACCTCTTTTGTCTTTCTTTAACCTACCTTGACTTGTAAATCCAAGACTATATTAGGTGAAAGACTTGAGAGTCTAAATACATAAAATGCTCAGAGTGAACCATGTAAAGCACTGCATTAATTTGTCAAGAATGCTCTACCTCATAAATAATCTGCTCAATTCGGAAAAAAATTCATTATAACATGTAATTTAAGTATTGAAGCAAGAAGTAAAACTAAGGAAAAATAAACGTTGCCACTCTAAGATTAAAAAAGCAGCTGAAGTGGCAGAAAGTGCTGAAATAGTGTAAATAAAGTCTACTCAGACAGATATAAAGTAGTTGTTTACAAATCTGTAAATTTTACTACATTGTATTTTTCAGCAATGTGAACAGGTAAGATTTATGAGCAATCCTAATTTCTTAGACTAATGAAAAATTTTCTGTAATGATATCCTAAGCTAACATGAAGAATAAAGTTATGAAAACCTACTAACTGTAAGACAAATTCTCAAGTGAATTTATCAATAAAAAGGAGAGCAAGCACCTCTTAAAATTTGCTAAATGTAATTATCGTGTCTAATATATTGAATATAGCGTAGAATGTTTTGGTTATTTAAAAGAAGTTCTTTATGATTGTGATAAATAAAATGACCAACATTAACTCTGAACTTAGTTGCTTTACTTGATATTGAAAAAGAAACAGTAAATGCCAAGAGGTACTACTCTTGGCTGAATTTGCTGGAAGTTACGTAACTCAGAATTTCATATGACTACTTACCACCATGCAGGAACAAGTTTTGTGGTGAACAAGTCACATGTACTGAACCTATGCCAACCTAACCTTTAACAAAATATTGAATATTTCCAAAAAGACTGATGACCTGTGTCTGGTTTGTAATGTCATTATATGTTGTATGCTTATGCCCTACAAGAAACTTAACAATGACAAACTTCTATGTTGATTGATAGGTGGAAAACAAATTTATGCCATGCACTACAGCTGAAAAAGAAAAAGAAACAGACCAATATGTCCAATTAATGAATACCTAAATTTTCCCTGCAAGTTGTGTTTTGATTTGTAATAACATTTTGACCACTGTAGTTTAGTCAGCTGATGTCTTTTAACTCTAATGAACCAGGATTCTAGAACATGTGCAAAGGTTCAGATGACAATAAAAAACATTAGATTGCTTTTCATCCAAATTGGAATAATTTAAAACAATAAACTTGCTAATAGCTAAGAAACCAGTTTTCAGAGATATACACAGTCTAGGCAACAGAATCAACTTCCTGATACTTGCCTTAGTGTGAACTGAATTGTTCTCCTTATTGCCTTAACCATACTGAAATGAGCGTGTTTCAGCTGCCTACAGGCCATTCAGTGCCTATGTTTATCCCACTGTATCCTTGTACAGGGCATCCTATGCTTGGCTATTTGAGATGTACAGGTAGGCTTAGATATGTCAGAAAATTGACAGGAGCTGATATCTGGACAGTGGATCAAAGTCTAGATTTCCACTAATAATGATGGGAGCTTTAACATAAAGATCATCAAATGAAGACATCTACATTTAGTTGTCTCAATCTATCCTGATCTGCACCTGGAATCCATTTTTTTCTTCCCCCCCCCCCATTGTTTTGGTCCACTGAAGGAAATACATGCCACTTACTGCCTCATTCTTTCGCTTGATTTCCTTCCAAAGCACTAATATGCTAACAAGATATCTTGGCTAACAGAGGCAACCCATAGATGTAGCAATGTGCACTGAAACCAGAGCAGTGGGAGGGCGGTTCCTTGCCTCCAGAAGCTGGGTGCTGGTGGAGGATCTGTGTCACTAAGTGAAGGAGCTACTGCAGGAGATCAGCAGCCTGCACAGCATTAGAGATGACCAGAAAAAAAAATTGACCAGATCTTCTCTTGAGACCCTGCATCTACAAGAGGAATCTCAACCCCCTACCTCTGCTGAAGGAGGTGTTGACAGAGTCTGGAGTTGTTGGGTTGGGAAATGGAGACTTCTGTGATAGTGAAGGCTGGAAGCGTGTGACTTCTGGCACCAGAAGGTACTTCACCTGCAGATTTGCATCTACAGAAGAGGTTCAGCACCCTGGTAGCAGATGGGGGGCTGGGAGCTATGTCCAGAAAAGCACCTCAGCCCACTTGCAGCAGCAGCAGCAGATCATGTTAGTAGTCGTGACTCCCTGCGACCAGGGACAGAGGCCCCCATCTGCCATCTTGACTTCTTATCTCATGAGATTGCTGCTTGCTAGGTTTTGGATCCAGAACATTGTGGAGAGGCTACAGAGGGCTCTCTGGCCCTTGGACTATAACTTCCTGCTGCTCTTCCACATGGGCACCAAAGGTGCAGCAAGGGGAGACCTGGAGCACATTAAGAGTGACTACATGGCTCTGCACGTGAAGACCAAGGATATGGGCTCCTTGCCAATGAGGGGGAAGGGCTTGCAGGGGAGCGAATGGATCCTGAGGGTCAACAACTGGTTGCACAGATAGTGTCAAAACCAGGGATTTGACTTGTAGGATCATGGGACACTCTTTGAAGTCTGAGGATTGCTAGGAAGAGATGATATACACCTCACCAAGTGGGGAAAAGCATTGACGTGGTGAGGAGAACTTTAAACTAGGAAAGAGAGATATTGAGCCATGATCAGTGGAGGCAGTTGATCGGTTGAGGCATCTCGGAAAGTGGAGGGTGAAAGTTGCGAGGATGAGAGAGCGCCTGAAAACAACAAAACAAGTCTGAAGGGGGCCCACCTCAATGCACACAAATAAGGAAGTGCCTACAGGACAACATTTTGGGGAAAGTTCTAACACCTTTTCTAGGAAATCAGTGTGTTTGGGTGTTTCTGTGAAATGACCATATACTAATGCCCACACCATGGGAAATAAACAGAGCAAATCAAAGTTGCCTGTGTGCAGTTGCAGGCATATGATCTCACTGGGATCACAGAAATGTGGTGGAATAGCTCACGTGACTGCAGTGCTGTAATGGATGGAAACAGGCTGGGAAGGCAAGGAGAGTGATTGTACTTTTTGTGGGACAGCAGTGGAAATGCATGTAGCTCTGCCTGGAGACAGGTGATAAGCCAGATGAGACTTTATGGGTCAGGATTAACAGGCAGACCATTGTGAGTAATGTTGCAATGGGTGCCTGCTACAGACTGCTTGATCTGGAAGAAGGAGGAGAGGAGGACTTTTTCAGACAACTGAAACTTTATTCAACCTGATTAATCTGCTGGAAGGCAACACAGATCATCACGAGCAATCCAGGAGGTTTCTGGAATGCATTGGTGATACATGCTTGGCACACATGATGAAGAAACCAGCAAAGGGAGGGGATCTAATGGAGCTGATTAATTCTTATCTACAAGGAAGAACTAGTTGATGAGTTGAAAGTCAGTGGCAGCCTTAGCAGTAGTGACCATGATATGGTGGACTTCAGGATTCTGAAGAGTAAGGACAAGGAAAATAGCAGGATCCCAGCCTTGGACTTGAGGAGAGCGTATGTTCCTATTCAGAGGGACCTCAACGGGCTGGTGAAATGGGTTGACAAGCACCTCATGAAGTTCAGCAAAGGCAAATGTAAAGCCCTGCACGTGGGGAGGAATAATCCCATGATGTAGTACAGATTGGGGACTGACTGGCTGGAAAGCAGTTTTGCAGAAACAGACCTGGGTGTGCTAGTGGACAAGTTGAACAAAAGTCACCTTGCAGCAAAGAAGGCCAACAGCCTCCTGGGCCGCATTAGGAAGAACATTGCCAGCCAGTCAAGGGAGGTAACCCTTCTCTGCTCAGCACTGGTAAGACACATCCAGTTCTGGGCTCCCTTGTACAAGGCAGACATAGAGATACTGGAACAACTCCAGAAAAAAGGCAATGGAGCATCTGTCATGAGGAGAGGCTGAGAGAGCTGGGACTGTTAAGGCTTGTACTGGGTTTGCGTGGCAAGGTTTTGGTAGCAAGGGGGCCACAGGGGTGGCTTCTGTGAGAAGCTGCTAGAAGCTCCCCCTGTGTCTGACAGAGCCAATGCCAGCCGGCTCCAAGATGGACCTGCCGCTGGCCAAGGCCAAGCCAGTCAGCAAGGGTGGTAGCGCCTCTGTGATAACATATTTAAGAAGGAAAAAAAAAAGCTAGGAGCAGCGTTTGCAGCCAGAGAGAGGAGTGAGAAGATGTGAGAGAAACTACTCTGCGGACACCAAGGTCAGTGAAGAAGGAGGAGGAAGAGGTGCTCCAGGCGCCGGAGCAGAGATTCCCCTGCAGACTGTGGAGAAGACCATGGTGAGGCAGGCTGTCCTCCTGCAGCCCATGGAGGTTGATGGTGGAGCAGATATCCACCTGCAGCCCGTGGAGGACCCCATGCTAGAGCAGGTGGATGCACCTGAAAGACGCTCTGACCCTGCGGGAAGCCCACACTGGAGCAAGCTCCTGGCAGGACCTGTGGCCCCATGGAGAGAGGAGCCCACGCCAGGGCAGGTTTGCTGGCAGGACTTGTGACCTCGTGGGGGACCCACGCTGGAGCAGTGTGTTCCTGAAGGACTGCACCCCGTGGGAGAGACCCACGCTGGAGCAGGGGAAGAGTGTGAGGAGTCCTCCCCCTGAGGAGGAAGGAGTGTCAGAGACAACGTGTGATGAACTGACCACAACCCCCATTGCCCGTCCCCCTCTGCTGCTGGAGGAGGAGGTAGAGAAATCAGAGGTAAAGTTAAGCTGGGGAAGAAGAGAGGTGTGGGGGGAAGGTGTTTTAAGAATTGGGTTTATTTCTCATTATCCTACTCTGATTTGTTTGGTAATAAATTAGATTAATTTTTCCAAGTTGCATCTGGTTTGCCTGTGACAATAACTGGTGAGTGATCTCTCCGTGTCCTTATCTCGACCCACGAGCCTTTTGTTATATTTTCTCTCCCCTGTCCAGCTGAGGAGGGGAAGTGATAGAGCCCTTTGGTGGGCACCGGGCCTCCAGGCAGGGTCAATGCACCTACAAGGCTGGAGAAGAAAAGGCTCAGAGGACATCTTACTAACGTGTAAAAATACCAGATAGGTGGAATAAAGAAGATTAAGCCAGACTCTTCTCAGTAGTATCCAGTGACAGGATGAGAGGCAATGGGCAGAAATATAAAGAAAGGAATTTCCACCTAAACATAAGAAAAAAATTCTTTACTGTGAGAGTAATTGAAGACTGGAATAGGTTGTGCAGAGAGGTTATGGAGTTTCCATTCTTAGAAATATTCAAAATCCAGCTGGACATGGCCTGGAGAAACCTCCTGTAGGTGACTTTGCTTTGAGCAGGGGGATTGGACTAGATGACCTCCAGAGGTCCCTTTGGACTTCACTATTCTATGATTGAAAATAGTACACTATTTTAGCAGAAATGAAATATGTAGTTTGCTAAACCTCATGTTGATTTTGAACTGTCCTTTAGGAAGGACAAACATCTTTGACCACTACGAATCATAGAATGTCAACTAAATTACCACTTATAGTTGCTTTGTGTTTTGTTTTGGGGTTTTGTGACCTCTTGTTTTTGGTTTTTTGATTTCATTTGGTTCAAATATGTAATGTCAGACAACCCAAAGAAATGCTATATTGGTAAAGTGTAGCTACTTACATACTAATGCAAACGGTCCTCTTGTGAAACACAGATGTTTTACAAAAAGGGGGGGGGGGAATCCACTACATAAGCAATATTATAAAACCTGTCTTAATATGAATACATCTTTACTTACGCACTCAGTTATTCAATGTGAACACTGAGAAATTATAAACAATCCTCAGACTGTTACTACTTTGTGGTAGTTTCTGTGTTGGAAACCTAATATACAGATTTGAAAGGGTATTTGAATAAACAGGATAGTTTAAGATAAGCCTATATATAAGAAATTGTGAATAACTCTATTGCCTTATGATGTACTTAGTTCCTGACCTTTCATATGTAGTAGAAAGGATTTACAGAATTAGAGGTTTAAAACAAATGCCCTCATACCCTCTTACTACAACATTTGCCATTCAGTTTAAAAACTGATTTGAAAACTTACATCCTTACATTTGAAACTAATTTTTCTTTCAATCTGCTTAATTTTGAAGTTGTTCATTTCATAGTTGTGTTGGGTTTGCGTGGCAAGGTTTTGGTAGCGGGGGGGCTACAGGGGTGGCTTCTGTGAGAAGCTGCTAGAAGCTCCCCCTGTGTCTGATAGAGCCAATGCCAGCCGGCTCTAAGACGGGCCCGCCGCTGGCCAAGGCCAAGCCCATCAGTGCCTCTGTGATAACATATTTAAGAAGAAGAAAAACACTTAGAGAGAGAGTTTTTTGCAGCCGGAGAGAGGAGTGAGAAGATGTAAGAAACTCTGCAGACACCAAGGTCAGTGCAGATGGAGGGGGAGGAGGAGCTCCAGGCGCCGGAGCAGAGATCCCCCTGCAGCCCGTGGTGAAGGCCATGGTGAAGCAGGCTGTCCCCCTGCAGCCCATGGAGGAAGGATAAGGGGGTGTAGCGATTCCACCTGCAGCCCGTGGAGGACCCCACGCCGGAGCAGGTGGAGGCACCTGAAGGAGGCTGCGGCCCGTGGGAAGCCCACGCTGGAGCAAGTTCCAGGCCGGACCGGTGGACCCGTGAAGAGGGGAGCCCACGCCAGGGCAGGTTTGCTGGCAGGACTTGTGACCCCGTGGGGGACCCCACGCTGGAGCAGTTTGCTCCTGAAGGTCTGCACCCCGTGAGAGGGACTCCATGCTGGAGCAGGGGAACGATGAGAGGAGTCCTCCCCCTGAGGATGAAGAAGCGGCAGAAACACCGTGAGATGAACTGACCGTAACCCCCACTCCCCGTCCCCCTGTGCCGCTGAGGGGGGGAAGGTTGAAGCCGGGAGTGAAGTTGAGCCCGGAAAGATGGGAGGGGTGGGGGGAAGTGTTTTAAGAGTTGATTTTATTTTCTCATTCCTCTACTCTGTTTTGCCTAGTAATAAATTAGATGAATTCCCTCTCTAAGTTTGGTCTGTTTTGCTCGTGACGATAATTAGTGAGTGATCTCTCCCTGTCCTTATCTCGACCTGCAAGCATTTCGTTATGCCTTTTCTCCCCTGTTTAGTGAATGAGGGGAGTGAGAGAGCGGCTCTGGTGGGCACCTGGCCTCCAGCCAGGCTCAACCCACCACAATAGTCCATCCAAAAATCAGTATCTAAGTCACGAGCAAATAGCAATTCCCTCCCGTATCCAATTAATTGCTGTCATTGTCCTTTGGGTCAGACAAATGCTAGCAGAATACTAATCTATGTTTAGTAGCACAAGCCTTGGGGCGGTATGTCAACCTAGACTTCTAATTTTATACTTAGGCAACTGACCAATGGTCCATTAAAAAAATTATGATCATATTTTTTCCTCTATACCAAATATACATATATGCTATTAGTCATTATATGAAAGTTCAAATCTTCAGAATGAGTCAGAAAATAGTCTGTCTCTCTGTCTATCATACAGATTTTCATTAATCCCGATACCATTCAGTCTATCTGTCCAGCCAGTGGTTAGAGGGAGCACATTAGGGAGAATTTCACCTTAGAACACACAACTGGTGTTTCATCTGTGTTTTATTTTGCTTGAGAAGTACAGTGCTATTGGACACCTAGCTGCAAATTACTGCCCATGCAAAGTTCTATAACAATGGTAAAAATCAAACGCAGGAAAGAATTCCATTTTGGCTGCAAAGGTGTATTTCAAACATACACATTTAATCTTCAAACCATTAAAGTCAGCACAATAAAACTTCATCTGTGACTAGGACAAATGTAAATCGACTGCTTACTGATGGTTTACAGTGTGTGCATGTTTTTTGCTGTCGTTGTTCCTCTGAAGTGTCTCTATCTTTACATTGCAGCCACTTATTGAATATTGTAGCTGGGACTCTACTATATGCTTAATTCATGTGGGTTTGTACCTGAGAAGACAAGTTGAATCCCAATCAGAACTTTGTGATTTTTATTAGAGAGGTGCTCTTAAAGGCGAAAGAATTGTGTGGGGGGTACTCATTAATTTACAGGAGATGAGGTAAAAAAATCTCATCTGCTCTTGTTTAGATGTTTTTATCTATCACAGATGTAGTTTTTCAAGCTATGCTTTCATTTCCTTCACCTACTCTCACTTCCTCTGGTGACTTAATTACTCAGGGCCTTGTTTGGTTTACAATGCCAAACAGCACTTGATTTCACTTCAAAACAATATAAATTATTTTAGAAAATGGGTTTATTTCTTGCTCTGATTAATAGAAGAGAATTAAAAAATTTCTCTGTGTTCAATTCTGTGATCACATGTAGTGTACAATCGAAAAATGAAGCTTAAACCAAAAACTTCAATACATTTTTGAACCTACACTCTTTGCATATTCTTTCCAACCTAACTCTCAAACAAAAAGTGGTGAAAGAAAGATCAAAGATTTTTGGTGCCTAAGAACATTCAAATCCTCATCTTTTACCTTAGCACTGAACTGCCAGCTCATAGCACTCATGCTTGAGAGGGCTGCTTTCCACTTGTCCTGGTAAAGTCGTGATCCTGCATGGAAGAAGTCGGGATTCATCAGAGCAGAGGACAAGCATGCCTTCGTATCCTAGTGACTGAGACATTCGCCTGACAATAAGGTCCCCTGTGTTCCTAAGTCTGTCCCCACTATGCTTTCTGCATTTACTGTGCATAGGTTTAGTTTTTATTGATTTATATTTGCTCTTATACTCTTAGTTTTGGGAAATAGTCAGTAGGAGATATGGAAGAGATCTTTCCATCCAGAACAGAACATAGGTAACTATTTAAGCCTTTTAGTAAGGTTTACTTTTTTTGGCATTTTGCCATCCTGTGTAATTCTTTTGGGACTCGGAGTCATTGTGTTAACTGTTGTCCATACTGAACTGGGAGTTTCTGCCTAATTCCTCGTTATGCCCGTTTGTCCAGGCATTGCTAGGACCAGAAGGTCATTCTGCACTCTGGAGTGCTCAGCTCTGAGGGTTAAAGAATTGCACTACACTACTCTTGACCCGCTTAAAACAAAACTGAACAACCTAACAAACCCTGTCTCCTCTGCTTTTTGTTGGGTTGTTTTTTCTTTTAGTTTTCTTTTTCCCTATCTGATGTTTTTTTAAAGAATGAAGTATAAAGGTATGAAGTACTTACAAACTTCAGCACTCATGGTTTATTCAGACCTTGATCGTGTTTCTCATCATGTTGTTCCTGGCATATGTCTCTCAATGCCAATCAGTACGGCAGAAATACTGTGCTGACAATTCTGTTGTTTTCTCCAGCAGCACTCAGCAGTGCCTTCTTTACATAGTTTCATCTCTAAGCATGCATGCTGCCATGCCTAGCTAGGAAATGAAATTTACTTGTTCTTTATGTTTCACTTGGTCCAGTGAAGTGCTAACCACCTTTGTCATTGGTAAATGATTTTATTAGAATTTTCACTTATTCTGCCAGCACTAGCAAAGTTTAACTTCCTTAAAAATATCTCCACAGATTAATCTTTAGTATAGATTTGAACACCTGCATGAACAAAGGAAGAATAAAGATCAACTGATTATTTTTTTTCCATTTTTGTCCCACGATTATATGGTAAAAGCCAAGAGGCATCACCACTGTGCACGAAGTACTTGTTTAGGGATGTTCATGCTTTTCTGTAAACAAGGCTCCACAGGACAATAACGAAGGATGAGGCTGTTTGTAAAAAATGCAAACGTACTCCACCTTTGTTGTGAGCTGACCAGAAGTCAAATAACTACATTAAAACATGGCTGAACTTGATCTAATATATCCAACCTCTCATTAAAGCATGCAAGTGTAGTGCTGTGTTTGTGCTAACAAGTTGCATAGCTTATGTCCATCTAGCTCAGAGTACGCAAAACAAACTCACATCTGTCTTCAAAATATCTGTAGGTATAACTTATTTTTTTATTACTTTTTCCCCTCTTCTCCCAACTATTAAAATTGTGCACCAAAAATATCTGACTGAACAGGCAGATAATAGAAACCATGGAGACTTGATTCTTTTGCCCTTTTCCTCCTGTGCCCACCCACATATGGACATGTGTGTCCTTGAGTACAATGCATTCTTGCATAGGAGAGCAAAGTTGGGAGGAGGTGTTAAATAGAACTAATTTCTGTATGGTAGAGTGATTCTTATTTGCAAAGAGGTCGTGTTCCAGGAATACAATAATAAGTTGGGGTTTTTTGTTTTTGTTTTTGTTCTTCTCCTAAGGCTTCATGTGGCAGGAGCACACTATGTAACTGTCAGGCTAAGGACTCAGCAAGGACTCAATTTTACATAATAGTGAAATGATTATTTTATAAAGCAAAATTATTTTTGTTCTCTCTTGATTTCCCTCATTTTTCAGAGACAACAAAAGAAGCAAAGACAAAAGATCCAGCAAGTGCATTTACCTAATAGCCTGACCCAAAAAGTTAGAGAAGGAGATTGTTTTAAGAAGCCAAATTTCAAGAACCAACTAATGAAAGGACAACTTTTATAGGAAAAAATGTGAGTTAGTAGTTGTGGACATTTGCTGATATTCATGCACCACGGATAGTACAATACTGCCCTTCACTTTTTTCTCATGCCCTTCTCTCCTGTGGAGCAGAGTGTTCTTTTGGAAGATTTTTGTTTCAATGGTAGCTGGTTATCCCTGATAATATTATTTTCCCTTGCGTTGTTGCTACAGAAACTTTCCAATAATGTAATGTTTAATGGAATTCTGAATGAAGAACATGTTCATGTGTTAACCACTATAAAAAGAGACACAGAATGATAGCACAACTTTTTTATTTTTCATTTTTAGGCTCTAGGGGTTCTCTGTGAAACAAAACAAAACCAAGCCTTCAAGAGTCAGTAGCATTCCTAAAACAGGGAGCTTTTTAAACTTTAATAGAAAGTTGCTATTAAACCAAGAATTTATTTTGGGAGAGAAAAACAAACCAAGCAACTGACAAACAAACAAACACCATGAAGATGTATCTCTTGTTTCTAACTTGATTTATGACTATTATTTTGGGGATTTATACATTTCAAAAGATGTTGATGTTCTTGGTCTTTCCTGAAAAAGAACTGTATGCCATGTTTTTGTATGCATGAAACTAAAAAACTCTAAACTAAAAAATTTCATTTGACATTTTGCATCTATATTCTTTTTATAGCCTATCAGGTCATCTGTTATCTACAATTAAGGCAGATCAATAATTTGAATATGCCTTGAAGAACTGAATTTTTATGAACTTTGTGAATTATTATTTAATAAGCCATCAGTGAAGAAGCATCATAGCACAGCTAAGAAAAATGTGAACCATGACAAACCTGATATGTCTGCATACGCCATTAAATTCCAGCAACAGTCCTGTTACGTTGACAGCTTCTGCGATTTTCTATTTAAACCTCTCATCATTCATGACAATTACGCTTTTACATAAACAGTGAATATAAAGTGACAAAAAAAATAAAGCCAATGCAGTTTCTGCACCTCATTTTATAGCAACAGATGTGGTGAACTGAGGATATTAAAACAAATCTCCAAAATTAGCTCGATGAAATAGTCGAGGTAACTGCAAGGCTGTTTGACCTAGAGCTCCACCTAGTGAAACTTTCACGAAGAAATGAGAGAAACACATGTTCACTTTCTTAAATTGCAGTCTTTAAAGTTAAGCTTTATGGGTTGCTGTCGGCCACAGGTAATCGCATTTAGGAGCTCAAGCTGCTATAAAATGACAGTTTATTTGCATTTTAGAATGAATTTATTTTAATTAGCATAGAACATTCCTTCACTTCTTTCCCCTGATGATTTAGGAAGGCGAATAGCCATGTTTAGAAAGTTAGAATTTTGAGATTGTTAAAGAATATGTTAACTTTTTTTTTTCCCAGAAATCCTGAATACCCCCCAAAAGAATATCTTTACTTCTTTATCCTATCCTCATCTTTAACACTATTCAATGATATTTTAGATAGATTTCGCTTCCAGCCATGTAAGAGGCTCTTCTCCAATCAGTATTAGCTATCAGTCTGAATCATAATGTCATGTTTGCTGGGTTCTGAGGATAAGACATGAATTTAGAGCTGAGACCATATTTAATTAGTGATACTGTGATGGTGAACATGTCAGAAGTTGTAGTGAATTTCTGTAACAGCACAAATATGTTGGGAAATCAAGTGACAAAGAAGAGACTAAGATGAGTGAGAGAAAGAAGAAAATGTTTTCTATATGTCACACCTCTACCCTTATGGGTGCTGCATGGAAAAGGAAGGGCAAATACTGCACAGCTGTGTGATGCTAACCACTCTGTGGAAGGCAATATTCTGTAGCAGTGGAAGAAAGTGCTTTATGTTAATTTGCAAGCCAAAAATGTTTACTCAGAGAAATACTGGGAGAACACTGCCTTCAAAATAAAGTCATATTATAATTTTAATAGCATTTCACCATTTTTTTTTTTAAATGGGCAGCAGACCACAAGTTAAAGAAATAAGTTATAATATAATAATGCTTATCATTAGCTCTTCCCTTTTCAGATCCAGAGGTCAGATACATACAAACAAAATATTTAAACTCTAAAATAAGTTTCTAGAATATGGGGAATTTGCAGACTTCTGGTTGTTTGAGCACTGAATGAGAGACCATCCTTGTGAGAGTGTAGGTTGGTGAGAATAATTTGTGAATATAAAATTAAGAGCTTTAGCATGTATCTATACATGAGGAAAGTGCTAAAATTTCTCAAGCCAACATAAATTTTATTTTCTAACTTTCTAGGATTTTGCAACTTTAAGAGCATGCAACTGTTTTTATTTTGTGAATACTTCCTATATTTTTTGTATCTTTGCCTTTTTTTCTTAAAAATAGAACATCCAGCAATGTGTACCTTTCAGTAGTCCCATTTTCTGAATCATTATAGCTGCAACAGAGATTGATACGGCTTGAGAGAGCTAGTAGATGAAGAAGCTGTGTCTTATTCTGGGGTTTCAGGATGCAGAGCATTAAGTGCTGAAAAGGAATGTGGGGCTGGAACTTCCTCCTACTGAGAATTCCCAAGTGTTAGAGGGAAGATGATAGTGGGTGTGTTAATGCTCTGTTTTGTTTCTCCATATCTTTCTCATTGAACATAAGATTTATTTGTGTGGGTGTGGGTACATAGATTTGGGTTAGTAAGAATGTGACTGCAGCTAAAGGGCTTTCTGAAATTGGGAAGACTGTAGTGAAGGGACAAGCATCTCTGTAAATCATCTATATAATTTTTACCCAGTACTGTGAGCCATGGATTTTGTTTTCCAGGCTCTATATTTGCCAAGAATACATTTTATTGGAGGGGGAGGGTAATAAATTGGAAAAAACCCCAGACAACATACAGTATATCTCCCATAGGTAAAGTCTGCTAATGCATGGAGCATTGTTGACCAGAGTGTGTGGAGGGAATTACTACACCTATTTACACGTTTTGATCCTTGTGCCTTGCTAAAGCTATCATTCACAGTTAAAAGCAAATGGTCACTATAATGTCTAGCAGAAAAAAACTTGCAGCTTTAGGGAAGGACCATATTCAGTAAAATTAAAAAATCGCAACTCTAGAAAAAAAATAGCTTCCTTTGAGTTATAGCTTTGGATGCTTGACATACCCTGCCACTTGCAGCCACATTTTTATGCTTTTCAATGGTGTTTGCAACTCAGAAGGCTTCCCTGAAGTGGTGGCTTGGTGAATGTGATTATGTTGCATGTGTTGCAGCTGACCTCTTTTTGCTGTGGGAGTCTGATGCATTTAATTAATGTGTCTTGAGGAAAGGCAAGCTGTTTCCTGAGGGGAGTGAGGTGAGGAGAGGCAATAAATAATGGAAAATAGATTTGGAAATGACCTTAGAGGTTAATAATTTTCATCACAGTAAAGTGTATAAGTGTATTGCTCCTAGTTCTCATTTGAGAAAGTCCCGTTGTTACCAGTGCACAAGAATTATAATCTTGCATGCCATCCCTAAATCCTTCTGAAAAACTGGGATTTTCACTATTAAGGCACAGGTAGTTGTCTGTAGTGTAGCAACACATTGGCATTATGCTGAAGTTTCTGGAGTTACTGTTTCCGCAAAAAGAATATTGAGCCTACTGCCCAAGGGAGTTGGGGGAACAAGGTGGAAGAGAAGGGAACAGCAATGTAAAGATGATGTAAAATGGGCTAGGCTGGTCAATAGCAATAAAAAGTACCACATAGAAGGGGCTGTGGAGCTGAATTTTCAGTTGAAATCACAAGGAATTCTAGTAGCCTTTTTTCCCTCTCCTCCCTGGATCAGCTTCTATCTATATAGGGAACTATAAGATCATGGTGAACTCAGGCATAACATTAGCTTTGATTTCTGAAGGTGGGGTATACACTTTGTGAAGCCACTAGGTATTCTGAATATAACTGAAAAGGAGTGTGAGAAAGAGGTGAGAAATCAATTTCTAGATATTACTGGTGGTCCCTATGCCTTGTGCTTTTTGAGTGAAGGACCATTTTGTAAGGACCTGGCTTTGTTAACACTGAAATTATTGCTTTTCCTCACCTCTTTCCTTTTTCTGAAGCAGTATATAGGTTGGATCTCTGCAATCACTTGGGAGACAACAGGGGAGCAGAGGGGAAGATGCTGTCCGAATGTTCTCTCATTATGATCATAGCTAATAAAGCCCTTGTTGGACCTGTCCTAAATTGTACTCCTGTTATTACACATTTCGAGTCCCCAGATTCTCCAACACCTGGTCACACAGTGGGTACAGTCCCAGTTGTCTGGATCTTGAAATCAATAGCCCTTCGATTACTCCATAGGAATACAGCAAAATTACATCATGTCCATGCTTTGGATTCAGAAAACATCTGATAAATATAACTTTTCTAGAGGTGTGGTGAATAAATACAAATATTCGTACATGGGTTGCCCTCATCAGAAACTTTCAAAGTAGGTCAGATATCTAGTCTGAAAAACCTGTATGTATGTTCATGAGACAGATCATTTCTAATGATCCAGATACACTATTATTAGTTGCCATTGAATATTGTATATTTACCATTTTCTTCTTTAGAACTGCATATCCTGATAACTTTTATGAATACAGCAAGTGGAAAGCATTCATGCAGAATAAAATTATCCTTAGGAGAATAACCAGAAATATTCTTGATTCAAAAAATGCATAGCAAGAACCAATGTCTTTACCGGAAAGAAAAAAAATGTCTATCCTGAAGTTAGACATGCAAAAAAATGCAATGAGATGCATGGAATTTCCCTTACAAAACTAGTTTCATATATGAGTTAACTCATCACAGGTACAATCATTATTAAAATTTCTACAGATAATCCTGACCTAAATGGTACTTTCTGTGAAATCTGCTAAGTATTTGTTTTATACTTTTCAGCATAAAATGTTATTTCCTTTTATTTCTGGACATGAGTATCTGAAATCATGTCGTACAACATTCCTACATACCACATCAGCAAAATCATATATAGATTAAGTTTTGACTGATCTTATACAAGATAAGGTGACCCACTTAGTGGATGAGGGAAAGGCTGTGGATGTTGTCTTCCTAGACTTTAGTAAAGCCTTTGACACTGTTTCTGACAGCATTCTCCTGGAGAAACTGGCTGCTTGTGGCTTGGATGAGCGTATGCTTCATTGGATAAAAAAAATGGATGGATGACTGGGCCCAAAGAGTTGAGGTGAATGGAGTAAAATCCAGTTGGTGGCTGGTCACAGGTGGTGTTCCCCAGGGCTCAGTGCTGGGGCCAGTTCTCTTTAATATCTTTATCAGTGATCTGGACAAGGGGATTGAGTGCACCCTCAGTAAGTGTGCGGGTGACACCAACTTGTGTGGGAGTGTTGATCTGCTTGAGGGTAGGAAGGCTCTACAGTGGGATCTGGACAGGCTGGATCAATGGGCCAAGACCAACTGTATGAGGTTTAACAAGGCCAAGTGCCGGGTCCTGCACTTGGGTCACAACAACCCCATGCAGCGCTGCTACAGGCTTGGGGAAGAGTGGCTGGAAAGCTGCCCAGCAGAAAAGGACCTGGGGGTGTTGGTCGGCAGCTGGATGAATATGAGCCAGCAGTGTGCCCAGGTGGCCAAGAAGGCCAAGAGCATCCTGGCTTGTATCAGCAATAGTGTGGCCAGGAGGACTAGGGAAGTGATCGTCCCTCTGTACTCAGCACTGGTGAGGCCGCACCTCACTGCAAGAAAGCCACTGAGGTGCTGGAGCATGTCCAGAGAAGGGCAACGAAGCTAATCAAGGGACTGGAGCACAAATCTTATGAGGAGTGGCTGAGGGACCTGGGGTTGTTTAGCCTGGAGAAAAGGAAGCTGAGGGGAGACCTTATTGCTCTCTACAGCTACCTGAAAGGAGGTTGTAGCCAAGTGGGTGTTGGTCTGTTCTCCCAAGTAACAAGCAGTAGGAGAAGAGGAAGTTTTGCCAGGGGAAGTTTAGATTGGATATTAGGAAAAATTTCTTCACCGAAAGGGTTATCAATCATTGGCACAGGCTGCCCAGGGAAATGGTTGTGTCATCGTTCCTGGAGGTATTTAAAAGACGTGTAGATGTGACACTTAGGGACATGGTTTAGTGGTTGGACTTGTCAGTGCTAGGTTAACAGTTGGATTTGATGATCTTAAAGGTCTTTTCCAACCAAAACGATTCTATGATTCTATGATTTTGTGAATTTCCCAATGCTGATTCCAATACTATTCACAAGAAAAATTATTTGAAATTTCTGCAACTTTTTTTCTTTTTAAATACAGTGAAAATAATACTCTGGAATCCTCCATTAATTCTTGCATAGTAGGGTTTTTTTACATGACTCTTACACTAAATGTAATATCCAGACATCAATGTATTGTAAATATATCTGCTGCAAGAAAATAACACTGGGGAAAAGAATGCTTTGCACCTAGAACCAGGTAAGAACGCTGATGGGCTACTCAACAGACTGATTTGTTGGCTCTCATTTTCTTGTTCTTTTATGCTGCAATCTTTGATCTTTCTATTCTGCTGCACCATTCCCTTCCTTGGACTTTTGGACATATAGTAAAATGGACATATCTTCTCTCATATTCTTCATAATAATGTTCATTCATAAAATACATTGAACCTATAAGTTGGAGGATTACTGATACAGGTTTGAATTTTCTCAGTCAGAAGGGAAAATTTAAAGCAAGACTCGCACGTTTACACAAAAGTAGACTAAAATAATGTGCTACAATGGCTAGGTTTTGTAACATCCTGCCTAGCTTATTTAAAGCTAGCTAAACCATCACTACTTTATTTTTGCAGTTTACATGTATTCATGGCTGCCTAATACAGGGGTAATGTGGAATTTAGTTTCAAACAAGCCTACCGAGGCAGCACCTAATCTCTACACATCTTAATTTTTGCCTGAGTTCCACAATGAAAGGCTGTCTTTGCACCTGCTGAGGAGCACTTCAATTTTTACAGAATCTTGGCACCTATCTCCCAAATATGCCTGAGAATTATCTAGAAAAATGATGCATTCTTCTGCCTAATTGTTCTGCACAGCTTGATCTAATAGGCATGTTCAGAGAACAATTACAGATTCTAGGTCTACACAAATAAAGCAGCAGCCAATATTACCTATAAAACAAATGACTAATTGAAAATGGGGATGTCACATCTTGAGTAAGAATAATTCAAACATCTGGATATTCTCAGAGGCTAAAATTGTATATTTAGAACAATTAAGTCCTCTAATCATTCAGCCAGCCACTGAGCCATTTTCTTGGATATCAGGAGTTGTGGATTTAAAGGAAAGAGGAAAAGGAAGGAGGAAAAAAATAAGCAAAGAAAGGAAAGCACCCACCCGCCTCAATTATAGTTTCTTGATAAATAGTAAAAGGTACTAATCAGCTGAATGTATTTATTTACTTAATCTAATATAGGAAAGAAATGCATCTTCATTTTGAAGTTCTTTTAGAATTATTGTTCATTACATCTAAATCAGATCTACTGTCTTTGTGACATATGTAGACTGCAAGAGATCTTGAGTCCCCATAGGGTTTTATTTTAAACTGTAAATACCCACCATTAGATATATGACATGAATGCAACATGGTCAAATACTATCTCTCTGTTTGTTCTTTCTCAACCCCTTGGCTTTTCACATTAGATTTTGGCTATTGAGAACATTACAGCTATTTAATAACTCTCTGACTGCTTTTGTCAGCTGCATATCAGCAAAAAAGGGATGAGACTAGGGCTGCATATTTTATTTTCCTTTTTCCTTTTTTCTGAGTTAGGGAAAAACAATTTCCAGCATACAGAAGAATGTCACACTGACTCACACTATCCAAACCAATGTCTTATCCGTTGCAAAATATTATTTCCTAAATGCTTGATTTGAAATTGGTCGATACAGAAAGTGGTTCGCATCTGTGCAACTCAGTTGCTTCTGACCTCTAATAATTTTTTTAAATTTAATTTTATCTTGAAATGCCACCATGACATAGAATCTGCATAGAAAGTACTGGGCTGCTGTTCCCAGTGTTGCCTGAAAGGTAACAGTGAACTTTTCAAGTTATTTTAGAACACATTATTTAAGGTCAGAGCAACAATACTGGGGGAAAGAAAACATTCTTATTGTGTCTTGTCCAACTGGGGTAAGTTCTCCCTTACATTGTATTTTACTCATATTATAACAGTTTCCCATAAAACAAACAAACAAACAAACAACTTTAAGCTGTCTAAAGAGTAGAAATAATTAATAAAAAAATATCCTTCCACTACAACTACTATCACTGTTTTCCAAAGCAGTGTTTTCTGTGTATGTTGCAAAGACTGAAACAATTACTAGCTATGGGAATGCCATAGTTTAATGATTTGTTAAAATATGCTGCTCTAGTTTCATGACTGAAGTCATGAGCTTTTTCTGAATATTAGTTTTAAGCCTCCCTAGTGACTGAGATAAGCTACATTCTGTGAGAGTGTTTTCAAACTGTGGCAAGGTAACAAATATGAAGTTCTGGGCCTTTAGGAATTGGATAATCTCCTATGCATAATCATATATTTGAAATAAAAGATCACCAAAAAAGCCTGAGTCCTGAAAGCCTCACAGGGAGACTATAAAGACTTTAAATTGTTTCTGGAGACTAGAGCACATGCAGCTAAAAAAGTCACTTTCACCCAAAAAGGTCATCTAGTCCAAGAAAGCTTCTTCATTCATGTAGATTATTATTACACATAATATATTTTTTCTGGAGAAAATAAGCCCCCTTTCTTCAAAATATCCTATGTTCATGGTTTTAAATATATGAGCAGTAGAATAAGATTTGAGGATTAAATTATTTAGTAATATTGTCTCTAATAATGATTCATCCAACAGTAAAGGTATTTGGAAACAAAACAACTGACAAGGAGGCCTGATAAATGTTTAAGTTTTTAAAAGACTGTTGTAAAGACATAAATGAATAAATAAGATATTATTCCCTGCCCCCAATGACTAACGAAGAAGTGATATATTTAATTTCTACTAAGGAAAATCTTCATTGAAATGTTGTCGTGGTTTAACCCCAGACGGCAACTAAGCCCCACACAGCTGCTTGGTCAGTCCCCCCCAGCAGGATGGGGGAGAGAATTGGAAGAGTGAAAGTTGAGATAAAGACAGTTTAACAGGTAAAGCAAAAGCCGCGCACGCAAAGCAAGATAAGGAATTCATTCACCACTTCCCATGGGCAGGCAGGTGTTCAGCCATCTCCAGGAAAGCAGGGCTCCATCACATGTTAAGAGTTACTCAGGAAGATAAATGCCATAACCCCAAACGTCCCCACCTTCCTCCTTCTTCCCTCAGAGTGTCGTGGTTTTACCCCAGCCAGCAGCTAAGCACCACGCAGCCGCTCACTCACTCGCTCCCCCCCCCATCGGGATGGGGGAGAGAATTGGAAAAGTTAAAGTGAGAAAACTCGTAGGTTGAGATAAAGACATTTTAATAGGTAAAGCAAAAGCCGCGCGCACAAGCAAAGCAAAGCAAGGAATTCATTCACCACTCCCCATGGGCAGGCAGGTGTTCAGCCATCTCCAGGGAAGCAGGGCTCCATCACGCGTAACGGTTACTTGGGAAGACAAACGCCATCACTCCGAACGCCGCCGCCCCCCCCAAGCTCCTTATAAACTGAGCATGACGTCATATGGTATGGAATATCCCTTTGGTCAGTTTGGGTCACCTGTCCTGTCTGTCTCCTCCCAACTCCTTGTGCACCCCCAGCCATCCTGCTGGCAGGGCAGTGCAAGAAGCAGAAAAGGCCTTGGCCCTGTGTAAACACTGCTCAACAATAAGTCCATAGAACAAAAACATCTCTGTATTATCAACACTGTCTCCAGCACAAATCCAAAACATATCCCCACACTAGCTACTATGAAGAAAATCAACCCTCTCAGCTAAAACCAGGACATTATCCACCCCTTATTCCATACTATTTACGTCATGCTCAGGTCCCACACAATTCAATACATCCTCATTAAGCACCACCACCCTTCTCATCCCTTGATATAATATGCTGATATCATTCCCTTAGTCTGTGGACCACCCTTTTAAAATGTCCATAAATGTCCACAAAATGTCCATTGGGTTGACTTGGTCCACAACCTTGGGCTCCATCCACCATGGTGGTCACTCAGAAAAGGAGAGGTGGTTGACGTGTGGAGTTACTGGGCACCAAAACCAGCTCAGGTCAGGTCCACTGCTGCACTTGCGCTGCTTCTTGTAAGGCTCATTCTCCATTGGTTCAGGTGATTTCTGCTACAGTAATTTCTGTAACATGCAACTCAAATCATGGGTTACAACAATTTAAAGGTATTTCCATTACAATCTCCACCCCTGGTCCCTTTGAGTCAGACCATCAAGTTTACCATTGCAATGAACACCTCCCCTTGCCCCTGCTCCGGCTTGAACTTATCCACAGACTGCAGTCCCTTAGGGGTGTACCTGCTCCAAGTGGAGCCTTATCCAGGAGCCACAGTCTCTCCAGGGGTACACCTGCTGTGGCATAGACTTATCCACAGCCACAGTCACTTCAAGGTGCACCTGTTCCAGCATGGCCTTCTCCATGGGCCACAATGCCTTCATAGATATACTTGCTCCAGCGTGGCCTTGTCCACAGTCACAGTCACTTTAGTCCTCTTAAAAATAAACCTGCCCTGTCATGGGCTCGTCCACAGTCACACACTTTGAAATGTTCCAGCATGACCCCATGCACAGCCACTGATGCTTCAAGGTGTACCTGCTGCAGCATGGACTTATCCTTGCCACAGATGCTTCGAGGTGTACCTTCTCCAGCATGGACTTATCCTTGGCTCACAATCCTTCCAGAGGTATACCTGCTGCGGCACAGACACAACCACGGCCCCAGACACTTTGAGATATACCTGCTGCGGCACAGACGCAACCGCGGCCCCAGACACTTCGAGATATACCTGCTGCGGCACAGACGCAACCGCGGCCCCAGACACTTTGAGATATACCTGCTGCGGCACAGACGCAACCGCAGCCCCAGACACTTCGAGATATACCTGCTGCGGCACAGACGCAACCGCGGCCCCAGACACTTCGAGATATACCTGCTGCGGCACAGATGCAACCACAGCCACAGACGCTTTGGGGTGTCCTGCTCCGACGTGGACTCATCCACAGGTCACAGTCCCTTTGACTCGAGTGCACACAGGAGTTCCAGCCTGTCCAGGACAGCAGCACAGAAACAGCAGCGGTGCCCTGGCCATCTGCCAGGCCAGGCACATCGCCATTGCTGTTATCAAAACGTTCCCAGGCACAGCACAGTAAGATGATAAGCAGTACAGCGAGCAGCGAAAGCAAAAAGCAGCCACTAACGAGCACTAGCCTCTAATATACAGTAAGGCAAGCAAGCCCCATGGTAAGCACAGGAGCCTGCCAATTAATAGCTAATAACAACTATAAATTCAATCTAGCACATTCCAATCAAATCTGTCATTATCTCGAACCCTTCGTGCCCCACGTTGGGCGCCAAAAAGGACTGTCGTGGTTTTACCCCAGCCGGCACCTAAGCACCACGCAGCCGCTCACTCACTCGCTCCCCACCCCCATCGGGATGGGGGAGAGAATTGGAAAAGTTAAAGTGAGAAAACTCGTAGGTTGAGATAAAGACATTTTAATAGGTAAAGCAAAAGCCGCGCGCACAAGCAAAGCAAAGCAAGGAATTCATTCACCACTCCCCATGGGCAGGCAGGTGTTCAGCCATCTCCAGGGAAGCAGGGCTCCATCACGCGTAACGGTTACTTGGGAAGACAAACGCCATCGCTCCAAACGCCGCCGCCCCCCCCAAGCTCCTTATAAACTGAGCATGACGTCATATGGTATGGAATATCCCTTTGGTCAGTTTGGGTCACCTGTCCTGTCTGTCTCCTCCCAACTCCTTGTGCACCCCCAGCCATCCTGCTGGCAGGGCAGTGCAAGAAGCAGAAAAGGCCTTGGCCCCATGAAAACACTGCTCAACAATAAGTCCATAGAACAAAAACATCTCTATATTATCAACGCTGTCTCCAGCACAAATCCAAAACATATCCTCACACTAGCTACTATGAAGAAAATCAACCCTCTCAGCTAAAACCAGGACACAGAGTTACATTGCTGAGCATGACATCATATGGTACAGGATATCCCTTTGGTCAGTTGGGGTCAGCTGTCCCAGCTGTGTCCCCTCCCAGCTCCTCGTGTACCCCCAATGTACTCGCTGGTGGGGTGGTGTGCGAAGCAGAGAAGGCCTTGGCTCTGTGCAAGCACTGCTCAGCAATAATGAAAACATGTTGATATTGTCAATGCTGTTTTCAGCACAAATCCAAAACATAGCCCCATACCAGCTACTATGAAGTAAATTAACTTTATCCCAGCCAAAACTAGCATGTATGTCAATAATAACTTTAAATATAGTAAAATACATGAGATTTTTAAGACAAGGCTGAACAAGAAAGGCAGGAAAGATATTCAGCTACACTACCATCAGTATCTAAGTCTTTTTTAATGCTAACTCATGTAAATGTACATATGTATAGGTTTGTGGGTTTTTTAATAAGAAATACCATGTGTCTCAGGAAAGATGTCAGATGGCATTATTTATGATGTTCTCGTCCTTGTCCTGAAAAAGCTTATGTAACTCTAAGTTATGCACTCCTATGGTATTTTTCCAGACTGTCAAAGTCATTGTGTTTAGTTTGGGGTTTTTTTCAGAAATAAACTTCTACTACATTGTTACAGAATAGCTCACATTGCAGTAGGTGTCTGTGGGTCATCCAGGCTATTGCCATAGCATAGTCAAATGCATATTTCCTTAGTTACTCCTGAGGAGTAAAACTTACCTTGGAATATATTTTTTGTTGTAAAGGAAAAAGCTGAACTCATTTTTTGCTTTTTTTTATACAAGGTCTATAATAGAATTAAATAATTGTTTATGATCTATGACATGGCATAATGTGGCTTTTACAGTTTTTATGTACTCTTCCTAACACTTAGACACAAATGTATAGAGTATTAAAACATAAACCACCAGAATATTTTAACTAAAATTGATCTAAGGCTTTTGCTAATATAAAATCCTTAAATTGTTTTAGTGCTTAATGATTGTTTGGGAGAAAAAAAAAAAAAAAAAAAAAAAGGAGGCTCAAGAGAGCCAAAAGACTAGTACTTCCCATATTCAGATATGTAAAAGGCGAAGGATCAATCATTCATATAGATTTTAAAAAAGAAACAAATTCATGCATTTATGAGACAATATTCAATCAGAACACTTGAGAAATAAAGAAAAGAGCATGGTAGACAAGATGGAAAGAACAGTAGTTAATTCCAGAAATGTAGTGTTGTTCTTTTTGCAGTTATGAATAAAAGATTTGTCATATTTTGATAAGTTTAGTATATTTTTCACTAATGTAAGTATTGCTTCAGTCCACTGAAGAAAACATCACAGTACCAAAGTCGATTCACAGTAGCTGCATAGGAGTTAAGAGCAAATTTGAGCACGTTGCAGCAGATTATCTGTCAGGATTGTCTTCTTATAAAATCGGATGACACCTAAAACATTGGGGTTTCTTCTCAGTAAAAATCTTGCATGTATTGCCACAAACAATATAGTAGAAGTGGACATGGTCCCACTCCATCCTCATGTAAAAGTATGTTTCGTACTCATAAGTGTTAATGATGGAATTAAACTTACTTGTCTATTTTAGTAAACACTGGGAAGTGAAGGAATCTCAAGAAGGCTTAACTTTATTTGCAAACAAATAAAATGTTTTTATTTATTTCCTTTTTAAACTATTGCTTTTATCAATCCTTTCTTTAATGTTTCAGTGGCAAATTGAATGTTTCCCCACAGAGTTTAAAAAAAAAAAAAAAACACCAAGAATAAACAACAGAAAACCAACTCTGATCTGTCAAAACCAGTAACACTTAAATTTTGCTGCGTCTGTGTTTCAATTTGCAACACTGTCAAGACCTCACAGTGATAATGCACAAATAATAATGGCAATGGTAATGATAATAAAAGTAACAATAATAATAACAATAGTAAAGAAAAAGAGTCTCAGTGTTAGCACAGCACAGGTTAATGAACACACTGTTTAAAATCTCTGCCCTTTATATTTAGTCCACTGAGATGACACAGCTGCTTTCAAGTGTTGCTATTTTCCAGAAATGTCTCAAGTACCAAGAAATCATCTCTGCAGAAATCATCTCAGAGGGAAACTATGGAGATTTGCGTTAGGTCTGCAGTATACAGCCTCTCATAGAGAAAGAGGAAAAGGATAAAGAGGGAATTCACTTACTAACACAAGATAGTAAGTGAAAAAAAAACCCCAAAACGTGGATTTCAGAGTATCTAAGAGTCCCAAGATTTCTGTTCCTTATGGAAAGTACTTCTTGTCATCTGGATAACAAAAAAAGCATTTTATTAGATACAAGCAGTTGTTTGTATTGCCACGTAACTCCAGAGCTAAACAAAAAAGAAAACAAAAAGAATATAGAATACTTGTGCTTCTTATAATCAATGTATCTTAAAAATCCCACACTGATTAGTTATTACTGAGGGGATTAGTAGACTTCTGAGGCAGATATTTATTAAATCCATAACTATTACAGCTATACTTTTATTAGACTTGTTGTCAATAATGTTACTTAACTCTGTGAACACTGTAATTTGTACCATTCAAAAAGAGATGAGAGGCAGATAAACCCTTTCTCTTTTTGTCTGAGTTCACAATGAATACTTAAGAGTTTTCAGTGATTATGTCTCCCTACAGGTTTCTGCAGTTCTTTAAACCAGGTGTTTTGTAGGGCAAAGTCATTAAATAGAAAGATACCAAAGATTAGCCTTTTTGGTTTTTAAATTAAAATATGCTTACTGTAAAACACCTTTTTTCAATTCAGGAACAGAAGTACTAACTATTGGTAATCCAGATATAATTCTTAAAGGAAAAGAAAGAATAATAATGCATTTAAAGTTGTTATACACACACTTAGTTACTACCTCTGCTTTTGGTGTTATGCTCACCCTTCCCTGTTCCTCTGGACCCTAAGGCTGGTGGCTTTATTCTCATGTATGTGGGGAGGGAGGGGAGAGGGTAACACTGAGCGTCTGCAGTCCTTCACCAGGGGAAATATGCTGGTCATGTTGATAGTTTCTTCTTTCTCAATCTGTGATTCACTTGGGGCCATTCTCCTGTTCTTTAACATGCTTCTGCACCTTTGTTTTTCCTCTTTGATCTACAGCTCCTTAATCCAAATTAACAATTTGTAGTCTCTTTTACATGTCTCAGATACTATGCCTTTGTTCTCTTTTTTAGTCCTGAAACCAATGTTGTCCAGCTCCAGATTTGCACTTCTTTAACTGACTATGGGTGAATTGTTTACAGTTGCAATATTTCCAGTGCCAAGCCTGTGCCCCATCTCTTCTTATGACCCCATGCCTGTGCTCCTCTGCACCATGTCCTTAAGGATATTGCAGCAAAATTATACATCTTAAAAAATCAACTTAGACTCACGAGCATGACTTCTTCATTAACCAGAAAGGAGGTTTTAAAAATACATGACTTAAACACTTTATGCTTTTTTCAAAAATATAGTTTCAGCTAAGTGTCCACAATTATCACAGTAAAATAAACATTCGGTCATTTGTTGAAAAGGATCAAGATTTTGAAATTTTCAGTGGATAAAGTAGTGACAATAAAGCACACAGTTCCATTCTTAAACAATTTACACTAACACAGCAAATTCCGACCCTCTGCTGAAAACCCATTAAATCTTAGCTTACTATAAATACAGAAATGTGAATAAATACTCATTTTTAGTGGCTTTCGGAAGTAACTGTGAACCTTTTATAGGAAGGACCCCTGACCATGATCTTATAAAGATTTCATTTCCTTTATTTAACCTACAGATTATGAAAGTCAAGTAAAAACTTTCTTGGGTTCTGCTTCACTTGATGTTCACTTATTTATGAGGTAAGATTATATGTTGAAATGTTTGATATATATACTGAAGGGCTTAAAACATGTAAACAGAACCTCATGTTGATAGCACACATATTTGAAGAAAAATTATAAAAATTCTACCAAAGAGCCTCTCACTATTATTGCAGAGTAGGACATATGAATATTAGTTTTGTATTATTTATTATAACTTATTTATTCTGTGCTTTTCAACTCATAAGCTTGTCATAAAGGAATGACATTTCTATTTTTAAATACCGTGAATAATATTTCCTTTGCATTCTTCAATAGCTTTGTGGACTTCTTTCTTCCATTTCAAATGGATTCAGTCCATGCATTATACCTTTTGTTTCTACTCTTCTTTTCAACATGAAGATTTTGTGTTTGTTCGTTTGTTTGTTTTCTGTCAGCATCTTAATTTTTTGTGTTCAATTATCTTTGATGTGTTTTTCGACTGTAGCATTTTCAAATCTCACCAATGCTTTTGAGATGCCTTTCAATGTTTTAAGAGTAAGCAATAGTTAATATAAGTTCAATTGAGTTGGAAGCATCAGTTAGAAGATGGAACTGAAAAGCTGATCTCATCTGCTTCAGAGAGAATAAATAACTGCAAGAGAAGAAGATGCAGGTTTTTAGGCAAGGATAGAAGTCCTAGCACCGCTTTAAACAATATTTAATCAGAATATTTATAAAGGATTTTTGGATGCCAGTAGCAATTTGGTCTGATCAGATTACTTTAATTAGTCTTCTTGAGATCCGTATGTTCTGCAAAGCATGGTCTTTGCGCTCAGTAACACCCACTGAATAGGAGGTCCAAGGCACCAGGAATACACCGATTTTCTACATAAGTTCTACTATCTAAGTATTTTGTCTGGAGAAGGTCTAATGTGTCTTTCAAGCATCAGCTGCACTGGTTATGTCTACACTGCTATACAACAGAGGGACAGCTAGAAGTATGCCCTTGCCCCAGGGTCCACAGGCACTACTGTGAGGGGTTTTTTTCCCCTCTTTGTTTCGGGGTAGGTCCTTTTATAACATACTTGTTTTGGAGAGAGCTAGTGGGAGCAGTTAAAAAATGAGTAATAGAGTGAGCTTAAAATTAAGCAGTGTGGATCATCAGGGAACATTGCTTGAGTTCATTCCCTCACGCTTTTTTATTAAGCTGTATAAACATGTATTCTACATGGGCACAGTCACCTATGTTTGTGCAATTGAGACTGTATAGTTATAGCAATATGTAAGTCTGCCGTTGTGAACACCTGATATATTGTTTGGTGTAACTGTGTATATCTGATTGCAGAGATCCTTTCTCCTTCCCCATTATTCTGAGGCTTTGTCCATCTCTCGTATTATGTTAACCTTGAAATGTTCCCATACAGTGACGTCTAGAGGAAGGGGCCAGACTCTTTTCAGCGGTGCCCAGTGACAGGACAAGGGGCAATGGGCACAAACTGGAACACAGGAAGTTCCATCTCAATATGAGAAAAAACTTCTTCACTGTGAGGGTGACCAAGCACTGGAACAGGCTGCCCAGAGAGGTTGTGGAGTCTCCTTCTCTGGAGATATTCAAAACCCACCTGGTCACAATCCTGTGCAACCTGCTCTAGGTGATCCTGCTGTAGCAGGGGGGGGGTTGGACTAGATGATCTCCAGAGATCCCTTCCAACCCCTATGATTCTGTGATTCTATGATTAATAAGTAATCAGCCAAAGGAATATGAACAAAGCCTTTCTTTAAGTACTACAAGACTGCACTTTTGATCTCAAAAGTTTGATTGTGACTAGTCATTTGTAATGGATAGTATCTTAAAAAAATAATTTTAATGTCTTAAAAAAATTAATGGAGATTTTGATACATTTACTTTTGAGATGTATAGGGCAAACTTTTGTTAAGGGGATTTGAGTTAGGTATATAATACCCTCTTTTTCTCCTGCATTGTATGGACACATCATTAGATTTACTTTCCTTCTGCTTCTAGTACAATTATAGATGCTTATATTAATGATCTGGGTTCAGTTCTTCATGATGAACCTGGGTTAAAGCAGAGATTTATAAAAAGTACACATCCTTTCCTCCGAATGAATTAGAAACTCAGAGGGGATCAAGTTTTGTAAGTAGGTAAATACATATCATCCCTACTCAGAGACTATGTTACGGTTTCAATATTCTTCTGTATAGAATTTTAAGAAGCATCTTTCTGAGGAAAAAAAAAAAGACAGAAATTTCATCTTCCTTGTGTGCTTAAATTATAGTTTACTTGTCATCTCCTTCCCATGATTACAAAGTCTAGTTGTGTGTAGATGTGTATAGATGGCAACAGTACAAGAAACCTCAAAACTAGAATTACATTTATTTGGATGGTGTGTGATAGGATCTGGTTAAATATTTCCTGTTGCTCCCTTAGCACTTTGCTGTTGGATCTACTGAGTACACTGATCTTTTAAAGCTTCTGGCATGAAAACAACTGACTAAGTACGAGTACAGATCTCTTTCTAGTATTATGTGTCATCTTCTGAAGGATGGGAGAGCAGGAATTCCATTCTTAGTCTTTTCCAAAAAAATTCAGTGCAACTGTAAACTTACTGCTTCATGGCATTTCAGGAGGCATATAACATAGATTCATAAATACTTATACGGTTACAAAAAGGCTTTTGACTATCTGAATCCATCATCACTTTTACAAGTGATAACAGGCCACTAGAAAAAAAAAAAAACAACAAACAAACAAAAGAAAACCCCAAACATTCCCAGAACAGTGCCATTTATTTTGATTCAGTACTCCCTTGGAAATTCCTGGGACGCCATTTGCTCATGTGCCTCCTCGCTGTACTCTAGGCCATACAACATATCCTCAGTTTCCTGCTATAAATATAGTTCTCTGATAGACTGAAACACTGCCTTCCACTATTCTGGATATTTTGAATGGGGAAAACCTAACAAACTGCACCTCAGCGCCAGAAAGGCACTATGTGGACTTCAGAAGAAAAGAAAGGATAAATACCAAGTAGTATTGACTTGACTGACCTGCTCTAAGGGAAATTATCCCTAACTAGTACAAAACCCGACCCATAAAATTTGCTTCAAGTTCATGGACCAATCCCTGATCCTATTTTATTTAACAGTGGAGATTTACATCTCAGAACCTGGAATTTTGTGATCAAAAGGATTTAAATAGCAATTAGACCATCTAATGGTCTCTACATATGAGTTAGGCATCTAACATAACTCTTTGCAGTTGTGTACCTTCAGATTGCAAATTGTCAGTGAAGTTGTCAGTGAAGTTCTGATTATCAACTTGCCATCATAATACAATATTTCTTTACAGTGAAAACAGAATCATTAAACATAATATATGTACAAAGAAAACTTTAAAATAATGTTTGGACAGGCAATATACAGGCAATATAAAGATAAAGTAATATATTTATATTTTATTTCTCAATTTAAAGTTTTAGTATCAGATATGCTGCTATATCACTGAAATCAAGTGAAATCAATTTAACTTTCATGTCACTATTAATTAGTGTACAAACCACAAAAATATAAATTATTTGTTACATATTTTAGTTTTTAGCTTATCTCGGTGAAAAAGGAATAACATGTTTACTGTCATTACAATGCTTGTTTTCAAATCAGTGTAAAAGTTGATTACAAAATAAATGTTTCCTTAAAAAACCCATGATTAAAATGTAATCAATATAAGCTTAAAGAGTAATTAAGAATATTAATTCTGAATTACATGTTTATAAACAGGCAAATTCAAATTGCTCTAGTTGCTATATTAATGAAAATTTTAAAACTTCTTAGAGAAAATGTGGAACCAAAACATTAATCTGATTATACAAAATACTGTAGGAATGTTTGCTATTCCTCTTACTGTTAGACTTCATATTTCTAATGAATATGTTTCCCTTTACCCGTTTTTCTCTACACTTCTTACATACTGGGAGAGCAGTGATTCATCAGGGAAGAAGGAAATAAGCAGGCAGTAAAGGGAAGGCTTATGCAAGACCTATACCCCCACTTTGGATGCTGTTGAAGGAATCCCCTTAATGAGGCAGCTTTGTTAGCTTCTGGTAGAGGGAAGGCAGGTTTAATGGGCTGATGTGCAGGGAATGCACATGGCTATGCAAATACCACCTGTCGGCACTGCAGGAAAGCATGAAGTATCCTGTGGATCCAGGGCAAGAACTTCTCCCATCACCGTTCCCTGCTTTATTACTACTTGCTGATGCAAAGAGAGAATCAAGGACAAATTGATAGGATTCGAAAATCTCATATTTGCTCTGGCCTGGTCTCAGGTTAAAGTTATACTTTTACAACTAATGTGTATTCTTACACTGCAAGTTCACGTAGTTGAGGAATTTGTAAAGAGACATGACAGGAAAACCTATAAGAAAACCTGAAACACATCGTGCTATGCCCACAGACTTTCTGTGCCAGGGCAGACAACCGTGGGAAGATTATTTCGTATAGTCTCTGTTTTTTTCTGGATAAAATGTTAAAATTAGGATCTCAGTAAACTGAAAACTTGAAAAGGAGTTTAGAACAGGTATAAATCTTCCTTAATATCTACTATAATGTACCATGTGCCTTACTAAATATATATTATACTAAACTGAAGCAGTTAATGAAATCCCCAGATCAATAAATGTCAAAACAGAAATGGTTATAAGTGTAGCTATAGAGGCATTACTAGCATATATGAAATTGAATAAAGAAAAAAAAAACACAACACACATACACAAAAGAAGACAAAGAGGTTTGAACAGAATACGAGAAAGTTTGAGGTCTTTATCAAATAGGGTGGATGAAGTATTGCAAATTTTACTGCTGAATACAATCAGTGATGGAAAGGGGAAAAAAAACCCCAATATTTATTCCACTTCTTTCTTTAATTCTATAAATTACTAAAATGACCCTGGGTTTTTTACAGTAAGATATCATAAGTAAGCAGCTTTCTGTTGGAAAACAAACAAATAAAACCTTTTATTCAGGGGACCATGATAAGGTTTGGGGTTTTTTTGGGTTTTTGGGGTTTTTTTTGTGAAAAAGCTCTGTGATTATGTTTTACCGTGAGCAAAGTGAACCATCAATCCTTAACTTCTTGAAATTTTTGGCAGGTAATGCATTATACTGTTCTGCAATAGTGATTAGGCAAAGAAAAAGTATTCATGGACCTTCAGTATATTGCTACTTTTGCCAGTATGCTAGACATATGCTATTCTCTTACTTTACTGTAACACAAACATTTAAGTATGCTAGACAATTTTCATCACATCATATGCATATTCTTTGTATCACTGTAAGTTTTAGTATTTATTATCCATCACTATATTTTAAGAGGTTCAGGACACTGACATTGTGTTTATTTAATGCCAAACCCCTCCTGTAACATGAAATGCTATATAATAAAATCCACAGGAAAAGTCAATATGAAACATCTATGGTATGAGTAAATCTTATAAAGACTGGTCTACATTGAAATAGTTTAAATACACCAACATGACAAAAAGTTCTCGCATTCACACAGGAAGACTGAATGTCAGCATTGTTGTTCCTCATATTCCAGAATCATTATGTCGACTCCATCACTGACAACAACCTTCTAGGCGAAGCTCCTATAATAGATTAATTTTCTTTCATTTTCTAATACCTGTGCCTGGTCTTTGGATATATGTGCAGCACAAACAAAACCTAAACAAATTGAAAAGAAAATTCTCCAAGTGGAAAAAAAACCCCAAATCTCAGGGAGACTTCTAGGCAAGTGAATTTAGGCATCTGCTTTAACAATTTTTGTTATATTATTGAGAAAAAACAATTGCTGTGACTAAAGTTCACTTGCTTCATACATTCCTGTTATAATTAAAAAGCTAAATTTTAAGGGCTGCTAACAAGAGAGGTAATATTTTCTTTAAAGTATTGTTATTTGAGATATAATAAAACACTGATTTAATGTAAATAAGAGCAAACTTTTAATGGTGTGAAGACACATATGCAGATAGTAAAAATTTGAAAACTGTGTATGTTTTCTGTTTAATGTATTTATGTATACATTTATTATTGATTAAATTAAATTATTTTATTCATTGTATTACATAATACAACTTATCATTACATAATAAATATATTATGTACATGTTTATTATGCATTAAATTAAATTGATTTTAAATTTGACATCTGGAATGCTCTAACCTGTTGTCTTTCAAAGAGCCTAATTACCCAATGGCCAGGTTAGTAAAAGATGTAGGATCTTTCAGTTTAGGTTGTGCATCCTTGTGCTGCTTTTGGCTGGGATAGAGTTAATTTTCTTCAGAGTAGCTAGTATGGGGCTATGTTTTGGACTTGTGTTGAAAATGGTGTTGATAACACAGGGATGTTTTAGTTACTGCTGAGCAGTGCTTACACAGAGCCAAGGCCTTTGCTGCTTCTCACACCACCCCACCAGCCAGTAGGCTGGGGGTGCACAAGGAGTTGGGAGGGGACACAGCTGGGACAGCTGACCCCAACTGACCACAGAAATATCCTGTACCATATAATGACATGGTCAGCATATAAGGGGGTGGGGAAAGAGAAAGGAAGGGGGAGACATTTGGAGTGATGGCATTTGTCTTCCCAAGTAACCATTACATGTGATGGAGCCCTGCTTTCCTGGAGATGGCTGAACACCTGCCTGCCCATGGGAAATGGGGAATGAATTCCTTGTTTTGCTTTGCTTGTGTGTGGCTTTTGCTTTACCTATTAAACAGACTTTACCTCAACCCACAACTTTTCTCACTTTCGCTCTTCCTATTCTCTCCTCCATTTTGCTGGGGAGAGAGTGAGCAAGTGGCTGTGTGGTGCTTAGTAGCTGGCTGAGGTTAAACCATGACAATCCTCAAATGTTCTGTTGTGGAGAAATGTAACGGCAAATAGCGCAAAACTTCAGCCTGAGGAAGCTAAGCTCCTATAAGTGACAAAGACTCACGCCTTGCATCATTCATATCAGGTAATTTATCATCCTGGCCAACTGACTTCTAGAGAAGTGTCTCCTTACAAACAACAGTATCATCAGTCAGAGGTTAGTCTCCAAAGGATCCCTTATGATATCTTCTTAATATGCATGTTTTCCCCTCGCACACACACGTACTCCTCTTCAATAGCCCCATAATAATGATCTAAAATAAGTTGCTACATAAGATGTTTTATTGGCAAGTGTAAATATTCCAGAAAGGAGTTCCTTGAAGACAGCCTCCCTCTCTATAACTGAAGTCAGGTCAGGGCATCTGAGCAGAGGAATACTTACTGCCGGATTCAGATTGGAATTAGCTGCAAAAAGTATCAAGATGCTCAACCTTGGGCAAATGAAAGCACAGTCAGAGGGTGAAATGTCTTGACAGCAAGGGAACTTTTAATTCAAAAGGGAAAGATGTAGGAAGTTAAGTATTTCCAAGATTAGCTGGCAGCCACTCAAGGGAATTTTTTTTGTTTTCTTAGAATTGTAGTATTAGTATGCACAGCTGTTCAGGCAATGATGTTCTAATTGTCTGTACTCAGTTTCACTATGATCATTACAAGACAGTAATATTTGCCAGCCATTATATTCCCCTAAGAATTTATTATAAATCAATTTTGCAAAAAGCCCATTGGGAAACATCACTATTTATTAATTAGATATACAGTATCACACCAGACATAAAGACTTTTAAAAAGAAAATTAAAAGTGAAATCAGAATGACTGCCACATGGGAATTAATCTTGTACGAACTTTTGACTGCTTACTACTGCAATAGAACCAGCAATATCAACTAAGGCTCAGCATATACAATACTCAAAGGAATGAGAAAGCAGAAAAGATTATGTAGATTAATATCATATAATTTAGATTCATTTTTTCTGTGTTTTGGGATTATTTTTTAATTTATAGTAGGAACTCAAAAACTCTGGAATGAGTACATTAAAAAAACATCAGAGAAAGCTATAAAGACACTTAAGTCGAAATGAATTTTTGTTTGTAACAACAAATAATAAGGAAAAATGATTTTGAAAGGAATACATGCAATCTAAAGTCTTTAATTTTATCAGATTAGATAATCCAAGCTTTTACAGAAGAATGCTGGTACAAGAAAAGGTAAAAAGGTGAATGAGGTAAATTAAAGATTTTAACAGTAATTTACAGAAAGGCATTATTTCACTGTGAATTTTAGGCCATAATATACCAGAATAATTAATTATCTTGAATTTTAATAAAACAGAACCCATTGTTTTAGCTGGTTTTCACCCACCAATGAGATTTTAAAATAATATTTCTTAATATAAACAAACTGATGATGGGAAGCTCTGAAAGTATCAAGTACCAGTCAAGAATTTGTGTGCTAGGGAAGATTTTTCCAACTCCAATTTTAATGTACATTCATTTGACATTTTTGTGACAGAATGGGATCAAAGATCTCAGCTTTGTGATATGGCAGATGTGTAAAAACACAAGAAAGAACTTAAAGCCCATAAGTGGCCCATAAACAAAACAAAACAAAACAAAACAAAACAACACAACAAAAAGTTTTCACTTCCATATATAGATGTTCACAGAATCATAGAACAAGCCAGAGTTGGAAGAGACCTTGAAAAATCAACAGGTCCAACCTTTCTTGGGAAAGGGAACCTTGATGAGATTATCTAGCACCCTGTCCAGTCATGTCTTGAAAACCTCAAGACTCTATGATGCTTCTGGGGAAGTTGTTCCAGTGATTGATTGTTTTCAGTTGATGTTCCTCAGTTGCCATTACAATTTATAAATTGTCTATAGTTACTGAAGCAGCATCAATCACTTTATCTATTAATTTAATTCTATTTCATAGCAACATTTATGTCAGCAGCTACAAACACTTAGTATCAATGTGGTGAGCTGGCAGGTAGGACCATGGTATCTTCTACCATGCCCTTTTTATGAAGAGAAAAATTCCTCGTATGTGTATGAAAAGCCAACATCTTCCTTATTTTTTTGCAACAGCCACAAAAATCTGAGGCTAATATTATACCTAGACTAAACATTTTCTTTCCAAAACACATTTGTGAAGCTCAGCTGCTCAGTCACAGCAGAAAAATTAGTGACAGAAGTTAACTCTATTAATTACCTGACAGAGAAATGCTAACTCTCATTGGAACTCTGTGTTCTTAGACTCTTCAGAATTTGCCTTAAAAATTATACCTACTTTTTGGAAGACATACTAAAAGCCAATCTCCACTCAAGGAAAAATCTTTAAGATAATAAGCTTCTCAACTGATTCATAAATATGAATGAACCTGAATAGTAGGATCTTTTTGTTATTTTCACACGGTATGTGTTAGAATGGATTCATGACCAAGGGGGAATTTCTAACTATGGGAATAATATAAATGACAGAGATAAGTGTCCTGGTTTCGGCTACGGTAAAGTTAATTATCTTTCCAGTAGCCGGTATAGTGCTGCGTTTTGGATTTAGTATGAGAATAACGTTGATAACACACTGATGGTTTTAGTCATTGCTAGGTAGTTGTAGTGTCTACATTTGTTCATCACTGCTATTATTATTATTAATAATAATAATTATTATTATCTTCCTTTGTTATCTTATTCAACTGTCTTTATCTCAACCCACAAGCTTTCTTTTCCATTCTCCTCCCCATCCCACTGAGGGGGATGGTTGAGCAAGTATCTGGTGGTGCTTAGTTACCGACTTGGGTTAAACCACAACAATAAGAAACACTGGTACCTGTGGCACAAGAAATTGAATCAACTGATTAATAACTTCAATACTGTGTTTTCAGTTTTTCTCTTCCAGTAAAGCTCTACCTACTTTACTCCTACAAATCTACATAAATTTGCTCCTACATATGACATCCACTTATTTTACTCTGTTTTAATCATTATAGGAACACATATTAAATAATATAAGTGAATCCTTTTGGATGTGTATTTGAAACATTATTTAATATTATTATAATTTCCTTAATAAAATATGACAGTTAAGTTGATCTTCCCAAAGTATGATGTAGTACATGAAGTTTAATGAATCTCAGTGTAAGTTCTGCTGTCCAGTGAATATTTGCTGCCATCTGCAGGCAAAATGTGAGAAATGTTTTTCTAGAAACAAAATTTCAAACATTTAATATTCTATTTATTTTTTTTCCAAGAAAACTTGCTTCTTATGACTAAATAATTCTTAACTAAATGATTCAAATGGCTAAAACTGTCAGCTAGAATGAACTCCAGGGAAATCAGTTAAGCATTAATATGTATTTGTTTTTTCTGTTGGAATTTTTTAAGCAAATATATCAAAGATTCTTATAGCTCTTCACTTGATTGTTTTTAATAATTGCTTTCAATAAATGTTTTTTAACATAATAAAATTTTATTTTAAAAGTTTCTTTAACAGGAACTAGTTCCTTTTTAAGTGTGAACTTTGATTTTGGCTGGGCCAAAATTTTTACACTCCAGCTATCAAATTTTAGTAATACAGCTTTGTCACAGTTTCCCATTGCAAAAGACCAGTCTCACTATCATTGTATAGTTTTCATGGGCAAGGGCTATTGTTTTTTTTTTTTTTTTTTTCTTATTCTACAGCTCTAAGCTTCAGAGAGCTGATCTCAGCTATCTATTCATATCCCATTTCCCATGCATCAAGAGGTGATTAGCTGTTGTGCCCCCTCTTCTTAATATAAAATTACTATTTATAGAGTACTTACAGATTTTTTTTCCTTGTCTAAAAAGAGATGAAATTTTATACAATTCTATACATACTACTTCAGATAAGCAACAGAAGTTAACAAAAAGAGGTAATATCGTAAGGGGGCTGATTTGGAACAACACTGAGCACAGGATCTATAGACAAACATTGTGGAGGGACATAAATGTAGATTAATGATTGACTGCAGTATCAATGTGGTTCCATTAAAACATGTTTGCATAATTACACTGTTGTGATTTAACCCCAGACGGTAACTCAGCACCATAGAGCTGCTTGTTCACTCCTCCCCCACCACGGGGATGGGGAGGAGAATGGGAAAAAAAAAACCCTCATGGGTTGAGATAAAGACAGGATAACAAAGGAAGACAATAATAATAATAGTAATAGCAATAATAATAATAACAATAATAATAAAACTTGCTGAGGGTGCACTCAATCCCACTGTCGATGACATGAACAGTGGGATTGAGTACGCCCTTAGTAAGTTTGCCAACAACACCAAGCTGTGTAGTACAGTCAACATGCTGGAGGGAAGGGATGCCATCCACAGCGACCTTGACAGGCTGTAAAGGTGAGCCCATGAGAACCGTATGAAGTTCAACAAGGCCAAGTGCAAGGTCCTGCACACGGGTCGGTGCAATCCCAAGCACAACTACAGGCTGGGCAGAGAATGGATTGAGAGCAGTCCTGAGGAGAAGGACTTGGGAGTGCTGGTTGATGAAAAGCTCAGGATGATCTGGCAATGTGCCCTTGCAGCCCAGAAAGCCAACCATGTCCTGGGCTGCACCAAAACAAGCTTGAACAGCAGGTGAAGGGTAGTGATCCTGCCCCTCTCCTCCACTCTGGTGAGACCCCACCTGGAGTACTGCGTCCAGCTCTGGGGTCCCCAGTACAGGAGAGACATGGAGCTGTTGGAGAGAGTCCAGAGGAGGACCATGAAGCTGATCAGAGGGCTGGAGCACCTCTCCTGTGAGGACAGGCTGAGAGAGTTGTGGTTGTTCAGCCTGGAGAAGAGAAAGCTCTGGGGACACCTTATAGCAGCCTTCCAGTACCTGAAGGGGGCCCACAGGAAATCTGGAGAGGGACTGTTTACAATGGCATGTAGTGACAGGACAAAGGGTAATGCTTTTAAACTGAAGGAGGGTAGATTCAGATTAGATATAAGGAAAAATATTCCTCACTGTGAGCATGGTGAGAAACTGGAACAGGTTGCCCAAATAAGTTGCGGATGCCCCCTCCCCGGAATTGTCAAGGTCAGGTTGGATGGGGCTTTGGGCAACATGGTCTAACGGAGGGTGTCCCTGCCCATGGCAGCTGGGATGGAACTAGATGATCTTTAAGGTCCCTTCCAACCCAAACCATTCTATGATTCTATGATAATAATAATGATGCACAAATGCAATTGCTCACCACATGCAAAAGGGAAAAAAAACCCAGTCCAACCCCCAGTCTGTTTCCAAGCAGCGATCCCACCTCCCAGCTGGCTTCCCCAGTTATATCTGGAGTGTGATGCTCTATGGTAGGGAATGTCCCTTTGGCCAGTCTGGGTCAGCTGTCCTGGCTGTGCTCTCCCAGCTTCTTGTGCACCTGGCAGGGCACAGTGAGAAGCTGAAAAGTCCTTGGCTTAGTGTAGGCACTACACCTACCTAGCAACAACTAAAACCATCAGTGTGTTATCAACATTATTCTCATGCTAAATCCAAAACACAGCACTATACCAGCTCCTAGAAAGAAAAATTAACACTATCTTGGCTGAAAACATGACATATACAAAGCAATTTTTTTTTCTGGGCTGTTCGGAAAAGGTCAGAATTTTGGAGAATTATGACACTATAGATCATCCCAGCATGGACAAGATTAAAGAAAATAGCCTAATAGTTTTGGTTACTTTTTTGTTTGAAAATGACTAATGAGGAATTCATTTTGTCAAAAAAAGCCAAATAGCAGGAGGCAAGTATTTAATGGAAACATATATCAAACAAACTTCTACTTATTCATTGTCGTTATCACAGAACTTCATAGATTATTTTGTATTTTCTTCAATATAATTTTCACATAATATGCAGTCTACTTCACTTTAAGTAATAACCATTATTTGTGAAGGCAAGCTTTTAGGTCATATTGATTGAATTTCTCCATTTTATATAGATTCTACTCTGTACTTTTCACAATAATAAAATAAATGTTTTCTAGCAATGCAATAAATCATGTAGGTCACATTTATCATACATGTTACTTTTTTTTTTTTCTTCTATTCTCCAATGAGGGAATGAGAGCTAGTGTTTTATTTAAGTCACAGAATCATAGAATGGTTTGGTTGGAAGGGGCCTTTTAAAGATCAAGTCCAATGCCCCTGCCACGGGCAGGGACATCTTCCACTAGATGAGGTTGCTCTAAGCCCTGTCCAACCTGGCCTTGAACACTTCCAGGGATGAGGCATCCACAAATTCTTTGAGTAACTTGTTTCAGTCTTTCACCACTCTTAGTGTAAACAAATTTCTTCTTTATATCACCTTTATAGTCCTCTTTAATTATTGAAAGGCTGCAGTAGGGTCTCCAAAGCAAGTGTGGAGATGGAAGCAAGGATGTGTTTATTTTATTTCAGTGCACAAGGTTTTATGAATTTATGTTGAAGAACAGAGGCAGAATTTTGAGGCAATAATGAGGTTTGATTTGATTGTGATATGTTTCTCATTCTCATAGTAATGAATAGCTTTTCCTTCTGGACAGGTAAGTGAAACTGTAATTAATGCCATAGATAATATTATTTGTGGAGTCTTAATATAATCAACTGTGCTGTTTTTAGGCTTGCAAAATTACAAAGCTTATGCAGTAGCAATTGCAGTATTCACCAGGAGAATGACATTAAGATTCAAAACAGAATCAGACAGAATTAATCTTATGGGAATTTCTGATAGTTTATTTTACTGGAATTTAAGCGTAGGGTTTTGGCTCAAATACTTCATCTGGTATAATTGGGCTATTAGGGATGTTGTGTTTGTATTGTTTTCAGTCTTGTTATTAATTTCTGAAATCTGATGAGGTAAGTTCTTTTTATGCTTTTATCAAACATTTTTTGTCAGGTTTATTCATAATCGTCCTGGTTTTGGCTGGGATAGAGTGAATTTTCTTCTTTAGTAGCTGGTATAATGCTGTGTTTTGGATTTAGTACCAGAATAATGTTGATAAAGCACTGGTTTTTAGTTGTTTCTAAGTAGTGCTTACACTAAGTCAAGGACTTTTCAGTTTCTCCTGCCCTGAAAGTGAGGAGGCTGGGAGAGCACAAGAAGCTGGGAACGGACACAGCCAGGACAGCTGACCCCAAGTGACCAAAGGGATATTCCATACCATAGGATGTCATGCTTAGTATATAAACTAAGCAAGTTGGCTTGGGGTGGGGTGCTGCTACTTGGAAACTGGCTGGGCATCAGTCAGCAGGTGATGAGCAATTGAGCAATTGCATTGTGAACCACTTGTTTTGTAAATATTATTATTGTTATTGTTGTTATTATTATTATCCCCCCCTTTCTATCCTATTATATTAACCCATGAGTTTTACCTTTTTTTTCCCAATTCTCTCCCCCATCCCACTGGGTGTGTAGTGGGTAAGCAAACAGCTGTGTGGTGTTTAGCTGCTTGCCTGGTTAAACCACAACAATAATACATAATAATGTATTTCTGAAAATTTTTGGGTTGGCCTGACATTACAATATTCATGTTATAATATTTTTACTTATTGTTACAAGCCTTCAGAAGAACTATAAATGTACTTCAGCTAATGAAAATCTGAAGTATGAAAATACCTGTATTTTACCAGCTTAACAATGGAAGAGAGCTTTTGTCTTGTCCTGAAGAGTTTACAGTCACATTTGAATCAAGGGAAGTAAAAATGGCAAGTAATAGCAGTGAAAATCATTTTATTGGATAAAGTCAGCTGCTATATAGCTGAGGTTCCAAGTAATTTCTATAAAATACGTAAAACATTTTCACAAAATTATTATAGAATAATTTATACTGAATGCTGCTAAATCACTGTTTACCTATGATGGTGTCAAGAAAATGGGGATGTCTGAGAAGAATTTGAAGTAGAAACTAGTGAATAGACTCATATGGAAGAGTTATTCCACAAAGGATGCTGTTTAGAAAAGAAATAAAAAAATAAATGTGTTTTGCCTTTTTTTTTTCTTCTCCTTAAAGCTATACCTTCATCTGAAAAGTCATTGTATGATGCCATTGACCACTCATTTATTCAACAGGGATTTATTTCTTGGTATTCTGAGGCTGAAGAAGTCTTAACGATCAAATTACATTTAGAGGTAGGTTTTTCCCTCTATGTAAAAACAGTAACTATAATGAGACTTTTTAAGTCTGAGATAGTATCTAGAACATTTCTAATGATAGAGACACTTGTACAGTGAAAAATTTGTTCTTAATTTTTATTAGCAATATCATATACATGACTGAAGAAATCCAGGTATATCAAGCACAAAAATGCCAGGAGGAGAAAAAAATTGTATTTAAAATTTGAATTTTTGTTTTGTATTGAGGTGTGATTAAGAAACATTGTATAGATTCAATAGACCACCTACGCAGTAGCATAATTAATGTGATATCTAATTTTGCACTGTTTCCCTCTGTAGTCTCCAAATGCCTTAAAGGAAAAAAAAAAGGCCTTCCTTATTAATCAGAATGAAAGGATATGCACTCAGCTAAGCACTTTTTTTCCTGTAAAACCTACTTGTTGCTCATTAGCAACTAGTGGTTGACACAGAAGGTCCCTGCAAAGGCTGTGAGTGCTGATGGGATCTGCAGCCCACCATCCTGGTTTTCTGCTAGGATAGAGTTAGGAGCAAGGACAGGTGACCCAAAATAGCCAAAGGGGTATTCCATACCATATGATGTCATGCTAAGCATAAAAGTGGGCTAGTTGGGGATGGGCAGCATGGTTCCAGGACTGGCTCCAGGATGGTCTAAGTGTATGGTCATGGGGTGAGAAACTGCGTTGTGTATCACCAGTTTTGTTTATTCTGTTATAAGTACTGTTATTTCCCTCTCCCTTTGCTGTCCCAGTAAACTGTCCTTATCCCAACCCACGAGTTTTACCTTTTTTTTTCTGATTGTCCTCCCCATCCCACCAGGGTGGGGGGAAGAGGTGAGCAAGCAGCTGCATGGTGCTCAGCTGCCGGCTGGGGCTGAACCACAACACCCACCCACCCCAGAGTTTAGCTGTGGTGCTCCAAGGCCCGCCGTGGTACAGCAAGAATGAGTGACCTGGGGAAGAGCAGGGTGAGAGAGAGCTGGAAGAAGACTCACCAGGGCCTTCCCACTCTGCTTGGAAGTTGCATTTGAGCTCAAGTACTTCCACCCAGTCTTCGCCTGACCTGCACGCCAAGCGTGCTGGGCCTGGTCATCTGCTTCGTTGATGCCAGCCTTGACTTCCCACCTTGGCCTCAGGCCTGCCTCGTCACCGTGGACTTGTCTGGCCATCAGTGAGTTCCTGGCTGACCCCAGCCATCATCCCCATCCCAGTCCTGCTCTCCTGGCCAGGTACCATGGGACTGAGTCTCTCAGTGAGTCGCTGCCCTGCCCTCACCCTCAGCATCTGTCTCCCTGTCCTTGAGAGCTGCCTGTTGTCACTGTTCCTTTACAGGGGCATAGGGGAAGGGTAAGAAGTAACAGACGCAAGTTAGAAAAACAGGAGAATTAAATTAGAAATTACAACTGCTTTCCTGTGAGGGAGATCAAACACAGGAAGAGGCTGCTCAGAAAGGCGGTGGAGTCTTGATCCCTGGGGGTCATCAGGGCTCAGCTTGATGTGGCCTAGAGCACCCTTCTCTATTTGGCCCTGCTTTGAACAGGAGGCTGTTCCAGATGACCTTCAGAGGTCCACTCCAACATGTTCTGAAACTCTGTGGCAAACTCCTGCTTCTCAAGTAACCAACTGAAAATCTCATTCTCTGTTTGTACACTATTATTTCTTCCCTCAGGAGTAACATCCAACTATAACAACAGTACCTTGTAACCCCTTGGTTCTAACCAACTGTGGATGAACATCTGAAATTCAAATTCATAACTACAAACTTCAGATGCAGCTCACTGGCTTTATTCCTTTCAGTTAATGTGGAAGACTTGTATTTTTTGCTTAATCCTTTTCAGTTAAAGACATATCATTGCATAGATTTCTTTATTGTAATTAATGCCTTAAATCTTTGTAATGCCATGACATACCATTTGATGGAAAAATATGAAGGATGTTTTTATAGTTTATGTCAGAAAATTCAAACTCCAAAAATTCTATTCAAAATGCAGGGGGTAGTTATGTTAAGTGTAACATTTTTCTTCTACATACATATTTCTGAACTACAGGCCTCTGTACTATATTCACTTTTGTATCAGTATATATGCCGAAATGAATCTTTGCAACCAATATACCTATGTGAGCTTTTGGTGTCTCTGTGGTCACTCAGGATTTTACTAATAGGGAAGCAACAGTGACAAAAATCCACTATAAGACATTATGTGCCTTACAGAGAAAGACGAATGGAATTTCATCATACTTGTTGCCAAAATGCACATACAGATTGTGCTGACTGTGTCTAGTAGTCATCTGTCCAAGATTAAGGGGCTTCGGTGTTTCGAAGATGACAGAGCTAGCTCTATGGGAGTGGAACAGAGAGATACTCTCGCTATGCTTTTTCAATCAGCATTTTACTTTTCCTTTTTTTTTATTAAACCTCTTTTACAATGAAATATTAGAGTATCCTGAGAAAATAGTCTAATCCTAAGATCTTGGTGATTAATTCTTTTTTTAAAGCATTATTAAAATTTCAGGAATCAGAAGGATACATATCAAGAATATTATTAACTGTTGGATTGTATATTAGCAACAGCAAAGGGCTGAAAAGAGGTCTTTATTCAAAACTCAGTCTTGTTATAGCATAATTTGGGGGCAATTTTGTTTTCTGTTGAGATGATGCAAATAAAGAATAATTACTCTGAAGTCAGTATACTTATTTTTCATAAATCTGGTGTGCAATTAAGAGTCTCAGGTCATGTCTTTAAGTGGATTGCACATCTAAATCCTTACAGTCCATTTACTTTGAGAAGTTCTCTGGTCACAGAGTGATGTTTGGAAATACAGTAGAGAAAGTGAAAAAGACAGCAATACTTCCTTATTTAATCCTTCTACCATCCTCCTTCCTCTCCCCTCCCTCCTTTAAAAAAAAAAAAAACCACGAGTTTGGCAAACTCTGGCTATTGCATAAAAATCTTTCTGATTGTTATAAAATGCTGCATCTCTGTTCAGCACAGCTTAATTATTCAGTTGGGTGTTGATCCCTCAGAAGTATGAGATGCTAATCATTATGCCAAGATTTATTTTTAAAGCTGAAATTCTGTTTGGATGTGCAGTTCCTTTCTTTCAATTAATTCAGCTGCAGTGTGTGCCTTGCTTTCTGTCATCTGCATTACAATAGCAGTGACTTCCTAGCCTCTGTGGGCAACTAGCCAGAGAGACAAAGTAACCCCAGTGTCTCCCTGCGCTTTCACTGCCACTTCAATGGACTATTGCTGTCAGCAATACAATAAATTGAAGCTCTTTCTTCAGTAGAAATCCTATGATAGAATTAAGGAGTACTTTAATATTTTACAAGAGACTGAGACCATATGTTAAGATCCAGCTGGATGGCTCTTGGTCTAATAGAGTGGAAATGCATCTTGTGACTATCTATTCGCGTGGTTTCTTCAGCTGTCTTTCCCATTGTTAATCTTTCAGTAATCACATTCTGTGTCACTGAGCGGTCAGAGCAATTTCCGCTCTCAGGTCAAACCTTAGGGGTTATGCTTTTAACTTAATTAATTAATTACTGACTTGCTCGGTTAAAGTCAAGTCCTGTTAAGCCTTACCCAAGGGGAAGGAAAAGAGGAGGAATATTGGAATGGAGAAGGCATTTCTGTTTAAAAAGGGTAAATATAGCACTCAAGATGCCATACAACTAAATAAAGAGCAACAGAAAGGTTAGGAGACATTGAAAGTTAATTTTCCCAGGATATTTCGTGATGCTGTGTATTCTGCCACTGCCGAAAGGTTGACTATCTATTTGCCAAGCTACAGAAGAAATATTTGCAGTATCCATCAGTCTTGGATACAGGCTTCATATGGTTCATCTCCCCATCCCATATTTTTATGTTACGCATCAGAAGCATTGACAAAGATAGTAGACATACCTGTCCATCTTCATGTAAATAGAGTTGCTACCCTGTTGGGCATTTATCTTCTCATAAGTTGACTCAGGAAATTAATTACTGAATGAAGCCCTGCTTTGTACTGACTTTATATATATATACACGATCATTATGATCTCTACCAACTTTACATCCTGTGACTTTTAATCCTATTTTCACTTGAAAATACCCTAGCAACTGTAGTAGTATGCCTTTAGTGGGGTCTGTAAAACAAAACACATGCTTAAATCCTTTGATAGTTTTAGATTAAAAAAATAAAAGAAAATCTCATATAAGTAAGAAAATCTGAACAAATATTTTTGGCTTTTTTTTGTTGTGTTGGGTTTGCGTGGCAAGGTTTTGGTGGCGGGGGGGCTACAGGGGTGGCTTCTGTGAGAAGCTGCTAGAAGCTCCCCCTGTGTCTGATAGAGCCAATGCCAGCCGGCTCTAAGACGGGCCCGCCGCTGGCCAAGGCCAAGCCAATCAGCGCCTCTGTGATAACATATTTAAGAAGAAGAAAAATACTTAGAGAGCGAGCTTTTGCAGCCGGAGAGAGGAGTGAGAAGATGTAAGAAACTCTGCAGACACCCAGGTCAGTGCAGAAGGAGGGGGAGGAGGTGCTCCAGGCACCGGAGCAGAGATCCCCCTGCAGCCCATGGTGAAGACCATGGTGAGGCAGGCTGTCCCCCTGCAGCCCATGGAGGAAGGATGAGGGGGTGTAGAGATTCCACCTGCAGCCCATGGAGGACCCCACGCTGGAGCAGGTGGAGGCACCTGAAGGAGGCTGTGGCCCGTGGGAAGCCCACACTGGAGCAAGTTCCAGGCCGGACCGGTGGACCCGTGCAGAGGGGAGCCCACGCCAGGGCAGGTTTGCTGGCAGGACTTGTGACCCCGTGGGGGACCCCACACTGGAGCAGTTTGCTCCTGAAGGTCTGCACCCCGTGAGAGGGACTCCATGCTGGAGCAGGGGAACGATGAGAGGAGTCCTCCCCCTGAGGATGAAGAAGCGGCAGAAACACCATGAGATGAAGTGACCGTAACCCCCATTCCCCATCCCCCTGTGCCGCTGAGGCGGGGGAAGGTTGAAGCCGGGAGTGAAGTTGAGCCCAGGAAGATGGGAGGGGTGGGGGGAGGTGTTTTAAGAGTTGATTTTATTTTCTCATTCCTCTACTCTGTTTTGCCTAGTAATAAATTAGATGAATTCCCTCTCTAAGTTTGGTCTGTTTTGCTCGTGACAACAATTAGTGAGTGATCTCTCCCTGTCCTTATCTCGACCCACAAGCGTTTCGTTATACCTTTTCTCCCCTGTTTGGTGAATGAGGGGAGTGAGAGAGCGGCTCTGGTGGGCACCTGGCCTCCAGCCAGGGTCAACCCACCACATTTGTACAAAGTCAGTTCAAAGGATTTTGCAGTAATTTATTCATTAGTATTGTATCAGTCAGTAAGATATATGGTAGTCCAGTAAAATGGGTAGGCAACAGTATGTTTGCCCCACCCAAAAGCACAACCACTATTTACTGTAGAATATGGTAGACTTCAGGGGAACATTTAAGAAGATTAACTTAAAACATTCTTTCCAGCACTGAAACATGAGATCAGCAAAGACCAAGTTATTTCATTTCTAGAGACTCATTGTGCCAAAGGCTAAAACCCAACTGTAAAGATGCATGGTGGTCTAAGATACATCAAAAGGGGTTTTAGTCCTGAACTAAATGTGTAATATTTCATTTCCCAACAACTGCAGGAGAATTACTTTGATTCTTTTATTGGTCTTTGTTCCTACATTCACTCATTCTGTGATTGACGGGGACTATGAAGGTTCAGATTGCTCAGTAAGCAAGCTTTGCAACTGTATATACGATGGATGTACTTTATATCCATATTCCAAGAAATGGACTAAATGTAGTTTAAAGAATTCTGTAATTTCCAGAAATGAGTTGTGCTTCATATGAATTCTATAAGAGGCTTCTCATTACTCACCGATTTTCTGTCCTTGATCACAACATTATTGGGTCATAAATGCAGAAATGTATTAAGTCGAATAAATCCAATTTTGCTTATTTCTGTTAATGTATCTTCTCACTTCTTTTGTTTACGTAGAGGAAACAGTCTGAGACACAGAGTTAATCGCTTTGGTTGCCAAATTCTATTTTCTCTACGGCCTACAATATTATTTTTTAAAATATGACTACTGCATACATTTGCAAGCATATTTTCCTATTATGCCAAATATTAAAAAGTAGATAAAGATTTAAGAAGGGGATGTATAACTACTGTGCCTATACTCTTACCAGTATATACTCTGGGACTGATCCTTGCTTCATGAGCCAGCCTGTGCCCACCCTGCTTATGGCACACTTGGTTCAGAGTGGATTAGCTGCACCCATCCTGCGGAGAACTGGGAGGAGTCCCGGCACCTGTGTGCTGGTTTTGTATGGACTGTTTTGTACTGGGACCAGTATTGTTCAATATCTTTATTAATGACATAGACAGTAGGACTGAGTGCACCCTCAGCAAGATTGCAGATGACACCAAGCTGAATGGTGCAGCTGATTCGCTGGAGGGAAGGCATGCCATTCAGTAGAACCTTGACAGGCTTTAAGAGTGGGCTTGTGCAAACCGCATGAAGTCCAATAAGGCCAAATGCAAGGTCCTGAACCTAGGTCAGGGCAGCCCCTGGTATCAATACATACTGGGGGATGAATGGATTGAAAGCAGCCCTGAGGAGATGGACTTGGGGGTGTTGGTGGATGAAAAATTAGACTTCAGCTGGCAATGTGCACGTGCAGCCCAGAAAGCTAGTTATATCCTGGGCTGCATCAAAAGAAGCATAACCAGCAGGTCAAGGAAGGTGATTCTCCCCCTCTACTCTGCTCTTGTGAGACCCCACTAGGAGTTCTGCATCCAGCTCTGGGGTCCCAAATACAAGAAAGACATGGACTTGTTAAAGAGGGTCCAGAGGAGGGCCACAAAAATGATCAGAGGGCTGGAACACCTCTCCCTTGAAGAAAGGCTGAGAGAGTTGAGGTTATTCAGCCTGGAGAAGAGAAGGCTCCAGGGAGACCTTATTGCAGCCTTTGAATTTATAAAAGAGGCTTATAAGGAAGATGGAGAGACACTTTTTAGCAAGGCTGTAGTGACAGAACAAGGCACAGTGGTTTTAAATTAAGGAGGATAGGTTCAGATTGGACATAAAGAACACATTTGTTGTGATGGGGGTGGTGAGACGCTGGAACAGGTTGCCGAAAAGAGTTGTGAATGACCCATCCCTGGAGGTTTTCAAGCTCAGGTTGGAAGGGACTTTGAGCAACCTGATCTAGTGGATGGTGTCCCTGCCTATGGCAGAGGGGTCGGACTAGATGGTCTTTCAAGGTTCCTACCAACCCAAACTATTCTATGATTCTATGGTACTACTATGTGAAATGCATTTAGATAAGAGTTCTACACAGAAGTAGAGCCAATCTTCTGATTTTTTTTTTAATTTAAAAAAACCCACAAACCCCAAAATGTCTACACTTTAGGTAATGTTTCTTGCTTGTATACTTTTATCGAAACTTTTAAAAGATAAATTCATGGAATGTATTAGTAACTCATTTTTCAAATTTGAAGGAAAAAGAAAAAATTGAGAACCAACCTTTCTTTAAGAAGAGCAGATATGAAAATGAACAGAATTGAAGTAATACATGGTATTATATCTAAGTATTGTACTCATTATATCATGAAACATCTTTATTTCAGGTGGCACAGAGGTGTAGGCTGTTCATTAGAGTTTTTATACATTGAATGTACAAGCTTTTTCCTTTTAGAAAATTTTCAGTGTAAAATGACAAATTATTTGCAACTTCATCACATTTTCAAGTTTTAGTCATTTTTTTCATTTTCAGTAAATGATCCACTCAAAAGAAAAAAGGAAAAATTGCTTGCAATATCTTCTTCCTCTTTAACTGGAAAAGAATGAAATAGCTTTTGAAAAACCTACAGATTAATATACAGTCTCAAAGAGGCAAGTCATTTTGTGCAAGTCAAACTAGATATAAAAGACAATGATAAAAGCTAGTTCATCTTAATGAGCTCTTAGGAGGACGGGTAGGTAATGCATCACTCAATCATTCTGTGTCCTAAGAAAGTTAATGATATCATACACAATATTTTTTTTTTGTGCTCTCACACACACTCACATCACATAGACCTTGTATATGATTTCAGGATTAGAGGATTTGTTTTGATTTGGGGTTTGGGGGGGGGGGGGGGGTGATTTTTTTTCCTGTTTATGTCCTGTTTATTTAATAAACACAATATACCAAATGCACACAATTTTTTTTTTGCAGAGAGGATTTCCCTAGATTTCTTCAGTAGCTGAACACAGGCATCTAAACAAGTGCTTTGTCTCAATTCCATATGTGTTCAGTGCAGTTCTGGTTTAATCATCAAATCATTTAGGTTGGAAAGGATATTTCAGATTATCGAGTCCAACCCTTAACCTAACGCTGCTGAGTCTACCACTAAACCATGTCCCTAAGCACTACATCTACGCATCTTTTATATTCCTCCAGGGATAGTGACTTGATCACTTCCCTGGGCAGGCTATTCCAAAGACTGATAACCCTTTCAGTGAAGAAATTTTTCCTAATATCCAATCTAAACCTCCCCTGGCACAACTTGAGGCCATTTCCTCTTGTCCTATCGCTTGTTACTTGGGAGAAGAGACCAACACCCACCTCGCTACAACCTTCTTTCAGGTAGTTGTAGAGAGCGATAAGGTCTCCCCTTGGCCTCCTTTCCTCCAGACTCAACAACCTCAGTTCCCTCAGCTAGTCCTCATCAGACTTGCTCTCTAGACCCTTCACCAGCTTCATTGCCCTTCGGACATGCCTCAGCACCTCAACATCTTTCCTGTAGTGAGGGGCCCAAAACCGAACACAGTACTTGAGGTGCGGCCTCACCAATGCCGAGTACAGGGGGACAATCACTTCCCTAGTCCTGCTGGTCACAATATTGCTGATACAAGCCAGGATGCTGTTGGCCACCTTGGCCACCTGGGCACGTACCTGGCTGTCAACCAATACCCCCAGGTCCTTTTCTACCAGGCAGCTTTCCAGCCACTCTTCCCCAAGCCTGTAGCAGCATTGCATGGGGTTGTTGTGACCCAAGTTGAACCTCATACAGCTGGCCTTGGCCCATCGATTCAGCCTGTCCGGATCCCTCTGTAGAGCCTTCCTACCCTCAAGGAAATCAACACTCCCGTACAGGTTGGTGTCATCTGCAAATTTACTGAGGGTGCACTCAATCCCCTCATCGAGATCAGTACTGAGCCCTGGGGAACACAATTTGTGACTGATCACCAGCTGGATTTAACTCCATTCACCACAACTCTTTGGGTTCTACCATCCAGCCAGTTTTTTACCCAGCAAACAGTACGTCTGTCCAAGCTATGTGCAGCCAGTTTCTCCAGAAGAATGCTGTGGGAAACAGTGTCAAAAGCTTTACTAAGGTCCAGGTAGACAACATCCACAGCCTTTCCCTCCTCCACTAAGTGGGTCACCTTGTCATAGAAGGAGATCAGGTTAGTCAAGCAGGACTTGTCTTTCATAAGCCCATGTTGACTGGGCCTGATCACTTGCTTGTCCTGTATGTGCTGTGTGATGACATTCAAGATGTTCTGCTCCATAATGTTCCCCGGCACCAAGGTCAGACTGACAGGCCTGTAATTCCCAGGGTCCTCCTTACGGCCCTTCTTGTAGACGGGCATCACATTGGCTAACCTCCAATCAACTGGGACCTCCCCGGTTTGCCAGGACTGTTGATAAATGATGTAAGGTGGCTTGGTGAGCACTTCCGCCAGCTCCCTCAGGACCCTTGGTTGGATCCCATCCAGCCCCATAGAATTGTGTGTGTCTCAGTGGTGTAGCAGGTTGCTAACCATTTCCCCTTGCATTATGGGGGCTTCATTCTGCTGCCTGTCCCTGTCTTCCAGCTCAGGAAGCTGGGTACCCAGAGAACAACTGGTCTTACCATTAAAGACTGAGGCATTAACTACCTCAGTCTTTTCCTCATCCTTTGTCACTACTTCCACCCCTCCTACATCCAATAAAGGATGGAGATTCTCCTTAGCCTTCCTTTTGTTGCTAATGTATTTATAGAAAATTTTTTAATTGTCTTTTAGAGCAGTAGCCAGATTAAGTTCTAGTCAGTCTTTGGCCTTTCTAATTTTCTCCCTGCATAACCTCATAACATCCTTGTAGTCCTCCTGAGTGGCCTGCCCTTTCTTCCAAAGGTCATAAAGCTTTACTTTACCTTAGTTCCAGCCAAAGGGTCCCAACTGATCAATGTGACATACATACTTATTGACCTAGTTGTGGTGATGTAACTCTAATTAAAATCTGATTGAAGACTAGGTCTACTCATTTTAGTTAAATAGACAGGCTGTATTCTATGGCAGCTAAAAAGCAGAATTAACCTCCTAAATGTCCAGAATTTCATAATCACATGAAATCCAGTAAATCTGTGACTGTTTGACTTTGAATTTTACTGGAGGAAATAATTTAACAGAACCATCAGACATCTTATTTTAAAAATCCCTGGTTCATTAGTGTTATTCAGGTACTTAACGATTAGGTGCATGTGTTAGAAACACATATTAAAGGATTATAAGAAATCTCTAGACAATGCTGTAAGCTCTAAAATCACTCATAGTGAGGGACAGTACCTGTCAAAGAAAGTTTAATAATCAAAAGAAATTATACAGCTAGTGAGAAGAACTACAAAACCTAAGTGATTTGCAGACAGTCAGGTGTCTGACAGGTGAAAAGTTGATTTGAATGTCTTGACTTCCGGGCCACTGTCCTAACCTTGTCTCCTTTGCCTTAGAGGTATTTCAGGGTCGCTTAACTAGTGTCCAGTACATCCCAGGGACAATTTTGAAAGTTAATGCCAAAACCGCTTCATAAATGGAAGTTTGATTAAATTTATTACTTTTCAAATGACTGTTGTGAAGTTGAACTCCCCATTATCTCTCCTAATGACCTTTAATATTTCATGTGGATTAGCTGGATGATGAAATCCCTAAAGGACAAATTCATGTTTTCCAAATTATAGGTCGAAAGTTAGAGTAAAAAAAAAACCAAACAATTACATTGGCTGTGAACTTTGTTGGAGAACAGGATAGTTTTCTAATAATGTGTCTCCTAAATGGAGACTAAAAGAAATTATATTCCTGTCAGTATGTTGTTCCTGGTTTCAACTTATGCTGTTATTATTTTCAAGGCATTATTTGGGAATCAGAATATGACTCTTTTTATATTCTTATATCTGGAGGATCCTTCTGTGATCATCCTTTTTTTTTTTTTTTTTCTGATGTTACATCAGATTACTGTCTCATCAAAACACTCCAAATTAAACTGCATTGAAAATGGACTTAATTCCTAACCAAAGTCTTGATTCAGCAAGGAATATATAGCATATTCATAAATTAATGTACGAATTTTAATTTAAAAGTCTGTGAGTTTATTTGCATTCTGGATATGTAAAACTTAAACACCAACCTAGATGGAGGCCTAGTTTCCTCTGTTTAACCAGTCAGAATAAAACATGCTCATCTTTGACTTTTTTCCATATCAATTAAAGTCCTTGATAATCTTTTAACTGTGTTCAGAGATTCTTTATTGTGCCCCATGGTATAATATAAGCTTCAGAATGCCACGCACCTATTCCTGTAATGAATCCATTTGTAATTTTTTAAGTTTTTGAAGTTTTTCCTCTGTGTACATATAATACAAATATAATGTCATTTGAAGAAATGTTCCAATTCTGCTAAAATTCTAGAGTTATAGTACATGATTACTTCTTGGAGGCAAGGTCTTCCTTGGAATTTATGAGCTTATAAATCCTTAGGGTAGAATGCTCAGTAGGTGTAATGCAACACATATTCATTAAAACTAGTGGAAGTAAGCAAATTTACATAGGCTGAGGATCTGTCCCTAAATATTTAATCTAGTTTCCCAAATGATTCTTCTAATTGCTCTCTATGTTCAGCTTTACAGCTATCTGGCAGTTACAGTGGGAGGGTTATCAAATATTTAATTAAATTGTAAAGTCACAGCCGTATTTTATTTCAAAACAGTCCCAAATGGTTCAAATCAATTTGTTCAATATTAAAATTTTAAACACTTAAAGGCCCAACTTCTTGGCCTCTATCAGTTAGCATCATTCTGTGCAAGTAAGTAAATTATAACACTTCCAAGTCTAGTCCTGCTTTGAATAAAGAGACAAAAGCAAATATTTTCTGTTCTAATTACTTTTATTTCTTCCCACAGTCACTATTTTTTGTTTTTGTTGTTTCCAGATGAATTCACAGTCAAAACACATCCTTTGTGTTTGTTGCAACAAACATCCAGTTTTCAAAAATCACTTTTGTTGTTGTTGTTGTAGTATTTTTGTTGGTTTTGTTGTTGTTTTTGGTTTTGTTGTTTGTTTTTTTCCTTAGGGAGAAACGTTATTGAGTGTGCATGGCAAGGTTTTGGTAGCAGGGGGCTACAGAGGTGGCTTCTGTGAGAAGCTGCTAGAAGCTTCCCCAGTGTCTGATACAGCCAATGCCAGCCATCTCCAAAACAGACCTGCCACTGGCCAAAGCTGAGCCCATCAGTGATGGTGGTAGCACCTCTATGACAATATAGAATCACAGAATCATAGAACCATAGAACCATAAATCATAGAATGGTTTGGGTTAGAAGGGACCATTAAAGATCATCTAGTCCAACCCCTCTGCATGGGCAGGGACATCTTCCACTAGATTAGGTTGCTCAAAGCCCCATCCAACCTGAGATTGAATCTTTCCAGAGATGGGGCATCTACAAGGTCTCTGGGAAACCTGTTCCAGTGTTTCACTACCCTTATTGTCAAAATTTTCTTCCTTATATGTAGTTTGAATCTACCTTCTTTTAGTTTAAAAGCGTTACTCCTTCTCCTATCGCAACAGACCCTAGTAAAATGTTTGTCCCCATCTTTCTTATAAGCCCCCTTTAAGTATTGATAGGCCACAACAACATCTCCCAGGAGCCTTCTCTTCTCCAGGCTGAACAACCCCAACTGTCTCAGTTTTTGCTCATAGGAGAGGTGCTCCAGCCCTCTGATCATCTTCATGGCCCTCCTCTGGACTTGCTCCAACAGCTCCACGTCCTTCTTATGTTAGGGACCCCAGAGCTGGACACAGTACCCCAGGTGAAGTCTTATGAAAGTGGAGTAGAGGGGTCATGTTCCTTTTGATCCAGCTGAGGATATGGTTGGCTTTGTGGTCTGCAAGCGTGCATTGCTGGCCCATGTATTTCAGAAAGCATAAAAAATGCTGCATAGCAGCTGGGAGAGAGGAGTGAGAAGATGTGAGAAGAACAGCTCTGCAGACACCAAGGTCAGTGCAGAAGGAGGGGGAGGAGGTGCTCCAGGCACTAGAGCAGAGATTCCCCTGCAGCCCGTGGAGAAGACCATGGTGAGGCAGGCTGTCCCCCTGCAGCCCATGGACAATGATGGTGGAGCAATATCCACCTGCAGCCCATGGAGGACCTCACACCAGAGCAGGTGGAGGCACCTGAAGGCAGCTGTGACCCCGTGGGAAGCCTGTACTGGAGCAAGCTCCTGGCAGGACCTGTGGACCCATGGAGAGAGGAGCCCACGCCACAGCAGGTTTGCTGGCAGGACTTGTGACCTTGTGGGGGACCCACGCTGGAGCAGTCTGTTCCTGAAGGTCTGCACCCTGTGGGAGAGACCCATGCTGGAGCAGTTCATGAAGAACTGCAGCACATGGGAATGAAAATAACAACAGTACTTAGAATACACAAAACAGGTGATACACAATGCAATTTGCTCACCTCACCCAATGCCCAGCCTGTTCCTGAGCAGCAACCCCTTCTTCCCATCCAGCCCCCTATATACAGGGAGCATGCCCTCACAGTATTGAATATCCCTTGGGCTAGTTTAGGTCAGCTGTCCTGGCTGTGTCCTCTCCCTGCTTCTTGTGAAAACTGACTCCATCCTAGCTGAAATCCAGGATATTTGTCCAGTTGAGAAGTAGAGTGGTAGAGTGGCTTGGTGGGCACCTGGTATCCAGCCAAGGTCAACCCTCCACAGTTTAACTGGACTTGAGAATAGGATTGGAGAGTCCATATCCTTTGAGCACAATTCTGGAGGCAGAGCTGTTCTGATACTAAAAAAAAAAAAAAAAAAAAAAAAAAAGCAGATTAACCAAGATTTCCTTCAACAACTTACTTCATAATCAGAAATATTAGTGTATTCAGGTACAGAACTGGTCAAAGGATTCAACATGCTGCTTCAGTGTTTCCACAGACCTTCCTTGTACACATTGATTACTTTCATGTATGTAGTGGGCTCTCCTTTACCTATAATGATATAAAAGTATGTTTTTTTCCAAAGAAGGATATTTAAAAGAAATATATGCATACATACAGATTTTTTTTTTCTTCACAGAAAGAAAAGCTCTGATGAAAAGCTCTTGGAGAACAAGGTGGGGCAAAGATATTATCTTAATTTTGCTTTTTTTGATTACTAAATTGGCTCTGTGATACATATCCTCTTATTTAAATTGTCTTGAATTCAGAGGACTTAAAGTTGATTAATGCAAAAGTATTTTTTAGTAAACAACCTGGAGAATCCCAAAGAAAACTGCAGACTGCAGGCTACTAAGCATAGCATCTAAAGGTGCAAAATTAATAGAAATTGTAATAAAAGTGTGGACATAGAGCAGTTACAGGAAGAATCAACACAAGAAAACTATGTTTCTATCTTTGAAAGAGTGAGCAGGTATGTGAAGAAGGGACACTGTAGCTGTTACAGGCTACTTACACTTGCAAAGTGCGTTCAGAAGTGTTCTTCCACAGTGAATCTTAATGAAGTTTTGGTATATCTGAGAAAAAAAAAAAAAAAAGACTGGCAACCAATCTGATGACCTGCATGTGCTCCTTATTGACACTGCTCCTTAATTCTTCACTTTACTTTGGTTTGTCCCAAGCATTTCTTTTCCTGACAAGTGAATTCCAGTGAGGACAAGCCCCAGACAGTGATGACTTGAGCCAGTGCATGCCTTATAACCTCATGGAAAAAGTTTGGTATCTGACTCTGTTGTATGGATTAGCGTAGATAGACACTAAGCAGATGTAATATAACAGGAAAAGTCCTTGCAGGGAAAAAGTATTCCTTAGATAGTGAGAGACAGAGAGATTGATATGGAAATCTGGAGTAAGTAGTCAGCTTCAGATTAAAAAGATAAATCAATATTGGGCTTTCAGAGATCTGTGCTGTTCTAGTGCTATTCAAAATGTCCATAAAAGAACTGAAATATAGGATAAATATGAAGATTACAAAAGTCAGTGAAATAACAGACTGAAGTCAATGGACATAAAGAAAGTGATGCACTGCTGTGGGTTAACCCAAGTAGGCAGCACAGCCCCACACACCTGCTCACTTAATCCCACACAGCAGGACAGGGGAGACAATCAGAAGGGTATAACTGAGGAAACTTTTAGGTTGAGATAAAGACAATTTAATATGTAAAAGAGAAAAAAAATATGCAAAAGCAATAGCTCACCAGCCAACTGATGCCCAGTCAGTCCCTGAGCAATGGTAACCCATGGCAACTTCTCCCACAGCTTTTATTTCTGAGGGTAACATCATATGGTATGGAATATCCCTTTGGTCAGTTGGGGTCAGCTGTCCCAGCTGTGTCCCCTCCCAGCTTCTTGTGCACCCCCAGCCTACTGTCCTTGTGGAGGAGGGGAGAACGGAGTGAAAAACAGAAAAAGTCTTGATGTTATATAACCACTGTTCCTCAAGATCTAAAACATTGGTTTGTTATTAACACCGTTTTGGTCACAAATCCAAAACATAGCACCATGCAGGCTGCTTATGAAGAAAAATAACTGTCTAGAAGGGGAAAGTTCAGAGAGGTGAAGAAAGATATCAAAGGTTTAGAACAGCCTCTGCGTGCGGAATCGTGAGACTCTTCAGATTAGAACGGGTTACTGAGGAGACATATAATAGAATTATATCAAGTCATGAAATGCATAATGATGATGAAGAGTGAACAATTTTCACTTTCTCTTCAAATAGAAGACAGTTCAAAAGAAACTAGCAGCTGACAGTTTGAAACAGGTGGCATTTTAAAGCAAGCATTAAGCAGTAGACCGTTTTACTTCAGAATGTTGTGGATACTAAGTTTAGAAAAATTCATTAGGAGAAAGAAAAAAAAAAAAAAGAGAAAAATCCATGGAAGGCAAACAAATACAGAACTATGACTTTTTCTTTAGGTATTTTCTGGCCATGAAATTTTTGGATGCTGGGAGACTATTCAGGAGGAGCATGATTCCATGACTGCTTTGTTCTTAAATACGTTCTTAGGCATTTGCCTTTGGTCCCTGATGGAGACAGGATGAAGGGTAAGATGGACGTTTTTTGCTGTCCTAATGCAAACACTTTTATGTTCCTACATTTGTTCTTTTCTTGTATAACTGATTATGCTGGAGTTCATCCATGCTTGTCTTCTTCAATTCCTTCGTATATTAAATAAATGAAACCATCCTTTAGAGTGAGTGTTTTCATCCAAGCAAGAATAATATATTTAGTTTTTACATTGGTGCTTGCATGTGCTCCACAGGTAAGTTTGCTTTTTATGTTGGCTGTAAAGAATGCAGCTTTTTATGAAAAAACAGAACGCACTTTTTTGCCAGTACAAATTTGTCCCTACAGAAGATGGACAAGATAAGAAATTAGAGTTTGGCAGCAAGATCCAGATTTGAAGCAGCAATAAGTATATGAAGAATGTTACAGTTAAAAAAAAAAAAAGACTCAGTATTTTATCTTGTTGATAGATTTTGATGCTGCAAAATACAGCTCTAGGTAGTTATAAGAAAAAGTTAAAGTTTAATTTTCACACTGCTACATAACTCTCAAAGCTAAATGGCAATAGATACATTAGCTCATGATTAGTTTCTATCTTCATATTGCAAGGCAGTATGTACTTTTAATTATTTACTAGCATTGTTTGAGGGATATGGAATCCAAGGGCCTTCTAATGATAGAACACTGATTTTTTCATTTTTAGCATATTACTCATTCTTTTATATCATATAAGCAGCATGAGTTTTCACACTTGCCGTGGAACTATTGAATAAAATTACTCTTGATTTCATAAAGAACTGTGGTAGTATTTTACTTTGGGGGGAGCACTGTCTTCTGTAAGACACGCTTGTATCATATTCAAGACAAAATAATTTAAGTGAAGATGAAATTATTTGCTACAGCTTGATATGATCTAGTGGTTTACTGCTAAAAGGGTGGTTTCACACTGTCTTCTTCTTTCTTTTTTACTTCCGCCATGCCCTCACTCTGATGCTCACTGGAGTCTTCACAGAGATGATTCAACTCATTAAAGTGCCAATACATGGTTGTGTATAAAACTTATTTGAAAAAAAAGTAACTAATTTTTTTATTAATTAGTGAGTTCCATTAGGTCATAAAGTCCCATAAAAGCTACACCAAGTACAAGAGAAGCAGTGATCAGAAATGTGAGCGGAAAGAAGAGAAAGACTTTCCCTATTTGGGGCACAGTGGGCTGTTCACTAAGCTATAAAAGAAGAAAATAATCCAGGAAAAGCCTCTAAATCTTACCCTTGATGGGATAAAACTTACTGCAATATCATTGTTCTCAACCTCAGATGCAAGGGTAGAAAATCACTCAAAGAAAGTGTGTGGTATTCTGAAATAGAAACCCATTTTACTGCTTAGATTTTCCTCCTAACTCATTCTGTCAGTTTGTTTTTCTCATGCCTCTACTTCTCCCTCTACCACCACTCATCTAACTGCTTTTTTTAGGCTACAAAATCTTGTCTCAAATATTCTCTTTTACAGTGAGACTTTTATTTTTTTTTCTTTTTATTTCCTAAAACACACTTTGAAAAGAGATTTGTTCAGTCCCTTTTATCCATGGTTCTTCTGGTTTGTGTCCAGAGTAAGGACATCAATCAATCTGAGATCTCCTAGTTTCCAGGTGGGTATATTAATCTTTAGGTGACAATTTATTTTTGGTCTAGCAAATACTTGATGGTTTATACAAATTAAAACACCATTAGCAGGATATTAAGAAGGGTTTCTTTGACCATGAAGCATTCTAGTTGATGAAGTCACCTGAGTTGTGGAACACATAGCTTTAAGTCCTTAATTTGACTTGGGGATTAACAGAGCGCTATATCAGACATGCACTTTCACTGATATTTGAAGCATATATCTTTTCTTCCTGAGTAAATTTCATCAGCACTGTGCTATATGATTCAACAACCATTTGAATTAAGGATAATTATTTTTGCAAAATGAAGAAGAACTGATAAAGAAATTGTGAGAGAGTGCTCCTGGAACAGTTATTCTGAAATATTGAAAGCACTCTCTTGTATATCTGAGATATTAGGTTGACTTTTTTATTTGATTTGTTTTAATTGCTAATTGTTTTAAGTTTAATTCTTAATTTTCTTGTAATGGACCTGCACTGAGTAAAGCAGAATACCAAGGCATGGATTGTTCTAATGAGATGGTTGCATCCAGACCAAGGAGGCTCTACTCCATGTAATTTTTACTAAGAGACTGTTGTGATTTAACCTGGCAGGCAGGTCAAACAACCACGCAGCCGTTTGCTCACTCTCCCGCCCCCAGTGGGATAGGGGAGAGAATCAAAAAGAAAAAGGTAAAACTCATGGGTTGAGATAAAGAGAATTTAATAGGACAGAAAAGGAAGATTTCAGCTAGCATTCATATTTTAGGTTCTTTTGTTTCAAAGGAAAGAAAAAAGAACAACAGAACAAAAATAAAAGGTCTTTATGTTCTATACTATTCTACCAGGGTATTTGCTTATGTATTTGCTGGCTTTTCCTGCCATATCTGTATACTCAGCCTGGTAAGATAGCGTGAAATCGGAATCTCCAATGCTATTCATAGATTCTTTGTAGACATTGCTTAGAGAGTTTTGAGTATCCTCACCATAACTCTCACCATAACTCTCACAGTAAGATATTTGTCTAATAATTTGACTGAATATTTAGAAGGGATATTACAAACAACAAAATACTATCATCTTCAGAAAAAAACATCTTGGAAAAATATGACATGAGACAAGCAGGCTATTTCTTTTTTATTGTCATGGTTTAACCCAGCAGGCAGCTAAAACAACCACACAGCCATTCGCTCAACCACCCCCCCATGCAGTGGGAAGGGGGAGAGAACTGAAAATGGAAAAGGAAAAAAACCAAGTTTGAGATAAAGACAATTTAATAGGACAAAAAAGGAAGATGATAATAACAACAACAACAGAATATACAAAACAAATGATGAACAGCACAATTTCTCACCACCCAAAGTTGACCCGCCACCCAACCCACACCCCAGTTATATATGGAACATGATGTCATATGGTACGGAATATCCCTTTCACCAGTTTGGGTCAACTGTCCTGGCTGTGTCCCCTCCCAACATTTTGTGCACCCCCTGCCTTCTCGTTGGCAGGGCAGTATGAAAAGCTGAAAAGCGCTTGACTGCTTGGCAACAGCTAAAATATTAATGTGTTATCAACGTTATTCTCAACTTAAATCCAAAACACAGCACTATACCAGCTGCTAATAAGAAAATTAACTCTAACCCTGCCTAAACCAGGACATATATGTTTGATAATAAAGAAACGTCCTTTTTACACTAAAAAGCAAAAATCAATTAATTATTAATTATTTTTCTAATCTATGAAATGTTAGAAAGAATAAAGATTCTAAATCTGACTGGTTTTTACCCACATAATGAACTGAAAAGAACCTGTTACCATAATTTCTTGTCACTGACAATTATATAAAGAAAAAAATCAAATAAATATTCTTTCATTTTCTTTTTTTTTTTTTTGAGAGGGGATACAACAATTTATTGCTCCTGTTTGATTTCCTACATTTGATCTTTCTAGCTTAACAATGTGACTTAATAAACTTGATAAAAATAATAAAAATACATTCAGTTATATAGTTTGCAAGAGATCTAGTATTAAGTTAAAGTAAAATATAACTAAATTGGTTGAGTGGGACATTGTACACATTTGTACAGTTGTTTTGGCCAATTTCTGTCCTTCAGAGGGAACTGATTGTTCAAGTCCTGTTTGGGGACAGTGAATTTGCAGTACTTTATGAAACAGATGTTCACTACTCTCTGCTGATAAAAAAGTAATGTGTGAAGGGCTGAATCCAGTGGTATATCCTAGACTCCACAGACTGAAACTAGACTTTTGATTTCTCCCCCTACCCTTTTTATCGAGGTGAAAGGAACAATGGAAAAAGGAGGAAGCTCACTCACAGCATATGCTTCCTTTCTGCTTGCTAACATATTTACAAACTCCTGATCTCACTGTAGTGCCAATCTTCAAGAGCAACTAGTGGCTATTGAAGCTGTAGCTTTAAAACTTAGAGTCTGTATTTTTTACATCATTTTCACTTCATTAAGTGAAAGCAGATACTGTGGACTTCTTGGAAAAGTTGGTGATTTTAAGAACAGTATCCTTTGAAATGCTGTGTTTATGAACGTACCTAGTCAGACATCATACCTTATGTAATATTACGCCTTCACTAAGAAGCAGTTCCACATGTCTCTGGATAACTTTAGAAGTTTGGCTCTCCTGTTTTACATCTAAGATAACCTCATTACTAAGCAAACACCGTACCTCAGTTCTTGTAGTTGTGTGCACACACAGAAAGTTTATCTGTCCTTCTGAATGGAAGTAGCCACATGAAAAAATGGTTGTTTAATAATTTTTCTAGAAACAAAACAATATTTAGTTATCTTTGCTGTAAGTTGTATATGATATAAATAACTGTTCTCATAAAAATATTTTGCAAGCAAACCACAAAAAAAGGAAAGAAGGAAGGAGAAAAAAGGCTATAATTCAGGGATGTTTTGATCAATTTCTATCTTATTGTCATTATTTTGGCATCTTTCATGAAGAGTATACATGTTATTTGGAGATAATATGAATCATGTGAAAAAAGGTGATCAGGAGTGAAAAGCTCTGAAGAATATTGCAAGATCCCTTTTTTTTTTTTGGCCCAAATTAAAGCATGAGTTCACTCTGCACCACTCAACTCTTTTAGTATTTTAAAGCAGGACTTGCTGGTTGGTCTTACTGTTTTAAAGGACGAGAATGAAAACAGGGCTTTCAGTTGCTAAGGGGTTGTTGGTGGGTTTTTTTTGTTATTTCTTTAAGTTTTAATATAAACGTGAAAGCAATAGTCACCAATTACCCAGGACAAAAGAGAGACAGATTTTACAGTGGTTGTTTTATTATTTAAGAGAAAGCTGGCAGAATAACAACAGTAGCTCATTGTATGCCTTTCATTATTAGGTTTCACTTTTCTTCAATTTAATAACCAGTTTCAAAATCTCTGTTTATACCTATGTGCGTGATATCTATTTTAAAGAAAGATACCTTCTTTCTATATAACTCACTGCTACATCCCTTAAAAAGCTTCTGTATATTTCAAGTCCATTTCTGGCACTTTTGAGTGCTTTAGAAGAGATTATTGTTCATATAATGGATCTGACATTACTTACACAGTCTGATACTTCACACTACACTTCAAAACAAAGAAATATTACATTCAATGTCTAGAAGAGTAACTATTGGTACATAAGGCACATCTCCCATAATTTGCAGGGTTTATAACATCTTTCCATACTAATATGATTTGTTGGTAATAGCTCAGTTCCCTGATTCAGTCCTGGATTCTGCACCCCCAAACTTTCACAATACAAGAAGTACATAAAAACTAACTCAGTACAAAGTTGCATTTTGGAGTTGAGCAACAGGCTACCTCTGAAACAAAACCTGGGAGAAGATTTGGGGACAGTCCATTCCAGGGACAACTCCCAAAAGAGCATAGCAGAGAATGCCGCCATCGGGGCTCATACTGCCATACTGTCCTGGTTTTACCCCAGTCGGCAGCTGAGTGCCAAGCAGCCACTCGCTCACTCCTCTGTGGCGGGATGGGGGAGACAGTTGGAAAAGTTGAAGTGAGAAAACTCGTGGGTTGAGATAAAGACAGCTTAATAGGTAAAGCAAAAGCTGCGTGCACAAGCAAAGCAAGACAAGGAACTAATTCCCCACTTCCCATGGGCAGGCAGGTGTTCAGCCATCTCCAGTAAAGCAGGGCTCCATCACGCATAACGGTTACTTGGGAAGACAAACGCCATCACTCTGAATGTCTCCCACTTCCTCTTTCCCCAGCCCCATATATGCTGAGCATGACGTCATATGGTATGAAATATCCCTTTGGACAGTTGGGGTCAGCTGTCCCAGCTGTGTTCCCCCCAACTCCCTGTGCACCCCCAGCCTACTGGCTGTTGGGATGGTGTGAGAAGCAGAAGTGGCCTTGACTCTGTGTAAGCGCTGCTCAGCGGTAACTAAAACATCTTTACGTTATCAACACTGTTTCCAGCACAAATCCAAAACGTAGCCCCATACTAGCTACTATGAAGAAAGTTAACTCTATCCTAGCCAAAACCTGGGCACTTACACAGTTCAACATTACCTCAGACATCCTTGTGCTTGAATGCACTCACAGGCCACAGTCCTAGGTATCCATCACATTCTTTCAGTTTCGTGCTATAAAATCACCTCTGCAATAGTCCTGATTTTAATTCATACACTTTAGATTTAAAACATCCAAAAAATATAATGGAAACTCTGAGGTCTATGGCGATATAACATGGAATCCAGAACCAAATGGTGCATAGTCTGAACAGTTTGCCCTAGAAAGGGCTATCCTGAATAGTGTGGGAACTAATTATTCTGCCTTACTGGGGAGATGATTTAAGCATTGTAGACTCTGAAAAGCAACTAGTAATTGGCAGGTTGTTACAGGATTTGTGTCCCTTAAGAGGTAATTGAGGAGGTTGTGAAATGGTATTGTTGTGAGGAACTATTTTTGCTCTCTGTTATTGGCATAACAGCAGTGGGGAGAAGGGACAGTAGTCTACTGAAAAATGTTGCCTGAAAATATGATTGTATTGCCTAATCAAAAGAGGTGTGAGGTTCTTAAAAAAACCTTTTAGTAAGACGATCAGGGACATGAAGTTTACATAATGCAGTTGATGAACGGATTATCCTGTATTCTTTTTATTTGCAGATGAAGATTTGGCTTCCTGCCATGGAAGTCTCTCTCACTCTTGCATGTCCACATCCATTTGCCTTTCATAGAAAAACTAGGTAACTTGTCCATCCTCCATCAAAGTATTTAAAATAAAGAGGGCAGCATTAAGAAAAGAAATATTGGTGTTACTCTGGTTTATAATCTATTCCGTTTTTAACATGAATGATGAAACTTGTCTTTTGTTCATAGTCTTATTCTATACACTGACACTTAACTACCAGTTCCTAATCAGAATTTTCAAAAACTCCTCCTCACATGTTAAGTCATTCTGCTGCACCCTCTTTTCATCCATGCTCAGAGGATAGTGGAGGGGGGAGATCTGACTTTAAACAGTAAAAGTATTACTGCTGTTCCTGTGAGAAATAGCTCTGTCTTCATGTCTTTGATGTGCCTGTAATCATCTCACAGTAATACTACCTACTAGTAGTAATGACACTAGCAGGCTGCAAAGTAGTAAGTTTCTTCCCTATGTGCAACTAGAAGGCTGTAGAAGGCTACAAAGAATGTCAAAGGAACTGGAGTCTGCTTGAAAACTACTTCAACATGTGCAAACCATTTCATGGTTATGAATAAATTGAAACCGCTCTATAAATCAAGTTCTAGGAACTGCAAATCACTTGTAAATTTAGTCTTTTATCTCCATGGTCCCACTTCAGGACACCACATCAGAATGCATTAGATACAGCCCTTCTTCTCCTCATTCAAGTCTCATTCACACACTTAGTCAAATCTCATAAACAATCAATGAAGCAGAAGATTATTTTTAGCTGAACATTTATGTTTAGTTTCCTTGCTGGTTGTGATAGCACAAACAAACAAACAAAAAAAGGACCAATCAATCACACACCCATTTGTCCTGTGAAAAATTTTGTCCAAGTGACTGTAGCCTCTAACCTAAGATGGTGTCTTCAGAAATTCAGCTTGAGCTTAGTCTAACTTTACTTATTGTGCAAAGGGAAATTCCATCAATGATCAAATAAAATAATAAAATGTATATAATTAATGTTCATTTCCCTTAAAAAAATTGAAAAGCTTGATTCATTAAAATACGATTCTGTTTTATGGTATATTGAAGTAAAAACAGTTAGCTTTTTCAGATGTCATTCCTGCCTTTTGTTGGTGTGACAACAGCTTGGTGCTGTTCAGTGCACTTCAGACATGTGCCTTAGCTAGTCAAAGACAACTCTGATCAGGGGGATCAAATAAAGAAACACCACAAAGGACCGACAAGCACATCAACTAACACGTCAGCAGAAATCACTACGCCTTTGTGACCTCAAACAAAAGGGTCTCTGTACTAAAAGATTATTTGAATCATGAAACTGGTTTAAATATCCAAAGTGGAAATGTGAGCCATCTAAGAAGTCTGTAGGAAAACTGCAAAAGACAAGGTAAATGGAAAAAAGCATTAACCATTGAGTGTTATTTTTTTTCCTTTTTTTCTTTCTCCTTTTTTCTTCCTTTTTTCCCTTTCCAATTATTACTAGCTTTTCAGTTTTTAAATGAAATCTTTCTCTCTTTCTCTCTTTCTTTCTCTCTCTTTTTTCTCTCTTTCTCTCTCTTTCTCTTTCTTTCTCTCTTTCTTGGAAATAACTGTTAAACAACCTTTTAACAGGTAAACTAGGAGATATGTCATTGGATCAGCTCAATCTTTCATTTGCTCAAACTTTTACACTGTAGTCAGTGTTGTGTCCTCATTAAATAAGAACTTAGGTGTATATTATTATTAGACCCATAAAAACCTTTAATGAGTAGAATTTTTTGAAAATAAATAGTGATGAAATTTATCTACTTCTGAGATAATTTTTTTGAGGAAAGGAAAGAAAAAGTTGTTTAACTTACTCCAGATAGATTAATGAGCTGTGAACATCTGGCAGTATTTCCTTTTCTTTTTTCCAACATGCATAATTTTGAATAATTCTGCTACCCAAGGGTTTTCCAAAGGTAGTTTCACAGCTGCTTTTCTAGTAATATGAAAGATAGTTTTAATCTATAAACTCTTATCTATTATTTTTAAGTACCAAAGAAAATATGAGTCACTTTATTGTTTCCTGAATACAAAAAAAATTCTGGTAGTCATAATATCTAGTAGCCTAAATTATCTATTAACCATAAAAATGAGAGAATAAAAGCATTGCTTCAAAGCTTTATGAAGTAAATGGAAAAGTTCCTTTTAATTTTCTGGGTGTACTGCAGCTAGTAAATACCTAAATGAAATATTAAGTGAGCAAATAAGCACTTTCTAGGCATTCCTTATTTTGAGACATAGTAGGAAGTACATATGTGATAACCCATCATTCAGAACCTAAAGAATTTATGCTAACCAAGAAGTTGATTATATTTCTAATAACTACTGATTTTAAACCAGTATATTTACATTCTGAAGTACATTTTGATAATGCGTTTTGTTTTGCTTTACCTCTATATTTGTGACAGGTATGGCAAATACCTATTTTTTCATTGCATCTCAATGTTAAAACAAGTACATACTGCAAAAGCAGGAACAAGATAAATTGGTTTTGTACTCCAATATAGATTATAAACACAGAGATCTGGTTGCAGGTACTTCTTCATGCATATGGAAAACCAGTGAAATAGCATTCATCACCACTGAGAAAGCTTGGGTAAGCAGTAAGCACCCATATGAAATTAACTCAAGTTCAGGTATAAATATGGGGTATGTAATAACAAGTTACTTTATTCTCTGGAAGAACTCTGTCTCTAGAAATAGAGAGGCCATATGAGTATGCCTTCTGCAGGCACTTCTATACTTGCCAGAGAAAGTAAATTAATGATGATGAGAAAGAGAGTAGAGGCAGCAGAGAAAAGCATTGGCACTAACACATGACTTACTTTGCAAAGTGCAAGGAGGAAGAAGATAAAATTATTATGTCAATACTATGTTTGTAATAACCCATGGTCTTGTGAGCAGCCTGTGGGCAGCCTCCCAGGACATGCCTGCAAGCATATTAAGGTGGACATGGTTTGTGAACGTGGTAAAAACTCTAAGGCATACAGAATCCCACGTATTTTAGGAATGACCTTCATCTGTACCTGCAGGCTTGCTGACTGGACAAACAGTGAATCTGCGTTCAAGGGCAGTCAAACCAGTAAGTCAGATAAAATGTCTCTCGTATTTCTACAGTTGAGTGACTTTATAAAGCATGTCCTTGCTCAGGGCATATCTACTACAATAGTTAGGAATAATTTACAGTATCTAAAAGTATAGTTTAAGTGATTACACAGGCTGGTCTCTAATGAAAAAGATAACATGCCACATTTTACAGTACTTAATATTGGAGTATTTTTACATAGCTTCCCATTACATCCTGACAACACTAAAATAAATTGAAATTCTGCTTGAAACTTTTCCAAGAAAAGAAAGACTTGAAGATTTGATTGAGAACTGAGACAATAAGTCAGGATGTGAATGTTGCATGATTTCTGAAATCTGAATAACATACAATTTGCACTGTTAGTGAAACTTTAAAATAAGATTTTCCACTTTCTATTCTCGTATGTAATTATCAGAGCTGTTGCAGCCCTTAACTTATTCAGGAAAGCCTTCAACAAATATTGTGGTTTCAAGTGGAAACAGGATGAGTAGGGGACTCAGTGGTGCTAGATTACAGATTGACAGAAACAAGCTAAAAGACACAAAGGGAAAAACTTGTAAGGAAAAAAGGTATAAAGAAAATAACACTGTTTTTAAGTTTGGGTAATGAAAAAGGATTCATAATGGCACATAGAGTGCAAAGAAACCAAGTTAACTCCAAGGTTATTTTCTCTGTGTTCCAGTATCATCAATTATTTGAGAATTGTCTTTGCTTAAAAGTAACTGGGTTTGTGGTGGTTTGTTTTTTGTTTTTTTTTTTTGGGGGGGGGGGAGGGAGGGTTGTTGCTTTTTTTTTTTAAATAGGACTTAATGTTTAATTTGAAAAAAAATGCTTTTTTTAATCAGTTTTTTTTCCTCTAGTTTAATTTGCAATGTGTAGTCATTTTATTCTAAATCAGCAACAAACAAATTCTATTGGAAAGGGCTCTTGGGAGGTCATGGGAGTGATATTCTGCCAAAGGAGACCTAACAGCCATGGAACCATTAAGCTGCTGCACCTCTGGAGGATACGAATTTGAAAATCACTTTGAAACTCAATATCATTGGAAGGATGCAAGTGTGTGAGAGTCTGTGTCATACAGAACTTCTGCCTATTCTTTTATAGCACACAGTGTACTATTTCATGAATGTTGATGGCAATATGCAGCAACACCATTTTCACACCATCACAGAATAGAATTACTTTAGTATTTGTACTGAACCATTTAGAACTTGTGGTGATAGTCTTATTTACACTGAAAAATGCATAATTATACAATAATTTATTTAAAGGCAAAGACATTAGGGAGTATTACTTGATATGATGATGCACGGCACAATCCGGTCTGTAGTACTACAGTACAAACTGATATTTTCAGCATCTCCTAGATATAAGCTGATTCAGAGGGCCCTTCAAATGTTTCCTCCTTTTCTTGAAAACTGTTTGAAGTGTCATCTCCTCCCTTTACATCTACCTGTAACAGAGCTTCAAAACTACCATGTTCAGTCATTGCCTCATTCAGAGTAAAGACAACAGAAAAGCACTAGGATAAAGTACCATTTAAATTGTCTCTGTTGGTAATGGCATCAATTAATTTAAACAGCCTTTAGCTATGATGCTTATGAGTGCATACGAGTCCACCCATGACTAAAAAAGCTAACCAAGAGCTTTAAAATAAAATCTGATCAGGATCTACACACCAAAAAATGATTGGAAATAATACCCTGATGGAGAACAGAGAGAATGTGGAGACCTGCTAACTACAGCTATTTGGGGAAAAATGATGAAAGAGAATTTTAATAACAAACATTGCTTCACTAAGACTACAGTATTTTGCTTGAAGTATTTTCCCAGAAATCATTAGGAAATGGAAAGTTGTGTTTATAAAATCTCTGACTGGCTGCAGTGCTGCTGTGCATCCTGATGCTTCTGCAATACACAGATTCAAGGCAGCAAACAATGCCAGGTCCTGGGCTGCCTACCACAGAAAACTACAAGCAGCACAGCTGGTGGGTCTCAGGATTTCTTCATAGTGACACCCCAGGAACCAGGTTCTTACTATGATTTTAGGTTACCTGATACAGAGTCATGACTGTCAGTCTGGAAGCATAAGGGCCTGGGGAAGGTCGTTATGAAGTACTAATCCAAGACAATATACAAGTAAGTAAAGGTTCTCACCATAATCATCAAAATGCTTTAGAGGATATTCTCTTCCTAGAATAAGGTGAAGTCTGAGGTAAAATTTTCATTATTAAAACTGCTTCTGTTAATCTTGTGTCTGTATCTCACACCAACTAACTACTGTCAGCTTTCAAAGCTGTGAAGTAATGCATGCAGTCATACTTGGTTGTTCAGGGGTTTCTCCACCTCAGAGTGAATGGAAGTGGAAGTTTAGCTATTCAGTTGCCAGTTCTATATGTTCAATTTAGATAGAAGTTTTAAAGAAAATCACACCGAAGTATTACTTTTAAAATCAATGCTAAAATGTAATTTCTCTGTTCAATTGGTATTAAAATACGCAGACCTTGCTCAGGCTAATACTCAGACTAGAGAGAGGGAAGTGTCTTAGTTATGTGTCTTCTTAGATGATTCCTAATGCAACAGTTTGCTGTTATTGAATTTATTCAACAGATCTGTCATGGTGAATATTAATTACTTGCATTGACTTGGGAGGAATATGTTACAATATGTATATAAGCTAAGATTAATGGATCAAATGTATGAAGCCACTGAAATCAGTGAAGTTAAACTAGGAACAGCTTTGTTCCTATTTATTGTAAGCATAATTGGTTCAGAATATAAAAAGAATTGCACAATAATTATGCTTTTCTGTATCCACTAACTGGCCCTGCATGTTTGGTTTCCCTCATTTGAGGGCACCTGGGACATGAGCATTTGAGGACCACAGCCCCACTCTTACTGCAGGTGTTCAGACCCCCTTGCACATATGAACACACACAAACACATACACATGCGTGCATGTGCACACACACTCTGGATCCCTCCAACAACTGCCCTTACACACTACCCAGCAGCTGGCCCTTGGGTCCTCACACACAGAGAGCACATGCAGATGGGTCTCTCAGTTGACTTCCAAGGCCCACGATACTTGACTTGGACCTTCTGGTCCCTTCGGTAGCCAGTTTGCCGACACTCCGATCTCCCCGCTATCTGGCACAGACTTACAGCATCTTTGATGCCTGCCTCCCACACTGCTTCCCCTGTTTGCAGATTAGTCCAGGTTGATCATCACTAATAATCACGCACATGTATGTCCATATGTACCTATGCAACTTGCACACACCCTGCAGAGTATGTTTGTTCTGTTCAATGTCCTCAGTTGTAGTCTCCCACCTTACCACATTGGGACACCTATTGCACCATGGCTTCTTGAGAGGCATGACCTCAGGATTGCCTTCAGAGCGTGAGTAAGTATCTTAGCAGAAGGGAAGAGGAAGACATGGGAGTGAACGTACACCTGTCAAGTTGAATGAGGTGCACGAATTGACCTGGGAAGATGGAAGTTCTCCCAAGTCCTATCCTGACATGTGTATAAAATAAGTGCAACAGAATATAGTTTGCCCATGGAAGAAGCTAAAAGAAGTCAGATATGTAAGCAGAACTTTTCTAGAAAAACAAAACAAACAAACAAAACCAAAAAAACCAACAGCAATTCAAATGCAATGCAGTGTACATTAAGTCAGTAATTCAGTTACAAATATGATTTTAAATAATCACAAGAATATATTATAAAGACAATCAGCCAACTAATCAACCCATAACAATTCTTCTAATGAATGTCAATCATTAGAATTTGGTCTAGTTTATTTTAACATTAGATGGACCTCTAAAATAGGTCATTCAACTTTCAAATGTAAGTAGAAGTCTCTCTCAATCTAATCAGGGCAATTAAATGTGTATTATTAAGGATTTACTAGGTTCTTTTAATCATTGTACAATTTATAAGTCAGTTTCTTTTATCTGTAACTTGAATCCGTGAACACAGAGCACTTGAGGGATTGAGCATCATTTTCATTAACTCTAATTGCTTTGAAGTAAAATCTTCAGTCTATTGCAGTATAATTCCATGTTAATTTAAATCACTGCTTTGCTTTGCCTGCAAAGAGCTTTATTTTTACAGCACTTGACTGTAACTGTGAGTTACAGACAAAACAGATTCTGAAGACGTAAAGCAGGTGTAATTGGCACAGGGTGCAGCTGGCTTTTTTTTTTTTTTTTTTTTTTTACTTTAACTTGGTTTCTGAAAAACTGCTGTTGGCATCTGCACTGGTTAGAAAATGATTAATCCTTTTCCTAGGTTAGAGCTCCACTTGGTGGTTAATTGAACAACATGTAACTGTCATTAACTTTTCACTGTTAAAAAAGAATTACAAATATGATCATGATTATTTTTATAATATAAAGAAATATTTTTTAAAAAAATGGGAAAATGTGTTCTCTACCTGTACTCTATGCTAATAACATTTTAAAGAGGAGAATACAGTTTCTTAAAGTAGATGCTGATAGAATTTTAATTAATTCTCTCTAATTTCTCGGATTATATAACAAAACATTCTTATTTGTGCTTGGCAGATCTAGATCAGATGACACAATGACGTGGTTCAGCCCCAGCCAGCAGCTGAACAGCTCGCTCACCCCTCCCCCGGCGGGATGGGGAGGAGAATGGAAAAACAACGGCAAAGCCTCGAGGGTTGGGATAAGGGCAGTTTACTGGGACAGCAAGGGAGAGGGAAACAATCAACAACAGTACTGATAACAGATATTCACAATGGGTGATAACAGAGAACAATTTACCGATCCAACACTCAGCCTGTCCCGGAGCGATGCGCCCCCACCCCTACCCAACTAGCCCTCTTTTATGGTGAGCATGATGTCACATGGTATTGAATAGCCAATAGCCCCCCGGCCAGCTTGGCTCACCTGTCCTGGCTACTTGTGAAATTAACTCTATCCTCGCCAGAACCAGGACATTATCCACCCCTTATTCCATACTATCTACATCATGCCCAGATTATGTCACAGATCACATTCCCTTAACTCTACGGGCTATCGCTCTAAAATGCCTGTCAAGTTCATTTAGTCCATGGCTTTGGGTTCCATCTGCCATTAGTCTCTCAGGGCAGGAGCAATGGTGCGTGCTACTGGATTGTTGCACGCCACATCCGGAGTTTTCACGGCCGGTGTATCTGGTGTGGTCCATGATCACAGTCTGGATGTCAAAGATGTGATTTTCGATGAAGTTCCTGGGCACCAGTTGAAGTCAGTTCTAGTTCCATCATCATGGCACTTTGTTCAGTTTCAAAGTCCATCCTTCATTAGTTTTGGGTGATTCTTATGGTCATACCATTGATACAGTATATAGCTATTAATATCATACAATTTGATTTATTGGCTATTTTCACCTAAAATCAAATCCCCTTGGGGTACACACCGGACTTCCCCATCTTTTCTCATCACCCACCAAGTGCACCCTGGTCCCTGAGCAAAAGCAATCCCACAGATGGGCTTGCCTTTGCCTGAAGCGGAGATAACCCAAACTGTTTTACCCAACATATTTTTCATGCGCACTACAGGAACTTTATCCCCTTCTACTGGGCGTGGAAGTTTTGATTGGGCAGGGCCAGCTCGATTGGCAGATCCCCTAGTGTTAACTAACCAGGTGGCCTTTGCTAAATGGGTGTCCCAGTGTTTGAGGGTCCCACCACCCATTGCTCTCAGGGTAGTTTTTAGCAGTCCATTGTACCTTTCAATTTTCCCAGAGGCTGCTGCATGGTAGGGGATGTGATACACCCACTCAATACCATGCTCTTTGGCGCAGGTGTCTATGAGGTTGTTCCGAAAATGAGTCCCATTGTCTGACTCAATTCTCTCTGGGGTGCCATGTCGCCACAGGACTTGCTTTTCAAGACCCAGGATGGTGTTCCGAGCAGTGGCATGGGGCACAGGATATGTTTCTAGCCATCCAGTGGTTGCTTCCACCATTGTAAGAACATAACGCTTGCCTTGGCGGGTTTGTGGGAGCGTGATGTAGTTGATTTGCCATGCTTCCCCATATTTATATTTCAACCATCGGCCTCCATACCACAGAGGCTTTACCCGCTTGGCTTGCTTAATGGCGGCGCATGTTTCACATTGATAGATGACCTGTGAGATGGCGTCCATGCTCAAGTCCACCCCTCGATCACGGGCCCATCTATATGTCGCATCTCTTCCTTGATGGCCTGAGGTGTCATGGGCGCACCGAAATAATTCACCCATACACTGCCAGTCCAAGTCCACCTGAGCCACTTCAACCTTTGAAGCCTGATCCACCTGCTGGTTGTTCTGATGTTCCTCAGTGGCCCGACTCTTGGGTACATGGGCATCTACATGACGTACCTTTACAACTAGCTTCTCTAGCCGGGCAGCAATATCTTGCCACAATGGGGCAGCCCAGATGGCCTCTGCGTTGCCAGTTGTTTCACTTCCACTGCTGTAACCACCCCCACAGGGCATTGGCCACCATCCATGAGTCAGTATAGAGGTACAGTGTTGGCCACTTTTCTCTTTCAGCAATATCTAAAGCCAGCTGGATGGCTTTCACCTCTGCAAACTGGCTCGATTCACCTTCTCCTTCAGCAGATTCTGCAACTCGCCGTGTAGGACTCCATACAGCGGCCTTCCACCTTCGATGCTTTCCCACGATGCAACAGGACCCATCAGTGAAGAGGGCATATGGTTTCTCATCTTCTGTTAGTTTATTATACGGTGGGGCTTCTTCAGCACGTGTCACCTCCTCCTCTGGCAACATTCTGAAATCTTTCCCTTCTGGCCAGTCTGTGATCACTTCCAGAATTCCTGGATGATCGGGGTTTCCTATTCGAGCCCGCTGTGTAATTAGCGCAACCCAATTACTCCACGTAGCATCAGTTGCATGATGTGTAGAAGGAGCCCTCTCTTTGAACATCCAGCCCAGTACTGGCAGTCGAGGTGCCAGGAGGAGCTGTGCTTCAGTGCCAATCACCTCTGAAGCAGCTCGAACCCCTTCATAGGCTGCCAATATCTCCTTTTCCGTTGGAGTGTGGCGGGCCTCAGATCCTCTGTATCCCCGACTCCAAAACCCCAGGGGTCGACCTCGAGTCTCCCCTGGTGCTTTCTGCCAGAGACTCCAGGTAGGGCCATTCTCCCCAGCTGCGGTGTACAGCACATTTTTTACATCTGGTCCTGCCCGGACTGGCCCAAGAGCTACGGCATGAACTATTTCTTGTTTAATTTGTTCAAAAGCTTGTCGTTGCTCAGGGCCCCATTTGAAATCATTCTTCTTCCAGGTTATGTGGTAGAGAGGGCTTACTATCAGACTGTAATTCGGAATGTGCATTCTCCAGAAACCCACAACGCCTAAGAAGGCCTGTGTCTCCTTTTTGTTGGTTGGTGGAGACATGGCTGCTATTTTGTTGATAATATCCATTGGGATCTGATGCCGCCCATCATGCCACCTTATTCCTAAAAACTGGATTTCCTGCGCAGGTCCCTTCACCTTACTTCGTTTTATGGCAAAGCCAGCCTGCAGCAGGATTTGGATTATTTTCTTCCCTTTCTCAGAAACTTCCTCTGCTGAGTTGCCCCATACAATGATGTCATCAATGTATTGCAGGTGCTCCGGGGCTTCACCCTTTTCCAGTGCAGTCTGGATCAGTCCGTGGCACATGGTGGGGCTGTGTTTCCACCCCTGGGGCAGTCGATTCCAGGTAGACTGGACGCCCCTCCAAGTGAAGGCAAACTGTGGCCTGCACTCTGCTGCCAAAGGGATCGAGAAAAATGCATTAGCTATATCAATTGTGGCATACCATTTGGCTGCCTTTGACTCCGGTTCATATTGAAGCTCCAGCATGTCTGGCACAGCAGCACTCATCAGCAGTGTGACTTCATTCAGGCCACGATAGTCTACCGTCAGCCTCCACTCTCCATTGGACTTCCGCACTGGCCATATGGGACTGTTAAAGGGTGAGTGGGTTCTGCTGATCACTCCCTGACCGTCCAGTTGACGAATTAGCTTGTGGATGGGAACCAGGGAGTCTCTGTTGGTGCGGTATTGCCGCCAGTGCAGAGTTGTGGTAGCAATCGGCACCTGTTGCTCTTCAACCCTCAGCAACCCTACAACAGAAGGTTCCTCCGAGAGACCGGGCAAACTAGACAATGGTTCAATTTCCTCCACTTCCAAGGCAGCTATTCCAAAAGCCCACCAATAGCCTTTTGGATCTTTGAAATACTCTTTCTGGAGGTAGTCTATGCCCAGAATGCATGGAGCCTCTGGCCCAGTCACAATGGGGTGCTTTTGCCACTCATTCCCAGTTAGACTTACTTCAGCCTCCAACAGAGTCAACTGTTGGGATCCCCCCGTCACACCAGAAATAGATATCGGTTCCACCCCTTCATAGTTTGATGGCATTAGGGTACACTGTGCACCAGTGTCCACTAGGGCTTTGTACTCTTGTGGGTCCGATGTGCCAGGCCATCGGATCCACACAGTCCAATAAACCCTATTGTCCCTTTCCTTCACCTGTCTGGAGGCAGGGCCCCTCTAATCCTGCTCATCATAGTCACTACTCACCTCTTGCAAAAAGGACTTAGAAGTCCCTTGAAGAGGATCATAAGTGCGATCAGGCCTTTCACTTGGTCTGGGGGGCTGCCGGGTGGAAACTGGAGCGGCATTCTTTCTGGAAGAGTCCCTTTTTACAGCTGTCTTGCCTTGTAGCTCATGTACTCATGCCCCCAGGGTTGAGGTAGGCTTCCCATCCCATTTCCTCATGTCTTCTCCGTGGTCACGCAGATAGAACCACAGGATATCTCGTGGTGTGTATGCTCCATATCCCCTCTCCAGAGCAGAAAAAAGCTTACTCCTAACAGCTGAAATACGGGTCTGTGCAGGTGGGGAGTAAGATATATCCTCTTTGAGTTGCCGGACATCCTGGGACAGTTTCTTCACAGCCGAGACGAGGGAGGAAGAAGAGCTCTCTTCATATTCCCGGAGTCGGCCAGCCACTTCATCCACTGTGGGTGCCTCTTCACTTTTCCAGTTGATGACTGCCAGTGAGTTGGCGTACAGTGATGGTGTGCTTCGTACGAATTTTCGCCACATGGGTCGGGTACACTGGACTTCATCGGGGTCTGTGGGCAACTGTGTGTTGTCCGGGTCATAATAAAACATCTCCCACACAGCTAATTCCCTCAGATATTGGGTACCTCTCTCCATGGTGGTCCACTTGCCTGGCCGACATACGACATCTTCGCTGAAAGGATACCTTTCCCTCACACTTGACAGGAGTCGCTTCCAGAGGCTGAGGGCCTGCGCCTTCTTCCCAATTGCCTTGTCAATGCCCCCTTCCCTAGACAAGGATCCCAGCTGCTTGGCCTCCCTGCCCTCCAGTTCCAGGCTGCTGGCCCCGTTATCCCAGCAGCGGAGCAGCCAGGTAATAATGTGCTCCCCTGGAAGGCGGCTGAAATCTTTCCGCATATCTCGCAGCTCACTCAGGGACAGGGATCGGGTGATCACTTCTGGTTCTGACTCTTCTTCTTGTTCTCGTGATGGTCCTGGTTCATCATCATCTCTCACTAAGCAAACCGATTTCCTTGTGTATTTCTTTTTGTGTATAGGGGCGACTGATACTGGTATGGGTTGATCTTTTGGCTCGGCTACAGTGCCTGTTGTGGGGGCCTGGGCAGCTGCAGGGCCTGTTGCGGGGGCTTGGGCAGCTGCAGGGCCTGAGGGTCCACTTTCTCCCTCTGGATGGTGCTGTCTACTCTCAAGCAGTGTTTGATAGATTGTGGCCAGGGCCCAGCACAGCGCAGTAAGTTGTGTCTCCTTAGAATCCCCACAGCATTTTTCTTTCAAATATTCTACCATTTTATGAGGGTGTTGCAATTGTTCGGGAGTGAAGCTCCAAACCGTTGGGGGTGAGAAGGTCTCTAGATACCCGCCCATAGTCTCCCACATGCCATGCCAGCCCTGACCATTCAGCCTTGGGGAAGATCCTTGGGTGGTATTCTTGAAACAATTTTTGCTAACCCTGAACAGGAGTTGGAAAGCATGCAGGAGACCTAGCAATAGGAATATACTGGCCTGAACATTCCAAGGGTATTCAAAATTCTCAAAAATTGTTGTAACCAACCAAAAGGGGAAAAGGGGAGGTGAAAGAGTGGGAGAAGGTATCCCCCCCCGTCTTCCCCATAGATTGGGTGCAATTATTAATCAATTCTGAAAGATGTTGACCGATGTACGGTCAATATTACAATAGGGTAATATCTGCTTATCCATGTTACAAACAAAATGGCGCTCACTGGAAAACCGTCATTGGGAACATCTTGTTTTTCTTTTAATTCACTGTTTTTGGTATCAATTAACTTCTTTCATTTCATTGTAAACTTTCATGACAGCAACGTGGAATTGACAAAAGACACATGAGCAATCTAACACCCAACAGAGACACTAAACAAGAAACATCAATCGGATTCCCAATCTTGCTGCCACACCCATTCTTAAGCTATTGGGGAAAAATGTAGAATTAATAATAGACAGCTGGTGGTCCAGCTACCATTTGCTGTCAGCTCTTTGACCAACTTCCAGTTTACAGAAATCCTGCCCTAATTCAGTGACTTTGTAAAAAAAATCTCAATCAAAGGCTCAAATTATATCTAGTTTAATTTCAGAGTTTCTGGGAGAGACAGCATAATCACACTCTTAACAGCATGCCTCCTGTCACTCTCCAGTGATGTCCATGTCTGAATACCTTCTAAACAAAGAGGACACATAGACAAATCACGTCCATAGTGCTTTATTCCCTGTTTATAAATAGGCAATGGGCACAAACTGAAACACAGGAGGAAACACTTCCAACGTGAGGATGACTGAGTACTGGCACAAGTTGCCCAGAGAAGTTGTGGAATGTCCGTCTTTGAAGATCTTCAAAAGCTATCCGGACACGGTCTTGGGCAAGCCAGCTCTAAGCAACCCTGCTTGTGCAGGGGTGTGGTGGGTTGACCCTGGCTGGAGGCCAGGTGCCCACCAGAGCCGCTCTATCACTCCCCTCCTTCACTAGACAGGGGAGAAAAAGTATAACAAAAAGCTTATGGGTGGAGATAAGGACAGGGAGAGATCACTCACTAATTGTTGTCACGAGCAAAACAGACTGAACTTAGAGAGGAAATTCATCTGATTTATTACTAGGCAAAACAGAGTAGAGGAATGAGAAATAAAATCAACTCTTAAAACACCTCCCCCCACCCCTCCCATCTTCCCGGGTTCAACTTCACTCCTGGCTTCAACCTCCTCCCCCCTCAGCGGCACAGGGGGACAGGGAATGGGGGTTACGGTCAGTTCATCACATGGTGTTTCTGCCGCTTCTTCATCCTCAGGGGGAGGACTCCTCTCATCGTTCCCCTGCTCCAGCACGGAGTCCCTCCCACGGGAGACAGTCCTTCACGAACTTCTCCAACGTGAGTCTCTCCCACGGGCTACAGTCCTTCACAAACTGCTCCAGCATGGGTCTCTCCCATGGGGTGCAGACCTTCAGGAGCAAACTGCTCCAGCGTGGGGTCCCCCATGGGGTCACAAGTCCTGCCAGCAAACCTGCTCCAGAATGGGCTCCTCTCTCCACGGGTCCACAGGTCCGGCCAGGAGCTTGCTCCAGCGTGGGCTTCCCATGGGCCACAGCCTCCTTCAGGTGCCTCCACCTGCTCCAGCGTGGGGTCCTCCATGGGCTGCAGGTGGAATCTCTACACCCCCTCATCCTTCCTCCATGGGCTGCAGGGGGACAGCCTGCTTCACCATGGTCTTCACCACGGGCTGCAGGGGGATCTCTGCTCCGGCGCCTGGAGCTCCTCCTGCCCCTCCATCTGCACTGACCTTGGTGTCTGCAGAGTTTCTTACATCTTCTCACTCCTCTCTCCAGCTGCAAAAGCTCTCTCTCTCTAAGTGTTTTTCTTCTTCTTAAATATGTTATCACAGAGGCGCTGATTGGCTTGGCCTTGGCCAGCGGTGGGTCCGTCTTGGAGCTGGCTGGCACTGGCTCTATCAGACACAGGGGGAGCTTCTAGCAGCTTCTCACAGAAGCCACCCCTGTAGCCCCCCCGCCACCAAAATCTTGCCATGCAAACCCAACACAAGGCGGGTTGGACAAGATGATCTCCAGAGGTCCCTTCCAACTTCAACCATTCAGTGATTTTGCTTAAAGGAGAATCTCTGAAAACTTGCCTTTCTGAGGAAGAAAGATATCATAAATTGTAAAAATCCCTATGATTTCTTGTTACTTCTACTGAGGTTTTTACTTTTTCTTCATAACGTTTTTCATGATCAGGCAACATTTGACTGTTGTGATAGCTGATTAACTCTTTTTTCTTTTGGAAACTTATTGCTTATTCTATGAGCTGTTCAGTGCTGCTCTTAGAAAACTAGTTTGGAAAAGTCAGATGAAAATCTTTTTGTATAAATTTTCTCAAGCATTTCTATTCTAGATAAGATTAAAAACAACAACAACAACAACAAAATCCTGACCCAAGGGTGTAAAGTTTTTATATGAGCTTATAGAAGATTTCAAAATTAATAACTCAGAAAACAAAGAAACAAACAAACAAAAAACCCCTTTTCAATTGCCGTCCTGTAGGATAACTATGTCATTTTGGAATAATTTACTGATAATCGTACAGCCTCTCTATACACTATTTATTAGTCCGCGGTAAGGTCTGTGATAAGATGCACTTCTATTTAGAAGAAGAAAACATACCTGAGTTATTCAATGCAGGCATAAAGAACTATATTTTTTCTAAGGGTTTTTTTTAAATATTGATTTCACTTAGTAATGCATATGAATTTATTCTGTATATAGCTGCCTCTTAAGCCTAACCTTTGAAGAAGAAATTTATCAACATAAGTAAAGAAACCCACAAGTTCTGCTTGTACAAAAGTGGTAGAGAAACATTTACACATTTGGTGTTTAATTTGGTTCTAAAAAAACCATCCAAAACCTTATACTTTAACATTTATTTAACACATTAAAAATTCTGTATTATTTTATTAATCTTCACAACACAACACTTTAGTATGATGATTAAAAAACTTAAAAACTAGGCCAAAAATTCTGAATAATAAACTCTTCATGCAGTGGTTTACAAAGTTAGAATGTTTTGCATTAAATACAAAGGTAATTTACAAAAATAGGGAGTTAACCCTATATTTCTTTTTTTCCCTCAGAGTTCAAAAAAGGCAACAAAGAGTCTGAACCAGTTGTAGATGCTGTTAAAAATCAGATTTGTGAAAGTGCATATTTTATACAAATCTGAAGAATCAGAGATCCGATAAGATTCCTTACACCTAGCTTTAGTCACCTAAAAGTTAGATAAGTCTGACCTAGACTTCCTATAATTTCCTTATCGTCAATGCGGAAAAACAGACGGCTTTTGAAACAGGTTGGATAAAGCAGTCTTGCGCATCTACCTAAGAAAAAGATGAATTGTCTTAGGGAGGCATCTATTTATCTCTGAATGAGAGCCTGCATCTCCATTTAAACTACTCAGTGCAGTGTGCCTATGTTCTCTGTCCCGGAGGCTGAATAACAGAAAGAGAGTAGCCACCTCCAAAAAGACTTTTGGGAACAGTGTTTTGCCCATACTCACTCCTGAATTGTGCTCAGATAGTCTTTGGAAAAGGGTGAGTTGCCTTAGAATGAAACAGCACCAGGAACCGTGAAATAATTTAACAGTAGAGATGATTAAGTGTTTGGGCCCAGGAAAGTATTGTGGCACTATTTAATTTACTGAAATAGATGTAGTTATTAGCTCCTACTTTCAACTCAGATAGATACCTTTCATGCAGCTCCACCAACTTATGCCCAAGCCTGCTACTTCTGATACCATACCACAGCATTCTGAGTGCCAAATTTTCTTCAGTAAATGAGGCTTAGTCATGTATGAACCAGCCTGATGAACTCAACTTTTATGAAAATCCAAAAGTTCAACACAAATCTGAAGAGACTGGGTTTTACTTGAGAATTTTTATGTAACTTTGTGGCCCAGAATTATAATGGAGCTTAAAAGTCTCAAAGTGGCCTCCATCTGAAATACCATTTTCATAATTCATGTCTGAGTACCATGTAATTCTGAAAACTTTTGAAGTGAGATATTAGTAAAGATTTACCCTCTTCTCTGAACACAGTTATTACACTAGAGAATTAAAAGGCAAAACAATCAAAGGTTACATCTTAGATATCAACTGAGGAATAAGAAATCACCAGGGTTTATGTGTGAATTAGAAAATGGTTGAAATTACAAACGAGTAAAACAGCAGGATTATCTTCACATATGCACCAATAGTATTTCAAAAGGAGATTTTGGGTTGCTAATATCTTAGAATTTTTGAATGTGTCTTTCATATTCACTTCACGATAGAGCAGTAGATAAAAGAGAAATGAATGGCATAAGACTTTCAAAAGAATATTGATAGAGTAACTCAGGAGAAAGATCCCTTAAAGCTAAATCATACAGTGAAAGGCAAATAATAGAGATTAGAACCCAGAGGAAAAATGATTAATTTTCTGCAGAGCAAAATGCTAATCCATAATGTCACTGTTTTGACTGAAGAATACTGTGATTATTCTTACAATTATTAACAATATTTAAAAAAAAAGAGAAGTTGTTATCACTGTAGCCATTTTCATAAGTATTTCTGCCAACTGTGTGGTTTAAACAGGAAATCAAGCATATGGTTGTTTAAAGAATAGCCATTATACTTTTTCATTAGTATTTTCATATTGGCTGTTCACCATCATCTCTTAGTTTCTAGTTAATACCAGTTGTTCTGTGTCAGAATAAGCAAAATACCAGAATTACAGGGAGTTCAAAAAGAATACTAATAATTAGAATGTGAATAAATTTCACAAGAGAATTAAATTATATTGTAATTTCCTTTATGTGAAAATAAATGACAGGAAAGATATGTACAAAATTGTAAATTATATGTAGAATACATATATCTGTTTTACTTCATGGCATAGAAAAATTATAAAGCAATACTTACTGAAATGATGAAGGAAATTAATTTAGTACTGGTAAAAGGAGTATTATTCACATACACAGGCACTAGAACATAGAAATCAGAAATATAAATTAGTAAGTATAGGGGTTAATATGGAATAGCTGATATTTCATAGCTGTTTATTTACTGTTTTTCTGTTTCTAAGTCATGATAATGCAACTTGGCTTACAAATTTTATTTCTGAACCAAATAAAGATAACCTCTCTTTTTCCAGAGGCAAACAAAACATATGGACACGTATTTTATCTCAGCTGTCACATGAGAGATTTTGAACAAATTTTTAATGGTTACAAGGAAATAATGCTTTTGATTTTTTTTTTTATTAAATTGCAAAATGGTATATTTTTCCTATGAATGAGGCCAAAAGGACTGTTACAAACCAAATCCACCCACAGGAGCGTGCTCTTTGCTTCACAATCTTGGCCGCCGTGCCATGGCCTTGGGCCAGATCTGAAGCAGAGTAGACATAACCGGCAATCTGGAAAGCCCAGCAGCGGTCATCTAGTTCAGTCTGTGAGTGCGTGCATGTACATGCCTCAGAACGGACCACCAGACACATAAAGTTCCGAAGTACCAGATAAATAAGTTTTACTAAAAATTAACAGCAAACATTTTTTTTTTCCTTTGTGTGTAGAGAAAGCTTAATGGGATTACTTATGATTAAGTTAAGGAACTAACAATCAACTCTCCTTCTGTCCTCTATGACCTCTTAACTTCCAGTTTGGGTTTCTGTCAACATGGACTTTTGGGGTTTGCTTTTTTTAGTTTTGTTTTGTGGTTTTTGGTTTTGTTTCTTTTGTAGTTGCAGCAATCTGAGCTTGGTTGCCTTCAGTATCTGGGATGATCCTCCTAACACTCCTCATGGCCAGGCAATTTGCTGTCTCCTCTCTGTTCCCCAGTGATCCCACAGTCTCTTCTTGAGGTGCAGACTCTATCCTCTCACAGTAACTCTAGTTTTCCTCTTTTTATACCCTGAAGTCTTATCTTCTCCACTGGAGCATCCTCACTTGCTTTCCAAGGCAAGGCATAATCCTTCTCCAGATCACAGAATTGTTGAATCATAGAACAGCCCAGGTTGGAAGGGACCTTGAAAGGTCATCTGGTGCAATCATTTGTGGGAAAAGCAGTCTAGATGAGATTATCTAGCACACTGTCCGGTCACGTTTTGAAAACCTCAAGTGATAGAGATTCTACCACATCCTCAGAAAAGTTGTTCCAGAGACTGATTGTTCTCACTGTGAATTTTTTTTTTCTTATATCAAGATGAAACCTCTCCCAGTGTAACTTGCACGCATTGCCTCTAATCCTCGTCATGTGGCTCTTTGGGAATAAAAACCTCCATCCTCTCTGTAGCCACCCTTTAAGTACTGAAAATTTGTGATGAGGTCCCCCTGAGTCTTCTCTTCTACAGGGTTAAAAGACCTAATTCCTTCAGTCTTTCCTCACAGGGCAGGTTCTCCAGCCCTTTGATCATCTTTGTGGCCCTACTTTGGAGCATGTCTAGGCTGTCCATGTCTTTTCTGAACTGTGGGGACCAGTACTGGACACAGTACTCCAGGTGTGGCCTGACAAGTGCTGAGTGGGATGATCATTTCTCTCTCTGCTAGTAGTGGCCCCATGGATGCAGCCCAGGATCTAATTTGCCTTTGTTGTTGCAGAGGCACACTGCTGACTCATGTTCAGCTTGTTGTCCATCAGGAACCCCAGTTTCCTTTCAGCAAGGCTGCTCCCCAGCCACACAGATCCTAGTCCGTACCGGACTGTCTGATTGTCATTCCAGGTGCAGGAGTCTGCAGTTGTCTTCATTAAACTTCATAGTGTTCTTGAGAGCTCATTTTGCCAGCCTGTCCAGGTCTCTAACATCGTTCTCCCTTCTGACGTGTTCACCTAACTACCCAGTTTATTTTCATCAGCAGACTTGGTGAGGTTGCTTTCAATCCCATCCTCCAGATGTTGAAGAAGTTGAACAGTCTCAGCCCCAGTATAAATCCCTGGGGGACCTCACCTGTGACAGGCTATCACCTTGAATAAAAACCATTGATCACCACCCTCTGATTGCAGCCTACTAGCCAATATCCTACCCATCATGCAGGCCACCCATCCACTCTTGCCAGTTTGTCTTGGAGAAGGCTATGGGAAACAGTGTCCAATGCTTTGTGTAACTCCAAGTAAACAAGGTCCACTGCTTGCCCCACCTCCACAGAAAATGCTACTTTGTTGCAGAAGGTGTTTAGGTTGGTCAGGCTGTCAGATGTTGCCATATGACACATTCATTCTTAACAGGAAGTCACCGGGCACATGCCCAGATGCAGTTGTTGAAACTCTTGAACTTCTTATTGAGAGGGTGTACATTGGCAACGTCCTAGACACACTGAGGTATGAAAAGTCCAGTCCAGGAACCATTTCCATCGAAGAGACTAGGAAAATGGGCAAAGGAAAAGTAGAGCAGAGACAAGAGCCAGGCCACGCTGTGAGTGAGCCCAAGAACAGAAGCTAGACCACTTGCTTTCCAGTATAGACAACAATGCATTTCCCTTCACAATATGCCTGTGCAAATTCAGGTCCTTAGTAGCATGAATAGGGACTGAGTTTATAAGCAAGAAGTAGGCTACCATCATACATTTCTGGGGAAAGAGTTGTGGAAGTGTACCAAATCTGATCACGAACCGACCGCACTTAAAAGTTTGGCTAATTAATTCTGAGGGAAAGAAAAAGTTCTGAATAGGCTTGTATGTTTGAATTTTTTTTTTTTTAAATTTGTTTCTTGTGTTTTCCCCAGCCACTCCTAACAAAGAATTTTATCTGTACGCATAACTGTATTTTAGCTATTTTGAACAGAGGCTTTGAGGACTGAAAAAGAGAGGCAGTTGTTAGAAACATTTAAATGAAATGAGAAAAGGTAGTAAGGTAAGTGCACCTTAAGGTTTTCAAATGTTTCTGAGTAACAGTTAAGGATGGGATTCTAAGTATGAATTTTCATTCTTAAAAAATAAAAAATAAAAAAACCCCACAAAACAAACAAAACAACACAAAATAAGGCCTTGAGATGAAATCATTCTCCAAAAATATTAATCCTGCTACAGTTTAGAAAAAAGCATTGTGACAGGCAAACATAATTTCAACACCATTTACCCAAGTAATACTTTTTATCTGAAGTTTATTACACTTGTCTTTCTCAGCAGGTACAGCTGTATTTTTAGGCAGCTCCCAAACTGTTCAAAGGGGCTGTCACAGAGTCATTCCCCTGCCACCTCTGGTGAGAGGAACGCTCGTTCCGCTGCCAGGCTTTGCCTGTGGTTGAACAGAAGCATACGCTGGCCGATGCTCGGCTCCTCCTTTCCCCTGGGTGGCAGTGCTATATAGCACTTTCCCAACAGATACACAACAGAGCAGTGCAGAGTGACATTGCTGTGCTGGGGAGTGACACCAGTGACAGTAATACTTGCCTTTTTACTTTTACGTAGCGGGTATCAAGGAGTTACACTACTGTATGAAATATGAAGTGAGACCTTGTCCTCTCTGTTGAAGGTGGCTTCTCAATCAACTGGACTAAGTGGATGGAACTGGGCACTTCACCCTGTTGTTCCTCTGGGCTACTGGAGACAGCAGGAATGTCTTCCCAGCACACTCATGAGTAGCCACTGAGGCTAGTTTTACACTAGTCATTCAAGAGCAGAGATCCCATCTCATCCCTCTGTGCTGCTTAATAACAAAGATTTATGGAAATGTATTCTGGCAATGAGGCCAAAAGGCATCATCTGATTCATACATTACAGGCAGATTGGTCTTGGAGAAAGCTAGCTGGAGTGGTCTCAAATAAATCTGGGGACCAAGCTAGCTGGTAGTGTTGAGGATCAGGGATCCAATTGCTCAGATTTGCTTATTTCCCTTTTTTTTTTAATCAGTATATTTGTACTCCATATCTTTCCTGCTGTTGAGAGTGAAATTAAGACTGTTGTCATGATTCAGTTTATGACCTTGCCTGTAAAACTCATATTCTGTGGCTAGACTGCAAAAGCAGTATTTAGGTATTGTGACACACAGAGCTGCAGTATTTAAAGTTAGGGACTGAGCTTCAAGAGTAGTATTCATAATGCAGGGTTTCTAATGTCTGAGACAAAGACATTTTGTGGAAGAAGAGCACGTATGAACGTCATTCAGAAAATCCAGCACATTCAGAGATGCCATGCTATAGCCAACAGAAAATGTCACAGAGAAAGTGTAACTGGCACCCTTTCAGAGCTGTGGATTTTCCCTTGTCAGAGGCAGAAACAGTTATGAGGCCAGCAAAGCATTTAAAGTGTACAAGGCTTTCAGTGTTGACTTTCAAAAATGCTGAGCATTGGCTGCTTCTAATGGCTTTAATGAAACTTGCTGTTTCTGCAGCCTGAATCACTGACTGAAGATGGGATGTATCTGTGTGTGTGTCCATGTGTGTCTGTATGTGAGGGAGGAAAGGGTTAAGTCACTATTTGTCATGCTGCTTTGATGAGTATTATCAGACTGCATCTAGAAAAATAGCAATTTCTAGTCAACAGGAGTGAAAATTTGCAGAAAAAAAAAAGTAAATTGTACACTTAGAAGGAAGAAACCTATTAAAACTTCCTGACAAGAAACAAGTCAAATGATAGGCCTTAAAGGTCATTTCAAAGATGAAGTCTACAGAAGTTCAGTCTTCCACCATATTCAGCTTCTTAGCCCCAGTGTAAACAGATTGTTGTGAAACATCTAACATATAGTTTTATAATAGTTTATTTACACGTTTACACAAATATTTTTGTGAGGAAAGTATTTTTATCAGTCCACAAATGCTATATAATAAAGAGTAGGAAATAGAACAGATGTCAGCTATAAGGCAGAACAGGACTGAGGTGTAAAGCCATTGACTAGGTTTGCATCTCTTATACTCTTCTGCTGGGAAGATTTAACTTTTAGTTTCTGATGAGACATAATCCAAAGTAGAATATTATAAGGAGACAATTTAGGATGAAAAGTATTCAGAAACAAACCAACCCCCTTATGAGAAATTACTTTTGGTTCTATATTATATCATGCCTCTTTGAGTCTGGGAATTTCTGCATTTTATTTTATATGATCATATTAATTATCGGTTCTGAAACCTACTCCAGTATTCAAAACAAAAATCAAATCCACTGGTCTAGCCACTGTATTTCCTAAACTAATAGTCCAAGGAAACATCAAAAAAGACACAAAATCCTGATCATTCTGCAAGTAAAAAATATGGTTTTCTTTTCCCTTGTCTCTAAAATATAATTTGTAATAAATAGGTTTTGTTGCCTTATAATATCCTTATAACAACTATTCTGGTTTTCCCTTTTAGCAATTATGAAATCCTGAAAAAGAATGTTTGAAAGTCTAAAAACTTTCAAACTTTTACTAAAATTTTCCCCATAACTTCTATGAAACATTTTCATACACTGTTGACCCAAAAGGGTCAAGAGATATAGTAAGTTAACAAGTAATTCAGATTAAAAAACAGCCAAATAAACAACAAAAAACCCCACCCTACACTGTATGGCTCTGCTTGGGATAATCATGAATAATCTATTTGCTTTGGTTAGGAACAATCAATATAGCATTTCAGATCTGATATGAGAACAGATGTCACCATTAAATGTATTTTCCTCCAAAGTAATCATAACATTTTGTGCAGCAGCTGATCCTTTTTTGTACATTATTCTCTTGCAATTCAATTCCACAGCATAGCAAAACTGTGAAAGAGGAGTGATCTATGAACTAAAACACACTTTAAAAAAAAGGCATGTCATTGTGGCCAAAAGATCAGGTGCTAAAACACATGCCAGTCTCAGTTCATTAAGAAATACTCCAGGCTGGCAGCTGTGTTGTGCCCTTCTGTTTCAAACTCCCATGTCCTTTGGCAACATGTTGCATATCTGTTACATATTTTGCAAAAGCTGTTTTTCAAATTATGTCTTCAATTTTAAATCATAGAATCATGGAATGGTTTGGGTTGGAAGGGACCTCAAAGATCATCTAGTTCCAACCCCCCTGCCATGGGCAGGGACACCCTCCACTAGACCAGGTTGCCCAAAGCCCCATCCAACCTGGCCTTGAACACTGCCAGGGAGGGGGCATTCACAACTTCTCTGGGCAACCTGTTCCAGTGCCTCACCACCCTCACAGGAAAGAATTTCTTTCTAACGTCTCATCTAAATCGACCCTCCTTCAGCTTGAAGCCATTACCCCTTGTCCTGTCACTACATGCCCTTGTAAACAGCCCCTCACAGTTAATTCCAAATATCACAGTTTGAGTTCATTATATCTAATAATTGACACAAAAAGATCTAGATTAAAAAGAAAAAAAAAAAGAGGGAGGGGAAGAGTATTAATGTTCTTAGTACTTAAACTTATGCTCCCACCAGTTATTTATTAGGTGACACCTAGCCTACTGAAAATTTGTTAGAGTATGAGGAGTACTCAGACCAGGAGCATTGTAATTCAGGCCATAAAATGTATAATCTTACCACATCCGGTAAGATTTGCATCATTTGCAATGATTTCTCTTGCAGTTGTAAATGACAAGTTGTGATTTAAATAAAACTGTTGTTCAAATTTATTTATTTTTTAATTCTAAAGGGATTTAAATTTATTTTAGGCACATAGAAAAAGTACTAATTAATAAAATATAAATACAGAAGAATGTCTATATTTTATTTGTAAGAAGAGTACTTTCAGCTTACCCAAGGTCTGTCTCAACCTGTATTATCTAGTGAAAAAAAAACATGCTGCTGCTTCTAATATTGCTTTACATCGACTCTTGTGTCATAAGTGACCTTGATACTCTCTCCTGCTTCACAACTATAAAATAACGTATTTCTTCTTCAACAGAACTATCTTCATCTGCTTCTGTATGAAACAGTACCTTGGCGACAATAGGCTTCATTAAGTAAGGACGGACTGACAATATAGTCTTAAAAGCCCACATATTAGGGAAAAATAATAGCCTTATTTTTAAAACTGCCTTATTTCCTTAGGAAGAAACAAAGTATAAGAGGCACATTGAGGATTTAAAAGAAAGGCTGTGAAGGGAGTAAGGAAAAATGCTTTTATCAGGAGCTTAGAACCTCATAATGAGTGACAGCTGATGCCACAAACAAATTCTAATTAACGATGCTCTGATGAGAGTAAATGCCCCCTGGAGATGAAACAAAATAGAGCAGTGACAGAATTTGAGAAAGAAAAAGCTAAGGATAAGGTGAAGAAAATGTTTTGGTATAAATAAAAGCTCTGTATTTAAGTAGAAACAAAGCTCAAGTTCATTAAACAGCAATGCTCATGCATCTTGTAATAACTTCTACTGTTTCCATGGTACTTGTCACATTTTGGGGGGACAGAATGTACCTTTGGGGAACCTGAATTTCCATGCTCCTGCGTAGCAATAATTACTGAATTTTGGCTTAGTTTGTAAAAAGCTTGTTGGCCATAGGAGGAAAAATACTGTGAGATTTTTTTGTCCAAGTTACGTTACTGTTCATGGGAAAGCAAACTCAGATACAACACATAAAGATGTTTGCAGAGATATTTCCTTCTGCTATGATTACTTGAATTGAGCAGATTTTAGAACCATTGTGCATGTTTATGGAGCATTTACTTACATGAATAGTCCCACAGGTCACTTTGAGCTGCTGCAGGGGAATACCTCAGGTTTTCTGCCTCTCCATCCACATCCCCACACACAAGCCTTGGCAGCAGATTCCTGCATTTCCTGCCTCATGCTCAACCTGCATTTACTGTAGACATTTTGCAATCCTGCCCCATCATTTCATAAGATGTAGAACCCCCCTTGAAATGTGGCATTTCTCACAGGCATGCCCTATCTACATTGGCAGCATGGGGAAAGTTGATAAATACGAAGTCATTGACTGAGCTCAGATTCAGACCTTTCATGTGTCGGTCTTTTCCTCTAAGGTTTAACTGTGCCTTCAAAACTTTGTTAGAAGGAAGGAGATGGTTAGGGAAGAAAGCTGCCTGGTTGCCTTGCCTTCACTGCCTTTCACTGAGTCATGGTTGGGAGAAATTACACTTCCCTAAGATCAAAACAACATGCTCAAGTGGGAGAAGCTTTGTATTAAATGGTAGAAAAGGTTATTTGTTAGAGAATTGCAGGCTTCTGGGAGGAAAAAAGAATATCGTAGTACTGGGGAGAGGATCCTGACTCACCTTCAGAAGTAATGAAGAGAAGACTTTCCCAGGGTGAAAAAGGAGTCTATCTGGAATTTATTACAATATGTGAAGCCATTAAAATTGCTGAACAGAAAAGATGAGCAGGCACAAGGATGCAGCAGTCAGACACCTTTTAATATCAAGCCTGTGTCATCCTGCAGGCCTGAGACTTTGTTTTTAAGAGTTAATATGGTATAGTCTCATAAATTACATAAATTAAGGGGATTAAGGCTCTGGCTAATTCATCAGCCTGTTTCTGACAACTGGTATTTAGTGAAGCGTTCACTCATGTTGACTACACTGATGAATGTAGAAACCAGGGAAAACTATTATAATGATCCACCTTTTTTTTTTTTTTTTTTAAATATCTATACAATCAGATAAAGGTATTTTTGCATGTTTCAGTTAAAAATTAAAAACATTCTGGTGCATACACCTGGTACAATTTCATCTAGTTTGTCTGTGGGTTCCTTAACATACTATGGCTCCCACTTAGAAATTGTTATTTTCCTGACCCTCTTCTAAGGCCAGCTTTCACATCTCATTCAAATGCTTACCATTCCTGTTTTCTCAGGACTGCAGTGAGAAAACATTTAGTACCCAAAACGTCTTTAGAAAAAACAACCAGCAATCTTCTTTTTTTCCCTGCCATTCTAATTGCTCTTTTTCTTTGTTTAAAGGCACAGGAAGGCCAAGTGAGTTACTGTTCCTAAATATTTTATTAGTTCAGAGCTGACAAACATGTCTGGGCAGATAACTACATACTTACTCAATCCCTTATGTAATAGCATTTCCCATTTTCATTTTTCCAGCTGTATTTATCTCTTCTGCTATTCAACTGCAAAATAAATAAATCTTTGTAGAATGATAATCCACAAGGAGTTTGCTATGTGAAAATGTGACAAAAGTGTCGCTGAAGTTTAAGAAAAAGCATCTGCAAATGTCAGTGATATGTAGATTTAGATTAAGTCTGTAGAGGTTCATGTCCTTTCTCTGACCTTTGTAACAACTGCTAGTTTCTGGTTTTGAACATCGAATACATTTAAGCTAATCTTCAAAATTTTGATGATTACATTCACTAATTTTGCCTTCTTTAAATCTTCCTTCAAAAAGAAAAAAGCAAATAAAATGGAAATGAACTCTTAATTTGTTTTTTGTTTTAATTTCTTTTTAATTTAAGTGGAAATTGATGATAGATTGCTGAAGTTTCTGCATGTCAGAGTTGGGAAAAATACTATATCATCTTGCAACCACTTACACCGAGCTTGTTTTCCCCATGTTACATCAGCATAATACCTCAGTTGTGAAACAGGAAAGTTAAATATAGAGCAGAAAGGGAGAGGGATTTTTTTTTTTATTATGGTCTCTGAAACAGCCAGAAGAAATGTCAGTGAGAATGGCTATTCTTTGATGGAAATATGAATTTAATTATGAATTTAATTATTTTACTTGCTCCATAAGAATAAAAATAAGAGCAAAAGTTCATTTAACAAAAGCCAGTCAGTTTTTTAATAGTAATGGTCCAGAAATATTTTGAATCACTTCTCAATTTTGAGAACCATTTGAGGTGCGCATAACAACTACATATTTTCTTTTTTTTTTTTTTCTCTGCCCCCCAAAAGTAGAGATTTAGAAGGGTACTTAAAACACTGTGCTTTTTTTTCAACTTTGATCAAAATCGTTATTTCTCTAAGCTGTTTTTCTGGCATGATGGAGTGATACAGAATTTGGTTGTGGAGGAAGGGGAAGAGTGAAAGGCACTCTATCACTCTATTTCCCCATCCTAAGTAACATTTAACTTAAAGCATTAAGGGCTCTTTCTGCTCTTTAATTCAGTGGGAGTTTGCCCATTGATTTCACAGAAGAGAAATAAGTCACTGAAGTAGGTGCTTTCGGTGTGTTTCAGTAATGCATTTTGTCAGTTTTATTATCTCCTGAATCTTGTATTGTCACTTTAAATCTGAGTAATCTGTATCATAAGTGACATAAAACTTTGCTATATGAAGTCTGCCATTTTGAATTTATCATCTAAGCTGGTAATTCAGCTGGAACTGCTGCAGGGGTTGAAAGCACATTTTGTGACCCTTGCTTCTCACCTTGGCCACTGCCCTGTGTGCAAGCCGCACATCCCAATACCCTGCCCTGCTAAAGCAGTTTCCTTTCCTTTGGAAGACACTACAGTGCCACAAGGAGCCATCCTCTGGGCATCTGCAGGACTATTACTGTATCTACATTTTGTTCAAACAGAGATGGAATGGCCATAGTCATCTTGCTTTGCCTTTGTATGGACCTTTTTTACATTTTTCATTAATAGAAATCTACCCCATCAGAAAATATCCTGTAAAGAGTGTCACATAGACATTGAAACTAGATAGAATAAGTGAATTTTAATTTTGAATATGAATCTGTAAGAATAGTTTACAAAACTTTGACAGGTACTGAAGGAAAAGGTAACCTGAAATCAAATATCCCAATTTGCACACATTAAAAGGTCTTTGCTTATTTCTGTCTATTCTGTGTTAAAGAAAAAGAGAAAAATATTGTCTGTTTTTGCAGTTATAGACTGGCAGGATTTGATGATGCAATAGGATAATCTGGCACCATTTACAAGCACAGTCAAGTCAAGCGAATACTTCAAAGCTCAAACAAATATTGGTACATATATACTCGCAAATAGCCCTAAATCCTAGTGCTTACATTTTTCAAACTTATAAATAGCAGATAGTTAATGTCTACATATTAAACATGTAAAAGCCCCTCAACATAAAATGAAAGCATATCAATATAATTTTCAGAATTAAGGAACTTAATTCCTTTGAAAAGATATCTCTTTCTTGTGGTTTTATTATTACTGTCTTGCTGAGAGTCTAAGTAAGGGTTAATCCAATCTCAGTTGGCTTTAGCCTGAAGGTTTCAGAATCAGGGCAGTAGACTGTACTCAAAATGACAATGGAGATTTTAATTTCTTTGAAGTATTTCTTCAGTGATCAGGTGTCAGGAAACATAGTCTATTATGGAATATGAAGGGAAAGACTGAGGTGGGGAGGTAAAGATTAAATCTTTAGGTTAGGAAGCAAAGGACTGGGAAGTAGATGAAAGCAGAGTCTCTGGAGGGGAGACACTAAAGCTCAGTTTCACTCCCTCCTGTTCCCACCTCAAATTTATGCACTTAGCTGCGCTGTGAAGTTAAGAGTCAGTTCCACAGTGGATCAAGAGATGTTCCCATCTGCACTGGTTCTTTATCTGAATATAGTATTTTTAGTTTGTTATTTGAAATGAATGGAGGCTGTTTCATTAATCTTCAGTTACGGATTAAATACAAAATTGATACATCCCCACTCGTTAGCAATATTCACTCTGAATGATGTTGTACATGAGAGGAATTTAGTCTTGATGAGAAAGAAATGAAAATATTCCATTAAAGGACTGAAGGCTGACACACAGGCTGCAGAAATAGAACAGGAACTGTAAAGTAAAATAACACATTTGAAACCAGCAGTAATATCAGGAGTAGTATGCTCTTTGAATAGTCGGTGGGTCTTGCCTCTTAGGTCCACATTGTGTTCTCTTCTTTCTTCCAGTATAATTTTATTTGTATTTAGATATTATTCTTTATGTTGTCCAAAGCTAACAGATAACCACATTTCACTGGTAGCACACAGTGGGGAAGTCCCTGCTGTAATGTCTGGAAAGAGAAAATGCAAAGGGGAATTAGAAAAGTCCACTCCAAGGTAAAGTTAAAAAAATGAAGACTTGACTTTCTCACTATTCCACCTCCTTATCTCTCCCCTCCTCCTCTCCCTTAAGCTTTTTATGCTGTTTGGAATTTTTTTTGTGAATAAAGAGAAAGTCTAGAGTGAACAAAACGTACCATTTCAAAGCATTTGTTGACCTAAGTACTTAAAAGTCACCAAGGCTTCTGTGGCACAAACAATTCCTCATTGCTGAGGCACTGCTTAGGGAAAGATGCATTTTATTCAGAAGGCTGACAGTCAGAGAATTAATAATTGAGGGAGCTTGCTCTTCTGAGAATGTATACACTAGGGGCAAATGCAACTGCAAAAGAAAACTATGTACTATAAACTAAACATGCTGATATAATCTTAACAGAATTGACAAGAATTATCTGCTGCTTTACAGTTGGCTTTCTTTTTCTTTTCTCTTAAAAAAAATAAATCCTTCTTCGAGAAGAAGCAGAAGAAAAAAAAAACCAAACCTTTAGTACATTTTGCAAAGAAATTTAAGAACATAGCTGGTAAAAATACATTATCTGTTACTGGTTTCTAATAACTTGAAGTCAGCTCCGCAATCCATAAACATATTCCACTACAATTTTGAGGTCTTTGCTGTTCTTCACTGAGATGGATGCTCATGGGAATTTTACTAAATACTTGTAATAAATACTGTGATAGTGATTTTAAAATACTTACAGAAAAAGTATTTTACTTACTGCATTCATATTGTTCAATGAGAATGACATGAAGGTCTAGGCATTTGATTGTAACCTGGCAGAGATTTCTGATTCCCCACATAAGGGACTGGTATGATCCAATGGCCCTTTACTGACCCCGTAATGAATGGCAATGAGAATTACATTTCTGAGAGAGTATTCATTAGATTTGGGAAGGTCTGTTGGGTTTTATGTGGTACTGATATTTTTGATTATTTTTATTTGTGTTTGATATCTGTGATGACTGAACATCAGCAATATTATGAGATAGATTCTGTAGTATATGACACAGAAGAGAAAGCTCATCTCAGGATTACTGACGAGGTAGGGAAAATATGCCACCCTTGAACTTTTTGAATTGTGCAGTAGACTTTCCCTCCGCAGTCGGATAGAGTTTTTCTTTCTCTTCCTAAGCCCAGATCTTCCGCCTGTGATCTCTCTTGACAGCTGCTTTCCCTCCTGCTCCTTTTTGCAGTCATCAGACATCTGTCTATCGGTTATGAGCACTCCTGCAATGGCACGGGGAGGGGACTCTCGTCTGTCCTCACTGCACTTTCACAGCTTCCCTCGGGATCAAAATTGGCACTGCTACAATAGTAATGAAAGGAGGTGAATAGTTTATTATTGTTTATCACTGTAAGAGAAAGGCTCAGATTTATATTAATCACTTAGTCCTAGGACATGGAGCATGATGGGAAGGACTGGTGATTTGTGTGGCTCTGAATTGCTCTGTTTGTCTCTCTGACCTTTTTGAATTGAAGTTTTATGGACCTCAGCTGTTTGCCCTGTAAAGTCTTATAGAGATTTATCAGCTTTATGTATTTTCCTCTGTCTTTTGGGATAATTATAATTGTGTGACCCAGTCACAGCAAATGCTATTGCAAAAACAAAGGCTTTAATAATCTTGGTGTTAAGCAGTTTTTGAAAGGTAGGAACAACCATTCCAAATCTAAAGTCTTGAATATTTTGCTTTCGTTTCATTTTAACATCTATATCGCCAATTTAGTATGGATTGGCTTGAAAACAAGAATTCTATTTTTAAAAAGAAAATGATTATATTAAAAGTTTTAGTTTCATGCTACATCAAAATGAAAAAGGCACTTCGAAAAACAGTATCATGAACAATTAAGAGTACAAGGGCTAGAGCGCTCAGCTGACCTACAGAAGACACTGACTGACCTATGTCTCTGTTTTGCATGATTTGGAAGAGAGAGCAGAGACCAGATGAGGGCTTAGCAGGCATTTAAAGAGCCTTTCTACTTCTTTACCCTCAAGCCCAACATTTATCGACTGAATGTATGCAGCTACTTTAATCCCAGTTTTGCAGCTTCTCTACTTTCTCAAGGTGCTTCTATCCCAGATAGTTCTGGCCAGCCTGCCAAGAAAGTAAATCTGGTAGATGGGCTCCTAAAGCAAGAGACACACTGAGACAGCACACAGCAGCTGCAGCGCCTGTACCTAGCTGCAGATGCAAACTCCTGTGTTGTCCTTGTTCTTCTTATGTGATATAACTCAAAGCAGGAGAGCATAACCATAGGGATGGCAGCTGTGCCTGATTCAGCACCACTCTTGCAAAGTCTGGGTAACAGCCCACACAAAATTTACCCAACTGGTGTGAAACAAGCCTCGTCTCTGAATCAGAAAGATTTACGATGACTTTTGGATTCCCTCCTATCCTAGGTAAGTATATTGATCAATAAACCACTCTCCATTTCATGTACTAGTTCTGTCTGGGACACTTCTACAAAAATGCAAAAGGAAAATGACAGTTCATGCTGAAATCCTGTAAACATTTGGCTTCTGTTACTGAACACTGAGCTATATAAAAAAATTAAGGCTTGAGGCTGTATTTTTTGATGGCATAGTTTAAAATTTGCTTAAAGTCTGGAAAATAAGAACGCTGTACCTATACTAACATTATTTTTGACAAATATCTTTTGGAAAGAGGCTTTTCTATTATGTGCAATAATTGTAAAATGACTTTTTTTTTCTTGATTTGTATTTCTTTGGTTTGGGGTCAAAAAAAAAAATAGTTTATGTACAAATGAAATATAAAAACTAAAAAGTATAACTTCACTAGAGGGCAGAAAATACCTGAGGCTTGTCATCTACAAAATCACATTTGAGTTTATTTGACATAAAGGTTCTAAAACAGCCATACCCTGAGCTGTCTAACCTCTGAATCATCATACTCCAAGAAAATCAATAATACTCTATGGTAGTCACTGTTCAAGGAAAGAGCACTGTGATGGAAAGCCCTTCACTTAGATAGTCATGTACTGTAGGTGTACACAAGTGAGTAATAATGCTTTCCAAGGAAGTCACCATGAAAACAGAAATAATTTCTCTCCTCAATTCTACTGGGAGTGAGACCACAAAGGAGGAGAGGGAAGGAGAAAGAAAGATGAAAAATCAAACTTTCACCTTCAAAAGTGATTTTAAATTACTCTTGTTTGCATTTTAATATCTGTGATCAAATCTTCAAAGTTATTTTCATTTATATATAAATATTTTTGGAAGAATTCAACACCTAATGAACAATATTGGCAAAATTGACATGTAAGTTTATTATATCTGAAAGATTTTTTTTCCATTAAAAATATTCGACAATTTTATATTAACTAGTGTATATTTAAAAACCTTTCTATCACTCACAGAAAGTACTATTACTATTTACATATTAATTTCACTGCATAATAAAATAAAGATTCTGTATGTGAATATAACATAATAATATTATACTACAATGAAATAAAATACACAAAACCAAGATACTGCATACTGAAATTACCTTCTAGCTTATCAGGTCTTTTATAATTTTAATGAAGCCCTTCCTTGTACAGCTTTAGTTTTTAAGCCTGTAAAAGACAGAAAAATAAATTGCACAATGTTTTAATACATGTTTACTAACTCAATTTCCAACTTAAATGGTAAGTCAGTTAAGAACTTGTAAAACCAGCAACCCTTTGTAAGTATGCCTATCTCTTGTAGAATTAGAATACTCAGATGCAGCATGATCTTCACTTTTAGAATCATTGTGGTTATTCTGTGACATTTTGTTGAAGTAAAGCACATTGAAGTGCTTCAGAAATTCATATGGCACAGAAATTCATTTCTTGGTCCTGAACTTTAAAAAATATTTGAAAAGTCCCGAAATACTTGTGAATGTATTGGTACGAATAATGGACACAATGCCGGGCTATTGAGCTGAAGGAAAAACTACTCTTTTTTTTACAAGAGTACTCTTCAGTTTTTTAAGGTCAACAATTTTTTGGTGTTTTCGCTTAATCATTTTTTATGTTTAAGCTGAAACTTTAAAAGTAAAGAAATAAAAAAAGATTTTTGTAGTTAATAAAAATTGCTGACTAGAACCTGGAAAATTATTCCTTATAACTGCTCTTGCGGAAACAGGAAAACCTTATCTATTAACACTATTCCCCACACAAACTTTAAAAAAGACATTTATTTGATCTTGCAGTGAACTTCATAGTAAGGAAGCAAAATATAATATTGCTCAGGCTAGGATGACTGTCAAGTCTTCAATCGCAAATTAACTGCTACATAAATAAGCTAAAAAATACATGGAATATGCAGCAATGGAGAATACACTTGAATTCAATTTTTTAGGTTATTCTTTTATGTGACTCACAGTTTCCTGAAAATAAGTTGTGTAGTAGTTGTAATAGCTGTTCAGTGAAGTCCTCAAATGACAAAAACTACATTAATCCTTCTGATTTTAAAAGCAGGGGATACAAATAATTTCACATAACTTTGTATATCCAAGATTTAGATGTCCGTATCTAATTTAGTCAACCTAGCTCCCTTTAGAGGCAACAGAGCTATGCTGATTTCAAAACGGCAAGTATATGATCTAATTATCCTTGATTAATTTTGGTAGTCAGGATTGACCTATGAATTTTTATATGAAGTAGGATGGGCTATAACTTGTGTAAACACGAAACACATGGCAGTTTGGAGTCTTACTCTGAGTCACTCCACCTAAGGAAGAAGAGAGCAAAGAACAGCTAATGTGTGTGCCTCCAAGGAACAGTTCATTTGGTGTGTCCTGAAGCATGCAACTAAGATGGGATGAGTTGCCCTCAGGAAGTGTCCATTTCTCTCTGTAAAAGGACTATAAAGTAATTAAGTTGGATTTTGATATCTAACTATAAAGCTATGTTAAATCAATATCACCTACTGATTCTATAGTTACTTGTGTAAGAACAAGTGGTGCAAGGACAGTAACATCTTCCAGGTCCTTTTAAATGTAACTTTGTCAACAATTAATGCGATACACAGATACATATCTATTTAGGAAAGCAAACAGATGGCTTAAAAAGTGTAATTAAGTAGAAACTCTTCATAAGATCCAGTCTGAACTAAACTGTGCAGGAACGCAGCTACTGCAGTTGCTTCTTGATACAGAGGAGCTAAGCATTATGGCTTATTTTTTTTTTCTGTTTTTCTATGGTGTGTTCGGTTTGCGTGGCAAGGTTTTGGTAGCGGGAGGGGCTACAGGGGTGGCTTCTGTGAGAAGCTGCTAGAAGCTTCCCCTGTGTCTGACAGAGCCAATGCCAGCCGGCTCCAAGACGGACCTGCCCCTGGCCAAGGCCAAGCCAATCAGCGCCTCTGTGATAACATATTTAAGAAGGAAAACAAAAGAGTTGAAAAAAAAAGCTTTTGCAGCTGGAGAGAGGAGTGAGAAGATGTAAGAAACTCTGCAGACACCAAGGTCAGTGAGGAAGGAGGGGGAGGAGGTGCTCCAGGCGCCGGAGCAGAGATCCCCCTGCAGCCCGTGGTGAAGACCATGGTGAAGCAGGCTGTCCCCCTGCAGCCCATGGAGGAAGGATGAGGGGGTGTAGAGATTCCACCTGCATCCCGTGGAGGACCCCACACTGGAGCAGGTGGAGGCACCTGAAGGAGGCTGTGGCCCGTGGGAAGCCCACCCTGGAGCAAGTTCCTGGCCGGACCGGTAGACCCGTGAAGAGGGGAGCCCACGCCAGGGCAGGTTTGCTGGCAGGACTTGTGACCCCGTGGGGGACCCCATGCTGGAGCAGTTTGCTCCTGAAGGTCTGCACCCTGTGGGAGAGACCACGCTGGAGCAGTTTGTGAAGGACTGTAGCCCATGGGAGAGACTCCGTGTTGGAGCAGGGGAATGTTGAGAGGAGTCCTCCCCCTGAGAACAAAGAAGCGGCAGAGACAATGTGTGCTGAACTGACCGTAACCCCCGTTCCCTGTCCCCCTTGTGCGGCTGAGGGGGGAGGAGGTTGAAGCCGGGAGTGAAGTTGAGCCCGAGAAGATGGGAGGGGTGGGGGGAGGTGTTTTAAGACTTGATTGTATTTTCTCATTCCTCTACTCTGTTTTGCCTAGTAATAAATTAGATGAATCTCCTCTCTACATTCAGTCTGTTTTGCTCGTGACGATAATTAGTGAGTGATCTCTCCCTGTCCTTATCTCGACCCAAGCCTTTTGTTATACTTCTCCTCTCCCATCCCGCTGGGGGAGGGGTGAGTGAGCAGCCGCGTGGCACCCAGCTACCGGCTGGGCCTAAACCACGACAGAAGCCCACGCTGGAACAAGCTCCTAGCAGGACCTGTGGACCCGTGGAGAGAGAAGCCCACGCCAGAGCAGGACTTGTGACCCCGTGGGAGACCCCACACTGGAGCAGTTCATGAAGAACTGCAGCCCGTGAAAAGGACTCATGTTGGAGAAGTTCATGGAGGACTGTCTCCCCAGGCTGGATCAGGGGAAGAGTGTGAGGAGTCCTCCCTCTGGGGAGGAAGGAGCAGCAGAAACAATGTGTGATGAACTGACCACAACCCCCATTCCCTGTCCCCCTGTGCCGCTCAGGGAGAATAGGTAGAGAAATTGGGAATAAAGTTGAGCCTGGGAAGAAGGGAGGGGTGGGGGGAAGTGTTTTGAGATTAGGTTTTATTTCTCATTGCTCTACTCTGTTTTGCTTGGTAATAAATTAGATTATTTTTTTTCTAAGTTGAGTCTGTTTTGCCTGTGATGAAAATGGTGAATTAATTACTCTCCCTGTCCTTATCTTGACCCATGAGCCTTTTATTTTCTCTCCCCTGTCCAGTTGAGGAGGGGAGTGATAGAGTGGCTTTGGTGGACACCTGGCCTCCAGACAAGGTTAAACCACCACAAGGGGACACAGCCAGGACAGCTGACCCAAACTGGCCAAAGGGATATTCCATACCATGAAACATAATGCTCAGCAATAAAAACTTGGGGGGGGGACCAGAAGCCTTTCCAATTTAGCCTTCACTCAGAGACTGATCAGGCATTGGTCTCCTCATGGGAAGTGGTGACTGACTGACTTTGGATTACTTGTTTTTTAATTTTCCCTTTTTCCTCCTGTTCACTTAATAAACTGAATTTATCTTAACTTACGATTTTTTGCTTACTCTTGTTCTTCCAATTCTCTCCAGCATCCTTCTGAGCGGGGAGGATGACTGAGCAAGGAGCTGGTGGGTGCTTAATTGCTGGCTAAGGTCAACCCACAACAGCATTTCTAAATACTAAAACCAAAACGTCAGGAAACTTAAATACTGACTGAAAGAAAATTGCATCTTTCTCTGTATATACACACACTGTTTTCCACTATTAATAATTGTCCTAAAGAAAGCTATTCAAAAGTTTATCAACTTTTATCAACCACAAATAAATGATGTACCAAATCTTCATGTAAAGTTTATGGATAGGAACAGTTGCCTTGTTAATTCTAGTGTCCTAGTTTCAGAATTGCATAAAAGTCTACTTCAAAAAATTCAGCTTCAGAGCTTGTATCTTTCACTCTATTCAGCAGCAATTTAACTAATTTAGAGATAATAGCAATAAGAAAATAGAATTCTGCCTTTTTACTGGTTGCTATCAACTCCTCAAAAGTCATCCTAGAAAAAAGTTTAACTGGTTCCTCAAAGTGAAACTCATTATTTCACTGTTTCAAGGCAGTATCTTCTTCTTTTAATAATTACATTAAATATAAATTACAAGAAGCTGTCCTACATAATTTTTTACTGTGATGTGAGAGTATGTGATACTCAGTAGTATTATGATTATTAGAAATTAACATGGGCCGTTGACTGTAAACTCAGTTCATAAAATTGATCTCTACTGTTCATTTTTTGTCTGTGCATTTGTATAAAAGTATAGCTGAATCATGTCTGATAATATGTATACACTTGTGACAGGAATCCTAAGTCTGTCTCAGGTTTGAGGTGAATCTGCCTAGATTTTGTCCTCTAATGAACAACTTCACAAATTCCGAAAGGCTTTAATCTAAAAATGTTATGGAGGGGGGTGAATAAAAACTATGAAGTCTTTGCCTGTTTAAAAAGAGAAAACTGAATGTAACCAGGAAACACAAAATAGAAGAAATAATAACAATTACAATCACAACAACAACAACCACAACAACGACGATATGGAATTTAACAACTAAAATTTTTAATTTAGTTACAGTTTTGAATTTAATACTATAATTACAACTGAACAATTTAACATTAAAATTTTTTTTTATTTAATACAATTTAATAGTCAAATAACTTCAGTTTGGCTTTGGTTTAGTTTTTGATGGCTCATATGTTTAAATATCATTACAGCTGTAAAGGGGAAGGTTTTGTTGATTTATAATTAAATTAGAGTGAGTTTTTTACTATAGGAATATGTTCAAGCATGCTGTAACTGAAAAGTCTCAAGCACTTCTTGTTCTTGTTCTCAGGTGGAATGAGCTGAGATGTATTGAAGATGAGCACTCTCTGGCTTGGCTTTTATAATTTTCCTTCTTTTGAAGTTACCACTATTTCAGTGAAGTCAGATTCCTTGTGCTGCTCTTTAGCTTGTTATCATTCTTAGTGGAGATGTCTGCCATGTGGTCTTAGCAATTACCTAAGATCTGGTTTATCTGGTTTCTGTAGTTGCTAAGGCCTCTTTGAGTTCCTTCTATGCCTTAACCCAGACCAGTTTAGAACTATGCAAATCCATATGCCCTTGGGTAAAACCTTTAGAGATGGCGACTTTCATGCTCTTATATCAGCTGCTGTTTCATTCTAAATTTGAGGTGAAAAAGTGGATTTTCAGACAGTTGAGAATATTGTGCAGTTTAGGAAGAGATGACAAATTCCTTTGTGATTTGCTTCTCTCCAGCAATACTGACAGAAACTCCTGAAAATAAAGATGCAAATGGTCAGAAATTTATGCTTTTAGGTTGAGGGACAACCAGTACCTAAAAAGCTACTTATAAAGCAGGCTAAAAGAAGACTAGTTCAGGAAGTAAGACAGAAAATTCAACAGAGGTTATCTAATTATCAACTGAAATTCTCTGCCCACTGAATAGATAGAAAGCCCTGAGAAAACTCAGTATTTGTGCTAGTAAAACTCTAATGTCTTCAATTTTAGCAGAAGCAACTCTAAACTCAGGTAATGAGCTAAATAAATCTCAAAATTTTAACAACTACAGCAGAGAAATAATAGGATTAGCATTAAAGCCTTTATAGCCAACGTACTGAGCAATTTTATACTTCATTTCACTTACTACTTTACCTCCTACTATTTTCTTTACTCATTTGCCCTGAAAAGTTCCACAGCTGTGGCACAGAAAAGACTTGGTATGTGTATCAGAAAATATCACATTCTCTCTCTCACAGAGTACCCCCATATATATTCTATACTGTCACCAGTCTACTGAGAAGATTCAAGACGTCAATGTCTTTGTTTTGGTTGTATGTATATTTGGTTCCATGTATATTTGTTTCCTGCAGTATGAATGAAATCCATTAACTGTTTGAGAATTAAGTCATCAGGTCTTTGCAACCCTTGCAATGCACTCCTCAGCAGTGGAGGGTCCTGCAAATACATCAAATATAATACTCTATCTTCAATTAATAGATCAAACACTACCTAAAATAGCAACCTAAGCCTCTCAAGAGACAATCAGAGCAGTCAGAGTTGCTCCTTGAGTCAACAGAAATTTTATCCAGAAGGGTAATGCTTCCCTGTGCAGATGATGATGGTAAGAGCCCCTGTAGGGAGTGAAAAAGATGCCAGAAATATGAAGAACACTCTTTTGGCATCCTTTCATTAAGATAACAATTTTACACAGACAAAAAAAAATTGTACATATTGAAAAAATTAAATTGCAGACCTGCACAATTTCTTTCACAGAAGAACTACATGTCACAGTTTTTTATATATATGCTACTTAATGCACAACTTGGAAAGTGTTCAGACAACACAATGATGAGACAGATTATGAGAACTTTCTGTTTCTAGGAAAAGAAAATGTCTTGAATATGTTCTTGAACAATTCTAAATTATTAGACAATACCTTATTCTCTGTGCTTATACAATAAAATTTTGACTATCTGTTTCGTACCAGGAGGTGCTGGGGCTTTATAATACCAGGAAGAAAGGCACTCAGGCTTTATAAAGTATCATTTAAAATGCTGTTTATTAGAGCTAACACTATAAAGAAAGAGAATAATATAGACAATCATGCATCTCTTTAGATGGTGGGAACCCTGAGGTGTGCAGCATTGAACAGGTCTCCAATTCACAGGCAGCGTACCACATCTGTGGAAAGGGTTGCCCCATTTTGGTTATTTGAGCTATTACAGGTTCTTCTTCCAAGAAAACAACTCTAATCATCTTTTCTACTGTCAAACAGAAAGGAAGTTCTCATGAGAACTTCTTGCTGCAGTTTTACGTAAAGGCAAGGACACACAGGTGGTGTAATTGCCAGTACAAAGTGGGAGCTGCCTACAGCTCTTCTGTTGCAATGAGCTGGCTAATTCTATCCTGCAGACAAGCGATATGCTCAGCACAGCAAAGTCCTGAAGGCCAAGCTGTACATCCAGCACAGCACAGCAAAGGACAAAGTATGACACAGGCCTGGGACATCTAGTTGTTATGTGGATCATTAACTCTTTGATGTACAACGGTCTTCCAGTGAGGATCACTGCAACATCTCCCTTGGACACAAGGTTTATCTTGCATCTAATGAAAGAAATTCTGGGTGATTTTTTTTTTTACTTTACCTTGGAGAAAATTACATTTTTGAGAAGAGTGTTTTCTACTCAGCCTATAATGTCTCCAAATCTCATTATTTGATAGTGTGTGTTAAAATTAAAGGCACGGGATTCATCTCATCTAGCTCTACTAATCAAAAAGCTAAAAGCTTCTGTCCTTTACTTTTTCCCTATGGACAACAGAAAGGGATAAGCATCCCTACAGTATCCTTAGATATCTCCTGTACAGTAACCTTTGGAATATTCTTTATTCTCACTGATTTATAAGAGACACTAAAATAATTTAGATTCTGCATTTAGTTACAGCTGCATGACATGAATGTCAACTCAGTTCTATATGACAATGATTACATACAGATTTCTGCATTTCATTTCTTTAAAAATGTAAAGAGTCTTTCTATCCTGACTGTGTGAAGATTTCTCATAAATCAAGTTGAGACTAAAACCAAAAAGCAAATAAATAGACCCTTAAAGAATTGAAAGATCATGGGATTTTATTCATTGAATTGAAGAATATTATGTGGCTGGTGAGGAGTTTTTATACTCCATCACCTTTGTATAATTCTGAATGCTGAAGTTAGCTGGGGAAAGCAGTTCTTTATCTTGAGTTTTTATTGTGCTTTGAATGAAAAATTCTACTTTTTCCAGAAGGAGACTGGAGCAATGTTGAATACACAGCACAATGGGCAGGGAACCAGAAGCATAACAACTGCATTACCATGTGTACCCAATAAGGATATATACATTTATGGCACACAAACTGGTACATTACTTGACAGTATAAGCAAGCTAATATTACTCATAAACCCATAGAATTAAAATGACTGAGACTATGGAAATGAATTTGTTCTTATTTAAACATTGTGACAGTATAGTAAAATAAACAGCCCTTAAAGCCTTTATTTGGAGAACACTAAATAAATAAAAGCTTTATTTAAAAAACTGTTTTAGTTCACACAATCATAGAAAGAAGTGACTAACAACTGTTTGATGAACTGCACTGTCTGTTTAACATATGCTTAAACCACGTAATTCTGTAGTTGTTTATTAAATTTCACAATTCCTCAGACATAGTTTTAAAAAGTTTCTGTTACTTTAAAGATATTCAGCTTTTCAAAATTATATGAGAGATAGATTACAGGCTGGTGATATAGCTCGTTGACTCTGTAACTAACTTTATTTAGAGCAGCTAAGAATATGACTGTATAGAAACCTTCTCACTCTGTGACATTAATACTAAGATGTGTTTATTTTATCAGTCAATAAAAAAGGACATATTAATCTCTTCTCTTCCATACAGGAAGAGTCACTATTGGACTGTAATCATACCAGATAAAAAGCAAGATACACTTTACTAAACCAATTTTTAAGCAAAGTGTATCTTGTTTATAACTAGAGTGCATTTCCTGAAGAAAAAACAAAACTGCATTGCCCTTCTTTTATTTAATCATTCAACTAAAAGTCTTTAATTAACTTTTAATTTGGGTTACACATCCCTTCCAAATGGACTATTTTACAAAATCAAAGCTGGCCTCCTGTGCAAAGTAGTAATAACTTCCTTATGCCTATTTGGCTATTGCCAGACTTAATACAGTTCTTTTTAATAGCAGCTGTTACATAGCAATTTAAGTCAACGAGATTAAGGTGGCCAACCTTCAGCAATATACAAAAATCTGCATCTGAGCGCCATAAGAATCACAGCACAGTCCTAGGAAGGAGACGTCTGAAAGATATTCACAGGATAGAGATGAGAAACACACGTTAAAATCTTGTTCAGGACAAAAGGTAATACATGTTAAATATGGGGTTAAGAATTTATGTCTAATTAATGTTTCAGCAATCTAATAAAATACAAGAAATAGTTAGAAACAGTTACAATCCCAATGACAGTAAAACTCATGCCGTAAAAATAAAAATTGAGAGTGAACACTAACTCAGTAAAACCAGATAACACATCTTAACTTCCCACCATGTATCCCTTCTGATGTTATGCTCACCCTTCCACTGTCCCACTGGGTACTAAGGTCAAGAGCATCAGTCTGTCTTAGTAAGAAGTGGGGGGTTATTACAGTCCATCAGTGTCTTTGCCAGAAGTACATTAATGGTGGTGGGGGGTTCTTCTGCCTTGGTCTTTGATTTTTCTCTTCTTTGCTTTTTCTCTGAAGTTGGTTTTACCTGGCTCACACAAGTGCATTCATGCATTGATCAGTTTTTGACCAATGTGATTTGTTTTGACAAACTGGAACCTCTGGTGTCATCCTGTAGTGTCACCAGCAGTTCTCTCATGCAGAATGGCTATCTGTTACTGCTAGATAAATTTGAAACAAATTTAGGCAATACCTACCTGATTGTTAGACAGTTGCTATCACAGGGAAAACAAGCTAACATCAGCTCAGGACAAAGCAAGTGCAAGTGAGTCCTGAGAGACAGCACTACCAGGTCAAATCAAAGCCTGAGGCTGTTTACAAGTAATGACAAAACATCATATTTCCTGGGCTACTGAAAGGCTACCCTTCAGCAATCCTGCTCTGCTGTATACTGATCTGTGCATGAAACTGGATTCCAGGGCAACCAGAAAATTTGGCCTCACTGACCTTTGTTGCCCTTACCTGCTTCTACGGCCAAGAGAGTTACCAGTCTTTGGGGTAGCACAACCCAATTACACGATCTAACTCTTCTCAGAAATTTATCAGCAACTGTAAAAGCTTTTGTAATACTTTAAAATAAATAGGATATATAACATAAAAATAATAGTTATTCAAATACTACATGTGCAGATATGCTCAAGTAACAGGGTGACATTTGTCACTTACAGTCCCTAGAACTATGAACCCAAAGCATGTCAAAATGAATAAATTTTTTTTAGTTAATCATCAGTCAGATAAAACAGGAAAAAATATTTTCAGCATTTGGTTATCAACTGCAAAAGAAGACATTTCAGACTTTCTGAAGTAATATACAATTAATTGGAAAAACAGAATAAATATAAAACTATTTGGGAGTCTGCTTTTCTGCTTTGTCAGAAAACAATTTACTGAATAAAGGCGATTACGTGTTTTGAAGATATATGCAGATTTAATGAAATTCTAATGGAAATATTAGATTTTCATTTTTATATCATTTTGATACCCAAATAAAATATTTTATTTAGCAAAACTTGGTTATCATTGAATCACTGAATGATTTATCTACTTACTCTAATTCCCAGTTTTCGGAAACTAAAATTTACAAATATCTATTCACAGGCTATATAATTTTCTGGTTGGAGCTAGATATAAATACTTCTTATATCTCTAGCCACAGCCTTACAAACTAACCTTTCACACATGGAAAATACCAAACATTTAACTGACCAAGGATGTTCACTTTATTTTTTCCTTTTAAACTGACTTTCTGTATGAAAAGCTAAATTCTTTTGTAGTCACTTTCAGAAGAACTGAACTTTCTATGACCAGATATTCCAGACAGCTCCTGACAATACACAAATTAGTATTTCTCAAATTTTTTTCAGTCATTTAGAGCTACTGTTTCTGAGACTAATTGCCAAGTCAGCAATTACCAGCTACCTTGTACTTTATTTCAGTCATGGTACTATACTGACTAAGAGCTTTATTGCTTCAGAAAGACAATAAATTTGTTCTCAGTTTTCCCTGTATAGTATCACTGTAAAACCAAAAACTCAAATTGAGAAATAATGACTAATGTTCAGAGAATCTGGATAAACATATAATCCATTACAAACATATTTGAGATTGTTTTCCTTAAGAATTCACAATTAATCAGCT